>NC_134455.1:189759083-191170333 GCF_047948215.1 Lycorma delicatula
ATATTTATCATCTTCATGTATTTATATTTTAAATAATTAATATGGAATTTAATCACATCTCTTTTTAATTTTATAATTACTGTCTGTTTAGCGATGTACTCTGATCAAGGTTTTACCATAATTTCCCTTGATCAATCCACGTAAGTGCTGAGGCACTTCTCTTTTTATCCGTGGAATAGCATATCTACCTGCTCTTGACATGTTTTATAATATGGCCATATTATAATAATGGTGATTTATAGCTGATTACTAATAATAATGATAATGACTACTATAATAATTACTATAATAAATGATAAAATTACTATAATAAATGATTACTAATAACAGGGCCGGTCCTAGGCAGTGGACAAGGTAGGCATCTGCCTGCGGTGGCAAAACCGCTTGAACTAGAGCGCAAAAAAAAAACAACCCCTAAAAATACATTTCGATTAGTTGAATTTAGAAAATAATATTATTTACTATTTATTAATACAATAATAATATTATTGTTTTAAAAGTATTTAAATTATCTCTGAAAATAGTAAGTACTAGTTTTAGTTTGTAAGTTCGTTGTCTTTAGCCCGTTAAAAATGTAAATTTTGTTTTTCAATAAAACAATTTTTCGTAAATCTGTATTAGTATTACTGCCTTAATTCAATTATGTATAATTTTTCTGGTTAACATGGTTCTTTTATAATTCTTTTTTTTTCAATTTTAAAGTTTTTTTGAAGCTTGGGGAGCGGCAATTTTTTAGTTTGCCTACGGCGGCAAAAACGCTAGGGCTGACCCTTCTAATAATAGTGATGGCTATTAGTGCCGATCAAAATAAAAACTGTATTTATTTAATCCTAGGTATGATACAGCGTGAGATGAGAGAAGTTAAAAATCGGTGTTATAAAAAAAGTAGCCTGTTTATCCATAAACCGTTCACAAGCCTTTTGACCAACCGTTACAGTTTCAAATATTTTTTACATAATATTCTCAATGATTTTTTACTTACCGCGTTTGTATGCAAACGGTTGTTATGTACCATATTGCAGTACAATATGGTTTAAATTTATCATGAGACTACATGATTCATTAACTGAATATCCATTTATAATATTCGCACATATCCATTTATAATAGTCGTTTGACGTAAAATCGTCATTATATATCTTGCTTTGTTTTTATTATTATTTTTTTAATGTTTATTATTATGACATTTAGATAAGATTATTTCAGTAGTGTTGCATAAATCTATCAATGTTGGTGTTATGAATCAGTTTATCTACACTGGTGTAAAGAGAATCTAATATTTTTGCAGGAATGATTTTAAGAAAGGACTATCTTCGTAGCTTACAGGTAAGATTTTGCAGAATGCAGAAAGCCGGTTCTTAGGATAGCGCAGCAGTCGGGCAGGTTATACTCGTATCACAGATGACAGTCGGCGAGGCAAACATACTGTATGGGAGGGAGGTACGTAGAGGTAGGAGGCTTAGACACTATTGCTTATGTTGTGCATGCTTACCTCACCTCAGTCCACCTCAACGTATTAAGTGTTCAGTACAGTATTTTACTAGCTTTGTCAGTGTCACTTAATGATTCCGACTGCTGCTGTTCCTCAGCCGGCCGCTTTAGTGTCAGTATCATTGAAAACATAAAGGTTTTTATAGATATTTTTAAATAACAAAATCTGATTTCCTTGTGTATTTTATATGAAAGAGAGGTTATATTCAAACACGTCTTTTTAGCAATATATGTAGTTACAGTGATTTTAAAAGCAACTTTATTTATTTACAATTAGTGCTGAAAATTCTGCTGTTATTAAAAAGTGTTCCTCAACATCTTACTACAAATGAAATCAAGGTAGAAATTCTCTCCATCTTTATTAGCTATGTAAATAATTATATAATAAAATGTATTATTAAGCATCATGAAATTGCCTAACAAGTTAATACAAAGAGAATAGTAGAATTTTATAACATACACGAATAAAATATTTGGTTTGATATAATCAATAAAATTTACATATTTTGTATGTGTATATATATATATATATATATATATATATATATATCATGCAGTAGAAATTACGTATGAATAAAAATAATTGTTTTAATGAAATTAGATAAGGGTAAAAAGTTAAAATTTAAGAACAAGATTAGGAAAACATACAAAAGAATTCAGCTCTTATTTTTAAATACATTTTTAATTAAAAAACTTTTTAATATACTCTGATTTTTACTACATTTTGTTAGTATTTCCACAAGTAAATCTGTCAAATTCAATCTGTTAGATTTACGTAAATAAGCTATAAATTTATACGATGTACACATTACATAGAGTAATTAATAATTAAGAGTAATAAAACGTTTTTTTTTTTTGGAAAAGAATTAGGTTTTGATTCAAAATAATAGTTTACTAGTTAATCGTTTGTCAACGATGTTTTTTTCTTCTTCCTTTAATTGTAGATACCAAACTACTGTAATTATTTATTTACTTTCCAAACAACTTTAAAAATACTCGCTTACCAATAACTATGAGAAATTAGTTTTGTGGGTATCCAAAGTCTGACGTTAATCTTAAAAAATAGTCTATTTTCTTTTAAATGTATTTATAAAAAATTTGTTTCGTATTCGAGTGTTTTCATTTTTAATAGATCTCTAAATATTATAGTTTAAACCTCATTCTACGATGGTCTGATGCCAAAGAATGGGCTAAAGTAAAAATAAAACTAGCCTAATCGATTAAAATTTTAATGCATTTTTCTTAAGGTACATTAGGAAATAACCGTGTATTAAGATACACAGACTATTTAGGTTTTTAGGATACTTTTGTGAATTAATTTATTTTTTTATAAACTATTTTTTTTTGTATTCAGAATACATGTCAACATAATATGCAACGTATCTAATGCACACATATATCTTACAATTTTAAAATATATTTGTTGATTTGAATGGTAGTTTATAGTTGTGTTTGGTTTAACACACGGACAGAATCAACAATACGTAATCAGGTTTAAAGAGATTTTTTCTGTTTTTTTTTGTGTTTTTTTTTTATCGAACGACTTCAACAAGGAAGTAGTCACTAATAATGAAACTACTGAAAGTTTATATCAGTAGATTGGCTCATTTTTAATGTACACAGAAAAAACATTGCTTTAAGTGCTATCTGTCATTGAATAAAACAAATATGTTTCGAAAACCTACTTAAATTACCTTCCGAGCCTACTGCACTGTTATACATATAAAAACTTAAGTTTTCTACTGAATCTATCATTTAATTTTTAACTTTGATGCAATCTCATTATCTTTCAGAATTTTAGGGCGAAGTTTTTGAAATTTAAAAAAAATAGAATACAAATATTTATACGAGATTTCATTGAACTGCCGATTTGTCAAACCGACATAAAATAATATTTATTTATTTAATCAATTTTCGTTTTTTTTCATATTGGTCCTCCGCATTTCACTTTTGTGTTGTAAAAATTATCAGTGGATTTTATAATTATTGCGGGGTTGCTTTTTTCTACGTACATCCAATCTGTCTTAATTATTAATGACAAATAAAATACAAATTAGTAATAGAAACAAATTATATTGTTTTACACTATGCAGAAAGGTTCTCTAAAAACTGACCTTTCTCGGACTGAATTGTAAAACTGAACTGTGTTTGAAAGTACATTTTGTAAATATGTACATTCTTGTGTATGTAATACAGAAGTACGTAAATTAGAATCAAAATGCAGCTCTATAATGGAAAAGATCCATCTCTTCTTGCGCAGAAAATGAAAAATAATAGCAGGAATGGAAAAAAAAATCTTGCCCAGAAAACGTACCATCTCTTATTTGAGTAAATTCTAATGAAACTGTATTTGGCTTCAAAGTGACCTTGTTATTTCAAAAGAGTAAACATTTTACTTTCCACAAAATAATGCATATTATAAATATGCATTTATAAACTGCGCGCGCGTGTGTGTGGTTAAATAGTAGTAATTAATTTTACGCCTATTAGTAATATACATTACAAATTATAAAAAAATTACTGTAACAATATTTGTATGTTAGTTAGTAGTCAGTGTCGTAAGAGTTTTTTTGCGCACTAAGTAAGCACATTAATAACAAGAAAAATGTAATTATATTTAGTTTGCTATATATACTTTTAGGCGTGATTTAAATACTGTTATTAAAAACAACCGTGGTAATACAGTTTTTCTCCTCTACAATTTATTTTAAATGTGCCCATTATTTTTTTTTAAATTTATGCTGCATGTAAAAAAATTATTTTTCACTAGTTTTTTTGCATTATTATATTGTAGTCAATACCCGATAGAGATAATTTTCCTGACAAATCTATGATTTGACAATATTAACGGTACAATTCTGCGCCTTTATTATTTATTTTATACAGAAATTTAATTTTAAAAGATAATTTTTTTATAAAATGAAAATAAAATTTCTATTACCATCGTAACAAATTTATAAATAAGTAGATTGTTTTTCAAAATATATAATTTTTTCATATTTAGATTACAAATATTGAATTATTTTGATTTATACTATGATTTAACGTATAAGATAATATTTTTACTACAATTACCTCGTAAAGGTAATTGCGAGAAAAGGTGTTGCGAGAATACAGATTTCAAGCTTACGTTGAAAGAGAATGAAAATAATAACGTTACTTCAAAAACATTAAAAGTAGAAACTTTTTACGTGTAGATCCACAAGTGATATTTCCTGTTGAAAATAAAATATCTGATAGGGCTGATCGGCTCTACTTTGTTATCATTTTAATACAGATCAATTAAAGGGCGTTTCTTCATTCAGTTATCGGGATTTTTTTGTGTTAAGCATATTTTTTTCTGCGAACTCGAAGTATCTTAAATTATTACTTTGTTGTATCTTATTTCAATGTTTATTTTCCGAATCGTTGAAAATGGATATCTAATTTTCCATTATGTATTGTCATTACTTTTGGTAATATAACAATAAAAATTTTTAGTTTTATTCGAACATCGAAAGATTGATTTTGATTGATCAGAAATAAAATTATTCTATTTTTTTCTTCTAAATATTACCTTTTCTTTAACAAATTTTAATAATTTCATAGTACTACTTTTACAAAAAGCTATTTTGTCAAGGACGCAAAATTCCATTTCTCTTGAAAAATTATCATTAATTTAAAAGTTTTAGAGTAAATAAATATTTTAAGAAACACCATCATAAAAGGAAAGGATTTATTAAAAAATAACCTTAAACGAATTATAATATTTTACATTTCCCTGCTGAAGTAATGTAGTGTATGAAATGCATTATTTCACACATTAGAACGGGATTCATTAATTTAAAATTTGCGCTAACCGTACCAGATTTCTTATGGGTGTGACGCATATAAGATTCGGTACTACAAACACCGGTCATAATCGCTCTCTGAGAGTAAGGTGTTCAATATATAGGCTGACACTGAGTTGATAGAGGGAAGATGTCACGTGCAGGGTTGAATATCACCTTCATTGCTCTGAGCTTGGTATTCCAATGTGCAATCGTATATTTTCATACGTGAAAAAAACAACGGAGAACCATTTCCTTACTCACTTTCCTTAGTATGCCTACCTTGTTATTCTTGAAAATAGTTATTTATTTTTTGGGAGCGATTTGTAACTTACATCAAGTCTCCTAAGGTAATTCTAGATGCTAAACAATATTTTTGAACTTTAAATAGATGAAAAATGAGTAGCGTTTTATAAAGAAGTATGATGCGTGAAACGGACTATAATGTTCAAAGTAATCTTATTTTTAATTGAAAGACTTTAACGAATTTAAATAGTTATCCAGAATAATGTTTAATTTCATTAAAATTTGCGTAAAAAATATTCCTTCACTGTCGCCTACATTTTTATAATATAAATCCGTAAAAATAAATAGTTGATTTAAGTTAGTTAATTAATAAAGTAGAGAATTTATTTTTATTTATTCATATATATATATTTTGTAATTCTAACTGTTCATAAATTTTCAAACGTGTTAAAAGTAAAGCAAAATGTGTCAATGATCAAAACAGAAGTATCAATAAAGCTTTTATTTTCTTTTTATCCATTTATTCGAAAACTAAAACAAAATACGTTGTTTTTATTAAATCTAATAGAATGTTACAAAGTAAAGAGTTGGCGCTCTTTACCTTGAGTCGGTTTCTGAGTCAAATTTAATGAAGGCTTCCCATTCATGATGAAAATGAAAAATGCTTTTATAAAATATTAATAACTAGATACATTTCGATACATGAAATAGAGGAAATGTGTTAGGCATAAGAAGTGTAATTGTGTAAATCTGTTTTACGTAATTATTGTTCACTTATTTATTGAAATTTGGCACTAATATTAAAACTACCTGGCGTTTGTTTTATTTACTTTTTTGTAGTAGTTAAAATATACGTATTATTTTTTTAGTAGGTTATAAGACTCGATCAAGTAATGATCTGAACTCATAGTCTGATTGAAGTTAGATATAGAAAGATTGTTTGCGTGAAACCTTCAGTATTAGAGAAAGGCGCGGGGATCGCGTTTCCGCGAATCGGTTAATTTGTTAATTGAGAGTTGTAAGTTAACGTAGGTGGTTGTTGTTGGAAGAGGCCATACAAAGGCGATAGTAAATTGTGTACACTGATGAAAATGTCTGCCGAGGCATTTACATCGGTAGCATCCTGACAGAGGCCAAACTGATGACTGTGTTGTGTTAGCTGGTTCAGTGTCTAAATATCCCTCCGGTAAAGACCTTAGGGTTATGAACCGAGGGGGTGGTGTAGCGACCGGGATCGTTACACAGCGGGTATCTTCCCCTATGGGGTCAGGATGTCACGAAAATTATTACGTTTAAAAATAGTTTTTAAAGACGTCTACAATTAACGGCTACAATTCATTATTGCTATTTCACAAATATCATCTAAGCATTTACTGTGGAAAGGTTATATAATTTTTCCACAGCAATTTTATATAAAATTTATATTAATTAATAGAACATAAATTTATTATTAATAGATAGAACTTCTTATGTAAGTTTTATCTTTGGATTTTTAAGAGGTTTATTGTAAGCGTATCTTACTTCTTAATTACTTTTTGCAGGTGTATGTGTGTATAGTTGTGTGTGTGGGTCGTGGCTTTTACAAAATAGAAAATCGTTAAAGTTTGAGGAAGACAGTTCTATTACTATTAATATGTATATTTTAAGAAACTATCACCAACGAACGAAACTCCAAGAAGCACAAACGTCATTAAAATAAGAGTACACAATTCACTTGGTAATTTAGGAAAATATTAAATTATTAAAATAGAAAACAGGAACTGTAAAAAGCTAAATGGCAGATTTATGGAGTACATGTAAACCATTATTTGATGGTTATTATTGGTTATTAATGGTTATGTAAACCATTACTTGATGGTAGCTCGTATTACCGAGCTAATACGAGTGTTTTATTATAAATATATTTGAAGTGTTTTTGGACGAATTCTCTGTGATGTGAAGTTTGTTGGGATAGATTCAGTTAAGGTCATATTAAATTAAAATAACTGTATTCTATCCCAATGAAAGCGTTTAACCGTATTTTTTTTTAATTTCAGTAAAGTTATTCATTAAAAAAATATTGTTTAGTTATGTTACTTCTTAAGAAAAAAATCCAATTGTTTGAAATTAATTTAAAAATTAAAATTGTGAAAATATATTAAATATATATTATGTAATACCTCTAATATACTATATTATAATATAGTATAATAGAAAAAATAGTAGTAAATGTTGTATACAGCATTTTTAATAAAATATAAAAACTCTAACACACAGGTCGTTGTAATTACGTAATACTCAATTTGAAAATTTTTTATATTAAAAACATTAACTTTCTCCTAACATTGGTATTTCAAGAAATTAATTTAATTGAAGTTCTCGGAATCTGTTGGTTAAATATCTCTACGTTTGACAAAGTGTTTTTTTTTTCATTAAGTTCAAATAACAACAGCGTCGTAAGCAAGACGTTACTTTTTAATTCGTTATCAAACGTTATTTCAATTTATATCAATGAGATATGCAATCCATTTTAATTTAAATCAATACCATTTAGTTTTAAACACAGTTCATTATTCGTACAGATTTTTAGTTATTATACTCTATACTTCTTTTTACTGCGCGCTTATTACCGGATTAAAAAGAACCCTTAAAGATAATGTTATCTGCTAATTGCTAATCATGAAGTGCTCGTTTTTATCTTATTCTAATTTTACACAAAAATACTAATAATCTATACTTATTTGATGCACTAACTCTCTTTCATTGTCTATTGGACAAATTTAATAGATTTGTTATAAAACACTCTTATTACTTTTTTAAAGAACATTAACAATATATATGAGAAAATACAAGAAATAATTAATAATTATTTAAATAAATATTAAAACGAAAAATTACATGCGTGTAACTTTTTCTTACATTGCTACGTATTAAAAATCGGCTTTTATTTTGTGAGGAGTAAATGTCAATATTTATGTTGTTTTGATGCCTTTTAATTAAGAGACACTCATTGACGTTCCTTGCAAGCTGTTCTATGATGGGTAAAATGTTTCGAAATTGTATTTATCTCTTTCAATAATTCTATCCGTTATCGGCGCTGTAGTCTACTTCATCTCTTTGTCATCATAATTTGAATTGTTTTATAATTTCAGTTAATGTTTTGCGAAAAAATCTACCAATTTCTTTACTCGAGATGTTAAAATACCGGTGGATAATATATTAAAAATATACGATCACTTTCAGTTTTTCACAATCACAGTGACTGTGCGAAGCACACAAATTGAAATTTTTGTCAGATTTCAATGTTTTAATTGCAAAGTAACCGACAGTTAAATTCATTACGTCTGAATCGGTTTCAGATCAGTGTTTCATATCAGAACTTTGTTTTAAACCAAGAGGTTTGATGATTTCTCTAAAATCCAACAAAGTTGTTGAAACTTATGATTTTGGTACTTGAAGTTTTGTACATAGCGATCGTTTAAGTCTGTCTGTCAAGATTTATTCCAAGATGTAACCGAATGTTCAGATTCGTATCTCAAGTATTATTCAGAGATATTTTTGCAAGTTTGATCTGGAAGGTTCAGCTTGGACATAAAGTTTTATTCAAGAGCGCTAAGCCCTACTTTACCGTGAATGCCTTACAATTTTTTATCGCCTACAAATATTGCTGTCATAATTCTGTCGGTGATGGGTAAATCAGAGATTTATAAATGGTATAAAATTTACTCGTTAAGGAGACTTTTACGCCAGACTTTGTGGAATAACTGATCATTGTTCAAAAACGTAACGCGGGATCCGTCCCGTTCTGGATGAAAATAAGTTTTACTTCTTCTTTTCCTCGGCTTTGTTTGCGTTGGTGTCTTGAAATAATCTGGTCTTCGGCCTTACTTAGCTGTTAGAGTGGATATGATGTCGGTATAACTTCGGGTGCATCATGAATCCTCCGATAATTTTGTTCGTTCTTTTTTTCTTTGTTACAACTATTCCAGCCTATGAAGTGGGATTTACTGACGTAATTTTATAAAACGTTAAGATGCTGTTATGATTTGGTACACCAAAATGTGCAGTAATCACTTTGGAATTGTCTAATTTGTCACGGAGAAACAGAATTCTCTTGAGTAAGCGAGGGCTTATTTCTTGTCGAGTTATACTCAGTATTTAGTAAGCCTCAAAAAAATGTATTTTTTGAAAGTCTTTAAATACGTAGCAAGAAACCGAATGTTCACCATCGCATAAGGCGTATTTAGGTGACGTTGATCGTTCTTTTCTGGGGCATTTAGACGTAAGATGCCCCTAAAATGTCGGATAGGTCGTGAAAGATAGATCGACAGGTTCCTTTGTAATTCGATGATCTTCATGCGTACGTCTTCATCTTGTTTGTTTTCATCAGTCGGTTTTCATTATTAGTTAAATTTATTTATTTTTTTTTTTTTTTGAGGTTTTTAGGGGCATCGACTACTTTGGTCATTAGCCCCATCCCACTTCAAATAAAAATAAAAAAAGGGTTCAATATTTCACATTTTCATGTGTCAAAAAATGATCAAAGTTTTACTTTTCTTATAACTTCTGATCCAATAAAATTACTTTCTAGGCTTTCCTTTCAGCCATCCTTTTTTACGTTTCTCCATTCTTCTGACAGCCTCAACCTCTGATGACAGCGTATCTGAGGCCTCAGACACGGCATCGTCTTCCTCTATTTCGCATGCCAGTGACGTTCTTCGGCTGACGTCAGTTGATGAAGCTTTCGCCGGTGCTGTTAGCATCTTTGCTAGCGAATCTAAACATATAAGCGATGATGTCTCCGCGGCGGATGAGCCGGACTCTGTCTCTAATGCAGTACTGGGTCCAGCTGAAATAGATGCTCTCACCGAAGCTGATCTGTGCGCTTTTGGAGGCTCTATTGGTACAGGTTTTATTTCATCTGCGTCTGGTGCTTTTCCTATAATAACTTGCACCTCCATTTCCGCAGATTCAGATTTTTTTGTCACAATTTCTTTAAACTTGTGACTAGGCGACGGAGTGATTCGTTTCTCTTTGCTGGATAAGTCAAGATTTTTAATTCCCACACAAGTTGGTGACTTTACAATCGCAGATTTAGTAGGTTTTTTAAACGGCGCTGGTGTGTCTTTCATGTCAACGGCGTCAGTCCGGGGATGAGCCTTCTCATCTTTACTTTGTTTTCTCTGATGAGTCGACTCAATCTTTGAATCAATGATTCTTTCAATCATTGTCGCAAGACTTGGTGCCATCGTGTTAAGCAACTGCTCCACATTAATTTTAGATGTGGAAGGGGCAGGCGCTGCTTCTGCGTAAGAAGTCGATGGTCGTGGTGTACGTTGATTGACTATTTTCTTCGCTTCAGGATAACTGACCTTCTGAAGCGTTTTAACTTCCTGAATCGCTGTTTCTAATTTATACGTAGGGCAGTTTCTTGAACGACAATTGTGATGCCCTTTACAGTTAACGCAGGTTGGAAGGTCTTTACATGGGTCACCCTCATGTGTTTTCTCTCCACATATACATATTTCCTGCGCTTCACATCTTGCTGCTGTGTGTCCGAATCGTTGACACTTAAAACATCTCATCGGCTGCGAGATGAAAGGTCGTACATCAAGCCGATGGATGCCAGCTCGTACCTTTTCAGGAAGATTCGGCCTATTAAATGTCAAAACATGTGAGGCCGAAGGAAGAATCTCACCATTTCTTCTCATAGTAAGTCTGCGACATTGAGTCACTCCCTGACTTGACATTTCTTGTACATTTTCTTCTTCTGTACAATTAAGAAGATCGCGACAAACAACAACTCCTCTGGATGAGTTCAGTGTGCTATGCGGTTGGACAGAAACCGCAAATTCACCGATCTTCTTCAACGCCAAAACTTTCTGGCTTTGCATGTCGTTGATGGTTTCGACATGCAATTCATTAAAAGTTTTACGAATTTCCTTGACAGGACCACCAGCACAATTAGTAATTTCTCTTGCGATTAGAAATGGACTAACTTTTTGAAAGTTTCCATTCTCCTTAGTAATAATTAAAAATCTTGGCTTAGGTGCGCTATAGCCAAATAGACTTTTCTTTAATTCTTTACTGATTCTATCAGCATCTTTCTTAATCTTATCAGATTCTTTACTTTTTTCCTCTTCGCTTGTGGCGAATCGGAGGTTTCTAAACGAGGGTGTTTACGTGCACCCTCTGCCACGTTAGTTTGTTCAAGAATGTTCATGAACGTATATCCCTTCTGTAGCAAGGCTAGCCGCCGGGGTACACCCCCACTCCAGAGCTACTAACCTTGGAGGTCCGATCCGGTACTCCGGTGGAACCGGCATATGTCCTGGCAGAGAGCGGATGCGCAGTCTCTGCACTGACTCCAGGCTCCTACTCACCGAAGCTTTCAGAGCTCCCATGCACCGACATACATGGTCACCATTGCTACATGCTTGCCATCGCAGGAGGCATGTGGACAACGGAAGGGTCTCCGTTACACCTGCAATAACATTGACCCTGGCCGCCACATCGCCAGCTCTAAGTTTGGTATGTGTCCACTTCCTAATCAATAAATTGTTCATATCCTGCAGGTAGGCGAAAAATCCAATCCGTCTGTTGACTTGAAGATGGAGACAGGTCAATAAAATAATACATCCGAGGAATTTGCTCGGAGCCCCGTTAGCCAGCTATATGTATTGTACATAAGTACAGCTGTTGCCGCCCTGGACGTGGAACGTAGATGTTGTGTTCCGGACGTGGGGATTACCTACCTCAGGGCAAAAAAATTTATTGTTTAAAAATTTATTTAAATTTATTGTTTGCGTTAAAATTCAATTTTTGAATCGTATGCTTGAAATAACATGAAAAATTGTTAGTGTTGAGTTTCACTTAAATATTTTATTAAAAATTATTACAATTAAGGTAAAAAAAATAATATTTTATAATAATACAAATAATATTATATTGGATGAATTTATTAAGCAAAATGAATGGATTTTTTCATAATTTTTGGTTAAATAGGGAATTTACATTTCTGAAACCGGTCTCGATAGATTTTTAAAAAACTGTTAGCTTTTGACGTAATGTAAATGAAACTGGTTTTGTAAACTGGTGCAAGTTGTCATGTACGTACGATGATGTTTATAATCTTTTCGAGATTACTCTTAATTTATTGACTGTATCTTTTATTTTATTCATGAAGTAATTTTTTCACCTATGAAACTAAAGTCCTTTCCTTCTATAGAAATTTTTTGTTTATTATTTCCTTAATATTGTGTGTTTTGATTTTCTTAATATTGTTTATTTTTTAGTATCAATCCTATTAAACTGAGTTGACTGAATGCTGACAATTCTTCAACTTATTTTATACTCGTATATCTAAAATCAATGTGCTCGCGCGCTTATTTTATTGAGGAGAATAAAAGATTATTTGCAACAATTAAAAGTACGATTTATTTACTGAGTGATACCGAGATAAGTTTTTGGACCCAGAATCCAATTTTCTTATTATGCTTAAAGAATTCCAACTTAGTATAAAATAAAACGACATTATCTAATACGGCGGTTAGGATCTTTTTCAAAACAAAAACTTTATAATTTTTTGTTAAACAATTTTCCACTCGACGACATTTTATTTATCGAATTTCCGAGTTTGCTCGGCTTTCTTCGATAGGGTTGGATATCACTAAAGGTTTTACTGTTATTTAATAATAAAAGCTGTTCATTATTTTACAGTAATGCTTACACTTTACGTTTGTTTGTAAGTGAACTTTTAAAAAAAAACTGTTACTTGATATATGTCTCTCAATCAACCGGAAAACTTCTGCTAATCGTATCAGAATTGTATTACTGTTAGTTACTATAGCTATGCATTATTGAAATATTTAATTTTTTCGTAATTTTGTTATAACACTCATGTAATTTTTTTTGTAAAACCATGAAGTACATCTGTATTTCTACTATCAGAAATTGTTTTGATCAGATTTTGCAAATCAGCTGTATGTGATTACGTGTTAGGTATTGTTATTTATTTCTTAATTTTTTAAAAGATCTAAATTCAGCGTTTTCACGAGTAAAGTATGAAAGTTTTATCTTTACCGTATAAAACTTGGCGAATAAAAGCCAATTTAAAAAAGAAAATTAATATTATCTATTCATGAAAATCTAGTCATCAATGCAGAGATCATGCCATCAAAATTCTCTAATTTGTTTCTGTCTTTTCTTATTAGGAAACGTTCCTCATAATCGGTTTGTTTTTAATTTTTTATATTTTACTTCTTATGACTGTGCTTTTGCTACATGCTACGTTACATATCTTCTTATTTCAAAAAATAAAAAATACAAGATTTAAATTAATATTTGTACTAAGTGAAACTGTGAAAAAACATACATACAACTAAACGCGCTCAAACGCAAAGAATAAGTGAGAAATAGATATGATTGATAACTTTGTGTATTTTCTGAATTAGGTTTTTGTTTTATTTGTTTTTACTTATTTTCACGTTGTGTCTGACGTCAGTATTTATCAGATAAAACAAAACCCTAATTTCTCGGTTCATTTATGAAATAACTTATGCTTGCTCAGCGATGACAGTTGAATTGTTCATGAAACAATAGACGATATCATTTGTGTTAGCTTATTTGCTATTTATAAAAAGCGATTACGTTGACAACTGTTGTTATGTTGACTCAGTGAATGACTTCAGAAAGTGTTATTGAAAAATTAGAGATTTTTAGATGATCAGTTAATTTTCTATCAATGAAAACAACGATTACAATATCATAATTCCTTTTAACGTACACATCGAAAGGGCCGCTGCAGCGCGTTGAGTTTCGACAAGGAGAGAGCAAAGTGTACAAAAATAAAAAAAATGGATTCCTTCAGGAAGGAGAATCATCGTTTCAGACTCCGAAAAAATACAACCGAATTTGATGAGCTGGGTAAGTGTGTATTGAGAAGAAAGTTCACAGTTTTTGTAATGCAAACTGCGCAGTAAATTTTATATTTTTACGCTCAAACTAATGGAATCGCTAGGTTTCTGTACTTTATATTTAGTAAAATAAACAAATATATACTGGAAAAATATTCGGGGAAACGAATAAATTGTTTAATAAATAGAAAAATTACAGAGATATGAATAGATCAGTTGTTTATTTATACGACTTTTATGTATTATCTATCATCTCATGTGACACAGAAAGGTCGAGTAGATTACTGTCTAAAAGTATTTGATATAGCCATACAGACAGGACAAAGGTCAGCTACATTTAATAAGCTGGTGGGGTTTGTATCGAATGCAGTTCTTATTTGCAAGGCTGGAAGTTCGCTACAAAAATTATTCATTGAATTCCGTGGTAGAAACTTACATCGCTCGGTATCGTTATATTGATTTAAATAAAATACCAAACTCCAAATAAAAATAGAAAGAATTCCGTGGTTATGCGAAAAGGGAATTGACGTGAGCATTAAAATATTTAAACCAGAGTTACTTTCCGTCATAAAATAATTAAAAAAACAGCACCAATTAGAAACTAGAATATATGGTTTTCAAACTGACTCAATATCATCCAGATTTAAGGTGAAGATGAAATTACGGAAGAGAATAATTGCGCGAATTTGGCCGGATTTATCATGGAAATTTGTTTTAATGTTTTAATGGAATCTGTTATTACTTATATTTCTACTGGTGAGTAAATAACGCTAGATTTAAATATAATACATTTAAATTTATTAATTTTAATTGAATTACTAAATTAAAATTCAAATTGAATTCATTTGTGTGAGTTTAGATACGTTTTTAATCTAAAAAAATAACGATCATTTTTTGCTAAACTGAAAAGACCTGTTTCTAAATCCAATGTTTAAATCCGTGTAATGCGTAATTGATCTGATTGACATCATGGAGGACTGAGGTTTTGTAAAACTAAGCAGGTTAAGCATAAGGTTCAAATATCATAAAATTTATTAACGAAACGGTTTAAAGAACTTAGGATTAAATGAATGAGCAACACGGTTCAAATATTTAGTAGTCTGTCAAGTTTTTACCGTGTCGCAAGTAACATGACACTTTACGAAAGAAGAGATCGAATATCCCAATATTTAAATTTTAAATTAAAGGAAGCAAGAGGTTGTTGGAGGCAAGGTGTATTTAATTTTTCTTCCTTGTTCGAAGTAAAGGAAGTATTGTGATCGCGAAAAATGTCGGTTTTCAGATTTCAACTGAAATATCCATTTTGACCGTGAATCCATTTTAACTAGTTTCGTTGTGACGTATGTACATTTCTATCTCTTATAACTCAAAAACGATTAGCCGTAGGATTTTTAAATTTTCGAATTAGGACTGTTGCAACATCTAGTTGTGCACTTTTCCTTTTGATTGCAATGGACTTGTCCAAAAATCCCAAAATCCAAAAATTTGCAATTTGGACTTTTCCTTAACTGCAGTAATAATCCTCATTGAAAGCTTTTCAACTGTATATGATAAGTGGTACTTATTTTCATTGGCTCCAAAGTTATAACCAAATAAAATCTGCTTTATACTTTTTAGCCATACTTTAATCAAATTATTATCATAGATTGCATGAGTTTAATTAGTAGGTTAATTTAGATTTCAAAAGTTTTTTTCACTTGCACCCATAATTTATCCCTTGCGGGGTGGATTGTTGCAAAAGTAATGGCGGAATATTGTATTATCACCCGACCTTAGTAACTGTGCAAAATTTCATGAGTCGGCAATATCAGGAAGTACGTTAAAATAAGGATGCAAGATTTGAGGACAAACCTGAAAAAAAACTAAAAAAACATTGTGAGTTAAAGAAAAGCAAGTAAAAAAAGGTCGGGCCTTTTATATTCTCTTTCTGGGATCTTTTGAAACCCCAGTGAAGTCTACCCTTACGTCTAGTCTTCACTGGGGTTCAAAAGATTTGGTCGTCTTTCACATTTATGTTTTTTTTTTATTAGTTGGAAAGTTGAATATATTTGGAGAAATAAGTAAAGCTTCTTATAATACAATATTTCAAGTTAGATCAGAACCTCTTTTTCACTCATCTAATAACTATTTGTTGACAAACATCGAAATTTTTCGATGTTTTAAATTGCTGTTGACTGACAAAAGGTTAAAGCCACGATCAGCATGGAGTGCAAGAAGGCCAGAACCTCTGGCTCTTCTAATTTTTTTCTGAAAGTAGAAGATGTTACAAAAATAACTACTATTTAAATATCACCAGTTTCAATTTTGTATTCAGTTATGTTTGAGGCGATTAGCGGCTCTTGGAGGCCAGAGAATTAGAACCTTTACTGCAATATTGTTTTTTAGTTATTTTCTAAATGTAAAACAACTTGAAAAAATTCGATATCGCAGCATTCAAGTTTTGTTTATTGAAGAGATCAGGAGGTATAAACCCTTTGAAAGGCAAATGAGTGATTTTTTTTTAGGCAAAACACAATTTCATCTTGATTCGGTGATTTTAAACGATTACCAGAATAAATACACTAACTTTGTGTCTGATAATAGAATATGTATACAGGTATATAAATTTATTCATTTAAGATAAATAAACAGTAAAATGTTTTGATTTTCTTGGTATACATTTTATTTTCACGTTATTAAATGAACATACAATTTTTTTCTATTTATAAAGTTTCTCGACAATTATTTTCATAATGAACGAAAAAAAAAATCATCGTAATTGGACGAGGGCAATGCGTAAAGAATAGGTTTTTTGACAATTAATATGCTCTAATTGTGGAATATATTTATGCGTTCTTCAAATGAATTTAAACTCGAATTAGGTTGAAAGATAGTAACAGCGGATATTATTTTTTTAGTTATCCTTCAGTTTTTGGAAGGTTTTTAGCAATGAAATGAAACGAAATTTGTAAAATAATACTAACAGTAAAGGGGATTATTAATCTCAAACCCCTCAGAAAATATGTAAGTCGACTAATATAATTGTATAATCTATTGCAGTCTTTTCTTTTAGATTGAAAACATAAAATAACTAATCTGTAATTAAGCGTATTAAACTGCTTGTTTTTTAACCGATTCTTTTTTAATATAATGATTATCTTCATTTTAATCATCTGTTAAACCTACCAATATTTTTTTGGTAACACGCTTTTTCTCATTTTTCAAATTTAGCTGTATTTACAATATATTTTGATAATAAAAAATACGATAGAAAAACGTTTTTATCATTCAGTGGTCGGTTTTTCTAATCGACTTTTAAATGTTCCAGATAGTTTAGCTTTGAACGCAATTAAGTATTTATCTACAAAGCGATTAAATGTAATTATACAATTATTTCACAGAGATTGCGTAAACAGTTCAGATTCATAGGGTTGACTTCTAGCTTCTATACGAATCTTACAAAAATAATTAAAATGACCTCGATTTTTTCCAACACTTAAAAAAGTTAGCTTTAGTCTCGGGTGTGCCTTGCTTAATAAGTTAAATGATTTTTTTTTATTTTATTTTAGATATTTAGAAAAGTACATCTTAAAAAAAGTGCAATCCAACTTATAAAATAATAATTTAATTCTAAAACTTTAGGTTGTCTAGAATCGCTTTTAAAAATATACAGATATTAACAACATATGAGAAATTGTAGAGATTAAATTAGTTATTTTAAGGAAACAGATGTAGCAGAAACTACATCTGTTTCTGCTGAGTTTCTGTTGAATTAGGACTTACGAGAAGTCTTCAAGCTTTCTACTAAAAAGAGGTTTGTTGATTGATTGATTGTTTAATACGTTTCATGAAAAAATTATATTCGCCTCTTTTTTTGCTTCATTTCTCACTGGATCAGTCTCGTTTTTATATTAGTTTTATATATCCCCATAACGGAGTTATATTTAAGTATGATTGTTATATATATATTAAACAGAACATAAATATTAATATATTTAGTATTTATATAATTTTCATATTAAATAAATTATTTTATGAGTTTTCATATGATGAAACTAGAAATGTAATTTACCGATGAGTTAACAATACTCTTAAAAAATTATAAAAGGATAAAGAAACCTACTTTAGACTTTATTTGAACCGGTATTCTCGATATCGGATAAAAATGGAAAAGAATAACTATAAAAATGTAACCTTTAAGTAGATTTTCTCCCGTTCTTCTCTTTAGGTTTATTTGAATCCTGGTTTATTTCCTACAAAATTTCCCTTTATTTAACAAATCATTTGTACCATATAATTATTATAAATTTAGTTTGACAACTTTCGTACGAACTACTAAAACGTTTTCTAGCGATTGAAGATTACGAGCTGACAAAATTCATAAGTTTGTAATTTTGTTTCTTAATCATTATAAAAGGCTTTAGGAGGTGTAAAGATATAAGGAAATGAATATTTCCATTATGTACATACATTGAATCTGTTTCAAGTGTTTTAGTCTACTTAGGGAGCACACGATACTAAACATACAGTCCATTTTGTACAGTCGCGTATTTCCACCTCTTTCTAATTATTTTTCCGGAAACAGATAGAGACAACAATGGTGACATGGACCTGACAACAGGCAGAATACCACATGATAATAATTAAATTATTACATGATATTGTGCACATATATTGCGGCTCAAAATTTGAAATTCAGAAATTTCTTCAAAGTGAGTATCAAATCGACCCGTTTAGCTGTACAGAAATTGTCACGGGACAATCGAGTTTCAGTTTTCCTGAAAAGCCGACATTTATATTCTTTGAAGTTTTTATTTTTGAGGTTTTGATTTAGTTTCAATGAAGTATTTACGAATGTGAAAAACGTTTATAAATAATGTTTATTTTCACAAATAAAACATCAAAATACCAATAAGCTGAACAAATTAAAATACCGAAAAAAATAAGTTGTATCAAATTAAAATAAGTTGTACATACCGAAAAAAGAAGGTTTGTTTAAGTGTCGATAGATTTTAATATATCCTGATTCTCGTCACAAAGGATCCGCTTTGTGACGATACTGGTCACCACACTACTCCTTCAGTTCCTAGCCCTGATGGGCTTTACCGGAGGTCGTCTTTTAGACCCTTTAAATTTGATAACATCAGTTTGGCCTCTGTCAATATGTCACCGATGCAAATGCCTCGGTAGACATTTCAGTCAGTGTACTTACATAAACTACTATCGCCTTCATATAGCCTCTTCCAACCACGACCACCTACCATAACTTACAACCTTGAACTATCAAATTAACCGATTCGAGGAAGCGCGATCCCCGCGCCTTCCTCTTATACCGAAGGTTTCACACTAAAACTCTTCCTATATCTAACTTCAATTGGACTATGCACTTAGATCATTACTTGATTGAGTCTTATAACATATAAAAAAGATAATAAATGTATTTTAATATTTTTGACTCTTTAAATACAAAAAATACTACCCTCATACCAATAAAATAAGTGTTGATCGCAACAACGAAAATTTTACCCTACAATTCAATATATTTTAATACACAATTGATTTTCAAGCAGGGCCGTTATTTAATCCATAAAACGAGGAAAACTGGGAAAATATTTTAGTCTATATTATTAAGCTATTAAGCAAGTTTGGTCGGAGTTTTACTGTTAAGTTTACGTTTTTCGTTATAGATTAATATTATCTTGTTGTTAGTGTAAAATATCTCGTGATATTAATATAATTGTGCGTATAGTATATTATCGATATACTTTTGAAATTTGTCTGTGCTTGCACAAATTTGTATTCTCTTGGAGTATGATCCAGACGAAAGTTAAGAAAAACAATGTAAAAATTAATTATAAAGTATCATCTAAATATAATTAAGATATCAAGTTTTTTTATTCTAGTGATGACCTGACTCTCGTGTGTAACATACGATATCAAATCGAGTTATTTGTTTTAAGTAATGTTTACTTTTTTAGGTACTTTTTATCCTTTTTTATCTTATAGCGTATTTTCGGTTCACTATTATTTAATTATTCAGTTGTTTCTCGATGTATTTTATCAGTAAGTTTTTCTACTGACATAAGGGATTTAATGTCAACGGATTGAAATTATTTTAATAAAGATTACGTCTAACGACCTCGGCTGAGTTTAATGAATCAGGAAACTAAAAGTGTGATTAAAATTTTGTTGTGTCGGAAGTTTTTGCATTTATTTCCTTATACTTCTTTTATTTATGTGAATATATTATAATATATTATTTATATATTATATATATTTATTAGTTCATAGGAATCGATATAACGGTAAATCTAACTATCTATCACAATTTGATTAGAATTGTTTACATTCCTAATTATTATCGAAAAATACTGAAAAAATTTAGCTAAATTTAATTGAATTTAAAAAAAACTCATTTAAATACGTTCTAGCTTTATTTTAAATGTATATTTTTTTTTAGTATTTATTTATTTTTTTTTTTTTTAGAAAATTAAATTATTATAACCGTAAATTGATGAAATAATTAGAAATAACAAGTGTTTCCATCATAAATCGTCAAGTTTAAACTCGCTGCATAAGCGCGTGTGAATAACACAATACAAAGTCAACGTAACCTCAAATAAAGGCTGAATTGTTTGTTGTAGACTTTAAATTGAGGATAACTGAAAACAGCTAAACCAATCATCGTCAGATTTTCACATGCACAACTTCAAATGACTGCTACAGCGTATCTAAATTTCAATAAAATTGATTAAATAGTTTTGAAAATTTTTAAGCCATAAGTTTTATACTTAATCATACGAGTATATACATAAAAAATATATATATATATAAGGAAATTACATTTTAAGAAAAATGTAATTACTTACAAAGTTTTGTAAAAAAATTTTTTTAGGAATTTTGTACTCCTCATTTCTCAAAATGTAAAGAAAGTTCAATTTCAACACCCCAATCCTACCGTGCGACCGAATATAATTCCGTTCGTTCTTTTCTTCGAAAAGTCGGTAAACATGTGTTTTTTTTTTCATTCTGTTAAAATATTAATTTTTATATCATATTTTCAGTTCGCATACTAAAAGTAATATTATATTGTGCTTCTTAATCCTTTAGGGATTTAATAGAAATTAAAATTGTTTTAACAGATTTTATTATACCGTAAATTTAACCGTAGTACCGTAAATTTAACAAAGTAGTAATAAAATGAACAATCATAAACCATTTTTTGAAAAATGGAAATGAAATTCTGAATTTTTGGCTAGAATTTGGACTTGCTGCCATATTCAGTACGCATGTGCATTTTCTTTTACTCCCTCAATAAGTAATTATAATTTAAAACAGAACGGCTGTCTATGTGACGTGTTAGTTGCACTATTTAAATGACCCATTTTCAATTTATTTTTATTTTATTAGTGACTGTATTTGCGTTTAAATTGGTCTTGGCGCTGGTAAGTACTAGACAATATTTAAAATAACGCGCTAGAGCATTAATATTCTATAATTGGGGTAACGCAGCCACATAGCCCTACATAACCTTCCAAGATTGACTGTTTTGACGTTCGGCCTAGCTGATCTTCGTAAACAGACATCTCAACTGCGCTGCTTCCTTTGAGTACAGCGGAATAGTTATGAGTGTGACCAAGATAAGATTTGTAAAAACGTTTGTGAGAAGACACCTGACAGAAGTGCACCACAGACAATCTTGAGTAAACATGGTGACCAACTGAATGAAGCTGATCACTCAGAGAATGACACCCGTCTTACGAAGAGACCAGGAAGAGACCACCGTGACCCTGAAACTGACTTACCCTAGCAAATCTCAAGCCATCGTACTGGATGCCATAGGAGATATTCCGATTAGTGCATATCATGGCCATTGGTAAACTGGTTACTCCTAAGAACATCTTATATGCATCTAAGTTCTCTATGAACCGGGTGTGTATCTGCTTGGCGAACAGTGATCTTGTTAAATCAATTACCGAGAAGCACAATAACGTTAATATTGGGAACCACATCCTGGAGATTCGCCCTTTGTTAACTAAATTCAAAAGAGTAGTCCTCTTTAATGTGGGGCCAGTTATCCCGAATGAGGTACTAGAGGAAGAACTTAAGCGTTCTGGTATCCGCTTTGGGTCGGCTATTACCTCCCTGCGTGTTGGTTTTCCAGAACCGGGCTACTAACATGTCCTGAGTTTTCGTTGCCAGGTATATGTACACCCTGAAGCTCTTATAAAGTTACCAAGCACCATGGACCTAACCTACGATGATTCACAGTACTGGATATATCTATCGGACGATTCTGTATTCTGCTTCCTCTGAAAACAACCAGGGTATGCAGCGAAAAACTGCAACCTACAAGAGGGAAACCCGTGCAGCTTAGGAACATCTCAAGGGAGTACAGACCAGATTTTAGAGACCGGTTTTCCTAACCTTTGCCAACGTCCAGGTGTTAGAGGACACTGTCTACCAACTCTAGCACATACGATCATCAGGGAGACATTGGAAATGCAATAGGGGCGCCGAACGATCTCCTAGCGAGAGACCTGTTAGCAAAACAAGATCCAAGAAGCCAAAAAAGGATGACGACAGGCTTGAAGCGGGCCTGGAACCCCCAGCAGAGATCTTACAAAGCCAAAGATAACCCTTATGTCTTGAGTTACGTAGACTTCATAAGCTTCTGGGAACACACATCTAATACGATGGAACTGATACGTATGCTTCGGGAAACATACCTGAAAGTGCCAGAAAGAAGTATTAAAAATAAGACCACCCGTGTAATAAATAAACAGGCGCGTCATGTCTCGAGTACTGAGTCAATTGAAGCTGTTGAAGCTACGAGCATGTCTGATGAGGATTGTAAACGACAGCATCGCCGAGTTACCTCTCGATGGTAGCCCGCTCGCTGATATTAGTGTTTAGTCGCCCTTGCGGAGAACTTCTTATATACAGATAAAATTCACAATCTCCGTCATCCAATCCTACAATGGAATATCAATGGACTCCAATCCCAGAGAGAAAATTTACAGTTTCTAATCAATCGACTCAGTCCTTCTCTGATATGCCTGCAAGAGACTAATTTTAAGTATAACCACTACGTAGTTCTGAAAGTTTACAATGTATGTCGTTCTCAAAAACAGGGTGGATGTCTCTCACGCCAGCGGTGGTGTAGCCATCTTCATTAGTGATCAACTAGCCTATAGAGAAATTCAACTGCATATTAGCGTTGAAGTTGTAGCTGTGACTTAGACGCTTGCTCCTCGAACGTTTACAGTATATAATATCTATCTCCCCAGCAGTCGGGACTTTACTGTAGATGAACTGAAGGACGTAGGTAGGCAACTGCCAAAACCACTTTCGTTGATGGGTGATTTTAATGCTCACAGCACCAGCTGGGGTTGCAATAAGTTGAGACGCTAGGGTTAAGTTAGTGGAAAGATTCCTTGAGAGGCCGGATCTTGTTTTCCTTAACCTGGACTAATATATACATTTCAGCAGCTCATATGGGACTTTTAGTGCCATTGACCTAACAATCTGTGATGCTTCCTCAGCCCACCTCTACGAATGCGGAGTCCTACAGGAATTATACGGCAGTAACCACTTCCCCATTGAAATAGCGATCAAACAATGCAGTGTAATCCGGTATTCCAAGAAGAGCGAACCCTAGGTGGCTACTGCAGCACGCTAACTGGGACAGATTTAAGGAACTGGTTACTGAAAACGTCGAAGATTTACATTTGACAGCTGACGGAGCTCAAATAAATGAATACGTTAAAGACTTTGCCGATCTTGTGATGCGTGCTGCTGAACTCAGTATACCCAAAACGTCTGAAATCATCGGTAAGAAACGTATTCCCTGGTGGAACAATGAATGCAAATTAGCGATGCAGGCGTCAAATAATGCTTTTAACAGATACAAACGACATCGAAATGAGACAACCTTTGTCGAATATAAAAAACAACGCACGAAGGCTAGAAGGACATATAAAGATAGTAAACGTCTAACGTGGTGCAATTCCTAGCCTCGCTTAATAGACACACTTCTTTGAGTGAAATATGGAACAAGATCAACAAAATCAAGGGAACGTATAAGACCAATCATGCACATGATCTGATTGAGTCGCGTAATTCACAACTCTTACGACATTGCGAATATTCTGGGTGACAGGTTTTCACGAATCTCGAGTGATTTGAACTTTGATATTTTTCTGAGAATTAAAAAAACAGCCCTGAATTCAGTTTAGAGGACATACTTCAACGGCATAACAACATCAACCAGGATCTAAACGCCCCTCTCACTTTGATTGAATTACGAGATGTTCTTGCACGTCTTAAGTCTTCTAGCCTTGTATCTGATGGAATACTGTATGCCTTCAAACGGGAGCTGTCTAATGAGATTCTTCAGCACCTTTTACACCTGTTCAACATTATCTTGGAGGAAGGAGTGTTTCCGGACGTCTGGAGAGAGGCTGTAGTTATCCCTGTGGTTAAGCCCAATTGTGACATCACTTCAGCAGAGAACTACCATCCGATTGCTCTAATGTGCACCCTTTGCAAGGTGATGGAGAAGATGATAAATAATAGGCTGAAATGGCATCTGGAGAGAATTAAATTCTTCTCCCAATACCAATACCGGTTCAAAGAAAAGAGATCTACCATGGACCACCTAGTATCTATACAGACAGATGTGTGTGAGGCATTCGCCTCCAAGGAACACTCCTAGTAACCTTAGACATTGAAAAGGCTTATGAAATGGCTTGGAGAGAGAGATGATAATTGCTACCTTGTTGAATAATGTTAACGGGAATATGTTGCCCTTTATAGCCAATTTTCTGGGTTCCTGGCCATTGTGGCATCCTCGGGAACGAACGGGCCGATGAGGCTGCCAAGAGAGCTGCAATAAATGGCATCTGAGTACAATCGACATGTGAGAGAGACTTCATGAGATCAGTCCGTGTAAAATTGAGGGCTCAGTGGAATAGATTCTGGCTGTTGGAGTCCTCCCACGGCATTACACAACATCCGGGAGAATGTGCTCGAGAAAAACCTCCATCCCCGAGCAACAGCAGAGACCAAGTCATCTTAACTCTGCTAAGGATTGGACACATCGGATTTACCCACCCTCACCTACTTGGCTCTCATCAGAAGATCTGTGAGGCTTGCAAGGTCAAATGGTCCGTGTACCACCTGCTTGTTGATTGCCCAATCTTTGGAACCATCCGATAAAACTTAGACCTGGGTTCGGATATGAAATTTCTATTAAACCAGAAAAAAGGTAAAAACGTCTGTTGCAGTTCCTCTCCTACAGTGAAATGAAAAATACGATTTAGTGATTTTTGTCTGATTTATGTATTTTATTTTGTATTTATTGTTGTCATTTGTTTATGTTTGTTATTTATTGTTCCTTTATTGCTTATTTTTGTTCTTTATGGTTTTCGTTGTTTTATATAATACTACATGATAGTGTTACTGTAGTCGCTTATGGGTATAATTGTTGATGCGACTATAAATAAAAGGATTAAAAAAAATAATTATAATTTCATTTATAAGACTTTTAATTCGGATAATCTAGCGACCTGAAAGAAATCACATCAGAGACCGAACGTTTTAATTCACGATTACTTATTCTAATCATAATATCCATTTATCAGTGATGCAAATATACGGTATTATAAAAATATATAAAATAGAACATTGTAACAAATATAGTATTCTAAAATCATAAAATATTTTATGTATTAATATATTATATGCATATGAATTAACGACTTATTATTTTATATTCGTATTATTTTTTAGTAGGTACAAAACAAAAGCTGACTTAACTTTTAATTTATAATATAAACTCTTAGAAGTAAAACAAATTAAATGAAATTCTTCGATAATCATAAATGAATTTAACTTAGAAATTATAGTAATGAACTACTCGTGCTAAGTGACAATAGTGTAATTTTTAGTTTAGTCTGCAATCAAAATTCGTGGTCAAAAAGTAAATATAATTTAGTAATATTATATATACAACAAAAGTCTTAATTTATACTACGTCATCAAAATTGTCTAATAACATGATAAAGTCGATAAAAGCCGCCTCGTTATCTAATTAATTAGCATTTGATAAGAGTATAGTTTGTCGGAAGAAGTTTCTCGGTTAGTACAGATTACAAATTACTAGTTAAATTAATCAAATTATTTTCATTAATTACGACCCAAAAAAGTGACATTCACAGAATACAAAAATTGAACAAAATAAAGTTATCATAATGGTAAATTCGTATCTGTGTGGACAACTCCTTACTTCAGATCCGTAAAAGGCAGAATTTAAATAAAGTTGGTACAAGAAATTAACGGCTAGACTTTTAATGATATTCTTTTTTAAATAATATTCGGAGATTACATTAGATGATGAAATAATTATCTTAAAGGTAATGTTTTTATTATTATTATTATATATGTAGAATATAGATGAATATAAATTAATGGTATTTAAAACTTAATACAGAAATTAAAATGGTTTGAATATTTGTAATGGCATGTTATCTTTTCGAGTTGTGTGTGTTTACTTTAACGATTTATACGATTTTAAGTATTCATTATTCAAATGTAAGTTTAAAAGTAATTTAAATGATCAAAATACTTGCGCCTGTGACAGGAAATACATTTTTTTTACGTTCATAAAATTTAATACGCAATTTGATATCCGGGAAAGTAACAGATAAAGCAGTGATGTTCTTTAACATCATAGAAAAAATGGCATAAATAAAATAGCTTGTTTTCATGCCTGATAGCGTAGTTATGTAGAAGTTAAACGTTCACTTTGTTCTTTCTCTCTCTGCGTTTGTGTCTGTGCGCACGCGCGTGTATGCAATAGCTTTTATATATTTATTTGTGTATACTTTATATATTCCTGCAAGTGAATAAGCCAGGAAAAGAAGAGGTTTTCAAGTCGCTACGGTTAAAAGTATATACCTTCTATCATATCCTTTAAATTATCGGTTACATCTAGAGACCTTCAACGTCAAGGTAATTTTTATAACTATTAAAAAAAATGTTTTTATTAAAAAAAAAACTTTCACATTGTGATCGATAAATACCGTCATTATAACGTAAATTTAATCGCGCATATTTATGGTGTTTACTTTTTTATACTTTTGATATACCTTTTTGTTTTTATCTTTTTTTTTGTTGAAAAATTATTAACTCAGGCCCGATGGTTGTCGTGTCATATAGTGTTAATTTTCAGATCTTTTACATATATTTTATAACATTAAAGCGGCCTTTGTATTTTATTATGTAAAAATAAATTGCAGCAGCTTATTATGTATTTAATAATAATACATAAACGTTTAGAGCAAATAGTCTTTCCAAGAAATAAACGTATCTCTCCTCGTAATATTTCATGACAAGTAGTAGAGTACTTTCCCAGTTGCTATAGCTACTTATTTGAATAGTAACTCCTTTGTTGGAGATCGTTATTTAATTCTGATACAAAATGATAGGAATCGTAAAAATTTACAGATTCATAATCTAAATTTATTCAAGATAGATATTCTCCCTAGTTCGAATATTTACAGTTTATCGGTAGCTTAACATTATCGACCTTCGGGTCGAGCAGGTTAAATCGGCTTAGACTTTGAATTTTTACGGCTGGAGATCTTCAATTAGATCCCAGGCCGTAACTACCATACGACTCAATAAACCATTAAATAAAAATATAATTTACTTACTTAAACATTTTAAATGTAATAGAATACATTTTTATCACTTTTGGATTTTTCTTTACCAGTTATAATATTATGTAAGAAAAGAAAAGTATTGTTAAAGTTAAAAAAGTAACATCCGCGGACACGTGTATTTCATAAAAATTATAAAGATCTCTGTTAAAAATTGTGTATAAACGAATATTCTCATCTTGAGTGCGTTGCAGTTATGTCATCTATTGTGCTTTACATTCCGGGAAAATTTAACCACTTACCAAGGAACTGTGTGATGAGCACTGATGTATTAAGGGGGATTGATTTATAATTTTTTTTTAGAATTGGTGTGGGTAATCAGCGATATACTGTAATCCATATCGCTAGCATACACTACCAGAAGGTTTAATGAAATAAAGCAGTTTTTTATACGCTAAAAAAACCATTTTCTGTTTTTATTTTGTGATTATTTTTTATTTTTATTTTTACTTCCTTGTACGAAATGAAGGAAGTATTGTGATCGCGAAACGTTTTCAGTTTTCAGATTTCAACGGAAATATCCATTTCGGCCATCCCTGAATCCATTTTGACTAGTTTCGGCGTGACGACTGTAACTACGTATTTGCAACTCCGGTCTCCTTAAGTGCGTCCAGAGTTCCTGTGTTTTGGTCTATTCTCAGTATTTTTTTGGATACTAGTCGTGTGTATAACTTTCAGCAGTATCAAGGGTTCGCTGATTATAAGACTGTGGACACAGTTAGCACTTGTTCATTTTAGGCTTATTATTTCTTACTTCTACGGAGGTAAAAAAAAGCGTTGTATTTATACGACGCGTACCCTCGCCTCATCGCGGCTGAAAGGTGGCAACGACTCCTGTTCGTAAGACCCTATAACAAGAAAGGGATTTTCCCTAGTCCTGCTTGCGCTCTTTTTCGGGAGGATCAGTTTTAGGCTTGTCTTCACGACTGGTAAGCGTGATGCCCCACGGTATCACGGTGTGTTTGAGTTAGGGGCTGGTTTCCATCAGAAGTTCGTGCGGAGGGACGAATCTTCGTTGACTTCGTACCCTGTCGCATCAAGGACTACCGTAACATGCAGCAATGCTTTAAGTGTTGTAGGTTTGGCCACAGGGCCAAGTTCTGTAAGTATACATCGGTCTGCGCGCATTGTGACGAGGAGGGCCATAAGCGTGACGACTGTCCGCAAAAGAAAGAGGCTCCATTTTGCGTTAACTACAAAAGGTTGCGCAAGAGTCATAGGCACTCAGTCAATAGAAACCTGGCAGATCACCCTTGACCACATACGGGTGCTGTAGAACATCGAGGCTCCGTTTCTCAAAAACCTCACCTAGTTCAATTTGGATTACATAGGCTTCCTGGGCAGTAAGTTGAGCGAACCTAACCATCAGCAGTGTGGTTGCTACATGAGAGCGTTTGAGATGTACTTCAACTCTCTCGATGATTAGATTCGGTCAACTTAATGCCTAGGGAGCCTCTGCAGTCCAAGTTGAGCTAGGTAAGGTTGTTGAGAAAGGAGCCTCGATGTTCTTCTTCTACAGCACCTGTATGAGGTTAAGGGTGATCTGCCAGGTTTTTCAGGCTGGATAATTTTTTCGTTGATGATAGCAAATCCGCCGTACTGTGCAGGAAATCGATAGGTAGTGTCTTCATACGGCAAACCTCAGACACGCATCATGTCGTTGTTAAGCTTGCCGTGAATGGTTTGGACCTGATCGAGTTAGTTCGTACTTTAAGTACAGTGGGATAGAATTGTTAGGTTGGAAGCGGGTCGTCCTATTTTTATAGGAGTTGAAGCGAACGCCAAATCGCTTCTTTGGCACAGTGGATCACGGACGATGGTGGCGAATTAATCGAAGGCTTCATCGCGCAGCATCAGTTTGATGTTTTCAATGTAGCCGGCGAGTTGACTACCTTCGCCGATGCAGTTGGTTTGCGGAGGGCCTTCCATGGTACCAACATTGATGTTACCATTGGTAAGGATATGCCCGGTAGGATTCTGAATTGGTCGGTGGTCGATGATTGCGAAAGCGATCACCGGATAATAGTTTTTGATTGGGCAGGTGGGCTGTGCGATATCTTTAGGGGTGACATTCCTGTTCAGCAGGGGCGCTTCTTACACAGGCAGGCGGATTGGCCAAAGTTTTCGAACATTCTTGCGGCCAGGCTAAAAGTTTTTCCTGGAAGTATGGACGAGGTCCGATTGGACGACCTGGCAGAGAATTTCTCTTTTCCGGTAGTTGAAGCCGCTGAACACTCTATTCCCAAACGTACGGGTCGAGAGAGAGTAGCTGGATGGTGGACTCTGTAATTGACTGCGATGAAGCGGACTGTGGGCCGGCTCAGGAGAGCTGCACAGCGTGCAGATGATCCTGATCGGCGTGCAGTCTTTATTGAGGATTATCGTCGGAACAGGACCGAGTATTTTCATAAGGTTAGGTCTTCTAAACGTGAATCCTGTCCCTCTTTTGTGCCAGGATGGTGTCCTCACTGATGGACGATCTGCTTCCAGATGATATCGAGGTTGGAGTCCTCGTATCATCGACGTGTCCGAAGAGAAGTTGTAAGTTTTCGCTCTGAGTCTTTGTCTTCTGAAATTACTGAGGCGGAAGTCCGTCAAGTAATTTGTAGCCTGGCTAGGAATAAAGCCCCAGATATTATGGTATCACAGTGAAGCTCCTTGTTCGCACATTGCCCGTGATATTTGGTCCTTTGACTAGGGTTTTTAATAGGTTGCTTTTTGCTGGGTACATCCCAGCGTGTTGGAAACGTGGTGTGTTGAAATTGCTCTTCAAAGGTGGCGACAAGGATCCCACTGTAAGTTCCTCTTACCGTCCTCTGACGCTCTTGCCTGTAGTAGGTAAGGTTTTCGAGAAGGTCTTGTACCTCCGCATTAATAGTAAGTTAACTTCTAACCATATGCTGATGGACGATCAGTATGGTTTTAGAGATAGTTTGGCTAGGTTTAAGTTGGTTGACTCCGGCTTGTGCTCGGAATGTAGGGTCGATGACACGGTGGACCATGTCCTGTATGTCTGTCCAAGCTACGAAGCTGAGAGTACCAGAGTTAGTAGATAACTTGAGAAGTGAGCTCCTTCTTAGATTTGCGGGTCAACTGGAGGATTCGCAGGGACTGGACAATTGTGGCTGGCTTCCTGAAATTCCTCGCCCAACGTAGGGCGGCCGAGGGAATTTAGCAGAGTAGGAACCCGGGTGGCTAGGGTCCGTTTTTACAGTATGATTGACCGAAGGTAGGCGCTTCGGCTGCGAGCCATGGTTAGTTAGATAAGAGGTGTCAATTTTAAATTGTTAAGCTGTCGGCGGAACGGCGACTGCACTGCCGATGGGCATGGGATGCCATGTAGCCGTGAGGTGTAGCGGCATCTCGACGACAGATTTTGGTGGTGAATGTCACGCGGGACTCTGTGATGGAGCTGAGTGGGAGTCGGTAATCAATCTGCCTCTCCCTTGTAGACCAGAGCGGAATCCGTAATTAACCTAAGTCAGGGGTTTATTTAAAAGCGTAAGCTGCGTTTACTAAGGGAACTTGGTCTAAATTTCGTTGTTGCGATCAACTTGTTTGGTGGTATGTTGTATTGTTTTGCCTCGAATTACGAGACTTTCACGAAATTGGCTCATAATAAGTAGAACTAGACGCGGGGTTCGTGCTTCCGCGAACTCGGTTAGGTCGTTTAGAGGGATACGATGCCTACAGCAAAGGCAAAAGCTGAGTTAATAAATCACCGATGCAAATGTCTACCGAGGCATTTACATCGGTTGCCAAATTTGTCCAAAAATGCCCAAACTCAAAAAAATTTAGATTTTGGACTTTTTCTTAACTGCAGCATTGAGCTCTCATTGACAACTTTTCAACGATATATCATAAGTTGTACTTATGATATTTCATTGGTTCCAGTGTTATAGCCATATAAAATTTTAATTAATGAAATATTTGGATCTTACAAGGGGAAGGCACATCGGTTCGAATCCGCCTTCATCTCTTTTTTTCTAACTTTTTTTTTTTAATTTAAATATATTGGTTTATTAATTTATTAACCTCTGATTGTAAAAAAAAAAAATAAGATAAGTAATAATTCAATAATAACATAAAAAATAATATGAAAAAATATCAGAAGTAATTAATTAATTAATGAAATAATATTTTATCTACTTTTCATTTAAAAAAAAAAAAAGTGTATATGTAATTTAATAGGCGTACAAAGAAGTTATGTGAAGTCCAAATCAGATTTTTTTGTTTTCATCTACCGTCTTGAAGTTTTTTTTAATTTTTTTCTAAATTAGGTATTATATGGGTGGAAATAAACCATTATTTAGAGACCAGTTTAGAGACATTTGGTTACATTTAGTTTATTTCCAGTATAATTTAAGTTAATTTCCTTATTCCACTGGAAGTAAATTTTTAAATGAAAAATAAGGTTTTTCTTGTTTTTTTAACGCAATGATAACTAACAATATACGATCACTGCAAAATAACGAATTATCGATTGTAAAATTCTATTAGTGTTTAACAAATTTTATGCTGAACTAGACAAGATCATTAAGTAATATTATTTAATTATTAGCTTAAATTTTCTTAATTTAGGCAATTTGCTTTATTTTTAAGCAGTTTTTTTTATATATTCTGTAAAAAAATGTCGGAAACTTCAATTTCTGATGTAGGAGATTACACTCAACAAATTAGCATGTTCTACCTTTCGATAGTTTTTTCGAATTTTGTATTAAGAATATAAAGAAAAGAAAGTAAGAAAAGAAGATCAGTTTTCTATTTGTATCATGAATTCAATATAAAATTTTATCGTTCGTTAAAACATTATATTACGAGTATATTATCTTTTATTGTGGAAGTTAGTGCTTTTTGTGCAGTTGGCACAAACAATTACAAGCTGTCTACTTTTACCCGTTAATTATTTATAATTATACTGTTATCGAATGAAAGCTATACTACTATTGTCATGATTATTATCAATTAAATAACGTATTGTTTAATTCGGAGATACATTCATATAAACCACAAGGAGAAATCTGTTGGCAACTGAATGAAGTTTATAATAGGCTAGACATTAGTCTGGATATGTCTGGATATATTTAATAGATTTCTTGCCACATACTTGTTACTATTATTGTAGTTGTTATCGGTGTGTATATTATTATTTGGATAATTTATCATTTTCATCATGTACTCTGTCATCTTTGCAGAATAAAAAGGTAAGGAGCAAATTCAGAATTTTGCTCAAGTAAAGCCATGTTTTTTAGAAAATGTATTAGTACAATCTGTTTAATCTGCTCTAATTGAATGTATTATAAAATCATTGCTATAAGAGGAATCAAGTTTCTTTTCGAATACGCAATAATCGTAAATGCTTGGTATTTTATATCAGAATGCGCATCTGCATTCGTTCATTGTACTGTATAGTTTTGTCAAAATTCCACTAATCTGACTTGCGTTTATTTATGTTCTTCGAATTTGCTGTCCATGAAATTAAATCTTAGAAATCTTACTTTACTCGTACCTCTGAGATTTTCAAGATTTTTATTTCGACGCATCATAATTTTTAATCCAGTCCCTTTTTAAATGTTGGCAATCTTGCTTCTCTAAACTTATCCTCTATTTTAACATACTACACATAGTTAATCATTGGTACCTCCTACAGTTTAAGTATTTCTTTGTTTTAGTGATCGAATACATTAGCATATTAACATCATACTTTCGTAAGGTATAATTTTTAATCTACTTTTTTCCAACAAACTATTCGTCAGGCTATTTTCAGCCAAAAAAAAAAAATCATTTATATCATTACTTTGTAGTCTTGTTTTTGTTATTAGATAATTTTTAAAAATTTCAAGAACGCCTCTTTCTTTTATAATCATATTTATATGAGACTGTTTTACAATTTTATCTTAATGTCAAATATTCAGCTTTCTAATTACAGTAAAAGAATATTTTTTTTGGAATTTATTATGACCGCTTTAAATTTAAACCTGATGGCTGTAACTACACACTTGTAATTGATAGTTATCGTACGGATAAAGTTGTGATGATCCACTAAAAAAAAAGGGAACTGATTTCAATAAGTCTAAATATTATTCAGACGCTATCAGTCGAAGTTTTTTTCTCTTCTTTGTGACAAACGTTTTTCTGATTTATTCTCTTACTCGGCGTTCATCTTAGAATAAAACCGTATTAGTAAACCCAGATATCTGTCTTTCATTTATAACGATCAAGCCTCGATATTAATTCTAGAAGAAAGATATTTGAGACAGCATGATCACTCCAAGAAAGGTACACCGACTGCTCACTTAAAAATTTTTACCCAACTTTGACCTAACTGACTTAACTTTCGTAATAAGTGATATTACTTACATAACGTTATTATTTATTTCTTGTATTTAAATCTTGTAAAGTTAAATGTATTCCCACGTATTATTTACACTTAACGGATGATAACTGCCTGCATGCCTATCGAAAGTTCTGGATTTGAATCTCGGTTCGGCCCGGCATTTTTCACTTATGGAATTTTTTTTCCATATAGTAAGAGCGGGTAAGCAGTTGTAACAGGACGTAAGTCTGTAGTTACCGGAATGAAATAAATAAATATTTGTAAAATTATCTGTCTTTAACGCAGGTGTAGCATCAACAGCAGAGAGTAGTGCTTCAGTTTTTAATCACTGGTGTTACATGTTAAAAATAGAATTGTGTTTACTAATATGTTTTGGAGTAATTCACCTAATACTTTTACAATAGGAGCAACAATATCTTACCGCCAAGTTTATCATTTCATTTGTCATCATCTATCGTATCTTTTACATCTCGCATAACTATCCATACTATTCGTACGCGCAATTGTACGAGCATTATTTAACCCTACATGCACGCACTGACACATACACATAAAAGTAGAAATTTAAATATATATCATTATAGCGTATAATGAATCGTTATATTGTATAATTTTCGTACTGTACAATACGAAAATTATTCAGTACGCAAGTATAATATTGAACAATCATTTAATCCCCTTTGTACATAATTAATATTTTTAAACAAATATTACCTGTTGTTATGTCATAAGTTGTTATGTCATAAACACATGATGAAAGGTTACAAAACCATAATTCAACTATTCAAACTGCGTCATCATGCAATATGTGCATGTTACATTATGTTCTGTATTACATTCATATAAATATATATATATATATATATATTTTAATAAACATTCATTTCTATTTTTGTTGATGTAAGCTAACAACTGTGTAAAATGATACCATAATGTAAAAAAACTGGTCGAGTGGAAAGACACCATTGGTTTCTATTTTATCAGTAATAGATTACTATCACCTCTATTTCTTTCACAAATATGTGAAAGAAAGCTATGAAAAGAATAAAACAACTGAATAGTGAACAAGAAAGTTAAACAATAAGTGCACGTTCATCCTTAACCTACTCGGTTATTCCTACTGTACGTCAGTCTAACTGCGCTATTATTAACAACTATAATTTATTATAATATAGTACAGTAAACGTAAATTTCACAGGCTAATTAATTTTTAATCGCAGTATTTTCTTTTTTGAATATATACGTGACAAATACTTTTTGATAAACTTTTTAAATTACATTTCGATCAGTTACCGAGAATGGGGAACAATAATTGGACGTGACTTCCGAGTAATATATTTAGTCCGTTTATAAAGAAAACGTTTTGTAAATTTTTTAATAATTAAATTCCAGGTTCATAATGGTTTTAGGTTTTATCTGAACAAAATAAATTTCATCTATGCTATTTACTAGAAGCCTATTGTAACGCAAAAGTGAGAAACTTTAACAATTTTACCGGTTAAAATATGACGATAATATAAAACGGTGGCCAGAGAAGTATTAATTTTGTTGGCTGATAGATTATTAACGTTAATGTTGAGTTAGTTATTTTGTATGACACTACTACTCGTGCTTTTGTCTAACCTTTCACATATTTTTTCCAAATCGAGAAATACCATTTTTTTCAGATAAAAAAAAATTACGTGTACATGTATTTTACTTCTAAACGAATGTAAAGATAATTATTTGATCCTCTTTAATTTTTTTATATCCTTTAATCGTCCTTTTTATTATACGAATAATAGTGATATAAAATAATTTTTTTTCCATATTAATTTAATGTAATAATTTATTGTTTGAAAGAAAATAACTTTGATTATTTCTGAAATGTTGAATTTTCTTTAAATTTTGGGAAACGATATTTGTTTAACACATTCACTGCTGAAAACTTGTAGGCGCGTGGTATATGAACAATGAATTTTGCTGACCATGCACAAACGCGTGGTAATACAGAGGCTTTTCTGACTACTGGTGAGGGTCGGCATGTTATTGTTGACTCGGTATTGTATGTTAGCGCATCAGAAACGTTTGTATGTTGTTATTTTTCCGTTCGTTCTTAGTTAAATTGAATCGTTTTTTTTTGGTGGAATTTTAAATTTGCGTGAACTTTCATCACTTTTGAAAGAGGATTTATTTATAATAAATAGATTTTTTTATTATAAATTATTTGTATTTCAATTAGTACTAAATAGAAAATTATGTTTTACTTTTATTTTGGAATTATATATTGATATTATTATTTCTATTTTAAATTAATACTTTTCGGCGATTTTATAATAAAATGTACGTTTCATATATATGTTAAATTTTATTATTAAACAAAACCGATAAAATATTAATGTATTATTATTTCATTATGTGTTTAAAAGTATTGTTATTTTGCTTGTTTGTCAAGTCTATTTTAAAACGATTAGAAGAACTTACGTAAAAATTAGTTTTTAGGTCGTAAACAAGTCAGATGATAGATGAAATCAGATGACAACAAATAAATTGTAAATTAATCTAACTGATGCAAAAGTAAAATAAAAAATTCTAACTCAATTATAGATATACGGAATAAACTGAGGATTTATTGCATGTAAATTTAACACAGACTTTTTATAAGTAAAATCCACAAACTTAGGTTTTTATTTTTCATAAAAGGAAGAAATAAATTACGTTTATCTAATTAAAAGACTAGAAGATTAATTAACATAAATTGCGAGCACGAACAATTAAGAAGATTACGAATTCGTTCAACCGCGCGCGGGTGAGTGTTCAGAACGGAAGGTATATACGTCCAGTGCTTTTCGTCTCCAATGCGCACCACGCGCTAGTACGTGGTCGTGTTTTTCGGGTTTTCCAAATGTTTTGTTGTTCCTAGATATATTTAAATGTTGATAACTAGTATATTTAAGTGAGTTAAAAACAAAAAAAATAATTCAGCAAGGAGGGTTAATACACCGATGAAAAACCAGCAGTGAATGTGTTAAAGCGAGCGCGCTAAGATATACTGTACTAAAAAAAGAATCACAAAAATTTAACGTAAGAGTTAAATAATCTGTAAATTTATATCGGGTTTCAAATTTAATTATTTCCAAAAGAAGAATCAAGATGAGTAACATTACCTTGAATTAAGCGCATTGACCCAGAAAATGACAACGTATGTAAAATTAATTCTCTCTGTATGAAAATCAAACCCGCTCTTTCAGATCATTACAACAATTTGTGTAAAGCTTCTGCAGGTGGTGCAACCAATCTTGATATTTTGTGCTATGGCAGCCACAACCGCAATTAAAATCATTCCTAGTATTCTATTAGCATATCATTTGCTTCATTACCTACCTAGCTGGGAGTGGGCCATTGTAAGATGTAATGTGGTATTGTATTGGTCGCAGAACAAAATTTTTTGAAATTTTAATCACCTCTATGTTTGGTTAATATTTTGAATATTCTTACATTTTTACACTTAATTTGATTTAATTATTTATAATTGCGTACGTATATGTCAAATTTAATTGCAAACAGATAACAAACAAAATAGCTATATAATTTCTTGATATGATTATACGTAAGGTGATTCATTCCCTGAGTTATAATACTTGGATTGTCTATGTTTATTTTTATGATAAATATTATCATGATAGATTATCAACTACTATTGATATATATATCAAACGAATACAATGTTAGTTAATATACTCATTAGCTGTTTATTTAGCGTTTGTTTGCTGACGTAATTATACTACTTGTGAATAGGTCTACATTTTTATAACATTTAAAAAATAATATAGCACAACATTTCTTTTTATGGCAAAATACTTAATCATTTATTAAGTACGAGTATAAACGGTAGAATTAGAAAATATTTAAAATTAATCCACAATACCATCCAGTAACATGAAACGATGTTATATTTGTAAGAAATCAATTTTCTTCTGCGCGTGAATACTAAACTGAATGTTTTCAGTTTCGATAGGCACCATACCAGCCGTCGTAGCTAAGATTCAAGCTTCATTGCGGCAACTATACATTAATAAATTGTTTGGAAACTAAACTACTTCTAGATTCTGAATGTACTCTATGGTTACGTTTAGTAATATAAGATTAATCACCAATGCGACAAAACCCATTCATTAAGAGAAAATATTTATAAAACCTACCGCATGTAAAAATTATTTCATTGCTCAACATTTTAACTGAACGAAATTTTTGCATGTGCTAAGTTCAGTTCTCGAAAAAAATATTACTATTTTCCCAAATAAAATAATAGTTATATTTAATTTAATAGTAATAATATAATTAAAATATAATAATAAAATAATAAATGATTTATATTTAATTTATAATAATACTTCTCCACTCATGCGATTTTTCGATTGTTGCACGTTTTGCAATTCACATTATTATATGTAGCAGTACCACGGTAATATTATTCCTTTTTATAATTTAACTGATTACTTTAAGTATTGTTTTCTAAGATGGGAAAATACTCTTAATTTAGTTTATGCTCATCATTTGTGTTAAACAATTAAAAACGTCAGTGATTTTATTCAGTCTAGCAATAACGTAAGAATTTTGAAAGCGGTTATTATTTATTTTTGTATTTGTTTATTTCATTGCAAGAAAAAACAATGGTTTTAGATTCTGAACCTGTTACTTAAAACTTGATAAGTAACGGGGGAGATTTTGAAAACCAAGATCATGGTCGATTTAAGTATGATGCTCAATTATTCAGAATTGAAATACCGTTTCCAAAGTTTGACTCCCATTTGCAAAGTTCGATTATATTAGTTACCTGAAACGTTTTTTAATGGTTACAATTTCAGCGGCATAAATCTAACAGGAGTGGTACCTTACAAAAAAACAATACATCAGATAAATTTTTTCTTTTGGAAAATAAGCTCCATTTTTAATCTTAATATTTTTTTTAGATATGTCTATAAAAAAACAAAAAAAACAATTAATAACGTGTTAGGATGATGTTGGACTGCAGTATAACCACTTAGCTAAATGTGCACGAAAGGAAATAACTCTTTTAAACTGCTGTATCTCCGGAATTCATTGTAGTAAAAATTTTAATTTGACTTTATTTTATATATAAAAATAACAAATTACAAGATAATCGCAAATATATTAATAAATATAAATATTTAGTAATGGACTTGCAATTGATGAGAATTACATTTTTTTGGCAACGTCAGCAAAGTCGAAATTTGAGCGCAGGTGGAGGAGAATAAATGATCGAAAAAATTACATCGAGTATATGATTTAAATAATACAGAATTTAGCATCATATAGAAAAACTACATCAGATGATTCGAAACTTAAAAAGTAAACAGTGAAGCTTATATTCAGGAAAGTTATAAACAATTCGAAAGATACGCTCATGAATCATTGTTTTAACATTCTGAAACATTCTGCATCAGCCTTTGTTAATGAAAACATGATCGATTACTACAATAAAACATTCTACATACCTACTCAATGATTTTTCTAAGTTTATTACCATTCAATTTACCGATAATAAAATTATTCTCGTCAAACATAATAATTTATTACAGAGTATTGGATTTCCTGAGGCAGGCGGACAGATCGACACGAGGTACGCCAAACGATTCAACTACCTAGATCTCAGCATATAGTAGAAATCTCGTATATTTAAATAATATACGAAGATTACTCCTCAGTAGGGGAATAATTTAGCTAGAAATTTCACTTGTGACTTTCTCAGAAACGACCTACTCTAAAGGTTGACTGAAAATTAGGAATTTTTTCCTGTACAGCTGTAAAGTTTTCAAATAACTTATATAAAGCATGTTAAGCAGGAGTAAATTCAAAAAAATAACAAACTTTAAAACAAGACACGGATTAGATATTTCTGTATTCGCACTGATAGACTGCTTGGTTCTAAACTCAGGTGTCTGGTTTCATCTTTCGTTGTTTAAAAAATACCAAGGATGCTCAACATAGGCCTGCAGGCCACTTGTAGTTCACACTCGGTTATAACAACAAACCCAAAGCTTTACAAAATAAATTTTGTAGCGTAATACTTCTCATTACCTCACTAGTTAAGAAGCCATCAACTAAAATCAAATTGGCCCAATCATCGATTAAGCAAGATAAACTTAAAAATGTCCCGCTTTTTGGCCACATGTTCCATAATATTTTAATTCATTATTTTTTTTTTTTTGGAAAGTGTAAACGGCTTTTTATTTATTTATTTTTCGTACAACACATTCAGTCACGTTCTGTTAAACCTAAAAAGTAAGAATAACAAGGTATTTGTTAAATATCTTTCTTTGCATAAGAATATAACGTTTAGAAACAATTTTCAAAGTAAAAATAAACCAATAGTAATTGGATGCCTGGAATATGAAACAACACTGAACTCGTTTTAAGGTGTTATACTTAGTAAATCGTTCATTCATGCTATCAAAGATTTATCAAGAGTATCAATATAAAAGTTTGAACCTAAAGCTACTAAAATTCAAGTCATCGTATTAACTTCGCAACATATTAACACATTATATTGAAATTGCTCACGACTTCTTTATAGACTGAATTATTTAATCCACCAGTCAAATGGATACATTTTTTCCACCCGTACTTATAAGGATAAATGCCGACGGTAATTTATTATGTTACAAAAGCTGATAAGTATTGTATCCAATCCTGCGTTAATAAGATAAATTTAAAATGAAATAAGATTAAATTTATGATGACAAAATTTAATTCGTAGTTTACGTACTCAGAAGACGGTATACTAAAGTTTTGTAATAGTTTATCAATTATTGACATTGTTTTCTCACTAGAAAGAGATAGAAGACCGTGACGGTTCGGTTTCGTCAATAAGCACGTACATGTTTTAGTGTAATATAATTTTATTTACATTTTGATTCATTTCTACGCACAATTCCGGCTATCTAACATAGCTACATTTATCACAGATAACAAATATTGCAACAACGAAAAAAGAAAGATAAATATTTACATTAAAGTTTACAAAGTAAAAATAAATAACGCAGTTAATAACAAATCTGTCTGAGTGCGAATTGTAAATGATATATTTCATTATTTGACATTTTTAACCAAAAAGAGAAATTGATTGATCTCTTTCAAGAGATGTTACAACTAAAAATAATCATGATAAAATTGTTTAACATTTATTTAATAAGGTAGGCTAACTGGAGAATAAACTCAGTAGCACACTGATAAATTAACCTTGCTTCAGGATCACCTAATTTATTAAAGCAAAATCTTAAACAATTTTTATCCAGGTCGTTAAGTTGCCCCTTGTTTTGTTTTTATTTTGTAAATATGCTTAATAATTACTAAACGGTTGTTAACAATTCTTTATTAACACCCAATATTGATTAAACAATATATTAATCAAACAGTATATTGTTCAATAATGAACAATATTGATTAAATCTAGTATTTTTTCTAAAATACTTGCTTTAATCAATATTTCTGATAGATCGATTTCTGATAGATCTCTGAGATCATGTAAAAGTTACCTTCTTTAGCCTCATGGAGTAGATGATTGTTTGTTACCATTACGCAATAAAACTGCTTTCATGCAAACTTTGGAAGAGAATAAAAAATACTCCATTCTTCAGGGATATGCTGAATTCCCAGCTCTTTCATTAGGTCATCGCACATCTGTAGAAACGCACATTGAATTTTTCATAGTAAAATAACTTAAAAGGGTTTTATTTCGTGTTCTAAACATAGTAGCTTTTGTTTTTTCTGCTAAAAGATTCTACTGTTACAGGCTAGACCCCAGAAGTTCAGCTTGCTTCTTTGATAACTTTAAATCGTTAACTAGCTCATTACGTTCGTGTTGTTGAATTAAATGAGAAGATTTCTCATCAGATACAAGAAGATTCTTCAACATTATGTACTTCATTTTGAGATTGTTCTTCTAGCAAATGCCGGATTAGATGGTGGTAAAGGTATTGGTAATTCCTCTCCACGTGGTACCGGCTTTAGAGCTGAGGATACTTCTGCATATTTTATGAACTTTCTATTTCTGAATGAAAATCCAAATGTATTTGTCGTACAAAAATAGCAGTCGATAAAGTGGCCCTAAGGTCTATGCCAAAACATTGGTACAGCAAACGGCATGACTCGCCGTTTCTCCTTCAGCCATTCAGTTAGAGGTTCTGAGCACGATATGCAAATAACTTGAGGCGCCCAGATTTTATCTTAATCCCCGAGTGTACAATCAAAATAAAATTTATAAACTGTTTTTATCGATTCAAAAATAGTCTTTCTTTGAGATTTGGATGTAAATTTATCACAGAAATAACAAAACTTATCTGAATGATTTGAACATCCACGAATTTTTGGAGAAGTCCCGTTGTAGCAAATAAAAACAGAAAAATCACTTTTGTATTATATAGAATTTATGAAAATATATCAAAGCACTAATAAATCTGTGAAACACAATACACAGTATAGACAAGTGAAGCTAGATTGAATAAGATTTTAAGCACTGTAGTAGGCAACAACAGATGTCTGTATGATGTCATCATACAGACGTTTGAATGTGTCTACCTCTCACGATACATCCTGACCCCGTAGGGGAAGACACCTACCATGTGACAGTTGCGGTCGCCACGCCACCCGCTCCGTACCTGACCCTTTCGGGCTTTACCGGAGGTTATCTTCAAAACCTCGACAAAAGGCATCTCTCAGCCTTGTTCTTGCGCCTCAGTCAGGATGCCAACGATGCTAATGCCACATGTAACATTCCCATCGGTGTACTACTATCCCTGAAAAAAATGAAAAAATCTCACGTTAGTTTTAAACAAGACTGAGTAAACAAAATATAGAAAAGGAAAGGAACTGAAATCCACTCACTACCTACCCGAAGGCAAAAGAGTGAGTCATGATACAGTGTATATGTCTATTTAATTATTATTATTTTTTTTTTTAAACGGTTTAAAGTAAAGTAAGTTTTTGAGCTCGTGGGTTAGAGCCGTATGTTACAAGAGTTTTTAATTTGCTGGTGTAATGTGTACTAGATTTACAGAATTTTTTTTTCTTTCATTTTCATATTAAAACAATCAAACTGCATTGTTTATTTTCCTTGAATTACTCAAGTGTGTATTATTGTATTAAATACCTAAGGAGATGTCAGCAATTAAATAATTGCGTTATTTAATTGAAATTGATTGCGTTTGTACAAGCGTTGCCTACTACTATCGGATTAATGCATTTGCCCACTTGCAGATTCTGCGCCCACTGATCAAAAATTAACACGGAGTTTATATCTCTTCCCGATTGCTCTTCATTATGAGTCACATAAGTATAAATAACTACGTAATAATTAATTAATGGTGTATTAATTTATTAGTAAACTAATTAATAATAATAATAATTTCAAACGTAATTATGAATGATGTATACTCGTTAGTGAATTAATTAAGATCTTCACGGTCACTTTTCTTTTTATTTACTTGCTTTGAAGATAGATTCTTACTCACACCGAATATAAACATGTTTGTTATTCCAAGAAACTGCTGTAATTTCTGAATCCCTTACACTAAAAACCCGAAACTGGTTAAAATATATACGGAGAGTATTCCCCTAAAGTAAAATTTTCTCCGTTGAAAATTCACAGTTTTTTGAACTGTTAGTCATATGACCCGTTAAATTCTGTTCTTCATTTTATTCTGTTCTAATATTTTTACCTTTACGTATTAACTTATTTAACTTCCTCTCGGTTATCTTTTTTAAACATTCTAATATTTTTCTTTCTCTACGTGTACGGCCCATACACTTCTCATGTACGAAACTAACTAAACCTGGAGTGTGTGAATGTATTCAACCGAACTAATTTATCTCTTTTAAACATTCTCCAAATTATTTTTTTCTTTTATCTTAATAGACTAAATTATCCTGTCCGATTTTCAATTTCCTCCTGCTGTAACATATTTCAATATTTTTACTCTTTTTCGGTTGATTTTTCTTTCGTCCATGTTTTGCTACTGTAAAACGCTACATTCCACACAAATATAATTAAGGATTTATTCCTACATGTATAATGTACTTGAAACTAAGAGGTTTCTTTCAGTTGAGGCTCTTCTTTCTTGTATCGTTCTGCTTTCTATACATTATTTAGTACTATCCTTTGTTATTTACAACCTAAATAACAATTTTTTTTAACTTCTGGAACATTATTTTCTTCTCTTTTTACCTTAGAACTCTCGACTTCGAAATCAGCTGATTTGCGATGACGAGTTTAAGTACTAGACCAACCTGGTGGGTTATTATTTTCTTCAGTCTTAATATCTACTTTCTCAATATTTTCCTTTCGGCCGTATTTCATTAGTTCTGTTTTATTTATCCGCCAATCGATCAGCACCGTTTAGTATTTTTCTTCTGACATTCTTTATTCGGCATAAGAACAGTACCGTAAGCGATTCTTATTCTTCTTTTCTTACTCCGCTATTAATTTCTTCCCCTCAATTTCTGTGTTGTTTTTGAGATAAAAACTGGAAAGAACGGAGACAAACTTACTTTATTTCGCTTATTGTCGAATTAAAGAAAACCTCTATTCATGCTACCAAGGGCTCCTGATTCAGGCATATTGTAAATAAATCAATTTTTACTTTCAATCCGATTTTTATAAAAAAAATATGAATATTTTATGCAATCCCGCACCACTAAACGTCTGCTCGATATCAACTAAACCCATGAAGATAATTATAATTTCCTTTAAACTAAACCCAGCGGTTAGCAGCTAATTTTAATTAAGCTCAAATTTATTCTATCCTTACAAAAAATTAATAAACGATATCCATTTAGTTTAATTAATTAACGGAGCAGTTAATTTTTATTATTTTTACTGTAAATTTAGATATTTCCTAATAAACAATAAGTTACAATTTTTTAATAGAATGTAGGCTAAGTCAGTTATTTTATTAATTAATCCTACGGTATTTAGGTCACGAATTAATGCATTAAAAAGATATAAACAAAACAATAAATAATAAATAAAATATGACTATTATGATATGATGCTAAACAAAATTACATAATATGAACATTTTACATTGTTTTATGAAATAATCATTTGTACAGTAATAGTTCAAAAAGTAATAACTAATAAATTCTGAAAATTATAGAATATATGAGAGATTCATATTAGAACATTCGTGTTAATTTCGTCTGATGATGCTTGCGATTAACTGGTTTAGAAATAACAGGTGTTTTATTGAGTTTGTTTTTTACGTTATTTATCATACTTATTTTTCTAATGTGTACGTTATAACCTGTTCCACATAGTGAACAATAAGCAATCCCCTACGGCCGGATGAGTTGAGAATGATATTTATGACATGCAAATAAGTTTTGTACAGACTCAGGCCGACCGTTCCTGACACCTGTGGTTAATTGAACCCGAATCACCAAAGTACACCAGTATCCAATGAATAATATTCAAATACATATAAAAGCAACTAAACTTTACTAGGATTTGAACCTCAGAACCATCGGCTTCGAAAATCAGCTGTTAAACAACTGATTTGCGACGACGGGTTAACCATTCGACCACTAGACTAGGTGGACTAATTCATGTTTGCTACACAAATCAACAACTTACCTACCTACCTCTGTTCCCTCCCGGAGCCGGACCCGCAAATTAAGCATACTTAGTTCCGGGAGGTGCCATCGGGTTCAGGGCATTCAGAGTCCCCGTGCCTCATCACCGTCGCCGATCCATGCAAACGCAGACCAACGACGGCTTTGCAGAAAGTTGTCTTCCACCCCTTCACCACAGCGTTGGAGATCTTATTCTAGGCATCTATGAACAAACGTAGGTCTTCCCTCTCCTGCTAACTCCCCTCTCCTTCGTCTGTATCCAGCGTATGCTCCTGTAAAAGGTGTATTCACAGGTATCTAGCTCTCTATATATAAGTACCTCATTTATTGTGCTCACACTCCCGGCTGCCCATTCTGTGACCGGCTTTGCCACACAGAACACACCTAGGTTTCTCCTTACAGTATGTCTCCGGCCTCTTGGTCTCAGCTTGGCACGACTGCCAAACAACGAGCATTCTTCCACTGGGCGTCAGCAGCCGTGCTTCAACTGGCGACAGAACCACCGTGTGGCGTTTTGAGTGCAACCGAACGCCGGTCTCAACGACGTAACCTTGGCCGAGGCAATGTCACTCAATGACTTCTTGACCGCGGCCATAACTCGTCCCTTGTCACCTTGGTATCCAGTTTTTTAATATGCACTGCGTCCTTAAAGCCCCTCTTTCAGCCACCGTCGCACTAGAAACAGAAGCCAGGATTTTGTCTTTCAAAGCCTGGAGCGCTCTACCTCCGTTCTTTAGCCTAACTTCTAGGTCTTCCTCCTGCCCTTTCTAATGGACAGAATATCCTGAGCTAAGGCCTCTCCAACCGACGTCTTAACATTCCTAAGAGGGTCGGCGCAGGTGACGTCCTGTTGGCGCACTATCATTGTTGCCGTCCTCTGAACCTCCCTCGGGATCAATCCGGGTCTTCATCCGCCAGGAAGAGTGTAGCCACTAAGTATCGTCTCCTGAGCCAATACTCCAGACTTCCTTCACTTCTTTCCGAACTTGCCCTTGGTGGTTGCAAACACCACATCATGTCCCTGACCTTCTCGTATTTTGTCCAGACTCTTTACTAAGTCAGTAATCACCTCACCGCCTGTACCCTCCACAACATTCACATAACTGTCTCGTCTAAGGATAAGATCGTCCTCCTCCCCGAGGATAGCGACTGCGAAGACCTCCCTGATAACTGCGCCTGGGGAAAGCTTGTCACCATTCATTTTCCTTCTCGCTCCAGATGCCACAGCACACACATGTCCGGGCAAACTGACTCCTCCTATAATTCTTGTAGTTTAGGATAAAGATCTTGGCTCTCTCTTCTTCCTCTAGCGGGTAGCCGCATTTCTCCAGTACTTTTTCATACAGCGAGCTGAGGCATCTCTTGTCTATCGCTACGGCAAGGTCCTCTAGTGAGCTCGAGCGTAGAAGCCTTTGCAGCAGTTCTAGACCAATCGTGGGCCTAGTGGCGGAATCCTCCGTCTGTGTAGCCTGTGTCACCTCACACGCTGCACCCGAAAGATCCCAGATTCTTCTCAGAACCCTTCAAAGTATGTTAACTGCTGTGCAAGTTCTGCCATCCAACTAACATCTCGACTAACTAACGGACATGCATGTCTCTGTGTATATGTTGTTCTTGTGAGAGTGTATTTTTCAGTCACTCTGTAGTTAACTTTAATGTAGATAAAACTAAACAGAAATTCCAGAATAAGTAAATAAAATTAAACAGAAATTGAACTAGAAAATCCAAAAATAATATGATTCTAAATTATAATTTTCAATTAATATTAAATAATCAGATGTTTCACCAAATCTATTACATATACACAAATATAATAATGCCTATTAAATTATATATACACATTTTTAAAAGTACATAAAATTTTATTTCACTAATAACTTTTGATTTTTTTTTATTGTTATCATTGAATAATTATTTACTGTAAAAAAATTTGTTATAATCACGGGTTAATAATTAATTATTAATAAATCAATATATTTAAATTAAAAAAAGAAAAAAAAAGAAAAGGAGATGAAGTCTGATTCGAACCGATGTCCCTTCCCTTGTAAGATCCAAATATTTCAATCATTACAATTTCATTTGGTTATAACTGTGGAACTAATGAAAGTAAGTACCACTTAGAGTATACCATTGAAAAGCTCTCAACGAGGGCTAAATCCAAACTTTCAAAAGCCTACGCCTAATCGTTTTTGAGTTACGCGAAATACATACGTACGTACAGACGTCACGCCGAAACTAGCCAAAATGGATTCAGGGATGGTCAAAATGGATATTTCCATTTTCACAATACTTCCTTTACTTCGTACAAGCAAGTTAAAAGTCTTCATTCCTTTGTTATACTTAATCTTTTTGTCTTTAAAACATAAGAATAATTCAAGAGAAATATGTATTTTATAATGATGTTATCTTACTTTTAAATTACATAATATGAGTATCCATTATCAGTAACAGTATAACAGTAACTTTTTTTTTAATTAACATTATGAAATACGCCTATGTTTCAAATAAAAGTATAAATAATATATAAAACAATGATAAAATGTTTATTTTCTTGTAATGCTATAATAGAATACCTTACTGTAAGTAATACGTGATTAAATGCGGCATTTGACTCGCATAAATTAAATGATGCAAAAAATATTTTTTATTTTATGAAATTTTAACCGATTCAAATAGCTTTACACATACACACTGAAATACTACTTTAATAATTATTTATTGCCATTATTTGTGACTCGAGATTACATCTAATCTCCGTATCTGATTATTATTGTAGTTGTTTATTCAAGGTATTATGTACATAATCTCAGCGAACACAATACAATTGTATAGTCGAACGTTCATGTTTTATCTCGAGGAGAGAATTTTTAAAGTTTCCAGTTCCATTAATTGAGGTAACGAATTAATAGCGAAAATAATTAACAAACTACTTGAACATCTGATGTGTACTAAAATTTAGTTCACAGTATCTTGCGACGTAGGTTGATACAAACCCCACAGGAAGGGCGTAATTCATAGTATTCAAATGTCAAGGTTGCACTTTCTGAAGCTCTCTGAGAGAGGTCATACGGTACTGAATAGGTAAATACTAATATAGGCATTATTAGTACGGTTTCCTACAAAATTGGCAGTGATTGCAGTGGTTATAAATGTATCAGTAGTGTGTATTAATTACATCATATTTCTAAATCTAAACACTATTATCGTATAAATAAAAAAGTTACGATTTTATAGCGCGATGTAGTTATTTATAGAGAAACGAATTGGTTTTACTAGTATTCGAGTTACCGAAGACAGTCTCAAGCAAGTAAATAAAATATGAATTTACTTTAAAATTAAAATCTTTCTTAAAATTTTAAACAGTTTCTTTGTTCTAAACAGCGGCGCTTCAATAACTCGTATTTTTACGTAAGCAGTTAGAATTATAGAGAGGATCTTATTAGAGCTTCTACAAATTACCAGAATTATGTAATTTTACAATTATGGTTGTGTGTTATCAATGCGAAGCTAATGACTCTGCTCCTGTACAATGAATTTTTATATTAAACCATAGTTTGAAAACAGAGTCGCATAATAGATATCACAAAACTTAATATATAGTTTAATACATGAATGGAATAGTAATTTCTATAAAGCTATTAAGAGTTGTAAAAAATTTTATCTCTACAATAAAAATAATTAAATGAAGAAATATAGTTAAACCTTTAATAAAATTATGATCTAAAACTGTCATCATCTTATATAAAAAGACTTTAATTTACCACCCAATTAATCTGTAACAAGACGCTATTTTACATAGTTTGTTTCTTATTATATTGTTTTATAAAATTATTTTCATGTAGCGATAAAATATTTATTGACAATTTTATACACATTAAACTTACAGTAAAATCATTATAATCTTTCCTTCTTTATGTTGAAAATAAGGAACAAACTAAAAAAGTTTTAAGAATGTAAAAAAGATGACTGCTTTATGATGAAATTGTAGGCTTATAATATAAATTATGCCTTATTATATTTTTTCTTAATTTTAAAATATTTTTTTCCGGCTTGAGACGTAAATTACTCTTTTAATTGCGTCCTTGATTTTATTGTGAAATAAAATAATTATTAATAGGAAAATAAAAAAAAGTTTAGCTAACTACTAAGAATATAGTTTTTTACAGGAATAGTGATTTTACAAATAAACTATATTTATTAATGGGAAAAATTGTTGAACGTAATTAACTATACTGTATTATAGTTAAAAATGATGTTAGGTTTCTTCAGGTATACTTTATTGTTGAAGAAGAACCATCTTACGTACGAATGTACGTTGAAGACAAAGCTTTGCTGCTCACATTTTTATTTGAAAAAGCACGTTCAAACCAGGTTTATCTAGTTTCGATCTTATGTGAGGACCTACGAAAGTATTTAACAGCTGAGTTGCTGCTATTTTAAGTTAAATATATCTTTCCTAAATACCTCTCTCTTTTTCTGTTTAGCCTTCGTAACCACCGTAACGTATTACTTCAGAGGATGACAGGTATGAATGTAAATAAAGTGTAGTCTTGTACAGTCTCAGGTCAACCATTCTTGAGATGTATGATTAATTGAAACCCAACCACCAAAGAACACCGGTTTCCACAAACCGGTGAATTGAAGCGTCTCATCAAGGATGACACCCAGATATTTCTGAACGGTGATATACCTAATAGGAAGGCCGTCCATCACAACTCGCGGATGACGGGTCACGACTAGACGACCTTTAAGAAGAACTATAGCGGTTTTCTCTGCACTGAAAACCATCTTCTACTCCACTCCACAACCTGAGAACCTTGCATGCCTGTATCGCCCTGAGCTCTATTTCGGCACGCAAGTTATCCTCGACCAGCAGCAACCCGTCGTCGGCATAAGCCACGATGCGATAGCCACTGATATCCGCAACCGCATGAGAGATTTTAACTCAACGACCCAGACGAGTGAACCTAAAACACTGCCCTGTGGACAACCTTTTGACAGGGGTTTTCCTATTTCCGAGCCGCCTTCGCGAAGGACGACGGTTCTGTCGCTGAAATAACTTGAGAGGGTCCAAATCTCATTTAGCGTGCACCAAGCTGCTGAAGTTGAGACAAGGCAGAGGGCCACCCCAAGTTATTGAAAGCCCCAGATATGTCCAAAAAGATGACGAGTATATTTGCACTCGCTGGATGAAGCCAAATCCATTACCCTAACAATTGCGTCCTCTGTGCCCTTGCCGGGGCTAAAATCATACTGGTCGTCCATCAGCACATGGTTAAAAGTCAGCCTACTATTAATGGGGAGGTACAAGTTGTTCTTGCAAATCTCACCTACTACAGGCAAGAGCCGGTAAGAAGAACTTACAGTGGGATCCTTGTCGCCACCTTTGAAGAGCAGTTTCAACACACCACGCTTCCAACACGCTGCGAAATATCCAGCAAAAAGCATCCTATTAAAACCACTAAGTACCAAGAATTACCGAATAATAACAAGGAATAACTACAAGAATAATAGCAAGGAGCTGCACTGTGATACCATCATATCCGGGGGCCTTATTCCTGGCCAGGCTACAAATTACTTGGCGGACTTCCGCCTCAGTAATCTCAGAAGACAAATTCTCAGAGCGAAAACCACAACTTCCCTCCGAACACGTCGATGATAAGAAGTTTCACCAACCTCAGTGTCATCTGGAACCAGATCGTTCATCAGAAAAGTGACGACACAATCTTTTTTTATTGCAACTCCATCCTAAGTCTAGAGAGCCGACAGAAGAATGTACCTTTTCTTCTTATGACCAAGAACTATAGACGACACGCCATGGTTCTTTATTTCCCTACTCTTTTAGAAAAGAGTGCCAGGAATCAGGCTTAGAAGACCTAACCTTATGAAAATACTCGATCCTTTTCCGACGATAGTCCGCAAGCAAAACTGCACGCCTATCAGGATCACCCTCACGCTATGCAGCTCTTCTGAGTGGGCCCACAGTCCGCTTCATCGCGGTCAAGTCCCGAATCCACCATCCAGCTACTCTCTCTCGACCCGTATCTCTGGGAATCGACTGGTCAGCGATTTCAACTACAGCAGAAGAAAGATTCTCTGCCAGGTCATCTAACGGGAGATCGTCAAAACTATGAGGAAAAACTCGAAGCTTGGCCCCAAGAATATTTGAAAACCTAGGCCAATCAGCCTTCCTGTGTTGGCAGTGTTCCTGCTGAATAGGGACGTACCCTCTATAGGCATCGCGCAGCCCGCCTACTGACTCAAAAACTATTAGTTGATGATCATTCGCGCAATCATCAACTACTGACCAGTTTTTAATTTTCTACTGGGGATATCGTTACCAATGGTAACTTCGATGTTGGTACCGTGGAAGGCCCTTCGCAACTCAACTGCACCGATGGAAGTAGGCAATTCGCCGGCTACATTAAAGACATCAAAATGATGCTGCGCGACGAAACCTTTTATTAACTCGCCCCCATCGTCCGTGATCCCACTGTACCAAAGAGGCGATTTGGCATTCGTATCAACACCTATAAGAATTGGACAATCCGCTACCAGCCTAACAATTCTATCCCATTTTTCCAAATGCTGTTCAGTGGGATCCCTGTACTGAAAGTACGAACTAACAACAACTAGGTCCAGACCATCCACAGCAAGCTTGACAACAACGTAATGCGTGTCAGAGGCTTGCCATATGAAGACACTATTTAAAGACTTCCTGCAGAGTACGGCGGACGTGCTGTCACCGACGACAAACTTCCTCCAGCCTAGGAAACCTGGCAGATCACCCTACACCACGTACGGGTGTTGCAAAGAACACAACAAGGCTCCATTTTTCTTCAACTTCACCTATCTCAACTTGAACTACATAGGCATCCTGGGCATTTAGCTGACCGAATCTAACCATCGAGAGAGTTGAAATAAATCTCAACTGCTCTCTTGTGACAACCGCATCTCTTACTATTCACGGAGAGCCTATCACTATTGCGCAACCTTTTACAGTTGACACAAGTCGGAGCCTCTCTTTTCTGCGGACAATCGTCACGCTTGTGGTCCTCTTCTTCACAATGCGCGCAGATCAACGCATACTTGCAGAATTTTGCCCTATCGCCGAAGCGACAACATTTGAAGCATCGCTGCACGTCAAGGTACTCCTTGACGCGGTAGGATGCAAAGTCCAGAAAGATTCTACCCTCCGACAAGAACTTCTGGAAGATACCAGCGCCTAACTCAAATACTCCATGATACCTTGGTGCATCACGCTTCCCTGTCTTAAATATCAGTCTGTATTCTTTCCTGAACGCAGCCTCGTCCAAGTAGGTGTTCTGATCCCTCATCAGGGTCAGAACTTCCTCATCAGAGAAGCTACGGTCTATGTCATAAACTATGATGCGGGACCTATGACCGCGCTTGGAGTCAACCTTGACCTAAAGCTTCTTGACAGCAGGAGAGTCCTGGATGACTCGGATCGTCTCCTTATTATTCGCAACGACAACTAGACCCTGTCTGATCTCTTTTATGTCCCTGATCTTTAGGCCATTTCGGCTGTCACGAAGGACAGCCTGAAAGTCCTTTTTAAGCTCCGTGCTGGTCTTTGGTGAATCCTCTGGCTTGTTTTCAAACAAGACTTCCGATTTCTTAGTCTGGCTGGCCTCTCTTTTGTCTCGAACGACTTCACCATAGCGCTTGGGCTGTGCTGGAACAGGAGCCGGTTTTTGAACCACTTTAACCTCCTTGGGTTTGGAGGCCAAAATCTCGTAGCCTTCTGCCACAGTAGAAAATGCTTCTTGAATTTTTAACAAGCGGGAAAAAATAATCTTCTTCGCACCTGAACGGACGCTGCTAGGGAGAAGAAGAAACTCCAGTCAGTAGTCTAGATCACCCTGAACTGCTGCAGCCAGCGGGGCAGAACTACCAAGTCTGCTCTTCGCTTACGGTGAAGTCTTAGCCCGGGTGGGTGTCCCTGCTACCTCCATATCCAAAACCTCATCTTCCGAGGAAGTCGTAGCCACCTGCAGCTTCCTCTTCCACCTGGGCTTATTAACTACCTCAGTAAACTCTTCCATGGCCGGAGATTCCCTATGCTTGACCTCTTCCTCCTACTGCTAAAATTTGCTAGCCCAAAAATGTGACGACTGCCCATAGCGAGAACGGGCAGATGGACACCTAAGATATTCTCCTGTCACTCTTCGTAACTCTTAGCCGCTTCTGGATCAGTTATAAAATAACTAAGAATCGCGGCCTTCGTTCTTAAAAGAAGGCGAGTAGAACTAAAGGGAGTATTCCCTTACTCGTGACGGGGACTTACGACTAGAAGTCGTTGCCACCTCTTCGTCTCGGTGAGGCGGATACAAGTTCGCAGAAACCTGTGCCATTTACACCGCAACTGAAGGGCAAATTGAGAGTCTAAATAGAGCTTAACTGCAGCTGCAGTATGCTTTCAGAAACGCCTCGAACTGTCGGAGGTACACATGCTACTGCCAGTTAAAACACCAACAGCAAACCAAATAGTCACAGAAATCTCTGGAAACGCATTCAAGGGACCAGAGATTTATTCTGTTTACCAGTAATTTTTCATCTAACCTTGTTTCATTCCTGAAATGTGTTGGTGCTCCATAAGTTGTTAGTGCATTTTAATTCATTCCAATGAGAAATTTTCAAGCTCTGTAAGAAATGCAATGTTTAAAATTTTCAGATAATTTCTCCTCCCGATACGTTGTTCTAATATGAAATGACCCATTAATTTGTTTTCTACCATGCCACACCAAACGTTCACCAAAAATATTTGGTGGAAATTTGATTCAAGTACAGCATGTGCGTTTTCTTATGTGATATTCCGTTGTGAATTCTGAGTGTTGTTTATGCCATTACGGGTAAAAGTAGTGTCGTACGAAAATAGTATGAACGGATTTAAGTAGTAGTTGTTGTTAACCCGTTGACAAAACTGCAGTCATCTGATATGGTCACCTGATGGTCATCTGTTATGGTGGTGATAAATTTTCTGAACGTAAGGACGCAGCCCGTGAGCATGTAATTTCCTCCATACTTTGTGGGATGTTGAGTCTTGTAGAAATTCTTCGCGTGCTCGTTGTAGGACTAAGCCATATCACATGAAGAATGTTTCCCTTTCATCACCATGTACCGGTTGACATTCAGATAAAACAAGGGTGGGAAGTGTACCATTCTCACGAAGGTTATTTAACTATGTGTCCAGAATGCCTTCATCGGCAATGTTCTGCCGTAGCTAGATCACTTCCATCGCAAAAGCCGTGAACAAAAATCATTTCATCAAATTCGGCATGAAAGAAGACGCGGTATTTTAGTAAAAAAAGAATTCAAAACGGAATTTCACTTCCTAAATTCAAATTCGATTGGAAAAATGCGGGTACAATTTAAAGTACAATAAACACAAAAACACAACGTAACTTGATTTACAATAAATAATTAAATACGATCAAGATTTTGTCAAAAATAACCAATCGCCTAACGTTTATTATCAACACGTAAACACAACTTTATGACGACAATTATTACTACTCAAATTAATCTCGAAACGTACAGTTAGTGTTGCTAACCTAATTTTTTATAACCCGACATCCTCCATGATGTACTTTGTGGAATGTTGAGTCGTGTTGAAATTCTTAGCGTGCTCGTTGTAGGACTAAGCTGTACCATCTGAAGAATTTTTTCACTTTCATCACCGTGTACCGTCGTCTAAATTTATTGTACTAAACACAGCTCTTTTTAATTTTTAGAATTCATATCATTTTTCTGTTAAGGTTTGTTCGGTTTGTTTTTAATAATAACTGTTGATTTTTTTCATAGACATTTTTATTACATAACATTTCTCAGAATTAATTCTCAACAAATTTTTATAACAAAATTTACGCATTTAGTAGTCATTTAACAAAGTTATTGTACTTCAAACTTGAAAAAAATCATGTTTTATGTCACCGAATTTTTCTATTTAACATTAGATTTCATGAATACTACGGAAGATACTGTTCTGGGACCTGTTTTATTAGATTTTTCAGGTCAAAAAACATAAGAAACCATTAAGGTTCTCTATATGTAATGCCTTAAAAATTTCAGTATGACCTCATATCTCCGGGGGTGCTGAAATCCGGGCGAAATTCTGTAGCTAGTGGTAACTTAATAGCTTTTTTCGGATATGTTTGTATGAACTTTTTTCTAGAAGTTTTTTTTCTAGAATCAGTTCCCAAATTATTTCTGTTTCCTCCAGAATCACTCTGTCTGTATATTACAATGCCTTCCTCTATGTTTAATACAGCTGTAGAATTAGTAAATAGAGTATTCTTTATAAAAGAACCAGCGATATGATTTCTCACGGATGAGCGTTGTAGACCGATGTTGGATGCGTGGACTTTATGAAGACAGAAAAGATTTAAGAATATTAAATAACGTTTTTCAATTTTTTTTAACCGATTGCAATAAAATAAAGAGGTTCTCAGTTTCAACAGTAAATTTTATTATATTTGTTTAATCTTACTCTTCATTGAACGGAACGATTTCGACGACTCGTTTTGATTTCGTAAAGAAATTCCTTCTTTGGCTTTTGTTGTAAGAATCTTCCACCAAGTTTAAGTGGAAGAGCTTTTTTAACAAAAAAGTACTTCAACTTCACTGATTTTAAGTTTTTTTTCCTTTTTTGCCCTCATCAGTTCTTACTACATTATAGAATAATCAGGTGACATCCTACATACGCTATGTTTATCAAAACTTAACGTCATTCTGGCATTCCAAGTATTTTCACGCAAGAATTTAAGAAAATTATTGCCTACCTTTAGATAGAAAAAAAAACAATTCTGGCATTCTGATAGCTTATTGTTGTTAATAGTCTCTTCACGACGTTCATTTGCATTCCTAGTCTTATTTTTATCAAAACGCACTAAGAAAAATAAAACATCTCCTGTATTACAGAGAGCCTTATTCATACTCCGTACCAGTCTCTTCACGTCATTTCTCTGCATTCCTTTTCTTATTGTTATAAGATCCGCTTTTTTGCTTTTGAACAAACAAAATTTTTTTCCGGATACCCAGTTTTCATTAAAAATTACTTCAAAATCTAAAATAAAATAATAAATTTTAAAAAGATGTACAACCGATTTAAAAAAACTTTGCACTACTTAAAAATTAAAAAAACACAATGCCCAAAAACCGTTGCTGACAAACATTGCTCGTTAATATAGGATAATTACTAATATATTCGTTGGATAATTAAAGAGCGTGCAGGTGACAATTTTGTATATAGTTTGTATATAATCTTTTTTTCGAATGTTTTTAAATTTATTTAAACATATACGTATGTATACGCATATTTATATACCCTACGATACTCCCGGTAACCTAAGCATTCCAACACGGGGTCATACATCTAAATCGGTTCAGCCGTTGAGTTGCTACGGTGGAACAAAGATACATACATTCACCCTAAATGCATTACATGCCTTTTTGGAAGTCATGTAATAAGTAAAAGTATATCTTACAATTTTTATTATTTTCTATTCGGCAATTACGTAGTTTTTTATATGCAAGATCAAGAGAAGAAATTCTTAAAGCACGATAAATTCTCTCTTATTAAATTTAATTAGATTACTGATGTTTATATTAATATTTCTGGAAATTCGTTTTTAGTGATTTTTTTCTTTTCGGTGTTTCTTATTAAAGTTCTTTTAAAAAATACTTCCAATGATTTATATAAATTGTTTTATATTTTCGTAGGGCTTACATTTAGTATTTCATTAAATTTTTTTAAAATTAATTTTTGAGCAATTTTTCTTCCATATATTTATTGCCATCAGAGCCAAGAGTCCTATACAGAGGAATGTGATATGTAATTATAACGTCTTAAGATAATTTAAACTACACTGAGATACAAAAAGTCTATTACCACATTGCAAGTTAATAAAACTGACGGTTACAAAGCAAGAAAACAGACATTTTTCGACTAATACATAATTTTACCTTAAAATTATTCTGGTTGTGTAATATTTTTATAAATCTGTAATGTAGATCTGAGGTCTATATACAGGCTATGCGTACATGCATAAGCTTGAATATAGATAATTTAAACTTCTTTTTTCAAGGAATTTTATTTGGTAGTCAACTCAAAGAATTTAACTGTATTTTGGTTATACGGTTTAAAAAACCTGGCGTCCATTTACCGTCAAAAAGTTTTATATAATTCGCTGTATGTTCGCCTAGTGTCACTCGAGCGATTCAGAACAATCAGTTTGATACATATTTAATAAACACAATCAACCTTTTAGGAATTACAATGCGAAAAATAATCTACGTACACAGTGACGCACAGAAAGTTCTATATCTCATAGCGAGACCCTAATTTATAGTTGAATAAAAATATTACCTTACTAATCAGTCGGGACATGACTGTGGGAGGTTACTGATTCAGACACAACCGAATGTTTGTAATATTAACCCAAGAATATTCGTTTACCAACCCAAATATTTTGCAGTTAGTCTCCTTTTCTGTTTCTCATCATATTTCACATTCTCATACTAATTCACATACCAATGACAAATCCGATTAACTTGCTGGGTAAAGTGGTTACGATGAACTTGGTTTAAACTTCGGATAAGTTTCATCACAAAAAATTTCCTTCTGTTTAAGTATAGAAAATGATCCAAACGAAACCGAATGTGTGCCAACGCATCTGTATGTGTATTTATTTGAATATGTGCTAATAATATAATAATAGTGTAGTTTTATTTACCAGTAAAAATGTGAAAAAATTCAATTTGATACAGAAGTTAAAAAAAGGTTTTATTCATCACGTAGAATTAAAATATATGTTGCGTAATGCTTGATTTCGAATCGCATTAAATCGGTTGGTTTAAATAAGTAATAACGTTTTTAATGAAATTGCACATCAGGGTCACAATATTTTCTTTTAATTTATTGCAATTGTAAATACCAGCTTAAAATTACATCGTATTTATGTTACAGTATCCGTTGAAAATTGTAACTGGTTACTCAGTGCACATATATTAAATTACTATCCTATCATTAATCAATAGTTTTAAACGTATTAATTACCGATTCTTAATTATTAGGTTTTTGATTTACCAATTTTATTTTACTGATTCTTATTTTAAGTAATGATTAATTTAAGATTTCTGTTACAGATAAAACTGGCTTGCCGAAAGATTTCTTCAAAACTTTTATATTATGTACTCGGAAAACCATACAGGTAAAATTAAAAAATATATTTCTTTTGTTTTAATTCCGTTAATTTTATATTTTGTCTACTGAAATTCTTTGTTTTAATTAGCAACTCTAAAATTAGCAAAGTTTTATTGTATTTTTTTTAATTTTTCTTGATGAGTCGGAGAAACCTCGTTTACGGTCAGAGTTTCGAGCTCGCGAACAGATTCCGCAAGATGTTACTAAGAGTGCGTATGTATGCCTTTCTTTCTCCTGTCTAGGCTCCGGTAATTACCGTTCAGATAATACTTCAGAGGATGAATGAGGATTATATGTATGAGTGTAAATGTGAAGTGTAGTCTTGTACAGTCTCAGTTCGACCGTTCCTGAGATGTGTGGTTAATTGAAACCCAACCACTAATGAACACCGGTATCCACGATCTAGTATTCAAATCCGTGTAAAAATAACCGACTTTACTAGGATTTGAACGCTGGAACTCTCGACTTTCAAATCAGCTGATTTGGGAAGACGCGTTCACCACTGGACCAACCCGGTGGGAGCGTATGTATGCCTGCGCCCTACCAACTAAATCTCCTATCTCACCGGACTCCCCTCCCGGGTTCGGACGCAATTAAGCGTTACTCAGCCTCGGAGGTGTCTCGAGCTCGGAGGATCAAGAGTTCCCGTACATCATCACCGTCGCTCATCCACACAAGCGCGGACGCGCGACGGCTCTGAAGGAGGCTGTCCTTCATCCCCTCGTTCACCCATCCTTATCTTCTCCGTTTTCGCCGGTTTTCATCTCTTTTTAGCCTCTGTATTGATCCACACCATGTAACCAACTCTCACTAGAGCCTCTCCAGCTAATATCTTCTTCTCTGCTCCTCGATATCCTTTGCCCGTACAGCATTACTCTTAAAATGTTGACTGGCCTTTGTATGATGTTACATTACTTGCATGATGTTACTGGGTCGGATGTTACATTAAGTTTTCTTTTATTCATACTTTCATAAACTGAAATTATATTGACCTCATTACTAATGTTATTCGTTGTTTAATATGTAACGATTCCGCAAACTAGGTCAACTGATTTTTAAGTCCACCGGGCTGGTCTAGAGGTGAACTCGTTATCGCAAATCGGCTGATTTCGAAGTCGAGAGTTCTGAGGTTCAAATCCTAGTAAAGGTAGGTACTTTAATACGGATTTGAAAACTAGATCGTGGATACCGGTGTTCATTAGCGGTTGGGTTTCAATTAACCACACTTCTCAGGAGTGGTCGACCTGAGCATGTACAAGACTACACCTCATTCACATTCATACATATTATCCTCATTCATCCTCTGAAGTAATACCTTACGGCGGTTCCGGAAGCGAAACAGAAAAAAGAGAGGTCAACCGATTTACAGCTCAAAAATCCTCATCTTATGGTCCAATGAAGTCATAATATTTTATGTGTTGGCTGCTATTAAAAGTAAATAGAACCTAAAATTTGCTGGTCGGTCTTTATCAAACAGTGCACAAAATAAGTCTCATCTAATTTGTTTACGGCTTTGTGTGTGCTCAACACATTAGGTAATGTATTTCTGTGTAAATATCAGTGAGAGACGGTCGCCGTCACGTTTCCGTTGTCGTTTGCAATTGGCAAACATCAGTTAACCCATGCATTGTTTATATAGCTTAGTATTGTTCCAGTTACATCTAGAAAATTGGCGTGGAACGGTTCGTTGTATCTTCTTACGTGCGTAATGCGGCATTACGCCAAACTTTAAACCAGCATTCAGAATTAATGGCATTATTGGTAATGATTTGGCCGAAACAACCGTCTCTTAAATATTTAAAGACTGTAAAACTAAAACCCACATTATAGTTCAATTCACTTTTGTAAACACAGAAGTTTTGTTACAACTGTGTTAATACTAAAATAACGAACTCTTCTTTATTCAAAAATCGGAATTCTGTATTAACATGTGTTTGCTGTAAAATTTATTTTTATGTTATTTTGGTGAAAAAGGTTTTTATATGTTTGTTAAAATTAATTTTTAAGATGTTAGACTAGGATTGCCACCTAAGGTAACAGCTCAACTCGCAGCTCCACTTCGGTTTATAGGATTCTAGCCTGTTGTAGAACACTATTACGTGGAACAGTATGTATAAATATTCATTAAATTCTTAACATAATTGTGTTACATGCGTAGAATTTCGTCAACAAAAAGAAAAAAATAAAATAAAATAGTTTATTACCTCGAAAATCTCTTCTCTTTGGTTAGATCACGCGAGATTCATTGTGTACTAAATTTTCAGGATCCATTTGCTTAACCGTCTTAAAGTTAAGTTTATCTTTTAACTTAAAAGAAGGATATTATTAAATAAAAGTTAAATAAAATAATGTAGAAATAACTAGGAAACATTTTCTGTTTAGAAAATTTTGAACAGGGATTCTTTCTTCATTAAACGATTTTTTTCCTTAGTATTCGCTTTTACGAAACAAAATCAAAGAATCTAAAGCAGATAAGATTAGAAACAACGTTTTTTAGAAATACTTTTGAAATTTGATTTTGGGATCTTCTTGTTGTAATACATTAAGTATGTTAACAGTAGGCATAATGGATGGGTAATTTTTGGAGTCTGAAATTAATATTATTTAAAAACGTTATTTATATTTACAATCTAGTGTAAATTTGTTCAGTCGGGTCCCATAGGCAGTTGTGTTACTTGTTCGTTTAATGAGCATGTACCTGTCTGTTGCCTGTTTTATCCGTGGATTGGCAGGTCCACGGATGAAACATAATTATGTTTTGTTAACGATAAAATGATGGCACGTAATTATCTTTTGTTAATGATAAAATAGTCATGTGTAAGAGTACTGTAATAGTATGTCGATTATCAATGACTCAAACGCGTAAGTAATACCTCTCACAGACAAAAACCTACACACATGACGATAAATATAGGAATTCTCTAAAAAAAAAACTGAAAATCTCATTTTCATGATCTACAACGTGGGAAAATATACTCTGTAGCTGAGTTCTGTCTTTTTGAAAATAAAATAATTACAGAGTAAATTCATAAACGACTGTAATATATTAATATGTATCATAATAGGCATTTCACGATTCATTTGTCTAAAAAAGGTAGTAAAAAAAGAAATTACCCTGTAAAAACTATCTTGTTTTTTAATTTCCTTAAAAAAAAATCTACAAATTTTTTCTAACTTATACGTACTTAACTGGAAGTATTTGATTGATTATACAAGAGTTCATTTGTAAGTTTATTTATTATTTATGTTGTTTAATTTTATTTTACCAAAAAATGCTCGATCTCAAATGTAACCGTTTTAAATCCACTTCGCCATCGAAACTGTTCAATGGAAATACCACCGACAATATTATACTGAGTGTATTACGGTCATATACCACTGGTATTATGGTTAAGTACATATATACGCAGGGTGTTTATAACTTTATCAGGTAATAAAACCTTATCAGTAATTTAACGGATGATGCACCTCATCGAAATAAAGAAAAAAAATCGATCAACATATGTTCGTTCAGAGATGCTTCGTTTACTGGTTATCCGCCATTTTGTATTTTGAACATAAAAATTTATTTATCAGGAACGGTTAATCATATAAAGTTGAAATTTCGTATACTGCTTTCGTACACTGTATCAAAATAATAAACCTGATCACACAATCCATTTCAAAATGGCGGCAATGTAAACTATTTAATTTCTAATATCTTTGCGACAACTTGTTTATTTAAATGTTATGTTATTAAGAAATATGTTAAGCATTTTATGAAAAAGAAAATAAGACCTTATTTATTCAAATTTGTTCATATGTAAATAGCAAACTTACGGCAAAACGTCTTGAAATGAATCACTCTATACATTAAAAACTAGTTTTCATTTCATCAACATAACATAACATTTCAACAACATAAAACAACTCGACACGATCTCAACTAAAATAATTTTATAAATTTTATCATATAATAAATTATAATGCTTTAATAATATTGAAAATATTAAAATAAAATTTTATTGAAATCACGAAAATATTATAATAAATAATATTTATATTGAAAAATAATTTGCATTACACCGTTTTTCATTTAATGAACAAACACTGGTTATTTGACAAACTGTTTTTTTTTTTAAATTGACATTTTAAGAACAATAAAGTACCGTATCAGATAATAAAACATTAACAAAAGAAAATGCAGTACCTGTTCAAAATGGGGACCCTCATTCTAAATGCATATAATCAGGCTTTTTTCACTTCCGGACTTTTCAAACATGCCAGGTGTCTGTCAATCCTCTCAATCCCATTTAGAATTCATGTACACAACTCTTTTACGGTATCAACTGGGGTATGGTATACAAGTTTCTTTAAATAGGCCTATAAGAAAAAGTGAAGAGGCTTGAGATCGGGAGGGAGAACTTGCAGGCCATTCTACTGAGCCCAGAGTCCGTCTGTTTGGATATGCTTCATTTAGGTGTTCTCGAATTTGTAATCTATAACAAGCCGGGGCCCCATCCGGCATAAATCACATTTTTTTGCGTGTGTTTAATGGCAAACTTCGAGTAAAAATGGAACATCAGCCGTCAAGTAATGCAAATATCTTTCACCTTTAAGCGTTTCAAGTAAAAAACAGATAAATAAGTGGTTGCCAAGAATACCGGCCCATACGTTTACAGAAAACTGATACTAGTTCTCCGTTCTGAAATGGCATGAGGGTTTTCAATTGATCATAAGTGCAGGTTAAGAATGGCCGATTTTATAAATTTCGCTTCATCAATAAAGAAAATATCCTTCAAAACATTCGGATTGTACATTTTTGGATAAGCCATTATTCATTGGCTAATTATATTTAGCTGAACATAGTGAGTATAACCAAGAGGTAAAATAGTTTGTACTCGCTGATAGCGATAGGCATGGAGTTGTTGCTTATGCAAAACCTTCCAAACTGTTGCATTATTAACACTGAACTTCAAGGTCGGCTCTAGTACTTTTTTCGGGATGGTTAGATATTTCATCTAACACACCCTCTTCGAATTCGGGTGAACATATTGAACGTGGTCGTCTTGATTTACCAAGTTCTTCAAGTTATTTCAACATTAATATTATTTATTATTTTAATGTTTTCATGATTTATATTTTCAATATTAGTAAATTATTATAATTTATTATATGATAACTTTTTAATTAACATCGTGTCGAGTTATTTAATTTTATTCGGAAGGAAATGAAAAACGGTTTTTTTGGGTTTTTTTTTTAATCTAGAGTGACTCACTTCAAGAAGTCTTGCCATAAGTTTGTTATTTATGAACGGATTTGAATAAATAAAATGCCATTTCTTTATCATAAAATGTTAAAATTTTTTTGTATAACTTAATATTTAAGTAAATCAGCGATTGAAAAAATATTAACAATTAAATAGTTTACATTGCCACCACTCTAAAACGAATTGAGAGATTAGGTCCATTATTTTTATACAAGTAAACTTTTAGGTACCCTGGCAGCTCGTTACGATCAATCATTTCTGAGAAATAAATTTTTATGTTATAAATACAAAATGACGGATAGCCAGAAAACTAAGAGTTTCCGGACATATGTTAATATTAAAGTTTTTTCTTTACTTCGATGGGGGGGACCATCCAACCCCGTAGAAGTAGACACTCGCCTTGTGACGCTTCCGGTCGCCACAACACTCCCCCCCCCCCGGTTCATAGCCTTGATGGTCTTTAACGGGAGTCGTCTTTCGCCCTCGAATTTTTTACATCTCTTAGTAATAAGCCAGACTTCGTTGGGATGCCTCTACGTAAATGCCTCGGTAGACATTTGCATCAGTGATTTATAACTCAACTTTTGCCTTCGCTGCAGGCCTCGTCCGGTTATCTTGAATGTCCTACATCATTGACCTCTGAAGTAGCTAACCGAGTTCGCGGAAACACGAACCCTGCGCCTAGTTCTACACTTTATAGAGCCAATTTCGTGTAAATGTCTCATCATTCGATGCAGATGAATAAATAACATACTACCAAAAATGTTGCTCGCAACAATGGAGTTTTATCCTAGTTCCCTTAGTGAAAACTTCAGTTTATACCCCTGACTTGGTTGTGGGGGACCATCCGCTGAATTATTAAAACGGTTTATAATGTATACCGTATATATATATATATATAATGCATACCATATATATATATATATATATATATATATATATATATATATACATAATGTATACCATATTTGCTCAAATTTAAGTCACCCCTTATTCTAATCCACATCACAAAATTTCAAAAGTCTTCTGTGAAAATATCTGATAAATATAAATAAGAGTAATAAAAATATCTTTCAAAAAAAAAATTTAACAAAAATAATAACAACAAGAATTACTTCAAAGGATTGTATTAAAAAAAAATTGACATGTAAATAATAAAAATTTTCAATACATAAAATTATTCCATATAGGTAATTTAAATTGAATAAATATTAATTTTAATCAGTTAAACACTTTCATTATGACTACTGTCTCTGGAAGCAGTCTCAACGTCATCATTATCCATTGTTAGAACATCTTCTGTTTCATCCTTGGCATTTGTGATGCTGCATTTTCAATGGAGTGAGATATTACGTAATTAGGTATCACAAACCCACCGGATTGGTCTAGTGGTGAACGCGTCTTCCCAAATCAGCTGATTTGGAAGTCGAGAGTTCCAGCGTTCAAATCCTAGTAAAGCCTATTTTTACACGGATGTGAGTACTAGATCGTGGATACTGGTTTTCTTTGGTTGTTGGGTTTCAATTAACCACACATCTCAGGAATGGTCGAACTGAGAATATACAAGACTATACTTCATTTACACTCATAATATCATCTTCATTCATCCTCTGAAGAATTATCTGAACGATAGTTACCGGAGGCTAAACAGGAAAAAGAAGTAAAGATATCGCCTGTGTTTTTATCACAGTCGATAGAAACACATTCCACTGTTGTTGAAGAAATTACCTTTTTTAATTTTCCGAAAGCAGTTGCTATACGTAACCAGTTGTAATGATGGTTTGCTGTATGTAACCAGTTTTTTATTTTTTCTTACGTGGTCTTTGAAAGACTTCATAATACAGACATTGGGTGGCTGGAGTTGGCTGGTCATACCGTCTATCACCAAGCCACAATTTTCTTTCCTTAATTTATTTTTCACTCAATTCGCTAAATTTTCTTAAATGCATCCATTACAATCATGTTTTAGGTTTTCAGAGAGTTCCTAGTCTTCTACTCCACACGAAATTTAGTCTTCCATTTTGAAAGTTATCAACCATTCTTGTGGACATGCACTATCACATCAGTGGAAAATTTCTCGTTTTTTCCTATTTCCTAGATCGATCAACTTTTATAAAGAGCAACATATCATCTACTTGGAGAAATCTCCGGAGAGAAACTTTTGAGAGAGGATGTTTTTATTTACAATGTTTAATCTTTTTAAAATGTTAATTTAAAATCGTAATACAAAACTTAAGGAGTTGTAACACACAGAATCTAAGAGGTTTTAAAAATCTATAATAAACTTTTTTCAAATAAAAAAAATATTTAGATCTAAGCCGCAATTTTTCGGATATTAAATAAAAAGAGGGGAAAAATATACCTTAGATTCGAGCAAATACGGTATGTACATTTATTTATTTAAAAAACAAAAAAAAATAATTTGTTATTTTTTAATATTTTGATTACATCTTATTTCAATTGTCTGCCGATCATTAATTTTATTCCAGACAGTTACGAAATTTAATATAGAAATTCTAGGATAATTATACCCGACTCATTGTACGAATGATTATTGTGTAGCTGACAGCTGTTAGATCGTTATTACTGCCATCATTTAAATTCAACAGCGAGTAAAAATGTGCAGAGTAATACTCACTAAAATGTTCAGGCATTAATCGGATGCTGAACATTCAATTTTAACTGACAATGGTAATGAGGAAATTTTAACTAAAGTTGAAAAGAAATCAAAAGTTTGTAAAAAATATGTTTTTACAACAATTGACAAGTTTTACACAATAGAATACGGATGAGCACATGAAACTATTGTCAATTACTCAGATTTTATTTATATTGTTTCTTTTTTGTTATTTTTTTAAATTGTGTATTGTCATTAAATATATAAAATAAATCTCAGCGGTTAAACTAAAAAAAAACTACCTATTTATCTACGAGAGCGTAATTTTCATAATACTCGGCAATTTTTCTAAACAATAGCATTGATATAATACTAAACTGCCTGTATGTTATGTAAACTAAGTTTTCCTTATATTTGTGAACATTTTTTGTGAATAAGGTAATAAAAACAAATTACGATGGATTGAAAAAAAAAATTTAAATCTATAATCCAACAATAAGCATTATTACTTGAAATATGAAAAAAATTGAAATTAAGACCTGCTACGCAAGATCAAAAGGCGACAACCTACAAAGCCCTTCAGACTAAAAACAATGGGCTGGTATGGCGAAGGTAATGGTTTTAAGGACGAATTTACAGAGAAAAAATTGTCTTACTTTTATGGTATTGCGATATTGAAATTACTGTCAATTAAATACGCTTTGAAATAAAAAATATTAATTTATGTGTATACCTAATCTTGTTTACAAGTTCTTTAATTTAATTAAAGAATTAAGTTTTTATCATAATATTCTTTATTTCTGTGTAGTTGTTATTTAATTTACCACATCTACTTATTATCTTTCTCAGTGATAAAGGAAGTTCATTAATTATTGTGTATGGATTACATAAGCTTCAATCACAAATAATATAATAATTTTGGCTAAATCACAGTTTAATCCAGATATTAGGAATAAGATGAACAGTGGGTGTTGTTTACCAGTTTATAAGGAGAAATTTATTTTGGCTTGCATAAACGGAAATCCCAAGTCTAGGACAGTAGTTCATTTAACTTTTCATCATATCACGACAAGGTATAAATGATATCTAAATAAACACATGAGGCTACTGAAAATGTTAGGGGTAAACCGGACTACCGAACTTAGTCATATGAGGAAAGTAACCAGGGATTAAATTTTAACAATATTAAGTGACTAGAATGCCAATGTAGGAAAAAAAGGAAAGAGATGATATTTTTGGATTACGATTAGGTCAAAGGAACGGAAAAAACAAACTTTCAGAACTATGTTATCGGCGGAAACTAAAAGATACCTACATTCCCTCTAAAAAGTATTAGAGAAAAATAAAAGCTAAGCCTAATAAATTATTAAATATAAAACAGTGACAGTTAAGCAGCGATTAATAGAAATTTAATTATAAAAATTAAAATGCATAGAGATATGAATTCTGTTTTTAATTTAGTCGTCGTTAAGAAACTGAAGTAGAAACCTCTCTTTCATCAAATGTTAAGATTTTATCTCTTTTGACATTGCAAACTGACATCAACTCCTTCTCATTTAAAGTCCGTTACTGAATATTAAATTTGGGGTTTATTTCCTGACTTTTTGCACATGGTTTGCTCACCTCAGACAATAACTGTAATTTTTAATTCAAATTGTTTATATTTTTCTTATGTCCATTATTGCAGTATTTTTTCTCAAACCTAGTTAATCCAGGCCAAAAAAATCTCGCTTCTTTATTTCTGTTATTATTTTAAGTGCTTATAATATATTCTTGTTTCGCTTTCATGAAAACGTAATGGAACAGACACTAGCTTTATCCTAAAATTTACACCCTTTTAAAAGTATTTTAAATAAAAGCGTATTATAGTTAAAGAGGTTTCATTAAAGAAAAGATGTCGAGAAAAAAATTACAAAATAGTTATATAAAAGGAAGATGAAGATCATACTTAAGAACATTTAGGATAATAAGAAGAACGAGAGCTAGAAAGTTTGCTACGTGGAGGCAGTTTAATTAGAATTAAACATGTGTACACGAGGTAAAATGTTAAACCTGAGATTAATTTCTGAAAGCAAGCTTAAGAAAATCGAAGCGATTATACGAAGTTGTTATAATTTAAAAAAACCTTTGTTAATGTAACGTTAACTCGAAAGATTATAATTTAAAGTAAAAATACACGTTTATCGGAGAGAAAGTAGTTATTTATAACTTTTGCAAGTAGGCACAAAAGATACTAGTTAAAGAAATACTTGAAGAACAAAAAAGGCAAGTGAATGTATAAAAATAAATTACACGAAAATATAGTATATCTAGAGAAATTAGAGGGACCAGCATATGAGGACCTGAAATGAGTTAAAAGAGAATAATGAGTTAAAAGAGAATAAAAATTAATTTCAAGACATTCTAGTGATCTAATTTTCTTAATCTCCAATTAATTTCAACAAAAGAAATTATTTATATGAATTCACTCCTACTACGAAATGAAGAGACTCGAAAAAAATTATGGAGAAGTTACGGCAAAATCTGAAAAAGAAGGTACGTAATTTGTAGGACAATTGTTAAGTCATCCAATGTTAATAAGTTCGTCTGCAGAAGATATACGTATGAGTAAAACCTGAGAAGAAGGAAAAAGTTGGAATTTATGAAACAAATAATTGAGAAAGTAGGATTTTTGCAGGAATGTTGCGGTTTAGGAATGTTAAACGATTAGCACAGAATAGAAAGGAATGGCTCAAATCAGTCAAAACAACTAATCTCAAAAAGAAAAGGTGGAAATACAAATTATAAATAAAAGATACCCTTTTGTAAATAAAAGAATACTTTAAGTGGATAATTATCAATCGTAAAACATCGGTTGAAAGGTACAAATTGCATCAGTAACTGGTTATGCAATAAAATCCAAGATCACTTAATTATTAAAGCAGTCCTTGTAGTTAATAACACGTTCCCTCTTAAAAAAAAAAGTTGTAAAAATTTACCCTTCACCTTTAGCCTTGTAAAATAAAAATATTAGGTAAGACGTGATGCACTTTTATGAAGTTGATACATTTTTTATGAGAAACGTATATGAGCCTTCGTGGTTAAAATTTTTTATTATTATTCGAAGAGCATATGAGCAAATGTGCAAACATTTGCACATTTTTTTATGTGCATTTAATAATTTTCTAGATAACCTACGAAAATATAATGTTTTTTGCAAAATTTAATTTTCGAAACCTTTGCTCTTGATATAATTAAGAAAACACGATTTGTCGAAATATTGTTTCTTTCACTGATAAATTCATTTTTTACGTAAATCCTTTTCAGCAAGTCATTTTTTCACATTCGGGAACAGGAAAATGTCAGATAGCACTAAACCTGGGAAATATAGTGAAAAAGGGAATAATATGTCACATAGATATGCAATTTTGCTGCTAAAATTGTTACTGGTGAATTGTTTAGAAAAAACTTTTTTTCTTTCAAACGGGTCGTTTTTACTCAATCTGTCTAATAACTCTGCATAAAATCCTCCTGTAGGTGGTTTACCTTTTCATGACAATCGTTTATTATGCCATATTCCCAAAAACACAATCACTGCAGTCTTTCCGATCATCCGACGAACTTTGTTTTCTTTAAAGTCCTTCCACCTTTTTTAACCACTGTTTTGACTTCTTTCGTTTCTAGTGTAGTGATGAAAATTGACATTTCATGAACGATTTTGGGTTAAAGCAGAAAGTCATTTGAATTCCGTTTAAATAGCTTTAAACGATGCTTATAAATGACAATTGGGTTTTTATTGATTGTGACCAATCACTAAACTCATCTTGCTAGAATTTTAATAAGAAAATGATGTACTTGTGATAATCCCAAATCAGTTATCTCGTTTACGTTTTATTTATTCAACGCTTTTCCAAGACGATAGCGTGAGTTATTTCAACAATTTCTGATGATCAGTATTGTTTTCATATGAGCTGGGGCAACCGCGTCTTGAATTCACCAAACCCAAAATATTAGATCGGATTTGTAAGTGCAGAGTCGCAGTAAAAGTCTTTGTGTTACACGATTATATCTAGAAATTTGTAGCTGTTCAAAAAAATCTAATCGCTGCACGGTACTCATTTTTTTCCATTCGAAAAAAATGAGTGGTTTTTTTACTTCGAATGGTTGTAAAAAATAACTCAGCCGATGAAATTTCATAATATTTTGACAAGTTATATAAAGATTGACGCTAGCCAATTATCATATCAGTTATTCATTTGTGCCGTTATCAGTTACGATTTCGAAAACATTCCGTATCTATTGTATAAAAATCTTGTTCTAAATTAAGTGGTACAAGAAGAACAGTTTATACAACTCTTAGCGTACCATTCTGAATTTTTTAGAATATATTTCTGAAAAGTCGTGAAGATACGTATTGTAACAAACTGGCAAAAGTAAATTATTCCCGTTAGTTTAAAGATTTTTTCGAAAATTGTTTAACTGATTTCATGAAACGAAAATCAGAAATTTAATTATAGATTGAAATAATGCCTATTTTATTCATTTGTTTTTACTTTAACTTATTCAAGAGGTCGATCTCTCTTTTGGCCGTATCATTTGATAATCTTCTCTATAATAATATCGATGGAAGGGGAGCTATTAAAACTTTTATCTAATATAACGACAAATTAGTTTATTATATTAAATTTATAAACAAAAAAAAGGGGATACCAATTTGATTAATATTATCCTTCAGTTCTGAAAGTTTCAGCAAAGAGACGGAAGGAATTTGATTTTCATTTTACAACTGTACCTCTGTACATATTGGAAGAATCCTTACATAAATTAAATTTATTTACTTATTCTATTATTTATTAATATATAATATATTATTATTTATTAATTTACTATTAGACTGATAATTAAGATTTATTTAAATATGATAAAAGTGAATGATATCGCTTGTTAACCAAGTCAATCCATGGTGGTCGGCGAGTTGTCTTTGTTAAAAGAAATGCGTAGAATTAAAAGAATACATGAATTTCTTTAAACAACTATTTTATTTAACGAATACTTTATCGTAAAAGAAAGAAATTTTCCGGTTTTCGCTATTTGAGTTTTAGGAGTAATTTTATTAATATTGAATTTTCCTTCTTTCGTGTTTATTATTAATATTTGTACTACGAATTTATTTTTCATATACTATAAACCAATATATAATTCCTAGTAGCGCCAGTGTGTTTTATAATTCTGTTCGAATTGCTGAATTAAGTTCAGAAGTTTTTATTCAACTAAGCCTCGCCATCTTAGAAGACTTTCGGAGAGAGGACTTCATGTGGCACATTTTCAAATGAAATTTATATTAAGTTATCATTATGTAGTTTCAGTCAGACATTTAAAATAAAAATTTAAAAAAATTATGTAGCACAGTTATTAATAACGTTGAATCAGTTACAACATTTGACTTAATAATTAAAAAGTAATGACCAAAAAGTAGACAAAAAGGAACATTAGATATTTTCAAAAGTATAAACTTGTAAACCGTACATTTTCTTCCAATCGAATGATTATTTTTTTAATCAGTATATTTCTGTGATGTAAATGTTTTTTATAAAAATATTTAATGGATTATAGAAAAATTACTTTAGCGATAGGTAATTCAAATTGTATTTTGAGTGAAATAAAATATAATTATAAAAGTAAGTAAACTCTCATTAATTATTTGTAACTTACAATTAATACAATTCAAATATTTCTATTGTGTTTATACAGTTTGTTATTTTATGAAGTAAGTAATAAAAATGGTAATAATAATAATAATAAGTTGTCTATACGTACAAAATGTTATTTACTGTTTAATTAGAGCAAATCAAACAGATAGAAAAAGAAAAAAACCTGTTTCTTTTTATCGGTTCGTGAAGCTTTAGGATTTGAAAAGAATACATTGTAATAAATTAAGCACTATTAATCACATAAACATTGTTGCATTTTATTACTTAACAAAACTAACTGTTTATCCAGGCGATATAGGTGAGCGATTCTGTTTGCATGTCGTACTGGTGAGAGAGCAGTGCAATCACTTGTACTGCATCTGTATTGACTATTTTTTTTTTTAATGATTAATATACATAGAAGTTTTCTAAAATTATCGGAATAAACAAAATAATTATATATATATATATATATATGTATACCTGGTGATATTAAAGTATGGAAACAACTTTATACTGTATATGTAAGAGATGAGAGGTAATTGGAGGCAGAAAGAAATGGGGTTCTACAAAGTTAAAAACAAAATCTGCATTATGGCGGGTTTTTGATTTTTTGCCGCCATCTTAGATCCGCCATATTAAATCAAACTTAATTTTTTTAAATATAATGGTGAACGTATGACACATGATTTCGATTTCAAAATTTACAAGAAAAACAATGGTGAGACCCATTTTTCTGTTAATGGCTTCGTTATCGAGTTATAAGCATTAAAATTTCCATTGACGGAAAAATCGTGTTAACAATAAAACGAGGTAAAACGCGCTGCATGAAAAATGTTATTGCATTTTATATTCTTAATCGTACAATAAAAAACTTTAAACAGTGCTATAATGTTGATAATAATAAACAACACAACAACAAATTAAAGGGCTACATCAACTGATATTATTTTCTAAATAAAAATTAAATTCCAGTGTTAATATCAGCTGACATTTGTTACTTATCAGCTATAATTTACAACAATGCAGTTTATTACGTTCTTATTTCACCTTTTTACTTCAAAACACGTGTAATAATAAAATTTTATAGTGCTAGTAAAAATTAATATAGTGGTTCAAATGTGTTATTTTGTAAAAGTTTTATTATTATTTTCCTTGTTCGTTTATTTCGTTTTATTAAATACTAGCAGACCCGGAAATACTTCGCTATTGCTAGATTTGAGTGTATATATATATATATATATATATATATATGCACTCAAATTATCAAATTAAGATTAAGAGATTAAGATAGATTAAATGAACAGTTGAAAGTTTGATAAAACATTAAAAAGTTGAACATTACGGAACTTCACAAAACTTAACCTTTCACTTTATAAAAGTCAGAATGTAAATAAATCCAATTGTCAAAACAGCACACTACCTATCGGATTTAATTCAAACCACTCACTAAACACCGACAGTAGTCGGTTCAAAATACCCCTAACTTTCTTTCTGCTGGTCAGATTAATAATTTCAATAGTTTGAAACCTTCTCCAGGCAACGCGGAACATCTTGCAAAAACCCGCGCGTAAATCGATCCAGTAGTCTATAGCGGACACAAACAATGGTGTCTAAACGAACATTTCCTTTTATATATATATATAAAAGAAGAAAGACCGTTTATACATTTTTTTGTTTGTTTCGTAAATATCTCGACACTGGCGCCACCTAGCGGGTATATTTTTTGAAAAAAGCTTTTTTTGTCACGTAACTAATATATATTCTGAATATGAGTCAAATCGGTCCATAAATACAATTTTTATAAATATCTCAACCCCAGACCCACTTATTGTGCCGATCTATTGCGGGGATTTTGATGATACCGAGCACGATATTTTCCATTGTAGCAGGTGGGAGATGGCTAGGCCGAATTGCACGGCAATCACGGGACGTATTGAGCCAGACAATGTGATTGAATGTATATTGATGGGCTCCAACAGAATCGCGGTGAGATAAGAGGTTAGTCGGTAGGGCGCAGGCGCACATGCGCACGCTTACTAACGTCTTGCAGAACCTGTTAGCGAGTCCAACACTTTGCCCAAAAATGGGGTTCCTCCGACTCACCTGGAAAAATAAACTTTCGCGGGCTTGCGCACAACTCACCAAAGTTTCATCGCAATCGGATGAATGGTATAGGAACGCATACGAGACAGAAAAACAAACATCCATTTTTATTTATGTAGATTAAATCTTCAAATAACAGTGCCTTCTTTAAGTGAAACCGAAAGAATAACTCTGTTGATGGTGTAAGGATAAGGTGACAGAGTTCGACCTTTACAAGAGGTATGATTTATCTAATAATAGATTTCCAAACACAGAACGAATAAGCAAATCAACTCTGATCAAGACAGTACAACGATATGAAGAAATCAGTACTGTAAAGAATCATCTTTGCACCAGTAAACTAAGAACTGTCACAACTGATGCAGCATATATATAATGCAAATATATATGTGTTACAAACCAGAAAATAATATCTATCAGTAGATATAGCCGTTTAATTTGTCATGTTGTTAATTATTAGTTATCGTTTATTATTGTCATCAGTATTAGAGCACTATTTAAGTTATTGTATGCGTTACAAATGTGAAATGCAATAAAATTGTTCATGCAGTGCGTTTTACTTTGTTTTATTGTTAACACGAGTTTTCCGTCATTGCAAATTTGAATGCTTATAACTCGATAACGAAGGCATTAACAGAAAAGGGGGTTTCACCATTGTTTTTCTTGCTCAATTTGAAATTAAAATCATGCGTCATACGTTCACCTTGCTATTTAAAAAAAATAAATTTGATTCAATATGGCGGTTCCAAGATGGTGGACAAAAATTAATAACCCACCATAATGCAGATTTTTTTTAACTATATAGAACTGATTTGTTTCTGCCTCCAAATACCTCTCAGATATAAAGCTGTTTACATACTTAAATATCATTCTGTATATACTCGTATATGCCACATTGAATTTTTATTTAATTCGATCAATGATTAACACACTGTAATATGTATAAAATATTTAAGCATTAACAAAATATTAAATTTATAATTATAACAACGTTAACAAAAAATACAGGAATAAAAGTACGATTTAAAACAAAGACGGTAGTAAAATTTATGCGTACAAATACATCATAAAAATCGTCTAAATTACACCTACCAGCATAGTATACGTTAAATGTATGACAGAAAGACACCGCTTACATACAATTCTGAATCTGTATATTTATCACAAAAATATATAGTACTAACGACGACAGAATGACGTAAATAAAACTATCTTTTTTTATAACTCCCGGTTTATCAGGTAAATTTTAAAAATAGAGAATAATAATAGTTCAAGTTTTTATAATTACTGTCTACCGTGATTTTAAGGAACTAACGGCAGTAATCATTCCTTTTCTAATTCTAAAGATGAAGTGTATTTAACGTTTCAGGAATCGGAGACTTTATTACCATTAATCATGCCATTAGTGAATTAACATTAAATAATAATATATTTACAACTTGATTTATCAATTGTTTTCTTATTTTACTATAATATAGTTAATATATTAAGGTGTTTATTTTTTTATTATGTAATCGTAATTACATTATTTTTTATTACATTACTAACAAAAAAATATTTTTATAAGGCTGTTATAACGTTCCTAATCTAATCTGGTCAAGCTGGGTTCTGATACGCTTTGAAAATTAAATCGATGAATAGCAATTCGCCTTAAATGAAATATACTTTCTGCAATAATGTACTTTTATGTAAGCTTAAGTAATTTCACTTTTACTGATGATATTTTTAATTTCTAAACTACCTATAAAAATAAGAATTCATAGGCAGTTTTATAAATTCCGTATAACCCCTGTTATGTTGTTAGAATGAAATTTTAATAAAAAAAAACAGGAAAATAAAAATAAAATTATTTTTTCTTTTTCTTTAACTTATCAGCATTGAAACATTGCTGTTAAGTTAAACAACGTAATTTAGTATGTTAAATTTCATTATAAACAAAAGTAACGCGTGTACTAGTCAAGAACTGAATTATCTTTCATTGCTGTTGAGTGAAGGGCATATGACAAGCGTTAAATACTTATGTTATGACCTTGGTCACGATAAACTTGAATTTCGCACCATCAAGTATAATTTTTCAATCTACCCTTGCTATAAAAATCAGCTTCTTAATCGCTGCTGAGTGTGTGTGTATTTGTCTGACGTCGTATGTAAATATTAAGAGTCGTTAAACTTGAATAATTCCAAAATATGGCAGTGAATGTTCTCTTTTGACTACTGAAACTGTTATGATATTGTTTCTATAGTCAAGAGAAAAATGAGTTACAGCCATTAGAAATATATCGTGTAATTATTTTATCGTATTTGATTTATGGAAATTCTGATCCCGACAAAAAAAGTTTATTTCTTAAAAAAATCCTTGACCGTTAAATCATTGAAATAAGACAAATCGACGGCTTAGTTTAATATCGACATTATTTTTCTGTTTAATATCAGAAAATTAAACTTAAAATGTAGAATTAGGATCTCGAACAATCAGTTCTCATTTATCCATATTTAAAATATTATCTGACAGGAAAATTTTTGAATTAATTGCGTTATAAAAGACTTTCACAATTATTTTCACATAAGATGTAAGCGTGGTAAAATGAGAACCGGTTTAATAAGAACGTATGTAACCTTTTGTTCTTTATTTTTAAGTTTTGCTTATTATTTATGAGCAGTAATCGCTGAGAAGTTCATAAAAAAAATAATAAAAATTTATTCTTTTCACGGTCAAAATTTTATTTTATATAATCTGCAGATTTTTTTAACTACTTCACTTTGTTGGGCTTAATCTCTTTTTACTGCTGTCTGTTTTGGGCTGATGACAGTTTACTTCGGCTTATTTATTGTAGCACTACGTTTTTCCAGGTTTAAAATGGGGGTGGAACAGTTGTTTAAATTTTACTTTTGAATAATGGTACATAAATATGCGGCTATGTTTCAGTCATATTTTAAATCGAAGGAATGATACGTTCTCAGAAACGATTAGTTCTGCGAAAGTGACCCAACCGAGATTATCAATTTTTTTACTGTTTAAACATCATCGTATTTAAAAAAACACAAGCACCCATTTTAAAGGGCACTAAATGTTTCAAAATATATTTTTTTAATTTTAATTTAAAGTTGTTTTTATTTTATTTAGAAATAAAATAGATTTTTTATCGCTTACTAAATATAGCGTTTTGATAAAACAATATCCCAAACTTAATATAATCAAATAAAATAGTAAGCTTGATTTACTAGTATTACTGAGCAGTGGCCTTCAAATTAGTAGAAAGTGTGCATCTTTTTATAGAATTGCATTCTGTTCATCCTTTTTTGTTCTTTGTCAATCGGTTTTTTTATCAACCCAATCATTAGAAACCGTAAAGTACATATGCAATGCCAAAATTATGGTATTCGAATAACGTTGAGCGTATATATTCCAAAATTATGATAATCTTTAAAATAAATATTTTTAATCTTTAAGATACATTTTTTGTCTAAACTGTGAACGTGAAAAGTAAAAACTGTGAAAAGTAATTAAATTTGGTAAGAATTTTAGGATTGCTATCGGTGTGAAGAAATTTTCTTTTTCTTAGATACACTCTATCTAAATAAAAAAAAATGTACTGCTCATATTTTAAATTAGAAGTGTAACTTTCTCGGGTTTTTTCTTGTTCTTTATTCAGTTTTTAACAGTTTATTAGAAATAAGCCTGTAAAATTTCTTATATTTCATTTATGTACGTATTACGGCAGTTCATAACTATTAAAATGCAGCTGTGATCGGAGAGGAAGAAATTATTTTTGTTCGATGTTTTAATGTTATTTTATTACTGTAAAATACAAAACTCCTCTACGGTAATTCCTACAAAATAATAACTTGTTTTTTTTTATTAAATGTATCTGTTTAAAAATGATAATTCATGTTAAATTAGTAAGTATGGTACATGAATATGGGGAATGATTATCAACAATTAGAATATAAGTGCATTCATACAATTAAAATAAGTAAACATTATTATTGATTATATGTTAAGTACGTAAGAGAATCGTTAATAATATTTATTATGGAGTAAATCAATTCAAGGTTGAGCAGTACTTCACGATTTCTCTGCTTACGTACTTTAATATTGTATCTTTTATTTTATTCATTATTGAATTCTTATCATTAAAAAAAGAAAATTTGTATATAAATATATACTAAAATGTTGCATAAAAAATACAAATTGTTTGTAAACCAGCTGCGCCATTCGTCTTCGCCCGCGCCATGCCATATTCTTCAAAAGAGGACATGAATCTTCGATAAAGTTTTCCGATAAAATAAGCCAACGTTTAAACTAGGGTACTGTAACCTCGCTAAAAAAAATTCGTTAATCGTTCGTTAACATTGAGTATCCCGTTCTTACGTGAAGAGAATATTAGTAGAATCAGTGAAACCGACAGACGGAATTATTTGTCACAATAAACATTTATTTCTACAGTTAAACTTACACATATTCGGTTCGGTAGACCGGTGTCCTTATAGTGGTAGCATCTCGATCGGTTGGTAGGAGCCTATTTTTAAAGTGTCTGTATCGTCTTCCATTCGCCGCACCAATGAAATAATCACCGCTCCTACTTATATTTGAGATTGATAGATAACAAACATCGTCAGTCACCGATGACGATGATTTCGGTCTTAATATTATAATCCGATTAAATAATGTCGCGTTTTATCGGATTGACAAAGAATTTCGAGAAATTAGACGCGTTAAAAGTCTTACGAATGCAATTTATTTACTCTCTAATATCTAACTGTTTACAAAATATGGATTTGATACAGTCACAAACTGTAATTCTGACATAGGTTCTATTATGAAGTTTGCAATAACTAATGAAAATTTACACAAAATTAAGAACTGATTATGGCATAGAGATTACAATTACGAAAATAAACTTTATACAAAAATTATCTACTTCTACTATCAGCAAAGGAACTCGCTTATACCTTTATCAGTGAATAATGATACCTTGTCCCTATTCACACCGAACTCGTCAAACAGGTTCTCATATTTAAGCGAAGAACAATACACAATCATACTTTGTCGCAGGAATATACTCGTGACAACCTCTTCGTTCTTACGTTCAATTATCATTTCACTTTCACTTCCAATATTGTCGCACACTCTCATCAAATGTTATCTCACACTGTTTCGCTCGGAACGGAACGCAAGGGATGTTTTATATCCTTAAAATCCCTTTCTGTTAAATCTTTATATTTATCTTGCGGTTAATGGCGGTTATATATTTTATTTTAATTTTTTGTTTTTAAAATGGGTGGAGTTTGGGATTGCGTTCCGATCGTAGGTGTAATAATATCTTATTTATTCCGTAGGAGATTACCAAACTATTTGCGTCCTTCTTTCGACCAATTCCCCTTCAGTCTGTCCACTGAAGGTCTTTCGGTCTAGCAGGAATGCGCCTAATGAGGCCCTAGTTTTGTGGAGGGTCCAGTCACTTCCTTCGCGGATGGAATCACATATGGTGGCTGTAGGCGGTGCCTGTCTAATTATTGTAAGATGAAGGAAGGATAGGGAATCTGGGTTAACCCACCGGGTTGGTCTAGTGGTGAACGCGTCTTCCCAAATCAGCTGATTTGGAAGTCGAGAGTTCCAGCGTTCAAGTCCTAGTAAAGCCAGTTATTTTTACACGGATTTGAATACTAGATCGTGGATACCGGTGTACTTTGGTGGTTGGGTTTCAATTAACCACACATCTCAGGAACGGTCGAACTGAGAATGTACAAGACGACTACACTTCATTTACACTCATACATATCATCCTCATTCATCCTCTGAAGAATTATATAAACGGTAGTTACCGGAGGCTAAACAGGAAAGAAAGAAGGGAATCTGGGTTGTGGAGATTTTTTTTTTCTTCTTCTGACGGTGTAAGCTGACTTGTCTTCGCTGACTTGGGATGACCTTCTTGCTTCTGACTCTCCGTGTTTAATGGTTACAAATATTTACATCCGGTAACGTTTTAAAGAAATGTGAGGCCTGAGGAGGGCGTCATAATGGAGAATACAGGTGGTATCTTCTTTCTCCGCGTTGGACGGCTGCTAGATTTCTTTTCGGTTTTTCTTCTGCTATCTTCTTATTTTTTTCTTTTTTAGGATGAAGGAATGTAGGAAAGTATTAAAATTCAATATTAGATTGAATTATTTTCGTATGAGAGGATGATAGAGATCGCATGTTGATGAATTTTCACAAAAATATTTCAAATGTTCTTCTAGACACACGTGTATCTACGAAGGGGTGGGGAGACCGCGAGAGTAAATAGGTGTCCTTGAGGATGTAGTCGTTGGTATCATGTCTTCAGTACCTACAACAGAACTGAAACAGAAGTAAGGAAGAGGGAGAGGGGGGTACCCTAGCCGACTGTTATTTTTTCTATACCTAAAAATGTGTTATGTTTACTTGAAATTTATTTTTGTATCTTTAAACTTTAATCAAAATTTTATTATTTTGTTTTTCTTTATTTGATGATGACGGCACTTCAGTCAGTTTTATAAAATGTATTTCCCGTTCTTATTTGACATAATTATGACCAAAAACATTAGCTGGTGGTGATTACGCAGTAGGGTAAAAACGGGCTAACAATGTCGATTACCACACAATCACTCGTACGTCTTAACTTGAAGTTTTCTGGTGTTTTCAAGATATGTGTTTCCTCGTACAACATTTAATAGGGGGGGAAATGGGGTCAGAACACTCTGCAGCAATGCTCCCAGTGTGGTTGAACTTATTTCGTGAGACTCTACAAATCATGGTGGTTCGTCAATCATGTCGTGAGATCTTTTCCTTAATTTCCTTTTCCTACTCCAATTTCTTCTTTTCCTTTCCATGTGGGATTAGGTCTTCTCTGCAGATATCTCTGAGATGGTGTCAGATGCGGCAGCTATCCTAAAGAGGTCTCGCTCGTTGTCAGTATTTGTAACTCTGTACTTAGGGCTTGTCCAGATGTAACAGCAGCCAATCTATCCTCTTGTTCATTCAAACGTAATATCTTCAGAACTTATATTGTTTGAATCTTCTACAACATTCTAGAAGTTCTTTCCGTTGTTGCTATTTGTTGTTGTATGGAATTTTTTACTTTTAATTTGTTTGTCAATTTAGATAATTAGTTTTTCTCTCTTACTTACCATCCTACTTTAAACTATTAGAAGTTTCTCTAAGCCTTAGAAAATTAATTGCAGCCGATTTAAGGATAAATATCTCGGAAATGGACGGTCACATACTTTGTAAATTTTACATAAAAATTTAGCTTATTTAGGTTTGCGTTTGTTGATTAGCTTCAACAATTTTCAGATGTTTTAATTTGAATTGGCTTTTAGATAAATCTTCAAAAAGAGCTTGTTTTAGATCTCTGATTTCAAAAACCGATAGTAACCCGGGGAATCCACGACTTTTTGTCATATTTTGAAGAATTTCAAAATAATATTTAAATTAAATATTAATTTAATATTAAAATTTAAATATTTGGAAGTAATTAAAATGGATCTACCAGATTTCAAATCGCTAACTTTTTATAATTTTTTATAGTATTTCGACGATATCTCTACAACTACAATCGTAGAAATATGATACACATTGTGTTGGCTTCGTTAAGTATTTATTGTTATAAATTAAGTAATAAATTGAAGTTATAATAAGGACATTTTTCATTACGATTTATTTTATTTATTACTAGCCTGTCAGGGCCCGACCATCGGGCGAGGCTCCAATCCCCAGACCCTCGGGGTCCAGTTCGGCCTAGGCGAACCCCAGAGCCGACCCATGGGCTCGTCAGGACTTATAGAGCCACGGGACTTATCCCAAGGTCACAGAGCTCCCTTCGTTCGCCATTCCCGTCTTGCCTAGGCTTCCTAGGGTGTTGTAGAGCTCGCTATTACCGTCTAGCCTAGCCGGTGGGCTCCGCCCCCGGACTCTTGCATTTTTCGTTACCCTCATGGTCTTGTGAATAATACTGATAAATAACAGTAAACGTATTCAGGATTTAAAGAAACGTGAAAAGATACTAAATTACAAGACACAATAATAGTAACTACGGCAACTGATGGACACAGATCTTTGACACCGAAAAATTCATAACTTATTTCTGTTACCTTCGTGACAGAAATATAACAATGAAGTTAAAGGATTAATCTTTTTTTTTCTTCAACGAATATCTTTAATTCACAAACTTCACTTCAACGGAGCTAGAATCTCGATCTGTTACTTAAAGCCTTCCCTGGAATAACAGGAATATACCCTGCAAATTTAAAGGTGATCGGTAAAAGATAAAAAAGGGTAAATACTTCTTTTCAATCGATTTACTGAGAATCTTCATCGTAAAACGGTAACAAAAGATACATGTAATAAATAAGCAAAATCTCTCTAACTTCAGTCTAAAGACTTCAGTATTTAGAAAAGATGATTAAAATTGTTAAACAGTTGCTATAAGTTGCTGTATAAGTTTGTTAGATCATAAAATTGGTCAAGGTCTCTTTTATAGGCTTTTTATTTTATCAATTAATCTTTTTTGTAAATAATTGTGATCTGTAATTTTCTAAATGTTATATCTTTTTTAGAGAATATTTACAATTGTTAAGTAGATTAGTTGAAACTTACTGTATTATAATTATTAAAAATTTATAGAAAATAATCCTTTCTTGTTTGTGAAAAGTGAAGCTGTAGTTATTACTGCACAGACTTTTTTCTAAAGTTTTAATAGAAGTTGTCACACATTCCTGGTCATATATCCTGTTTTAACCCTGTAAGATACAAGATGTCGTTCCGGTATAGTAGGTGATTTCTTCGATGCAATTGTTGGTGTGCTGGCATTGACGTTTAAAGATCTGAAATAATTCAGGTAAAAAAAATTGTCATCATCTACTGTAAAGGCTTACTTAAGTATGTTCCGTGGAGGGTTAAATGTAGCGGCAGCACTTCCACAGCTGCAGTAGACCAAATGTTACCAATTTGATATCATCATTATTGAAAGTGTTAGGAAACTTGGCCTGATTGTTAAGTAAACTGGGTCTTTTAAAGTATAAAGTATCGGCAAACTATACTAGTTCTAGAGCTAAGGGTAAATGTCCAGATCTTTAGCGAGCAACCGGACAACAGCTAATGCTCAAGTCGGTAAAGTGAGTCCCACGAATTAATATATACTAAAGTGTAACGATTAATATTGGATACTATCGATCAGAAGCAATCCGATGATTTTTAAATATGAATTGACAAGACTCTTTGAAAAGCAATACAGTTCGAAATAAAGTTCAACATCTTTAAAATCATTTCACCTCTTTCTCTTTAGACTTTAACTTAGCTACTTCAAACGTCTACTGTTAAGGATTAAACATCATTTATTATTCTACGTCGAAGAACAACTAATAAATTACCGGTATAAAGGGCATTCTTAAGTAATCCCACTCCACAATGAAAAATGTCTGGAAATCAAATCTAGGGTAGTCATTGTGAAGACCTTGTCTCCGGTTCTCTTACGAACTCTCCAAATCTTACACATTTTAAAACCAGGGGGACGGGCAGGCGTACTGTTCAGTCTAAATAAAAGATTCAGATCAGTAAAGGCGTTAAATTGTAGTTCTAAGCGTTAATCCGTCACATCTCTTCATTGAGCAAATCCTGATTTTTTTCCCATCACATCTACAACAAACTACAGTCCTGTGGCATCATGTAGATAAAGCAACAAATTAAGTTTTTGCATCGGTGTGTTTTTCAATTATTTCTCGAGGATTACAACTGCTCTAATAAGTCTACTTTTAACTCGATTGTCCACAGCTGTTGAAAAGTAACTCATCTGAAAAATAACACCAAAATTTAGGTCGTAGCACAATAGTTCTCTTTGCTTAAAAATTTGCACAATAGTTCTCTTTGGGGAAGCATTTCCGCGTAGATAAAAAGACCATTCCTATTTTGGTTTGTTGGAAGAGATGAGTTTAAAAATTTCTTTTCTTTCCGCTGTTTTTTAAGTTGGCCATTGGCGTAGCTATGATTTTCATGCGACAGTGCTTTTATGACATCAAACCATTAAAATACACACATCATTTTAATCTTAGAATAATTCAAAATCATACATATTTCACGTTTAAAACGTATAAATAACACTGTCGCTCCCAACTTTTAATAACAAAAATAAATTCTTTATCAATAATTTTTGTGTAAGTGAAATACTTATTATTTTTTTGTTCTGTTGAAATTTTAATTACCCATAAGCATATAAGTCATAAGAACCTACAGGACGTGCACTGTGTTTGTCATTCACCATTTAAAATAATAGTTTACTAAAATGTAATGCGAACTATATATAAATCCTTTCTAATTTCCCTTTCATATTAAAATAATATTCTGACAATGATATTATTAATTTATCTTAATGTTTTATTATTATTTGTAATATTACGGGTAATTTTGCTCATTACATCCGTCTTTATTATAAAACTAGTATAACTGAATTGAAATAATAAAAAAAAAAAAGACTGAAGAGAACAACAGTTAAAGTATACGCCAATTTCTTTTTTTAGTTATTTGCTAATCAAACCTATGGTATAATGGCAGATACAGAAATTTATTTTGTAAATTATACACCGCAGAGTTCTGCAGTGATGTTCCTGAAATTACTATTATTTTTGTGTTTGCATTAAAACTCCCAGATTACTAATTCTCTCTGACCGTACACAAATTGATTTTATGCCATCTAGCTGTTTTCTTTTAACAGTTTCTTTTTTTCTGTCTAGTTAGTTGAAATCGAGTCATTATCAGTTCATCTCAAATGAATGTCTTTATTTTTAGATAACATCAGGAAATCAATAGTTGGTAATGTTTACTATCAATTAATTCTCGAAAAAAAAATAACTATCCAAATAATTGATTTCTTTTTACCGATAAAGATTATTAGCAGTATATATGTTTGATAATTAAAAACTGTATTTATGTGTTATACAGTTAACTGTTAACAGTGTAAATCTCTATATTATTTGTTTTGTGGATTTTAATTTTGTTTTTTTCGGTCAGAGAAGTCTTTACCAACCTGTTAGTGTTTCGTTTCTTAATGTCTTTACATGCAAATGCCGCTACTTGCAGAAATGGTTTTGTGTTCTTTCACTTCTTCAGCATTTTATAACATGTAATAATTCTGTCACTATTTCTTAGTTTACCTGTAATGGGCATTCTACTGCTTGTTGGTTTAGAATGTATAACTTCTATATTTATTCGCCCAAAAAAAATTCATCAGCAGGTAAATTATCATCTAACGGCTAAACTGGTTACACGATATAACTGCTTTTATATAATTCGTGTCAAATTGTTAGTAAAAGTCTTAGTATCACAGCTTAAATTATAATCAAGTTGTGGCTTTAATGTTAAGTTGCTGCTGAAAATTAGCAGTAGCAGAAAATAAGATTTTGTTAACATCTATATATTAGTAAATTTATTATATTCTTTCTTGATAATTTAAATCTGTGTTGGTATTGATTTATATCAGTATTTTAAATTAACAGAACTAAAAAACTTAAATTGAAAATAAAAAACTAACTCATAATTTAGTAATGTGATCTGTATACAATTTCAGTTTTTGTTTACTTCTTTTAAAGCCGTCATTTCTTAACACCATACGACTATAGGGCTTAGACTATACATATCGTTATATTTGCATTATATTTCTTCACAATACCTCGTTTCCCTCTTCAAAGTTTAAAAGTCGGTTTGATTTTTTCTCTTTTGAAATATTGCTCTGTCCCCTTGTAACGGTTATTTTTAGTTAATAGCACATTTTCTTATTCGGTTCATTAAAACAAATAAAGAATTGTTTTTAAATTGAGAAAAACGTCATTCATAATTTAAACAGCTCTTTTGGTCATTTAACGAGATTAAATCTAGGTTGGTTCGGATACACAGAAAATGTTCAGATATGAGAAAAACTAGATATCAAGCGGCTGATAGGGACTTTTTCAAAATCCTTTATAGCCTTTCTCATCCACATACACGTGCGCGCGCGGCAAATCGAATTAGGTGAGAGATTTTAAACGTCAGTGTAGTTTGTTTAGTAAGTTAACTTCAGTTTTTGAAATTAAAACTTAATTAATAAAATTAAATTGCATTTTAATGAAAAATTGATCAGGAAAAAAGTAATTTCGCTCTTGGCTTTATAACAGCATAAAACGAATCATTATGTTTGAGATTCATCGTTAAGGACATAAATCACTACGGCAATGCATTCGTTGTAATATTTCAGTACGAAACATATGTAATCCATTCCATTAAATTAAGTAACCGTTTCAGAAAAAAAAGACCAGCCGCCGTGGCCGAAAGACAGAATATACATATAGTATATTTTCTGAAATAATCAGACGTGAACAGCAATAAAAAAATTAAGATAACAGACTCATAAAAGCAGTTTAAAATAATTCGTTATATTGATACACAGCATTAATGTTTATGTATAATTTAATAATACTAATATCTGTTAGGCTATACAATTTCATTGAAGTCAAGGGCACAAATCTCTCATAATTGATTAAGGGTTGTTTGTATCAGTTCTGAACATTAATGAAATAAAATTTATGTAGCTATTGCTTATTACTTATAATGAAATGGAACACCTAAAACTGACATCTTCTATTTGCATCTACAAAGCAAGAGTATTATTTTCATCAGTATTCTTTTGTAAATGTCATATTTACGTTATTTATTCTAATTCCTAGACTCATTTATTCTGTTTATTTCTTTTTATTTTATTTCCTCATCTGTATTCTGTTGGTTTTATTTCAAAAATTTCTCACTGATTTTTTTCGCTATTTTATATTAAAATTTTTATTTACTTGACACTCTCCTGTTTGACATTAAATCTAACACAAACGCACGCGCGCGCTCACACACACACACACCCACACATATACACAGCGCACATACACACGCACAAACGTGAAGTGTTTGTGTGTTTAATTTAACAGATTCTACTGAGAAAAATGTACACGTTATGTGAATGAGTTAGTTGAATGCGATTTAAATGTTAATTTCTTAAGTATATCTAATTTATGAATAACATAATAACCATCATTTGTTCAATTTAATACGTTGTTTTCATTTGTCTTGTCAAACCTCAGATAACGGCGTGAAGTTAGTTCTCAAAAACTCATACAATAAAAATATTACTTAAAAATTCGTTTCACTATGCCATTTAATTTAAAAAGATTTATATTCATAAATGTTTATCGACTTAAAACATTTCGTATACTTTTTAAAGCACTGTTTGTTATCTTCGTATGAAATCAGAGTATGAATGTATTTCTTGCTGGTTTTTCTTAGCTGATCAAAATGTCTTTTATTAGCATTCGTATTATTATACGAAATTTAACTGAAAACATATGAAGTAAAACTGAAAATCAGAGGAAAAATAAAATTGATATCGAACGATACCTCCCCCTTAACTATTTTGAAACGGTTGAAAATGTGTTCCGGGATTCTTAGGTAATTGTAAAAAACAGTAGATGAAAACAAAACTATACGGTTAAAAACATAAAACCACTTATTTTAATATCTACAACGATTTTCAAAGCTACCGAAGAAACGTAGACTGAAGATTTCACGCTAATAAGTCGGTGATCTTCTGGATAACCTTTACATCTCGTGACTTGGCTCGTGAGCCAAGTCCTCCGCTAGGAAGACTGGTTGTTTTACATAGAGCTTTCTTCCGTTGCTCTTTGAAGACTTTACGTGCAATCTAAAATATAATATCAGTTGTTAGTTTTGACCCATCTCTGACGTTTTATTTTACTAATATTACAATTTTTTTTTTTAAATTTAAAATTTAACGTTAGCTGGATGTAACACGACAGCTGGGCCAGACCTAATGAAACTAAAAGCACCAGTTTATAGACATACAAAATGTTTGAAGATGAATAACTAAAAAAACTACCAATTTTAGAAAAAAAGTCAAAACTGAAATTTTTAGTTTTTTTTTGCAAAGAATTCGATTCTGCAGTAAAAAATATAGGTTCTTATTTAAAACAATTAAGTTCACTTTGAAATGAGCTTTATTTGGTCTTATCAACGATACTATATGTTGTGAACTTACTTTCCCTTAAAATGGAAAAACTTTAACGGGAAACATTTTTTCCTAAAATGTGTGGTTTTTGAGATATAAATGTGTGTCAGTTTAAATGGACCACCTGGTATACTAGCAGACCCGGCAATGCTTCACTATTGCTAGATTTGAGTATGTGTAGATTAAATGAGCATGATTGAAAGTCTGATAAAACATTGAACAACTGAACAATAAGGAACTTCAAAAAATTTAACCTCTCAATTTTTCTCTTTTTCTCAATTTCCCTTTTCCCCTTTTTACCGAGCGTAATCGGTCCAGTAGTGTTTTAGTCTATAACGGATATACAAACATTGCCTTTTATATATAAAGAAGAAGAAAGTATGTTTGCATATTTGTTTGTTTCGTAAATATTTCGACACCGGCGTCACCTTGCAGGTATAGTTTTTTCAAAAATCTTTCTTTTCAGGTAGCAAATATATATTCTGAATATGAAACAAATCGGATCATAAATGATCCATGATATTTTTCCAAATAGTTCAACCCCCAGAACCATCTAGCAAGTCCATTTTTCGCGCAGGTATTACTTTCTATGTAAATAACACGTATTCTGAATGTCAGCCAAATCGGACCATAAATACAATTTTTCAGCGCCACCTAGCGGGTCAAAATTCAGCCACCTTTGCGGGTGTGCACCCAACAACTCACCAAACTTTCATCGCGATCGGATGAATGGTACAGGAACGAATACGGAACAAACAAACGTTAATTTTTACTTCCTTTACGAAGTAAAGTATTGTGATTGCAAAAAAATTCGGTTTTCAAATTTCAACGGAAATACCCATTTTGACCATCCCTGAATCCATTTTGACTAGTTTCGGCGTAACGTCTGTTCGTACGTATGCATCTCGCATAACTCAAAAATGATTAGCTGTAGTATATTGGAAGTTTGGATTTAGGACTCTTGTAACATCTAGTTGTGCACATCCCCTTTCGATTGCAATCGACTGAACCAGTGTGTCCAAAAAAGTTCAAATTCCAAAAAAAATTGGATTTTGGACTCTTTATTAATTGCAGTAATAAACGTTCATTGAGAGCTTTTCAACGATACATCATAAGTGGTATTTATTTTCATTGGTTCCATTACAGTCAAATAAAATTTTAATTAATGAAATAATTGGATCAAGTGGAAGGCAGATCGGTTCGAATCAGACTTCATCTCCTTTTCTTTTTTTAAATTAAATATATTGAGTTATTAATAACCTCTGATTTATTAGTAACCTCTGATTTTAAAAAAACTTTTACGATAAATAATAATTCAATAATAATAAAAAAAAATATGAAAAAATATCAGAAGTAATTAATAAAATAAATTTTTATGTACTTTTCACTTTAAAAAATTGTTTACATGTAATTTAATAGGCGTTCAAGGAAGTCATGTGGTACTTCCTTGTACTCCTATTAAATTACATATACATATTTTTTGCTGCACTTCGTTAAAATTTATTTCATTTGAAAGTGAGTTACGATCCTCCAATTCTTTAATAAAGTGGACAGTTTCCCAATTGCTGAAATATTAGTTTTCATTTACATCAAATATTTATACAATTATTAATTCAACACCTTTATGTAAGTATTAAGACGAAAAGTCCCTTTATTACTCGTATTACTAGATAAGTATTATACATATCTTCGTGAGTTGCTGATTAGCAAAGGTTTCAGATTTCTGGTGTGTCGTATAAATAAAACTTAATAGTAATTAAACTATTCTGTTTAATGAACTCCTGTCTACCGGATACAAATGTAATTTCGACCTTACGGTGTAAAATATTCAGTTTTTATTATTGGATTATTTGGTGAATAATCAAAAATGAAAAAAAAAAAACAATCTTAATAGAAAAACAAAGATAACGTGAAGAAACATATCTAAAAAAAACGACAGAAGATGAATATGAATAGGATGAAAATATTAAGACCAAGGAAAAAATAAAATGATTAAGAGAGGATGATAAATATAAAAAGGAGAAAATTTGAAAACTAGAGAACGTGTACACAAATTAAGATGAGAATAATTATATCAAACCAAAGAGAGATTAAATGACTGGCAACAAAAAACAAATAAATGAAATGATCAACTCCGACTTATGGAAAATATTGTCTGACAATTCCGAGGAGTAATGAACTAAAAGATAAGAATTTTTTGCAATTTATTAAAGTTCGGGCATTATGCTTCAGTGTATATGTTGTTCTTGTGAGGGTCTATTTTTCAGTCACTCTGTAGTTAACTTTAATGTATATAAAATTAAACAGAAATTCCAAAATAATTAAATAAAATTAAACTAGAAAATCCAAAAATAATACGATTCTAAAATAATATTTTCAATTAATATTAAATATTCAGATGTTTCACCAAATGTATTACTTATATATACATATGTAATAATGCCTATTAAATTACATAAACACATTTTTAAAAGTTCATAAAATTTTATTTCACTCATAACTTCTGATTTTTTTTCATATTTATTTTTTATTGTTAATATTGAATTATTATTTATTGCAAAGATATTTTTACAATCAAAGGTTAATAATTATTAATAAATCAATATATTTAAATTAAGAAAAAAAAGTTAAAAAAAAGGAGATGAAGTCCGATTTGAACCGATGTGCCTTCCACTTACAAGATCCAAATACGAGTATTTCATCAATTAAATTTCATTTGGCTATAACTCTGGAACCAATGAAAATAAATACCGCTTGTTACATCACTAAAAAGCTCTCAATGACGCTTATTACTGCAGTTAAGGAAAAGTCCACAATCCAAATTTTGTTTGGAATTTTGGGCTTTTTTTGACATTTTTGGTTCTACAGTCGATTGCAATCAAAAGGAGAGGTGCACAACTAGATGTTACAGCAGTCCTAAATCCAAAATTTCAACATCTTACGGCTAACCGTTTTTGAGTTATGCGAGATAAGTACATACGTACTTAGGTTACACCGAAACTAGTCAAAATAGATTCAGGGATGGTCAAAATGGATATTTTGGTTGAAATCTGTAAACCAAAATTTTTCGCAATCACATTACTTCCTTTACTTCGTACAAGGAAGTAATAAGATACATATAACACGCTTTTCATCAGCGATCGAAACGAGAAAAGTTATAGCTCATTGCAAACAGGAATAATAAGTCAAATAAATGAAAGTAGACTATTCAAATATATTTTATTTCCTTTTAGTTTAATAAATCGCGTTATAAAAATGATTCGCATGTTTATTCTCGCAGCAATATATACGGATAAAATAACCTTGTGAATCACTATAACAGGCCGATAATTACAACCGTACACGTTCGCTCGTTCTCCTTCACCATCTTTGATAGAAGTACATTTACACTGACGAACAGGCATGTACAGAAACTTCTTTTAATCATCTCAATATTACAACGTTCTTAATAAATTCATCTAGGTCTTGAGGGCATCGAACCTATTTTTGAAATGAGAGAAATTTTATACAATCTTTAAGAGCAGTAACCACAATCGTCTAAATATATTATGTCGTCTAAATTATTAAAATCGTCTAAAATTAATTTTTTTTATTACAATCGTCTAAATTACTGTTTAAGATCACCGATCGAGTTAAAAGGAAATCATAAAATACATAGGAATTACAGTCTCCGATGGCTCGATTACATCTATGTACTACTGGCGAAACTCTCTTAGCTAAGTAATCAGACAACTGCTGTATGTTGGTGGTAGTTGTGATATCTGCTTATTACGAATATTTTGAAAGAATCATGAGATACTGCGTTATGTTTCGGGGGGAATTACTTTGATTGTAAGAATTTTTTGACTATAAAAAAGAACAATCGTATGTATAGATGGAATTAGACGTATAGTGACTAGTTAAATTTTTCAGTCGCTAAACTTTTTCCCTCTTGCCTTCACAAATTTTGAAAGAGTATAATTTTTCCTTATTGCCACTCCAGTCGTTAGCTGAATCATGAATGTAACAACATAAACCATCAGTTACCCTTTCCGAGGCGGTTATGCAGAAGACCTTCCTTTACTGAGGAAGGTCTTCTCTATAACATTGTATAATTATATAATTACACACCGAGAGAAATGATGGATGGATTAAACAATTTTACTTTGTATAAAAGAACTTCATTTAAAAGAAATCCTTCTTTAGATTATTTACTTTCTGACAGTATTATCTTCCTACAATAATGAAGGATTTATTAAGTTAAATAAATGAAGAAACGCGAATTGTCAGCGGCAGTCTGCCGCTGACAATCTTACAATCTTATATTTGTAACCGAAGGTTCTGCTAAAAAATTTATGTAACGTAGTGCAGTGTGTATAATTTTATGTAATGTAATCTTACTCTTTGTAAAATTAATTTGCATTTATCGCATACGTATTGAATATTTCATGAAATAAGTTATTTATACGTAGAATATCCGTCAACAGAGACACCGTTAATTACTTTAAAAAGAAATAACATTTTAAAATATTTAATGTAAACAGCTTCAGTGTCTTTATTTAATAAATAGTTTATATCAAAAGAGTTTTAAAAGATAATTAAATACTCGTATTAACGGGCTCAATAAATAAATTTAAAAAAAGAAATAATAAAATTGGATTAAATAATAAAATAATATGATTAGTTATATTAAGGACTTATAACTCTAATTAGGACAATTGGACTGCAATTAAACTCGACCAGCACTAAAAAATCACTTTAAACTCAGAAAAATCTGAGAAGAAATAACAAAAAAAGATTCTACACATACAAAAATAGCATATGAAACCCTCGGGTAATTTTATTTTTAAATTAATGCTGAGCTGGCTGTCATCTAATAAGTAAACTTAAGCAGATGTTCTTTATGCCCTAGGTAATATATGTATATAACAGCGTTACAAGTAGATATTTCTCTATGAATTCACAGAACGATTATAATAAAAAAAAAGGCTAGTAGATACGTGCAGAATCTGTAGACCTCATGGCACTCAACAGGCTCCCTAGAACTTTTTAAAAATTTATTTTTGGTCGGTTTGAAACTGTTTAAAAAAAACTGGCCAGAAGTGGTTGCAGCTGTAAGTTGACTGTATTGGTTTATGGACTAAATGAAGGACTTTAATGACTGATGAAAACTGCCTATCAGCCAGTTCCTCATTGAATACAAAATATAAAGTAGAAATAAAGTGGAGCAGTGCTAAGATTCGCAAGAAAAAGATTATCTCTACTTCCACTACGTGGAAGGTTTTTAAGAATTCTGAATTCTGTTCAGACCGTGTACAAAACTATTGTACCTTAATCAAGTAAATGAAATATTGATATAATTTTACGTATCTTTCACAAGTTGACCTCTGCACGAAAGATCGATTTGTAACGTTCCAAAACGTTTCGCCGAAAGCTAAAGACAGGAGTTAGGCAATTACTGCCCTAAAAAATGAAATAAAGAAATTCAAACTGACATTTACTTTGTCAAGTAATTTTTATTTTAGCATTGCTTAATTATTATATTCTATTACATTATATTATACCATATTACGTTTAATTATAATCAATAGTTTAAAAAGATTATTAAAAAAACTTGCTTACTTATTAAAATTAATTCAAGATATAGTTTTACAAAATAGAATTTTAATACAATATACATTTACCGACCGTTCAACATTATGAACTTAATTGCATGCTCAAAATTAAACTCGTGGGCATTGCTCAGTCTAAACCTTCGACTGATTTAACAATAAAATTATACAAAGTTCTTTTCTTTTAATTTAAAGTAAATATTAAAAAATCAATAATAAGCAAGTAAATTAAACAGATTATTTTACAATACCTATGTTATTAAATTATAACTTACATCCTTTAAAATATTACGAATTATGAAGCACTACCAATCCGTGCTGGAAAATTACCCGTCCTTCCCACTGAAACAGAACTATACCGACCAACTAGCGTTTATAAAATACTCAGTAGAATAGAGAAGGCGTTGAAATTATTTAAAGCTGAAGCGTGAAATAACCTATAAAATAATTATATAAAAGAAACAAGGATACAAAATTATTGCAATGAAAGGTTCCTAACTTTTCCTTTACGGCTATTTGATATTAAATAAATCTCACCAAGAAACCTCCCAAGATCACCGACAAAGCTGTAAAACAGGAAAAATTAACTACTGCAAGCTATTTAAAAAGTAACAAAGAAATTAACTTACCGATTTATAGAATTAATACGACATAGTTTCAATCTTTTATATTTTAAATAATTTTTAATTTTATTTTATAATAGTTATTTATTTATTTATACACATCTATTCCTTTAACATGTATATTAAAAGATAATTAATGTATTATGCTGGAATTTTTTTGTTATGTAAATCAAGAAAAGTAAAATTTTAGTAAACCACGAAGAAAGAAAAATAAATTAATTGGTTCAGAGGAATTGAACGAAATGTCACATTAAAAAAGGGTGTATTTTTTAGATCAGAAATTTTTTGGTTTTGATACTCCTTGTCAAATTGAAAAAATAGTTAAAAAATTAAACTACAATTTAATTTTTAATAATAAATACTTTAATAATAAAAATAATTTTTTTTTTGTATAATAATTTACAAGAATCAGTTAAGTATTTAAAAATTTGAACTGATTGATTTTACTTTTGCCATTTTTCGTTCGTTTCCTTTTTTTTTTTTGATTTTGTTTCTTAAATAAAAAGAACAATTTTTTCAAAAAATAAAATAAATAAAAGAGTCTGCACGTAAAGATTTTCTATATCCTTATGAGATGATTACTGAATCATTAGATGATGTAAATAATTTGTTACTTCTCTCGGAAATGTAGGCTACTAATCTTCCAGTATTTTATTTTTATTATATTCCTTTTTTTTCACCTTCTCCTCCAGGCCGGATCCACGTGAAGCATAAGCACGATCCAGGGGAGTGTTCTTTTCCAACACAACTTGATTAAAACACTTTTCTTGTTAATAAGCTATTCCCTTATCTTTATACGTATATTTTCAAGAATTTGACAATAAATCTTTTTTAATAACGTTTCTTTAGAAAAACATAAGTTGTTTATTCGACAAGTAATATAGATAAGTTAGTCCTCAAAAACCGGAAATGGGAAATTAAAGTATGAAATCATACCCTGATTTATTACTTAATCAGGGTATGATTTCTTAATCGTATTTATTATTATTTATTTTTTTGTTCATTGTGATTAATTTATTGTGTTTTTTGTTAAGATATTAGTAGTGGGTTTCGTAATTTGGTTGACACTTACAAATTTGACGATTATTTCTTTTAAGTATATTGTTTGGAATCTCAATTAATATTTTTTTTTATATTTCCTTTCTTTTTTTTTCAACATGAGCTCTAAAACTAAATTTTATTGAAACGTAAAAGTACCTTTCATTCTACGTAATAATACTAAATTTTAAATTCTTACGACAACGCTAACGGGAAGTTGATATATTTTAGTTTATTTTAATAAAATATTCGTGTTCGTGATTTGAATTCTTTATTTGGAGAACTTACTTTAAATTATTTATTGTACACTGTATTGTTAAAAACAAATACCTGGTAGGCTTCAAGGTTAATTAAAAACAGTTTTGAATTATTAACAAGAGTTATATCACAACGAAATCCGTGACCGGCATTTCAAAGATCTAGGAAGCAGAAAAATTACGATATTTTCACGTCAAATTCCCTTTCGCTGGTAAAGAATAGCTAGAAAAATAAGATCTGTAAAAAACATAAAAACGGAATACCATAAAAATACTGTCGAGGTAATTGTTCATAATTCACAGCACTTACAACATACTTAAAATCATTTTTGAAATATGAGTACTACTAAATATATTAACACAAAATTTTTAAACATTTTGCCATAACCGATTCTATTTTTTGATATTCAGTTTTTCTTTTTAACAGATGTTTTCATTTAGTTACTTTTCTATTAAGTCTTCATTAGTTACTTCTTCCCTATTACGTCAGGAGAAGTATCAAACTGTTCGCTCTATCGACCGTTTGGGTCGATTAATGGCTGAAGAAAATAAAATAACGGCGATGGAGACGCAAGCTTTTCCATTCCGTAAAAGTAAAAGAGTTTGAAACTTCAGCTCTTTAGTGAGATATCACTTAAAATTTCTGTATCGGTTTAGAGTTTTTAACTAATCTCAGCGTTAAAAACGCGTTTTTTAAAATGTTTTTCTAAATAAAATTAGCGTACAATAAAAATTTTATTAAACACAGAGTTCGTGACATAAACGGAAAATAAAGAAAAAGGTTAATGCTTATTTATTTTTATTCTTTTCTTTTTAAATATTAGGTAGTTTATGAGACAAACAATTACAATAACTGAATTAATACTTCTGTCTAGAATTTCACATAATAAAATATTTATTTTAAAGGATTCTGTGGCAGTTTAAAAGACAAATCAACTGGATTCGGATATCTTCCAAGCCTTGCGAAAACAAAGTTCCAACTAAAAGTACAGGTAGGAATGAAAAAGGTGTTGTATTATTTTTTAAATGGTTGAAAAAAAGAAATTTACTCTTTAATAATCGTTTGATTAAACTATAAATTAAAACAGCTATTATGCATTAGTTAAAAAATAAAAATTAATTTCTTTGAAAAGATTTACTGTTGAACTACTAACTTTGTTTTATTCGAAGTAAAACATGAAAATTTCAATATTACTCCTTTTCTTAGAATCACACTTTTAGATGATATATTCGGACGTACGTCCAATTCCTTCATCGGTGGTATTGCAATGAAGAAGGAATTACTCAATAACTTTGAAAGGATCATCTGGAATCCTATTTATATTATTCTAGAAAGTTAGTATATTTTTAATTGAATATTTTTCATTAAATCCATTGCATGAATTCCGATCGCCGAATTTAATTCTATCCGTATAATTTCATCTCTTTAGCCTTTATTGATTTCAATCCAAGGAAATTTGATTTAATTTAGCATCTTTTGTTACTCTATTGTAGTATTTAATTAGAAAGGTTTCAAAGGATATTCGGGTGTACATAAACTCTAGGAAAAATATACTTTGTCACGCTATTTGTTTAATTACCGCTACATAAGCTTAAATCTTGTACGTGGAAATATGAAGTGGTCATTTTTTTAAAAATGCCGCCATGCTCGACAGAAATTCGAATCTGGACATCTATATGAAAGGCTGCGACATTACCACTCCGCTATGGTGGTCGGTGTTCTAGAAAATTTGTCTGATTGTGAGTTTCATTTTTGAGATACATGTATCTCAAAATACATTTACACATCGTAATTAAATTTCATTGATTGTTCGTTGGAATAATACGTTAATAAATAATGATCATCCATTGAAGCGATGAATTTTTGTTCTGCAGCAAGAAGAAAAGTATTCTACGAAAGATAAAATTTTAAATGTTTTAAAATAATTAAATGATAAAAATAATAAACTACAATAGAAGTGAAATAGTCAGTGTTCAAATAAATAACTTCCTGTCAACAAAAGATAGGGAATATCTCTATGATTTGGAAGCCGGAAATTCACCATCACTTTTGAATGTAGTTGAAATACTCTTTTTTCATCTTTTTAATAAATAGGAGCACATAAACTGATACTTTATTACATTTTTAGTTCAGGTCGTTAATGAAATAACTTGGAATAGAAAATTGTGTTATCGTTATACCATCTATTTCCTTAATAAACTCGTAGTAATTTCTTGTAATGAATTGCAGTTTTTAAGAATCTCGATAACCAAAATAGTTGCAGCCGAGATTTGTTAAGAATTTTGTTTTTACGGAAAATACATTTTAGCGTTGCTGCAGGGTAAAATTTATGAATAGAATAATATTACGAGAAAATTGCGATGAACTGAAACTTTTCACAACTTTCTAAGAATGATTCTCTGAAAAATTAAAAGTTCGTTCACTAACTTCGTTTTTCTCCTAATATAATTTGACGCAAGTCGCATCATTTTATCTCTGTGAATACTCTTGATACAGACCACTTTTATGCTCTCTCTCTCTTTTCCTGTATAGCCTCCGGTAATTACCTTTCAGATAATACTTCAGAGGATAGACAACTTTTATATTATTGACAATAAGGCGTACGTAATAACTCCAAAATATCTTAACAGCACATTTCCGAGCATTTAAAAAACGATAATTTTTTCTTTTGTAATTTGCATTTGTTATATCTTTATATCCATAATTGTATTGAATTTAATTTTTTAAATTAACGATATTTAATAATGTAATATTTCTACGTATAATGAATTTTGAAATAAAATAATATCAGACCCAAGATTCTTTAAATTAAAAATTTAATGGATATGCAATAAATTTCACCCGAGAAATTTCTAGAGTTAAATTTTTAAACGAGTAGTATCTGCAGTCTGATGTATACCAGATTACCCACTTTATAACCTCTTATGCCTCTAAATCACACAGAAAACAATTACCGGTAATTGCTGAAACCATCGAGATTATTACATCAAAAAATTACATCACAGATTTAATCAAAAAATTCTGTTAAATTTGTATAATCAAGTTTACGTCCTGTTTGTGAATTAACGTTATAAAACTCTTCTATTCTATGTGTGAAATTCTTCCAAAAATAATTTAATTATACAAGCTCAAACATTTATAAAAATACACTTCTCAAAAAACCACTATTTTGGCTTATAAGCAGCAATTATAGACGTAGTCTACAAGTAGACATAAAAGAAAACAAAAATTGAAAGTATGTATATTTTTTTTTTGGGGGGGGGGGGTGTTATATTTTTTTGTTTTATTCTGTTTCTATTTTATTTTATTTACTTTTTTTATTAAAAGAGCTCAATTTCCCTTTTTCTTTGGACTACCTGCTGTTATAGCAGCTTCTACTAATTTCTGCCTATATTTTTGACCTGTTATAAAAATAAATTTTGTTGGTTTAGTTTGAATATGAACAAAAACTATTTTCATTATTCCAGAATCTATGACATTCGTTTTACTTCTTTTTTTTAAGATTAGCGAAACTTTTTAATACTGATCGATGAGTATTTTTTTCTTATACTACTGAAAAATACAGATTGCATAAAAATGATTCATCCGATTTCAAAAGGCTTTAACTCCTTAACGGTTCATCGCTAACAAATGAACTTTGTAATATATAATAGAGGAAATTCAAGAGTTTCATTTGGTAACCTGTAGTGCTACCTTCTATCTCCATCAAAATAGCGACCCGCAAAACAAAGTATTCTGCTTCAACAATTGTGAATTTGTGATAGCCGTACCGCGTAATTTTCGTCGACAGTATCACGGCACTGCACCTCCTACTGCTCAGAGCATACAACGTTGGCACCAACGGTTTTAAAAAACAGGATGTTTTTAAGAAGAGAAATCCTCAGGTTGTCCCCTTGCGTCGGACGAAGACGTTGAACGCTCAGACAGAGTTTTGTATATAGTCCAGGAAAGTCCACTCGTCGTGCCAGCCGATATCTAGGCGTTCCTCATATAACTGTCTGGCGTATTTTGCGATTACGTTTGTAACTCAAACTATCAGGATTCAACTGATTCAAGCCCAAACCAATACTCAAACCGACAAACAACGACGTGTACAATTTTCTGAATTCTTCCTCGACAAGCAGGAAGAAAAGATACTTTTCACGCTTAGTGTTCGTTAACGGGGCACGTTTCATCTAAACGAAAAGGTAAACTACCACAACGTAAGGATATAGTAATCAGATCCACCACATACAGCAATCGAGCATCAGTAAGACTCTACAAAAGTCAACGTCTTCTTGCGCTGTTCCTCGAGAAAAGGTGTACGATCCGTATTTTTTTAATGCAAAACAGTATTATGGGAATTTCATATCTAAAAATGTTGCATAACTGTCTTTTCCATCAATTACAAGCAGATTATGATTAATTCGTTTTCCAGCAAGATGTAGTACCATAGCACTGGCATCCTTAAGTTTAATCATTTCTTTAACCGTGACTTTCAACGTTGGTTTGGCTGTAACGGGTTTGCTAAATTGACATTTCTCCATTGGCCACCAAGGTATCCCATTGCCTATGTTTTTTCTTGTATGGGTTGAAAGAGATTCCGTTTATGTGCCCCTCTTTGAATCCAGATCTGGCATGATATTTTTCACACTATATAAAATTTCCATTCCATATTCCCTCGTACATGACTAAGTTTATGAGGTGAATTAATTATAAAAAAAGGGATATGTTAAATTTAAGTTTGTTAAGAAATAAAATAACACCATCATTTATTTTCTGATAATAAATTGCATTGTGACTGCCTTGCAAAGATAATTATTTAAATTCTAAATAAACATGGCTATTAAAGTAGTATTTCAATGAGTTTAATATTAAGTTAACATATGAATTTATTTAATTTATCACCACACTGATGTTCACTACATTGATATTTGCAGGATTTGTGTTTTCTGATGTTAACATCTGATAGTAACTTTGATGAGGAAGAAGCAGAAGAAGGGAGAAAAGTTCTTGGGAAATCATTGTTTGAATGCAGCTACGTTGATAGTATTAATGCATATATTCATAGACTTTAAAAACTGAACTGTTGTATATATTTTAGAAGTCAAGTGATTTTATTTCGTTGGACTTATACGTAGAAACAATTGCACTGATTTTATCTATCTTGTGAGAGTATTACTTTCTGGTTTTTTTTCATATTATTTAAGTCAATTGACACGCTTTGGAAGCATTAATACTTCTAAGGAATGTAATAATATTGGAAGCCCATGAAACGGAGGAAATAAGGAGATATCAAAAATATAATTTTTGAGAAGATATCTTCAAAATGTAACACCTCCTCATCGTTGGCCATTATAGAAAGAAAATTCAAAATGAAGCAGAAAACACTATTATCCAGAAACTAGAAGGAAAGTTCAGACATTAGACTAAGCTATTTTTTTATTTTAGCACTGCTGTCGGTGTATTGAGTATGTAGTCTCAATTTCTGAATCTTTGAAACCATATCTGACATAAATTGAACGTGCAACCAATTGCCGTAGTTTCAAGCTATAATAACCCAGTTTCCACACCTCAAATACCTATTTAGAGTCGGTGACAACTTGTTCAGGAGAAATTAAAAATTCTTGCGTTTCACATTTCTGAACTAGAGATTTGACCAGCTGTTCAAGTACACCAAGCTCTTAAAAGTTACCACTATCCAGATAAGTGGAATGAAAATTTGAACTCTAAAAAGTTAGGTAAATTGCTTACATCAGTAGGTAAGGCTTCATCATGATAAATTATGAAGAGCACAATTCTCTCAAATTCCTTTCTATACAAAAATTACCATCCCTGATGATTTGTTATTCAGTAAAACCAGGTTTATACCATTGTGGCTCAATGTTAAATTTTAGGAGCACATTACATCACAACCTTCACATCTAGCACATTGTATACATAATATACTGTACATCAGCTAATATTTTTAACATAAGTGACACCTTGGACTGACTGAACAGCTAACTCCATACCTACCATATCAGTTTAACTTTATTGGTTTCTTGGAAATATCAATTGCCTTTTTTGACTTGGAATCAGAATTGAAAATGGAAATAATTCTTTAATCTAAATTAGAATATGTTGGTTGTTAGAATGAGCGTAATGATCAACGTATCTATCATCATGTCGGTGATTATGATCATTAAAATACCATTTTCGGTAGGATAAATTCAGAACCTTGGAAGATTATATTTCCTTGTCAAACCACTATCGTGGCTTTGAAACCATTAACAGTCTTCAAAGGTTTCTCATGTTTACTTATATACTTCTTCGTGAATTGAACTCGCAAAAAAATGGAATTAACAAATAAATGAAACTGAATGCTGGAATGGGACTGGAATTATAAATTTATAATAAATAAGTGTTTATTTATTATAAATTTATAATTTATATTAAATAAAGTTATTTGTCCTAGTTAACTATTAAATATAGATTTAATTATGTGCTAGAAATTTAGTCAGTAACCATCAGGACACAGGGATTCCTACAAACATACTATTTCAACCAGAATTAATTAGTCTTCTGTGCAACTAATAAGCAGCTTTGGGAGAAATCTGACAGTCAGTAAATTAGATTTTTATCACTGTTCAACCGATAAATATAAATGATTTAATATATTTATTCATATTCCTGATTTACAGTAATGCCAGTATTCTCTAGCTTACAGTAAATCAGTGATTTACTGTATATTCTGTGAAAACGGTATGTGATTTACAGTAATGCCAATATCCTCTGACTTACTGTAAATCACTGGTGATTTACACCACTTGGTCATTTTCATTTATTTAATGTATTCAAAAATTATTAATTTATTCTCTTATTTATTAATACAATAGATTGTAACTAGTTTTAAAAGAAGGTAATGGTGTTTCAGATGACAGCAAGAAGAAAAGTAACTGCAACTGGAGCCATGAAGAGTGCAACTTTATCAATTTGGGCGAAGAAGATGAAATGGTTCGTAGAAAATAAATTAAAAGTATTTGAATATGGCTTTGTTATTTGTTCACCGTTATTTTTCCTAGTTAACTATTAAATATAGATTTAATGATGTGCTAGAAATTTAGTCAGTAACTATCAGGACACAGGGATTCCTACAAACGTCCAAGGGAGAAAATAAATTTTCAATAACTGACAGGTTTCATAATTTCAGATGGAACCTTATTGTTGATTCCAGTCAGTTTGTCTATCACTACTGAGTACTTCTTAAAATGCACAAGGAAATAACTAAAAATTCATAGTCACTTTACAAAGAGACAGAGAACATATAGTACAGGTGTTTCATGTCCTCCTTATTAATGGTAAATAAACTATCATACTCTTTCTTCTTACTTATGTAAAGCATATAAATTTGTTATTCTATTTGATGAGCTCAACAGCTGGTTTTTTATGATATATTTTTTCTTTCTAATTGTATTGTTAGTCTAAATCAATCACTAAAAGATGTAACTTAAATATTAAACTAAGTATAAATACATGAATTATATAATATTTTTTTAAAATTAATATTTTATATGTTCACCATTTTAAACTGAACAATGTGAGATAATTTACTAATGATATAATATTTAAATAAGAAACAATGTATCTAAATGTGTTATAAATTAAGTGCAAATAAAACATATATTGATCAGACTAACAAGGACTCTATTTAAAGATATTAATGATCCAGTGGCATAAGTTCTGAATAATGAAAGGTACAGTTTAGCACAGTTATTCGAACCATAGGGTTTTCAATCATTTTTTTTTTTTTTATTACTGCAGGAGTAAAACAAGAATTATTTTCAAATAAATTCATGTTAAACAAAAATTTAAAAAGAATATTTTTTTACCCAGTACAAGATCAGTAGGGGACAAGAAATTCTCAAACAGATGTGAGGACAAGGCAGAACCAATTAGTTCCTTCACTCTTTCCAGGGTATAATCATCATCTTATATTTTAATATCATAAATGGTATAAAGTGTAATACCGACAACCAACCTTTTCTATTGCCCCAACATGGATTTAATTCATATCTTAACTCTTAACATCATAACTGTCTCTATCCATCTCAACAACATTTTTCAACAGTGTTATATTCATTATCCTTTTTTGTTAAAATTTCATATGTTCCAGATTTCCAGAGTCTCAGATTTTTAATTTTATTCTCAGATTTATCTTGGTATTGCAAGGAATTATTGTGGACTACTAAAATGGCCTGAATTTTTCTTTAAAAAAAAAATCATTACATTTTGTATCACAAATATGATGATTTTTAGAACTCCTCAAATAACTGTTTGGCAGCCTACTTAAAATTCTTATTGTAAATACTCCAAAATTTTATAAGCTTCTGTAAAATTTATTTTTTTGGCTATAGTTATTTATTTGACTATTTTAAATATATGCATGTTTAGTTGTAAAATTTTAATTACTGATAACAATTTATAAACAAAATTAAAAGCTTCAGATTTTAGAAAATAAAATTTTGTAATTTTAATAATCCCTTTTTTAGTTTGCTTTGGGAAAATTTATTTTTCTTAAAAAGAGATAACTTTAAACAAAGCTTTGTGAATGATATCTAACTTCTGCATATTCTCAATAAAATTTCTTTAATCTTAATTTCCTTGCACAGTGAATCAATATTTACAAAACTATTTTACATTTGAAAATTCCCTGCAGAATAGCAAACCATTCCACCTTCTTTCTTATTTTTTATAAACAAATAGCTATTTGGTTTTTGGAATATTGAAAGGCATATTCAAATGAATATTATTGAAAGGCATAGTTCCTCATTATGTATTTTTTTCAAGTGTATTGACTAAGATCACTAACCATAATAAGTGCCAACATTATGCACAGATCTGCACCTTGTAATCTTAACTTCATTGTCATACATAAATTTCTAGGATGGTACTTCTGGAAATATGCCAGTTGCAGATAGTTCACCACCTTTTTTATGGTAAATTATGTTTTACACCCAAACATTAAAATTGGAAATATTTCCTATTAATTGGTTGGATATTGTATTTTCTTGAATTGACTTGAAAGCAGTTTTGATTGGATTATTTTTAGCATAGCATATATATATATATATATATCAATCTTAATTATTTCTTTTGCCCAAGGAAACACTCTTGAACATTTTTTTTTTTTTTTAAATGAAAAAACTTTATTTATTTTCTATTTTCTATTGTTTATCTATTTATTTTATCGTAAACTGTATTCTCTTCTTAATTTTCATTCATCAGTTTTTTTAGTAATTTCTCTTTTTGTTTTTCAAGAATTATTTGAGTTGAACTGGTGAGAGAATTTCCACGATGAAATTCATAAAGTGGTGAAAGCTGTAGTAAAAATTCTTGCAAAGTTAACACATTTAGCACATGTAAATTAAATTCACATATTTCTAAGATGTGATAAATTATGTTAAGAACACTTGAAAGCCCTCCTCTATAACACGATATATCCTGACTTGAAATCCATGAAGACTTGATCAATGCACTTATTTTGGGTCTTTCTCCATTAAATAAATATGATAAATAAATTATGTAATGAATACTCCTTTGTAGAGCATTTAGCTGGACAATTAGATTCTTTTACATTTTTTCCTCTTGTATAAAAATAGGGATTGTTATATTATGTATTTAACGTTACATTTTACACCACTATAATCAGGTGTAGACAGATTTTAATAGAAATTTAGACCGTTATAATCACTTCATATGAAATGTAGCAAAGTAGGAAAATGGAAGTCCATAGAACAACTTATTTTTATAGGACCAAAGTTCATGAAGAAGTTACCATATGATTTTAGTGAAAAAAAAATCCTGTTGAGAGAAAAATGAAATAAAATGGCTAAAGCAGTTTTTTAATTAAAAAATGGTTTTACGTAATTGATGAATTAGTATTCCAGACCAATTATAAGTTAGGAAGTTTTTAAGGTAAGGTTTAGGTTTAAATATAACTTTTGACTAACGTTATATTTAATACTTTATCCCAGGAGATGGTGTATAAGAATAAATTAAATTTCAGCTACTACTTTTTTTCAACTATGACACCTTGTAATTTATTTATTTTTTTAATTTGGTTAAATTTCATATTTCTACTATGACTGGTTCTATAGAACACTTAACTGTACAATACCTTACCTAAGTTTAGTCAGTGAACTGAATATCAAACTACTTGTATTTAAAATTTATCTAAATCCTGTTTTTATTATTTTTATAACAAAAGAGAATATCTTCCGTAAGAAAAAATCCTTGAAACACTTCTTATTATCCTCTCATGAAGTTTAAAATCATGTTTCTCTACATTGCTTTGCTTGAAGTATTCTTTGCTATTGTTGAATTAAGTGTACTCTACTGACTTTCTTTTAATTTCTTTGGCTACCTCACTATTACTTACTAATAAACATTAAAGGTAAGATTATTTACTTTTAGTGCAGTTAATAGGGAATTTTTGGCTAAAAAATTAGTAAAGTTTATGGGGATATTAGAGAAGTACATTTACTTCTCTAATATCCCAATCCATAACCTAATCTACAACCTCATTAGGTTGTAGATTAGATTAAGTATAACTTGTTTATATGAGTGGGAAAAATTTTCTCCAGCTGGACAAAATGGCGGTTGTTCAAAGGTGGTGAGAATCGGTTTTACAATTTTGTAGGCTAAGGTAAACTTTCTAAGCTGTACTGTATAAGAGTTATGGGCATTTGCAGTACCCATAATTTAAACCCATAAATGTTGAATTTCGTTTACTAGTTGCTGCAAAAAAATCCGAAAAACCGTTAAAAATGGCGGTTTTTTGTAATATTTGCCAATATTTATTGCAAAAATAACTTGTTTTACTATTTTTTATTATTTTAAAAGTTAGTTCTTGGAATTTCAAATTTTATGAGTGGTTACACAAGGAAATTGGTTAACTCGTTGCTGTGATATTAAAATTTGTATATAAAAGCCTCTTCAGGCAACCGTAATTATTTTGGTTTTTAAGAAATTTTTCGTGTCCATTTCAAGTACAATTTCTTCTTTAAGACTTGAACTTTCAAATGGTGAAACGTTTTAGACCAAAAATTAATATAAAACTAATTTAAACTTCTTCGAAGAAATGAGCGAAAAGAAGAAAAAAAAAAATTCGCGCGGTAGTGGTGGAGGGGGTAGCGGTTCGCGGCAGTCGCATGCGGATAAAGCTGAACTCGTGACTTCAAATCGGCGGAATGCGATAAAATCGTTCTGTATCCATGAATTTTGGACGGATCAAGACCTTTTTTTTTTTTTTAATGTTTAAAATTTAATGAATTTTGTTAAAAATTACCTTTTTTTACAAAATTACGTACTTTGATGTTTCTATTTCATCACCAACTAATGATTGAAATCAGCAACTTCCCCTGTTCCTTAAATTTATGATATAATCTTTTTACCTCATATTTATCAATATAAATGCTGGTTTTATTTATTTTCCCCCATAAAACAATTAATATTTGGCTGAAGATTACACAAACTTTCAAGAGAATTACACCACTAACTTAAAGTCTTTTGAAGTGACAAGACTTTTTGCTACCATCATTGCTTGCTTGGGTTATATAGACTGTTAATCAGGGAAGTTTATTTAAGGAAGTATTTCTTTCTCTATCTTTACAAACTCATTGATAATAAACTTTCTCTAGTTTCTCAAAGAACTTTCATTTATTATAGCCATCTTTTCAGTATTTCCGGAGCAATTTAATTGTTTCTATTAATGGTCACTGAAACCATTAATCAATAAGTAAGTGATTAATAAAAAAATTTGAAAATTTCACAGCAATTTATATTTTTTTCAGTAACTAACTGTAATGATTTTTCATAACTGGTGTTATTTTTTTGTTGCCCAGAGCTGGTAAAATCATTTTAAAAGTTAAACAGTAACATCTAACAATATTGAAAGAGAAATTAATAGTGCTGAATATTGGAAACATTGCCTCTCTGTCACATCATAACCACCACCTTGGAATTCAGTTCCAGGTGATCAGTGTAACAGTTCTAACTATTTATTTCTGATGAAAAGTTCTGTAGGCAATTCAAATGATATGACATTCCATAACAAAAATATTATTAGGATAATCAAAGTTTGAGAAGGTACTCTGAGCAACACAAAATTGCAAGTTCTTAAATCCCTTATCACAGTTTTAAACTTAAGATTTTATAAAAATAACTTTTACAAAATGTATAGATTTCTATTTAATTATATGAATCATATTACCTGAAATACCAGATGACTTTTTATTGTTCTAGATTACATACAGAGTTGTTTAATATTTTAATTTGATTGTGTATACTGCATTTTTTGTAGGAAGTGTTTGGTTATCAGAAATCCGTACTCAGCACAACTTTGATGTGGGTTGGAATTATACTTACCCTAGGTTTATTTAGATTGTTGCTTCATTGGCGACCAGACTGGAAGCTTTACCTTTCTCATAAGAGATGTCCATTAAAATATGCTGATAAAGTTCTTGTAGTGGTGAGTTTTACTTTAATTCTGCTTATTATTTTGTTTTATATATTTTTATAAATTATACTGTATATAAAAGCTGTACAATAAATTATTTTGCATGATAAAGATACACATTCTGTAGGAGGAAATTCTAGAACTATAAATGAAATCATTTTTAATTGGAAATAATGGATCATAATTAAACAGACATTGTTGCACATAATCTTGCTTTAACAAACATATTTTTTGACAGTTTCTATTAAGGTTTCTAATAATCTGTAAAACTTGTAATTTGTAATCTCTAAAGTATGTAACCAACACCACACAGAAGCAGTAAATATTGTTCACACAAAAAATTAATATAAAACCAAATAAATAAAAATAAAATAGGTATTTTAATTTAGATTAAATAAATACAAAATAAAATTGATGCACTACAGTTATTCATTAAATGACTGAATAAATTTTGATTATTTTAGATATATAAATTGTTAAGTGTTCATTATTTTAGATATCTAATAACTTTATTCTGAAAAACTTTATTTATTCAGAATGTAAATAAGTGCAAAAGAGATCCTATTATCAAAATTAAAAAAAGTACTTCCTTTCAAAATATTGTTGCAGTTTCTTATTCTGCAGCTTTTGTGGTAAAAAGGCATAAATTATTGTTTATTATTTGGTCTTGTAGTCACCTTGGAAGTAAATGATTTTTTTTCGAAGTGTGATAGATTCTGTGATATTTCAATTTTTTTATTATATATTAAATTTAGTTATTTCATAAATTTTTACTTATCTTATGATAGAACACATTTTGGAAAAAAACTATAAATATTTTAATTTCAATATTTCACTTGAAAGGGCTTTAGTGCCTTGAGGCCAGCAAGAAGGCAATAACTCTGAGTCACTACCATTGAGTTTTTTTGAGGCAAACATTTTTTAAAAAATTTTCAATGTTACATTACTATACAATTTTTGTTAAATGAAGAAGACTAGCAGTGGTCATGAGGGACAAGGAGACACACTTTTTTTTTAATTTTATTGTATTTTATACTTTTCCTTGATATTCCAGGGATTCACAGGTTTGTTTTTAAACTTCTCATTAATCTTTAGGAGTATAATTTTAACAATATCTGAAACAGGTTGGTGTGAACTACAAAGTTTTAAACATACTTTCATGATGAAGAATCAAAACTGCTCAAGAATATTTTTTTCAACTTGGTTTTGATTTTAAGAGTCTCTACTCTCTGGATACCCATCTTCACTCCTACAAAATTTTGGATTATCCATTTTTGACAATAAATGTTGCATCAGCTACCATTGCCTCCCTAGACACAATGAAAATGGGATCAATGCTCTATTGCCTTTTGTAAAATTGATATAATTCACTGAAAGTAGTAAAATATAAAATCACATCTAGGTTCTTAAAATGTAGAAGCATGGTCATTATTGTATCATTTACCATTTAGGATATATATACACACCTGTACAGCTACAGTTAATTTGTGTCCTGCATCTTACATTACTGTGTAAAAGAGTATAATGACATACAAAGCCTGAATTTAAACCTCAAAGAGACTTACTTAATCAGTAAAAAAAAACTGCATGATTTAACTTTCACAAAAATCATATTTGAAACCACTCAATATTCACTTAGATTCTTTTGAGTAATACATCAGTAAAATTTTGACCTGCCTTCATTTCAGTTTAGGAGTTCAGTGGTTTAAATAAACAATGTTTTTTTCTGCTCCTTGATACTTAGCAAAATAAATGGTGACATCAAATGTGGGATAAAAAAAATGTAGAAGAAATTTCAGTGAACCTAATCAGTCTTCAGTAACTTAATGCAAAAAATAAACTGAAGAATAATACTTGGCGAATTGGTTCAGAATTACATTTACAGATGCAATCAAGTTCAAACATTCCATGTACAGTATTGTGATATTGCAGAACTGTGTAATTAATTTGTTAACAAAATTATTTTGCATACATTTGAACAACCAGAATTGATCTATCTTCTTTAAAAATTTTAAATAATATTTGTTAAAATCCTATATTTATACTGATGAAATATAAATATGCACAATCAATTAATTAACTAATTAAAGGCTATAACTAATTAATCGTTTGTAAGTATAACTTAAATTAAGTATTAATCTTGTTAGCATGTTTAAAATATTTACAAAAATCAATTATCAAAACGTTTGCTGTGTATTAAGTACTTTTAAAACCTGATAATACATCAACCCTCTGGCTAACTTTCTTGCTCCCTTTATGCAAAATTAAATAAAATCTGTGTCTCTTATTTCAGACATAATTTTAGAAAATCTTTATTGGCAGTTTTTTCAGATTTATAATTTATATCTAATTATACTGCTACAGGGCATGATTTACACATGATGCCAATGTTATCATTACTTTTAATTGGTTTTGACAATCATTGTAATAAATTCACTTTGAAGAATGTGTTAAGATTAACAGCATCTTTTAAATTGACAGCATTGCCAAAACGTTTTTAGCATAACGATTACTGAACAGCATCTTTTGCAGAAATGGCTTGCAGCATATTATCAGATAGTATCGTCTTAGAATTGTATAAATACATAGCCTATATGCTTAAAGTGAAATAAATTGTTAACATATATGTTAGTATTATGTTCATGAATTTAAAATCTAAATAATTTAATTTCATGAAAAATCAGTTTAACCCATTTTCTTAATTTTCATTTGATTATGGTTTTTATTCCAGGATACATATGAAAAAAGATTTAAATCGTTATTCATTAGGGATGTAAAATGGATTTCTCCACAAAAAGAGAGGTAATTTATATAATTAGGTTATACTACTTTCCTTTTAATTTCAGTTACGTTTATTAATTAAATAAATTATTTGTGAACAATGAATGGGCATGTGTATATATTTATGTGAATAATTTTTTTTTGTCATCAGTTATTTGACTGGTTTAATATAGTTCTCTATTTCTTTCATTCCTATACTAATATTTATGCAGTACATTTATAAACTAAATTAAATCTTTTAATTATTTTTTTGATGCATTCTAACATTATATCTTCCACTAAAGTTTTTTACCTTCTACACTTTTTACATTAAATAAGTATTTTTTTCATAATAATACTTAATTAAACTTTCTATAGAATATTTCAGGAATGAAGCCAGGTGAGCCATTCCAAAGATAGAAAAAATGTTTTTCCAACAGTACCAGAAGGTCTAATGGTTTGATAGGGATGAATGCTAAATATTTTTTTTTGCTGCAGTAATAGTTGATTAAATTTTAAATAAAGGGTATTTTTTAACAAGAATATATGTAATACATGAAAGTAACTATATGGAAAATTTACAGTGTTAAATTTACAAAATATCAGTGAAATTGACAATTATTTATAAGTGATAAACATGATCTGATAGCCAAATTTTTCTGAAAACTTGAAGCAGCCCCAAAATATATATTTTATTTCAGATGGGAATATATATGTAGGCATGATAAATATTTAATAATGATAACAAAATTAGTGTCTTATTAGGATGATTCAAGAAAAACATTATGGTTGCATTCAGAAGAAATCATTTTGATTATTCTATGAAAATTACCATCTAACAAGACACCAAAGAATTCAATACTACAGGCAACAGAAATACAGTTATGAGAACTATCACTAATGAATGGGATTACTATCCACATCATTAGCATCTCTTTTGCCTATATGGGAACAAAGCAGCAGTCTTTTCCATATTTAAAAAATTAAATAGTTACAATGCATCCACTAAATCATTTTTTTTAACTGCTAATATAGAATTTTCTAATCCTATTACTGTTTCCAACAGATAAAGATAAAGTGGTGTTAAAAATCAAGATTATTTCACTATGCGGAAGTTCTCTTTATTATTTATATTAAGACACATCAGGTCAATGCAAGGATCACTAGGTCATATAATACAGGTACCAGACTATCATGAATAATAATTAGTGATGCTCTGATATGAAGTTACATAATTCATCCATAACAGTCATCACATACTAATTAATTGTCTACAGTATACTGCACTGCAGCAAAGATTCAAACTAGCATGCAGTATTGGTGGAATGTTAAGCGATAAATGGATAAACCTTTTAAATTTGTTATTCTATTTTCTGTTTCTTTCAATTTTACAAGATGTCTATTTAACTACCATTAGGTTTCTATTACCCTTTCATCTAGAGGTCCCGGGTTCAAATCCCAGTCAGGCATGGTATTTTCCACATGCTACAAATCATTCACCTCATCCTCTGAAGCAGTACCTAATGGTGGTCCCAGAGGTTAAAAAAAGAAAAAAGGTTTCTACTACCCATTTTTCATAAAATATGAAACTTAATAACCCAACTTTAGTTAAAATTGTAATCAATGGTTTAGGATGATTGAAGAATATTACAGAATTTTAGAAAAGGTAACAACTTTATTAAAAAAAAATAAAATAAAAAAAACATTTCTCAACCAAAGAACTTGTTTTATTTTATTAAAGTACTAAAATTTGAAATACAGATATTTTTGTTGGATTTTCAAGAACATGACTCAGTTGATATTGTCTAAAAAACTTACTTCTCATAGCTTCAGCAAAACCTTTCTTTCCTGGTAACTAACTTATAATATTTGTTTTTTTCTCAGTTCCTGATTGTGTGACATTTTACCAGACTCCATCACAAAGATGGTAATATGTCTGGAGAGTACTATGTATGTTTCTGAACTTGTAATTCTAGAACAGGTGCATAAATTTTCATAAATGTAGTTCTATATCAAATTATTCAAGTGTTAAGTGAGAGTAGTAATTGTTTTGTTTTTTTTTTGTACATGAGTTTATAAAAATAGATTGCTAAATAGGTTAATACTATTTCTTCTGACCTGGAAAACCTAAATACTTGGAATTTATGAGATTGTATGTTAAATAAAAGAAAATGTTAAGTTAATTTTTAACAGTTTTCATAAATTTTTATGGATTGTGACCCTTGATAAAATTTTTTTAAAGTTTTTTTTGATTCTGTTTTTCATGTAATATTGTTTATCTGGGTTAAATACTGCATTTTAAAAAATTCTCCTAAATCTAAACCTTTAATAACCTGAATTCATTTTCAGTTCCTGTAATATAAATTTAATAGGTTCCTAATATATTTATCAACATAGTTATAATTCCCTTGATACATAAGATCAGTATATTCATAGCTGTCTATCAGTAGACAACTTTGTTCTTTTATGAGACTAACTTTTATTTATTTTTTTTCAGTTATAAAGTTACTGATTACCCTTAAAATGAATATATATAATATTATCATAAGAGAATATTTTTGTATGTTTATATACTTGTATTTAAAAAGTGAAATATTTTTCCTTTATTACTATTTTTTACTTATTTAAGTACTTGTAAGTACTTTAATTGAAGTACTTACATGAAAAGAAAACACAAAAAATAAATGAATATATATATTTACAGAAAAGTTGCCAAATAGTCACCCTGTCAACTTGTTTGAGTTCATTTTAGATGGAATTAATTTTGATAATTACATTATTTATTTCTTGAATTCTTTTATTTCTATTTTTTTGTTTTTTAGTGAAAAAAGTAATGAAATTACTGGATACAATAAAACCAGTGAAAAAACAGAAGAAAAGAAGCTAAAAATACACTTAAATAATGGCTCTTCTGCAGGTAAGTTTTTGGAGAAAAAGGTTAAATACATGTAATGAACAAAAGTTTATGTTCATAGGAATTATGTTATAGCACGCCAACTTATATTAACTTTTTTTTTATTACATCATATATGTCTGTCCATACTACAATGTCAGCACTAAAATTCAATAAAAATTTGTATTTCATAAATAAATTTATATTTAATTTTATATTTAAATTTTATTATATTTAAATTTATATCTTTTCACCTGTTTATTAACTTTTATTCAACTCGTAATAAAGTTCAATTAATCAAACTCTGTTATTTCAAATGTCAAATGAGAATTTGAAAAATTAGAAAAGTGTAGAAAAACACTGTATTAGAATTATGATTATTTTTCAAAATGAATTCATGGTTTGAGTTACTGATAATTTTTTTAATGGATCTGACATGTAACATGACAGTAGACATATTGTAACATTTATAGACACTTTTGTATTAACAAACAAATACTTCTTACAAAAATTTTTTTAGGTAATTTAGATTTTTAGGCAATTCTACTTAAGTGTCTAAATGAGAATAATAATTAATTTAGTATTCTTGTTGTTGCTCCTCCCTTCATTTTTATAATAATTGATAATTCAGTATTTAAATCAATTATTGGTAGTACTTTCATTTTGCTGAGAAGTGCAACAACTCTTGCTCTCTAAACACAGTTCAAATGTTTCCAAACAAGTTGGTTGACGCAATAACTATGTGACTTCTCATTGAGAATTCACAATTGTCTGCAATTCTCACTTTATTTAAGTCATATACCAAACTTTAGATTTTTTCTGAAATTTTTACACTAGATATTTATTTTCCACTATAGCTGACATAATGAAATTAGTATGGTTATTAGAAGTTTATTTTAACCTAAAATAATGTACTACCGTCTCAAGGATTTATATTTTTAGAGTTCTTTTTTCTTGTAAAAAGATATACTTCTATCAGTGAACATCAATATTTATTACTGGCTAATTGTACATCTTTAATTTTTACGTTATTGCAGAAGTAACTGATGTTCGAGCAGTTTGGATAAAAAAAATGTGTTATATTTGGGATGAAGAGAAACGAAGTTTCATTAAATTGGTAGGTTTAGATCGTGGTCAAACAAGATCTGAACTGCATAGTTACAAGGGATACTCTAAAGAAGAACAAGAAATAAGGTAACAACAATGTTATATAAGTATAATTTCCATAACATTTTAAAAATTTTGGCTAAAAAAATGAAAAATCTTTGTCTGCTCTTTTTTAAAACTATTATTTAAAAATAATTTGACAAAATCTTTGTGATAGTTTAATTAGTATTATTAAAATTCATTGGTCATAGCATAATACTGTAAGAAGAAATAAGTTTCCAAAGTCGTACACAGTACAAATCTATTCTCTTTTGGTAATGACTTGTCAAAGTTTATTTATATTAAGGCGCTGGGTTAATTGGTAGAAATAGACTCTCGTATGACAGGCAAACTTTAAAAATGTTATGAATTCTATTTTTTAGTAGAGTATAAAGGTTTTAGGCTGCAGTAACCTTAACTTCAATAATGCAGCAGCAGAAAGCCTACCTGGTTGTAAACGCTATACTCTGTACCAGTCCTGTAACCCCATAACTTTCTACTGAATAGTAACTTGTTTATAAGCTGCTCATGTCCTTCCTTTTGCTGACTTGCTATCTTGCAGTTTACAAAAAATAATCAATCTTTGATGTGCATTATTATTATTATGGTTATGCATGTCTCATTTCAGTAAGCGGTTTGGAATTTTTCTTTCTGAAGGAGTAGAATCTAACTTATTTACATGACTAAACCAAGAATATCAGAGTAAAATGAAGATAAAACTAAGAAAATGAATAGAAAATTATTTACTATAAATACAACAACAATGTTACATAACATTGTTGTTGTTATAACGTAATATACATTACATGTACATTATGTTACATTAATGTACATTATAACACAGTGTTATATAACATTGTTGTTGTTGTTGTGTATTGACACGTACAAATGTGATCTAGTGTAGCACACATTCATCAGAACGATGCCAGTTGTGCAATAGTAGTGAACCAGTTAACACATCATTGTGAGTGCCTTGTGTGTCTGAATTATTGTGAATTACATATTTACAACTTAATTTTTTTTTTATTAGTTGTCAGTTACAAAATGCCTAGAGTTTGTTTGAATCATCTTAACAATTTTTGTTATGTATGTGGTAAAGTGATGAAACCTTACTCCATTACTAAAAACATGCTATGAACTTTATTTTAGGTGTAAAGTCAGGGGCCAAACAAGGGCCTGGATCCCACATATCTGTTGTTTATCATGCTCCAGGCTTCTCACTGCATGGAAAAATGGCACACGCCACATGTCATTTGCTATCCCTATGATTTAGAGGTAACCCAAAGATCACTCTTCTGACTGTTATTTCTGTTTAACAAACATTAAAGGGATTACATGAAAATCAAAACATAGGTGTATCCTAACTTGCAATCAGTAATGAGACCAGTTCCTCACTGTGAAGAATTGCCCATACCAAAACCTCCAGAACATGTGACTTTATATGAAGAGAGCTCAGTCTGATGGAAGTAAGGAAGAAAAAGAAACAGATTCTGGTGATACAACTTTTGAACAAAGGAGTTCATCTGAGCCTCATTTACTGACTGAAAAAATCTTAACAGTCTCATACAAGATTTAAAGTTATCCAAAAAAAAGTCTAAAATGCTTGCTTCCCGGCTAAAAGGATGGAATCTTCTTCAAAATAATACAAAGATATGTACTTATTGTAATCGTCATTCTCAATTTAAAGACAATTTTTCTGAAAAAAATGATTAGTGTTTTGTAATGATATTTCTTCTTTTATGGAGACATAAAAGAAGAAATATCATACAAAACATGTAATGAACATAACCCAACATAACGGCGCTTATTCATTGATTCCTCTGAAGTTAGTTTAAAATATGTGCTTCTGCATGATGGCAATAAATTCCCATCAGTACCTGTGCCTCACTCTGCCAGTATGAAAGAAATATATGAAAACTATAAATTTATATTGGAAAAGCTTCAATATGGAGTACATGGATGAAATATTTGTGGTGATTTGAAGTTATCTGAACTTTTCTTGGTCTGTAACTTGGTTACACAAAGTACTGTTATTTTTTGTGTGAATGGGAAAATAGGGACAGAAAAAACCATTTCATTAGAAAAGAATGGACTAAACCCAAATCACTCATTCCTGAACAGAAAAACATTCTAGGATTGTGTAATCCTAAAAATGTGTATCTACCTCTGCTATGTATGAAACTAGAATTAATGAAGAATTTTGTCAAGGCCGTGGACAATACTCCTGGTTTTATGTACTTAATAGAGAAATTTCCTAACTTGGTGATGCAAAAATTAAAGAAGGAATATTTGTGGGTTCTTAAATACAATCATTAATGCATGAAGAAAAGTTTGAGGAACTATTGAGTCGACTGGAGAAAGCAGCTTGGCAAGCTATCAAAAATGTTACTCAGAGTTTTTTGGAAAATCGAAAGGTGGAAAATTACCATTATAACATCTTATAAAAATTTGGGTTGTAGTATGTCCTTTAAAGTACATTTCCCACACTTTCATCAGATTTCAGCTATGGAAAAGAGGTATCAAGGCAAATGGAATCCTAATATGCTGATCGATTATTGTTGGACCATCAAGAGGAATGCTCCATAGGCGAAATATAGCAGAAAATTGTCATTTCTTACTTTTTCAGTGAGTCAGATGTTTGAATATTGTGTAATTAAGAATGCAGAAAGTATTAAAATGTTTGAAATTATAAATGCCTTTCTCTCAGAAACCTTACATGAGTAACAACTAAAGTACTTTTACAGAGCCTCAAAACTAAAATGTGAATCAAAAATTATGGAAAATAAACTAAAATTATTGAAAACAATAAATGTAGATTTGGTTTCAATCCTCCTCTATGAATCATGAGACCTTGCCGTTGGTGAGGGGGCTTGAGTGCTCAGGGATACAGAGTAGCTGGACCGAAGGTGCAACCATATCGGAGAGGTATCTGTTGAGAGCCAGACTAAGGAATGATTCCTGAAAGAGGGCAGCAGCTCTTTCAGTAGTTGTTAGGGGCGTGAGTCAGGACGACTTAAACGGCCGTATCAACATCACTCAGTCCTCTGAGTACTGCGCAGCTGAAAGCAATGGAAAACTACAGCTGCTTTTTTTCCAAGAAAATGTGGCTCTGCATTTTCACATATACAATAATGGAGGCGCCTTCCTTGGTAAAATATTCCGGAGGTAAAATAGTCCCCCGTTCGGATCTCCGGGTGGGGACTACTAAGGAAGGGGTCACCAGAAAATTAAAAAATAACATTCTACGAGTCGGAGCGTGGAATGTTAGAAGCTTAAAAAAGGTTGGTAGGCTAGAGAATTTAAAAAGGGAAATGGATAGGGTAAACGTGGATATAGTAGGAATTAGTGAGGTTCGGTGGGAAGAGGAAGGCGACTTTTGGTCGGGTGACTTTAGAGTAATTAACTCAGCGTCAAATAATGGGCAGGCAGGAGTAGGTTTCGTGATGAACAAGAAAATAGGGAGGAGAGTGGAGTATTTCAAGACGCATAGCGATAGAGTCATTGTAATAAGGATAAATTCAAAACCTAAACCGACAACGATTGTTAACGTCTATATGCCTACAAGCGCCCATGATGATGATGAGGTAGAATGTGTATACGAAGAGATTGATGAAGCAATTAAACACGTAAAAGGAGATGAAAATTTAATAATAGTTGGAGATTGGAATGCAAGCATTGGAAAAGGCAAGGAAGGAAATATAGTGGGTGAATACGGGCTGGGCAAAAGGAATGAAAGAGGGGACCGACTTATAGAGTTTTGCACGAAGTATAATTTAGTAATTGCCAACACCCAATTTAAAAATCATAATAGAAGAATATACACTTGGAAAAAGCCAGGCGATACTGGAAGGTATCAGATAGATTATATCATGGTTAAGCAAAGATTTAGAAATCAACTCGTTGACTGCAAAACTTACCCTGGAGCAGACATTGATAGCGACCATAATTTGGTGATAATGAAATGTAGATTGGGGTTTAAAAACCTGAAGAAAAGGTGTCAGATGAATCGGTGGAATTTAGAGAAGCTTGAGGAAGAGGAGGTAAAGAAGATTTTTGAGGAGGACATCGCTAGAGGTCTGAGTAAAAAAGATAAGATAGAAAATGTAGAAGAAGAATGGGAGAATGTTAAAAAGGAAATTCTTAAATCAGCAGAAGCGAACTTAGGCGGAATAAAGAGAACTGGTAGAAAACCTTGGGTTTCAGACGATATATTGCAGCTGATGGATGAACGTAGAAAATATAAGAATGCTAGTGATGAAGAAAGTAAAAGGAACTATCGGCAATTAAGAAATGCTATAAACAGGAAGTGCAAACTGGCGAAAGAAGAGTGGATTAAAGAAAAGTGTTCAGAAGTGGAAAGAGAAATGAACATTGGTAAAATAGACGGAGCATACAGGAAAGTTAAGGAAAATTTTGGGGTACATAAATTAAAATCTAATAATGTGTTAAACAAAGATGGTACACCTATATATAATACGAAAGGTAAAGTCGATAGATGGGTGGAATATATTGAAGAGTTATACGGAGGAAATGAATTAGAAAATGGTTTTATAGAGGAAGAAGAGGAAGTTGAGGAGGATGAAATGGGAGAAACAATACTGAGATCTGAATTTAAGAGAGCATTAAAAGATTTAAATGGCAGGAAGGCTCCTGGAATAGACGGAATACCTGTAGAATTACTGCGCAGTGCAGGGGAGGAGGCGATTGATAGATTATACAAACTGGTGTGTAATATTTATGAAAAAGGGGAATTTCCGTCAGACTTCAAAAAAAGTGTTATAGTAATGATACCAAAGAAATCAGGAGCAGATAAATGTGAAGAATACAGAACAATTAGTTTAACTAGTCATGCATCAAAAATCTTAACTAGAATTCTATACAGAAGAATTGAGAGGAGAGTGGAGGAAGTGTTAGGAGAAGACCAATTTGGTTTCAGGAAAAGTATAGGGACACGGGAAGCAATTTTAGGCCTCAGATTAATAGTAGAAGGAAGATTAAAGAAAAACAAACCAACATACTTGGCGTTTATAGACCTAGAAAAGGCATTCGATAACGTAGACTGGAATAAAATGTTCAGCATTTTAAAAAACTTAGGGTTCAAATACAGAGATAGAAGAACAATTGCTAACATGTACAGGAACCAAACAGCAACAGTAGCAATTGAAGAACATAAGAAAGAAGCCATAATAAGAAAGGGAGTCCGACAAGGATGTTCTCTATCTCCGTTACTTTTTAATCTTTACATGGAACTAGCAGTTAATGATGTTAAAGAACAATTTAGATTCGGAGTAACAGTACAAGGTGAAAAGATAAAGATGCTACGATTTGCTGATGATATAGTAATTCTAGCCGAGAATAAAAAGGATTTAGAAGAAACAATGAACGGCATAGATGAAGTCCTACGCAAGAACTATCGCATGAAAATAAACAAGAACAAAACAAAAGTAATGAAATGTAGTAGAAATAACAAAGATGGACCACTGAATGTGAAAATAGGAGGAGAAAAGATTATGGAGGTAGAAGAATTTTGTTATTTGGGAAGTAGAATTACTAAAGATGGACGAAGCAGGAGCGATATAAAATGCCGAATAGCACAAGCTAAACGAGCCTTCAGTAAGAAATATAAGTTGTTTACATCAAAAATTAATTTAAATGTCAGGAAAAGATTTTTGAAAGTGTATGTTTGGAGTGTCGCTTTATATGGAAGTGAAACTTGGACAATCGGAGTATCTGAGAAGAAAAGGTTAGAAGCTTTTGAAATGTGGTGCTATAGGAGAATGTTAAAAATCAGATGGGTGGATAAAGTGACAAATGAGGAGGTATTGCGGCAAATAGATGAAGAAAGAAGCATTTGGAAAAATATAGTTAAAAGAAGAGACAGACTTATAGGCCACATACTAAGGCAGCCTGGAATAGTCGCTTTAATTTTGGAAGGACAGGTAGAAGGGAAAAATTGTGTAGGCAGGCCACGTTTGGAATATGTAAAACAAATTGTTAGGGATGTAGGATGTAGAGGGTATACTGAAATGAAACGACTAGCACTAGATAGGGAATCTTGGAGAGCTGCATCAAACCAGTCAAGTGACTGAAGACAAAAAAAAATTGGTTTCAATGAAAAATGAGAAATTTATTTTTCAAGAAATGTATTTGTGACATGAATGGTATGGAAACTAATTGGACACTCATGCACCTTAGAACAATAACCATCTATATTGTGTTAAGCATGAGTTGTATCAAATCATAATCATGCACTGAAATGCGTCATTTTGTACAAAAGGCATATATGAATGCAGTAATGTTTCACAACACTACAGGCATTCAACAGGAACAGGCTGTAAAAGTTGAAAAAGTGACTTTCAACATTAGACTTAGTGAATTAATGATTCATTAGTGAATTTCATCATTAGAATGTCTATTTGAAAAAACAAATTCATTCAATTATAATCATATTCATTTGCCACATTCAAAATTTATATTACAAGTCACTGAAGCTAAAGAAATTTAAATAAATGCTTTATTGAAATCATAACTCATATTGCAAAATTAAAGATTACTAAAAATATATAAAGAATCTATTTATTATCGTCAAAAGCTATCTCCATATTGCCAACATTTTTATTTTTAAATACCTTCAAAAGTTAGCACTGTTAGTGCTATCTATCAATTTTCTTTCCAGGAGTATAGCACTAGTGTGATTGGACTGGCATAATTTCAAGGTCTAAAGGATTATGTATCCTCAATCACCAATTATAACCTTAAAATTATTATTTCAGTTGTTTCCAAGGAGCTCGCTAGTCGAGTTAAGAAACTCATAAGTTAAATTGCTCCATGCCCTATTTAATAACATTTCATAAAATTCTAAATCCCCTTCCTCAGGTGTGTTACATTTTTGTAAACTACACCACTTTCATAAAGATATGCCATAAAATTATTTCCTAATGGGGCAAGATTTAACAAATAATTTGTAATAAGAAATTCACAGACTGATATATTTATGCATTGATGAAAATAAATCACTACAGAAAAGTAAATATTTAAATCTGCTGTACTAGCAGAAAAAGGATTTAATTTAAAAATTGAAAAATTTTTCCATTTAGTAAATGATATTTTTATACTTTCAGAAGGGTAATGTATGGAAGAAATGAAATATTAATAAAAGTACAAAGTATTGGCACTTTAATCATTCTTGAGGCATTGAATCCATTTTACATTTTTCAAGTTTTCACCATATGTGTTTGGCTTGCAGAAGCATACTACTATTACTGTTTTGCGATTGTTTTTATGTCTCTCTTTGGGATTTCTTCTGCTGTGTTACAGACACGCCAGGTAATTATCACTATTATATAACTTCTTAAAAACTTATTTACTTATTTTGCCCTAGATATACATTTTTGTCTGTTTTTTATTTTGTGAAATGTGTAAGTATAATATGTAGCTTGTAGGGAACATAAAAAATCCCTTAACATGAGAAATCCTGTAATTCCTGGTGTTAGTTTTGTACAGGTTCTTTCTAACAATATGCAAAAGAATTACAAATGTGCATCATCAGTGAACTAATAAAATTGGTGCAGGTTTTGTCAGACCAAGTACAATCCCTTAACTCTGCTACTACAGCATTAATTACTGGTAAGAAGAAGGATAGTTTCGGTGGAAAGACTGACAATGGTGTATTGAAATCAACTTCATTTAGTACACAACCAAATAAAACTCTTGCTGCACCAACAACGTATCAGACTACTAAGATCCACTGAAGGGATCTACAAAACATTCAATGCTTGTTGCGGTATCTCCAGTCACCCTGGCATCCAAATTCCCACTGCTATCTTGAGGTTCTCTTTGAGGATATGGAAGCGTATGAAGTGCCAGAAGAGGTTAAGCGCTTCCTGAAAGTTTTAAACATAGAAAAGGAAAATAAAAATAAAAATTTGTCAAAATTATTTGCCAAATAATTTAGTTGGCAACAGAACATACATATTTGGCCTCCCCAGCATTGCCAGTATTTTCATCACCAAGCTCTTTGCTATTAATAAGCCCTTAAATATAATTAACTCGCTGGCCTTCGTGGCGCAAGTGGTAGCGTCTCGGCTTTTCATCCGGAGGTCCCAGGTTCGAATCCCGGTCAGGCATGGCATTTTCACATGCTACAAAATTCATTCATCTTATCCTCTCCAGCAATACCTAACGGTAGTCCTGGAGGTTAAAAAAAATATATATATAATTAGCCCAACATTATATATAATAGGGTGGGTGGGGAATCACTACCATCTTTTTGGAAGCCAAGAAATTCAGAACGGCTAGCGATGTGCTAATTGATATTGTTTCTGGTCGCTGTTCAACAGTCTCGGTATGAATTTTGCAGCAATGCGTGTCATGTTCAAATTGTCCGACAAGATGCTTTGCACGGACCCATATGACATTTGTACGATTGCACAAACATCATGGATTGTTTGTCTACGATCTGCAACAATAGCCTCTCGCATTTTCACGATGTTTTCCGGTGTTGCGCTTGTTAATGGTTTTCCTCTGAACGCTCATTGTCATCGACTGTCGTTCGTCCATCTTTGAATCGTTTGTACCACAAAAAAGTTTTACTTTTATTCATAGCATTGTCACCAAATGCTTCCACAAGCATGCATGATGGTGATTTCTGCACCAGTTTTTATAAGGATGAAGCAAACTTTTATGCAGGTTCTTTGCTCTTTAAAATCTGCCGTTTAGAACTTCGCCAAAGCAGAAAAACACAACGTTACACAACCGCACGAAAGTCAACAATGCTGCCTCTCACCGTCACAGCTGTTGGAACACTGATTCACAAAGAATCACATCTAGCAGCCACATCTAGCAGCAGCCACATCTAGTTGGCCACATCTAGCAGCAGCCACATCTAGTTGGCCACATCTAGCAGCAGCAGGTCTTACCAGCAATGGTTCGTGCACAAAATTCAAATTCCCGGAACTTTTGGGTAGCACCTCGTATACTGAAGGAAATATCAGTATAAAATAGTATATAGGAGACTTATGTGAACAGTCACCTACAGAAATGATTAAGATGAAATTGAGTGGTCAACACCAATGGATTAACTAGTATTCTACTTCGAATAACACTGCTATGGCTATACTTCTATAGCTGATACCTTACTCACACTACATCTTTTTTGTTTTACTTTTCTTTTTTTCTTTTACATTTTGGCTCAAAAATAAGGAAATACAAAATATGTGGCTGATATATTTTGAATAAATTTCACTTTATATGGGATGAGATTTAGCTTCTTACAAATTACCTTGTATACTGTTGCCCTCGACATATAATCTTGTTTATATAGGTATATAGTTAGTTTTCGAACGCACTATATATTGCTTCAGGAACAGTTAGAAGATTTGCTACTTGTAGATACAGAAAGGAAATTCTGGAGCACTTGCTCAGAAGGATCAAGAAAAACTATGAAACACATTAAACAGAGTAGCATCACAAAATGCAGAATTAAGAAATTTAAAAAAAAAAAGAATAACAATAAATAGAATGTTAGAAAATAACAAAAATATATATATGAAATAAATGTAATCTATAATAAGGATCTTAGTGAGACTGACTGAAAATGTTGCTTAGAAACTAGACTAAGACAAAGTATGTGCTCATATGTTTGCAGTTTGTCAGTTAAGGTAACGATCCATAAGAAGATAAGGAAGAAAATAGAAAGTCAACAGGAGTTTGGTTATATGATAAATACACAGTTATTCTGAGAGAGGAGAAAGGTAGGTAGAGTTTTAAGAATCACTTTGCTGCATGGATGAAATATATAGGAAAGCAGATACAAACTAAATGTTTGTATTGAGATAGAAAGAGATAATAGATTGAATAGAGGACAATCTGAAGAAAGAGAATGGAGGTTTGGAATAGAGGTGAGCAAAGATTAAGTGGAAATCCATGATTGGCAGAGTGGCTTAATAAGAACCAGATAAAAGGGAAAGTTGATGATGATGGTGATGGTGGATGATAATGATGATGTTGATGAATATAGATGTAACTGCATACAATGTATAAATTAAATGAGGATGAATTTAAAAGTTCAGGCTAATTTTATTAGTATTGTTTAAAAAGCCATGACAAAGTGAAAGTTTTTTTTTATCAAAAAAAATGTTTTCATTTTATTTTAAATAAACAGGTCATAAGATCTTTGAGATACTTAAAAAGTTTATTAAAATTTTCAGTAGAAGATAATAATGCATTTTTTCTTAGGCTGAAGTAACAAAAATAATTCTATTGCCTGGTTTGATGAACGCTGCCATTATTTACTTTTTGGCCATTTGTAATTACATAATTTGTATTTTGACATGTTTGTAAATACAAAGTCGTGGAAAAGTTAGAATTTTTAAAATACTAAAACATATTTGTCTAAATGATTCTTATTAATTGAAAAGAAATAAAAATCTGTAACAACAGCCTGTTTTTTATAATCTAAAAACTTGTTTTTTTAAGGATTCCCAGGATGTACATTAAATTTTATATATGAGTATACAAAGCATAATCAATATTTAATAAAGATGACAACTTTAATTTTTCAATTTGGAATGTCCAGTTTTGATTATAAATATATAAGTGATATTGTGGACGCTTTAACAGTTCAAATTAAATTCTTCCTATTAAAATTTTAATAGGAATTTAAATTTAATTCTTCCAAATTAAATTCCTTATTATAAAAACATAATTAAACATTATACTGATTTTAAATTGAATTTAGTCGGCCTTAAAATAATTACTATTAAAATTTAGTAGGAATAGAATAAATTATTATTTGTTCTACTAGTGTCTGTATACTATACTGTTAGAACTTTTATATTAACATTGCATACTAATTCAAAAGTTAACAATTTTTTTACATTTTTTTTATCTTAAAAAAAAAATAGAATAAAATCAAAGTTACTTTCTTTAGAGTAAAGTAATTACAAATTATTTGTAGTTTTAATTAATTGCAGTGGTCATTGTTTATTGAAATCACAGATAGTGTTATCACTTTTTTAAAGACCCGATCGGATGAAGCTTGTTAATTGTAATCGCTTACTCAGGCTGTTGTTAACACTTAGCTCCAGGAATAAACTAAGAAGGTATAATTGTAAGAAGAATCCTTATAAGAAATTGTATAATCTCCAAACTACATAAAAGATAATTATGAAGTCTGGTTGCTGACAGATGAACATGTAGCGGCCAAACTCAATGATGAAGACCTTTGTACCTATCTCTACTAAATGTAGAGGTGTTTGCCTGTATATATAGTTCAGCACAAGAAGAATCGGGTGAAGAAAATAGAGATGTTTGTGAAGAAATTCTACCAGTAATTAAGTAGCATACAGCAAGCTTTACAAACTCTTTGGTAGTACGTCTAATACAAGAAAATAAGTGATAAAAGACAGCAGACAATCGACTGTAGATGAATTCCTTTTTAAAATAATTTAACTGCAGTACATTATTTTGTTTACATATTCAATATTTTTTGACATCACAAAGTTGCATTAGTTCAATTTTCTAACCTGTTTATTAATGTTTAAAAATAGATACAGTATTAATCAGCTTCTTTTTTACCATTTCAAGAATAGGCTTATTCAGCCCTTACTGGCGCCACCTTTTATTCGATCTTCCTTGATCTCTCCTTTCACAAGGACTATATTCAAAAACTTTGACTGATAGACATTCTGATGACGTTCTCTTTAAATGTTCACACCAGTCATCTGAATAATTTATAATTGTGTCTAAACGGCATAATATTGAGTTTTCATCTGATACCTTTATTATGTTCTTGTGTAGTCTGGTGTAATCTGTCGATGCTCTTACATATCTCATTTCCACAACTTGAATGATAGATCCTTCCTATTTCGATGTTACCCATGTTTCATCCCTTTAAAGTAGGATTGGAACAGCCAATGTTTTATAAATTTTTAGTTTAGTTTCCCTTTTAGCCTTATTTCAAGAGTAGTATGTATTGTTTCCCAGACAGTTCTAAATCTATTCAATTTATGTAAAACATCTTCATCCTTATAAAATGATATGTCACATCCTAAATACTTAAAGAGCAAGAAGACCTGCTCAAGAATAGTATTCATCTTTGTCCTAACTGGTAGTTTACCCAAGAAAGTATTAATGATGTTAAATAAAATATATTTTGAAACCAATATCTTAATTCTGTGCTACATATAATAATCCTTTAAAAATTCAGTTGTGGGTTTTTATTTCATTCACGCTGGCAATGAGCTTGTTTTGTTATAAAGTAAAACTAATAAAAATAGCTATAATAACTTGATAAGTTGAGTTGAATGAATATATGCATTTTTGGGTTTATATATATATATATATATATATATATATATATATATATATATAATTTTTGGTGATTGTTATAATGGCAATGTCCATAATAACTAACTAGCAGCCATTTTAGTTATTATTGTTTTGATTACTGTTACTTTTTTCACATATAAGTTTTTATGTTTTTTTTGACAGAATCAAAAAAATCTACACCGAACAGTTCATTCATCTGGAACAGTGACAATATGTAGAGGCGAGGGTATTTATGAAGAAATATCAACAGCTGATCTTGTTCCTGGAGATGTGATTGTGATTCCTGCACAAGGTTGCATTATGCATTGTGATGCAGCACTTCTTGTTGGGACATGTATAGTAAATGAAAGCATGTTAACTGGTAAATAAAAAAATTGTTAGTGGTCAAATTTAATATTACTATTTTAGCCAAATTGCACATCTATTCATAATTTATATTGTCTAGATAATACTGTTTGACTGTAACTACAAATGATATTGTCAAAGCTTTAATACCTCTTTAATTACCTCTCTAAAAGTACTAGGGAATCTACGGAATTCTTTTAATGTCTGAGATTTGGTGAAGGGTATATCTGGTAATCATCACCCTTTTGTGTAAAAGCGAGCAAAATTTGTATACAACAATTACTAATATAAACAAGCAAATATATTAAAGAATTCATAGCACTAGTTCATAGATAACAAATGAAGGGACTGAGTTACTCCCAATATAAGGATTTCCCTCCGTTACAAGTGCCAATGACTTCTCAGACGGCAGGTGAGCATTGGTGGGTACAAGGCATTTTATTGCTGTATGGGATGAGAAACTGCCCCGAAAGCACAGGAACTTCTTCAGGAAGTCAACGGATTTGAATACCAGGCACAGAAAATCACTGTATTAAATATCATAGTAATTATTCCTTGCATTATACCATGATACTGGATTTTTTAAATGTCCCAGAGTTAAAATAGCTTGTGACTCAGATTTCTGGGATTTCGTGTCAAAACTTTATAAAGTGGAAAGTTAGAGTAGCTAACTCTATCTTAATGAAGATGAATAAAATAGATATATTAGGGCTGAGTGAAGTAATGGGGGAAGGACAGGATGAAATGGGAGAGTAGATATGTTAAATATTCCATTCTGGAAGAAAGAAAGGAAAAATTGGAGTGGCATATTATGAGGAATGAAGTAGCAAAATGGGGGCAGAAAGTGTGTCACACAAATAATAGATTAATATTGTTAAGGACTGAGATGTTACTAAAGAAATGTATTTATAATACAAGTATGTATACCAACATCGAATAATGAAGAAGATAGGATAGATGTATGAGAGTAATGAAGATATAACAAAATCAGAAAAGAACTGATGTAAGGTACTGATGGGAGACTGCTGTGACGGAGAAGATGAAGAAGGAAGTGTGATAGTAAAAATCTGGCTTAGCAGTAAGGAATGGAAAGGGACAGATTAGAAAAACTTTGTGAAGAGAAAAAATGATTTAGCCAATCCTTGGCTAAATATCGTTTATATGTGAGTATTCCCTAAAGACAAAGTACACTATCAAATACACTATATCTTCGTAGATGAAATGCTGTTAAGTAAGCCAGGGAATTACCAGGTGCAGATTTCAATACTGATACTTGTTATGGAAATGAGAATAACTTTGAAGAAAGAAGAGAAAGCAAAGGTAGTTAAAAAATGGAACAATGGAAAATGGAAGAAGTTTGATGGGCAAACAATGGAGGAAAACTATTTAAGAAAATTAAAGAAAGCAAAAAAGGAAAATGAGAACACTGAGGCGACCTGGATGAGAATAAAAAATGCCATAGTAAAAACACCAGAGGAAAATGAATGATATGAGGGAAATAGAGCTAACAAACCATGGGCAATAAGAGAAATGCTAAGAAAATAGAAGAAAGAAAGCAGTATAAGAATAAGATAGGAGTAAATGAAAGAGCAATGTATTGCAAATTAAACAATGAATTAAGAAAGGAAACACAAGAAACTAGGGAAAGATGGTTGAAGGAGAAATGCAATTATATTGAAGATCTAGAAAAAAAAGGGCAGTATAATATGATATCTAGAAAGATAATGAACATTAAATGGGATAAGTGGAGAGGAAATGGTAAAATGAGAAATTGAGCATTAGGATGGTAAAATGGAACATGAGAAGAATGAAGTAAGTATGAAGGCCCTGTTTAAGGTAAATGAGAAACCTGAGGAACTAAACATAGAAAGGGAATGGGAACTAGTTGAAAAGACCATGTTCAAATGTCAAGTACAGAAAGCACTGGGGGAAATGAAGAATAAAAAAACGACTGGAATGTATATACTTCCTGTAGAGTTATATAAATGCTTAAAAGAGAAGGAGTGGAATTAGTAGTTGAACTGTGTAATAGGATATATCTTACAGGAGAATGGCCTCAAGACTATAAAAATAGTAATAATAGCAATTCTGAAGAAAAGTGGTACCAGAAAATGTATACAACACAGATCAATAAGTTTAATAGCCCATTCTGATATTCTTAAGAATCCTAAACCAGAGGATGATAATAATCAAAGAAAATGCACAAGAGAAACATTATGACTTCAGGAAAAGGAAAGGAACCAGAGATGCTATCAGGTTACATAGGATAGTTGGAGAGCGATATTTAGAGAGAGGAAAAGAAATTAATCTGTTTCATAGATTTAGAAAAGACATTACATAGAATCAAATGGGAGAAAATTATTTATATTCTTAAAAAGCAAATAATAGAATGGACTAGAATGAATAGAATGGAAAGACAGAAAGTTAATTAAAACATATAGATGAGATAAATAGTAAAATTGAAAGTAAATAAAAATATGAGTGATTGAGGAGTCTAGGGATGCTGCATCTCATTGAAACTGTTCAACATTTACATTGAAGATATGATATGGAATATGTTTGAAGAAAGAGAAGAAGAAATAAGTACAGGAGGACAAAAAATAAGATTATAAGGTTTGTTGATGATATGGTAATTCCAGCTGATGGTACACACTTGCTTCAAAGATTGTTAACAGCCCTGAAGAAAAGAATGAAAATAAAGATAGAAAAAATTAAAGTAATGAAAGTAAACAACAAGAAAGATTTAGTGGTAAGGACAAAGTGAAGAAAGAATAGAAAAAGTAAATAATTACAAATATTTGGTTACTGTAGTAATAGGGAACTTAAAGAGCACAATGAAGATAAAAGGAAGGAAAGCTTTCAGTAGGAAGAGGGAATAACCCACCGGGTTGGTCTAGTGGTGAACGCGTCTTTCCAAATCAGCTGATTTGGAAGTTGAGAGTTCCAGCGTTCAAGTCCTAGTAAAGTCAATTATTTTTACATGGATTTGAATAGTAGATCGTGGTTACCGGTGTTCTTTGGTGGTTGGGTTTCAATTAACCACACATCTCAGGAATGGTCGAACTGAGACTGTACAAAACTACTTCATTTACATTCATACATATCATCCTCATTCATCCTCTGAAACATTATCTGAAAGGTAATTACTGAAGGCTAAATAGGAAAAAAGAAAAAGTGGAAGAGGGATTAATATATAGTAAACGTCTGGACTTAACGTTAAAAAAGAGGTTAGCCAAATGCTATGAATGGAGTGTTTTGTATGAGAATGGGCATGGATGAAGAACATGAGATGATTAAAGAAGAAAGATCACTTATGAGAGAAGTTCATAAAAGAAAAGAAAACTGGTTAGGACATGTGGTTAGAGGAAGTGGAATCTTGACAGCTGCATTGGAAGGTTACTAGAAGGAGAAAGGAAGAAGAAGGATGGCATTAATGGATGAGGTGAAGATTGGAAACTATAAAGGAACAAAGGAGAAGGCATGGGACAAGTAGATGGAGACAGTGGTGGTGTAAGAGACCTGCTCCCAGGCAGAACACTGGCTGATGGTGAAATTAGATTAAGAGATTTTTCTAACCATAAAAAATAATTAAATATTATATTTTAAATAAAGTTCAGTCGTCCTTAAAATAATTATAATTAAACTATAGAAACAAATCATGATTTTTTTTTCTGTTACATATCAATTGCATTCTACAACACAATATGAGCTAACTTTAATTATTTACTAGACATTCTAAATGTTTAAGATAAAAGTAATTTGTATTATTCTTTTTCTGAATCTCTGTTTTTTTTTATTATATTTAAATACAAATGTATTATTCTCTTTTTAATATTAAAACTATAAAAACTTATCAAAGTATTAAGTTGGATTGCAATATCTAAATAGTAATTCATGTTACATTTTTTCATTAGTTTTCACATTGTTTCAACAAATTAAAAATTTTATGATTTTTAACAGGTGAAAGTGTTCCTGTGATGAAGACTGCATTACAAAATGAAAACAGCATGTACAAAGAAAGTGATGATTCTAATCACACACTATTTTGTGGAACCCATGTTCTTCAGACACGTTACTATGGCAGTGGTAAAGTTCATGCAGTTGTCTTACGTACAGGATTTCTTACTGCGAAAGGAAGCTTAGTGCGATCAATACTTTACCCACCTCCTGCTGACTTCCAATTTGATCATCAGACTTACAAATTTATTTGGATCCTTGCAGGAATTTCATTACTTGGATTGATATATACAGTTGTAACAAAGGTGAATTTGGTTTTCAATGCTTTATGTATATTTTATAATTTTCTTACTTTTGTTAAATAATTTTGTACAATGTATATACATATTTAGGAAATTAAACTTCAGTGACTCAGTTTCTTTTCTTTAATTTACTCTCAGGTTTCTAAAATCCAGAATCTGAGAAGTTAGTAACATTAACTTCTCTTATAACTAAAAACTGTGTCTCCACAATATGTCATATGTTTATAAATTCAAAGCACTCACACAAAAAAGCTCTTACCATTCAAGCTTGATAAGTTAATTATTTTCATATTGTTTTTTATAAGTCTGAGCAATGTTTAGTGTTATACATATATTATTGTTTTCCTTAATTTTAACTTTTTTAACTAATGTAAAAAAAATTAAATATATTGCTAAAAAATAAATTTTAAGTGATGGATTGATTTTCAAACACAAGAAAAATTTGCATTACAGAAATCTACAGCTGTATAAGAGGAGTGAGTTAGTTATTGATAAGATTTAAACTACTAAATTGGTGGTGAAATTTATGATTCACAAGTGTATGAAAATGATACAAATTCACTGAAGGAAAATGAAAAGTTTACGATGAGATTGTTTTGGATTAACCTTTCATAGCTGAGGGAATAAAACACTAAATTTACCATGAAATTTCAGATGATGCACTATTCTTGTTTTTATATAATTCATTTCATCAGATTTCAAGGTCTCTTTATTGAAATTTTTGATGTTCTCAGTTCAAAAAAACTTCCTATAAAAGGCGCTTAATTAATCTTTGTAGTAAACAAGAAAAGCAAATAAGAGTAGCTCTGATATTTTTTAGTCAACATGAAGAAGATGAATTTCTTAATCATATTTTTACTGGAAATAAAATATGGATATCTCATGAAAGTATTAAAAGTAAATGCCAGTTGGTTATTCAGTAACTTCTAAACAGAATTAATTTTAAATCTTCTGAGCACAGAAAGACTGATAAAGTGATAAAAAGTGACTTAATTTCAGGCCAAGAGAAACAGTGAATCACAGCTTACTGAGAAAAATTTTAACCAGGTCCATGACACTGTAAAGAATAAACAACATGGCCTGTTGTCAATAGTATTGCTTTGTTTTCCAATAATACTCACCTGTACTCAGTTGCTCAGTGAATAATTCAATACCCATCTAACAGCTGAGCTGTATAATGTACAATGCCTTGAATACTGACATCAGACAATAACCAACAAAATACCCTTTATTTATTGAAATCAAACATTAAATCATGAGCCTATATCAACAGATAAGCAGACCACATCAAGATATAGCATTTTCTCTGTGCATCCAAACAAATCCCCAAAGAAAATTAATAAATCTGTAAGTCATTAGCAAAAACATGAAAACAGTAAATTCTTCATCTTTCTAAGTTGCTATAAAGAAATCTTTGTTGTTATTATCAGATTAATATTTAAAAGTTATTATGTGTTAAATTTGTTACATACAAATGTCTATTACTTTCTCAGTAACCCATTTATAACAATGACTGGGTAACAAAAGGTAATCCTTCATTTTTATGGCAAAAAATCCATGTAATTATGTTTATAAACAAATTACGTTGTTGACAGTTAAAGAGTAGGAGTGCAATTAAGTAATTGTTAATTTAATTATACAAATATTTCATCAATGTGACTAATTTTCTAATTCAAAAGTATGTAGGATTTTGACAAACAAATTTTTGTTTGTAACTCTATTGTTGAAGCACACTAATTATAAAAACGTGAAAAGCAAGTAGATTTTTTATGATTTCTGTGGAGCACTGTTATTGCTATAAAGTTAAAAAAATTATGGTGTTATACATAGATTAAAATAATTGGTTATTTATATGAATACAGAGATTGCAAATTATAATAGAATACTTCAATTAAAGCAAAATGTATTCTGTTGTGTATTTATTGTAATGGTGTGAAACTATGAATTTTTATGTAAAAACATATATTGTAATATTGCGGAACAAAAAATTCATTTCAGTTGAATGCTTTTATTAAAACGAAAAATGACAGTAATAATCTTAATATTATTGTAACATTGAATATAAAGTACAACTAAAATTTTTAGGTAATAAAATTTAACAAATTTTTTCTTTTACCCAAGTATTTCATGATTTTATATATTTGAGGAACCTAAGAAAAATCTATTGACTTACAGTATAATTTTATTTATTTTACTGGGTAAGTCTTATACTAAATTAGATCTGATTTCAGAGTAGCCGTGGACTACAGCCTGTAGATATCATAATAAAAGCTTTGGACATTATAACAATTGTTATTCCTCCATCACTTCCAGCAGCTATGACAGTGGGTAAACTTTATGCACTTAGAAGGTTGCAGAATTACAAAATATCTTGCATTAACTCAAGGGTTATAAATGTTTCAGGATCCGTAAACTGTGTTTGTTTTGACAAGGTAACTAATAAAATTAATCTATTAATTATAATTAACTGGTGGTTTCATTAATTTTTTTCTATATAAATTCATTTATTAGATGTTTAATAACTATGTTCAGTAAAATTAGTAAAATAGTGTCATTTAGATTTTAATAAAAAACTAAAAAATTAACTTTTTTCACATATTTTAGTGCATACAATCTAAAGCACTGTGACTTTGAAAAGACATTCTGCAAATTATATATTTAATGTTGGTTTTATTGACAACATTGATTTTTACTCTTACCTTCAATAAATTTCACGTCGTTTCAAAAGACTGTTTGTTGCAAGGGATAATATTTTGGGCCTTTTTTAAACAAGAAAATAAAGTTTGTTTCCAGTCATTGTATAAAAAGTAGTTTTGAGTAGTTATAAAAAAATTTAAAATTTCCCCCTCTATAAATCGGGCAGCAGTTAAAAAAATAAAATGAAGTAATGAAAACAGAAATTTATTTTAGTGTTCTGTAAACCATTCTTTATGTTTTATTAATGCAGCCCACACTTGCAGAAATAAGTGTAGTCACTGCTCAATGATAAAAATATTAATAACTGATATTACTGTGAAAAATATCCTCTAGCAAAAATTAAAAAGAGAATTCATAATCTCATGTCTATTCATTTAGTACTGTATATCGTTGTTTATTTTTGTTTGTTAATTTATAATGTTCAATTCTTTTAAGATGCAGTCCTTTACATAGTCATTTATTGATTCTCCTTCTATATATCATTATTTTTAAATAATCATAGTTCTAATACCTACATAAATTTACTACAGTAAATAAACCTTTACACGTGAAAAAAATAATGAAATGTTGAAAGTGTAACAAAAATAATCAAGCTTATGACACAGCTTACAGAGATAATATTTCAGTTTTGCTAATAAAAGAAGGCATGTGAATTTGAAATAAAATTTTAACTAACTTTGAAGAATAAAGTTATATTTAGAAAGAGCTATAAGTAGCTAATGAAGGTAAAATTTCTCTTTCTTATCTCGCTTTACTAAGAGCTCATTTCTAATTTTAAAAATGTAATTTCCATTAGTTCTAAGAATATAATTTACTTAAATACCTATCTCACAAAATAAATTCCTTGTCTTTAATACTTTTATGTGCTACTTAATGAAGGATTAAGTTACTACAATTGTGAAAGGAATATTCATTGTTTCAAATAACTGATTACTATCTGAGACTACTGATGGTTTTAGTAGTATGCTGCATGTTTACAAATATATTAAGTACACTTTATTCTTTCCCCAAATGATAACTCTCAGTTTATCTTTTAAATAATCGTGATTATAATTTCATGGAAATCATAATTTTTAAATTTGTTTTAGTATTTACTCGTGTCAAAATATCATTCTGATATGATATCTGGAAACTGAGTTATTCATTTTTTAAAGTTGTCTCGTCATCAAAATTAACAATAGAATTCAATAAACCTGTATTGCCAGAAAATACTTAATCTACTGCAGTATGATTAATAAAGCCTTAAACTTTTGTAGATGATAATTTTGAGTTAAATGAATTATTTAAAGATACAAGTACCACCTGAAAATAATTTTAAAATTTTATCTGTGCTTTTAATTAATTTCTCATAAAAAGTTCTTTCTGAAGAAGTAGAGATCTCTGTAAAAGTATTCAGTGTTTATCATAAAAAATTGATAATTAAATTTAACAAAATAACTGTATTCTGTAAATACAATAAAATCTCAATTCATATTAGTGAGTATGTGCAAATGTAACAGGGACTTCAAGTTGCAAAGTTATGTCATGTAATTATATGAATAAATAGCATCTGTCATACAAAGAAATATACACAGATAGACTAAGTACCTCTTTATAACAGATCCAGTACTGACATGAGTGTAATCTGAAAAAGCATAATTTCTTGTCATGTATAAAAGTATCTGTCATCAATGAATAAACTAGAAAACATAAATATCTGAATAAAAAAGCATTCTACATAAAAGTTGAAGTGAGACCTGTAATACTATACAAGCAACTTTTTATAATCAGAGATTCTTAATGCATCTGTGGATATACCCATTCAGAATAAGCCCATAATAAAATAAATAAAAATATCAAAATTAGTCAATTTAGATAACATTTAAGTTTTCTCAAATACGTTGTTATGCTAATCAGCCACTACTGACTGATTCTCCTAGAGGCTATATTTGTTAATGTTTTTTAGTTAATATGAAGTTTATAATGTAAGTTTTTTTAAATGTGTTTAAATTTTGGTTAATTCAAGCTCAATTAAGAATCGACATTATTATATATTATTTGATTGAGAATCTAATCACAACAGATACTGACAAGTTTCATCGCTGAAGATGCAAAACATGCTTTCATAAAACTAAATTTTATAAAAACAAAAACACCAATTTACAAAACCTAGACTGTGAAATATATTAATAGTTACTTACTTCTACCTTAATTAGCTCACAGTGATCTCTGTTACTGAAATTACTAAAATTACTTTTAAATTATTCAAGTGCTATCTTCTCTTTTTAATTTGTCTCATATTTTTGCCATTTATGATTGCACGGGTATCATCTATATACTACCCAAAATCAGACATCCATCCATCAACAGATTAGAGTGCAAGTAACTTATAAAGATTAAAAATAAAAGATAATCTAATATTAATTTATAACAAATTAGCCCTTACATTGGCCCACCCAGAATCAGATTCAAATAATGAACTACTACAATTTTCTGAAATATGTCCCAAATATAAACAAAATCAGACCAAAGAGTTTTCATTAATTTAAAATTTCTTCAAGTTATCAAGCAGTAGCTTGTGAATCACACAATCTTGCCTTAGTCAAGTCAACAAGGACACCAAGAAATTTTATGTCTTCAACAAAACATTTTAAAACTCTGATAAAACTCATAAATTATATTTTCATTTATGAGTTTTATCAGAGTTGCTTCTGTTTAACTCTGTATGAAAATCAAATCAAATTTCATGTAATGTATTTTTTGTTTATGGAGAATCATAAAACTGTTTTCAAACAATTATTATTTCAAATATCTTAAAAATGATTGAGATTATTATTATGGGTGTAAGTGGCTACAGATTTGCAAGTTTGTTTTCCCTTCCTTTATTTATTTGGACCCGATTGCAGAGGTGGAGTGGCTGGGAACGGCATAGCTAGGCCTGGCTGCCCGCCCTTATGGTTAGAGACAGAGGCACTTCCCAAAGTTGTGTGATACTTTAATGCGTATCCAGCTCCAGGAAGCAAGGAGAAAAAAAAATTAGAGAAAATGTATTTAACCTAACCTACTCATTTTTTATTATATTCAAAAATAGAAGAAAGTAAAAGTTGAAACAGAAGACAAGACTCTGATAATCATCTGTGATTGAGATTTCAAACAAACTAAAGTTTTGAGTTTTTGTAGATAAATCTATAAGTATGTGTGCAAATATTTATAATGGTAATAAATATGCAATGTATTTATTAATAAGTAAAAATAAATAATTATATTAAGTAAAGTGCACCTAATATCAAAATATTAGGTGTGTTTCTGCTCTAAAGTTCTACATTTATTAATTTTTTTGTTCTTTTTAGACAGGAACACTTACAGAAGATGGATTAGACATGTGGGGAGTTGTACCTGTTAATGGTAAAAGTTTTACTTACTCACTTAATGACATATCTCAGCTTGATGAAGGAGGTCTTTTATATGGGATGGCTTCTTGTCATTCACTAACTGTCATAGACAATGTAATTTCTGGAGATCCTTTGGATGTCAAGGTAGTTTAAATATTATGAAATTTACTTGATTAATTTGAACCATACATTTATATTATTAATCTTATATTTGTATTATTTAAAATATTAAAAATATAATAGATTAGAACTCTGCACTTTTTGGAAAGTTTTACTACACTTCTTTAAAGTAATAAAAATATAACACTGGTGGCTTTAGATTTCACCAGTGATTATTAAATAGTTTTTTATATGCTTCTATTTAATTTAGTTACTACTAAAGCAGGATGTAAAAAGAAATTTTAATCCAGATTATACAAGAGCAGTTTTAAATTTAATATAAGTAATAAGTCAGATTTGAATCCCACATAAGTAAGTGGGGAATGTACAAAGAATTTTGACACATTTAGTTACAAATTCGAATGATAAACAATATCTACCTTATTCATCAAACCAAGCCCAAAATGTGTATGTTATATTGACATCTAATCTTATGTACTTATGTTTCATAGTCATACTACTTATAATCACACCAATTTGCAAATGGGATAATGTAAATTTAAAAAAATTACTATTAACATCTAGCATTACTTAAAATTATATAATTTAGAGATTTAATTTTAATAAGATGTGTGTAGAATTGTATGGAGCAGATGCTACTTCATCAGACATCACTGACACTATGGCAGAAACACAACCAATTTGATAGAGGGGTCTTTAATATAATTTATTACAATAGCTACGTTTTTTAATAAGTGAGGATATTTTCTTTAAACTGAATGCAGTATGTATACTTTTTAGTTACTTGCATACTAAAGCATATAATAAATAATTAACTGTAGTAATTTAATGACTCATTTTCAATTAATTTTTTTTTAAAGCAAATTTTTAGTCATTCTTAATATCATCAGTTTTTGTCATCCAGGTCAAAGAAACTAATTGAGAGCAAATACTGATCCAGTCTTAAAACATGGTCAAAACAAGCTTTAATTATAGTTCCTGTTTAAATAAATAATTTCTACTTAAGTATTCTATAAATTAGGATTGATGAAACCATCTAATCATATTTAAAGTCCTTTTTTTTTGTTACATGAATTATTTTTCTACCCTTCTATAATATTTTTCAAAATGTAAATAATTACATTTAATGTAATTTGTGATTAACCCATTCACCTCCAATTTTTAAGATTAATGTTAGCAGATTTGTTACTAGTATAATATGTTTCATAGTAAAAATATAAATGACAAATTACTCACTATAAATATAATTTTATTTACAGATGTTTGAATCAACAGGTTGGTTATTTGAAGAACATGATATACCAAATGAAACTAAGTACAATATGAGAGTGTCTGCAACTGTTAGGCCTTCAAAAAACAATCCTGAGGTAAAATGATTAAATTTACATGACAACTGATGTGTGTGCGCATGTGCATGTGTGTGTATGTACCTCTATCCAGAAAAAGTACTCTCTTCAAATTTTCTTCCTAATCAGTCTTTCTGTGAAATAGTTTCTGATATTTGGACATGAAAGAAATGTGTTGGCAGGAATTAAGTGGCTTACAGAAATTAATTTTTATCACATATATTACAGAGAAGTCACAATGATGATATGTAGATTTTTATACACCTTAGAAACAATTTTATTAGTGACCAGTCTCATATTTTTATACACCTTAAAATGCAACATTAAAATAATGTGCTGAACAAACAGTTTATTACATACAGATTTACCACAGAGCATAGAGTATGTGTTGATGTAATCTTTTGTTGAAAAAATTTGATGTGGACATCACATGACTTCCTTGTACGTCTATTAAATTATATATACACTTTTTTTTTTAATGAAAAGTACACAAAATTTGATTTCATTAATAGCTTCTGTTATTTTTTCATTTTTTTTTGTGTGTTTTGTTATTGAATTATTATTTATTTTAATTTTTTTTTTATAATCAGAGGTTAATAATTATTATTAAATCAATATATTTAAATTAAAAAAACAAAGTTAAAAAAAATGAGATTAATTCGGATTTGATCTGATTTGCCTTCCCCTTGTAAGATCCAAATATTTCAATAATTAATAAATTATTTGGCTATAACTCTGCAACTGGACTGGTTCGCAGAACTCCATTGAACCTACACAACTCACAGCCTCTCCTCGCAGAACTGTCCTTGCGGGACTGACGTCATAACTCCTCGCAGACTGGTTCTAATAGAAATCTAGCCTCTAATCAATCAGATAGAAATGTTAGCCTCTTTACCTGTTGGACTAGATCCAACTCAAAGCGTGAAAACAGTCAACTGAGGCTTTTGTTCCCATGAATTCTAAACCTGGTTTTATCTCACCGTACAACAAGTGTTCATTGTGTGTTAGCAGGGAGTATAACAAAAGACAATTGTAAAATGAACCTATTCTTTATAAAAAGGGTTCTCCTTTTTATTCTTTTCTGGATTTCTGCAGTAATTATATTTTATATTACTTTCATAATAATTGGTAGGAATCCGTTACTCAGGCCCACTATACCAGACTTATTACAATATAAAGACTAATTACTTATTCAAGTCGAAGTCTAAAGACAGCCACTATGCAAAGTTTAGAAACAGTATCTCTTATTATATATGCAGGTATAACAGTTATCCACAAAGATATATATATATATATATATATATACACACATGTATATTAAAATTTTACATTTTGTACTTTCTTCTTTGATATCAAAAGTTTGTGATAAAGCTATTAATATTGTGATGTTTTCTAATTTGGTGAATAAAATTGAACATAATAAGAAAAATATACATGTTTATTTTGAAACTGTAAATGTAAATTTAAATGCTTACTTATTGAAAAATATAAATGCTTACTTTGAGAAACAATTTTAAACATTATTTTAAATATTTTATTGGATTTTTTTCTAAATTGTATATATAAATTATTATTCATAAAACATTTTTATTTTCAGATGGAGATTGCAATAGTTCATCAGTTTCAATTTCTGTCTTCGTTGCAGAGAATGAGTGTTGTAACAAAGACATTAGGATCAGATAATTTTGTAGTTTATTGCAAAGGATCACCAGAAATGATACAGTCATTATCTGATCCTTGCACAGGTAATAGTTACTGCAATTATTACAAATCATTTTGCAGTATTAGCTGAAGTCATAATTGAACACAAATAAAAATTTATTGCAATTATTATTTGCAAGTTGATGCATGCCTATAATAGCTAGACCTACTTTCAGATTACTTCATCAGACTCTGTTTACAACAATGGTGAAAGATGAAGTCAGCATAGAGATGATGCAAGTTTTAATAATATATTGTGATATTACAAACTGAATATTGGAGTTAACAAGAAAATGTTTCAGTTGCAACTAAAGCATGGGTAAAATATTCTTGTTCATAAAGGCTATGTTGAAATATTATTGAATGTTTGTTGCGCTATGCACAATATTGATCTATACTATAATTATTTGGCTAAATGATTAAGCATTTTTAATCTGGTTTCATAGTAGTTGCTAACTGAGGTAGGTTAAATGTCTATCTTTCTGCAATAAAATATAAAAAATTAATGACTCCTTTTCTGTAGCAGTATTTGAATACAAACTACTATTTTATCGTTTTTTATGATAATGTAACTTTTTTTTTTGTGAAACTATAATCAAATAAATTATGAACAAGTGTTTAATGGAGGTAGTAGCTCTTATATATTTCAACAGAAAGAAACGGACTCAAAATAAACTCAAACATATTCAAAATTCATTTTGATTATTGACTCATATTCAAAATACTCAAAATAAATAATAAACCTTATTCAAAATAAATGAATGTACATGAAAGAAAGTGAAATGATATTCACTGAGAAACACTTATTGAATGTATTTGAACTGTTGTGGACCTATCAAAAAAAGCTATCCAACATGAGCTAAGCTGCATGTAGTTCAACATAAACAGGTCATAGATCACTGTTTGAATACTTAGATGGCCTAATTAATTTATGCATTTAAATATTCAAGTATTAAATATTAATACTGTGCGAGTAGAATTACAGTATTACTAGATATGTGTTAAATATTATAAATGTATAATAATTATGTATTTATGAATACAGTTAAGTCTAGATTAAACAAATTAATTTTGAAAACCTTTTAAGTACTGCAAATGACTTCATCACTGTAAAAAAGAAAATTCTTATATGACGACATGGTTAATAATTTTCTTAATGAGTTTCAGAAGGCTTTCTTTCTTGTTTGCCATGAGTAAAAAATGAACAGTTTAAACATAAAAAGAAAAATGTTTGGATTGCTAAAGTTATTGTAAAATCTAGCTCTTTGCTAAGAAATCTCCCTGAAATGTCTAAGTATAATTTGTCTGATAACTTCCAAAACTATTTGAAAAATTTCAAATAAATTTACACTAAATTTATTCGTAATGCTAGAAGATTATATTATAATTTAATATCTAATTCAAACAATATATCACAAATCATGCAGGCAGAAATTAAAAATAATACAGATTTGAAAATAAAACAGGTCAGATGTCACCAAAAATACAAAAGAACTCAGCTTCTGTTATTTCATCCCCTAATCAGTTAGTGGAGGAACTAGAATTTCAAACAATACTAATCCATTTCAAACATGGCCATTCACTTGAATAGTTTGTCAATGAATCAGTATTTTTATCCTTTTTTTTATACCCAGCTAGAAAGATTATGAAAATCAATGTCAACTTTTTTTTTAAAGTATACCTTATTAACAAAATTTTCCATCATTTTAGGAAAAAATTATGTTCTGACAGCCATTTTCCAGTTTTTGAAAATATTTTCAATTCTGTAGATACAAAAAAGATTACTTTTTCAATTTTTTGCAACCACAGTAAAGTATCTGATTTAGTCCACATTTTTTTACTGCTTAAAAAAATTAGTAGCTACGGTATCAGAAGAGCTGTGTACAGCTGGCTAAAATCATTTCTTACCAACCATAAACAAATATTTGAAATTTCATGTTTTGATAAGAATACAGTAAAGAATCTTTACATGAAGATGTAGAACATGGAGTCTAAAAAATATCCTTAGTCCCATTTTTTAATTCTTTCATTGGGTATTGTTTGTGTTCTTATTAATTTGCCTGCCTAAAAATCTCGAGTCATTCATTGCAACACTTTTCACAGATGACACAACTGTATCTATAGCTGAATATAATTATTTAAAAAGAATGGAAAATTGTACAATAGCAGCTCAAATACCTATTCAGTGGATGGACAGTAATCTTCTTAACTTTAAGTATGGATAAAATCATTTCACTATGCTTCTCAGGTAGATATTACACATTGCTGATTGGTTGGATAGAATTCCCATTAATGTTAACTACAATGTTTCTGTTGCCCACAAAGAAAAATTTCTGGGTGTTTTACTAGATTACAAGTTTTATGTGAAATGATCAAAAAGATTTCATTTGAAACAAAATCAAGCCGTACTGTTTTGCTCTGAAGCGCCTTAATTAAACTCAAAGCTTGTTACCATTATTAATCATTTATTAGGCATACATATATGCTCCTATAAAGTACAATCTCATTTCTTAGGACTCCTCAAAAAGTCTGAATAAGTTTTTAAGGTACAAAAATGGGTTATTAGATCATTATCTGGTGCCCATAAGTATAAATTGTGTAGACCTATATTAATAAAAATATTAGCATGTTTGTTTATTAAATATGCTAATCCTTGGATTTATACTTATGAGTGAAACTAGCAATAAGATGAAGGACTGGGACTGGAGATTGAAGGAAGAAAATCTTCCCTCCAATTTATTTAAAATGCAATTAAAATAGTTTCTTTTATGGGAACAATATTATTCTGTTGATGAGTTTTTAAATAATACTATTTAAAAACTAAACAAAAAATTACTTATCTGCATCCTGTTCAATGACTTGATAAATATGTGCAAAAAATAATTTTCAGTAACAGCTTCTAAGTTGTGAATTATTTTGTAGTAATTATTTATATTTGATGTACTTTTACTTCAATGATATTTCATGTGTTTTTATTTAAATAATTAATACATTTATATTACCATTATTAAATATTTATATTTAAACACATTTATATTTTATTTTATCTTATAGTTTGTTTTTGTGTTTATAATTTATCTTATATTGATGTGATTAACATATTGCATTTGATATAACGATCAAAATAAAGATTTATTTATTTATATTTTTTATTCATGTTTCTTCTTTTAGCGTTTATATTACTGTTTAGTTACCACAAGTAGCTAATTCAGTTTAAGTTCACAGTTATAGCAACTTTTGACTGAGCAAATTTATAAACCGGAACATTTCTTAAAACCTGAAAACAGATTTCTACTGCTGATTTTTTTCTAAAAAAAAAAAAAAAATAATAGTAATTGAGTACGTTTTGTGACTTAAGGTGACAGTGGTTTAGAGAATTTGTTTTTCTCATCTTATTTGGACTAAGATAAAAGAACTGTACAAGATGGAATAACTGGAATTATGACAAAATATCTTTAAAAAAATAGTATGTTATTTTTTATTTTTTTTTTAATTTATTTGGTTTTAATAGCTTGTTTTACTTTTTCAGTTCCAGAAAACATGACATCTATTTTACAGGATTATACAGAACAGGGCTACAGAGTTATTGCTTTAGGGTTCAGAGAATTGAATAGTTTAAAATATTCAGATCTACAAAAGATGAACAGGAATGAAATAGAAAGAGATCTTAAATTTTGTGGCCTTATAGTATTGGAAAATAGACTGAAACCACAAACCATTGGAGTTATTGATGTTTTGAAATTTGCTAAAATCAAAATTGTAATGGTTACTGGTAAGAAATATTGTCTTTAATATCAGGTTGTATTCATATTTAACTATACTTAAGACTAAAAGTAGAAGAAATTAAATTAATGTTTCCATGTCTTAGCTTTCTTAGTTGCTCTTTCTAACAAAACACTATCAAAGTTATATATAAAGTACTATTTATCACCAAATTTTATAGAAGTTATTGGCTCTACAAATCTTTATTTTTGTTAATATTATTTTAGTTTATTAGTTTAGTTTAATTTTAGTTTATAATTTTTGTTAATCTTTATTTTAATAAATTATATAGTTTACATTTTTCAGTTCTGATGAGTTAACGTTTCTGTTTATTTTAGGAGATAACATATTAACTGCTGTTAGTGTTGCTAAAGAGTGTGGAATCATTGGGCATGAGGAAAGGGTGGTGGAAGTAAATGCAGAAATGGGTTACATGAAATCAAAACCAACCATTTCTTATATTACTGGCAAAGTCTCATATGGTGTGCTAGAACCAAATGTAAGTTGAAATCATTTATCCAAATGTTATTATTTTATTTCTAAAGTACAATGAATCAATGATTGATAATCAGCATATTACCTGCTATTATTATAATAATTATTATAGTAATAATCAATACAGTAAAGTAGTGAAATCTCTGATTATGAAAATTTCAGATGACCAGGCACCTCTTAAAACCAGATAGTAAATATTAAAATTGATTACAAATTAAATCAAAAACAAAGTTTTATGTCATAAATAATGGATTTGAATAATAAATTTGAGGATTTGGTTTGCTACAATTTTCAAAAATTTAACTTTTATAGTTAATATTACTGTAATTATTCTACTTATAACCTTCATTGTTAATGTAAATGTTAATTAAGATTAATATTATCAGGCTTAACATTTGTTCTATATACATACAATGTGATTATGAAATAAATACTCAGCATTTATTTTAAATTCACTGTTTTATTTAACTGCGTTCATGAAGATGAATTTAAAAAAAATAATATTTGTATTTAACAAAATAAATATTTACTTAAACTAATGAAATTAATTAAAAATGTGAATGAACGACTAAGAAAAAAAAATATTATAGAAAATCAAGCAATAATTTTGTTGAGTAAATATTGTGCTACAGGTTATGCAAATATTTTTGTAGGTAAAATTATGCCTGGATAATGTTAGAGTTTGAGTACAAGATTAATTTCTAATTCCCATCTTTGATAAATCTGAATGTTCACAAGAGACAGATTGATATGTTATATTTTTAATTGCCCAGAAAACATGGTACAGAAATCGCTAATATTTAGTGAGAAGAGCTTTCTTAACATAAGAAAAATAGGCTGAAGAATAATTTTTGTTTAATGCTATGTTTTGTCTCAGTCATGGATATTATGGTTTTTAATTTTTAATGAAGTCTTAAATTTATTTTTGATGAGTTGCTTTTATAATTTTCTTAAGCTTAACTTGTGCAGAAATGCAGAAATATTCCTCTTTTCTCATTAAAATTTGTTCTTAATTTTCAATCAAATTATACTTAACTTGCTTCAACATGATCTATGTAAACTTGTATGTAAACTTACAAGGTGAGTCAAAAATTATCTACACTTTTCATTTTAGAATTTATTTATTCAAAGGTAGGGGTTCAACATGTACATCATCTTTCTACATAGTCACTCCCTTGTCATGCACTGGATCCAGTGGTCCACAAGCTTGTGTATTCCTTTCAAGAGAAGTTTTCAGTTGCAAAGCCACTTTTGAACTGCTTCCAGCACATCTAACTTTGTGGAAAATCAACAACCTCACAAAGCATCCTTGGAGTGGCTCAAGGATGAAAGTCAGAAGGAGCAATATCTGGATGAGGGTGTTCAAGTACCTCAAAATTCAGCATTAGCAGATGTCAACATGTTTCAGCTTGTGTTCTGCAGTATGCTGAGTTTGTACACAATGCCCAAATACTTTACGAAAGCCAAGTTTGTCATGGATGACTGGATGGGCAGAACCGTGATTGATGTTCAAAGAAGATGCTATCTCATCGATGATAACTCGCCTTTTAGGCAGAACCATCTTTCAAGCATGCTGAATCTTGTCATCCATAATGGAGGTTAATGGAAATCCTGCTCCCTCTTCGTGTATACACTTGCCTGACCACTTTTAAACTTTTTAATCCATAAAAAACACTTTTACATGATAAAGCATTGTCCCCGTATTGATAAAAGTCTACGATGAATTTTAGTCCCTTTCACACTCTCCAACCACAGAAATCAGATCACTGCTCATTGTTCCTCCTTGATGCAAACTGCTGGTGGAGCAGACATGTTTACAATGTAATAGCTGGAAGGCAAATGACACGGTCAGGATCAAATTTCACACACGTGACTGCAGTCATATCAACTCTAAGCGTGCATGCACAAAAGGCAGTACGACAACTTTGAAGGTGTATTATAATGAAAGTGTAGATAATTTTCAACTAGATCTCATAATAATATCACTGAATAAACAAATTTTACATTTTTAAATAAAAATGTCAAAAAATAATTTAGCTTTGGTAAAACCATTGTCTAGGTCTTTTTAATTTTTTAGGTCTTTCTCAACAGACTGAATCTCTGTTTCACTGCAATCTATTGAAAAATTTGCCTTGCATATTTATGACTTCACACAAATAATTCTAATAGTAAATGAACATAATCTGATAAATTAAATGATAGATTAGATTAAGAAACAAGGACATGTTTATTACTATCTCTACCAGATTAGAAATGTATAAAATGAAATTGCACAAAGAAGTTCATCTTCAGCATATTACATCAATTACTATAAACAAAATTTGTGCTTCAGTATGTAATTATGAGATTCAGGGTTTAATTAAGATTAATATCATACATATTTTTAAATTCACTTTAAAGAAGTTTCAGGAGTTCATCAATGAAGTTCAAAAGATGAGTGATGCACCTCCTTTATAATAGAATCTCTGAATTTATTTTACATATTCTGTTAAATTCTACTGATAACAGTTTTTCATTAAAAATACAATAAATAAGACTTGATCTTAGTCAGTGATCATTTTTCAGATTTTTACAGAAGCTTATTGGCGGATTCTGTCAGATGGAATTGACAAATTGAAACATCATACCTATCGATCTAAAGAGGTTAGGCCTTGCATCTGTAGTTTTACTTGGCTACATTGAATGTCTCATCATAATGCATGACGTACATACAATTTTTTTACGTTGAATTTTATTATATTAGAAAGAGAAAGATTTATTTTATTACTTTTTGGGGATGAACTTTTAATCATTATTTTTAATGGAGTTCAATTAAAAAGTTAAAATCATTTAACATGACTGGTTTTACACATGGATTTCCTTTAATAATTTAATTTACAAAAAGCTATGACTAACTGTTGTAATGTTATGTATAATTTAATACTTTTTCCATTTAAAATAAACAGTTCATTATTCATTGATAAATCGACATTCAATTACTATTGTAGTTTTAAAAATGTATTCATTACATTTTATTCACGCTACGTTTTTTGAGTATATTTAGGGGATATTTGGGTAAAATAGATCCAAGTGATAAAATGGGCTAACTGACTTTTATTTTTATTTATTTATATCAAACTCATATACATTTCATTTGCATGTGCCAAGTCAATACAATAGCTAAAATATAATTACTTCCAAAAAAAAATAAAAAAATATAAGCAATTATTTATAGTAATTTACAAAATCAAACGGTTATCTACAATATCAGTAAGCTTAAGTTTTGTAAGCATAGTATTCATTCAGGTTAGAATAAGTATTTTAGACACAAATAAAGGAGCTATACTTCCTCATCTATTTTCTCCCCTATTCTGTTTGGTGAAACAAAAACATGCTTTCAACTAAGTATGTTTATATATGTATATGGCGCACAGGTGTCCTGCAAGCAGAAAGGCATCCGCATCCTTTGTATTTCCTTTTCTTCCCCATGCTATATACTCTCACTACATCTGCTTCAACACCAACACATAGCCAGAAGCTAGTAATATGAACTTCTCCAAATCAATCAACTATGCTTACAAAACTTATTTAATTAAAATTGTACTCGCATTAAAAAATTTCAAACAAAAAAATATACTGAGCAAAAAGTTAATGAAGCTATTGGTTGAGATGTAAAAATTCTTCTGATAGATTGTAGAAAAAAATTACTAATGGATGAGGATACAACATATTGTATTCAATAATTTATTTACAGTTCCCACAATTTTTTACACCTCTCAACATATTTGCAATTGTGTAATGATCAATATTTTCACATTTTCAAATGATATTTAGAAAAATTCCTAAAAGAAATTCATATTTATCTAAAGAACCAATGATGGTTTCAATAAATTTTATTAGAGCACTCTAGGTTAACAACGTTTGACAGTTACTTTGATATTCTGCTATTACTAAATTATTTTCAATGTGATTCCATCATTTGATAATGAAATGCCAGGTCAGATAATGTTAAAAAGGTGACTATTATAATAATCGGCTTGTAATTCTCTATTGAAACTGTTTAAGAAAACTTTAATTAAAGTAGCAAAGACACCCTTTCTCAGTCAGTGAACTATTTATCATATTCAGAAGTGGATTTAAAATTATGGTACGCAAAATTGAATATTCTGTTATAGTTATCTAAAACAGATTATCTATTAAGTTTTTTAACCTTTTTTATTCTAATTTACTCCCATTTATAATCTTCAAATTTTTATTGTCAGTTAACTAAATTAATTTTTCATAAATTTTGCTATGTTGGATGAAATATCAGTATCTGAAGAATGTCTACCGGTTTTCAAATTTCCCCAACCACAAAAAAATTAATTGAATTTAACAACATAAGGATAGTGGTAAAAAAGTGTTTCATTTGAGGTTTTACCTGTTCAAAACTTATTTTACTTCACTGATTCACTAGTAAATTATTTACCATAAAGTTTTACTAATATTTTATTAGAATTAAAACTTTTATAAATAAATAATGTGATACGGCTAATTTAATTTAATTTTAAATTCTGTTTTCATAGGTTATATATTGACATTATTAAATCTGTACTCAATTCAGATTTATTGCATGTTTCTCATAGTGCTGGTTTCATAACATGATCCTCATAATTGGTTGCTTATTAACCCAACAACTTGTTATCAGTTTTATCATAGTTTTTAACAAGCATATAATTCATAAATAAAACTAAAAATAATCCAAATATTATTATATGTTTCTTCAGTATTTGGGGCAGTAAAAACTATTTGACTTTTTTTTTGTATAGAAATAGTTTCTATTCATTTTTGAATGTGTGTTGTTGATAAACAGTGCATGTAAATTAATTTGAACTCAGATGTTATTTAATAAAGAGTAACATTATTTTGAGAAAAAATCATACCAGTACAGTTTAAAAATATCTAGTAATTAATTTGTCCTCCTCTATTCTTAATCACTTCACATACATGATTTGGCATTGATTTAACAAGTTTACTACAAATTTTTCTGATTTCTTCATCTTGAAACCGTACCAATATTATTGTTTTAATGATGTCAATTATTGTGGTGGAACTCATTTTTTGACTACTACCCAAAGATTTTCAATTGGGTTTACATCTGGGCAGTTGTCAGGCCACAGGAGCACTTCAATGTTTCTTCCTCAAAACATTTTTCCACTTTTTTGACAGTATAAGAGTATCATGGAGACAAATCTTGTTGGAACACTCTGTTGCCTTGTGGAAATTTCTTTTGAAGCTGTGTCACAACCCTTTCCTTCAGAAACTTGTTTTATTTATCACTTTTAACATAATAATTTTTTCTGTTTAGCCTCTGGAACCACCACAAGGTATTATTTCAGAGGATGAATGCGGATTTTATGTATGAATGTAAATGAAGTGTAGTCTTGTAAAGTCTCAGGGCGATCGTTCCTGAGATATGTGGTTAATTGAAACCCAACCACCAAAAAACAACAATATCCATGATCTAGTATGCAAATCCATACAAAAGTAACTAACTGCCTTTAATAGGATTTAAACCTTAGAACTCTCGACTTTGAAATCAGCTGATTTGTGTTGACGAGTTCACCACCAGACCAACCCAGTGGGTTTAAGATACCACTTGTGGAAGTAATGAACAAGGGCCTTGAAATGTGAAACAACCCCAAAACATTTTTCTGGGATGTTTAACTGATTGTTGGATATAAGCTGCTGATGTATTTCTAACATGTAAAACCCTTTGCCAGTGAACATAAAAATGTGATTCATCAGAAAACAAAACATTTTTCTAGTCTCCTTGGTCCGTTTGCTTTGGGCCACAAGAGCCCTTTTTTTGCACATTGCTGGTGTTGAAAGCTGCTTTTTAGCTGGCTGATGAGCTTTCTGTCCAACTGCAAGAAGTCAGCGTCTAACAATTATCATGTGTAATCTGTTCCACTGCCTGCTAATTCTCAATTTAAGTATACAGCAGATAAATTTGGATCAAGTCTACTTTTTCTCACTAATAACAGATTCTGTGTTGGAGTTTTTATTTTGGCGCCACACACTTAGTTATGTCCATTATTATGTATTTAAGACAAGAACAAAAAATATGAAAATTGATTTTATAATAAAAAATGAAATAGACTTTCACAAAACAATATTCATAATATTAAAATCGCTAAAGAACCATCCATTACATAGACAACTTAAAGAATGGGTTTGTTCAAACAGTATAGCCAAAACATAGAAATAAACAAAAAATGTCCTGTGTTTGGATTAATTTGCACGCTACTGTATCATCATTTCCACACTGCTTGTGACTAAAGTTATGCTCTATAGTTGGATAAGCAAGACTCAATTATAGTCTTCTTTTGAATGACAATTTTAGTAAAAATATTATCAAAACAAGTAATATTACATTTTTAATTAAAAGTTTAAGATTACTCTACATTAAATAATTATTTTTCTAAAAAATTGAGTCTGCTTTTAATAAGTAAATTTATATTTTTTAAGTTTGTAACTTATTCAGTAGATGCAAGAAATAGTTTAAAAGATTTTTGGTGTCAAAAATTAAGCTTTTTGTAGACAACCAAAATCCCAGATCTGTAAGTTGTTATAAATCCTGTAATCTTTAATATTAAAACAAAATCTATGGCATAACACCTTTACCTGTGTTCAGTTATTAATATCCATATGTATTTTTTCTCTTAATAATTCCCAAATTTTAGTTTTATTGCATGTATTATGGTAAATCTAATTAACTGTTCTTTTTATAAACTAACTTTATTAACTATATACTTTCTAACTACTCTTTTACAAATGGCATCTGATATAAAAATTCCATTTTAAATAATATTTTATTTATTATTATGACCTCAGACACGTTACTCACTCAAATGTTTAACTAATGATTACAGTTGGAAATAATGATCAATCAGATTATAAAATCCAACATCCTAATCACTAACTGCCAGGTCAGTTTAACAATACTTGTGTACGAGTACATTGACATGCGAACATTTAAGCGGTGCGATAAGTATGACGTGAAATATATGATAATTACCTTATGTAATATTGTCTCCGTAATATAAAATCCATATTAGTGGTGAAAAATTATAATTGCGATATACAATATCACACTAGTAATACAGTGAAATCTGCCATGTGATAATTGCAATAGAAGTTTTTTCTCAGTTGTGCCTCACATGATTAGAATCGTGTAGATTAGAGATACAGTGTCGTAAACTACAAAATGAAGGATGACCAGGTGTTTATGATGGACCTACTTGAAAATTACGTTCCATTTCTTTGTAAACAAAAAAGGAAAATGTGCATATTTTACCTATTTATACAACTAACACAGCCGCCGCACTCTAAAAGGATTTAAATTATCCTTAACGGTACTATCAAAATTGCACATCAAAGATATACGAATGTTTTGTCTAGTTTAATGTAAAATATCATGGTTTTTAACACTTCTTTAGCTTTGTTTAATATATATAATGCATTTGGAATGTTATATTTTTTTATTTCATAGTGATAATTTTCCACTTTCATTCATTGCCTTCGTAAATTTCTCTCTTGAACACATACAATTTTGTATTTGTTGTCATCCTCTTCATGTAGTTGCAGTTTTCTTTCCAACAATTTTAAAATATAACCTGTATAAAAATATGTCTTGCGTCACAGCCAATTTGTCCTCTCTTGTTTGATTATCTTATTAAACACTTATATAGAACATCATAAACTATACATTTTTTTCATTAGGTTTGACTTTCATCCAACAATGTTTTAATTTGATCGTCCTTCGCTTCTGCTTGACAGTGGTCTTCAAATATATTTATTTCCATTTGTTGAATTGGTGAGTTTGCCTGTTCATCTTTATCTGAACAAATTTAAACAACAAGCGTAATGATCATCGATCGCATAATTACGACGTAAGTTCTACCGCAACCCAAGTCGGTCTTCAAACCCACCGGGTTGGCCTAGTGGTGAACGCGTCTTCCTAAATCGGCTGATTTGGAAGTCGAGAGTTCCAGCGTTCAAGTCCTCGTAAATTGTGTTACTTTAACACGGATTTGAATACTAAATCGTGTTCTTCGGTGGTGTTAGGTTTCAATTAACCACAAATCTCAGGAATTGCCAAACTGAGACTGTACAAGACTACACTTCATTTACACTCAAACAATCATCCTCTGAAGTATTATCTGAAAGGTAATTACCAGAGGCTAAACAGGAAAAAGAAAGAAAGAAAGTCAGTCTTCAAACAAACACGCCAGAAATCTATCAGGCCAAGGTAATTTATACTGACCAACAACATCGGTTAGTTAATAAAAGCCCCTGGTGCGGTTGTCAATTTTTCGATACGCTGACATTGTCTTCATGGGCCTATACCCTTTATTTCACCTTTCATTTTCGACTCTTGTTTTATGTTATCACTAACCGCGTAGCTGATCGTTTCTATCCCAGATATATCGAGTGACCAAAAACCTTTTTCGTAGATTTTTTTCGGGATTATAAATATTTAACAATCTAAATTGACAGTGCGTAACACGGAAAATTTGTTTTGAAAGTCATACTACCTGCACTTGTATAATGCGTAACAATAGTAAATCTTGATTGCAACAAACGTATTCACTTCTCTTGCGAAAAACTGCCTTTTGTGACTTAGGTCAGGCTAGTTGTCAGGAACAAAAATATAAATTTTTATATATTTTTTTTATAAATGTATGTTACTAAATAAATAAAAACGTTCATGATATATGTACTTGTCATTTTTTATTTTTTTTATAAAATAACGTTTTACCGCATTGTCATTAACGATTGTTCGGCTGCGGTAGTTGCCATTTTATAGTAAATATACCATTCTTTTCTAAATTTGAAAAATAGGATTAAAAAAAAAATTAAGGCTCTAAGGACATTATTTTTTCTATCTATAAGAATATGTCATTTATCTGCAAGCACCAATAATTACTTAGATATAATATTTAAGTACAATGTACATTTTTTTTTTAATTCTACAGATAAATGCAAAATCATTTACAGCTTTTCAAAGGTTTCACAGTGCAATGAGAAAAACTGATTAAATGGGTCTTCTGTTAATTAATTGCTAGTTCATTAGATGCTTTTGAATAATATGTACCAAAGGTCAAAAGTAAGCTAAGGTAATGTTTAAAATAAACTAATATTACTTTTTCTGTCTTGTATTGATTAAATTTATAAATGTTTCAACAGTTATGAACATAATAAAATTGATAGCTTCTAAACCAGTCTTTATGAGCTCAGTTGGGCTATAATTGCATTATAGCACTATTGTTTATTTGCTATAACTATTGCAAACTAACTAACTAACAAGTACATAAATAAAAATTATAAAGGCAGAAAATGCTATAGGTTTATTACTTGAAAAAGGGTATGTATGGAAATAAATGTAAAAATAAATTCATAACTAACTAACTAATGTAACTGATATTAAGGTAAGGCAATTTTATATCCTTATAGCAGTAATAACTTCAGCCACTTTCTGAAGACCTAAATGTGGAAGACTTGAAGCTTTCAAACTAGATTTAAATGTTTTTTTGTTTTAAAATATTGACCATTTTTCGTAATAGTTTCTCATTCACTTTTTTGTCATATAGGGACCACAGCTAACAATTCTATGTAGTATACACTGTAGCTCATAAATTAAGGCAACCATTAAATAAATCTTCAACCAATGAACATAGGAAACAAGAAAAATTAAATTTGAAAATGCTCCTACCTTGAAATAAACTATTTTTTGTATGAGACCACCACACCCCAAACATTCTTGGGGCCTTCAAGAGGAGTAACTCAAAAATGCTAAAAAATGTAGGATTGTGACATCGTACCCTTTCCTAGGATTGTGACAAATTATTTTAAAAAGCATTGAAAAACAAAATAGTGATGTAAAAAACTACTTCAGGCTATAACAACCTTAACCAAATTGGAAGCCATTTAATATGTGGCCACAAATAGCCTACAATACACGGAAAGTAATGGTCTCATACCAAAAAATATATTGTTTTGAGGTAGGAACATTTGTAATATTTTATGTTTCCAGTGTTTCACTATGAGTAGTTATTTAAGAGATAGTAAATTGATTCAAGGGATAGTGTAGCTCACTTTTGAACTAGCTACCAGTTGTGAAAAAAAAATCCCTGCCATTTTGATAAGGGTTGTTGTAGCCTCTAGTTTTTATACCAAAATGTTTGTTTTTCATTGCCCTTTAAAATGTTGTATCACAACCTGAAACTTTCAAGTTGACATTTTTTATATGTCCTCTTCATGAGGACCTCCTGGGGGCTTGGGATGTGAGGTCTCATACCAAAAAATAAATACTGTTGAGGTAGGAGCATTTTCTAAATTACTTTTTTATCTTTAAATGTTAAAAAGTTATTTAAGGGTTGCCGTATTTTATAAATGCTTGTATTAAACTTGTATTAAAGTTCACAAAGTAAATCTGAACCTATTATGTTAATGAACATTGTATACTTTTTACACAATTTTGTGTAAAAAATGTTATTAAATTCATTTTTTCTAAGTTACACATTAAAAAGGATGAACGATGTATTGCAGCACGGCAGTAAATTGATTAAATGTATTTTAAAAACTAAAAAGGGATACCATTTTACCCAAAACTTACTACATTAAAATTATTTCATTTTCTACTTTTTGGTATTTTCCTAAAATAAAAATTACTATAATTTCAAGGATTTGCAAGGGTTATTATCAAATGATGATAATCAATATTTTATAATTATCGTTAAACTAGATTCATGAAATATCAAAAAAGGCAGAAATTAAAAAAATTACTTACATTAAGAAAAATTGTTTTTTTCTAAAAATAATATAAATACTTAACAATATAATTTACTTTTTTTTTAAACAGGGAGAAAATTTTATCACTTCAGACTGTGAGGCTGGTAACAGCATCATTTCTCTCAATTCATATAGATTTGCAATTACTGGTAATTCTTGGGCAATTATTAGAGAGCACTGTCCTGAATTAATACCAAAATTATGTGTAAGAGGTGCGGTATTTGCTCGAATGAGCTCAGAACAGAAGCAGCAACTGATTCAGGATCTTCAGCAACTAGGATATTGTGTTGGTATGTGTTAGTCTTACTTAGATAGGGTTGACACACAATTATCTTTATGAGTACATGTTACACTCTGTATGTTATAAATAGAAATAGTTAGTTCGAGGCTCTAATCAGAGCATAATACTTCTATTTAAACAAAATATATATATATACATTTTTTTTAAAATCAAATATTTCATTGAGTTCTCTCAAGTAGTGTGCTACACATTAAAAAAAATTATAAAGGCAGAAAATTCTATAGGTTTATTACTTGAAAAAAGGGTATGTATGGAAATAAATGTAAAAATAAATTCATAATGTTGATATATCATTTAAATACCACTCTGCTGATCTATGTAGAGGAATGGTAATATTTCTGCGTTTTATCTGGAAGTTTCTGGATTTAAATCAAAATCAGGATTAGCATTTTTTATACTTTAAAATACCTTTCTCATCACCAAAAATAAATATAACTTGGGTAATTCCTGTAATTTCTTAAAAATAAATAATTAAGAGGGACATATAGGTTCTCATGTAATAAGTGTAATTTTATAATTTGGTAATTGTATCATTTATGTACTTGTCAACAGTTAATAGCAAATACAAAGTTTTGTTTATAGTCTACATAATAGACTTTATTTAACATTTGATAAAAGCTTTCTAATTTAGCCTTTTTACCCACATTCTAATGCAATTCTTGACTAATTAATTTTGAATATGGCTTGTTCAATTCTACATTTCATCACAACCACAAGAAGCATTTTATTTGTAAAATAAAAACTGGATTCAGTTTGTGTTTTTAAATTACAGCAATAACTGAGGTCTTGAATTTGTTAAAAAAATTGACTGATGTAACCAAAAAGCTGTAGCATACATGATGAAGCCAGGTAATAAAACTGAAAATGTTAGATTTTCAATTTTTGTATAATTTTTAGGATAATTACGGTATTCAATTTTTTTATTGAATACACCTAATTTTTTCTACTCTGTAAATATACATCTGCTGAATATGTAACAAAGTGTTTTGCTCAACTCTTTTCAAGATAATTAAATACATTATCTACAGTCATATTAATATTAATAAAAACAATAATTACATTACATACAACCCGTCATATATGATCCTGATGACTATTAACAGTTGATTAAAACATAATGGAGGTATGAAATCCAAAGTGTTATTTTTATCTAGCCAAGCACCATCAATGAAATTTGGTAGTAGAAAGGTACAGAATACTACCAAAGTTGGAAGTATTTACTTCTCAGGGGGAAAGGAAGTAGTCTATGTACCACAAATGTTTATCTAAAACTGCTAATACACAGTAATAGTTTTTCATTACTTCCTAAACTGAGTAGTAGCTGATATGTAAGAAAACCTTAACTAATTTTTAGGCTATTGGTCATACTTATGGAATGTACAGATATCTAACAGCTTATACATACTTTTCAATAACATGGTGGAAAGTTCAGAATCAACATTTCATGTTTGACTCTACCATGATAGAGCATATTCAATCATTGTAGCTAAATAAGTCATGTAAGGAAGAAGCTATACAAAAATCTTTTGGTGTTTTTTCAATAAAGATTTAATGCACAATATATAATTTTACAATATGTTTAGAAAGTGAGTGTAGTTAAATTTCCCTTATCAGTTTAAATTTAATTACATCTCTTGCTGCAAAAAAATTTATTAAATAATAAATAAACATGAATTTGCATTACGATTTCAGAACATAAAAACAGCATAGAATAGATAAGTGTATGAAATACATGCACTAAATCATTTTTTGTTCAATAAACTTTTTTTCAGTCCATACATTATTCAAAATACCTGCACCATCCTTATTCATCTCTCAGAGTCTTCCATGGTATAGTTATTTTATTTATTATTATTATTATTTTATATTTATTTATTTATTAATCATGTTTCTTTATATTTACAGCTATGTGTGGTGATGGAGCTAATGACTGTGGAGCACTGAAAGCTGCTCATACTGGAATTTCTTTGTCAGAAGCTGAATCATCTGTAGCATCACCATTTACTTCACAAATTGCAAATATTTCATGTGTCCCTCTTGTTATCAAAGAGTGTAGAGCAGCACTTGTTACATCATTTGGCGTTTTCAAATTCATGATTCTTTATAGTATAACGGAGTTTTTGTCAACTATTATTCTGTACAGTATTGACAGCAATTTGACCCCTAATGAATTCTTGTTCATAGATTTATGCCTGGGTCTAAATTTTGCCTTCTCATTTGGGCGCAATCACGCGTATAAAGGTCCTCTTGTGCCACAAGTACCATTGACAAGCATATTTTCTGTAATTGCTTTATCATCAATGATTTTTCAAGTCATAATCGTTTTCATTTTTCAGTGTCTTTCATATTATTTGATTCATCTGTTTCCATGGTTTAAACCATTTCATTATATTCTTCCAACTTATTACACTTGTTATGAGAACTATGCTGTGTTTTCAATATCACAGTTTCAGTATATAACTATTGCCTTTATATATTCTCAAGGAAAACCATATCGAGAACCGATGTATACAAATAGAGTTTTCTTTTTAAGTATTCTTTGCATGACTACAATCTGTACATACATTACCCTTTACCCTGCCGACTGGATTATTAGTTTCTTGGAGCTTCAAATACCTGAAAAATTTGATTTTCCACTTTTGGTTTTATGTCTTGCAGGAGTATATTTTATAGTCAGTGTATTTTTTGAAAGTTTTGTTGTTCAATACCTTATGTTCAAAAAGTTTAGACATTTAATCAATGATCCTAAAAAATCTAGAAATCAGTATTTGACCATTGAACATGATTTAGTCCAAAATAAAATGTGGCCTCCACTCTCTGAGAATCCATCTGATATTAATAATGATCAGTCGGTAGATATTGTAGATGAAACCACTCAAAAAATAATAACATCAGATCCATCAGCAGAGCATGCAGTTGTAGAAGGAGGACATGATAATTTAGGTTTTAGTCCAGACGATACTTCAGTAAATACCACCACAAAATTTTAGAATTTCAGAGAAAGAAAGAAATTGACATTTTGTAATATTATTTTGTACATATATTTTAAATAAAATACTTTAAAAAGTAATAAATAATCTGGTATTTCATCATTTTGTATAAGATGAAATTGAAAATAAAAAACTTTACTATTAATGTTTAAGGTAACATTGTCTTTTTTTTTCGGTAAAAGATTTCTGAGAATATTACACTCAGATTAAATGTTTCTTAGAATAAAAAAAAATATTTCTTATTAGGATAAGAAACTACCTTCTGCTTATTACTTGTGTTACCTTGTGCTTACTATTGTAAACATTTTTTAAAAGGTATCAATCAATCAGTAACAGCAAAGAGAATTAAGGTTGTATAAAAAAGTGTGTTAAATCATTATTAACTGTGATATTTTTTTTTTTTTTTAATAATTTACATATTCTAGGATATAAAACTATTATTTTTTTAATTTTGTTTCAGTAAATATTAAAATAATTATATTACTGGATTTAACATATGAAGTGATTAATTACCTATTATTGTTTTATAATATTGTTATTGTATTACTGTTTTTAATATTAGGGTTTTAATCATTTTTTCCTTACACTAAAAAATACTTATTCATTAAATAATGGTATAAAAAACAGCTTTAATTTATGTGACCATTTTAAAACTAAATATCAATTGAAAATGAATAAGCCATTAGCCTGAATCATACATTATTTTTATTCAGTGCTATAAAAATCACAATTAATTAAAAAATGAGAAATGATTATTTATTGAACTTATTTAATAAATGTTATTTTACAAAATATTTCAGTGTAGTATTTTAAAACATTATATATATATATATATATATATATATATATATATATGAATTTGCATTTTACTTAATTCCAGAATTGTGCTTCTTTTGTTATTGAAGTTTGTGTTTTCAATAAATGAGTCATTATTTATTATTTAAAAATAGTTTTCTAAATTTGTATTTTTCCCCTCAATTTACAGAATACTGAAACAGCAGCCATATATACACTTTTTGAATCAATAATGTGGAAGTATGTGTTCTACAGAAAATAAGAAAATAAAACAGACTAATCTCTCATGGCATTATTTGGAGGTTAATCTCATGCTTTGGCGTAGCACTTGCTTAGGTAAAATTGAGATAACACTTGGCTCATGTTTCATACATTTAATCACCTCATTTTTAAATAAGGTTATCTGTATAAATTTGTGAATTTGGTATTACTGAAAAAAGTACAGTAATTTTATTTATAATTTCACATTCTAAAGAAATAGAAGCATTATGATGCAATCAAAAATTGGAATTGATTTTAATTAGAATCGGTCTAAATCCTTTAAAAGTAACAATCAAGTGTATTTCTAACTGTATATGTACACAGATTTTAAAATTTGGACTATCTTATTAAATTCAAAAAGTTTTACCATCCAGGTTTTTGTAATTATTAAGCTTTCTTTGTATTAAAACAGCTTTTCATTTTTATGAATTTTTACTACCTGGTACAAATTTAAATACAATTATACAGTAAATGTATGTCCACAGTGCTACTTATACTACTAAAAAGTAAAAATATCTACATATTGCTTAAACCTTTTTTCTCAATTTCACATTGATAATTTTTACCTCTGAAAGAAATGTTATATTAGAACTGAAAGATTTATTTAAATTTCAAAAAAATAATTATAACAGACTTTTTATTTTCATATATTGTTACAAACCTATAAATACATTTATGGAATTACAAGAAATCAATATTGCTGACATGATATTTGAGCAGTTCAACAGCGTGTTTTATAAAGATGTCTGTTCTTAAGTAAAATCACTCCTCATCGTTTTCCAGTTCTAAAATTTTTTCTGGAGTTAATTTCTGAAAATATAAAAAAAAACTATTATTATAATCTACCTTACTTGAAGTTTACATGACTAGCTTTATGCTACTTCACTGAAATTGTTTTTTTCAATGTTGATCATTCTGTATAAAACAGGTATATATACTACATTCCTATAAACTTGAAAGTGCAGTACACATAATTATTCATACAATAAACAGTATATTCACCAGGCCACTTTCTCATGTTACTGCATTTTTAAAACTTGGCACACTTCAGACATAATCAGAGTAAAAACACAATTGTAATGTCAAGCCCTAGTGTGTATCGTCAAGTAAATAAAAATAGTTTAAAAAATAGAACAAAGAATGGAAGAAATGAATTGAAGACTTTTAGAAAGAAGGAAGTGTTGATTATATGTCTAGAAACACTATATTATTATCTATGCTGTTTGTAAAATATAGCAACCAGATTGTCACAGGCAACTAACACGAGACATAAGTTCTTCCAAAAACTATACAATCATTCTCAGAAATAGTTAATTACCCCCATACCAAACTTACAAATTTGAGAGCTGAAGTTAGTCTCTTCTTAAAAAGCTTTCTTTTCTGAGCTGAATAAGCTGCTGTGGCATGCAGTCAAACTCTGTGGTCTGTGCAGTCAAATAACTGTGGTTATGCCAAACTCACCAAGATATACATGGTATTCTACGCCTGAAGTGACCCTACACTATTCATTTCAAAAACTGACTGACAACTGGAGATCAAATCTGTCAGGGAAACCAACACTTACTGGTGCCTCTTATATTTTACATACTTTGCAAACATGACAGCTATAACAAAGATTTGTACAGTTAATATAAATTAATTAATTTATTTAGTGAAATATACATTATGTACAGACAGTGAATTCTACCTCGTCAGAACAGTGTGTAGACTGCTTCTATAAACTGTGTTACACAGTTTATAGACACAGCCATAAACTGTTTATGGCTGTTACACAGCCATAAACTGTGTGTGTTTTTTGATACAAAAAAAAATTATGTAACTAGTTATATTACTGAAAAAAAAATTGTATTGTAAATCACAAACCTGGCCATCACAATTTCATCTCTATTTTTTTTAATGGATTTAATGAAGAGCTATTTCAACCTTCTACTATCACCCATCATCTGTACATAGCCATACCATATCAACTGTTTCATTTCAATTCCCTTCATAATTGTTTCATCAACAACCCATCTCATTGAATTTTCCTCATTCCTGGCATTATCTGGTTCTGGATACTCTGAACACACAACATAAGTAATCCATTTCCAATAACTCCAATTTCTCTCTGGTTCTCCCATTTATCCGCCAACAATCTGAACCATAAGTTGTTATTGGTTCCAACACACCTCTATAATCTAAACTTGAGCTTCTTCCAATCTTGGATGACCAAAGCCATGAATTTAGTTCTTCCTTCTGTCTTCCAACCCTGCATCAACTGTGTCTAATGTTGTCATCACAGTTCCCACTGCTTGAATGTGAATCTAAGATACTTGCATTGTTTTGCAGACGTCTCTTCTTTCTCCTGCAATTAAAAATTTTCCTGGGGTCCATTGACTCCAAAGTATTCTATTTTGTTAAAATTCATTCTTAAATAAATCCAAGTATTTTTCCTTCAACTTTATAATTGTACTAGCATCTCCATCGCAGCTTTGCTCACGCTAAATGGTTACTTGCATTTCTTGTCACAGTCTGGGAATGTTTATCCAGTTAGGGCTCGCTTTGCTCGTCCTTCCCATTTAGCCAGAATCCCCGCTGTGCTTCATGATCCTCATGCTTGTGAGAATAATAATGATAAATAAAAATCAAAGCCTATTCTATTTACAAAAAATATCAGTGCATTGTAATTTCTTCAGAGCAGTTTGGTCAGTACAGGACCTGAGACTGAGTGATCTGATGAATGCGGGTTTCAAAATAGTCAGCCTACATCTTAAAAATTGTAATTACAGTTAGTTATCAGTATAATGTATTTTGTCTAGTTCTTAGTGTTACCGACAAATACCACTAGGAGGTAGTTTCCCATTTTTCTTTTTAATTTTTTTTATTTTATTTTTTTTATTCAAGTAACCGGAGGCAGGTGCAGCCAGTCACACATGCAGTGACAGTGGCATGGCTGTGCTGGTTCAGTCGCCAAGCTGTGCATGATTGCACCCTTTAAAAACCAAAATTCAAAAAAACTCAAAAATGGTTTTTAAATATTTATTCTGAAGAGATTTGTAAGCCCAAATGTAGAGAATATCTTGTTTAGTATAGTTGGAAATGAGGGAAATTTGCAATCATTTAAATTTTTTTTAACTTCTATAAGGTTGAATTTTGAAAAATCTATACATTGGTTTTTAAATATTCACTTCAAGATTACACACATCAAAAATCAAGTTGATATTTTCATTTACTAGCGAGAAATTTAAAAATAACAGGATTTCAAATAAAATTCAAAAATCCATTTTAACCCTGTAAACTTGCCATTTCAAAAAATCCTTTCTTAGTGTGCACTTACACAGTAAGAAAAATGTGTATACAAATTTTCATCAATTTATTTACTGTAGTTTTTGCTGGGAATTGATGAATCGGTCTGTCAGACAGTCTTAAATTAGTCAGGACAAGTTGCTTTATAGGTAAAGATATACTTAGTCTTCGATTACAGCAAGTATATTAACATTTGCAAACACCAAAGTATAAGGTAAGTATTCTCTGTTTCAATTCCATTTTTGCATCATTTTTCAACCCATCCTTTGGTGCTTAATTGAATTAGAAATTAATTGTTAATAAAAATTAATTAAGTGTTGGATATCAACAGAATCCTTGTTTCAAAATTTTTTTAGCAGGAAGAAATTTGATAAATCATTTCCTTGTTTAACTGAGCAATGGTAATCTTTTACATCATAATAATAGTGGCTCATACATACATATCATCTAAATTTGACCTCCACAAAACAAACAATACTTTAAGTTGCCACAGCATAAAAACTCGTTTTCCTGTTCTATTGATCACAAGTGTTTGTCAAAGTTCTGTGCTGTACTCTTTTTTAATAATTTGTAAGCTAAATATATTATCCAAACAAGACCTTCCTGCTCTGAAACCTTTTTGTTCTTCTAAATCATGTTAAATATTCTCTGTTCTTGGTTTCAGTATATTCACACAACCTCCCTAATGCGCTGGTTATTGTTTATCCTCTATAATATTCACAATGTCATTTATACCCTTTCTTATGAACAGCGGTAATACGAGTATATCAATGTTCCAATCTTCTAGTTAATCACTTCATCTAGTAAAGATTTATTAAAAATCTTTTTTAGTAATTTCCATAAAACAAGAGATCTTTATTTTATGTGGGAATATCTTCTGTTTTTCCATTTTCATGCTTTTAAAGGATTTTCAAACTCTACCATCAACTAATACCATCTATTTCAAAAACCTAATAAAATAAAACTCACAATAAAAAAGTAAAAAAAATAATTTAAAAAATACAACTTCATAAGAAATTCTTTGAGAAATTCTACACATACAATCTAGTAAGGAATAAATCCCATTAGATAATCAACCAGCAATCATAATAAAATAACGTGTAAATCTAGATCAACATAAAAAAATAAATTATAATCAATATCAGCAAAATTAAATGTAGAAGGAAATAACCTAGTAATAAAAAAGTCAATAATCCTAAAATAAGAATAAAAAATTAATAAATAAAGTAATTACCAAAAGAAATAAAATAATTTTTTCTGAATAATTGTAAAGCATCTTTGAAAGATTGTACTAAATTTAATACAACAACCTTATTAGGACCCTTATGAAAGTGAATACAACCCAAAATGATATGTGAAGAAAAAAGTTTATAAGAAAATAAGTCACCCCCAAAAATAAATTTTAAAAGATTTTTGATAATTGAATGTGCAAACTTTTTGTCAGGAGTTCACTAGCATTAAATCAGTAGCCAGTATCTTAGAAATAAAATTAAAAATGTCTAAAAAAAAAAATAAGTAATACCTTTAGAATTTCAAGTCTACGTAACATCCTGCATTGTATAAGCACTATGCGACATGCTTCAACAAATTTACAGAAACGCTTGAAACGGATATACCACATTCCAGTATTGTTTTCTTCAGTTACTGGTGCTGGATATTCTATCTGTTGTATGATAAACCAATTAAATATTACAAAATAAATAATAACTGGCAGTAACATAAAAAACTAAGTATTAATTAGCATTATTTAAATATGCAGTAAATATATAATTTATCGTTAAAAAAATGTAATTTTTGTATATAATATGCATTTTCACACGTTTAATCCAGCTATAACAGGAGATACAATAATAAAGTTGAAGAAGATAAAAAATTAAGAATATTTTTATGATATCCTGTTTCTTCATGGAAACAAATTAGTTCTTTACTAATTAAGTTAAACAACATAAAAGATATACAGTAATTTCTTCCTCTTCTATTGTTACAAATTCAGAGATTCTGCATATTCCAAAAGTTTTGTAACTGTTAGAACTTATTTCTTTTTAAACAATACTTATGATATTCTTTTATAATTCATAGCTAACAGAGAGTTGTATATTAATTGTGTAAAAAATTTCTTACTTTAAACATGTAAATCTTATTGCAAGTATGTATACCTCTTAACTTTTTAAAAACCCTTGTACTTCAGATGATTTTTCAATTACAATTAAAAAAAAGATCTTTTTTGACAGAAATAATTTTTTCCTTAGGGTTTTCTACGTAATTAAATGTATTAAAAAACATATGAAAAAAATTTAGTTTAATGTAATTTAATATATTAAAAAATCTGTAATCATCAACTTCTTTTTTCTTCTCTAGCACTTTTTTATCATACAATTTTTCTTCTTTACATAATCCTTTTATGTAGTCTTGCCAGCTCTCTCTTCTCTCTCTAACAGATATTTTCCATCTGGTTCTCTCACATTTATTTATGCTACATTTACTCAAAACCTTTTCTTATCTGCACCAACATTTTTTATAATTACTTAATCGTTATCATCACTTCTTTCCTTCCACTACTTGCCATTCATTTAATTTCTTATAGATTGATACAATTTTCTACCTTCATTGGCTTTCTTCCACTGATCAGTTCCAATGTATACCTCAGACAAATTTTACTAGTTATTACCTCTCAGCAAAAGTATTGTCTCCTTTTTTAATTACTTGATTTTTTTAAATTTATCCTTTTATTTACTCTATTGTATCTACTCCTGTAGTAAATTCTAGGCCTGAACCTATGTTTGGTTCAGATTTTAATTTCACAATTCTATATTTGCCTGTCTAAATCCCATCTTTGTTCTCAGTCTTACATTAGCGTGAAAACTATTTAGAAAAGGAATCTTACCTGTACAATTTGAGAATATCTAGTAATTAATATGTCCTTTATTTTTAATCTCTTCATATACATGATTTGGCATCGATTCAACTTATTTACTGCAAATTTTTTTGATTTCTTTCTCATCAAACCATATCAATATTATTGCTTTAATGAGGTTAATTTTTGTGCTACAGTTCATTTTTTTGACTACTACCCAAAGATTGAAAATCTTTGGGCAATCTGGGGTGTTGCCTGGCCATGGGAGCACTTTCATTATTTAAAACATTTTTCCATTTTTTTGGCAATATGTCATGGTGCCAAATCTTGTTGAAACACTCTGTTGCCTTGTGGAAATTTGTTTTGGAGTTGAATCACAACCCTTTCCTTCAGAATTCTGTTATATCTATCTCTTTTAACACACCAGTTTTGGAAGTATTGAATAATGACATTCAAATGTGAAACAAACCTAAAACCTTTTTTTTCTGCAGATGTTAACTGATTGTTGGATATGAGCCTCTGATGTATTTTCATGATGCTTTTCTAACATATGGAGCTCTTTGCCACTGAACATAAGAATATGATATCAGAAAATGTTTAGCCAGTCTTCTTTGGTCCAGTTAGCATGTGCTTGGACACATGCTATAATTGCACTTGTCCAGCTGTAAGAAGTCAATGTCTAACAATTGTCACGTGTAAATCTGTTCCACTGGCTGCTAATTCTCGATTTAAGTCTTCAGCAGATAGATTTTGATGAAGTTTATTTTTTTCACTAATAGCAGCAGATCCTGTGTTGGAGTAGTTTTTCTTTTACAGCCACATTTGCATTTCCTTTAAGCTGAAAAAAATTCTTTGCATTTCTTTAAATTGTTTTAAAATAGCATTCACAGTCCCTAGTCCAACACCTCACTCAGAAGCTATTTTCATCTATCATTGTGTGGTGTGGTCAGAAAGAGAAACAATTTTTGAACGCTTTCTTGGAATTATGTCCATTATTATATATTCAAGATACACAGAACAAAAAATACAACATTTCATAAAACTGACTTTCATAAAACATTATTTATAAAATTTAATTTCTAAATAACCAAAGAACAATAACCTCACATTACAGAGACAACTTAAAGAATGGTGTGGTCAAGCAGTGTAGCAACAAGATAGAAATTAACAAAAAATTTCCTGTGTTTGAATTAATTTGCAGGCTACTTTACTTGCTTTCTTAAATTTATATATATTTTTTTCTGTAGTATCTTAACTTACATTTCATTACTTCTAAGTGTCATTTTTTGTGGTCTGTGATTTTGTTTTATTTAATCATCATTCTGAGTATGAATACGGGGCTTTCTCTCAAAGTTTGTAGATGTCAAGAAAGAGACAATGGAGATATTAATATGAAGAATGGGATAGTTAAATACGTCATAACATGAGATGTGGAAGGTAAACAGTATAAAAATTAGACGTTTCTAATGAGAGTGGTGGAAAATGGGCAGCTACATTGATTATAATAGAAAAGAGAAAGAGGAATTGGATCTGACAGTAGATGTTAAACAGCTTTCTGCTACTTGGATTTCATAGAAGGGCCAGTAAAATAAAAGAAAGATAAAGGAAGAGAAAGATATACTGTAAAAAATGATAAGACAAAATAAAAGCGGTTGGAAATTATAAAAAAAGAAGACAACAGGCAGAACAAGATAGAAGGCAACCATGTGGTCGGTCATATGTATTTAGATAGATACACTAATGATTATTTGGTGGCATTATATTTGTAGTATTACAATATATTATGAATTTGATGTAAACTTTTTATAAATCGCACCTTTTCATATTTTCTGATAACTTTCTGGCGAATGTATACTGGGTATATGTCTTCATTAACAGGATTAAGACGTGCCTAAAAAAAAAAAAAATGAAATAATTTTTTTACGTATTCAAGATTTTAGACATATGAGAAAATTTTTTCTGTCTAACCTGTAACTTTAGATTTCTAATGTTAATTGAATGAGTAAAAAAAATGAAAAAAAAAAATCCGAATTTATTAATAGATATTCTTTATAAATACTAATTTATCTATATAAAAAAAAAATTGAATTTGTGTTCTTGAAATAAATTACCTTATTATGTACATTCAACTGTAGTGTTGTTAAGCTTATAAATAACATTTATAGTATGTGAGCTCTGTGATGAAAACAATTTTATATTTGAGCATATGTAAAAAAATAACTCTACTGTTTGAATGTATATCAGTCATGCAAGCATTACATACTTGTTTAAGTATTTAGAGCAAATAAACATAATTTGTTCTAAAACATGTATGTATTTATAGATAAGCTACTTGGTAATCATTTAAAATCAATCTAATAAAAGAAAGAGCTTTGCTACATAACATGAGTTTTTTTTTAGATTTTTTCTTTATTTAAAGAGCAAACTACTTGATAAGTTACTATCACCCCAAAAAAACAGTAATATTATAACTAGCTACATAAAACACAAAACATTTTGTGAAAAAGTTTATGTAAAGCAAGGCAAGACAAAAAACTTTTTAGATTATGGTACACACAAATGTAAATAACAATTAGGAACTGTAAATGTAATTTTAGTTTTGAATTTTTCAGTATTTTTTATTTTTTCATTAACTTGTAATATTTAATCTATTCTAATTAAGGTCTTTCCATGGTTTCCTTTTATCCATACAGGCAAATGCTGGGAGATTCTTTTTGTTATTAATAATAATTTTATTTTTCTGTCTGATTTTGTGGTGTTTATCAAAAGTGTTCTTCATCTGTAGCAACTTTCATCATCTCTAAATGCAATTGACAATTTTCAGGAAAATAGGTACTAATCTCCTAACATTACAGCAAGAATTTTCCTACTTGCTTTAGCAAGTGAATCCAGGTATTATGATTTATAGTGATGAATCAAAATCAGTTGGTTCAGTTAGTTCAACATTAGTGGTCAATTATAGCTACATGTTTGGTCTGCATCCAGATCAGTATACATATTGCTGAAAATTTTACATGCTGTTCATAGCATTAAATGATCACATCACAAATGATTACCACCACCATATTTTATTATCTTTGAGCAAGATAGTACTGTAAGAACTATCCAATGTATTTACTACACATCCACTAATTTGTCACAACAGCTTCCTCTGGATTCATAATCGTGTAAAACCCAGCAATGAACAAGCTTATTTGGCCATAACTGGACTTACTTCATAGTTCATTCATATTAATCCATTATACTAGTAATATGAATCTTTAATTGAAGACAGAATAACTTTTTATCAGAACTACAAGTTTTTTTAATACACCCAAAGTGTTTATGATATTCTTTTTATTGTGTAATATTTGTGAATAGTGTTAATATTGTTTTAAAATACACTTTTTGTTTAATAGTTTGGTGTAACTTCGGCTAACATTTACAAATGTTTGTTAGATTTATAGCATATTTTTAAATGGAAAAGTACAAAACAATAGGTGTGAAAAAGGAGGGATTATCATGATTTAATGTAAATAATAGTATCCAAATCTGTGGGTTGCAAACCAGGTAATACTAATAACAGAAATTAATGGCAAAAAACATTACATATTTGATTGAACAATTAATAAATACATTATTTAACTATTTTATACAATATATAAATTAATATTTGTTAAAAAAACCTCATCAGTAAAGAAATTCTTAATTTCCAGTGTGTAGAATTTCTTACACATTCGATTAAACAATTACTTCAACCAAATATCAAAAAATATGTTGTCAGTATCTTTATCATTAACATCCCATGATTGTAATTTGTATGTTTTTATACTATTATTTCCTATTTAAACACAACTTACCAACATGCATGTTTCATTCCTTAGATGATCTTGATTTGGATCATTAATTAAACATAGTTCAAAAAGTATTAATACTAAACTAAAAATTTCTTTAAAATTAAATCTGATCACAGATTAAGCATATGAAGTTTATTGTTTTGAGATCTAGGCTTTAAAAGGCAAATCTTTGTATACTTTAATAAAATGAAAAAATTGTTTATAAACTGGACATTTTATTTAAACTGATACAATAGTAATAGAAATTTAAAACTGTTATGTTGGCTGTACTTATTATACGTTTCAAACCTTATCTGAAAACATCAAACGTGCGTTCTTAATCTCATGCACAAGTGATCAAATAAAGATTTCTGTTAGTTCATTTTATCACCTATCATCATTCATGTAATAGTAATAAAATTAAAGAACAAAAGATTTTTTTTGTGTTTTAATTAAAAATCAAAACTGAATCTAAGAACCAAAAAAAATGTTTCCTAGGTTTAAGTCTGTTTAACTATTTTCATTACATTAGACGATTCAATTCATTAATGTTGATATTGATAACGAATAAAATAGAGCGGATACTTTCTTTGAATTTTACCTTCTTATTAATAAAAGTAAACCAGCTCTCCAAACTTTATAAACTTAATAACCACTATGTTTAGCAAAAATGAAAACAGACGAGTCAGTGTTTAAACATGTGAAACTGCCATTCATTGGGTTGAAGTACCAGGTTAACCCTAAAATACTAATGTACGTAAGTTTTACATGCGGAAGTAACTTTTCCGCCAGTTCTGGACTCTCGCCCTTTTCCCTGCCTTCTTCAGTCTTCTGCTATGCTTTAATCCGTCATTGCAGTTACATTACCTCAGAGAGTAGATGTGTAAACGAGTGCGTTTTTGTTTTAGAAGGACTTATTCTCATCAGTTGCGTAAATGTCTACGCTCATTTTACGTATCATTAGTATTTATAGAAAATAATTCATATATCAGTTTTACGTGTAATTAGTAATAAGCAATATTTAGAAGATAGTTTTATTAATTTTTGCTTAAAATATACAATAAAATATTTCTTTTTACGTATATTATTGATTACAGTGCCTGAAATAGGCTGTATTTTTTTATATAATACGGAAACTTGTATGCAAATTCCGTACAAATTCTAGCAGAACTGGCTAACAATGAGAGTGGCGAAGAAGATTGTTTAGAAAAAGATAACCGTGGGATTCTGACGATAGCAAAATTGTCCCAACGTTTATTTCATCTGAGGATAAAGTTGACTGCGATCCCAGTACCACGAGCGTCTTAAAAATTCAATCTAGTGAAAAGCTCATTGAAACCGTTCATAAGAAGAAGCGACAGAAAAATGGTTCTTCAGTAATTTCAGTTCCACAACGTAAAATGTATTCGAAGATTAGTCATTTATAGTCATCAGTTCTTCAGATAGAAAAACTGTGTTGGACAACCAATGAATAAATCCCAATTCATGCTAGATTTATATTAAAGACTTACTCGGCCTCGGCAAGTGCCAAGAATTAGTATTTCTCAGTTTAGTCGAGAATTAAAATTAGCAATCCGGAAGGTAACTAACTAACCGAAAAAGTCCAGAACCAACATTATCAAGCGAACGAAAAGGTCCACAAATGTATTACCATCTTTGCGACTACAAACTGAAAAGGATAACTTACTGCGCGAAATCTCAACAACGTGTATGCGGAGAACATCAAACAAAAATATGACCTAATTGTTAAAATTACTAACGTAAATATAATTATTTTGTTTGTAGGAATGCAAAGTTGACGGGAGTTTATTTCTCCCTACTTATCGCAGAACCTGGACACAGTCCGTTGCTTCTGGATGATTCTAATCGGGCTTGTTTTTTTTTTAAAAGGGTTATTTTATATAGCGGGTCTAATTTTTCAAGTTTTGTTTATTATTATTTAGTTAATTTAAGACGGATTTAGTTGCATTCCAATCCGTTGTTAAACCAGCGTTATCGAACTCATTTTATGGGCCGACCGCGGAAGGCTAGGCTTATGAAGCCTGTCCTCCCGACGTAATTCCCCTTCAGACCGTCTACTGAAGTCCTTTCGGTTTTGTTTGTAGTTAATCTACTTTTAAATAATCTTTGTTTTACTTTGTAGATACTGTTTATTAAAACATTTTAAGTTTTAATACAACTTAAACTGTAAAACTAACTACTAACTATAATAAAAAACTTAAAAATAAAACTTGTTGCTTTTGTAAGTACAAACATCATACCTCTCTCTCTCTATATATATATAGAATCATATGTACTACTAGAACCGGGTATATATATATTTATAAATCGTTACTGATTTCATACCATATGAAACAGTTATACTTAACGAAACGTACTCCGACGGTAAATTTTCACTATCGACTACGACTAATTTTCATGCGTAACATGTAATAATTGTTAAAAGTAAAGAACGATAACAGTGGGATTAGCGTATTTGAATATTAGATCGTGGATACCGGTGTTCTTTGGTGGTTGGGTTTCAATTAACCACACATCTCAGGAATGGTCGAACTGAGAATGTACAAGACTACACTTCATTTACACTCATACATATCATCCTCATTCATCCTCTGAAGAATTATCTAAACGGTAGTTACCGGAGGCTAAACAGGAAAAAGAAAGAAAAGAAAGGTAGTATTGGTAAATGCAGCGGCGGAAAGAAAACTGAATAAGTAACGGTTGAAGAACAGCACAACGAAATTTATATCTACGATCGGACGCTATACAAGAATCGTTCAGCGAAGGCGTCCGGGACAGCTTGATAGGTAGCGACGAGGAAACGCAGTCGTTACCGGATAGTACCAGCTAGCCGATCTGTCATATCCCGAACAAACGATATGAAGGATACACTTATATAATCATCAGTATGTACATGGAAGATTGATACGGAAATTGATATTGAATATAGTTTTGATTTGCTGTATAATAATAATATTATTATACAAATTTTGAAATTGATATTGAATATAGTTTTGATTTGCTGTATAATAATAATATTTACGGTACACCACAAGGTTAATGTCTTGGTGATAAATCGTTTAGTGAAACATTTTGTGATATACCATCACTTTTGGCTATATTTCCAAGTTCGACGGAGAAAATTTAATTACAGAAGATATGAAAAAATCAGCTAATTTTTCTTTTTTTTTTAGCGAAAAACGTTTTCACATTACCATGACCCGGAAAACAAAAACTTAAAATATTAAAAAACAAAATTATAAAATTAACAAAAACAAATAAAAAAACTTATAGCTACTATTACAGTTAACTAAAAAATTACTTATACCTATTGTCAAGAAAAAATCTTAAAAATAACTAATATTTAAAAAACTATATATAAAAATCTAAAAACAAATAAAGATAAATATAACGAAGCCCAAGTGGACTGTATAGGGCTCCTTCACGTATAACAGAAAGAATTGATTTAACATGAAATTTATAACAGTTATAAAACGAAAGCGGTTATAACATTAAGTGCTATGTAAATACTAAGACGTCGAAGAAATAAAAACACCCGGTGTAAAACTTCTTTGTCATTGTCCAGGATTCGACGAATGTTCCTAGGCAATTTAAATTTATGACCCATGGCTACATAACGCATGCAATCCACAAGGATGTCGCGCGCACAGTCAAGTGGCAGTTGCATCATATGCATATTGGTACGTTTACTGCTGACATCAGATACCCGTGAGTAGCTCTCGAATGTCTTATCCGCAATCGGCAGAGGACCACTTCCTCTCGGCGAATTTTCCTGTGGGGGGGTCCATGGCAACACAGTATCTTTGATACGTCGAAGTTGTTGTCTACTGTAGCAATCCAGTCATCTTGCCGCTTTGCGCGAAAAGTGAGTTTTACACAGTTCATAAGTCGAATGTAGTAACACGAGTAGTGAAAGATGGTTGCTACATGCGTCTTTAGCAGAGGAATCTGCAAGTTGATCACCCGGAATCCTCACGTGTGTGTTGCGATGGTTCAACTCGACGATTGCATTGTAAATTTCGGTGACGATAGGATGTCTGCAATAACATTTTTCTAAGGCTTGGAGAGCACTACACGAGTCGCTACAAATAAGGTTATGACGGTACTTAGGGTTAATGATATTCAAAGCCTTTTATAGCGTATATTATAGCAATAAAGACACTCATAATACCAGGTAGACCAGACGGGAATACAACTATTTCATCTTGTGCCTGTGTATTAGTGAACAATTTATTTCATTTATCTACTATAGTGAAAATTCACATAAAGGTATGGTAAAAAAAACTATAAAGTTAATTTTTATGTAATTTTAAAGTCAACAATTAATGTAAGTGGTATGAAGTCTAATCTTCGCTTAATATATATATCAGCTAAACGTAAAATAAAGAATGTTATTTTTGTTGTAAATAAAAACAAGTATTACATCAAATGTTTTTTCTTTATTAATTCCCGACGATATTACATTATACGTATTTCAATGTTTTAATACAAAACATCCTTATTGTTTAAAAAATAATTTATATAGTTTTTAAGAATTTTATAGTTAAGACTTTTCTCTGTCGTTTAGTACTGCAACATTCCTACCCCAACATATAAGATTACCAACTGTTGCTGGATTCGACCTTTTCATTGGCAGTGTCAGATATTGACAGGACCGCAATATGAACTTTTGCATTCTTATATTGAATGCAAGTTCATTCGGGAATACCGCTTATTCCGGAATAAAGCGGTATTCCCGAATGTATGAATGAATGCGGTGTAAATTCCATTCTGGGCAGATGGTTTTTCACCTGTACCACGACGACGTCTTCAGCTATAAACTGTTTTACGTCCTCACATTTTAATATGGATCCAGCCTGGTTTCATTCCATATATTAATTCGACGGGACAGGTTTCCCATGAACGGAAATTGTTCATTGCGACTGGGGCTTATTATATAGGCGGGATTTTTTAAAAAATGAGGCGAGTGCATTGAAAAAGTAATTTTTACCGGTATTAGATAGTCCATAAATACGCAATGCATTATTACACTTTTTATTTTCTCTATCGCATATCTTATACCAAACAGACAGAAAATAATGAGAATCTTTTATTAAAATCGCAATAAAATTTGAACATTAATATTCCGACTAGTACGTACCAGCTGTCAACAGAGTCATAATATATACGGCACATGCCGATGTCGTGTAACTTATTGTTAGTCCCTTCGTCACAATCATCTACAGGTTGATTTCTGAAGTTACAGAGGTAGACTATATGGAGGTACTCCCAGTTTGAGTCTGGTGTGACGTACCACACACGTATGGGATACTAGTATGAAAGAGTCGTCTGCGGGACGGAACGTCCTGATTCGGCCAACTCACCACTAATTCTATTATCTCTTCGAATCGGTACATGTCCGAGACGAGAAGTGGTCTGGGTGATCTATAGGTAAGTCGCTAAATTATTTTGTCCCAAGGAATACAGACCAGAGCGACTCCAATTCTCGAATGACTTGTTATATAACCTGACTCGTGGTCAGTGCCAGCGACTTCACAGTCCTACCAACACATTTTTGATCTTTGACAGTTGATTGAAATACAGTCTGAACAGTAAGTAAAAATATTGCTGTGGAGACTAGCTGTCGAGACGTCTTGGTATTGGCCGCCCGTCGTCGTCTTCTTGTTCTTCTTCCTATGATGATGTCTAAATCGATGCCGTAGACCGTTTTTGTACAGCTCTAGTGTCGATTTGTTTGGCAGCGGTTCTGTAGTCTCACAGAAGAGATGTACGGGAAGAGGTAAATAAAGTGTGGGAAGAGAGAACTTTTCCCAAACCCTCGTAGGGGAAGACGCCTTGTGACGATTCCGGTCATCACTCCCTCCGTTCCTAGCCCTGATGGGCTTTAACGGAGACCCTATAACTGGTTATATCTCACAGTAATTAGCGAGGCCTCGTTGGGATGTCACCGATGTAAATGCCTCGGCAGACATTTACATCAGTGAATTATGACTCACCCTTCTCCTTTGCTGTAGGCTTCTTTCGGACATCTTGACTGTCCTACTTCGTTGCCCTCTGAGCTAGCTAACCGAGTTCGCGGAAGCACGAACCCCGCGCCTAGTTCTACATTTAAGTAAGCTATTAGCGAGTAAATGTCTCATAATATTAAAGGCAAATTCAATAAATAAACATACCACAAGAAATGTTGTTCACAACAACGGAATTTTTACCTAGTTCTCTTAGTGAAAACTTAACCTGATAATTTAAACACTTAGTTTATTGCAACTATGGAATTCGGTCTGCTCTACCAGGGACAGGAGGTCAGACTCCTATTCCTACTCAGCTCCATCGCAGAGTCCCGCGTGACGTTTACTTATCACATAAAACTACCGCCGTCCAGATGACGTACACCTCACGGCTTGGGAAGAGAGAACTTTTATATCTCTTCTAAAAGCAGAACCTACCTACTGGTTACTTGTTCGGATCTTTCAGCATTTTCGGTAGAAAGAAACGGTAATCTTCCGAGCCGACTACCGCTCAGTTTCCGGAACACACGGGCTGAATATTCAGCCAAAGTAGACTTTCTTTCTTTTTCCTGTTTAGACCCCGGTAATTACCGTTCAGATAATACTTCAGAGGATGATACGTATGAGTATAAATGAAATGTACTCTTGTACAGTCTCAGTTCGACCATTCCCGAGATAAATTGTTAATTGAAACCCATCCACCAAAGAACACCGGTATCCTTGATCTAGTATTCAAATCCGTGTAAAAATCACTGACTTTACTAGGACTTGAACGCTGGAACTCTCGACTTCCAAATCAGCTGATTTGAGAAGACACATTCACTACTAGACCAACCCGGTGGATAGCCAAAGGAAACTTTTTTTTCCCCTCTACTCCCCTGGGCCGGACCGACTTGATGGTATTACGCCACCCAGGGGAGTGTCCGTTACTCTAATAGGTGGGGAGGGCTACTCCCCACCTACCGGCAACATACCGGCATGGCAGGTCGGGCTAACCGGTGGCTCTTTTGAGGTTTATTTCATTTTTGTCTTTTATGGCACCACACCAAACCTCAATGCCGTGGTGTGTCCCATGGATCTTTTGATATTTTTTATTCCTACCAAACACACACAAGCAGATCATTGAAACCAGCACACCTCAGCATGGTGGCTCTCACTGCTGAGGCTGTCCACCCCACCTAACAAACTAGTACCCCATATTTCTTTCATCTATGTTCTTTTGCTTTAAAACTGTTCTTATGTAATCAGCAACCTTTTTCCATTTTACCTCACTATCAAGCATGTAGTCAACTATTTCCTTCAGCGTTTTCCCTCTTATATCTGCATACTGCCTTAACTCCTACCATTTGTGGCACCTCAAAATGGTATGCTCAACATCATCTTGTTCTACACAGTACATACATGTAGGCTGATCTCTTTTGGCAATTTTATAAAGATATGAATTGAAACAACCATGACCTGTTAAAAATTGTGTAACATAATAATCCATTTCACTGTGACGCCTACTTGTCCATATTAATATGTCAGTTATTAATAATCTAGTCCAATTAGCTACACCTGCATCCAGCCATCTTTGCTGCCATAAGTTATATATCTCTTCTTTTACTTCATTATCTGTTCTGCCTAAGTATTTCTCAACTCTGTATTTAGCGATAAGATCTATAGGGAAAACTCCAGAAAGGACACAAAGTGCCTCATAAGAGATCGTTCTGTAGGCCGATACAACTCCTAAGAGTACCCCTCTGTGTATCTTCTTCATTCTATCTCTATTCCTTCCAATATTGAATGCTGACCACCATGCCGAAACGGCATACAACATTGCAGAAGTCACTGTCGACGCAAGAAGTCTTCTCTTCGAAGCCCTTGGTGCTCTCTTCTTTGACATTAATGCATTCAAACTTTTCATCATTCTTTCTGCACTATCACATATTTTTAAAACATGTTCTGTAGAACGACAGTTCTTCTGCAGTGTGACTCCCAAATATTTTAACATTTGTACTTCCTCTATTCTGTGACCATCGATGTGTATAACAACCGATTCTAGTACTCTATGTCCAGTGAACTTGACATATTTACACTTATTCACAGATAATTGTAACCCTCTTGTACGCAACCATCTAACTACTATTTCTAATGACAGGTTTGTCTTATCTTTAACTTCTTCCATTGTTTTAGCTTGTACGAGCACAGCTAAATCATCAGCATAAGCAATAAGCTGTACCCCTTCTGGATACCTTAAACTAAGTATGCCATCAAAGACCAGAACCCATAGTAATGGGCCCAGAACTGACACTTGTGGCACACCACCTGACATATTGAAGTGTACTTAATCTTCTTGTGTACTAATCTTACACCTTCTTTCATTGAGATATTCCTCAAAATTTGTCTCCGCAGGTACGAGCTGATTCTCTTCTCTTCCATGGCCATATTTATGTGTCTCCATGCTATTGTACCGAATGCATTCTTCACATCAAGTGATACCATTAATGGAATCTGTCTAGTTCGCCAAGTACCTCTTCTAGACACCTCGGCCCAATTAATCACCTTACTGATGGCCTGAATGGTGGATCTCTCCTTCCAGAAGCCATATTGATTTGGGCTTATGTCCAAGCCTTCCTCAACCTCGCTCACTATGCAGCCAGCCAGCATCTTTTCCACAAGCTTTCCCGTTGTGTTCAGGAGGCTCAATGGTCTGTACGTCATATTTTCTCTTTCAACTGTGCTCTTCGGTAATAACACAACTCTCGCCTCCTTCCAACACTCCGGGAAAGTTTTGTTTACTAGTCCATGGCTGACCACCTCTAGCATCTCACATGGAGCTTGATTGATAAGTTTCTTAATAATTGCCGCTTGGATATAATCCAGACCAGGACTTTTTTTTATAGCTAACATACATCCAGCACATAAGAGCTCACTCATTGCAAAACGTCTGCCCTCACATTCAGTGTGTCTTCTCTCATCGAGCATGAAATGCGGGAATAGGCTGGGAATTATCCTTTCTGTTTCTTCCTTTGTAATTACAGGGAGACACCTACCGAACCTTTTGGTAATTATTCTGTAAGCCATGCCCCAGGGATCTTTATCGAGTTCTTCACATAGCCTTGCCCAATGGTCTCTCTTTTCTTTTCTTATTGTTCTATTTAATGTTCTTCTTGCCTCTATGTATCTCATGTTGGCCTTTTCATATCTCAGTCCACCTGCTATTCTGAGCCTCTGCTTAATTCGTCTTTTATTTTACAGAATCTGGCTAAAATAAGCGATTTCTCCATTCCACCAATACACCATTCGTTTTCTAACTCCATTGTGCATCTCCCTATCCATCTCTTGTTTTATTATATTAGCAAGGGTTTCTGGCGTGAGTTCAATAGCCGCTAATCTGATGGCAACTTTACCTGTAATAGCCTCTATCTGTTCTGCAGTGAATCTAGGAACAGTTTCTCGATCATAACTAATAAAACCATTGTATGAGTACTAGTGTAACCATTGTATGATAGCAATGATTGTTTTGGTATAACTCATAATCTCTAACAGATTATTATTAAAAGTGTTGTTTCATTGTTACCTATTTGTGATTGTGTTTAAAAGTCTGTTTAATATGAGTGTTCCTTTGATTGCACTAAGGGAGAAATGCTAGCAGTGATATGTTTCCTTAGTTCAGAAGGGGTGAAACAGCAGAGGTTATTCGTCGAATACAGCAGTAATATGGAGAGAGTTGTTTGAGTGGAAGCAAAATCTACGAATGGATTGTTCGCTTTAAAAATGGTAGTATTTCTCTCTGTAATGAACAGCGGCAAGGTAATCTTTCGACATCAAAGACTAACGATAATATTGTAGCGGTTAAACAAATGATTCTCGGTAATCGACGAATTATAGTAGATGACATTGCATGTGAGTTTAATATAAGCCATGGCTCAGCATTTTCAATCATCCATAATTCTTTAAACTTTCGACAATCAGTGCCAATACAATAGTTTGCATATCTTAATCCACAGCGCATTTTACCGTGTAATATTAACCAATGAAAAAATAAGTATTAATCTTAAATTTTCTGTAAAACAGATATTATATAATATTTGCATTAATTGTTATAGAATATTGCATTTATATGTAATATTAATAATGTATTTTATTTTTAGCAAAATTCTTGTACTTTTAATAAAAATTTAATAACATTTACAGCAGTATTTTCTACTTAATTTCCATATTCTGTATTTTCGTATAGGTAAAATTGAATTGTTTTTAGAAAAAAAATAATCAAAATAATTTTTTCAAAAAGCTATATGTCGATTATTTTTCTTTTCTTTTGAGAGAATGCTGTAACACTAGATTAGAAATCAAAAAGAAAATTGGAAATAAGAGAACCTTTTATTTAATTCTACTTCAGGCTCACAATGTATTATTTTATAAATATTATAAAATTCAATTACTAGAGAGAAGTATGTACTTCAGTTGTATATAGGTAGCCACTTGATAAGTCTGTTGAAAAATATAGTTTATAGACTATCTATTGCATATATATAAACCTGTATGAACAGAGATAAGACATACTCACTGCACTGTGTATACGATATGATTTTCCTGGTCCATAAAACTAAAGCAATTTCTATCAAACAAAAAACTAAAAGCTTTAGTCTGACACTAAAAAAAACTACCTGATTAAATTTCACCGGACTATGCTTTTTGATTTAATGCATCCTAAACCTGCATTTCATCAACTTTTATTTAAAACCAAGCACAGACTTAATATTTACAGACACAATATGATATCACCAACAGTTGAACATAAAGAAGAAGAAGTTATTATGTGTTAAAGTCTAGATTTAGGATTAAGGAAATGATTAGACAAATGATAATATGTATGGAGTGTCTTATATGGAAGAAAAGAATACAGTATGCACTTCCTGCATAATTCCTGAGGGAGAGATGCTTTTGAGATGTGAATGTAGGAAGAAGCTTACAGAAAGTAAAATGGATGGTGGAGGAATGAGAAAGTATGAACAAGGATTAAAGAAGAAAGAGAACTTAAGCTGAAAATACAAAAAGGAAAAGGAAATTGGTTAGGACATGTGGATAGAGGGAGTGGAATCTTGGTAATCACATTGAAAGAGTAAGAAAAGAAAAAAGGAAGAGAGAAAAAAAGAAGAAGGATGAAATTAATAGTTCAAGTGAAGGAGATAGAGGTGAAGTTATACTGTAAAGGAACAAAGGAGAAGGCTTGGGTCAGAAATGGATGGAGAGAGCTGGTATAGGGGACAAGAACATCATGTGATGATGATTATGAAATTAACTGGATGGGATCAGTTGATGAAATTCTGTAATTAGTATTACATTCTAGAAATTCTGTCAACAGTAATTCTGTCTAGTTATGAAATTATTGCACTAGTAAGTTGAAACACAACTGTTCTCAAACAGGTATATTTCCCATATGCACTAAATCTTTTTGAAATAATTCCAGTTGACAAAAAGTCTGGTTCTGATCAGGAGAAAAGAAATTTCTTGATTATTATCACTTTTACCTTTACATAAAGTATGTTTAGGAAAATTACTGTTAAGAGTTAAAGAGGAGATTTCGTGTCCTTAACAATTTGATCTTAGAGATGGGCTTAACATTTGATCTGAACTTGTTGATTTTAAAATAAAGTATTAACAGTGTTGGATGAATGGTTAACTAGAACCAGTACTTTCTATCTAAAAGACTTTTCACTGTGAAGATCATATTTTACTGTTAAAAAATCTGACTTTTATGATTTCAGACATAACACTCAAATAACTGATTCTATTGGTTACCTTTTCCAAAGAACAATTAATTCCAAGGTGGTATAGTATACCAATTATTCCAGAATGGATCAAGTATGCCTCTAAATAGTGTCCAGTTAAACTCTGGGTCCTTCTAACTAACTTTAGATTGACTAATTTTTATAATTAAACAAAGGATTTCCCATCTATGTAATTTTGATCTTCTGTATGTTGATGATACTGTATTAAGTTCTATATTACACTTTCTTGTAAAAAAAATAAAAAATAAAAAAAAAAATAACAGAATCACAAAAAATAAATGAAAAAATGCTGTAATTAGTCTTCATTAAATGGTATTAAATCTTCAACTTCAAAAACATACTATCGTCCGAATTAAACTGAACAATTCTCTTACTTTTTTATGATGAAACACAATTTACATCTTGCTCAAAATTACAAATTTGTAGGTGTGACAACTGACAAAAAATTAAATTTCAACCACATTTCCTACCGCTAAGCAGGTTAAGTTTCACATCTTTCGCACTATAAATAATTTTCCAAACCACATTTACAAAATAGTTTATTATGCCTATGTTGAATCTATCCTAACTATGTCATCTGGGAAGCATGCTTCCCAGATGATAATAATCAATCACTTTTCTAATTCTAAACAAAAGTGTTATGTTAAGATATTGCAACAATATTATGTTAACAATATCTTATGTTTAAGATATTGCCGACTACAGAATCGATGCGCAATATATATATATATATATATATATATATATATAGTCCGCATCGATTCTGTTTATTTTTTATTACTCCGTCAAACGGTGGAGCGCTAGAGGGATCATACCTCAATAAAAATCTCTGAAGGTTTTTTTTAGTATTCCCTTTTTGATAAAAGTATTTCTCAGTTTGTAAAGTGTTGCTGATGCGCAGGGTGAGGCTAGATTATTAGACCGGCGATTGGATTTTTGGTTTAACGCAGTCATATCCAGTTCCCTTCCATTTTACTATATTATCAGTATCAACACACCCCAAGTAGAACTAAAGTTAATCTTCCCTCAACTTTGTCAAAACAAGAACATCTTAAGAGATAATTTTAGCTTATTGTTATGTAATTTTGACGCTGAATTCAAATATGACCTCTAATTTTCAGAAAGGGCTTCAACTGTCATTCTAAAAAAATTAAAAATTGTTAAAATGATTTATTTTTTCTATTAATAATTTTTGTAGACTGAATACCACTAAAGAAAGTGGCACTAAAATATGTTTTATGTTTTTTTTCATGTTAGACAGCAAGAATTTCATCACCTATTTTTTTACAAGATAATATAATGTACTGAATGATGAAAATTCTTTATTCGATTAGGGTAACATCACAATCCTGCAAAGTACAGATTGTTTACAGGTAACCCTAAAACAAGTTTATAAGCCATTTTCCTTAACAATGAAAATGAGAAACCATTAATCCCTCTTGTTTATGCGATACCAAATAAAGGCGACATGACGATGTGGGATTTTTACTGACGATGATGCAGTATGAAAAATGTTATTAGCACATACACGGAGGCCGAATTCATTTTATTAGGACTACAGCTCGGTTATACTGTTGTTGATTATGCGAATGGGACAGTAGACAGGAAAAGCCACTACACTAAAAAAAGCTGACAACACAATTGTAGAACTTTTACGTCAGGCTACTAAAGCCGCGTTCCGGGAAAGTCTTACAACTGTGGGATGTTTCTAATGAACTGCTTACTCACAATTTAATTAAAAATATTTATAATTTTATTTATGTTTTCGTTTATTTTATTCAATGATTGTAACTAAAACGCGTATACCGTATTTAATCACGCGGGTGTGGCGGTACTTGCGGCGACGACTGGCGTCAACTAAACTAATGTAGAACTAACTGCCTAACTAACTTACTTAACACTTCAATAATGTTCCAAAAGAATATTGTAAATAACAATAAAAATGATTTAAGTTTTTTAGAAATAATTAAAATTTACATAAATAACAACAAAAAATTAACTACTTTTAGTTTTAAAAAATTATATTTTTTACCTACTATTCTTGTTTAATTATTCAAGTTAGGTATAAGTAATTTAAGTAGAATTAAGTACAAAATATTTGTACTTAATCTACAAGTACTTAAAATAAGTCACCACTTTTATATATTTTTTACACATATGAAAACAAATAATTTGTTATTTCATTAATAGCAGATTAATTTAAAAATGTATATTTACATAGTCACTACATACATACCTCTCTTTTTTTCTGTTTAGCCTCTGGAACCACATACATAGCTACACACACGTTCGCACGCGCACACACACATAAGAAAAGGGACAGTAATTTGTTACTTTATTGTAACAGTCCAAATTTCAATTCATTTGTTAGTTTAAATATATGGAAAACACTTATGGAATAAGAGGCATCATTCATAGTTGCTTGCTCTTTGATATTAATGACTTCTAGAGTAAACTTGGCATCTGTTACTGATATTTAGAATAGAGGCAATCCCATATTTAGGAGTGACTGTGTCTGTTATCATTTCAGTTATGATACTAAACAGATATATACTAAAGAAGATAAAACATCACATGTCATGTTTTTGTCATTTTTTTTATTTCTACACTGTAAATAGCACAACTTCAGATCTACATACTGGAAAAATTTGATATTTGAATGACTTTGTATCTGTAGAAGTTCAAGTATGATGCTATATTATATATACACTTTTCAAAGGTGGCAGAATATGATAAGAAAAAAATCAAACAAATTTACAGTAATTTTTGCATGATTGCAATTGCTGATATATCTACATGTCATTGTAATAGCATCATCTGTCAGTGAATGGCACAACATGTTATGTTAATAAACTATAATATAATAAAACTGCATTTACATAATATGATGGTTGGAAGATATCAGATTGTATAATTATAATTTTTATAATACAAAGTTAATGGCAAAATGTATACTTACACACAGAGTAATCACTGAAGATGGCCACCACTGAAATCTCAGAAGCTACAAGTTTTATGAGAAACTTTAAATGAAGAACCTTCCCTAGATTCTCCCTACATTAAAAATACAGCATTACCATTTTTGAAATCGTTGTCCTTTTTCCAATATGGTGATTAACTTCAATGTTTCAAATGGAAACCTTATGTATTTATTCCATTTTTTTGGGTAGAAAATAGAATTTTATAACATCTTTATTCTTGGGTGTTTTTCTCTAAATGCAGTCATTATAGAGATACAGGTTGACAGTTGGTTTGCAATATACAACAAGGAAAGGACAAGTCACACTTACAAAAAAAATTGTGCCTTTGGAAATATGCTGCAGAAATAATTACAAAAGTCTTCATAGTTACTAAACAAGAAGAATTTTTTTGTGAATTTTTGAAAGAGGCTGCTATTGCAAAAAAAAAATTGAGTGTTATCAAAGAAAGCAGTTGAAAGAAAAGAAGATATCTGTTCATTATGGTAGTTTAAACAGAACCGTTATTGTTAAATATTTTGTTTCATGAACAGAAATGATAACCATTTCCAAGAATATACTCATTGCAGTTAATGATTTTACAAGCAGTAGTGGCACAATGTGCTTAAAAACTGTACCTTATTGTTGACTATGATAAAGTGTAGAATTAGATTATTATCCTGCTTCCAGCTATTCTATTTGATTCATTTTTTATTTTTTATTTTACAGAAAACTTTAACCATGGCTTTGAAAATTCCCAGAAAATAATTTTCTGGAGCAGCATCCCCACTAATTTTAGCTACGAGCTGCCACTGCTTACAAGGGATCAGGTTGATAATATTGTGTGCAAGAAAAAAGCCTCTAAAACAGGCATGATCTAACCTGATCAATGCAAAAAGCATGAACTGGATGTAAAAAATATGAGGAATTTTCTTTAAGATGAGAATTTATGCACATGTAACCAAAACGTCAAAGCAATTACATCAATTGTTAACAGGAAACATATCTCTCAAATCATCTGAATATTACACATGTTTAAACTATTTAAAAACACTAGACTAGATACTTTTATTCTGTGTTTCTTAAGATGTCTTCAAACAAATTGGATATAAATTTAAATCACCAAAACATAACTCTAAAATTTGTGATGAATACTTGTTAAAAATTAACAGTTGAGCAAAAAAGAAGAAAAAGATGTGTTTCAAAAAGAGTATGATAGTTGTAAAAGGTTCACTGATTCTGCCCATATTAAAATAGAGAAAAATAAAAAAAATGGCTTCACTTGAAAATCCAGAAAAAAAACCGTTTCCAGTCTTCAACAAGTTTTAAACACTTTATCTCTTACTACCAATGTAGCATATTTCAAATGTCCACTTTCAACATACAATTTCACTGTATGAGATACTTCAGGAGATTAAGTATAAAATGCCACAAGTAGCATTGACACTGTAGATAGCAGGGGATCTGACCAAATGCCAAGTTGCTTGTATGAATAAAAGAGGTCTGCTACAATGTGTAAGTCATGTGATTACATGTTCAAATAATTATGGCGGACAGAACTGCAATTCAAACATGGTGGCATACACATTTAAAATGTGACAGCAATCCTACTTGTATTTTTTTTCTTAAAAAAATGACTGGTTTGATGCAGCTCTCCAATATTCCCAATCTAGTGCCATTTCATTTTTGGTATACCCCCTACAAGAATGTAGGGGGTAAAATTAGACTGAAGTTCCTATAATTGTATCTCAAGATTGGTTTCAATTTACAGTTGGAAGGAATCACCTTTCTCTATTATTGAAATGGTAAGATATGATTTTAAAACAGTCAGCTAATTATATATGAATCAACTGGAAAAAAAATTAAGATGCATATAACAATAAAATTAAATCGTTTGTTATAAAATAGCTGAGATACGAAAAAGTATTTGGTGTAATAAAATATTCACTTTAGATGATGAACCATTTAAAATTAGGGATAAAATAAAAAGTAGAGGAAAGCCATCATTAGAAACAGTAACACTTTCATATGACTCAATACACAGCAAAAAGAAACAAAGGGCATAATTACTTTTATTTCCTTAACAAATAAAGTGCAGTGGACTTGATAAAAATCTAAGAAAATCTCATTCAGCTAAAGCAATGAACACTGAATAAGCAGACAGTGAATGAAATTACTGATATGATAGTCTGAATTTTTCAGAATATTCTTATTTAGCTTTAGCTTTCACTATTTTATTTTTATTCCTTACCAGTAAACTTTAGTTACATCTTTATGTTTTGTTATTACTTTTACTTTTAATCTAAATTTTATTTTTTATTCATATTCTAAAGAAATTGGATTGTTCTTATGTAAAATTATATTTTTAATCGTTTTATTGCTCAAAAGGGTTTTCAAATTACTGCAACTGACTTATTTTTTAGAATGTATGGATAAGTAGAGAAACAATTGTTAACAATGTTTTAAAAAGAGGGTAGCAAGTGTAATTATTTTCAGTTAATGACAGTTCATTTTGCATTAAGTTGATTTTTGTATAAAGGTAAAAACAGCTAATAAAAAAGATAATGATTTTAAGAGAGTATTATTTTTATAAAGTGATAAGTTCATTTCTTTTTTGTGGTACATTTGTATTGTGTAGTAAAATGTTTTTACCTGATATTCATCCCGCAAAGCTAAATTTTCATTAAAAATTTCATTTCGTAGTTCAGGAGGACAACCAATTGTAAATGTTCTTTCCATTTTGTCAACTAACCTTGCAATTTCATCATCTTGGCGGTATTGTTCCACAACTTCAAGGAACTTTTTGTAACTTTTCTCTTTTAATTTTTCGCTTTCATCCATATATATTCCATATGGTCCTTCATCAAATTAAAAATTAGTAGTTATTTCATATTAGTTATTATTAATTGTATTATATATTAGTTATCAGTTAATTAGTATACATTAGTAGTCATTTTCATATGTATCCTTGCATGCACATACATGTGTGTGTGTGTGTGTGTGTGTGTGTGTGCACATCATATGTATCTGAATTTTATTTTCAGAGATATCATACATTGTATATATCACTGGTATTGTACAATGCATAACAATATTTTGCTATGGTTTTGTCCATGACTGTCAGTGGCAAGAATTATTTAAAAATGTGAACTTTTGTTATGGTTAATCAAACCAAATTCTATAATAAATCATTTTTAATAATTTACTTTAAAACAAAGATAAATACTTGCAAAGATAACTGAAAAGTTTTTAAAGTTATTAAAATTATTTGATTGTAAAACTTGGTTCAGTTGATTTCTGAAGTTAATACTTTTAAAAAATTACAATATAAATACTCATTATTGCTCAGTTTATACATTTTCATTCAAAAGATAATATTTAGCATAAAACAATACAAAAAAGTATGTAACCAGTGTAAAACTATGAAGAAGATTGTGTACAATGCATCAATGATTTATTTTAAAGTATTAGCAGGAAGATCATCAATACCCACCGAGTAATTACTCTTTATATTTAAAATGTATGTTTTAACAAGCTAGATATCAACAGGAAATAAAACTAATGATTCATTAACTAAACTATTCAAAGTGAATGGCTTTGTTCAAAATGGATCAATATTATTGTTGTTTAAAATACTGGTTCCTTTGCTATCTGAGTAGTGAATGAAATAACAGAAGTCGAGTTATTTTGTATTTTTGGTGACATTATCTAACATTAATTCATTTATAATTTTTCAAATAATTTTGAAAGTTACCAGACAAATTATATTTACACATTTCATGGAGATTTCTTAGTGTAGAGCTAGATTTTATAATTCCTTTAGCAATCAAAGGTAAAATACCTTTACTGCAAAAATTACATATCACATAGTGCTGGGTGGAAATTTCAGTAATTTTATACACTTGAATATTTGTCAACCCAGTAGGGTGTTTACCAGAGGACATCCATATTGCTACTCACTGGTCTTGCTCTTCTTTTTTAATATTCTAATCAGGGTATTTAGTATTACGAGGGGGGGGATGAGAAGTTTCCGTCCTGATACATAGATTACACCAGCAGGTCTAATTCTTTAGTGGCATTCTATAGTACTATCCTTCCCTAGCCTGTATACCAAATTTCAGATTAGCAGCACTGTTAGTCTACTAGGTTTGACAGCCTATTAAAAAATACGCCTTTGTTATTTTCATGAAAATGGAGAAATTGGAAAAATATGCAGTAATAAAATACCTCTATTTGAAAGGTTTAACATCATTTGAGATCAAACAAGAAATGGATTCAGCACTAAAACACTCTTCTCCATCATATTCAATGATAAAAAAGTGAGTTTCTGAATAAAAAGAGTTTGCAAAAGTAAGTAGTCAATTTTTCCAATGACTAAAATCAACAAACTGAAGTTCCAATTGCTTACCAAACTACTTTATTCTTCAAATTTAGCACCCAGTGACTATGATCTATTTCATAACCACAAAAAATGTTTTGGTGGACAACAATTTGAGAGCATTGAGGAAGTCATTGATATTGTACATAGGTATTCTGCAGAGCTCAACAAATCGCATTATAAAGCTGGTATAACTGCATTAAAACACTATTATGGAAAGTGTATTAGTCTTTGTGAAGATTATGTTGAAAAATAAAAGCAAAAAATCTAAAAAACTGTTGTTTTCTTTGTCAGGTCAGAAACTTTTCAGCCCACCCTCGTAGACAGTATTTTACTTTATTCTCATCTTTTCTTTTCTTACTACTCTCTTACTTTCTTGATCATCTGTTATTAAAAATGTCTATTCACGTGGGATGTTTCTACTCTTTAATCTTTTACTTTTCTTTCATTTTTGCGGGTGGGAAGCAGGATTTTGAAGTACTTGGGGACAAGCTTAGCCATACTTCCACCTGCAATGCTTTACAAGAATGCTGATCATTTGCAATGGATGGAAATCCTAACCTCTCAAACTCTGTCTAAGGGCTTATCTTTGTGAGGACACAGTTTCTAGGGTAGAAAGCATGCAGACTTCTTGCTTTTGCCAACTACTGAATTGACAGATCTTATAGAAAATTAAAAAACAAAGTTATTTCTTTTTTCCTAAAAGATTTTACTTAATTCACTGAGATATTTTATCACACTCATACACTGTTTCATTCTGTGGAAGAGACCAACAAAAGATTGGAACTCTCATGTTGTAAGCTAAGAAACCTTGCAGGGGCTTCAAGAAACTTAGTAAGCTGTACTTGAGAAGCTGAAGGATAAAGATGGGCATTTCCTACAGGAAATGAAAGAAGACTGAAAACTTCCTCCACTGGATCCAGGTTAGTTCAAGGGAAACTGCTAAGTCAAGGAAATTGGTTAATGGCAGTTTTTCTTCTGGGAAAGTAAGATCCAATGGCAATCCTACTTGATTCAAAAAGGCCCAGATCTCTAGTTTCTGAAGGAAGTAATTAGAGCAAGACTATGATTATGGTCCACATGAACTCCTCCTGAACTTTACCAACATTGAAATGGAAAAAGGTGCAGTTATTATAATGTAATGAATATTGAAACCAAGATATAGTCGATTAAAGCTATTCAAAAACTTCACCCATTAAAAGGTGCTACTTTAAAGAAACAAGAGGAGAGAGAGTCATTCATTTTTTTCAAAAGTCATGTTCAAGACTAAAATTAAAACTCTGAACTTGCTAGGAAGATAAAGCAAGGGTTCTTTGAACATCTTAGTGGATATTTATCAAGTCTAGCAAGAATTCTTATGCTATGAATCAAAATCTTTTGATATGGGTTGATGATTGGTCTTATTCCTTCATAACTAAATTAACCTTCATCAGAGAAGGGCAAATTTGGCTATCGTAGCTCACTTGTTCACCCAAAGAGGGGATGATCTGAACCTGATATAGGAACCCTAGATGGAATGATCACATCACTGAAAACAGTATTGTAATAAGTATGATTCTTTATAAGCCTCAGTCAGTAATATTATGACATGTATAATAATAAAAATTAGGTTGACGTGCTTTCCTACAATTTGTTCTATTTCAGAGTTTTACTTCTGAATCTAGGACACCCAAAGAGCTAGGTGGAACATGAAGAAACATCCACTACACATTATCTGTTCCCCCTATTAGTTTTTCAGCTTGATCTATCTATCTATTCTCTCCCACACAAGAATTTTATGAACTGCATGCCTTCACCATCTGGAATGAGGAGGATCTATTGTTCATTAACACCATTACCAACGATAAACTGTTTGGGATCTGTGGAATCAAATACAGATTTGACTTGCTTTTCAGTTTAATCTTAATCTTGATATAGAGATTTTTTAAAACACTGAAAGTAAATCTATTTTCCAATATAGGAAAAAACTGATATCAGTGATTAGTTAATAACTGGATAGTGAGTGTTAAAACAACCTTCTATCTGTGGTAACATCTCTTTGAAATTAAAGAGAACTGGTTTAAGTTTTTATATAAGATTCCTTGGAAGGCATATTGGGACTCCTATCAGGGATAACTAGCCCATAAGCTAGTAAATTTGAATAAGAGGGTTTGCTTAATAAGATACCTTATTGACAACAATGCTTTGATTTCTTTACAAAGACTAGTTACTCTAAGAAGACACTTACCTCTTTAACTTGTCTTGTTGACTCTTAAAATCTTCCTGCTCAAAATAATAATGTGAGGATCTTGAGGATAAGTCTTTAAGAAATTGAACCATATTTGGCTTTATTTGGGATGGATATCATCAAATCCACAATAGAAAACCACTCAGTTCAATGTAGAAAGGTTTTGCTAGACCAAAAGACTCCTGGTGATCCTTGTATGGAATGTGAATTCGTTCCGTGCAGCATCAAAACTTCTTTCTCTTTATGCTTCCCCCACAATTGGTGTATTTGTTAGAGAGGTATGAAAATTAAATAATTCAGAAAGGCTGAAAACACTTCCCTGATTAGATTATATATTATAATTACAGTGCTTGACAGTGTCAATATTTCTAAGGTAAAATGTATGATTAATTTTACCCATTTCAGAGGTGACGAATAATAATAGCTTATTCATTCAGAATATGAATAAGTCAACATATTTTTTATTTCAGAGGATAAGAAAAAACCTAGTGAATTACAGTCACATTAAATGATCAGAAAATTATGTATTTGGAAGATGATCAATGGAAAAGTCAGTTCATAGTACGATGTAAAGAGTGTTATTTGATTGAAGAAGGTTAACTTTAACCACAGAGATAATTGTTAGCACAAAATATTATCATGAGTAGAGAGGATGGTGCTGCATAGTCAGTAATCTTTTCATATAAATAAGGAAGAAAATAATAAAAAGAAGTAAAGTACTGTATTTTGAGTTAGTTGTAATGAGTATGTTAAGATAATTGTTTCTGAAAGAGAAATGTTCAATGTTCTGTAAAAGCAAAATTTTAACATAAAGTAACTCTACTTATGTTACTATGTTCATATATCAGTACAACAAACAAGCATTAATATAATTTATGTATGCAGTTGAGAAAGAAACTAATATAAGAAATCTTAAATAGTAGAACTTACCTAACTGTTCTTCTGGATTTTGTTCTGGAATAGATTTTTTTATAAGAAAAATATTAACATCATGTTTTGTTAATGTCTTAACTCTGAGATCATGTTTATCACTGAAATATTCAGAACCGTTTTTCTTCTTGCTCTCAGATTTAACTCTTAGTCTTTCATGTTTTCTCATTACTAACTGATTGTCCGACTTAACTGAAATTGAAGATTTGAACTTGTTTTCATTTAATGACTCATGATCTCTTTTGACTTTCTTTATGCTATCTGGTGTAAACTTTCTGTCATGTGTTTGCTCAGATGACTGTCTCACATTATCTGTATATTTTTCACTCATTTTTTCAGTAGAATCAATAGTTTTTTTCTGGCTATCAAATTTTACACTTAGTCTTTCATTTTTGTACATTGATGATTCACTGTCAGACATTATTAAAGTTTGAAATGTAATGTCTGGTTTATCAAAGGATTCATGACTTCTTTTGACTTCTGATGTACTATTCATTATAATTGACTGCATTTCATACCTGGCCTCCGATGATTGTTGACTACTGCCTGTTTCTGCCAAACCAATATACGGTTTTTCTCTGTAAGAAATAAGGCTATGTGACAATATTGATCCATGAGGTACTTTTTTTTAATATAATTTATTGTGTTTCTAAAAATGGAGTTAAAAAGAATCAATTTTTTTAAAAAACATCATTTAACTACAAGACTGAAGATTAAATGCTCATTAATCCTTGTGGTATATTAAATACTGTGTTCATACATGAATGTTGTTCTTTATCGGTAGAACCATGAAGTCAGTTTGAATAGCCTTAGAATTTTGTCGGCCTTGGTGGATCAGCTAAAGCAAAAGTATTTTTACTTTTTTTTTATGAACAGTGATCATTCTTTTCTGTCAGAAACTCTATGCAAAGAAGCTAATTGGGTTGCCAATGAGGCATACAATTGACATGAAATGAATTCTGCAACCATTTTACAACTTGTGATCTCTCAACTCAATGCAGACATTATGAGCATATGCAATTAGAACCTACCAAATTATTTTTGTTGACTACATAAAATTACTTCAGCTCTTTATGCCAGCACATTATGCCACTATAATACAAATACTGGTTGTGGATGTGCTGTTTACCAGACTGATGCTATGTTTTCCCCGCCAATTTCATCTGATAAATTTCTTCTGAAAGTTGCAGCAGATGAAAGTTGCATCATCCAACAGCAAGAGTGAGGGATGAAAAAATTTCTTGATACTAGAAGGAATATTTTACTTACAACTGTTCAGTATAGAGTAATGATTCTGAAAACCCCTTTAATGCTCTAGTCACAATGCGTCAACCTACTTGGGAAGATAAATCAAGAATATAAGTTATCACAGTATGATAAAAGGCTCCCAACACCAAAGAGGAACCTCCTCAAAAAACCCTCATACTTTCGGCAAGTTACAAACCTTTCATTTCTCCCAGAACAATTGGTGATTAAGCACAAAAGAAATTTAGCCTTCTGAAGTGAACAGTTTTTAGCATCAATTTATTTTTAGTTTCCAGCTTACTAGAAGCAAGTTTGCTGAGTGACTATCAATAGGAATACATCTACTTGACTAAGATACAAAACACAATATTTTGAGATGAGGGGAGGTTAAGAAAACAAGACGCACCTTCTAGAAATTCTCAAACATCAGAAAAAACTAACTAGTAAATTGTTAACTATTTAACTATAGATAATTTAAGATATTAAATCAAACAGTTAACAGAAGAGAGATATCAAGTCATTTGGGATACCAGTTATCATTATTTCAATGAAAAGAAAACTCAAATATTGATTATTGCCACCTAAATAATACGACACCATATAAGATCTCAACTCATATTTTCTCAATCTATGAGATGATTAAGGAAATAAGAGGGGTGAAATTTTTTGGTACCATCAACCTTTACCTTATTTTATATATATATATATATAAATTAAATACTGAAAGAATTAAAGGGAGGTTTCAACTCAGCTGGTTTCTTAATTAAAGAGACCTAGAGACTGCAGCCATCCTGACATTGAAATCACACCAATGCAGGAAACAGTAGAGTACATCAGGAAGAGAAAAGAAAGTATCCTAACAGTTCACAGTTGGACATCCCAGCAATGAGATTGGATCAAACACTTTATATATTCTCGACAGAGAGTAGCACTTAACCAGCTAATTCAGAAAGGCGCACATACAAAATTTTGCGACAGATCAGCTACTTGAAGCAAATCTCAAGGGTACAGTTCTCGAAGTACATTTAACAGTAACAACGCTGTATTTCAAAAAGAAGCTGTAATCTTCAGAGCAAGAGCTCCTTCGAATACTCCTACAGCATAGAAGTAGAGGTAGAATCAATGTTAGCTTAAACCCCTGCTACAAAACAAAGAATGTAAACCTCTGCTACCTAACAACTGAGACTCATCAAGATCTTTCAATATTCTGTAAATGAGCACCTGCCAGTAGAAGAGTGGATGATTGACCAATGTACAGCTTACAATATACAGCTTCAACTTAAACCATTAACTTAACTCACCAGAAGATAAGATTTGTTGCAGCTGTCAGCTGACTTGAAGCAACCACGTGGGAGAATTATTTTTACTGATGGCATTCAGAGATCAAATCATATCAACCAGTTAAAAGTGATTGTTATTCTAATCGTATAGTACCCTGTACAGACAAGGGAGTCTCCTACCACTACAGTTATGAAATTATAATAATAATAATAATAATAATAATAAATAGCATACTATCACTGTCAGCTCAGAACGTTTCCCTCAAAACTAACCAATTTCATTACATCCAGTGTTGTCAAAGTTTTCAGACTTTTCCTCAAGTGTCTTCCAATGGTACCTGGGGCCAGAAATCCAGCCTGAAATATTTTAGTTCCAAAAGGGCCACTTGACGACTCTTCAGCTGGGAAGGCTAGTTGATAGCATAGTGAATGGCCTAAACAGGAAAATGGTAACCGTGGCCGATTTTCTCGATGTAACAGATGCCATCAACAATGTTTGGCATGATGGTCTACTGTATAAACTCCACTGGTCGCCCAAACCAGATTACCACATCAAATTTCTCCAATAGTACATGTTGGAAAGACAACAGGTACTATCAAAAACTCTAAGTGGGTAACTTGGAGTCTTCCCCCAAAGCATTAATTACCAGAATCCCCCAGAGAGCTGTGCTCTCACCCCTCCAATATACGCATATTCAACTCGCCGGGAGAAAGTTGAAATGGCCCTCTACACTGTACCTTTTGAACACCTCTATGATATTACTAGTCTCCGAACATGGAATCTAAGGTAACTAGACTCCCAAAGACATTTGAACACAGTGGAACCATTAATTGATAGATAGAGAACAGAATCAACAGAGAAAAATCTGTGGCCATGTTGTTCAAATGACGCACTTGGGCCAGACAGCTGGATATCTCTGGGAGGAAATTCCCTATGCAAGAACAACCAAGTGCCTGGAAGTAGTCCTGGACAAACGATTTACCTTCGTGGAACATGTAAATTATGTGACCACCAAGGCAACGGCAGCCAAGGCCTTCTTATACCCAGTGCTATGTAAGGCCCATCCCTTTGGTGATGAAAATCTAAGTTACCAGCTGTTGATGATGCCAATTCTTACCTATGCTTTTCCAGCTTGGGGGAATTGGTGTGTTCCACATTGCAGAAATAGCTAGAAGTCATCCACAACATCACCTGAGCATGATATTTGGTGCACCCTGGTTTGTCCTTCCTTCTTACAATTACTAGTCAGGTAACAACCTGACTATGTCAACCTACAGACATATCATATTCTATTCTGTCCACTTTAAAATCAAACTAAAAATAAATTTATAACTTTCATTGAAAAAATTAAGTATGCTACCCAGACAAACAGAAAGACCCAGCAGCAAGGGACTGAAGTTCAGTAAATTGGGGGATAAAATACCCCCAACATCCTTGCATCCTGTTTGGTCAGGTCAATGCACCATTGACAGAGACCCAAATGGCAACCCACTCAGATGATAAAAAATACACCCATCATAAAGGAATTTGCCCACTTCAGCACAACTAGCAATTCCGGTCAGGCTTCCTACTCAGCAGTCTGCAAAACCATTCTTTAACATAGCTAATATATAATAACAAAAAAATTATATTTAACATAAAATTATAATATAGATAAATTTAACAAATCTTGGTACACTTTTTGTCTCTCATCAGCTTATGGCTAGTCAAAACAGGTGTTTTAAAAACCATTTTGAAGTTAAAACTTCTGGGTTGGCCTACGCACTGACATTAACAACTCTGAGGGCTAACAGACAAAATGGATCTTTGCAGAGCCACCTGTTAAGGTGTACAGTTCTAGAAAGGAAACTTTGCTAAAAAAAAAGCAAGCTTAATTTAAAACCAAATGAGAAAATGAAAGTTTCTTATTGAAAGAAAGTATTAGAAAAAACTCTGAAAAAAGGAAAAACTTCTAAAACTTTGTTCTAAAAGCCAAGATACCTCACCGAACCAAAAAATAAAAATAAAAGGATAATACAGCAGAACAAATATAATCTATTTACAAAAATAAAAGGCTAGTAAAGCAAAAAAATATAAAATTTATTTAAAAAAAAAAAGCAACACCTTATTTTACTTTATAAACAAAATCATTATACCTGAATACTTGAATTTTTAACCATCTCAGAAGTAAATGCAGGCTGAAAGGTCAAGTTACCTGGTTGGCCAAATGATATTTCCATGTCAAGAGATAAATTTCTTAGGAAACAAATTCTCCCTTAGAAACTTAAAACATTGTGACTGCATTCTTGAAAAAATTCCCTCATTTTTTTGGATAAGTCAGTTCAGGAGCAAAAATATTTTTATGTAAACATAATAAAATGTTTTTATTCAAAAATATAAAATTCCAATCTTAACGAAAATGTAAATGTTCTAAACAGTAATTTTGGAACTATAAAGTGGTCATTTATGTAGATGACCAGTGGTCTCATGATGAACAAGTTTTGTTCATTAACAAAAAATGATCATCAACAAATTGTTTACCAGTTCTTGATTTTCATTAATCAAATTTAAAAATATCTGGCAAAACTTTATTCAGTTTTCAAGGCTTGTTCTAAACTTGATTTTTATTAGTAAGAAAAAATCTAATAAGAGCAATAAAAATAGATATGAAAACAGTCATGAACAAAATAAACTGTTATAAAAATATATATTTCATCCAGTGAACATTGTGTAATCTGTGAATAAATATCTGAATGTTTGTTATGTTAGAAATAATCTTTGTTAAAGGAATAAAAGCATGGACTGCAATTTTTTTCTTAGTTTTAGTATACATATGTGTTATTTTAATAATAATGTAATTATTATAGCTAGAATTAGTAAATCAAGGTTAATTGTAATATGCTACTTAAAATTATGTTACAGCATAAAATCATTGTTATGATATTACTAGAGAATACAATGTACAATAATAGTGAAGTTATATTATAGATACAATATGAAAGGTAATACTGTATGACATTATTACAAGTTCATTTCTAACAAATATTTTCTTAGATCATTTTGAACTTATTAAAATTGTGAATCAGGTTTTACATTATTATAACATAAAACCTGATAATGTGTTATTTTTTATATTGTGCCTTAGTGCCATTATAAAAAATAGATTTAGAATTTTTATTTATTATATTAATATGAAGATCATTTCTATTTCTTGTCAGATGTATATTTTCACTCTGTTCAACAGTTCAGAATAATATGGTGTTTTACCTATTATTATATTTTGTTTGGAACAAACAGAAGTTAAAACTTCGAACTGACATCCAATTCAATTTGTTTTTTAATAGTGAGGCACTATGGATTTTTCTGTAAAATCCATTCATAATAATTCCCATATACTTATTTTGAAGAACTTGTAATTTATCTCTATGCATTATATTTAATATTGATAATATACCATTGCAATAGTAAAAACTTTGTAGAACAATACTGTTAATATATAACAGTATTTAACATTTAAGTTATCAGCTATTCTTTAGAAAATTCTAACCTTGTTAATCTTGTTATCAGAATAAAGAAAATCTATCATCCCTCCAAGTATTCAAAAGTGTTTATTTCTTAAAATACATAATCATTAATGAATGATTACATATTTTAGTAAAGTGACAAATTCAATTATTTACTCTGTGGTTTTTTCTGTTTTTTTAATTGTTATTAGCAAATATTTAGTTTTCATACAATTCACTTTTAATCTATTTTTAACCAAGCAACCTTCCAGAAGTTTTAATTCAAGGTTCACGTCTTCAGAAAGAGATTATTACAGCTTACTAACATTTCAGGTATATGTGGGTCAGTGGTTTCATTAAAATGAAATCAATGATCTACAATAATTTTTCTTAATAATAACTTTGTTTTTAAATAGAAAGAAATTTATTCCTAGCATTTTTGTAACACTTCCAATTCTCTTCATTTTTATTCAAATAAAATCTACCATAAGCTGCAATTTTATAGCTACTAGCCATTTTTTCATTTTCATCCATCCACAGAACCAAATTTTGAGAATTAGTAATATTTTTCACCAGTCATTATCATGCAATTCATAATCTTTATAAACAACGGTAAATGGTGGATGGAATAACATCCTCATTAATAGGGAATGAGCTTTCAGGAACTTTTTTGGAGACTGTTATTAGTGTCAGATCACTGTCTTGAAAGTTCAGCTCTCAGTCCATTCAAAAGTGCTTAAAATATCTTACAATATTTTATTCAGGTCTTCAAAAGCATGAAATAGTATAGTATGTGGTAGGCTAAAAAAATTGCTTAACAGTTACTTATTTCCGTATGAGATTCGTAGCATTAAATCAAGAATAGTAAAGAAAGAAAATTAATTTCAAAACTATGTCCTTTTTTATATTTTTTTGTTTTTATAGGTAATCAACTTCATAAACAGGTAATGAAGTTTGATTGGAATTATTATCAAATGCCTTATTTTTAATATATGATAAATGGAGTCTGCAAAACTAATATTGATAAAATTACCTTGCAATAAATGGCTTTGTGTGAGCTTCAACTGTAAAGTAATATGGTATCATTGATATTGGTGGCATATAGAGCTGAACTGGAATTGAAACAGTTATGAAACTACTCGCACAGTAAGATATTTTAATTTCTACTGGTTCTTCATTTACTGTTCCTAGGAAAAAATAAGGAATTTTATAGTTGAATAGACAATCTTTCAAAAATAAATCTATTTTTACAGTTGCTATTTTTACAGTGGGCTTGGAGTGGCAATGATTACTACTAACATAAAACATGTTCCTCACTCTTAGTAATCCCCCTTACCAAATAATTTTTGTATTTTTAACAAATGAATGCAACAAACTTAAAATGAAATACAGACAAATTCTTTACTGCGCATTGTCAAATGTAGTAACGGATGATAAAATATTGTCTATTACTATTTACTCAGTAAATATTGCAGTAGATGGTTATTACTGACACTTTAATTACTGAAAAATGAATTATCTATTTAATGTTTCAGCTAGAATTCTCTCTTCACTGTCATCACTATCTTCAGAGTAATTGTCACTATTATCACTCTCACTATGTAAAGAGAAAATAAAAGATTCTGTTGTAGAATCCATTAACGATCCTTGGCTCCAATATTCACCTTTAATTTTTTAACCTTTTCACAGTAAGGTTTCCATTGTTCGTCGCTCATAAAATTAATTTTATCTTCACACAGTTACTGCACTTCTGACATCTTAAATGTTGTGTTGTGGCTCGCAACATGTAGTTTTCCCTTTGACCATACCATCTCGATTGGATTTAAATGAGGATGGTAAAGTGGAAGCCACAGAACTTGATGCCCACCTCTTTCCAACAATTTGTCAAATTGGTATAGTTTTCTGTTGCTTTTGTTCAACTTAATTAGTTCATACAACTGTGGTTTAAGCATTTGAGATGAAAATGGAATATGATGTTTTTTTGGCCAAACAGTTATTTCTTGTTTCTTGTTTGACAACATTGGAAGTTTTTCAGAAAGAATATTATGATATAAAGCATAGTCAGTAACTACTTCAGACTCAGGAGGAAGGTAAAAACTAATTTTTCTTCAAACAGTTTTTAGTATTCATACTGTCATGGTAATCACCACCTTTTGATTTGGTAGTCCAAGTTAACATTATTTTTGGAATAAAGTTTCTTCATGATAACACATACATTATTTACAATTTTGCACACCTGTCTTCGATGTTTTTTACCTTTCACTACAGACTTAAATTCAGCCATAACTATTCACACGTGAACAAACTACTTTAAAAAGTTTGAACCATAAACCAAGTTAATTTTTTACAAAATATAGTGTCGTACATTAATTGACTATGTAGCAAACTAAAAAAAGGCAGAACCACAAACTGAACTTTATATACATGGAAACCAAAAGAGAAACAAAAATAAAATAACAATAATTGTTTTGTATTTGAATCATGATGTCTCCTTTCTTAATACTGTAAACACACAAAAATACATTCCTTCATAAACAACAGTTGCATCATGTTTATGCTACTAAGAGATGACTAATCATTGTATGCCAATGATCCAGAGAGCAATAGTATAGCAGTGACGTACAGGTTGAACCCACAGGGTTGGTCTGTCAGTGAACTTGTCATTGTAGATCAGCTGATTTTGAAATCGAGAGTTCTAAGGTTCAAATCCTAGTAAAGGCAGTTACTTTTATATGGATTTAAATATTACATTGTGGATACCAGTTTTCTTTAGTGGTTGGGTTTCAATTAACCACACATCTCAGGAATGGTCGATCTGAGACTGTACAAGATTATACTTCATTTACATGAAGTATAATCTATTTACATGAAGTTCTGGAGACTAAACAGAAAAAGAAAGATGTACGAGTTGATCATCTAAGCTCACCATTACATGGTGACTACTGTATGTAAGTTAGGAAATAAAGCTACCGGGAGAGAAAAAAGTAGACTTCTATTTCTCCCTTAAACTTAAAACATTAAAAGTTAAAATAGCGACGTAAATAAAATAAAAATGTATGTTCTGCACAGAGAATTAACTGGTTAAAAGAATTTTAACTGGTTTAAAAGAGTTTTAACTGGTTAAAAGAATTACTAATTTATGTTCAGTCATTGATTATTCTATTTTATTGATTTTTTCTTTTACTGTGCTGACTGCTATTGGCTTCTAAATAAATACTGATCATTTTCAGTTATTAGACACTAAACACTGATAGCATACAAGCCATCAAAACAGAAGGAAAAAGTTGCCCACAAACTGTCATCTTTAGAAATTATGGAAGGAAGATTGTTTAATCTAATCTGGGAACCAGTCCAGTAAACTTGATTTTAGCAACTGTATCTCTGTATCACAGTGTTATTCTCTGAAATGTTCCAAATATGATGCTACCTTCAAGCTGTAAGAACATGCAGTTTAGTGGTTTTACCAGGACTACTTATTATTAAAGTATCATCACCACCATTACTATTACTTTATTCATTAAAAGTAGGATTAAAATAATTAACAGTCACGATTTTCCAAAGAATTAGATTAAAACAGGATAAGAATTTTTCTCTCAGTTTGTGTTTTAAAATTACCCAGACTAACAAATAATGGTATCTGAATTATGTTCTGTTTCAAAAGTTTTAACATTGTCTAAGCATTTATGCAAAATCAAATTAAATTTTATTAAAAATAAATTTCTTTCTTATTGACCACCTTTCTGCTAGATTCTGATTTTAATTTTTTTTTTAATTTACTTTATTTTTTTAAATAAACTTTAAAAAATTTACTATAATTATTAAACATTAATGAGAGCAAATAAACTCTATCAATGTTATTATCATTCTCCATAGATAACATATTATATTAAGCCATTTTCAGTATTTAACCCCAGTGAAGCTTATGCAACCTCCTAGTAGAATTTAAATTTTTAAATATTTCTTTTCTGGTAACCTATTTCACTATTTTTTCACAGGACTACCCTAACTCACTGCTCTAATTTAATTCTGTTTCAAAGAAAAACAGATCTTTTTCATACAATTACAAATTTTGTAATAGTAAAATTTAAAAAAAATAACTGATCAACAAAATTAAAGAAAACAGCTTAAAAACAGTAACATAAAATTAACACTATCCAACCATCTCATAAATTGAATCACAAATGCAGCAAACATTAACTATCATAACAAAGCCATACATTAATGAGTATATATTTTTAAATTTTGCATTTACAACAGATCACATCTTAACATACTTAATCAATGTCAAAATGATATTACACAAATATATTAGGTAAAAGACACAACTCAAATCAAATGCACTTAAGATCATGTCCAAAAAATGAAAGGCTTTAAAATAAGAAAAACTCCTGGCAATAATCTAGTTGGGAATTCAATGTAAAAATAACAATGTTTGTCACTGAAGAAAATTACCAGGTAGTGAGTAAAAAACATTCATTAAAACTTACATGTGATTTGGCTTCTCATCAAAATTACTTTTATACAAAGCAGATAACATGCTAGTGAATTGGTGAATTCAATTTAAATAAGTTTACTGTATGAAGATATACTCATTGCTTTATAGCTTAAATCGCTGTAACAGCTTTTTCTGCAAAAATGTAGAAGTGATTAATAAAGTATACCTGCTGATGGAATTATTTTGCATCCTGGAATGTCTGTAGCAATGACAAACATAAATCTGAATATTTTGCTTTGAATCGGTTGAAGGACCATTGTATATGCAGCCCTGAAATGAAAAAAATGCTGCATTATTAAAAACATATTTTAGACAAATATAGATCATCTTCAATTCTTACATGCTATTATAGGTCTTATTAACTCAAACTACATTTATTTGCTAAAATGTGCTTGAAAAATATGTATTATTAGACTAGCATTTAGGAATTCCAGTAGAAATGGTTACCAAGTGTAGGGCAACAAATAATCATTAAAGTTTTCAATTAGTAAATTGTCAATGTTGTTTTACATTAATCACGGTGAAAAATGTAGCTATTGTATAATATTCATAAAAGCCACAGATAAAGTATAGGATTAAAACACAAATATAAATTTTGAACTGTCATAAGATAAAATAATTATATTCATAAGATAAGATTAAAACAATGGAAATTACAGGAAGGAGGTTAATGTAATCAAATGCAAAAATACTTGTGAGATGTAAAATGATCATCCAGTGTCCATTTTTATCATTGAAAGAACTGATTTTTTTCATCAAGACAATAATGGATGATTAGTGTTAAAATTAGAGATAATAAATAAAAAATATGTTACATGACTTGAAAAGAAATTTTTAATATCTTCACTCCTATTTGCCAATTGAAGGTAAGGAAGTTAGATGACTCAACAGTCAGCTTAATAGATGGATGTAGTAAAGAATACATGTAAAAGCATACAATTTCATTGATGTAAACAGTGAAAAAGGAGTAGAATACATCCTATGATAATGTGAGTGAAAGATAAATAAAAATAAAATAGAGAAGGTACTCAAAGTGGTAAACTGAATAAGAAGTTACAAGGTACAATATGGAAGAAGTAATGGAGAAAAAATTTAAAATAGAGATAGAATATGAAAAATGAAGATGAAAAGCCGAATTCAGGAAGTAGAAAATGAAACAGTATGCCAAAGAGATTTTGATATAATGAAAAATTGGAACCTTTGTGAAAAGAAGTAAAGGTTCTATAAAAGTAATTCTAACTTGACATAAATGAAAGCATGTAAACTTATATGTAAATAAAACTATCTTGACCAGAGATCACTGAATTCCAAGCAAGAAAATGAAATGTTATACGATTAAAGAGTGCACTGTTAGAAAAGGCTAAAAAATATATGAATATAAATAATATTAAACAATTCTACTGAATAGTGTGATTTTTCAAAAGACTAATTATTACACATCCAACCTCAGAAAAAATCAAAGTTATAACAATAAAAAAGTTAATGAGATTTATATTTCTACTGATCAAAGAGAAAACATTGGAAAATAGAGAACTCTTCAAAAATCTAATAAAGGAAAAAATTAGAGAGTGAAAATGGCTTTTATGTGCAGGTCCTGAAGAAAGGAAAGAAGAATTTTTGTTTCATACTGAAGACATATGAATTTAGTACTGAATGTAAGTACTGAAGTCTCCCGTGATTTATTATGAATTGTAAAACTATGACTACCCCATCTTGAACACTGAGATCAAAAATTGACTTCTACTATTTCTTTGACTGGGCATTGTTATTGCTAAGGTACAAACGGTGCAAAGAAATGTGTTGTTTTGACTGAAACTCTACTTTGACAAAATGAACCATATAAATTTTTCTGTTCTTTTAAAATCTTTAGTTAAAATTGGTAAAATCTGCAATAAAGATTTTATGAAGCTGCTGCTTTAGATTTGCCACTTTTGTTAGAATAAGTTACTGCTTGTGTAGTTCTGTTACTTAAGTATAATACAATTATACTGATGTTTACTTACGTTTTAGGTTAATTTTTGGAGGACAAACTGTTCTTATGCCTGAAATTTTCTCATCGATTGGGTCATATTCTGTCGCTACTGAAACTCTGCTAAGCTATGACTTCTGATGATGTGCAGCTATACCATAGTGTTTCTTATTTCACCTTCTAGCACTCCCCTATAGCCTCTCGATGGTCTGTGTATGTGCAAAATTTTGCAAACCAATGAAATCGAACCTATAGTTCAGTTTGAAGAGATGGAACTTAACCTCATCTAATGAAACTCTAGCCAGCAATCCAAGTAAATAGTTGATCCATTTTCACATTGTGTTCTATCACTGGGTTACTGTAGGAACCTGTATGAGTTCCAAAAATGACTCTGTTTCATGACAAACTCCACCAAAACTCTATTGCTATTGAGAACACGCGTCCAACACAATTTTTACATCTGGTAAACAGGCTTTCGTCTACTTCCATAAAACATCCTTCACAGGGCAACCCTAACCACAGGACTAAATGGGCTATAGCCCCGGGGCGCAAGCCTTTTGGGGGCAGCAATTTTTATTGGTGTTATATTTTTTTGTTATTATTAGTTATTTTTATTCAAAATCTTTTCATAACAAAAATAACCAATCGGTTACCCCGCTCCTGCTAGCCATCCCGTGTATTTTTTTATGAAAAGGGAACCATTAATTTCAATATCCCATGGGCGCCAAATATCTTAGGACGGCCCTAATCCTTCACCACCAATCATAACAGCCGGATGTTTCTTGAATAATTAAATGCATACTTCACCCATCTGGATATTGAAGTTGATCACAGTTGGAGAAAAGAGTTCAAGTTGACGTTCACATCATTTCACTGTCATTCCTTCACTCCTATCAAAAATGAAACAAACAGCCGTAATGAGTAGCATATTGCAATTTTCTAATCGATTACAAACTCGCATGTTTATTTTCGTACTGCAGCTATGTAAATTACAACAACACTGAACCCTCTCACCAAAGCAAAGTTAGTTTCATTTCATGGTTATTACGACATACTCTCTTGCCTTGCAAAACCCCTTCTGAAGAAAGGGAGCCTACAGTACAGTAGCCTTAAAAAAAATCTACTGTAGTCTTCTCAGTTATTGGCAAATCCCAAAATATCATATTTTTTTACAGGATCCTATTTTAAAATGGTAAATTAATCGCAATGATAGCGAACACAAGACAGACGTGACATTTCGACCGCTTTTTAAAATTGTAGTGATTATCACCAAAGCAAAAGGTAGGATAAGGCTCGACTTCCACTGGTAACAGAAACATAATATGACCGGTAAATATGAATAAATACTAGATTAGGTTATAAACGGGACAAAACAAAAATCAATCTAACAAAAAACAATTCCCCTCTATCTGTAAATTACTTTACAGATAGCTTTATACAGATAACTACAGATAACTTTAGTACTGCATAATAAATAACTTTTTATATTAATTTCAATTTCTTTTGGTAGGGTAATATGATTATACATCTTAGTTCATAAATGTATTTAATATATTTTAGTATATGTATCATTATTATTAGTAAATATTAAGTTTTACTGTTTACCTATAAAATTATGAAGGCTTACAAAAAAGTTTTTTCTAGAACTTTATAAATAAAAATATTGTTGAATTTTAAAAAACAAGAAACAGTTTTATACTGTGTTCTTAAATTACTCATAGATAACTATGAAAGTTATAAAATATGATAAACATTAATCATTAAATACAAACAGATATATCACAAATAAAAAGCACTTAACTTCTAAATACATTAAAATATATTTATGCAGGATCTGCATCAGGACAGTAGAGCTAGGACAAAAAATGTCCTAAAGCATATAAGGAAATGAGTCTTTTTAAAATTTACAATAAAAATATTTAAGTCACAGTTCATCATGCTGGTCAATGAAAGTAACATTTTTATGTTACCATTTTTGATAAAAATCTCAAATATTTTCTGACAATATTCATCTTATTTTAAAATCTATTTCCCATTTGTTAGTAACTAGAAATTCTGCCCCATTACATAATTTTGAATCTCCATATTTAGAACCCAAATATGTTCAGAAAAGCATTGTTTAAATGATTAATTATTTTTTACCTATTAGTAATAGACTAATCGTCGCATTAGTATATCCTGTTCAGGTTATCTTTCTGAGTATTTTTCTATTGTTAAAATACTTCATTGTACTTTTATTTGGTTATTTATTATTCTTCCTTATCATATATATATATATATATATATATATATATATATATATATATATATATCGATACTTTTATTTATAATATTTTTGTGTGATTATACATTATGTAACATATGTATTTTATTTCTTTTACTAAAGAGTTAAATTTGTTCTGATAATATTTTTGATCATAAATTCATTATGTAAGTTTTACTGCATTGAAACATACAGTGTATTCAGGCAGCTGATGAAGAATTTGATCAGCTAATACAAGAATTAGATTTTTAATTTAATAAAATGAGAATGCTATAAATTGTTTTTTTTCTAAATTATTTTGTTTATAATACCTTAAGTTAATTTTTCACAATTTTTTCAGCATAATTTTTCTATATTCCCATTACTTAGGTATAAATTATGTTTATTGGCAACATAGTTTACATATTACATTCAAAATTTGTTTTACAAGATTTAACTCAAACATTTTTTAAAATTTTATTTTGAAGTAATTTATGTTAGTTACTCTTTTCATAAAAGTGTGAAAAATAATTTTTTCCTCACTTTAAGTTTCAACTGATATTGTTTCAAAAAGAATTCAATATCTAACGTTGGGACTGGTTTATTTTAAATTATTTATAAAATATATTACATCTAAAATCTTCCTTTATTATTTGCATTTAATAATGTAATGTTCATTACATTTCTGAGGCAAAATGAGGGAAATAATTGTGATTGGTCCATGATCCAAGTTTAACTTGATAGTAGAAAAGAGAAAAAATTGTCTACTTAGTATGGCAGAAACCTCCAAAAAGACTAATATAATAGATCCATTATTATTGCAACTGTCTCTTGATTCTGCAGGGCTCAAGTTCATGTCAATTGAATATAAGCCATGTTGTGGTTGCTGGGTTCAATTAGTGGTATTGACCAGGAACAGTAGCCTGAGTGTGACAGGATCAGTGATTCAACTGAAACACTGACTTTAATAATAACTTTAACTTAATAAATTTAATAAAGTTATTAAGATTTAAAAATTTAGTTTTCCTTGTTCTCAAGATTATTTTGATAATGCCTTTTATAATTACAAAAAAGCAAAAAAAAAAAAAAAATTAGCTTAACTTACGTATGACCTACAGGTACAAAACCAAAATTTATTTTTTGTGGAATATTTGGTAAATTAATGTGTTCTGGAAGAGCTCTTATTATAACCATTAAATTACAGTCTGAACTACAAATAACTCGAAACCACTCATTATAATGCCGAGAGCAAGTAGGCTGAAATGTAACTTTAATTATTTGTGACATGCCTGACACTAACCATTTCTGAAAAAAGCAAAGCAACAAAGTAAAAATTAAGATACAAAAATGATTAAAAGATTTCAAGATTCATTAAAATTAATTAAGACTTTTTACGTACTATTACAGCATGAAAGATAATTTTAGAAATTAAAATCATTTATATGGAGTTTTGTTTTAAAATGCAACCCAAAAATAGCTACCCAATTTAAAGAAAAATAATGTGCTATATTTAATGTGATTAGTTAAATATCACATTTGTGCAAAGCAATATTGAAAATAAATTGTTTTATAACAACTGTTGAAAGTGTCCACCCTTTTCATTTATGCAAGCCTTTACCCTTTTTTTATATTTCGTTCAACCTTTCAAAGTGTCTCGTCCAATTTCTCATAATTCTTTAGTTATGTTGGCTATCAGTTCTTAGTGGTGTGTGGATTATTTTTGAGTACACAACCTTTTATATATCCCAGAGAAAAAATAACCAGGAGAAAGATCAAGTGACCTATCTGGCCATATGCCAGTCAGTATTACTCTTTCACAAAAGAAATTCCTCAAAAGGTCCATTGTTACTTTTGCCATATGGCATGGGGCCCCATCTTATTGAAACCACCAATGTTTTTCATTTAAATGTAAATTTGCAATAAATTTTATTATAATTTCTTAGTAGAGGTCTGCATTAAGAGTATTTTCAAAGAATATGGGATCAGTTATTCTTTGCCTGGAAATTGCACACCACACACCAATTTTCCATAGATGTAGAGGTGTGAATGGATGGTGTGAGGATTATTGGAGGTCCAGTAGTGATCATTGCAACTATTAATGTAACCACTCAAATGAAACCAAGCCTCATCTATAAAAAATTAATTATCCAACACTCTAATCCTCTCCAAAACAAACTGGTTAAACCCTTCAACAGTAGTGAAACCATTAGCGTAATCAACTCAGTGTAATTCATGTGGTACATTAATTTGATATGGCTTTAAGTTAATTAGCTGGGTAGCTTTAAAGGCACTAAACAGAGATATTCTTTTTTTTGCACAAGTTTTCATAATGGTTTGTTAGGCGAGTTTTAAAAGCTTACTCTAACATGTTCCAATGTTTTGTCATTTAGTACTGAACATTTCTGGTTATGTCTCTGATTGCAAACAGAACCAGTCCCTCTCTATTCCTTTATCAAATGATGAATTGAAGATTTATTTGATAAATTCTTAACCAGAAACTGCAATTGAAAAGCTTCTTGCACAAAATGAAAGATCTAGTTGTTATTAATTTTCCACAGTAAAAAACCTTTCTTCCATGTTCAAAATCATTTCTTTTTAATATAAAACACAGATAAGAAAAAATAACTAACTGGGCCAGCGCAGGATGGCAGGCAAGATAGGTGACTTCCTACGGCAGCGACAAAATTTAGGAGAGACAAAACCGCCTGAACTAAAGCACAAAAAAAATTAACACAACCCACAAAAATATACTTTGATTACTGGAATATAGAAAATAATACTTAATATTTATTAGTACAATAATATTATTGCTATACTTGTTTTGTTTATTGTTTTAAAATTATATTGAAAATAGCAGGTACACTAGTTTTAGTTTGTAAGTTTGTTGTCATTAGTTCGTTAAATATGTAAATATTATTTTTCAAAAAAAAATTTTCATAAACCTGTATTATAGTATTATTATCATAATTCAATTATGCCATTTTTCTGGTTAACACAATTCTTTTATATCTGTATGTTTTTTAAATTTTAAAGATTTTTTGAAGCTTGGAGGGCCGCATTTTTTGGGTTTGCCTACAGCGGCAAAAATTTTAGCGCTGGCCCTGCAACTAACTGGTTACAAAAAAAAAAATAGAAAATTATACTAGCTGATTACAAAACAACAATAGGTAGTGCTGCCAACCTCTTCATCTGAAATTATTGTATTAACTTTTTAAAGTATTTTGATTGGGTTGCGTTTTAAAACAATCACCCAGTATCTATTACTGTTCATTCATTGGCCCTCTTCTCTTCTATTCACAATTATATCTTTGCATATTAACTTGAATTAAGATGTTATTGGTTAATATGTTTTTGTTTTCCTACAATTAAAGTCTTTTCTATCAATAACAAACAGATTTAATTATAGAAACTAATTTTAAAGAGTTGTATGTACATATAATAATAATAATAAAATACTTTTAACAATTTTTTCTTGGTTATCTAGCTGTTTATTTTCAATCATTTTGACTTTATAGCCATTTTTTGTCTTTCTTTCTATCCTTGGCAGTTCAAAAAATTTAAGTAGGGATAAGTTAAAAAGTATCTCTACAATGCTACAGTTATTATTTGATAAACACACTCTAATTCTTCTTTTGGTTGATAGCATATCTGGTAAATAAAATAATTTGTAGGATTACCTGCATTAAATACTGAAAAACATTAGCACTGTAGCCTAGTGAAATTAATTTTCAATCTGTGCTTCCAAATAAGAATAGAATAATGGCTTACTAATTCACAAATTCTTATTGGGATTATCGAATGTGTTCATCTCAACAAGAGTAACTTAGAAAGTACTACCAGACTTGGCAATGCTTCGCTACTACTAGATTTGAGTATAATTTAATTTATGTATATATAAATTAAATGAACCAAATTAAAATTTTTATAATATAATACACTAAAAAAATAAACATTACAGAAATTCGCAGAATTAACCTTTCATTTTATTCTTTTTCCCTTCTTCTCTTTTTCCCTTTTTCTCTTCTTCTCTTTTTCACTATCTCCCTTTTTCTCTTTTTCCATACTTCCCATTTCCCCATTCCCTTTCCCCTTCCCCATTTCCCTTTTTTGATTCCCATTATTTCCCATTTCTCTCTTTTTTCCCACGCGTAAATCGGTCCAGTAGTTTTTTTAGTCTATAGCGGACAGACATACGAACATTGCCTTATATATATATATTTTTTTTTTTTCGTAAATATTTCGACATCGGCGCCACCAAGTGGATATAGTTTTTGCAAAAAAAATTTCTTTCCACGTAACTAATATGTATTCTAAATATGAGCCAAATCGGTTAATAAATATTTTTTTTCTAACTATATCAATCCCAGCGTCACCTAGCCGCTCCATTTTTCGCAAAAATATTTCTTTTCACTTAACTAATATATATGGTAAATATGAGCGAAATCGGACCATAAATGCAATTTTTTTCAAATATCTCAACCCCAGCGCCATCTAGCGGGTCCATTTTTTCAGAGGTATTTCTTTCCATGTAAGTAACATATTCTGAATATGAACCAAATCGGACCATAAATACAATTTTTCGAAATATCTTGACCAAGCGCCTTGGTCAATTCTTCAAAGAGCGGTCCAAACTAATTCGACCAAGGCGGTAACCTTGGCGGGCGGGAGGGCGTGCGCACAACTCACCAAAGTTTCATCACAATCGGATGAGTTTTTACATTTAAAAAAAGGAAAATTATATTTTTAAAGTTTAATAGAAAATCCATTACAAGATGAATAAAATAAATTAAAAAAATATTTCTTGTTTACCAGAATGACAAAATATTTTTTTAAAACTACAAACATTATAGATTACACAAGTTAATTTCTCAGAAACAATGACATTAACATGAAAATTTCATAGATGCCATTTAAAAGCCAGGAACTTAAAGTACATTCAAGAAATATGGATTTTGTAAACTCAATAAATTTGACAAAAACAACACATTAAATGTATGTACACATCATAAATCAAGTTTAAAATATGGCCTCATAATGTTTATATATATCTACAGAGTGATTCAAAACTACAGTATACAGCAATCTCTCGGGAGCTAATTCTATTGCTAAAAATTGGAAAAAAGTTCATATAAACATAAGCCCGAAAATGCTCCGTTAGCGAGTCGCGGCTAGCGAAAGATTTCACCCGGATTTCGGTTCCCCGGGGAAATGAAGATGTCTTGAAATTCTGGGAAAATAAATTAAGAATCGAATTTAGTTGTTTCTATGGTTTATGACTTTTTTGTTTAGAGGTGGAGGAACCCCATTTACGGGCGCCGAACAAGTTCCGCAAGCTATTACAGAAAATGAGTATGTATTTCTGCGCACTACCGACTAAACCTCCACTCCTGGCGATCCCACCGCCTGGGAAACCGCTAATAAAGCACTACTTCAGGAGGGGGTAAGCCCCCCCACACACACATTCGGTCTCCACAAGCAAACATCATCCATACCAGAACACTACACGCGCACACTGCACACCAAAAATACCTAAAGAAGGAAAACATCCAGAAAAATAGCACACCTAACAGAAACTTATGCGATTCCTTAGTTCCTCTTTGTTAATCTGTTTTGAGTAAACAATTGACTTCATTCAACCCCACACAAAAAAGTCTGATGGCGTGAGGTCGGGAAATCGTGGTGGCCATTTCACTAGTCCGTTCCGATCAATCCATTCTATGTAATATTTAAGTACGCATCTCCTGTAAGCCCCTTGGTAAGAAAAATGGACCAATCTAATTATCACCTACAACACCCAACCATACATCAGTTGAAAATATATGCTTAAAATGTCTACCGCAGCCTCATGTGGGTTTTCATCCTCCCAAATATGGGTGTTACCAAAATTTACTATTTCATTTCTTGTGAAGTACGATTCATCAGTTACCGGAATACGACGGAAATTGCGATTTCATACCGATGTTTTAGTTAACCATCGGCAAAATACCTTCCTTTATTATGATCTTGTAGATCATAATTACGGAATGTGAAGATAGCACGTGCGCTGAAGAAAGAAATGCATAAACTGCAAAGCTTCACATTCGGCAAAGTCTCGGGAATGCCCCTGTTATAAGGGAAAAAAGCCGTATTAAAGATCTTTACTGAGCAGAAGTTGTCCTTTCTGGTGACACGTCAGGAATACAGAAAATCCGGCGGCATGAGGAATCCCGTACAACCTGTTATTAATTTCGTAATCATTCCTCTCAAACAATGTACAAAAAGAGAAAGAATGGGCATCGTGACAAGAGCTGACCAAATTGTTAAAATCTTTGTCAGATCAAGTAAAGTCCCTTACGTCTACTATTTCAGCATTAAGTACTAGCAAGAAGGTAATTTCTGCCAGAAAAACCGATGGTGGTCAACCTAAACCCACATCAATCATTACAACAACACATAAAGTTTCTGCTGCACCTACCGTAACGCAGCAAACAACTAAGATCGTTGTGAAGGGATCTATTAAAACACCATCGCTTAGAAGGGCATCCAAATCCTCATAGGCTTCCAAATCCCCCTCCCCAAATCGAAATTTCTACGAGGACATGGTGGCGGATGAAGTGCCCGAAGAAGCAGAGCACTTATTAAAGTCAAAAAATCCAAAAAGAAAAACCGCATAGTATTTGATAAGTAATTTTTACACAGAATTTTTATGTATAACAAAAAAAAGCATTACTTACGGCTGCAAATATTATTCTGTGGAATATTTGCGGTCTCCGTTTCCTACTGTAAGGCTACTGAAATCCTAATAAACGAAGAGAACCCAGTGCTGCTTACGATGTTTGTATCCAGAAGGGATAGGCAGAACTTAGATCTCTGCTTATTGAACGATGGTCGTACACGTTTGTATCATCTTCATCAGGTACATCTTAGTGCATCAATCTGTCGTTGTGTTCAGCATCCCAATTTCCACATCTTAACTTGCGCGCTTCCAAAAACCTTTTTGTAAGTGATCACAGACCGGTTGTTAGCTCGGTCGGTAATAGTGATTTGCCTGAGAGTCAGCTACGCAGACGGGTGATTGTGAAGACAAACTGGATTGGGTACAAAGATTCATTTAGCCAATATGATGAAAGTGAAGTTGCGATCCAATCCACCAACTTTTCATGTTTGCACACCTTATACTTGATAGTGCAAGTGAATATATCCCCTTAACATCTGGAAAACCAAGAAGGCCTGCTGTTCCTTGGTGGAACGAAGAATGCAGGAGGGCATTACGGGATCGTCACAGGTCTTTGCGTAATTTCAATCGTAGGCTTACCACAAAAATTCTCTGGGCCTACTGTAATGCGAAGGCTGTATGCCGTCGAGTGTTTTGGTGTGCTTATTGGAAATTAAGGCTAAACTATGTTTTATCACTTCTCGACGACTTCCATAGTCAGTTGTTTGGAGAAAGGTTCGGGCCATGTGTGGATCAGGACGATCTCCACCGCTGATTGTACTAGAAATCTGCGGCATTCTCTTTACCGCATTAATTGATGTGGCAAACACTTTGGTTACTCATTAAGGTCAGTTTCACTAACATCACCTACTGTCCTGAGCTTATGAGGTATAAATTGCAGGTAGAAAGTGGCCTTTTACTGTCAGAGATTCGCAAAACGAATTAAAAATTCCTTTTTCTTTTTATGAAATAAGGTATGTGTTGAAAAATTATCATGACACTTCCCCTGGAAATGTTTCAGGTTCAGTATGTTATATTATTCCTGAATAGTGCATTACAATATCTTTTGTCTATTTATAGTAAAATATTCTCCGACCAGGTATTTCCAGATTCCTGGTCAGAAGCATTAATCATCTCTGTACTAAAATCTGGTAAAGATAAGCATGCCCTTCCAGTTATCGTCCTATATCCTTGACCAGTACCCTGTGCAAGTTGATGGAAGGTATGATAAACTGTTGTCTAGACTGGTACCTAAATGAAACACTCTAATTGTAACTGAACAATGAGGTTTCTGCCAAGATAGATCGGCAAGCCATCATGTGGGTGACCTGGAATCTTATTCAAAATGTCTTTCTACTATTCCAATGCCTAGTTGCGGTATTTTTTTATGTGCAAAAGATGTAAAACACAGCTCAGAGAAGAGGAATCCTAAATAAACTGTTTTGTTTTTTTAATAAAGTTAACTTCAGTATCCTATATTCAATTTTTTCTTAAGTAATTTACATGAATCTTTTCAGAATTAAATTTTCAACATACTAATTGAAAAAAAAAATAATAAACTTAATTAACCGTTAAACCCAAAAAGGTGTTATTTTTTGCCTCCAATTTTTGTGCTTATGTCAGATATCTTTAAAATTAAGTGTTACAGTTCTGAGACCATTTTTTTTAAAATATTTTCAGGTAAAACACTACAAAAAAAAAACTAAATTTGCCCCTTAATTTACCTTCCCAGAATTTCAGGAAGTTTTAATTTCTCCAGGGAAACCAAAATCTAGGCGAAATCTTTTGCTATACGTAACACGCTAACGAAGTGTTTTCAGGTCTATGTTTATATGAACTTTTTTCCTAGTTTTTGCTATAGAATCAGCTCCCGAGAGATTACCGTACAGTTTTGAATCACCCTTATATAAACAGGGGTCCCTCAAAGAAATGGAGAAACTTTCAGAACATGTTCTACTGGTGAAAATAATGATAAAAGTTCACATATGAGTAAACATAGGTATGGAAACGCTTTGTTTTCGAGTTACGGCTAGTGAGAGATTTCCCCCAGATTTCAGCTCTTCTAATAAAACGATGCTCCACTGTATTTTCTAGACCCCAAATTATAATGTACTACTGCTGCTACTCCAACAATAATATAACGTAATATATTACTACTTTACCACTCCAACAAAATCAAATCTGAAGTATTCTGTCTGAGGTGGCAAAACCAATATTTTTACTGGATGTGATGATATGTTTAATATTTTTATTTCCTTACGTAAAACTATGCACTCTCTAGAATCTATATAGAATATGAAATTCAAAATACTTGGCGTAATTCTGATGAGAGAATTTTCATTTTTTACTTCAAATTTTTCTGGAATAAAAGAAAAGTAGGGTCAAAAGTAATGAAGGCAGTGGTAAACCTTTTTCTTTTTTTTATTCTAACATAAAATTGCATCTTACCAGTCATAACAATTTTTGAATCTTTGCTGAGACAGTAAACTGCAACCATTCAATCAAATACTTCTGCAACATTGAAGATATTTCAGGGCTTAACATCCTAGAAATTATGAATTTGTATCATGTAAGGTAAATGACGCACAGGTTTAAAACCACCTTTATTAATCTGACTTTCATAGATAACTATAATAATACAAGTCCACTTTATTGCAGATTGTAATAACTAATGAGAGAAACCATTGATGGCATTTAAAAAATAATGGTTTTAGATTTCCATGTGATTATTACTTTTTTAGGATTTTTCTACTTTTTACATGAAGTGGTAAGCATAATTAAAATATGGCAGTATTCTCATAGACTCAGGGTGATCAGTACATTAGTTACATGGAAATTAATTTATATGTAAATAAAAGTACTATGTGTCATATATTTAAGCTGAGTTGTCACAGAACTGATATAGCAATTACTGATAAGGAATAATTCTTAACTAACAATCTATCAAATTGTTCAATCTTGCAAATTCATGTACTCTATATTTTTTAATTTAAAACTATTCATAAAAAACTGAATATGAAAAATGAATTTTACAATCTATGGAGGATCATAAATCATGGTACTTTACTTCTTTATGGATCTTTGTTTTATGCTGGTGTGTGAACTTGCCATAGTAATAATAACTCAGGAGTGTTATTATGGAGGAATGTTTTTATTAGGCAGAGTTTTTCACATGTAGGGAAGTAGAAAAAGAAGAAAATGGGTTGTTTCTGGAGAGAGATTATTTTTTAATGTTAATTACCTTCAAGTGCTCTAAATTTTTACATGCATGTTAATTTCAGAAAAAACAAATTTTACCTATGATCCCATAATTTAAAAAATTTCCTAAATATTTTCATAATTGGAAATCAGTAGAAATTACTGGATGCATGGCATTTTTCATATGCTACAAAAATTTCATTTCCATATCCCACACACAAGCTTCAAGCTTAAGTGGTGATATCAAGAAAAACAAATTTTACAAAATAATATTACAGCTTATAATACAATTATACTTACTAATTAGCATTCTAATATCTCCCAGAATTAAATCCAGTATAGGAAAATATAACTGCAGTAATTGATTCATTCATAAGAATAACTGTAGAATCATTAAATAAAAAATGATTTATAGCAGCAGTTAAAAAGGTTATTCTGGGTTAGTAGCTTGTAATATTAGTGTCTGTTATATTGAATAAAACTTACTTTTACTTTAAGTGTCTTTTTATATTGTTGCTGCTTCTTTGCACTCTCTTTTTACTTTTGTCTAACTTCACAATTTTCTACTTTTATTCCTTTCATTGTCTTTCCTGCTTCATGGCCTTGGGCATTCTTTTCTTCTCTTTTGTGCAGGTAATCACAAAATCTTTTAAGGAAACCTTGAACCATCTACTTATATAACCACCATAACAGCTTTTGCTAAACATCACATGTCATCTCTAATCATGGGTATACTACTTCACATTTTATTATCTATGAAGTCCAGTTTTTTCTTATACATACTTTTTTGAAATAAAATCTTTTTTCATTGTTAAAAATGTTGAGTGAGTACTTCCATTTCATATTCCACAAGAATCTTCTACTCCATACATCATTACACTCTTAACAATGTGGTTCTGGAAAATATTTTTTGTCTTCTTCTTTTGTTGTTACACAAAAGATCTGCTGGTAGAAATGGGTCCTACCATTAGTTATTTAAAATAATTTTGTGTAACTATTCCATTCCTCTAAATAGCTCTTCCAAATACTTTGTTTTATACTTAGTATTGCTTCTCCCTCATGCAAGTTATTTATCAATCTTTAACCTACACCTAGGTATTCAACTTTTCTCTAAACAAATTTTTATAAAAAAAAAAATTAAACTTAATTAATTAAGAAGTTATTTAAGTATTAATAATAAATTGGACAATATTTTTAAATTTACTGATGCAATAAAATTAGGTATGATATAATTGCGCATATTGTACAGTGTATAATGGTGTTTTATAGTACAAACTGAATTTGTAAACATGTTTATCTGCTCATTTAAAAAATTTCATGAAAAAATTTCAGTTGAGCCAAATCATTGTGTATTAGAAAGTTATGCAATAGAAAGTGTTTAAGATTTACAAGAGGTATTTAAGATTTATATAAGTATATAAATTATCAAAATTAATAACAATAAAAGATCATTTGTTTCATGATACTTATAGTTTGAGCATAATTACTTTAAACATAGATGTAAAAATTTGGTATGGACTTATTAAAAATTTAAAAAAATTATTAATTTAAACTTCAGTCACTTTCTTTGATAATGACCAATGATATCATAACAGTGTGTAATAAATTCTGACTTAGCCTACATCATACAACAAGATATCCATTTCATGTATGCTTAGATGTTATTTAGATAAAGGTACATTTAAAATTTATTGCTACATGACCATAATAGTCAAAGATGAGTTTATGACTAATCTTTTTTTATATAGCAAATTTTAATAAATGAAAAAGGTTTTAGTTAGTACTTTTTAGTTTTTCAAATACACACACAAACATAATATCTAATAATATGATTAATAGTATTTGTGTATTAGAGTAACATACTGTAAATCCTAGTATATAAGTTGCCAGCACAATGCTGAACTTCATTTAGGATATTTAGAAAGGTTAAACAAAATAGATCCATAACACAAGGTAAGTTTTTAATTATTACAATGACTGTGGACTTTTCAGTATGTTAGTAGCAGCACCAAGCTCAACCCAATCGTACAAACACACAATATGTATTCTTTGGAGAATTGTCATTGTTTTATTGACTTTGTATATCAGTGTCACAATTAAAATTTTATTTAATTCACTCATTTCTTAAGAGAAGTGTTTTTATGATAGATAAAGTGTTTTATAATAAATTTTAACAGGGTTGTAAAAATATGTGAATAATATTTCATGTAACTGAAGAGTAGAGATTTTCCAAAAAAAGATACAGACTGTAAAGGAACCAGAAACTAGGTTGTTAATGGGACACTTGTTCCTGAGTAGCAGAGAAATGGAGATGATATTTAATAAAATTACTTCACAGCATTAGCTTATTTCTCCTCTGGCATTAAAATAAACAAGAGATTTCCTCTTACTTGTCAGCAGTATTATACATATTACCTTGGTTGTTGTGACATTATTGTATTAATTATCATTATTCATTTTTTTTTTTAAATAATATTTACTATATTTATGAAAGTTTCTATGATTTCATCCATAATGATTGGAGATGAAATTATTAAAAACTATGCAGTTGACAAACTAAACTCATTTGTTATATTTATTAAATTGGATTCAAATCTCATTTCTGAGTTAAAGATTTAAATTAACGTTAATTTTTAACAAAAAATTATTTGTACTAAAAGTAATATTTTTTTTACATAATCTGAACACTTAATTCTACCCTCAGCATATAAAAACGATTTCTGTTTTTTTTTTGGCAAGAATTCTGTATTTTTACATTGTCATTGTCAATAAAATATTTAGAACATATATAATTAGAGAAGGAAACAGGACAGTTGTTTTGCTTAACATAATTTTGACTGCTATAACTACTTTATTATTACATTACATATATTTTATTAAATAGGTTATTTATAAGAGGGTTGTAAATGAATATTCTTACTTGTCTCAACATAATTGAAAAAAATCGGATATTTTTCAATAAACGAAGTATTTCCTTCAAATGTTGAATCACATTTTTTTTCGTTTTTTGATGAGACGGAACGTTCTGTTTCCATTTTTATTAAATCAGTTTGTTTATATCAAACACAATAACATTATTATTCCCGATACATACATTTAAAATATCCGCCTTTTCTATGCTAACCATTGGTAGAATACACATTCATTTATCAGCTGTTTTAAGCAATATGTAACGTCTACAGAAGCATCTGTTTGTGGTTTGTCAGTGTAGCCGATTTCGTTGAAGTGTTTAAGGATGTTTCCGTATTGTGCGGAATTTTGTGTTTTGCTTGTCTTTGTATGTTAGCCTCTTAATAATAATTGTGTATTGTAATAATAGAAAATGATAGTGTACGCGTTGATTTCTAGAACTAAGGATGGAATGGCCCTCTCAGCTACTACCGATTTTAATGATGAAGTTAACAAAAGTCTTAAGGAAAGTAAAAAATATGTGAAGTTAGTTGCGAAAAAAGCAGCCCAGTATCCAGATAGATGCACCGTCAATCTTGGAGCTCATAATTTACAGTTAGTACATTTAAATGTTAGTTTTTATTACTAGGTTTGAACGGAGTAGTTTTTTCCAATTACATGTTTTAATCCAGTTCATGGTTTTAAATGAACGACGTTATTTCTTTCTGTATATTTTTTCGAATTCTGCCTGAATTAAGATTCGTTTACACCAAACATTGTGTATTATAATTTGAATCGTGCTATTAACTGTAACATAACCTAGCTTTTTGGTATTTAGTTTTAATTCTTGTTTAGTACTTTAATTATTGAAATTATAGCATTAACATCTTCAAAAATTCCATGTGTTTTATATATTTGTCACCAAAAATTCATAAAATTGTTATTTATCTGTAAGGAAGTGTAAATTTTGAGTTGTGTAGTTACTGTCTTCTGTTAGTGTTGCCGAATTTGGACAGTACATATATGTTGTAACGCTTTATGATGAAACTTATGAGTTGTAAAACTAGGTTTTTTCATAGCAAGTCACCTTTGTAATCAATAGTCGATGCAAAGGAAATATACAAACATTAAAGATTAATTTACTACGGAGCATTGTAAAAAGTAGAAAGTAAAATTTTCTTTGATATTACAATATATTTATCTAAGTAAGTTACTATAAATTGTTATTCTGCGATTATAACTTAAGAAGTTAAGTTCAAATTTGACATTTATCAAGTTGATAAATGGTAAGTCAAGAGATGGTGAGAATACAGCACTGATGCACTGAGCATAACTATTTCTGGGGGTTATTAATCTTCAATATATTTGTTTTTCAAAAGCTAGTTTTCTGTAGCTTTGCTATTTTCTGTTCTTTTTACAAAGTCTATTTCACCATCATTCCCTTCATGTTATTAATTTTAAACATTTTATGTTGAGAAGTAATTCAGATTTGTTGCTTTTGAACTACAGACCTGATAAATCCATTAGGCTAAAGGCTATGTATTCTATATTAAATGAATAATATTTGTGCAAACATATTTTTGCTATATGAAGTTAAATTGAGTTAAATTTCTTTCAGAGAGTTTTTAATACCTATTTATTCCCTTATTTTGCACACTTTTACAGTGTGTAATTTTGCAATATTTTGTGAAGAAAAGACAAATTTTTGAAAATCACATCTCTGTTATTCTGATTAACAAAAGGTTAGAAAATCTTCAAAACTGAATTAAAAAATTCAAAATTATCATTCCTTTTTAAAATAAGTTATATTTTAAATAGTTGCTTAATGAAGGATAAATATAGTTATTATTTTGTTTTTTTAATTATTGTATGTTCAGCATGAACTGTAATCTTCAAACAGTGATTGGTATGGAAAAAATATTTTAGAAAAACTATGCTGTCTGTATTGAAAGTTGATTCTTGACACTAAAAATAACCCTGTTAGAGACTTTCATATTATCAGATATCCATATGAACTGACCTCCATGGCATGAGTGGTAGCATCTCGGCCTTTCATCTTATCCTTTGAGATAATATCTAACGGTGGTCCTGGAGAAGTAAAAGAAAAAATCCATATGTACAATGAAGAAAATACAAGAATGAAATTATTTTTTAAAAGGTCTGGAGTTGCTGTACCTGTTGGTTTAATAAGGCTTGAAGGCAGTTAGATTCATTAAAGATGGTCTGAGATTATTTTCAGATTAGTTTAATCCAAAAGAACTGGTCCGTTCAAGAATAGGAAAATTCATTCCAAAATGTTTTTTTTTGTGTTATGAAATTTCGATTACGGATAGCATATAAATATTCAAAAAAATTATTTTTAATAGTTGATTAATTAAAAATAGATTAGATAATAGGGGGCTTGGTTGGCAATGAATCAATATAAATAGCTTTGCCAATACAATACGTCAGGTTTTGATGCATTTTTGGTTGGCAGTACTATCTGCTACGATTTATCTTATGTTGTTTTCATCCAAATATACCAGTAGTTGAGCACAGATTGCATTGTTTCAGTAATGGTATTTTTATATATTTTATTAAGCTATAAAATATTGTGTATCTAATCGATTTAGTGTTTCTCTTCTGATTATAAATTTAAATATCTCTGGTAGAAATTACCTTGAGTAAAGTAAAACAATTAATGCAAAAATAAAAGTAGACAATTTTAATGTAATTTTTAAAACATGAAAAATCTAGTTTTACTTAGCTGTTGAGAAAATCTATGAATTAATCAGAATATGCCTGATGACGAGTTCTTTAATCTAGAAAAAATTAATTTGCAATGAACCACAAATCACAAACATTAGAAAGTTGAAGTATTATAAATTTTATTTTTCAGTTTTAAAATAAAATTGCTGGTAACATTACTGTAAGAGTATTGCATTATAGAGAAAAGATTGTGTCGTTACATGGCTTTCACTATGTAATTTGAAGATGGCCTGAACAGACAGTTGTTATACCTTGCATGAGAGCAAAATGAAATATTAAAACTATACTGACAACTGAAAAGCTAAGGAAGCTGTAATTGAGGTTCTGAGAACTACATCATATCTGAATTAAACCTTACGGGATATAAATGGTATATACAAAGTTGAAGCAGAATGTTAACGTAAATAATTTGACTTTTAAAAATAATAATAAAGTACACACCCAAGTGCAAAGTGTCCTTGGTTAACACAAAAAGCTTAGCAGTAAAAAATTATTTATACAAATTCAAAAAACTAGCAGCATATTCAGTCAAATTGTAATATGTAGTTGTGTTGTAATTGTAATATGTAGTTAAAATTAAATTTTTATTGTTTAAAAATAAAATATATATTATTTAAAAAGAAGAAAATTATAAGAATGAGACAAAAACAGTGCTTAATTTTATATCTGTAAAATTGCAGAAAAAATTGTATAATGATGATCTGCTTTCAAAGCAACAAACCCATATTGTTAGATAAACACCTACAAACTCTGTTTACTTAACAAATATTTTCAAACAGCTTACAGTTGTTACTCTTTTAGTAGAAGAGTAAACACTTCTAAATTATTGTCAATTGTTAAAGATGATTGCAGCAAAAAAAAAAAACAGCTGTAGAAAAACATAGTACTGGTGTAAATAAAAATGAAAAGCACACTGCTTTAAGTAGTGTGCTTAAGTGGATAGGCCTTATCAGCTTATAATGAATTTCCCAAATAGCTAGAAAGCTATAAAATTTGGCATAGTTATTCCAAGGGTTCTTTAGAAAAAGTAAACTAAAATTATTTTGAACAGTTTCTCACGGGATAATAAATTAAAAGGGATGTGAGACTGGAATTAGCAAGTGGTTAAACTAGAAGAAAGGAGTGTTTGGAGTTCTGTAAATTAGTAAAAAGAGAAATTGTCTGTAGTTGAACATTGCCTTGGAACTGATCAAAAAATTAGTTTATTAGAAACAAGAGTTTTAAAATATGTATTTATAATAAACAGGAATTAGATGTTTGGGAAACTTATATCAATTATAGTTCAGAAACTTTTATTGCTGAATGATTGGGAAATGATATTTACTAGCTATGTAGTTTTAATTTATTAAAAATCTTTAGGTAAAATTAATCGACTGTAAATCCTGCCTGAATTTATGTATATCTCCCGTTTAAGATTCATTCTATTTTTCTTGAGATAAATTTTTATTCAACTTATGTAAAAGGTATGCATTATGTCATAATAAGCAATTTGAGTTGAAGTTTCAGTGGTTCAAATTTTTTAAGCCAAATTTATGCTTTCTGTTGAATTGACTGGAACTATAACAATTGTTTTGTATTTTTTTTCTCAAGTTGATGTGAAGTGATACCTAAACAGTTACTTACATTTTTATATTTATAATAAACTGCGTGTTACTTTTCTTCTTTTTTTTTTTGATGAAATTAAAATTAACAGTAGTAGTCTTTTATAATTGAATTTTATATAAAATTTTTATTTGAATACAGTATTTTTATTTCAGCTTTATAACGACTTCAGGTGTTACGTATCTTACATTATGTGATTCAACATATCCAGCAGTTTTAGCTTTCAGCTTTCTTAATGAATTAATGAGAGAATTTATCGTCAATTATGAAACAGTTAGGGTTAATTTAGCCAGACGACCATATTCGTTTATAGAATTTGGTAAGTTTTAATATATTATTCAAATCTTTACAAACTGTTAAATGTTATTATAATATTATTAATATTATTCAAATGAATAATGTTTTTCAGAAGTAGGCCATTTCTTTTATTGGTGTAATGCAAGGGAGTCAGAACACTCCCTTGCATTACACCCCCGAACACGTGGTTCGGGGTAAATTTTGGCTGTCTGGGAAAATTTCACAGAAATTTTTACCAGTCATAAAAAATAGAATTCGTAATGTAAATATCATCTGATGTTGTATTCACATCATTTTTGCAATTATTAATTGGAATAATTAATCTTTTAACAAGTTTTGAAAAAAAACATTCATCCTATTGAGTGTTAGGAATAATGAGAACAAAGGTAGCAACATCATTCCTAGGGAGCAATAACCCATAAACTCAAATCGCGACAGTTAAGGACCACATTACTGATAAAATGCATTGTGGTCACCAGTGTGCGAGTGCATATCGTCTCCTCTCTACTACACTATTCATTTAGTTGCTTTTGGGTAGGCAACAGTGTTTCTTTTTTTATTAGTTGGCTGGCTGCAAGTGTATTGTTTTTTTTGTAATAGTGAAGTAGTTAGGTGACTTTTAATATTGATATACACAATATACAGTATAGAGAGTATAAAATATTGTAATTGTACATTAACTATGTCAACATTTAAAAGTAAGCAAGACATTAACTGTGCGTTTTGTGACTGGTGCACCAAATGTGATAATTTTGGAAATCATTTTGTAAATAAATACTCAATTAAAAAATCAAGAACTAAAGATCAAGCTAGTATTTCTGTATTTTTAAAAACAAAAACTTGTGACTGTGATGAAGTAGTAGTGAACCTTTAAAAAAACAAATAAAACTTGATGAATCACAATCACTTTGTACAGAATCAGACTTATCTTGCAGGCAAAACAATGCTGATGTTGGTGGTAACGTGTCTATCTCTAACAGGCCAACTATTTAAACTAATGTTTTTGAACAGTTATCAACTATAAATCAGGCAGTATCTGGCCTTAATGAAAAAGGTGATGAACTATTAAATCCGAAGGATTTAATAGTTCATAGTTCAGGTTAAAACTATTGAAATAGGCCCATATAGTTCACATGTCGAGGCCAACACTCCAGTTGAAATAAATGAAAAATTTGAAGCAAAACTCAAATTAATTAGTACAAGCAAATCGCTTCCAGATATTTGTCAGCTAGTGCAGTGCACAGTAGAACATATGGGCACAGTACATTGCTCCCATGTGTAGAGCATTATCAAACTATTCCCAAGTAGGTAGTGGTTCTTAAATCTGGCACTTTGGTATTTTCTCTCTACTAAGTGAACACCGGTTAATTCTACCAGTTCAGAGAGTACAGTTTCAAAATTTCAAAACCTATTTAATTGACCACTTTTCTGAAGCAGCTGAGAAAAAAATCTAATTTTACAAAAAGAACACCCAAAAGATTGGGTCTAAGGGTTGTTAGAGCAGCTTATAGTGCCATTAATGAAGGTAAGGGTGGGAAATATTTTGAAAGATATTAAGCCTAAATGTATTAAATGATGGTGATATTGGTAAGCTTAATCACTCCAAGTAATTTTATAGAGAATTCAGAAAAAACATATTTTTTACCATGAAAGCAAAAATTTTGTATTTTTTAGTTACTAAAAACCCTGTAACAAAATATTTGCCTGTAATATCTGTCTCTGCTGATAAAATAACCAAACTTCACCGTACATATCCGATTACATGTCTGAATACATTAGTAGATGCTGTTCAGACTTCTGTTATTATTGATATATCACCATGTGGCATTTTACACAAGGGTGATGTTCTTGTTCAGAAACTCTAATGTGCTGTTGATAATTTTAATATTAAAATAAAAGAACAGTTAAATGGCATGGCTTTTAATGTACAGTATTTTGTCTAGTGTAGTTAAAAAACTGGCCCTGCTATTTGAAGGGGTGGACCAAGACTTTTTCCTTGTTATGTGGGACTTAGCACATATATTAGAATGTGTTTTAAATGACGTTTGCAAAGACAACACTTTAACCTGGTTTAATAGTCAAGCTCATACAGTAGGAAATAAACATAATGAAAAATTACAACTGGGTAATTGGCTATGAGGAATTAATTACATTAGCAGATGAACTACTAGTGAGTTTTTTAAACCCTATATCATTCCAACAAGCCCGTTTTGTTCAGAGTGAATTGAGTTTACAGAAAATTTCTAAGAGATTTCAAATTATTTTTCACTGCTTTGCAAAAAAAGCGAACTAAATGCATCCAAAAAGACAAAAACACTGAAGCTAAAAAGTATTCAGTAGAGTTAATAAAATTCTCTAAACCTGAATTTATTTACCAGCTACTTAGGACAATTGATATTTTAGAATTAGTGACGAAATTTAGTTGCACCACACAAAATGTAAACATATGTATCTGGACAGTTTTTTATTATTATATTTCAATGAAAAACACACTGAAGAAAATGGATATTGAAATGAAAAGTGTAAAATTAAGCGAGGAGAATTTTCCATCTCTTTTTAAAGCGCTTGAAAGCTTAAATAACAATACTTACCAAGAATGTTTACTACCTGATGAAGATATAGAGAGAAAAAAAAAAAAAAAAAAAGCAGGAAAAGCAGATGCAAATACACTTGAATCTTTAGCAGTTTTAACAAATTGAATCAATAAAAATCGAGGGTGTAACATTCATATTTTTTTTACAGCTAAATGATGTAAACAATTTTGTAAACTTTTTTTCTTTAAAAAAATACTCGATTCTTCAAATGAGGCAAACCTTTTTTAATTGAGCAAGACAACAGAGTGATCAAATAACTGTTTACCAACACTGAAGTTAATGCTGAAATCTCAGAAATAATTTCCCTCCTTGAAAACTGCTTAAAAATCTGTAGTGAGGCTGTATGTGAATCGGTTGGATCAGTCATTGGCAACCATCTGCACAACCAAACTGAAAATTTGACACTATTTCAAGAAGTATTCATTTCATGGAATGGTTCTCCCATTCATCATGCATCACACCTTTTAAAGAGATCTTGGGACAGACATGTTAGTGGTGAGAAATACCATTTTAAAGATTTTCCTCAATCAATCAAATAAAAGTATTGAAAATGTCAAAAGTCATTGACAGTCTCTACAACGATAAAGAAGGCTACCTTTTCATAATGACTTGAACTGATAATCATCACTGCATTCATTACAGGTGAAGTGTTATTAATTTTATCGTAATATTGAAACAATTTTTCATTACCGTACCTTTAACAAAATAGTTAAATAATCCTACAGACATCAAATTGGCAGATTTTTTATTAGTCCTACATATTTCTGTATGTTCTAAAAATAAAACAGGATAAATTTCAACATCTGAGAGATAAATAATGGTAACTCCATCAGATTTCCATTGGATTTACTACTGATTACCTCTAAGGTGCTGATTTGTATTCTAATAATTAGTTTAATAAGTAGTAATTTTTATTTAACATGTCTCTTATATTAAACCTAACACATTTATTTTATTTCAGTGCCCTCTTCAGTGGTCATCTTCCCTTGAAGCCATCACAACTTAGCCAATATTAGACTATTGTGTTTGTTGAGTTGTGATTATTTCTTGTTCATAAGATAATTTTTTGAATAAATTAAGTGTCTGCAACCCGTGTATTTTTATTACTTCTCTTTTTATAACTCAACACATGCAATAAATTGGTCGGTGAAACGTAAAAACCCTCACTTTAGTTTGGGGAAATTTCTGATTGAAAAAATTGTTTGGGGGAAATTTCATGGGTTTTAATACTTTCTGTTCTCCTGGTGTAATGATTCCTGCCTTTGCTATTAGGTTCCAACTATTGTGAGGCCTGGATTGGTACTTTGTCGTCTATTTTAGATGACAAATCATCTTTTTGTTTTTGATTTCATATTTTTTGTTTTGCAGGGAAATCATTTGTAAAAATGTAATTAGATTGAACTTGCCCCTTCATTAACATGGAAAATTATACATAATTTTCTATGTAATTTTAACACTTAAAACAAGTATCAGTTTAAAATTAAAAACTAACTAAGAAGGACATTTTTGAAAAATGTTCTGGAGTTAAAAATAATTTATACAAACTGATGTATTATTTATATAAATTTTGAATTGCTAGTCAGTTAAAAAGGTAAAAAATAACCCTTTAAGTTACCCAGTTAGTAGTTTTTAAATAATTTAGCATTAAACTCCTAAAATTTTTCTTTTCATTTTTACTTTACTGGCATCATAGCTCTAGAGCCATGCTGCAAGAAAGAAAGTAAGGTAATTAGTCAAAAAATGGAGTTTTTTAAAATATTTTTTTGATGTTTCACAACTCTGGAACCTCAATAAAAAACAAAAAAAGGAGATAATGTTTGTACTACATATATGTACATATGTTAGTGTGTTTGAATATTAATAACTTTTGACTGGATAAACCAATTTTGATGAAATCTTGTTTAGAGACTTATGTGTAATGGGCAACTTCTAGGTAAAATTTTGGGATCAATACCTTCAGGGGGTATGGGGATTTTTTTGGGAGTCAGTTTTATCAAAATTTTGCAAACATAGCGCCTCTTTATATTAACCTCATGTGTGCATGCTTATCTTACGATTTTAAAAAAAAATTGGTCCTCAAATTCCTCCTTCCCTAAAAATTGAAAAAGCTTTCTTTTTATTTATTATATATTTTTTTAACTGTTTTTTTAAAGTCTTTTCCTAAGCAGATAGTAGTCCAAGCAATCAATAAATAAATAAATACTTTGGAGGGCAATATAAACATTGAACTGATCAAAGTTTAAAAATATTGATTTTTTTAGTTTTTCAAAACTTTTTTTGGTTTATCCAAACTTTTAGTACGTTAAAATTTAATGTTTTAAAGTTTAAATAATAAACTTTTAGTAATAATATTGCAATAAAATTTCATCATAATTAACCCCCACTCTCGAAAAAGAAATCTTAGGTAATGTTTTATTGGTTGTAAATTTTTTAATGGAAATTTTTCTAGTTTCTTTCAGTTTACATAGCCTTAAAAAATACTGATTTTTTTAATTTGTAAAAGTTTTTTGGTTTATTTAAATGTATAATGATAATTTTACAATAAAAATTCATCATAAATTACCCCCACCTCAAAAAAGAAATCTTAGGTAAATTTTTGCTAGTGTAATTCATTTTTCATTATATAAGAATAAATAACCAAATGCCATTAAAGTATTTCAATTTTGTTGTCAACTTTTTTAAATCTCAAAAAAGAAAATTTTTATTTTTGAAAAAGTGGAGTTAGTTTATAGTTGTATTTTACCACTTTTGTGGAAAATAACAAGTCATCAAATAATAGTCTTCTTTTGAACCATTTTTTCAGAATGAACATAATTTGTTAAATTTGTATTTTATTAAATACTATAGATTACTTTTAGGAAAAAAAAGTACTCTGATTATAATCTTTATAATATTATCTAGTTTCTTATGCTGTCTATTATCTTATGCTGTTTATTATGCTGTCTAGTTTATTATGCTGTTTTAATTCTTGTTAAAATTTGTTAATATCATTCATTCTGTGTCTCCTAGTGATTCACTACAACTGAAAAACTTATTAAAATTTATTGCTTGTTAATAGAAATTGAAGAAAATGATTCTTGTTTTTGAAGTATTAAATTTTCCTTTAATGTATTGCATATTTGTTATTAACATTTACATACACTGATTTAAAATTCCATTAAGAGCTCTCAATTTGAGTTCTTATAATATAGTTGACTTTATAATATAGTTTTTCTGTCTTCAAAAGAAAATCAAGTATTGACCTTATGATAATCAGTGAAGTATTATTTTATTTTAATATTATACATGTATATATAAATCTATTTTTTATTTCAGACAATTTTATTCATAAAACAAGACAAAGATATAACAGACCTCAGAGTTTGTCTACTCGTATGAATCTGTCAGATTTAAGTGCAGAAATAAAACTGCGCCCCCCTCATGTTTTGACAGTAGGTGAAATTGAGCCTGTGCAAAATGGTTATCATGTTTTAAATGTGTCACACTTAGGAGGTGAGTCAAATATTTTCATTAATAAGGTGAGATTGTGAGAATTTGTATAAAAAGAATGAAAATTTAATTTGATAAATTAATTTGTGGCCAATTTCATTTATTAGGATAATATTAAAAAAAAATTAATCTTGCATTTTTTCTCTTTAATGATTTACTTACTAGTTGATACTTATGCAAATTATTGTAGTTGCTTAAATATATTTTTATTTTATTTATTGAATACACTGTATTTTATCATTAGTTATTAAAGAAGTACAATTCTTTGCTTTATTTGGTTATTCTCTTAGTGCTTTTCTTTAAAGAAAATAGCATTATATTTACCATCACTTTTAATTAACAAAGTAATAGAAAAATTAAAACAGATTTTGAACCCTGGCCTGATAAATAAAGGCCAACCTCAATAGATGTGATATGTTCATTACAAATTGATAAAAATTTATCTAACTTACAGCTTTTTCTCATGGAATGTTTTCTGATAACTGGCATTCACAGTTTTAAAATGTATTATAAAAAGTAGATTTGTGGTATAATGATGCAGTCGTTTCCTGGAGAATGATCATAAGAAGGGTAGTTGTAAACAAGCCTTCAGAACAGCACAACCATATTGCACACATCAGTTGGTCTCAAATTTAATTCCTGGCAAGAGTTTGCGTTTTTTCAATAATCATTTCATCCAGTTTATCTTCCTCATTGAAATATATGTAAAACTATGTCTTTGACTTGAGGGTAAGGTCATTATTAGTATTTTAACTGTGTGGGGAGACAGATTCTATATTGTTCTGCACTGAATAAAAATGTGGTAATATAATCTTTGGCAGGATTGAAACCAAGCATACCTCTTTCTTCTTTGCCTGTATATATTCTTTGCATGTTTTTTTGGTCATTATGGCAAGGCCATTTTGGTGATATGGCAAGGCCATATCATTGAAACAATTTTCAACTTAGCTAAGTATTCACCTTCCACTTAACATTGTCATCCAATATTTAAATTTATAATCCAAATTGTCTTCTAATGTATAAAACTATTTTTTTGCTGGCACAGAACATTTCTGCAGCGTCACTTTATAAAGATTTACAGCAGATATGCCATACCAACTGAGAAAAAAGGAAAATCAGGTAGATGTTTAGAAGCTATGGTCATACATGAACAATATTTCGAATGTAACTTTTAACTATGCTTCTTGATAGAACCTTTATGTGTAAATGTTATCTTATATTCATCAGAATATTCTGTAAAGTTTTTAATTTTTTTTTTTATTTCAATTTCATTTCTGAAATCTGTTCTTTAATTGTGTTGAAAAGAAAATTAAGATTTTTTTCCTAATTGAGTTTGGAAATAGTATTTGAAGTGTTAAAAAACGTTCATATTAAAGTGATTTAAAAATCTATTTTCTTTACTATGCATTTGTTGAAATGCAACCTGGGCATTTTAATTAGAGAAAAATGCTTTATTGAAGTTGAAAGCCGAGCCTGTAGTTTATATTTTCAGCATCCGTTTTTTTTCTAAAATTGTTTCAAATCCTGTTCTCTTTGTTTCTTTTGAAATCTTTTGCCAGTGCCACTGGTGAATGAATTACTAATTTCTGAAATTGGTGTTATCAGCAATGATCTCAGAAGTTATATTTTTTCTTATTTCAGTGAAGCTTAAATAAAATGCTTCATTCATATAAAAAAAAAATATTCTTCTTTTTTCAATTCAATTAGTTGTTGAAAACTTGCAGGGGTTATTGTCTATAAAATGTCTTGTTTAGTGTTAATTCTTAGTATGTGTCAAAAACTACATTTCAACTGGGACAAGTCTCTGTAATATTTTAAGTTATATTTAATATTTCAATAATGGTTACTGTTAAAAGTTTTGCTAAAATTGGTTTGTCTGTTGTGGCTTTTGTGATGCCTAAACAGACAAAAATTGTGATAATTTTTTAAAATTTCATATGAAACCTAGTGCCATAAAAAATTATTGTGAGTCATGAATAGGAGGACCTCAGTTTCATTGTATAACATATGTTTATCAACAAATTAAATTGTTTTTTAATATAGTGTATCATCAGGCGATATGCTGAAGAAGTATAGAAATTGATGAAAAATTATAAGATTTAATGGCCAGGATTTAATGTCAGAATAGAATTATTTTTCAGAAATGATATGGTATATTTTACATTCAGTTCATTATTACATTAGATATTTTTCATAAATAAAAAAAAATATAAAAAATGTGAAAGAGATGATTTGAAATTGAAATTGTTTTTTACATTGCTAATATTAGTAGATTACTTTGTTTCTAATAAGAATATTTTTTTTTCAATTTAATCCCTGATGTTTTTATTTCTACTTCCTCTTATGTTCCTGTTATATAAGTAATATTTTTGATCAAGTTAAATACTATTTCTTTTTTTTTTACTTGTTATTAATATAAAAACACATTACTATAATTTTTATATAAGCAACTTTTTTTGTATAAAATAATTTGTTTAATTTTTTTTAATAATTATCAAAACAGAATATACATTTGTTTATTTTTATAACGAAATAGAATCCAATATTTGATGTTATAAGTTATTTGTGATTAAGATTAAATTATAGAGATTCAATTTATCTGGGAGGGGATGTGTAGGAAGAAAGTAGTTGATGATTATAGCAGCTTTTTTTTTTTTTTGCTGGATGATAATAAGGTAGTAAACCATAGATGTTGGTTGTGATTGATGTTAAGTATTGTATCTGATATGTTAATCATTACTTGGTTTTAATTATGTTTTTAATAAATGTATGTATTTGAAGAAATATGAGTAAGGAAATTAATGTTTGTAAATGTGTCTTCAAATTTAAACTTAATTTACATTTAAGTGACAAATTATGTGATTTTGCAAGAAAATACAGATAACTATATTCCGTTTGTGATTTTAATCCATTATATATTATACTTACGTGAATAATTAAACCTTTAGTATGACTTAACAATTTAAATATATATACTTAGCAATTTAAATATATTCCTACTGTCAAAATGCATTCTGGATGTTAAAATGGTTTGGAATTAACATATCATGTTCTTATCTGTAGTCATTGGATATTTTTCCGTATGAATTTGTATGCTATCCATAAGAAAACTGATTTTGTAATGTTTTGTTTAATTCACTGTAATTTTTAAAATAGGTATTGAGTTACCTGAAAATCGATATACATTTTTATGTGAGTATTATTATTTGAGCATTAAAGAAACTTGTGCATTTAGTTAACCTTTTGTCTATGTTGTTATATTTTTAAAAGCATGAATTACCTAGTTATGTTTTCTTGATATAATTAGACTAATAAAGATTTATTTTTTATTGCACTTTGACGCTTGTTCTATTGCATAACTGTAGTTCAGTGTCATTGATCTCAATTACATACCTTGTTTTACTTTATTTTTCATATTTATTTTCTTACTTGCAGATGTAATACGTTCTATGATATAAAAGCTTTATTCACTAATCTTTTTTTTCTTTGTTTTATTACTGGATTTGTTTAAAGATTATTTAATGTTAAGATTTGCTAAATTATTCTGTATTTCTTTCTTTATCATATTGTGTAAATTATCGGTTTGTATTTCCTTTATTAGTATGTGCATATTTTCCTGTTGATTGTGTGTAGTGTGCATGTGCGCGCGCATGTGTGTATGTTGAAGAGTATCAAGTTAAGTTGACTTTAATATTATCCTGATTTTTAGAGTAATAGTATTTAAAATTTTCCTTAATTAAAAATAATTATTTTACAGGGCCATAAAATTTCTTTGTTAGGAAAATTAATTTCTTTGTCTTAATATTTATAAACTACATATGGGTAAATTAACCAATGGTAAAAGTTATAAATTAAAATCTTTTGTCATTCATCCTTATTATTATTTTAATATTATTATTTATGTAACAAATGATTTAATATCATTATTTGATGAAATCATGACACAATAAGTTCTTGTTTTATCATCATCATCTTTGTTTTTGATATTGCAGATCATAAAATAGACCCTTGCTCTTTACTTCAGTTTGTTTGGTTCATTTAGAGCCCTCTGAACTCTTATGTTTCAAACTCTCCTTCAAGTCATCCAGCCCACCTATCTTCTAATAAATCCTCTCTTCTGACTATTCTACAATATCGTCCTCCGACCATTATGCATTTTCTATTCATGTGCACATCATCTTGGCTTTCCTTATTTTCTTTCAATTACTACTTCTGCGCCTTTACGTTACAATTAATTTTCTACAAATTACTACACTCAGTTTACTCTTTATGTCACCATAACTGAAAAAGATTATTCATACTCCTTACATGGTCAATTTTATAGAGGCTCTCCACTGATGTTTCTTAATTATATTCCTGAGTTGTAGCATCTGTGCCTTTCATCCAAACGGTCCTGGGTTTAAATCCCAGTTAAGCTAGTCATTTTTCACGTACTTCATGTTGAATTTCACTTGTTTGATTCATCAGTCATAAACAGCTGTAATCAGGCATTGACTTATAATCTCGAAAAGGAAATAGGTAATATATTGGCACATATAGTGAACAGGGGGCTAAGGGGACTATAGCCCCCACAGAAATTGTCAGGCGATGGGAGCTGGCAGCCCCCATCGCCCGACAATTATTAGCCTTTATCATTCAGGGGTTAAATCTAGTAAGTTGGATCCAAAAAATTCATTTTTAGCATTTTTCATATTTGTAATGTGTAACATCTCAAAAGTATTTTCACAGAATTAGAGATAATTTGGTATATGATCATCTCTCTAGTCATTAATCCCCTCCTATATACCTTAACCCGCCGTTACTCAGCCCTGCAAGAGGAACTCTGTTACTCAATGTGCACTGCACTCACGCTGATGCAATATTAATAAAAGTAATTGATTACTGGGGATTTTCCACAAGCCAGAATTGCAATACTTGCTTATCGGATTCCAAACACTTGCACAGATAGCTAGATGGCGTTCCAAGAATCTTTAAAATGTTTTCAAGTTCTTTAGCTAGGTTCAGCTAGACCTGGAAAAAAATCTTTACATTGTATTATGATAATAAATGTTCTGAATCTGTTTTCCAAGTGGAGTATCTTATTGGGTGTGAGGAGATAGTCATTAAATTTAAATTCCAATCTAGAAGTGATTGAAGTGTTGGATCACTGCAAAAAAGAATGTTTGCCAAATATCCATTATCTCTTGGAAATTTTAGCAACTATTCTGATAACAACATGTACTTATGAATGCTCATTTTCCACAATGAAGAGTGTCAAAACGATTGCATGTAACAAGTTAGAGGATGGAAGATTAAGTTCGTTAATTTTTTATCAGTGCATAGAGATATTATCGTTAATCCTGATGAAGTTTTAAATATTATGATGAGAAAGAAAAATCGATGACCTTTGTATTTTTCAGATGCAATAAAGTGTAAAAAACTGTTTCAATATAAAGTGATTTTCATTATTATTATTTTATCATCATCATTAGCCAGCCCGCCAAAAAAATCCTAGCTACATGCGTGGTATTTTATTATTTTTATATTTACTGAAAGCCATTCCAATTTGCAACCATTTACTTATCAAAATATTATTTGTACTGTTGAGAATAAAATGTGACTAGTAAGATAGCATTATAGTTTTCTAATTGTTGAAATTTCTGTAAAAGACCAGTTTTCACGTTCACAGATAAGCTTCCTCCTTAGTTACTGTTTAATTAGTATAAATTTAATTAGAATTCTACTTAACTTCAATTGATAAATAAGAAATAATTCCCTTAAATCAAAATAATTTTTTAATAAAAGAATTTGCCCATTGAGCTGGTCTAGTGGTTAACTCATTATTGCAAATCAGTCATTTAACAGCTGATTTTTGAAGTCCAAGGTTCTGAGGTTCAAATTCTAATAAAAGTTAATTGCTTTTATACTGATTTGAATACTAGACAGTGGATACTGGTGTACTTTGGTGGTCGGGGTTCAATTAACTACATGTCTCAGGAATGGTTGACCTGAGTCTGTAAATGACTGCATCTCATTTACTTGTTGTACATATCATGCTTATGTTATTGGACCATGGGGGGCATTGCTTATTGTTCACTAGTTAAACAGATGCAACATACATAGAAAATTAAAAAAAAATAAAAGAATTCCTAACATCTTTCATTGATGCCAAAGTCTGGAAATAAGATACTGAACAGTAATTTGTATTCATTACACATAAATAAGCACTTATATAAAAAAGAAGTATTGAAATTATATCAGTATAATTACCATGTGGCTGGCCATAATTATACAAATAATAATTTATTACAAAGAATTATAGAGAATTTTCTCTTCCCCACCCAAAAAAATGTGATTTTTATTAAATTCTCCTTTAATGATGTTTATATGAACTACAAATACAAATTATCATACACAGTTTATTTTATATTGTGTAAAAGTCTCTGCTATTGTAAGTTTAAACTAGGAGCTAACATGCAAACTATTCTAGGGATAATGAAACAATGTTATCTTATGTTTTACAAATTCTTAGGGCTGCCCATTGATATTCAAACGTTTGAGTTACTATACTGTGTTTCAGCTATTTATGCAATTTGCTGTAAAGCAAATTACAGTAATTTGATGTTATTTTATTATTTTGAGATGCAGGCTTTTTCCTCTTAAGATGTATTTTTACATTGCTGGGTTTTAGTTTTTAATTCATTTTTAGTTGTCATATTTAAATCTATTTAATTACAACCAATACATTTTTCCCCAAAAAAATGCATGTTAACGTAATCATGCTACAGTACTGCTTATTGTAACAATGGGAAAAGAGTATTTCTTTATGTCAGTGTTAGTTAAGAGATTCAGAATCTTCCTTTTTCATTGTTTCCACAGGCTTTCCTCTATGTTGATCATTGTTCAGGACTCTGACCCTCAGTTCACTGCTGATCTCAGTACTGAACTGTATATTTTGACCATAAATGTCCTGAAGAGTGTTTTTGGTTTGAAGATATGTTACTGTACATATAAGATTCTATTACCAAGCTTATAATCCAAGCTTTCAACTGTTGCAATACCAATATTATGTATAGTTAGTGCCCCTTAACATGCCAGTCCACTAACTTTCAGATTCCTTTCTACCCAACACCAGACCAACTTTGTTCATCTGCCTTAACTGGAGAATGTGTATAATTATTTCCTTTTTCTTATATTTATTTCTTACCTACTTTTCCGTAGCTTTACAAGTATTTCTTCTATCTTATACTTTTTGGACAATTCTCTATTTTCTTCATAAGCCAAACACTAGTTTTTTTTTTTTAATTACGAATAGTTCCTGTTTATTTAGTTCCTGTTTATTTATTATTAATTTCATTACATTTTCTAGCACTAGTAAACATTAAAAGCGTGTCTTCTAATCATAAGCTTTTCCTTATTCCAAAATTATTTGACAACCTACACTAACATCTACTTTACTCAGTATTATTTTGTAATGATTAACATACCAGGCTTATAAGCTTGAAAGAAACTTAGCTTGTTCACCGCTTCATGCACATAACATTTATATACAAAAGATAGAGCTTTACAGAAAATTGTTTAAAACTATATTTTCATTCCCTCATAAAACTTGCTATCCTTTTATTGTTTTCTACATCTACTAATCATTGCTTCTGAAATTCTAGAATTTTTATTTTTTATGAAATCATAGAAGTCATTTTCTTATATAAATTTAGATTTACGGTACTGTATTGTTCCTGGTATTGTACTGTAAAAAAATCAGAAATGAATGAGAATGGGGGAGGACTCCTGAGTTGTCCCCATACTTCAGATTGAATATAGAAAAAAATAGTTAAAAAAAAAATTGCATGAAAAAGCAAGATTATTTTTCATTTACAGAGAGAATGTAAAAAAATCATTATTTCTTGTCAAAGTTAGATGAGATGAGATTGATATGGTAGAATAATATAACTATCATTCTATTATAGGAAGGATGGTGAGATGATGTGGTGGGATGCATAACTGATATGGTATCCTCATCACTTCCTTATGAGTACAATATTTTTAAATAATACTTTGTATTTATCTGCATCTGGTTACTTCGATAAATAAAAAAATGTTAATTGTTGAAATATTTCAGGAAAAAAGAACAAAGTACAACAATAGTGTAATTAATGCGACACAAGTTTTACAGTAATTACTTTAAACAGTAAGACATTAAGTTATTATTATACATTACTATTGCATATGATTGGCAATATAACCCAGTTTAGCATGGATGAATAAGTTCTTTGCATGGTGTAGCTTCTGGTAAATTTTGCAAATAACAAAAGACTTAAAATTAGTGGGGTGGTTTTTTGTAGTCTTTTCTTTAAAACCACCCGGCTGTATAATTTGTTAAACTATTTAAAATTTTTAATTTAGATGGTGCCATAATAATTAAGCCAATAATTATTCTGATTACTTTTTCTTTATATAATATGTTTGGTTTAACAAGGTTTAGTTCAAGAGATTGTTGAAAATATTACATTAGTACAGAGTATAATTTAGTAAATCTGATTATTCATTTTAATTGCATAACATAAATGTTTTTTTCTTAAAACATAAAAAAATTTATTGTTTATTTGTTATAGTGGGCCCACCACCAAAATTAGAACCTCTTGCATGGTATGCAGTTGTTTCAATTCTGCCTACATCAATGTGTGCTTTTCTTGGTCTTTATAGAGGATTTTCAGCACTTAGTGAATCTTCAATAGAGGTATGTAGTCTTTTTTATACTATTATACTAATTATCTCTAATTGTCTTAATATACTAATTCATCTTTTAATTAAAAAATTACTGATAATTTATACAGTAGTGTGTCATATGCTGACTGATTCCATCCTTAAAACTGTATTTTTACCACTACAGTTTCTTAATTAGAAAAAGTTTGCATCAAAACATTTTCTATTTAAAAAATTGATAGTTCATAGATTTCATTATAGAAATTTATGTTAACCGTTCCATTGTTTTATTCCAACACATGAATTCACTATATGACACAAAACACCTACTTGTTAAATTTTACCATCTGACTGCTTCCAATAAAAATGTTACCAATAATTGTGCTACATATTTTCACCAGATTTAAACAAATAAAAACTGTACTAAAGTTTGGATTGGATTGGCAAAGTGCTTTTCTACAGAAAAATCATCTTTACAAGTAGTTTTTTCTGGAAGCATTGTAGATATAGAGTTAAGATGATTTTTATTGTTGGTCATGGAACTTTGACAGAATTTATAAAGGAAAATTGTACAGTTGAAGGTTATAAAGGGGGTTTTTTACCACCTGATGTGAATTTTTATTTAAATTTTATGGCTGTTTTTGCTAAAAAATAATATCAAAAAACAGAATTGTATAGAGTCACTTATTGATAGTTTTTGTATGTGTTGTCATATTTTTTTTATTTAAAGGGAAATATTTTTTATTATGAGGGTAATATTAGATTTCTACTTCCACTAAAGGTTTTATACAGGAACATTAAAAAATTTTAATTGGTCCAGAGGTAAACAGCTACAAATCATTTGTAAGTTCACAATAATCTTTCAGTTAACTATAATTTTAAAATATTGAAGGAAGAAAAAAGATACACCTTGAAACTATTCAAAAATATTTCTTATGGCTCTTGCACTTGTGACATAATAAACATGTTCCCTCCATTGCTGTAAGTTCTATAATGGATGGAATTCACATAAGTGTGGACAAGTTGTAAGTAGTATACGATACAGTGAAATCTCAATGTATTGGACTTCAGTTTTACATACTTTTCAGTTTTATGTACATATTTGAAATCCCTGTTTAAGTTCCCCATATTTTAATGCAAAGATATTTCACTTTTACTATCTTATTATGAGTCTATTTCATTATTATTATTATTGTAAAAATTTATAGGTTAAAATATTTTTTTTTTATTTTCATTCATATTTTATCTATTATTGGCCTAAGATTTTCTGTAATTTACATTGCATAACATTTCCCATTTTATTTCAAGCATTTTGTTGTGAAGGTGAAACATTATAAAAAATTTTGCTTGAACTGTAGCATCTTCTATGTTCTTTGGTCTGCATGGATTGATTGTATGCTTTTGTCATTCTTCTATCAAGGCTAATCAGAAATAACAGCCTTGAAGTGTGAACAGTTTCATTAACCTTCATAGAGTTGGTGAATACACGTGTTTATTTTATAAGTAAATTTTATGGTGGTGATTGTGTACGGTATTTGAAAAGAAATATACCAAGACTTTTGATAATTGTTGATGTACTGCTCTACTGCAATGGAAACAAAGAAAAGAAAGCAATTCCTAATAGAAGAGAAAGTGGTATGAAGCTGGTCGATGTAGCATGTGCTTATACAATACAAAGCCAACATCAGTCCCAACTGTAATAAAAGACGGGGAAAAATTATAAAAATGTATGAACATTATAATTTGCCTCAATAAGAAGAAGATTAGTCTTTGGGACTGTCATGAAATAGAAGAGGCAATAGACGTTTCTGGGCCACTAGAGCAAAGCAAGCAGCTTCAAGGCAAAGTAAGAAAATTTTTGATGTTAAACATAAAGGATTTTCTAGCAAATCCTGACTGGCTGTTTCATTTTTGCAAGAAACTAACAAAAAAATAAATGAAAAAAATTTTAAAACAGCGTCATTAACAGTGGCAGTGAAGCATCTTGAGGAGTTGATATTTATGTCCAAAAAAATGAGAGACAGTTCTAAAGTTCCTATTTGGAATATAACAGTTTGCAAAAAATTACATTGCAGAAAACGAAACAAACAAGCATCAATGACTTTTTCAAGTCATATTAAATTTACAATTTACAGTAGTTTTTATAAATAGGGTATTTACCATATTTTTTTTGTTTACTACTTTTTTCCTAACATTAAGGTGCGTGCTATTTTTAAATCCCCATCTGTTGCTGAATACAACATTGTAAAGGACTAAGGATTTTCTTTATCTGTTGATTCTGTAAGGACCGGAATGCAATTGCAGTAGGCCTAGATGAAAGTTAAGACATAGAATAATTGCATTGCATAATATGGGAATTTTTTTTTCATTAAAACTTGTGTTTTCAGTATAACATTTTTTCAAAGTAAAGAATAAATAAAAGGATTTTGTGATGTACTTTATACAGATTTCACTATATTTATTAGGTCAGTTTTTATGTTGGGAAATGGTTACATTTTTTTTTTCTTAAAAGCCTCCATAATATGTTAACTAAACTGGATTTGAATTTATTTATTTCATAGGTTAAAACAAAAATTATCTAATTTTTACAAAAAAAAATTACAGTAGATAATTTTTAAAAGGCGAAAAATGATAAATGTTCCACCAATTTATCCCATATATTATACAAAATTGAGAAAAGCAGATAGAAAGCCTTAACAAAAATAGATTCTTTAGATTTATGCATAGACAAGTTAATTTTTCAATTGAAATTTATATTTTGAATATGTGAATGCTGTCTGTTATGCTTATAGAACTTAGATCATATAAGGAAAGTGATTTATTTCCTGCTAAGGTATTTATGTTTTTTAATAATCTCTTCATTTGACTGGAAATATTTATAAATAATTTTTTATAAGTCTGTCACTTTATCTTTTTTAAGTGATCAGTAACAAATTCTGTAAGACAGGATTATTTTTGCTTAACGGATATCAATTATTTGCAAAACATAGTAACTACTACACAATACCAATTACAAGTGTGCTAACAAATGTGTATACCTGAGTTGTTAAAATTTTGTAACTTTTAAATGTGTTACCTTCCTAGATATTAACCATTTTTACAGATGCAAAATATTCTTACATTTTACAAATTAGTTAACAAATATGTCATTTTGTTATAAATAATGAGGCATACTAAGAAATTTTTGGAGTAAAATATAGAGGGCATTCAAAAATTGTTTATAAATAAATAATCTAGAACTAGGTGCAATTTTATTGTTCAATCATTATCATCAGTAGTTATAAAGGAGTTGTTGAACATATATATAAATTAAAAACAAAGGTAAAAAATAACGGCGATTTCTTTTGGGGATTTTTATTTGTAATTGTAAAATAAAATAAAAATTTTTATGTAAAAGATTGTACAATCTCATTGTTAAATTGCTTAATCTGAAAACAAAGTTTAAATTAGTCTATACCTCCTAAACTTTCCACTTGGTCTGGTTACAGGTAATCTTTTTCATTAGTTTGTTACTGTTTTTAACGGATTCCTCTATAACTACAGATTATTGTTGTTCAAGCATTAGAATGTGTATCTAGGACTGCATTATCTTTATGAAAATGTTTTGAGTGTTCTCTCTATTTTATTCCAGTAATTACTTACAGTTTATTCTTTGTAACAGAATTATAATAAATATGTTAAATAATTTATACAATTTAAAAATATTTTGAAATTGGAAGATAATTCATTGTTTTCAATTACAGGCCTGAACAAATCAGCAAACAATTTAGTTTTAACTTTATTTAATTTTAATTTAGTTTCAGTTGACGTTAGCATATTAAAATGGTGAATAATCATTATAAACATGAAAATTTCAATGAAGAAGTGTTTGTAACTTCTTAATGAATTCAGGAAGATATGCACATGTACTAAGCAACAACTATCAAGGTACAAGGGATGGTTGATAACTTATACTCAGTTGATCATAATAGGAAAATAAAATATCAACAGAGTAATGCTGCTGCCATCTTGAAACTATACCACTTCACTCCAAACATGTCAAATCTCATTGAATTTAATTTTCTCATTCCTTGTCTATAGCTGTTGCCATGGGAGTTCGGTGTGCCTGCATGTCAACACATTTAAAACAACATTCAGTGATTGAATCTTAATCACTGAAAAAGTAAATCCTAGTGATAGTCATCAAGCTGTTTTCAGGAATGAAACTCTCAGCCAAACTGCTGTGAATAGGTGACTGATACAAAATTCATCGTGCAGCTCTCTGAAAAAATCTTTTCTTCATGTGCATGCGAAGGAGAATCTAAAAATAGGAACCCACATGAATTCTGTGTAGTATATAGAGATGTTAAAAGACTTAAGAAGACATATTTGTTAAGTTCAAAAATCCACGGAACCCATAATTGTGCAACGTGAGTAATGTTTAGTCAGACATAGTGTTTACCACTGATGCTTTTGTGATGTTGAGTTGAAATTCAGACCTGTTCTGTTTCCTCTATTTTTACTGCTCTGAAATTTTTTTGTCATTCTGAATTTAAAGACGAACCTGTAAGGTTGTTCTATAAATTCATTTCACTACAGATGATGATAGGTACAGTGAGGTTGTGAAGTGAAGGAAAAAGACTATTGAAATTCTATTCTATAGAGAACGCTAGTTTACTATTGGTAGAAATGAATAGCTGTAAGTGTTGCTGAATTGAAAAATAAAGATAAGATCTTGTAGCCAATAAAATGTAAATTTATGTTTTTTTCTTTCATTCAAATATCTCTTTCTATTTGTGACTTTACTTTTCACCCACCCCTCTTAAATGATATATACATACACTTCAGTTTGTATGTCAATACTAGGGAGCTGGGATTTTTTTTATCTGTGATTATAAAGAATTATATAATACTATTGTAAAATATTAATCATTTTTTTCTTGGTGATTTTTAACATGATCTAATTGCTGTTTCTATAGCTATGGATATGAAACATCATCAACAGTATGTGAATATGTAGGTAAATGTAAAATTAAAATTTTATAATTTAATTTGTAACTGTTTAACATTTGCATTCCAGATACATACTGACCAGGGTATTTTGGTAAGATAATCTCTTTAGGATTTGTTCATAATAATTTTGATGCATTGCATTAGTTAATACTTTATGAACTTAAGTTTATGTTATTTTTTCAAATTTAGTATGTTTGTTCAAACATGTTGACTTCATGGTATTCAACACATCATTACTTTTTACACAAAATCAGCCTTTATGAATCACTTGTTGAAACTGGACTTACAAAAAACATTAACATCAAAATTTTACTTACAGCTCATAAAAGCAATCCGCAGATTCATTTTAACAATAACTGTTTTCAGATTTGTTGTTTATTCAGTAAGAGTGAGATTTTACTTCCATTTTAAAATTAACTGTTTAATTTTTTTTTACATTCTAGTGAATGGCTGAAAAAAAAATCAATTACGTATTACATCCTTACCTCCAGTTTCTGTGAATTTTGAAAAAAAAATTCTGAAATATGAATATTATTTAGAGCTTAAGTAACACATTCCAAATGAAATTAATTTTTGCATACTCCATACAGTTGAGACACATATGTTGGAATTTGTAACAAATGGGTACTCCAGTATACTGTTATTTCATCTACTTGCATACCTTCTGATAAGTACAAGATAATAAACCTTTAAAAAAATTACTACATGTTTTCAAAGGAAAGAAAAAAAATTGATTGATGGATTGAAAAACAGGAAATGAGTTAACCAGAAAGATTGCTGCTGTTGGAACTGCCAACATCCAAAACTTCATTCACCAAGCCCCGTTAAGCAAATGAAAAACTCGAAAATATTCGGAATCTTTTTTTCCAGTAGATAAACTTAGCTAGATGTTGCATTAAATTTTTTTTACAATTTCCATTTCAGGAACATTACTCCGAACTTCACGCCATTCAATGTTCTGTGTTTGCTCCCTGATATTGGGGTATAAGTATGATTAATTGTTAATTGCAGGCAACCCATGTTTTGAAAACAATTATATGCTTTTCAATAATTACAATTTTTCCTGCCTAAATGTGTCAAATCACATCCATCACAGAGACTAGCCACTACATCTTATTAGGTGTAACCATTGTGAAAGACTGGCTGCATTAAATTGTGCTAGATTAGTTCAGCTGAAATCATGACTATGTATCATGCTATTGTTTATCACCCAAATTGCAAAAAAAAAAATATGTCATCAAGAAATAATGTTGATTTAATGCATTACAAACGTTTGGTGATGTTATGCATTACTGTACGAAATTCCTTCCCTAAATATAATATTTTTGATAAAAGCATTTGTTTAACTACTACAAAGTTATATTTTTTATCACTGTACATTGATTTAAGCCAAAATTTAAATGATAAAAATTGAAACATTACATTATAAATTTAAAAATAATTTAAATACCCTAACAAAACAAGGTTCCGAGTACACATATGATGAGCATATCATTGGTTCTTGGGCGTGTTTCCAGTGATAAATTTCAGTTGGAAAATGTTGTTCAGATCCAGAATAATACATTTGTCAAATTTCAACAAAATCAGACGAGGGCCAAATTGTACATAATTACTAAAAACAAAATTAATATAAACAAACATTTAATTCTTTTTTCTCTATTTTGTTAATTTACTCTGTAAAACCCATTTGAGAGCCCAGAATAAAGGATTATTTGGATATTCACTGAATGTTTTTTGTCATCTTTACAGTCAGCGTGCTACTCTAATTTACTTATTTATACTACTAAGTTATGCTGTTATATTTGATGACATTACTCTACTTATACAGGTCACACATAACTTTGTCTTTTTCCAAGTGCTATTTTATGTTATATTTCTCATTCCAATATTTTTTATCCCTAAAATAGGCCTTGAAAAATATTACCACATTGCCATAGCATATGTGATACTATGGCTTCAAAATTATTTCTGTTGTATATATCTGTAGACAAAAGCCTAGATTCACAACATTTAATAATTTCTGCTGCATGTGTTACTTCAATAGTATTTAATAGTAATATTAAATTAGGTATGTTAGAAATTAATAGATTTATTTAATTAATATTAAACTGCATTAAGTACTTTTTTAAATATTAAGATCCATTGAAATGTAAATTTGATTCCATGTATTTATAAAATAATATCTTTATTTTTTTATTTTTTAACCTTTTTTTAGACGCAATAATGTATTTTAAAGAAAATAGTACATCAATTTTTATTTTATGAATGCCTGTAAAATATTTATTTACATTGCATTGTCTGTATATTTGCTCAGTGCACTGTTTTAAAGTTTTTTTTACTAATACAAAAATGTATGAATGGTTATCTCTAAAGTAAAGACAGTTTCATTGTAAAAAAATGTATTCTGGAAACTTATAAACATTATTTATTCCTCTTATTTTTATTATTATGAATTAAGACATTTATCGTACCGATCTGTAATTTCGCTACCCTACTGACTGATATGTTGATGGTGTGGTTGCTTGGTTTTAATAAGTCAGAATATAGACTGGCAGTACATTGTGCATGGCGGGCTAATCTACCCCACAATCTTTTAATGAGTGCAGAATTCTTTACTCTTGGAGGCATATTTTTAAAATTACTTTTTTTATAATTGCATTGAAATTTTTTATTGTGACTTACTGACAGTAAACCTTCAATAAGTACTTTGTTTGATCTCGTGAAATATTTTAATGTAATTTCAGGAATTGGAAGACAGTAGAAAAAGCACGATTCTTAACAATGAGATTTGTGGAATATATTAAAAGAATCATTTACCCTATCACATCAACACCACTTGGTCAGCTGAAGCGTAGCATATTGTTTCTAAAAGTAAATGAAGGTTTTAAATTTTCAGTCATACTGATTTTACTCGGGTTTATTTTATTTTATTTACTAGGGTTTACAGCTATTAAAAAAATTAGTAAATAAATTTTTATAATTTATTTACAGGTTGAATAAGTGACTTGATTCACTAGGCATATGTCTGGTGTATAGCTAAATTTCCTTCATCAGAATGATTTATTCCAAGATTCTTTGAATAGCTAAAACTAAAATTAAATTACGGATTAACATAAAGAGGAATTTCAAATTCCTTAAAAAAGCTTACTGTGATTTCTAAACCTTGTTTAATGTTGGATAAATTGTGGTAGGAATTCCTGTTCTTGAAAATGTATCAGTGATTCTTAATGTTATTGTCTTGATTATACATAGTGTGAAATTTTCTATTCTTTTAATTTCTTTGTAAAATTTCTTTACAATATACCAAGGGAGTATCAAAATTGTATGTGACTTTTTAAAATTTGTTAGGCCTAAAATATTACCAGATAGATAAATGAAAATAATAATTACTCTCTGCTAAATTGATGATTGTTGGTGTAATTAACTTGTAGTAATCTACATTACCTACATTACCTTAAAAGTATAGGAATAGTTGTAATATTTTGAGGGTAAAAAAAATAATAACTCAAGAAAAGTAATTCAGAAAAGTTATGTTTATTCAAGAACTGATTTTTTTTTCTTCTACAAATTACTACATTTCATAATTTTAGTTCATTCAGAAGGTTCATTTGTTGCATTTGCATCAGCTGAATTTTTATCTGTAGTACATACTGGTTAAAGAATAAAGTCAAAAACCAAAACTACAACTATAAAGTCAAGTACCTTTCCAAAACTTCCATGATTTATTGATTATAAAATTCATTTTGGCTTCCTGATCATGGTTATATTAAAATTAATCAAAGACATTATTAAAGTTGAGTGAAAATTATCCCATTATTATTGAGTAAAGAATTTTGTAATGTTTATTTATTAAATTTTTTGATTGTGCAACAGTGATGTTGATATCCACTGCTGTCACATGTAGCTGATAGGTAATATGATGAACGGTACTCTTCAAATAATTGATTTGCTTAGTAAACTGACGAGAACCATAAATATGTGACATGTATGGTTTATACATCACATAGAAAATTTAAAAGAACATAGTGATTAAAGGAAATTAGTTTGATATATTTCACAGATACTCATTCTGTCTTGAAGATATTTTTATTTATCTAAATTGATGGGGTGTTAATTTTACATTTTACAGCATTCACATTTTAAATGTTGATGTTACAAATACAAGTTAAATAACTGGTGTTTTTTTCTCAGAAATTCTATTTCATTTGATTTTTTACATTTGCTTTCAGGAAATGTTTTGTGGTTAGATTATCTAAACAGATTTTATTTGCTTCTTTTCCTGTTGTAAAATGTCTGCATGGGTTTTTTTTTTGTATGTGAGCATGCTCTATTTAAATATATATTTATTGCATTAAATTGACCCTTTTTTTAAGTGTTTTTAAGGATTTTAAGTATTTTTTTTAATTTTTCATATGTTTTTGTCTTTGTCTCCTTTTAGTATTTTTACCCTTTACACGTCCTTCTAACTGTAATTCGCTAATCCTGAGTGTCATGCCCATTATAAAACTTTGCCCTTTTTATGAAATGAACTGTGTCTTATCCAATTTTCTTTAATTCTCTTTGTTTTGTACATTATCAACTCATTAGATTTTCAACATTCTCCAAAGTATTACCTCTCAAAATTCTCATATTCTTATTATAATTTTAGTTTAATTTGAAATCTCTGTTACACAACTTATGGTACAAGGAAAAACAAATTATTCTCAAGAAAATGTTTACTTTGTACTATTTGTAATCCCAACCTCTGCAGAAAATCTACCTTGGTTTTGTCAGTTAATTTACTGTCAGGTAACTCCTCTTTATTTGAAATTTGTTGTTTTTAACTAAACTAATTTTATGAACTTCTTTTGCCAACTTAGAACAATAACAAAAACTCGAAGGATGTAAAAATGAGGATTTTAATCCTGTAATGATAAAAAAATAATCTGAATATACTGGAAGATTGAAGAAGAAAGGGAAATAATTTGGGAACTGATTCTAGAACTTGAAATAAGGAAAAATGTTCATACAAACATATGTCCAGAAATGTTTTATGTTATTGAGTTACTGCTAGTAAAAAATTTCACCCAAATCTCAGTTGAATCAGTGAAATGAGGTCATACTGAAATTTTTATGGCATTATATAAGAGGTGGGGTAAATTTGATAGTTTTGTATGATGTTTGACCAAAAAACTGGATAAATTAGGTCTCAGAAATGCTATTTTCTGTAGTTTTCATGATATCCAAAATGTAATGGAAAATTAGGTGATGGGAAATATTTTTTTTTAGGTTTGAAGTACAAAAAAATTTGTTAAATGACTGAATAAATTGTGTTAATTTTATTAACAAAACCTGTAGAGAATTTAATTCTGAGAAAATTGATGTAATAAAGTCTATGAAAAGCAAAAACATTAATCAACTTTTATTATTAAAAACAAAACTTAACAGAAATATGTTACGAAGTTGTAAAAATTAAAAACAGCTAGTACAGTAAATTTACACCTTAAAAAATACTCATGTGGATTGACTAATAATGTACAATAAATGTTCAGATATTTCATTGACATCGATGCAATTCTTAACTTGTTTCCTTACATTTTCTGTCGCAAATGTAATGTCTTCTCATGCCTTGATGAGGCAGCAGCATTGAGAATGCAAGTGATAGGTTCTTCATGTGAGCCTAATTTTTGCTTGTATACCTTGCAGTTCATCCATCCCCATAAACAGTAATGTAAGGGAGTAGGTTCATTGATTTAGGTACTAATTTACTGGCCCCGCTACGTCCAATCCATTTACCAGTAAACTTTTCTTCTAAGAAATTGCCTTCATTTGTAAAATGTGTATGTGCTCCATCAAATTGATAGAACATAACAATCATTTGATTAATGAAAAATTTTCAAGCACTTTAAGAATTTCATTGGTAAAAATTCCAGATAATTTCTCCCCATGACAAGTTGTTTTAATATGAAAGGGCCTATAATAGGTTGTCAATCACGCCACACCAAACATTCACTGAAAATTGTTGCTGGAAATTTGATTCAACTACAGCATGTGGGTTTTCTTCAGACCATCAATGCTAATTTCGAGTATTGTTTTTGCAGTTATATACAAAACTAACTTTGTCTGAAAGTTGTATGAATGGAATTAAGTGGTAATTTCTGTTAACCTATTGACAAAACTGACCCATCTCCAAGCTAGAGATATTGAACTTTCTGAACATGATAAGGACGCTGTCTATGAGCATGTAAAGTATACCATTCTCATGAAGATTATTTAAAATTCTACAAAATACTTCACAGTTTTGAAATGCTTGTTTAGGATACCTATGTCCAAATTCGTCTACCGCAGCTGGAGGACTTCCATCGCAAAAGCTACACCCAAAAATCATATAAGCATATTCTGACTGTAGAGACATGGCATTACTTTTAAAAAAATTCAAAATGAAATTTCTCTTTTTTAAATTCAGATTCAATTGGAAAAATGTAGGTATTGTTTAAACTACAAAAAATACAAATACACTACATAATATGATTCTTAAAAATAAATTAAACAATCAAAATTATGTCAAAAACAACTAAACCTCCCAACATTTATCATTAACACATAACCACAATTTTATGACTATAGTTAGTAATATTCTAACACAATTGAAGCATACAATTAGTGTTGTCAATCTAATTTGTCAAAGGTCTAAATTTATTGTACTAAAAACAGCTGTTTTTTGTTTTTGTTTTTTTTTTAATTTAGTATTTCATAGCATTTTTTTGTAATAAAAGTTGATTTTTTTTTTTGTTTCATAGACTTTATTACATCAATTATCTCAGAATTAAATTCGCTACATGTTTTGATAATAAAGTTTATACACTTATTAATCATTTAACAAAGTTATTGTATGTTAAACCTAAAAAAATGTTTTTTGTCAGCAAGTTTTTCTGTTTGATGTTGGATATCATGAAAACTATGGGAGTTACAGTTTTGGGACCTGTTTTATTTAATTTTTCAGGCCAAAAACCATTTTGACCTTGTTTCACCAAGCAGACTGAAATCCAGGCAAAATTTTTTGCTTGTCATTACTTAATTATAACATGTTTTCGGACATATGTTTGTTTGAATGTTGATGATTTATGTTTGTTTCAATTGCTTGTGTTTTGTAGCAGAATGGCCATTAAAGTACTAGCTGATCATTCTTTACATTCGTATAGAAGAAACAAAAGAGGGAAACATCAATCTAAGATACAACCTTGCTTTTTGCTTTGTCCAGTAAAATCTGTTGAAAATTTTTAGGTATTATAAATGATATGCAACATTAATTCTCAACTTGTCTTTAATACTTGGTGTTAGTTAAACTTAAAAAAAATTTTCAGCGAGTCAATTTAGTGTATGTGAGCAGAGTATTAAGCAGAAATATAAAACATGCTGTTTGTTGTGATCAGGGACACTGAATGACAAACTAATCATTAGTACAGATGTATTACTATTTTCTTGTTATTCTTTAAAAGCTATCCCTTATATGTTTTTTATTTACTCTTTGCTCTTCTGTTTTTAATAAATTGTACTTAGTATATGCTAAATGTAAGTAATTTTATTTATTATGAGGTACTGCATTTTTATTTTAAACTTTTTTCAATAATTTGAAATAAATTAAATTTATATTTTTATTCCTTATAAAGATTAATTTCAAGAAATGAAATGGCATCGTTTCTCAGTAGGTGTTTTTAATCATCAGAAAATTTTTAACTGATTCATATATCTATAATATCGTAGTAAAAATATAACACCTTTTCTTCCATGAACATTTATGTATGAGGTCTATAAATAAAGTAGAGACTAGTTTTTTTGACAGCCAAAGTGGCAACACTGTAAATTTACTAGTAAACATATGTTTATATGAACAACTGATTTATATTAGGTATTAATATTTTTAGTCTATTATTGCCATGTGAAATGTAAACAAACTTTGTGAAACAAATTTTTGTTGTGCATTACAAAAATGAGTGATACTAATTATGAGCAACATTGTGCAATCAAGTTTTGTGTTAAACTCTGTGAGAATGCTACTGAAACTTTTTCAAAATTGAAAAGGGCGTATGGAGATGATATTCTGCATATGGAAGGTGTTTAGGTGGTTTAAGGTATTTTCAGATGGCCAGGAATCAGTTGCAGACAATCCACGCTCTGGAAGACTCTTAATGTCACAAAGTGACGACAGTGTTAAGCGAGTCAGAGACTTGATGCTGTAAGTCCAGTGATTAACTGTCAGAAATATTGTAGAACAATTGAATTTGAACCATATCACAGTCCATCAAATTTTGACAAACAAATTGGACATGAAAAATATTTGTGCAAAATTGGTCACAAAAATCCTCACTGTTGAATAGAAAAACAACGGGTGGAAGTGTGCCGCAATCTTGTAGGGCGAATTGAAACTGATCCTGATTTTCTAAAAAAATGTTATTACTAGTAATGAATCTTGAATATTTGAGTACCACCCAGAAACAAAATGTCAGAAGATGGAAGGAGTGGCACACTTCAAACTCACCACGTCTCAAAAAAGCAAAAATGAGCAATCAAAAATTGTTTTTTCGATAGTTGTCCATATGGAGTTTTTGCCTACAGAACAGACTGTAAATCAATATGTTTACAGAGAAATTCTTGAAAGACTGCGGAAAAGAATTACCTGCTTGAAACCAATCATCAAAGTCAACTGGATGCTGCATCATGACAATGCACCTTGTCACATTGTACTCCCAATGAGGTTTTAGCAAAGGAAAACATTCCTGTAGTTTCTCAACCACCTTATTCATCTGACTTGAGTCTCTGCGACTTTTTCCTCTTCCCAAGTTTAAAAAAAAACTCAAAGGACATCATTTTGGTACAGTAGAAAACATTAAAAAAAAATGTAACTGACCATCTGAAGGATATTCTGGTTTCTGACTTCCAATACTGCTATGAAAAGTGGGAAAACCGTTTGAAGCGTTGTGTTGTTAATTATAGTCAGTGTATAATTGGATTGTAAATAAAGAGTTTTTCTGAACCAGTCTCATTGCTTTATTTACAGACCTTGTATATATTTCTATGCATTTCTTGTGATACAGAAGCAATGTTTATCAGTCTTAAATTTTTCCGACTATTCAAAAACAGATGCATTGATTTAAAAAAAAAACTTGCAGGATGATGTTTTCTTAATTGTAATTAAACTCTTAGCTATTTATTTTTAATTTTTCTACCATCTCCACATCCTGTACATTTTATTCTGGATGCAAAGATGTAATAATGATATGATTATTGAAGAAGAGAAAATAAAATAAAAATCTGAATGTTAATTATAACAAATGATTGCTAATGATTTATATATATATATATATATAAAATTATATATAGAATTATACAAATTCTGTCTGTAATCGTTTTGTGCCACCATATTAAAAATACATTAACCAAACTTTACAGAAACCATATCCACACCTTCAGCATCGTTTTAAAACAAAAATTCAAAAGTTATAACTAAAAACAGGTCAAAAATTTCCCCTTTTTCACCATTTGACAATGTCAATATATATATATATATTAAATTATCTCCTACATGTTTGTCATCGCCTAGCGGTCGCATTACTTATCTAAAATTCAAATTTTAAAGGGTCAATATTCAGGTCTGCATGATATATATAAGTCGAAATAACTTTTGATTATATTCATAGTTAAAAAAATAAATTAAAATAATTTACGCTTACAAATTAAATTAAATAATCTGTAAATTAACAACAGATTGCTTTCATTGGGAGCCTTGTACAGCCGCTCGGCACAACACCATTGATCCATTGGAAACTGAAGCCACCAAAACTTTGCAGTGGCACTCAACTATATATCAAAAATTTATCAAGAAATACCGTAGAAGCAACATTTCTTACTGGAAAAAAATATAGGAGATGTTTTCATATCCAGGATTCCAATAATTTCAACTGATCTTCCATTTCAATTTAAACATTTGCAATCCCCTTTAAGAATATCGTACCCAATTACCATCAACAAATCACAAGAACAATCACTTAACATTGCTGTATTACTGTTGGAAAATGGTTGTTTTGGTCATGGTTAATTATATGTAGTGTGACTCAAGAGTAGGTTCACCAAGAATTTATTCATTCAAGCTGAGAATCACCAGAGAAACAGCACAGTTTACAAACTACCTGCGTGGGATAATAATCTTTTTATTTTTTTCTACTTTAATATATTGTAATATATTTTATTTGATTTTACCATATTGTATTTTACTTCTTGTATTAAGTAAGGGAAGTATTGGGAATGGAACGGAACACAAGAGTGGTGGGAGTTTCAATATTTCTCCCTACACGTCGCAGAGCCTGGACAATGTCCCTTGCTGCTGTATCATTCTATAATCGGGCGTGTTTCATGGGTTTATTTAGTGGCAGTTATAAGTTTTAAGTTTTATTTATGGATGGATTTAGTGATTTGTGTTGCGATAGCAAAAAATTTTGGTTTTCAGATTTCAACAAAAATATACATTTTGACCATCTCTGAATCCATTTTGACTAGTTTTGGCATGACATGTGTACATATGTATGTATCTCAGATAACTCAAAAACAATTAGCCATAGGATGTTGAAATTTTGGTTTTAGGACGTTGTAACACTTAGTCGTGAATCTCCCCTTTCTCCTTTTCATTGCAATTGACTGAAAGTCAATTGGTGTTCAAAAATCCAAAACAAAATTTGGATTTTGCACTTTTCTTACTTGTAATAATAAACCCTCATTGAGAGAGACCCTTATTTTCATTGGTTCCAGAGTTATAGCCAATTGAAATTTTAATTAATGAAATATTTGGATCTTAGAAGGGGAAAGGGGAAGCCACATCGGATTGAATCAGACTTCACCTACTCCTTTTTTTAACTTAATTTAAATATATTGATTTATTAATAATTATTAACCTCTGATTGTAAAAATTTTTTTACAATAAATAATAATTCAGTAATAACAATAAAAAAAAAATCAGAAGTTATTAATGAAATAAAATTTTATGTACTTTTCATCTTAAAAATATGTGTATATGTAATTTAATAGCTGTACTTGGAAGTCATTTAGTGTCCACATCACATTTTATGGTTCGGCGACATGTATGCACATAATGACTTTTATACATCTAACATGTATACAAGTCAAAATAAGTTTTAATTAATTTGATTATATCCAAGGCTAATGGATACAATATCAATAAAAAAATTTTACAGAAATTGTGGTTTAAATTTTTCCTTCAATATGTAAATCATTTACTGCATGAAAAGACTACTGCCGGGACAGCAGAAGCTGGCCCAGTCGACTTTAACAATAAAAATATAACCCTTTCCCTTTCCAAAGGGCAACTAGATATATATATATATATATATATATATATATACTTACTGCTGCTGAAGCACTATATACTGCCACTGCCGAAGGGCAGTGTATATAAATGTAGAGTTCAACTTCTGGAGAATACAATCATATTTTTATGGACTCTTTGTATGGGAAAAAAATTATGCATATGAGTTAATTATACTTTTGTATGATTATACATATCAGTTTTGATTGGAAAATAATTTTATTCTTTCGTTTGCATCTCACTAATAGTTTTTATGTTGTCATAATCATATTTAGTCATATCTAAAGTTCATAATTCATAATCCTATAAAATCTGATTTTATTTTGTAGTTAGTAAAGGAAATTGTTCTTGTTAATTATGTAATCTGTTTAATTTATTTAGTAACTTTTTCCATTGTTTTATTTATTGTTGACAGGAGTACGATGGCCCTAGTCCCACTCATGGACTTGTATTTTTAGTTGAAAGTGTACTGAGAGTTTTTCAGGTATAGTGTTTATTTAGTTACTTTTTTTTTTTATTTATGTATATTCATAAATTTTTATGGGGTTTCTGAGTTCTTTATTTTTATAAACATGTGTTGTACATTCAGAATATTTTCTGAATGAAACAGCTACTAGCCAAATATTTTTAATGTGTTTAGTGCAATTACAATGCAGTTTCCATTTGTTGTTCTGCAAAAATTTAAATGATATTCCAGTTTTTGCCACACATGACAAAACACAGTTCCAGTTCTTATGTACATGATAAAACATATCAATAGTCTGTGTGATTCTTGCTTTCAAACAATCAATGTCAGTCTTGTTTGATGTAGTTTAAGTGATTAAAATCCAAAGGCATAATTCTAGCAATTTCTGGTAACAGTACCTTCTACTCTCCCCTTCCTATCTAGCATCTTAGAAATGACATATACAGCAGAAATTTGCAATGTTGGTGTAGGGCAAAGGAACATCATACTGTATTCTATTACTTTTCACCTATAATTTGGGTGCTGCATATAATTCCAATGTATCTAGATAGTTCTGTGAAGTCAAGGAAAGTTCTATAAACATGTCTACTCTTATCACATGTAAGTATACACCACATGTCCATTTCAGGATTGTCAAAATCATGTTCGTAAAGCATTATTTATTAGTCCATAGTACAATGCATCAGTGAATTTGACCAGAACACATGAAATTTAGCTTCATCACTGAACATTGTTCTGTTAAGAAACTCTTTATCATTGTTTTACAGATTGAGCATACCCATGACAAACTTCATATTGTCGGGATTATCACATGGGCATAACACTTATAACATCTCATATTTGGAATCTTAAACAGAGATGTTTTTTCAGAACTATGTTGTATGTAATTTTTTTAAGGTATAGATTATGACCCCAAATTGACGACAATTTTTTTAGTCCTTATCTCCCATAAAGATTTAATGCCTTGTTCATAACACATGACCTACCAGAACATTTTGGAACTCACCAACTCCTGGTTTCCTTAAGCTGGTGATCCTAATAATAAATATCTTTTCATCCAATGGTTCATCATGAAAACACTATGATATTCATGTGAAACATTTTTCAAAGATACAGATTTTCAAGCTGAAGAATGCAATGAATCCTCTTAAGTTGTCCTCATCACCCCATCTTGACTGAATAGCTTGATCCATTACATCACCATCATTGATTAGCTGTCATATATCCACAGCTCATACACCAAATTCAAAAGTACTAGATTATAGATCTTATAGATTATTATAGATTATTATTATATCTTATAGATTATTATAGATTATAGATTATAGATCTGTAAATAGAATTTCTCTATCACCCTCCATGTAATGGAAAGGGTATTACAGATCTATTTATAACATTTAGTATAACTTATATTACAGGATGTCATATACATTAAAACTGGAAAGCAGATCCACTCCTTTTGTAGATAGCCTCAGATACATCTTGAATTCAATTCCTACAGTAATCAGCTACCATATTAACAACTTTATTTGTCATTATAACCATTTTCAAACACTGAAATACCTTGGTGGAAACATTCACCTAGTTCATCACTTATTGCCCCCAAGATGGTGGGAAGACATCCAGATGGGAATGCAGGGACATATTACATTCCAAAGCTCTGTATGAAATTATCAGTTTATCTACATTGTCCTGGTAATCTTGTGATTTATGGACACCCAAAAATTTTTATAGGTGTCTTTAAATGCTATCCAAGCAGTGCGTTCTACATCAGTCAACACAGATTTTAAACATTTCATTTCTAACCAGTTTTCTTATTTGTGAATCAATAAAAATTCCTTCTTTAACTTATCCTTCACTTTTGGGAATTTCTGCCTTATGTACAAGAATCCTTTACTGTCCTTCTTTGTAGCTTGTACAAATTTTTTTATTAATCCCAGTTCGATATGAAAGGACGGTAAAAACATTTTCTGATTAACTAGTCTCATGAATGGTTTTTCACCAGTAATTAAGTACTCGCATTTCTTTCACTGTTTTACAACTTAATGCTGATCCTTAGGTTTTGCTGTCCCATTGAAAAATAAAACAACAGTATATCCAAACTGGTTGCTACCTAACAAAAGAGCTATTACTTTTAAATTTCCAAACACATTTCAACTATGCTTTTTGTAATTTACTTTTTCAATAATGGTTTTCATAACATCATGCATTTCTTTCATAGTAATTACATAACAGACTGGTACAAAAGGATATTTATGAGTATTATAAAGCAGAACTGCTTTAAACTGTACTTTAAGGAATTAGTGAAAAGGTGTTACTCCTCAGGTTCATGAACTTTTCATAATCATAATATAAGCTCTTCAATATTTCTACAATAAGCTAAATAATTTTCTGCAGCCATGAATTGTGAAAAATCATTCTGTCAGCTTAGATTTTTTTTTTTAAATATAGTTAAAAATATATACTGAGCATATATATAAATAACATAAAAACTTATGTATATAATGATGTGAATCATATATCTACAATTTTCTATTTAAATTTAGGAATTTTTCAGAAACTTAGGGTGATTGAGAAATTCTGACTTCAGTTTAAAGGAATTTTACAATTTTAGTTTTTTTGTAACTTTATGAAGTTTTCAAGATTTTGCTTCTGAATGTAGCCATGCAGCAGTAGTGTACACATATGAATATTGCCAGTTAATTGATTTGCTAGATCTGTAATTAAACATTGCTTTTAATTTTGAGTTGTGTAATCTTGGTAATCTCTCAAGACTTGATCAGAATTTATGGTATGAGAATCAATAGTTAAAAAGTGAGGGCAATTTTTAACTAAGTACCTTTAACTGAGAACTGATGTTATAACCATTACTGTTATCACAATCCAAAAAATGGTTTGAAGGCAATGATGCAGCTTTAGCTGCTTCTTTGTTGGAATTCAGTGAGCTGATAACTCCCTGTGGGACTGTTCAAGGTCTTGTTTTCTTTCTAGGATTATGCAAAAAGCGATACTAATTGGTGAGGTACTATCTATCTGTCAAACATTTTGAGTCACCTTTTCCTTGGACATATTTTGAAATGAGTTGATAATTAAGAAACATTACTAAAGGTATAACTCAGCATGTCAAACCCAGATGTGTCAGAGCTACTTAGATAACTAATAATACACCTATTATTTCAAAAATCTTTGTCAATTCTAAATAGTTAGTACATAAATAATCTGTAGAAGTGTAAAACATTCTTATTCTCATTCAGTATAAAACATTCATTATTTAAAATAGTAAGATGATCTTAATTTTCCTTTCTTTTCCTGTTTATAGTAATGAAAAAATTGTATATCGTACAACAAAATTAAAAAAATTAATACATTTTTAAAATAAGAATGAAACATTGTTAATCTGAATTTTTGAAAATTTTATTTATATAGTTGTAGATTTAATTCAGTGATTACATTTATAAATGTCTGAATAAATATATCATCAGAACTACAAGCTGTAAGACATGCCTGCTTTAGCAAAAGCAGAGTTAAAAACTCCGGAAGAAGAAATAAAAGAAACAGACTGTATAAAGCAGAAAAATACATATTGAAGGAAAAATGTTGTGACATAGAAAGAGAAAATTTTTGAACAAAAGATAGATGTTCTACATCAATAAATAAGAAGGGATTTTTGAGGAACAATACCTAAAAGAAGTCCAGATAGAAAATCATACATAAAAGTAATGAAAGTCACAAAAGGGGGACAAGAATAGATCATTTTACTGTATAGAGAGGAATAAATATTTTGTAGCATAATGGAAGAGTTGAAACTTATTGAAAACTGTATCAGATATTCTAGTCAAAAGAATCAGAATTACTGAAGTTCAGAATTTCCACTTAAAGAATTATGCAAAAAAATGTAGGATAGTTAGGTGATTTATCGTAAAACCGATATTTAGGCGAATTTGGATTGAATAAACTATTATAATTTATGATATTGTTTATAATATGTTGTGTATAAAACACCAACAAACTGCTTTAGTTTAACTAATGGGAAAGATTTGCACAACCGTCCAGTTTAATTGTCATCTAACAATCAATGAACTTGGAACTAATTCAATACCTCATTCACATCAGTTCAAATCATATAAATTGTTGGTTTGGTTATGAGGAGGATGGCAGCAAAGCTTGTTCCACAGTTGGCAACAATGAATAAGGACCATCAAAAGCAGATTACCATGATTTGCTAGAATATGCTAAATTTTATGAAATTTAAAAAAATTAATAATTGCTAATGATGAAATTAGGGTATTTGAATACAGCTGGAAGACTAAGGCTAGTTTTCACAGTGGAAGATAGCTGGTTGTCCGCAAGCCAAGTAAGTTTGGTATGTTCACAATAAGGTGAACACAATGCTGTTTTTTGATTTTAAGGATGGGCACTGGACTAAAGCTTTTCATCATTTGCAAGATGGTAGATCAAGATTACCATGACTGCATCATGGCAGTGCTTGAGTGTACTCAGCCCTTGTTGTATGACAGTTTTTAGGCAAACATGTCAGTCTAAAAACTGACTAATAAATATTAATCAGTTGAGATTTTAAACACTAATAAAACTGAATTTTCAGCTTCTATAAATAAGTAGCTTGCTATTTACTTATTTCTGATACAATCTGTAAATTATAATATGTACCGGTTCAGTAAACTGGTTTATTATTTATAACTTTTCCATATTATAGTAACTTAGTAATGATTTGGTTGTCTTTATCCTTAAAGTTTTCAATAAATGCTGAATTTAGAGCTTTTCAAGAAAAGATTCAAAATTCTCGCAGATTTTGAATTTGTAAAACTTTTAAACTATCTTCTTGTACCTGTAACAATATTATTCCTTGTAACATTACCTTGTAGTGTTCTAATTATGGTTTCTTATATTTTGCAGCTTTATCTTTTGATATATCACTCCAGGTATCGTATCATTGAAAGCTGGATTTGTGTTGTTTTACTTATAGCTAGTGTATGGCTAGTCTGGGACTTAAGAGATGCTCTACAGCGTTTTATTTTTGTATCAAGTGCAGTTGCTTCACACCTTAGCACTGTTACACGCCGATTGTGTATGAAACTGCCAGAGTATAATGTTTGATATAAATTACATTACCTCTCTGGCTTAACTAATAACATGTGGAATGTATTTGAAGTATAAAAAGTACCAATTCTAAAAAAAAATGTGTACTGTGGTTTATGTTTTAATTCCTATTAAATTATTAAATAAAATATTGTATACTTATATTAATATTTTAATAAAATATATCTTTTATTATATTTTTGGATCTCTGGTTTTCTTTATACTGCATTCTTATTTATGATGTACAGGTAAAACACTCTTCTGTGTTTTACTGTTCTGTTACCTATTTTTTTTTTTTTTTTCGTATTTATGAATGTTTTTTTAGTTTACATCACCATTTTGGAGAAATGATCTTGTGAAAATATGATTCATTTTTTTGTAAAAAAATTAACATGTAGATATTTTTGTTAATTTCATTTCATTTTGCTTACAATAAAAACTATGGTATTAATAAAGTAGATGATCTATTGCTGTAGTTAGTTCTTAGATGGTGCCACTGAAACACTTTATTGAAATAACAAAATAAGTAAATAAAATAATTATAATGTGCCATGTATATAAAATTAACTTATGCTGCTCCACTTGCTAGTTAAGGCTAGCGAGTGTAGGTTAAGATTGGTTAAATTATATTTATAATTTTATTTTCTTATTTCATTATAGCGTTTCAGTGGCACCATCTAAAAACTAACTAACTACAGCAGTAGATCACCTACTACATTAATACCAAAATGATATAATTGTTTTTAAATATTACATTTTTACTAAATACAACAAATTATATTGACTGATAGCACTTACTTCTGAATAAAAGATCAAATTTTTAGCACACAGAAATATAATAAATCTATAAAACGGCTGATAAAAGTTTAATATCATAATTAAAACACTAATAAATCTAAGGACATTTTACCTGTTTTTAATTTTCATTATAGTTTGAATCATCTTCTTCAGAAAGAACATTTGTCATCATCTTCCTTCAAGGCACAATTTTCATTATCATTAAAATTTATTAGAATGCACCATTTATTGAAGCTCTTCATTACCAAATTTTTTGGAATAAGGTTCCACTCAGTCAGAATCCACTTGCATATTAAACTGAGATTAGGCTTTTTTCAATCTTCCTGTAGGAGTCATTTTATTGACTACAGTCAGCATTCATTCCAAATAAAAATATTTTAAATGCGCTCTAAAAAGCCAATTAAATAATTCCATGAGAGATACAAACTTGTTCTGCCTTACCTTCTTGAGGTCTTTACACCATCTGTCACTTTAAACAGGGTTTGTCATTTGCAAGCACCCGCAATATGACTGCAATTGCTGTTTCTCATAAACACTAGTGCCTATGTGAGCAGTTATATTTCTGACTGTGTTAATTGTTGAATCTGCTGGCAGGTACACCAGGATTTGGCTGGAATTTTTTATTTGTCCCATAAAAGATTATTTTCTTCTCATAAATGAGTTATATGTGTAAAAGCACAGTGATTTTTATTTGGCATCCAGCAGATGACAAATTATGTATGTTTTCTTATTGATAGTCCATAACTATTCATGAAACAGTGTAGCCATCCTCGGCTTTGTTTAAAATCTTCATTCAGTATTTGAAATTATTTACTACTTCGTGTACCCTTAAATTATGTTATCTCTGTTGATATAGCAAACCATACCTGTCTTGAATGTAAGAGGACAGTTAGTCTTCTACTTGTGTAAAGAATGTCATTTATAGCTCACTGCACAATTACTGATTTTCTCAGCTTAATAAATAAATAATAATGTTTTGCTACCAGTAATAAATGAAAACATATTTTCAAACATATTAAAACATATTTAAATGCAAACATATTATAGAACTAAATCTTTAACAAAGTACGAACCGAACACGTACAATCTTTTCTTGAATAAAACAAAATTAATACTCTGTTTCACTAAGACTATAAATACAAAAAATAAGAGATGAATCGTCAACCAAATCTTCAGCATTAGTATAAACCAGATCATTATCTTCATCTTAATTGTCAATTGAAATCAGTTTTAAAACAATAAATCATTGATTTGTTAATTGTTAGATCTTATATCATTGATTTCTTGTATCTGTTAAAACTTAACAACAAAATTCAATTATACGTTGTTGTAATTATGGTAATTATTAAATATTGTATATAGCTTGCTAAGAGTAATTTACTGTTGCAACTTCTTTGCAACAGTAAATGGATGAAACATGAAAATGACACTCATGAGTATAGCAGTACATGGTACCTTCAACAAACAATTCAAATTCTTTATAGCAATTAAAAGGTTAAAAAGATCTTGGAAGTAAATAACTATAATAAGCATTGTCAAACGTTTATGATGTTTTTGTCATTTATTCGTTGCACTTGATCTAGTCCTTGTGTGCTTTGTTTATATTATGTAATATGAAATTATTTTTGTTTCACATATCCCAGTTAGTTCAAGCAGCTTGTAGTAATCTCACTACAATTTTAATCTTTACACTTCACTCAGCTAATTCTGGAGATCTAAGATCCAACTTACCTATCCACTGCTCCTTCCCATAGGGTTCTTGCATAGATTTCTTTCTTGGCCAGACCAAATAAATCCCCTTCTGTACATTTTTTCCACTCATTTAACTTTCAATTGTACTCTGTAATAAAAAATTTCAAAATCCTTTTTTTTCATTTTTAAGTTGCTTGAACATGTTTCACTTTCACTATTAGTTATAATCCTAAAAAATATTTTAAATATTTTTCTTCATTCCTAGGAATGTTTGATTTTCTGCATGATTTTTTCCTTTTTATATAGTTTGTTCTTTTGATGTCTTAGTTAACACTTTCCATAACAAAAATTTATTTTTTATTTAATTGGTTTGTTCTGTAAATTCAGAATTTTATTTCAAATTAAATTCTTTATCCTCATTGTCTTCAGTATGTTGTCAACATACTGTAACATTTATCAATATTTTCTGATCATTTCAATTCTTAATTTTTTTTCATTTTTGTCGGTTTTAATTTGTTTGCTTTGTTATTCTCACTATTGATTTTGCTGCAATGATAATGGCAATATCTTTATTATTTATTTCTGAGGTTTCCCAGTATGGCCCATGATCTGGGAAGACATGATAAAGAGCTAAGAGTGCCAAAAAAGGATACAAAAAAACACCTTAGTTCACATTTATGTTGTATTTAGGAACACAATACATAAATTATTAATTTTTATCATATGTTTATTGTATAATTAAGATATATTCTTCTTTTGATCCCTAGCTGGCATTTGGATTGGATTGACTCCTAAGCCCGTACAGTGCTGTGGGTCCCAATGGTTGTGTGATTCACTAACAAGGCATTTCCATGCATGGCGATCCATGGCCATTGTCCTGGCCTCATTAAGCTTTAGCCTGTGGTTTTTTATATCATTGTCTATCTGCTTGATGCATGTTTTCTTTGGAGCTATACGTTGCACTCTCCAATGGGTGGGTCGTTCATGTCAGAGGAGTTTGCATAATAATCGGTTTTTATTCATTCTGCAGACATAGCCCAACCATCACAGTCTTCATTTTTGAATGTGTTCCTCGATTATTCCCTATTGTTCGCAGCAATGGGGATATTCTCATTTCAGATGTGATCGCAAAGTGAGACTCTGATGACATGGTGTAGACATTGCATTTAGAACATGTCAAGTTTGCTCAGGTCTCTCTTAAGTAGTGTCCACTGTTTCTGCTCCTTACAATAAAATTGGCAGGATCAGGGTTCGTAAAAGACAAACTTTGTTCCTTAGCAAGATGTTGCTTTGTTTTTACAAGCACCACTTCAGGGAAGCAAATTCTGCAGTTGCTTGACCAATTCAACTGTGGATTTCTGCCATAGATGCTACTTTCTTCTCCTGGACCAGTGAGCCCAAATATTTGAATACTTCTTCTCCTGGACCAGTGAGCCCAAATATTTGAATACTTGCACTTGTTCAATTTGTACACCATCCAGTAGGACAATGGCGCAACTGATTTTAATCGCATATCTTACTTAATATGTAATTAAGATATTACATATTTAGGAACTTAAATGTAAATAATGCTGAATTTAAAAATAAAAAAAAGTTTAGTAGTTGTAAAGTAAAAAAAAAGAAGAGAAATGTCTTTCAGTTAGCTTCTCAGATCTGGGCTCTGTATTTGCATACACACACACGAATTGATATTTTCAAGTTTAAGGTGACTTTGCAGTTTTGTTTTATGGCAACTGCCATCAAAAGTAAAATGGGAAATCATGAAAATAATGATGTAAGCAGACTACAGATAACAATGTTATCTTTCTTATACACAAAATTGGAAACATGTACAAAATATTTAAAAGCTATTTTTGAAAGCTTACACTATTCTTGCATTCTTTTGATTCAAAACTGGTTGATACTGTAGAATTATTTCAGGGGGTTTTCCTCATATTTATTGAAATATCAGCCACTTATACACAACAGACTCAGTATCCATCTATGATTGTCTTGTTTTGAGTTTCTTACAGAAAATATTCAAAAAGCTATTTAATTGAAATTGTACATATTTAAATGCATGTCTATAAAAACAAGCTCAGAATATGTCATTTTATATCTAGCTAAATTTTTCATGAGTTATTTGATTGAATCAGATTTGTAAAGAGATGGCAAACGGAAATAAACTTTCTTTACAAATCCCATTTCTTTAACCTGTGGCTGTTATGTTAACATCTTAGCCTTGTAAACTGCTCTTCAAAGTATTCCAGTGTTCTAATTTGTCAGAAAATGAAGGTTTTACTTCCATGCAATAAACTATATTTTATATATATAAATGAATGTTTGTTTGTTTGTCTCGTATATGTTCCTATACCATTCATCCGATTGCAATGAAACTTTGGTGTGTTGTGCGCATGCCCATGAAGGTTTCTGAATTAGTTCAGACCCACTAGGTGATGCTGGAGTTGAGATATTTTGAAAAATTGTATTTATGGTCCAATTTGGCTAAAATTCAGAGTATATATTAGTTACGTGGAAAGAAATATTTTTGCAAAAAATGGTGGTGAGGTTGAGAATATGTGTATGAATATGTGATCATATTCAGAATATGTGTTCTTACATGGAAAAAAAATAGACCCACTAGATGGTGATGTGGTTGAAACATTTGGGAAAACTGCATTTATGGTCTGATTTGGTTCGTATTCAGAATATATATTAGTTACGTGAAAATAAACATTTTTGCGAAAAATGGAAATAGGTAGAAAAGGAAAAAGGGAAAGGTTAAATTTTGTGAAGTTCCGTAATTTTCATTTTTTAATGTTTTATCAAACTTTTATTTGTGTTCATTTAATCTATATATATATATATATATATATATATATATATATACTGAAATCTGGTAATGGCGAAGCATTGCCGGGTCAGCTAATGTTAATATCAAGAACCCATGTTTTTATAAATTTTGCTGAAAGTATAGTTAGCAACATTTTTTTCTTTGATAGAGTTTACCACTTAATATCATAAGTTAAAATCCAGTCCATTCTAAATGGTAATGATTTAGATGCAAGATCTCAGTGTAAAAACAGTGTAGAGTTTAACATTATATCTTATAATCTAACAATGAAAATATTTTGTCCCATTATTGCCTTTGTGCCATCATTGCATTAAATTATTTTATGCCATTTTGCTTATCTTCTTTGAATCATATTTTGGAGGGAGATATTTGTTAAAGGTTTTCAGCATCTTTGTTCACCAATTATTTATCCATAAACACAACTGTCAGTAAAATCACATTTTTGGCAACCGTGCATATCCATCAGTTTTAACAATGTTAAATGCTTCTTGGAACTAATTTAAATATTGATACTTGTACTTTCTCATTAGTAATTAGTACTAGTTGCTAATTGTAAGCTTTCTTTCAAATATTTTCAAAGGCTCGTCACTTATATATGTAGATAAAGACATTAATGTTAAAGTAACTTTAAATACTGTATTGCAATTACTTTTTCAATAATTTTTATTTTATAGAAAATATTTTTTTTTTATATTATATTATAGGATATTGTGACGCAGAAAAATTTTTACCATTAGGGAATAATAAAAAAATCACTGGAAAGCATTTTTGAAGAGGAAAGTGCTTGGTATACCCAGGAAATCTCATAAAATAGTTTGCTGGCTTTCATGATGATAACTTAGTATTATACAAACTTTCATCATCCATTATAAGAAAGTCAGAATTGCCATTATCGCAATCCAGCATATCTTACATATCAGCTTAAACCTCTGTTGCTTAGTCAAGAACAACTTGAAAAAGAATGTTACTGGCAATCTGTTAAAACTGCATGTACTGAATTTTCAGTAATACTAATATTATCAGTATCTTGAACAGTCAATAACCTTTCAAGAATTAATAAAACATTTTTTCCAGTAACATAAACATTTTGGACTGTAAAAACTCTTTAACACTGATCACTCATTGTTCAGCCACCTTTTAAATGTACCATTACCATTCTTTTATTTGTATAATTTCCATAGCATTAACACCTTGCTTATGTATATATTATTTCAATCTGGATATGACCAAGCTATTGGTAAAAAATGACACATTAGTAGGCTTACCATATTTTTTTGGGTCCAACCCAGGACATATTTTTGAAATTACTTAAAAGTCTTAACAGTTTACTGAAACATTAAACTTTATTTATTCAGTTGTATTTTTCACTAGACATGACTTTTTTCAGAAATGGTTTGTTTGTTTTAATTTCATCATAAAATTACAACAAGAAAGTTCTGAATTAATTTTAACATTTAGCATATGTTTAACAGTAGATACTGAAAGTCTGCCCCTTTCTGCAGACCAAATGGTGCCCGTAATTAAAAAAACACTCTCAGCTGGAGCAGATGTCCCAGGCAAAGGTATCACAAACTCAACCATTTTAGAAATATTGCAACATGAAATATCAATCTTTTGAAACACCTTAAAAATTGCTTTCCACTTCTCTTCAATAGTATCTGGTACTTTTTCAGAACTTGAACCACAACCTACCTACCTTTTGGTTTTGAATTACCTGGTTCAACAATGTACATTCATCAAATAGGTCATCAATATTTATGGAGTCTTTTATAATTTCATTAACAACTTGTGCACTCTCTTCTAAATCAAACCAAGCAATTTCAGTTCATAAAAGTATCCAATGAAACTTACTAACTTTATCAAAACTGGTTCTCTACAACTCTAAATATTGGATAATAGAATTATAAAAATTGTCTGCGCTCAAGAAGAATTTTTGTTCCTGAATATCATTATTTTCTTTTAGAGTGTATAGCAATTCTTTGGCAGAAGATGGTATAAATTTGTGGGTTTTTCTCTCCTGAAGTTGAAAAATTAATTCAAAATATGTCTGAGATGCTTCTGTTGCTGTGATAGAATTACCTTCCAATTTCAGAACTACATTATTAAATAATTGTAGAGTACCTTATAAAAATTTCAAAAACAGTTAAATTTCTAGTTTTAAAAAATCAAATAATAATTTTGGGCATTTGTCACAAGATAAGAAGTATGATTTTAGGCCATCAAAAATGGAAATAATTCTTTCTATTGCAGGTAACAAACTGAGGAACCTTGTGCTGCTATGAGATATTACTTTTTTGTAATCTGTTTCCACAAATTCACAGAACTCTTTTTAAGTTTTGTTACTCTTACTGTATATCGGTGAAAATATTTATAACTTTTTATAACAATAACTTCTATGTCCAGGGGTAGAGAATCACATGCTGTTTGTACTGAATTGTGTGCAATGTGGACTGAACAACCAATTCCTAAAATAAGTCTGTCTAAATCACTTTGAACTTTTTTGAACACATTTTCATTCCCCTTTCTCTTCACACCACCAAAATTACTGTTAATGTTATCAGCAGTATAACAAACCAAATTTTCTTCAAGTCTGTATTTTTTCACATTCCGCAAAATATACTGAGTCAAAATTTGAGTAGTTTCACCTGACACTTCATCAAAATTTAAAAGTTTAACTTGAATTCCCTCCTCCAAACTGAAATGTCTTACAACAATCAGAAAAAGTTTTACTTCACTTCTGTTTGAACTTTTTCTTTTTCTGTTTAGTCTCCAGAACCACCGTTAGGATTACTTTAGAGGATGAGTGAGGATGATATGTATGAGTGTAAATGATGTGTATTCTTGTACAGTCTCAGGTCGGTCATTTCAGAGATATATGGTTACTTGAAACCCGACCACCAAAGAACACCACTATCCACGATCTAGTATTCAAATTTGTATAAAAGTAACGCTGCCTTTACTAGAATTTGAATCTTAGAACAATGAACTTCAAAATCAGCCGATTTGAGAAGACATGTTCACCACTAGACCAACATGGTGGGTTTCTGTTTGAGCTATCCATCATTACTGTTACGTAATTAATGTTTTCCAAAGTACACAACACATTATCAAATATAAAAAGTGAAATAACGTTAACACTAATTGCTTTGGTTTTGGTTCTAGCAGATGAAAATTTTGGGTCATATTACTTTTTATCCAGATTAGATATGCAGTCTGATGTTTTGAAACTGAGTTCGTGTCTAGCAGTGTGGTATGAAAATATAGTAGCACACACCAGACCATTGTTATTGTTATTCCCATCTTTGGCTTTAAAAAAATCTCTTAAGTTTGCTAAAATAGTAGCATTAATAGCACTCCTATGTTTAGTTGTTTTCACATGATCTTCAATATCACCCTTTCCTTTATGTGCAACAGAAAATTCTCTAGTATATAATGTGCAATAAACACGTTCATTGTTGCTGTCATTACACAGTTTCAAAAATTTGTATTCCTGTTGCAGATTAACATTAAACACACACTTTCTTTTGCCCATTGCTAAACAATGAGACAAAAAAGGAATAGAGATAAAGTGATGAAAAACAAGTAGACAAGTTACTTCACACAAGAAAACAACATAAACACATTGACCCTGTTGTATTGCGAAATGACTATGTAAAAAGTTGTGGCAAGACCAGTAGCCACATCTCCATCAAAATCATGTCAGCACTTGCTCCAAGGTCAACAGAGATGCACGGCCATAAGAGAATATTTAAAAACGTGATGTCGAACATATAGGTCTAAAATTAAAAAAAATTCTTGCCAGTCATAAAGTTTTCAAATCATACACAGCACCAAAAAACCAGGACTGTCTGGGCCAATCTTGGACGTATGGTAAGCCTACACATTAGCATTATTCAACGCTTTCTGTTATCATACACAAAATGATAATGCAAAAACCAAAATGAAATTTTCTGACCGAATCAATAAAGTTAAAATCATATATTCACAGTAAGATTAGCTAGCATAGGTCAGCACTATGTTAAGTCTTATCTCTTGACCCCCACCAGCTTCCCAAGAAAAATAATGTCAAAAAAGTGATTATTTTACTACTTATTACTTTATAAATAATCTAGAAATACTTTTTACCGTAATGTAACATACATTGTTTTTTCTTTGAAAATTTTGAGATCATTTAACTTCTTAAGTGATGTCTTTTCTTACAAAGATTTTTATTGTTTACTGTTTTTAGATTTGCCTGTTTCTCAGTTTAGTATTGTGTACAGTTTGTTGCTTGAACTCATTCATAATATACTCAAGTTTCATAAAGATATTCATGGCATAGAATGTATTTTAGAAAACTGATCATAAATTTAAACATGTTTAAAGTATAATTTTTATTCATTTTTTTTTAATAATTGTTTTGCTTCTTTAACTCACTGTGTCCCTGTTTTCATAAATATCACAAACTTGCATGCTTGCTCAACATGTATGAACATAAAAATTAGGCATGAAATAAAAGTTCATATTATTATAAATCATATACTGAGTATTATACATGTTCTTAAATAAATTCAGAACAAGGAGAAGGTTCTCTCTCGATTCAACTTGTATGCTGTTTATGTGTTTACACCTTACTGAAGAGTAAGTGCCTAGTTTGAGACTTCATCACTGCCTAGTTTGAGACTTATAGAATAATGATGCTACTCAAAGCTCAAATCTCATCAATGCTCAAATCCATTCCATTTCTTTTTTTAATTTTAAATTTTGAATTTCATACAAAGATTTGAGAACATCATTTAAAAACTTAAATTTAAATAATACATAATCCTGCATTCCAGGAAATATTACCTTAAATTAAATAGCAGTTTCTTCAACTTATTCTCTGCATCCTTTTCTTATTTTATCAAGATTCAGGTTTCTTGCACCTTGTATTTGTGTGTAAAGCTTTGTTGTTTGGGCAGTTCTTTTTGTAGTGTACTCATATTTTGCAAAATATGAGTACACTACAAAATTTTACTACAAAATTTTAAATAGCATAAAACTTAAAAAATACTATAAAAATGTTAACAGTAATGTACTTTCAGTAATAAAATAAATTAAAAAAATATAACACTTAAAAAGATATTAATAACTAGCAGACCCGGCAATGCTTCGCTATTGCTAGATTTGAGTATATATATAATGTCGCGTGTTTCAGTGCAGCTCGATCAGGATATTGAGAGATTGTTGACAATTTATAATGTTTATATAATTATTGTTTATTGGTTTAAAATGTTCAAATTAGAACCAGGCAAATAAATAATAATAATAACAGTGGCGATAAATACAATAATGATAATAATAATTTATTTTGTGCAACAGAACAGCTACTTGAGCCTTTGTATATTGGATACAAAAACTAATATGTACATATACGTTAACATACACAAATCAATAGCAAGTTTACATGTATATAAGTAATAATAAATGCAAGTTATGAATCTGTGTATAACATAAAAATAATAGTAATAAAATAATCCAAAACAATTTTAATAATAATTATTATTATAAATTCAAAAACAACAAAAATAATAATTAGAGTTTTCATTATGGTAGTTATTGAGTAAAAACTTTAATAATAATTTTAATGATATCTAAGTAGTAGTACATCATACTCTGACATTTACATCTTATCTCCATCCAAATTACATTTGTTTTATAATGTAATTAGAATTGCTGGTAATTATACAACATTATCAATATATAAATATATATGAGGTTAAAAATAATCATAAAAGAAATTTATATCACTATCAAACAATGTTAACTGACATCTATCACACTATCAAATAATAATAACAATAATTGCAAATTATGATGTAATATTACAATAATTATGAATTAATAATTACAGACCCAAAAAAAAATTACACAGGTAGTTTAACAACAGTTTTGTGTTGCATCTCTACTACACCTCATGCAATTTCAGTATAAAACAACATGAATCAGTACAAATATCATGTTATTTAAATAGTTTCTCCTTAAGGCTTTTAACAAATAACCATCCATTTGGCATAAAGTAGTCAATTCTCTCATTATATTCATTAGCAGCATCCACGCACCTTACATTCGGAGACAAGTTAGTTTTCCGCTCAGTCTTAAAAGGTTTGAAACCTCTTATTCTCATGCAAGGGATGCGTAGCACTAAGTCAGGACAGTTATCAAACTGACCATGTAGTAGATGATAGAAGTGCAACAAGTCAAAATATTTTCTTCTGTTACTTAAGTAAGGAAGACAAAGTTGTTTGTGAATTTCATCTAATGTAAGTTCGATAGGAAAACAAAATTTGTGCAGGAGCCATGAGATAAATTTCCTTTGGACATCCTCGATCATTTCAGATGTAAAATCCCTGTCTCGGTTCCACACTACTGTAAGGTACTCCAGATGACAACATACCAGGGACCTATACAGAGTGAGACAGGTGAATATATCTTTAAAATTCCTTGCCAACCATCAAATGAGACCAAGAGTCCGCCTCACCTTGCTGACTATCTCCTCAACATGGCTGACTATAAAGAGTTTTTGGTCAAAAAGTAAGCCAAGATCTATAATTTCCTCAACTCTCGCAACTGGATCTTCATTAATGATGTATCGAAAATATGAGTAGACTATATGTTGTGAGAACGACAAGACGTTTGTCTTGTCAATATTAAGAGGCATTAAGTTGGTCTGGGCCCAAGAGTAGATCTTAGAGATATTGTCCTGAAGCTTTAAATGATCAGCATGACTCCTTATAATACTATACAGTTTTAAGTCATCTGTGTACAGTAGAATATTAGTGTCAACCACAAGAAAAATGCCATTAACAAACAGTAGAAACAAAAGAGGGCCAAGTTTCAAGCCTTGAGAAACTCCAGAAGACATAAAACGAGACTGTGAGATAGAACCATCATAACAGACCCTAAACATTCTGTCACACATATAGGTGTCAAACCAGCGAATGTAACTCATGCTAAAGCCAAAATCGAATAATTTATGAAGCAATAAATGATGTGGTACCTTGTCGAAGGCCTTTTGCAGGACAAAATAGATAACTTCAACCTGCCTTCATTGTTGAATGGCGGGGCCAAGAGTGGACAAGAATGCACAGATTAGAAGCAATGGAGTGACCATGCTGGAATCCATGTTGATTTGGTGATGTAATCTTGTCCACATGACCATAAATCTTATCAAAAACTATTTGTTCCAAAATCTTAGACAAAGTGGGAAGTACAGATATTGAATGGTGATTCTGTACCACAGGAGCACTAGGTTTGGGAACTGGAGTCACTAAAGCTGTTTTCCAGGTGTTAGGGAAAGAGCCACTTGCCAGGAGTAAATAGAGGAAAGTACTAGAGTCAGTATAGTACAGAGACCCTTGACTATAAATGCTGGAATTCCATCTAAACCTTCAGTAGAGCGCCCATTAATCTGAGAGATAGCTTTCTCTATTTTATCCGCAGACACCATAGTAGGAGAGAGTTCTGTAACATTCAACAAGGTTAAAGCTTCTGGTGAAACTGAGCTTCTGATAAACTGACTGAAAATGGTCAGCAAACGATTCACTTGTGACTGTCACATTATCAACAGTAACACCATCCTTAATGAGTGCACGAACATGGCAATCATTCGATCTTCCCTTAGCCACATATTTTCAAAACCTGGATGGGTCTACCTGGAGATCAATTTCACATCTATGGGCGTAGTTTATTCTATCTCTAGATATAGTTTCCTTTACCATATGCCTCATCACAGAGAAATCCGCAAAATGGGCCAGTAAACCAGTATGTTTATAGCAATTTTGCAATTTCCTCATCCTCTTAAGAAGACCTATCAGATTACTTGAGAACAAAACAAGATATCTGGCTCATTTACTGTATGTCAACGGAACATTTCTGTCAATTGCCTTGGTAAAAACATATTCAATTCTGGTGACAATGGCATCAATATCAGTATTCAACAGAATATCATACCACGGTGCATCAGAGGCCTCATAAAAGAGTTGGAGGTAATTTCCCGTTGAGAAATTTCTTTTGGTTCTTCAAGTATTAGACCTTAAATATGAAAAACACTTTATATGGACAATAAATAGCGAATGATACAGGTCCGGCCGAACCAATAGAGACACATCAAAATCCAAGTCTAGGACACAATTTGTAAGAAATAAGTCAAACGCAGAATGATTATCTAAAAATTCATTACTTTTGTTGCTTACAATATTCAAATTGGCCAAATCAACAAATTCAAAATAGCTAGCTTTTAGTTTAGAATAATAATTATGTATGAGCAAAAGGATCTGTCTCTCCAGGAAACACCTGCAGAATTGAAATCACCCATTATAACAACATTTTTAATTTAGGGTGTCAAGAATATCCAACAACAATTTAAAATAATTTTCAATAATGGAATGTGATAAACTCGGAGGAAAATACAATACAGAGATAAGAAAACTCTTTTCACCAGGATGTGGCACCTCAACCCATACAACCTTATTCAAAAGTTCCAAGTCATATCTATGAAGGCAACTAATTCTACTGTCTACAGCGATGACAGAACCACCACCACGAGCCGCTGAGCCAACATAGTGTTTGTCTGTCTGAAAATATTATAGCTATCAGGGAAGAAATTGGCATCTACATGTTGGTCTGACAACTAGGTTTCTGTTAGGCCAATGATTGAAAACTCCTCAAAAGCCAGTAAGGCAAACATTTCTTCACACTTAGTCCGGAGACCCCTGACATTCTGGTAGTATACTGAAAGGTTCATTACAGAGTAGCCTTGGTAGAGCCATTCTCCGTTGGTATTACAAGATCGTTGTTCACAATAACAGAGACCTCTTTAAGCCTCCCATAAAAAGGCGCAAGTAGTACACTAGTAGGCCAAACGCCGGATTCATGACCTTGTCAAAATCAACTTCGAATACCTCGACGTGGAATGAATTATATGTGTCGTATTTCGTTTTCAGTCGTTGACACTTTACGTGTGGAAGAGTCAGTGATGTTAGTAGACCTTGGACAACCCGTGAAGAGACTGTAAAGGCAAACCTGGATACAAAAAGGCTTTTCTTCTTCGGACAAGCAAAATCCATTACTGTACCATTACAGCCAACTACGTCTCGGTTTTCTAGACCGGGAGGATTGACTACCATTCACGTGTTCATGGCCAGACACCTGTGGTCTCCTTCTACCAGTTACTGTGGTTCAACTATTTGTGACAGTATCAGGCATCATACTCTCACCTGTAGGCGATTCATTGTCAACTGAAACCAATACAGCCTTGTCAGTTCGAGCTACGTTGCCAACAACCGGAACACTGATATTGTTAACAATGTCGTTTACATCGTCATTCTTACTAATAAGTTATTATTGACTCTTCCATTTCTCAAAACAGACCTTTTTCTTTTTCCTGTTTAGCCTCTGGTAACTACCGTTTAGATAATTCTTCAGAGGATGAATGAGAATATGTATGAGTGTAAATGAAGTGTAGTCTTGTACATTCTCAGTTCGACTGTTCCTGAGATGTGTGGTTAATTGAAAACCCAACCACCAAAGAACACCGGTATTCACGATCTAGTATTCAAATCCGTGTAAAAATAACTGGCTTTACTAGGACTTGAACGGTGGAACTCTCGACTTCCAAATCAGCTGATTTGGGAAGACCCGCTAACCACTAGACCAACCCGGTGGGTTTCTCAAAACAGACCAGAAAGATAGACTCGCACTCGTCCAACCTTGCCAACAAAGCTATCATCTTGCACAACCGGTTTATGAGACGGAGCAGTCTTACTTTTATTTCCTTTTGCACAAGTAAATTTACTCGCCCGATTAGGCTTGTGAATAGCAGGCATTGCAATATATAAAACTCGCTCAGAAGACATAAATTCAGAAGAAAGCTGACTATTGAGCACAGAGATAGAGCTCCTAAGATCGGCATTCTCTGCCCTGAGATCTACCAGCTCCTTTCTTACTCAGGCCAATTTAGTTAGAACGACCGAGACTACCGAATTGAATCCTTCCTCAATGAGAGTCCGGAGTACATCACTCGAGAGAAACTCATCCACACCAGCACCCTCATTATTCTGAGTGATCTGTTTAATAACTGGCTCATCAACATCAGAAGCTTTACAAGCCTGAATACCACTCAAAACAGCTGAAGACCTAACAGAATTACCGTCGTTCCTCTTCCCTTCCATTATTAGACATTCCGATTCCGGACATAGGAACCCTTTTTCTTTCAGAATAGTTAGTTCACCCGAGGAGTACGAAAGACAACTAAGATGACAGCGTCTTTCGCACGCACAACAGCTAAGATACTTTTTCCGTCCATAAAAAATTTGGTCGCATATAACACACTTATCGGTACTACCAGGCATGATGGTCACCGACAAATATCGTAATAACAACAACAACAACAATAATAATAATTTGTTTTGTTTTGTACGTGCAGCAGAACAGCTATATAAAACCTTCGTATGTTGCACAATATTACACAAAAACATATACAATAATTACAACATCACTACAACTGTTATAAGTCAACAATTCACATATAAATTAAAAACACAAAATTTAAAATACATAAAACTAGGAATACAATACTAATAACAATTTTAAATTCACAACTATGGAATTAATAATTAGAATTTCAAGTTGCAATTCACAAAAATTAAAAAAATACATAATTCAAGAAACGAACTTGCGGCAAGAAAATCAGACCACCACCTTTACCATCTTACTTACTGAAACTCTTCTTTTCCGCAAAGAAATCCAGCTTGTGTACAAAGTAATTGCCAATCTTGAGACATCTGGAGTCGGGGGCAGGAGAATTATCCGCCGGATTAACTGTTCTTAAAGAGTATGCTGGTACTCTGCATCAACTCTGCATCAACAGAAGAAAACCGTCAGCAGATCCATTTTATTAATCCTAGATTCCTATGTGCCTTTGACACAATACTGTCAACATGTCCAAATAGTAACAACTTGTCATCAAGTAAAACCCCAAGATCTAGTTCACTGTTCCCTCGACTAAAAGGAATACCATTAACGCTGTACCTGAACAAGGACTGATTGGTATTTCTTGAAAGAAGAAGAATTTAAACTCCAATTGAAAAGCGTTGTCAGTATTAGAGAAATTATCTCAGAAACCCCTTTAATAATAAAAAACGGACTGCCATCAAGTCCATACGCAGATCTGATCCTGAGCTCCTTAATAGCCATCTCGACATTATCAACAGAGATAGACGGAAGAGAAAAAGCAGTACCAGCATGGTGAATCATACTCTCTGAAATAGGGTTTCATTAAAAGACTGGTGGACAGACTGGAAATACTCCTGTAACTTGTGACAAATCACCAATGTGATTTGTCACAAGTGTGACAAGTCACCTTAATCGTTTCGAACTGGATACTCTCTACGCTGGACTGACATCTTGCACACTCGTCTCGCAGACTCACACCTGTGACTCTGCTCGCTGGACCGTCGTCGTAACGTGTCGCTGGACTGAATCGCAGAACTCCGTCGAACCCACACAACTCGCAGCCTCTTCTCGCTAACTCCTCGCAGAACTGCACTTGCGTGACCGACGCCGTAATGCCTCACAGACTGGTTCGCAGAACTCCGACGAACTGATTTATAGCTGGTCTTCCAGAGCTACTTATACTGCTAGCCTCTTTACCTGCCGGACCGAACCCAAGTCGAAGCATGAGAATAGTCGACCGTGGCTTTGTTCCCATGAATTCCAAGCCTGGTCTCTTCTCACCGTACAACAGGTGTTCATTGTGTGTTAGCAGGCAGTTTAACAAAGAGCGATTGTTAAACGGACCTATACTTTACAAAAAGGGTTCTCCTTTTTGTCCCTTTCTGGATTCTTCCAATTATATTAATTATTACTTTCATAATAATTGGCAGGAATCCGTTACTCAGGCTTGCTATACCGATCTTGTAAAAATAAATTAAATGAACACAATTGTAAGTTTGATAAAATATTAACAAAATGAACATTATGGAACTTAATAAAACTTAACCTTTCCCTTTTACCCTTTCTCCCTTCCCCCTTTCCTCTTTTCCCTTTTCCTGTTCCCATTTTCGTTTTTCCCAATTTAATTTTACCATATTCTCTTTCCCTTTTCCCCATTGTACCCTTTCCCTCCCCCTTTCCCTTTCCTCTCCGCATTTCTCTTTCCCTTATTTCCATTTACCCCTTCCTCTTTCTCTTTCCTCTTTTATTTTTTCTCCTTTCCCCTTTCCATTTCCGTTTTTCCTTTTCCCTGTTTTTCCTTTTTTCCATTTTCCCCTTCTTCCCTTTTACCTTTTTCAATTTTCCTCAATTTCCCTTTTCCGATTTTCCCTTTCTTCCTTTCTACCCGCGCGTAAATCGGTCCAGTAGTTGTTTAGTCTATAGCGCACACACATATCGGAAACATTGTAATTGAATCGTAAAATATTTAGTATAGCGTGTGTTGCTTTTACGTCCAACAGATAGCGCTGTTTTTAAAAAAAAGCATTTTTTTACCTGTCACAGGTGTAACATCTTAGGTATATAAATAGTAGGTATATAAAAACACGCGCGTATTCGAATGCAACGTTATGTCAAAATTCCAAAGTAATCGGAGAAGAACTTTTGGAGATTAAGATTTTGAAGAAACGAACATTTACGTTTTTATTTATATAGATTTTAATACTTATTCAATTAGTCTTGAGATTAAAATTTTCTGAAGTAGATGCGGAGTTAAGTATAAGCAACGTTTAAGTAGTTATGTTTAATTGGAAAAGCATTGTTATTATATTTTTGTGTCTTCTTTAAATTGAATTTATTTAAAAAACAAAAATTATTTTACTGCACAACTTTTTTTTGTTGATAATTTATGTTTTTATTATTGAGATCAATTTTAGAGCACAATCATTAAAACTTATGTTTTCAAAACATAGTGTTTTACCAGTTAAAGTACATTGAAATAATAATAAAGAACATTAAAGTATGTAAGAATGCAAGTAAAGGATTAAGTTAAAAAGTTATTCTAATCTTTGAGTAAAAGTTTGAGATATGGGATCCATGATGATGTATATTTTCCCACCCCCCTTGACCAAATGTAACCAAAATTAAATGACATCAATAATCCTTATTAAAAAGTCGCAATACAAAACATCAAAAAAAGGTACCATAAACTTTAGTTTGGAGAAATTTTAGACTTGAGTACTTTTATAATAAAACCTTTTTTTTGTGAGGATTAGTACAAGTTGGTACAATTTTTTTTTACTTTAATAATGATTTAATAATACAATAATGAACTACAACACCGTATGAAGGAGTGTGTTATAATGACTGCAACGTGAAGCATATTGAAATTTATTTGAATAGTTTTTCAAAAATATTAGAAAACTACTTGAGGATGTAGACAAAAAATAGAAAAGAATATAAATAGTTTAACGAATATTGAGTCTTCTTTGGCAAAAATAAACGTATTAGGCTGCGAGAGGAAACAAGTATTACACTATATGATCAGCTGTAATTTGCCATGACATTTGCACTGATACATTGACGATTTTAGGACTGTATTTACTGCATAATTTTTTTTTAAAAGATATGTGTAACAATCATCATTTAAAAAAAGTAAAATTATATCTTATACAGTAATAAATTCAGTCTAACTTAATTTAAGAAAAAAAAGTAAATTATATCGAATAAAATGGACGAGATGTTTTTTAAAGATTTAATGAGTTATACTAATGCACAATTCAAATTAAAATGACTTGAATTTTATAATAATATCTTTCAGTTTTAATTTATATTAATTATTGCTTGAAAACTCTAAATTTCCCACTGAAATTTGTTTCTGAAGTTTACTTTGCTTTCATTCTTTAATCATTTAGATAAGTTAAATCAATAACTAGGATTGCTTAAATGAAAGATAAAACTTGTAATTTATGCCTAGTATTAGTTATAATTTATTAGTTTATGTTTATTTTAATATCAACATTAGAAAGAGAATGCGTTTCTAATAACCGGTGTTAAAACACACGCCGGGCATTCTGATAAATCGAAATCGACCGTTGTACACCCGGTGTTGTTTGTAAATTAGTAGGGATGACTGTGAAGTGGCGCTTTCTGGCGGCAGTTTGAATCCTGCCTGCAGGCGTTGGCCCAGTGCGTTGCGCTGTGACGATAGCCGATCAGTACGGACCTGTTAAGGTTGGCCGTCGGTGTGACGGTGAGTTGCGCGTTGTTTTGTTTGTGATAAGGTCGGTCGACTGACTGATAAAGTGAATGAACTCTCGACTTACAACAGACGTTACCGGTGAGTTATATTTTTATATGGTAAATATTTACTATAGATTACTGATAAACGGCGAAGTAAGAACGGCTTACCTCTGAAGAAACCCCTACATTTAGCAATCGTTAAAAATATTCCGACAGCTCAATCCGATTTGTACAGATATTAATGGCACTCTCCATAACGTGAACCATGCGTTTTATTGTAATGTAAACAATATACTTTTAAACTGCTTACGCACATAGTATTTAAATTAATATGCATTTTAAAGTTAAGGGCGGTTAAATATAAATATCAAGAAATCTTATATTCACCAGAATTAAATTATTTCCATAAAATTAGCATTGACGCATTAATATGAATAGTATTGAACACATTCATTTTGTAAAACAATAACTCTTATATAAGCTTGAATTTATACATTTTATTATTACGTATTTCTTGGTTACTTGAATTACCAATACTGCAGTTAAATTGCAGACATGCTGCAAGTATTTAAAATATTGCTTATTTGCCCAGAACGTTTATTTTTGTTTACAATTTAATGGTTTTCTCTTCGTTTTTTTCTTTATTGTTTTTTACTCAAATTTTCTCTGGGCTGATGTTAAGGGAGGATATGATAGAGATTATCAGTAGGACGTAGTTTTATCTGGATGAAGCATCAATCGTTAATAACTTTTTCTTACAAGAGAGAAGAACCTAGCCTAAGACCACCGCTTTATTGTTGCCTAGGCCTTGTGTAACACCTAATAGTTAGGACAAAGCAAGTCACTCTTACTATGGTAGCCGTACACAAGCATGTATTCTCGTGGCAATAGCATACAAACAACGTAAGAATGTTGTTTTATTGAGCGTATACTGTTTAAATTAATTTGCGTAATTCTAATGAAGATAACTCTTGTATGAAAAGTCGGAATCTTCCGGTTATGCCAAATAACGGATGTTAATTGTTTTAACAAAAACAAATAACATTAGCAGTAATAAGCGATTTTATTTTTTCTGTAGAAAAATATTTTAGGTAGGTTTAGTTTGCTTAAATAACTTTATGGTTTGATATGTTGAGCTAATTTGATAAAAAAAGTGTCTGCAAAAATATAAAAGATTCATCCTTTCGTAACAGTCTGATTGTTAATTAGTTGAATATTACTTATTACACTGCAAATATATTTTTTAATGGATTAAAATATGATGCTGTTTTTGATTGTGAAATGAAATTTAATAGCAAATAGAGATGTATGCCTTCTACTTCTGGAAAAGTTTTGAAAACACAAATTTCTACCAATTAAAAAAAACAGCTGATTCATCTGTTTACAATTATTTTTACTTTTCCAGTTGCAGTAATAAAGGTAAAAATACACATACTGTACCGAGTCAATATTTTGAGAATACTGTTTTTTTTTTTTTCATTTCTCGACAGTTTAAAGACCTTCGAAGTCCAAAGATTTTAATAACCAGAACGCAATTGTGTTTACGCACTTGTTCTTTGGCGTCTGTTTTCCTCAATACCTCAGAAAGAGATTGATGTAAGTTGTAAAATTTCATATGCTGACTCGTGTAAAGTATTGATGTGGATAAACTTTTATGAAAACCTTGCAACGGAGTGGTTCAGTTCTCCTTTAACTAACATGATTACGACTATTTGTTAAATTATCTATTGCGGTTGGATGAGATATTTATTTATTTAGCTTTTTTTTTCTTTTGAGTGATTTTTAGCATAACAAATAATAGTTTAATTACTTTTTTATTTGATGATAAAAATAATGTGTTTCTTAATCCTATTGGTAATATTATTTTTATCCGAATTAATTGGTTAATTTTAAAACCAGATTATTGTTAAATACTTTATTTTTAATATTGTCCGAACGAAGCGAGGTGCTGCTTTAACACAATTTTCTGGCACTTCATGTATTTGTTTGTAAATTTGTGATTCTCAAAACAAGTTTCCCGATTTTTACGAAATTTTCTAGTAAGGCTCCTATGAAAGCGGAACAAACTTGTATAAACCAATTTTTTGTAAGACTTTTCATTTTAAGATGGCGGTTGCTGTTTTTAACAAAAGTTGGTTGATAGGAAGTTTCTAAAGCCAAGCCACCAATTTGAGCCTCCCTTCCGTTCCTGTTGCGACCTACTTCTCGTGTCGCCTTCTGCGGCTACGCGTTATTAAATTAATTTTTATATTTTACTCCATCTCTGATCGTGTTGTTTGTCTGAGGCACCTTTTTCCCACCAACAGCATCACTACTTCCTCAATTCACTATTACGCATTTAATTTTAATTATTTTTGGACAATTTTATTTTTTAAAGTTTACCTTACGGACACCTTATTTAAAATAAAATAATAAATAAACACAAAAAAACTGGTAGCATACACCTCAGTGGAAGTATCTTCTCGACAGCCTTCAATCGGTGATACTTCCAGGTGTATCTATTTGGAAGGAGTCGTTACGATATTGTTAGTGCAACAAAATTATTTTTGGCATCGGTTAAACATTCCACGATCAAATACGATTGGCAATTACGTTTTTTACGTTATTTTCATTTTGTTTTCGATTTATTTTTTTTTTAGATAGCTCTCAATCGTTAAATTAAATGCAAAATGAGCGTAATTGCTTTCTCAAAAGAAAAAAACTGAAAATTCTAGATAATCATTTAATATAGTTTGTTGTATAATTTATAAACAAAATGCAAAACTTGACAATACATGAATTTTCTTTCCTTTTTTTTAAAGAAGAGGTTTTTTGTTTGTTTCATGGGCTTAAGGTACTCGTAAATCATTTAAAGTCATAATATATGGACCGATTAAAAAAACATTGTAATTTTTATAGGAGGTTGATATTTAGATGTGTGCAAATTATATATATAAATTCCCGTTTAAAAAATAGGCCTTTAAGGGATTATTTTCGCCAATTTATGATCGCTAGTCTCCTTTTTTAAAAGCCAAAAGTTATTTATTCATATTACGTCTAAAAAAAATTAAACTAAATTAAATATTATAAGTGTAACAACTCTTTAAACAAAAACAAAATTTTCTCAGCTAAAGCAACTTAACAATAAAAAAAATGTTCTGAAAATAAATATATATTTATTTTTTTAAGTTTTATATTTATTTTTTTTTTTAAATATTAATATTTAAAATATAAAATATTAATATATAAATAATATTAATTTTTTATTTAACATATATTTATTAATATATTGGGTATATTAAGTGTTAATATTTAATAAGCCCGAATAACGTAAGTTCCCTTAACAAAAAAACTGTATTCTACTCGTAATGAAGTCCTTTCATCTCAGAAGGATAATTTAAGGACTTATTAAATTGATAATGTTTAAAGCATTCAGATCCAGTTTAAATAAGCCTCATTGCCCTTCCAAAATGATATATTAAAGAATTAATCAAAATGTGAATTAAAGAGTTAATCAAAATATGAATGAAAGTTTTTACATGTACTGTGCCAAATAGAACAATATTTCTTGAAGAAGGGATGAGTTTGAAGTGCCTATAACTGTTGGCAAGTTTAATTTTGGGAATACAGAGAACATTTCGTAAAGAAGACTACCCTCATACCAAGTAAGAGAAGTGTTGTTTAGAAAAAAACTAACGGTTGAAAGAAAAAATAAAGGATGCTGTTGTTTAAATCATAAAGGTTTCAAAAAACGAAAACGAAAATACTGGCCAGGAAATATACAAGAGAGCGATTGAAAATTGAGAAAAGACTGCGATGTACAGTGGTGGACAATAATGAAAACCCTTCTAACGAAAAATGAATACTTGGTTTTTAAGTTTTCCAACAAAAAAAATTATGGTTTATAAATCCAAATATTAAGAAACTTGCCTTCTACTCAAAATATATTTTTTCACTGATTTGGTTGTGTTTGGATTTTTGTTCTTTAGTGAAAAAAAATCTATGTCAAATCGGGGAAATATTGTTAGTTCACTTTTAATTTTATAAGACGGGTATCCGATATATAAAATTTTAGGAAAAATTTGCGCGCGATTGATAAAATAAATAGGAATAATTAGAAAATATGTACTTTTTTCTTATTTAAAAAAATTAGAAAAGACAAAAAATTATTTTCTCAGGTTGCGCTATAAACTCAGTTGTTTGTAGTTAATTTTTTTTTTAAATGTGGTGTCATACGTTCACAATAAAATTACAAAGGTTTTACATACAAAGTCAAATTTAGTCTGGTAAAGTATAAGCCAGACAAACGAAAAAGTACAGATAAAAAAAAATATATATATATTTATATATACTGTAGGCAAAAATTGGAACGAGCTTGTGAAATTACGCAAAACCGTTACCACAAACGTATATCCTACAAAGCCAAAATCAGACATTACAAGACAGTCATCAAACCGGAGTGGTTATATGCATCGGAATGCCTAACACTCGACAAGAAAGGAGAAATAGAAGAAATTGAGAAAAGAGAAAAGGCATCTGGAATATACGTACGAACAAGAGTCTCTACAAACACACAAGAGACCTTCACACTCACCATGCGGAAGAGGTGTGCAAAATTCTACGGTTACCTCAAAAGAAAGGACAACGACAGTGACCAAAAGGATCATAAAACACCTTACACAGATGAAAGCAACGACCAACTGGATTAAAGTAACGCTGCAGGACCTGGAGAAAATGAAGATTACAAAAGACATCGTATAAGATATAGATAAATTAAGGAAAATAATCGACGGATTTAAAAACTTCATATACAAAGATCACAAACAAAGGAGAGCCAAGAAGTGGGCTGACGAACAGAACAGGAATCATAGTGAAAAGATAAAAAAGATCTGGGAGCCAAAGATGAACAAGCTGAACATCAAGCAAGGAATTCCCGCGGTCCAAACAAGACCAAAGTGAATATGAATAAATGATTAAACATACATATATATAAATAAATAACTTGATTCACCAAGTACAGAATAAAGTTAAATTAGGTAGGATGACACTTACCTTTTATCATTATATATACACAACAGTACTTTCACAATATTCTCGCATCTTCAGTTGGTACAATCTTTTAATTGCTCACGTAAAATTACATATTATAAATACACAACATTAACAAAATAAAATCTTGACAAAATAAAACAAAATTTGTTAAAATTTTCAATATAAACTTTAAATTCAATTCAAATCAAAATGGAATTGAAATTAAAAATCTTTTTTTCCTTTTAAATTTAAGATCTAAAATCAAAATTAAAGTTATAAGTTAAAACTTCCATGTATAAAAATATGTTGTCAAATAATAAAAATATTAATTTAAAGATAAATATGTTAAAAAAGAATGAATATGTGTGTGTGGTTTGGCTAGTCAATATTATATTATTAAAGTAATATAAGTAACAGATAGTAATATAATATTGGCTAACCAAACCACTTGCACATATTTATTCGTTTTTAACATATTTATCTTTTAATTAATATTTTTATTTATGACGACATATTTTTACAAATGGAATTTTTAACTTTTAACTTTAATTTTGATTTTAGATCTTGAATTTAAAAGAAAAACAAAGTTTTTTAATTTTAATTCCATTGTGAATTGATTTTAAAGTTTATATCGAACGTTTTAACAAATTTTATTTTATTGTATTTATTAAGAGATTTTATTTCGTTAATGTTGTGTATTTATAATATGTAATTTTACGGGAGCAATTAAAAGATTTACCAACTGAAGATGAGAGAAAATCATGAAGGTACTCTTGCGTACATACATAATGATAAAGGTAAGTGTCATCCTACCTAATTTAATTTTATTCTGTACTTGGTGGATCAAGTTATTTATTTATATTTGTATAATATAGTACAGAGGAATATGAGTTTTAAAACTGACTTTAAAAAAATGATGTGTATATATATATATATATAATATTAATAAATAGCAACAAACCGTAATTGTATCTCTATCTCTCTCTCTCTCTCTCTCTCTCTCTATATATATATATATATATATATATATATATAAATAATATATTTATATTTTGTTTTCACTTAATTTGGTGTGAATACTTTAAAAATACAAATTTAAGAATAACTGATTAGTATTTAAAATTTTTAGTACGGTTTAAGTCAGTTTTTTTTTTATTATCTTGTTTCAGTTTTTAATATAATTTTTAAAAGTGATAGTCCTATTAAAAATCCTGTCTATTTGAAAAATCGTTCCCAATAACTTTGGGCGAGAAACCTGATTTGATAAAAGTAATACAGAAAAGACATAAAAGCCTCAGTTAAAACTGTTCGAAATATGGAAATAGTATTGCATTTATTCTAAATTTTTTCATCTATTTTCTTAATTTTCAAGTGGAAAAGCATTGAATATTAAAGTAACATAAATATATCATTATACTGTCACAACCCAATATTACGAAATTATGAAGAAAAAAGTACTTTCAAATTGTCACCAAGAGAACAATACTGCGGTTAAAATGTTTTTGCTAAGCCATTTGGATAAAACTTAACAGCGGAACCACGTGAAGAAAGTGTCAAAAAAATACGTACGGTTTGAATTCAGAATATTTTCCATTGTCGGTTAAAAGTTGAAAAAAATTTATTCTAAGTAAATATATTTCTTTTTAAAAACTTAACATTAAAACTTAACATTAACTTAAAATTAATTTTCTTTTTTCTTGATTTATAAATCAGATTGTTCGCCTCAATCCTGTGATTGAGCCTGAGTGTGGCCTTGTAATATTTTTATTTTAAAAAATTGTAGAAAGTCCCACTATTGAAATAATACGTATTATTATCTCATTTTAATAACAAATATTTTATCTATTTTTTAAAATTACTTTTAAAATAAAATTATTTCTATTAAATTAAAATTATTATTCAAATTTATGCGTTGGATTTAATCGTGGTGAATCTCCGTTAATTTTAACAATGCCTTAATTTTTAATGATTAATTCATCAGAAGACGCGGGAAGGAATTGTTGATCAGTATTACTTTTATTTGTTTGACGTAAACTAAACTATCAAATAATCGTAAAATTTTCAAAAGTGTAATCTCTAAACATTGTAAATATTTGAAACTGTTTTTAATGAGTGCAGGATCTATAGAAAATTACGCTCCCCGGGGGTAAAAAGCGGATCCGTTTTCTACGGAACCCTTCTAGCGTATATTCTGTTTTAAATGCTTTAAATATCTCGTGTATTTATCAGCTGCACAAGTCTTTTTTTCTTTTTTTTTAGATATTTTTATAACTCTTTGCTGTTACTGTGTTTGTTTACTGACACGTATGTTTACTAATTATACGCTATTTTTGTACGTATATGTCAACTGAATGTGATAAAAGATGAGGTTCGCAAACAACATTAAAAATATTTATACTAATTTATTTTTCATTCGTGCCATTTGAAAGGTTATTTTCGTAAGTGTTATTCGTACTACTGCATCAGTTTCATTTAATACTTTTCTAAATGATTAAATCAGCTACGGTTATCTTGTTTTTTTTTATGTCTTTGAATCGCTGATTTATAATTATTACTGCCAAAACGACTGACTAATTCTTATCTGATACGTTTCAATGCGTGTCGGATATAAAATCTGGATGGTTTTGAATCGAAGCATAATTCTAATAGCGTTCAAACTATTGAAGAAATAAGTACTTAATCATGCCTTACAAAACTTTTTGCTGATAATATGTGATGGATATGATTATTATTTTCTACTCAGAAAATGTTTTCCGGCTACTTGTATTCTAAAATTAAGTCACCGAGATAGTTTTTTCTTTAAAACGTTCTTTTACAAGTTTTTAGTAAACAGTACTTCCTTACCTAGTAAAAAGATAAAAACTGATTAAAATGGTCAATAAATGTAATCTCACGTGCTATAAAAAAAAAAAAAAAAAAAATGTAATCGATCATCTACCCGGGTTATTTTAATTAATAAACGTGAATTAAATAACTTCAAAGAAAATGCTTATAAACAAGAGATAAATATTAACATTTTAAAAACATGACTGCCAAAAAAAAAAATTACCTTTAATATAGGATAATTATAGTGTGCGGGTGACAATCGGTTCAGCCGTTAAGCTGCTACGGTGGAACAAACATACATACATACATACATACACACATACACAATAAATACTTCTTGGCCAGTCATGTAAAAAGTGAAAGAAAAGAAAAAGTCCCAAAAAAATAAGTAAGATCTATCTCTATAAAAAAATATAACAGAACTATTTTTATGTAAGCACGACTCTTTACTCTATGAGAAAGAGGCTTATAATTCATTTGTTTATTTATTCATCAGCAGTAACAGGTTAATGCTTAGTAACAGTTACTGTGTTGGATTATAAATAATATTTTTAAGAGGATGAAAAATGACATGCCTACTGGAAAACAGAGAACTTTGGGATGAAAAGCAGAGAGATGCTACTATGCCAGTAGATAAGCATATATCATTAGTTTATTAATACTTATTACATGTAAAGAACTTCCCATCATTTTATTTAAACTAAAATACTTTCTTTTATAAAGCCCCATAACTCTGTTGAAAATCTTTAATTTTTTTATTAAAAAAATTAATTCAAAAGTTTATCTAAAAACCTGAACTTTTATCACTTTTATTTAATATATACAAATAATAATATGTGTAGTAATGGCACTACCCCATTATCCATAATCTAATAATTAGCCTCTTCTAAGTAATGTTTTTCTTTTGTACAGATTTAATTTCTTTATTATCTTTACTTATTTGTTACTGTTACTTTAAATACTAGTATTGTATAAGTAGTAAATAATACTAGTAAATACTAGTATACTATAATTACTCTGGCCACAATAAGGAAAATAAACAATCACTTTCAGTGTAGAAATAACATAATAATTAATAAAAACGATTAAACATAGCTACTCTACATTCAAAATTTCAAGGAGCAATAATTAAACAAGATATAAATACTGAAAATTAAAAAACACGACTGCCGAAAAAAAACATTCCTGACAAATAATTTCCCTTTAATATATAATTGATGAGCGTACGGATAATAATTTTGTACATATATATACTTTTCTAAATTTTTAAATCTATTTAAACATTATATATATATATATATACATATTTATATAGCCTATGACATACATCTAAATCGATTCAGCCGTTGAGCTGCTACGATGAAATAAACATACGTACATACATACACCCTAAATACAAAACACTTATTTTTGGGTAGTATTGTAAAAAATAAAAGAAAGGGATTATTAGTTAATATTTAGGAATAAGATTTTGGCACAAAGCGGAGCAATGGCGGTGCGCCGGGTGGCAGCACACAGCTCCCTCGAGTCTCTCCGCTGGAAGCAGTACGTTGTCAATTAATTTATAGATTATTTAATTTAATTTCTAAGTGTAGTTTTTTTATTTATTTATTTTATTAGTAAAAAGGAATTATTGGTTAATATTTAGAACTAAAAAGAATATGCCTACATTTTTTTGTTCTACAACCAGTATATTTGCAAACCTGCCCCTTAAGTGGAACTATAAGTAAATTAGTTTTATAAAAACGTAAGATAAGGCGTTCTTAAAGAACTCCAATTATAATTCATAGCAATAGTTGAACTCCAATATTATAATTCATAGTATTGCTATTACAATAGCAATAGTAAGCAGTAATCTTAAAAGTTCATTAGAAAAAATATTACTTCATAGTCCATAAAAACAGAATATAATAAATAAAAAAAACCAATAAACATATAGTCAAACAAAAAAAAAAAAAATGAAATAAAGTAAACAAGAATATCACTAGATTTAGCGTTGTCATTAATCAAACTGTCATTCAGTAGCCCCAAGTCAAGCACATGAAGACGTTTCAACCTTCGGACGTCCTTGCTGTTATCAAGCAGATTGATTGCTAAGTTGTTAATGTAATTTTCGAGTCGTTGGTATTTAACACTGCGCTGTCTCACAACTTCACAAACCATCGAAAGCTCCAGATATTCACGAATTTCATCATTCCGCGTGAACCATAGTGCCTCTGCAGTTTCTCTTGTTACTTTGTTCTGAAAGCGTTGTATGATATTTATGTTACTATTACTTGTTGTTCCCGACAACTCTACGCCATAAACTCAGATTGGTCGTAGGATAACTTTGTAAATCAGAACTTTGTTGGAAAACGTGAAGTGTGAGTTTTTCCGTAGCACCCAATGCAGTTCCCTATACTTCGCATTCAGTTGTTTTCTTTTCATCCTCACGTGACCTAGGTACCGCACACTTTGTTTGTGAGATCAAGACACCACCATCCATGTACACACTGGGACAGTCACTCTTTCGCATGGCGAATGTGACATGCCTTGATTTATTCTGATTAATCTTCCATTTTTTTGCCCTGGTCAGACAAGGTTAATGCCGTTTGCAGCTCCCGCGAGATTAGGTTAGGGTCTTCGTTAACAGCAAGGATAGCAGTGTCATCGGCAAATGTGGTGACGATGCAATCTTCCAGCGCTGGAAGATCCGCTGTGAATATGGAATATAATACAGGACCTAGCACAGAGCCCTGAGGCACACCCGACCTAATGTCAAAGAATTTCCATAACTCATCATCACATCTTATCTCAGAGAAACGTCTCTCAAGATAATTCCGTAAGATAAGGGGTTGAGGGAGTTTTAATTTTAATTTATAGAGCAAGCCAAGCAACCGTACGTTATAAACGACCTGTTGGATGTCTAAGAATGCCGCCGAGCAGAATTTTCTTTTCTCCAGACATCCACTGATGATCTCGACGACTCTATGGGATTGTTCGATGGTGGAGTGGCCGTACCTGAACCCAAACTGGTGGTCCGAAATTACCCCATCACCCTCTAAAACTGACCTAAGCCTGCGAAGTAACAGCTTTTCAAATAATTTAGATGTGACCGGTAAGAGGCTAATTGGCCTGTAAGAATAAACCTCCTGCGCAGACTTCTCTGATTTCAAAATCATTACCACCTATGATACCTTTTATTCCGCTGAAAAGTAAGAGGTACGCAGGACAGCGTTAAAGATATCCTTAATGTACGTGATGCCTTTAAGGGGTAGCTTGACTAGCATTTTGTGCGTCACTAAGTCATAACCTAGGGCTTTCTTTAGTCGGTTCCTTAGTTGATTAATTTCAGTAACTCCCTTATTGAGAGAGATCGGTCTAATCGGAAAGCTGACTGGCATTAGGCTTTCTAAGAAATCTGTTATATCCTCATCACTAGGACCCCTCTTCATCGTGAGGTTGGAATGTTTCGCCTAAATGTAAAGCAAATAGATCTGCTTTCTCTTTGTTACCAGTACTCACTCATAATCCAGTACGTCCCTGTAGTGGAGGAAGCGTAGTTGTAGACCGTTGTAGCCCCTTAGTAGCCTTCATAAGGTGCATCCGTCTCTATTCAGGTTAGAACGATTTCCGATGTATTCCTTGATTTTTCGTCTCTGATAATCTTCAACAACCTCCTCAGTCCCGCGCAGCCATATTAAGAAATGTTCTGTCTTCTGGTCTCTTGAATTTCGTCTGAGACGCCGTTTTGAGCCAATTAGATCAACCACTTCTCTCGGATAGGTATTGTCTGTGGTCTAATGTACATCTTCAGAGCTAGATCGCCGTGCAACTTCCTGCATAACCGACATTAGAAAGTATGTTGCATTGTCAATATCCGCAGGGGTGTCGAGCAAAAATGGGTCAATCAGTCAATCAGTGATAAGAGACCCAATCTGTTTCGTATGCAGTATAAGTCTCATTTTCTTCCTCAACACCGTGGTACTCACAGTAAATAAAATGGACGAGTGGTCCGATATCGAATCATAGCTGTTTTCTATTAGTGTATGTAGATGATATACCCTGAAGTGATAAAAAAGTCATGCAAATGTGAAGGTCGGGGATCTTCGTCAGGTCCGTAGGCCAGTATGTCGGCTGGAATCTCGAAACTACGTCCAGGCTTAGATTTTGAACACACCTCATTAACATCCTTCCTTTCCTGGTTGTCAACCGCAAACCCCACAACGGGTATTTCGCGTTCCAGTCCCCTCAAGCAATAAACCTAGAACCTTATGTTGCAATGTATTCGGAGAACACAACTCGTTAGTTATAGTACGACGCGGACAGTACACCACGGACAGTCTTATAGGTCCCAACTAGTCTGTAACTTCAACCATGGTTGCTTGAATCTGGTTAGTTCAGAAACCTGGAAGTTGGTAATGCCTCAGAGAATTCCTAATCAATATCGCAGTTTTCCCATGGGCTGGCCCGTCTGGGTGATTTGTTACATACACTGAAAAACCTTGAAATCTAAGGTAATTCCGGTCTGTAAAGTGCATCTGTGATACTAGTATTACGTCTAGAGAATTGATAATTGCCATAATTTCTAATTCTTCCCGCCTAGAAAGTAGGCGTTGATGTTCCATGTAACGATCCGAAGAAATTTTGTCATTAGCAGATTTTTGAGAGTACCTGAGGTAAGCAAGCTTATTAGACTTCCAATCTGTTGAACTAGAAAATCTATATTTCAAGAAAGCCTGTCTAACCTGTCTACATTATTCTCAGAATTACAGCCAGCTGCCGCAGCATACGTTCGTTGGAGAGACTCAGGCTTTGCGCCGACGGCCCCAGGTCACTTCCCATCATGGGGAAATTTTTATCATCAAACGTGAGGCCAGTCGCCCTACGGCTAGCGGATTCGACTCTCGAAGCAAGTTGTGAATTCCGATTCGTCTTTTACCTTCCTTTCCTCTCTAATATTTCTTTGTACATTCTGCAGCCCCGATAGTTTGCCCGATGATCGGATTAGCATATAACACAGATTGCAGGAGTACTCCTATCCTTCCTGGAGCAGTTAGCTGTCCGGTGGCCTTCCCTACATTTTACACAGCGGAAGAGCCTCATGAAATCGTTTTTGGTGTGCCCGTACTGTTGGCACCTCGTGCACTGCACGAGGCCTATTGGTTTCCGCGGTGTTTCGAAGGACACGCTGCAATTCGCAATGTATTTTAACTCAATTGTAGTTTTATTTTTCTGCAGTTATGGTTCACGAAAAAAGTCGATGTATGATCGAACATACCGCCCGTCAAAAAATCATAAGATTTTTTCTTAAATGTTTAAAAACATTAAATATCAACACTAATATTAATTATAATATAAATTAATAAATTTTACTGCCATAATTCATTCATTCAATATCGTAATAGATCTTAAAACACAACTATTTCGATACAAATAAATTGATACTGAAAATATTGTTGATTATCCGTTTATAATCGTATATAGGATTTTTTTGGCCTAGTAGTTACATTTAAACTTACATCTAAATCGGTTCGGCCGTTGAGCTGCTACGGAGGAAAAATATACAAACATACGTTCACACATATACTCGTACATACACCCTAAACACATTACACTCCTTTTTGGGCAGTCTGTAAGAAGTAAGACAAAGAGTAATTTTTAAGAAATTTTTAAAGGCTAAATTTTAAAGAAGTCTACGAGTATAATGCGATTAAAATAACATTACTGAACTGTTAAAGCAGTAAAAAAATAGGCTTTAAAAATATCAATATTTGCTGTTAAATAATCTCAATTATTTCCTTTAATTATTTGCATAATGACTTGTTCTTTTCGTTATCTTAAAATGTTTTTTTTTTTTTTAAAGATTCGGAACAGCTGTTTACAGAGTCCAGTGGATGAACAGTAGTGATCTAGGACAGCCTTTTCAGATTCACACAATACCGTAGTGAATAACTAAAGATTGTTTTAAGATTTTTATTCTTCGTTATCCCAAAATCTTTATGCGGTTTATTCTGTTGTAACATTTGTTTTACATAAGATTGTTTTTTTAATGTTAATGTCTTGCAGATTTTTTTTGTAAATAATTTATCATTTATGATGACTGTATTTTAATTACATTACAATTTATTGTGCAGTTTTTAAGAAAAAAATCACATGAAAAAGTTATATAATCGATGCGTAATCACTTTTCACGATGACATCAACGAAGTTAATGTAAGTACTGCGCAGCTTAATCGAAGTACAGTCCATCCCAACGTATTTGTGAATGAGGCCGTAAAAAGTCGTTATGTTTGATAACTAGCTTATTTTTGTAATAAATTTCTGACGTATTAAGTTGACATTATTTAATTTGACATTTCCTTCTTACTTTCAATGAAATAAACACTACTGAAAAAAGTTGTTTTTTGCTGCCGTAAATTATTTACACTTGCGATAAGTTTTCCCGAGTTATTTTATTTATTTGAATGTGTGTATTTTAAGGCGTTTGTCCCTTTCGGTGCTCAGGTGTCTGAATTCTGTGTAACTAAGGGAACAGCTACGATTAAACAATTTCCTAAAATTTAATTCAACACAGTTGTGTATCTTACTGAAGTGTTCGTAAAGGAGAATCGTATACTGTTAAATTATTTCATTATTATTTTATTTTTAATAGCAGCTTTAACGATTCTCTTTAAATAAAAGATTATTCCACCACCCTTAAAAAGTGATGTCCGCTTGCGTGACCGTTCAACCTGACCGTAGTTCCACCCTCTGGTTATTCACATCGTTATAACTAATTTAAGGTCAGTGGTTGCTCGCCTTATCTACTAAAATTTGTAGTATGTAAAAATGATACTCCGCCAGTCTGTTTATTATGGTATAATCATTCTTGAATGGCTTATGCGTTTTTAAATGATATCAAAAAATTAATCTGATCTAGACTGTAATACAAACTTGTAATATTTGAATAAATTGGTGTTAAGACATAGCTCATATGTACAGTACATGAGAAAAAATTCCAAGACCAGCATTTCATTATAATTTTAATAGCAGGCTACATGATTGGTCATGGGAATATAATCAGCTCTGCTATTAAATTACGCTATGGTAGGGTGAAAGTATTTAAATATAATAAAAATACCCATCTTTGAAAACTCAATCGGATCGTTGCTTTTTAAATGTAAATTTATGTTATTAATGTTTTTTTTTTTTACTTTTATTAATACATTTTTCTTTAATGCCCTCCTGATCTGAAAATTGCATACATCACTGTTGACTAAACAAGACAAAGTTTCTAGTCAGATCATTCAATTCCATTTTTGTCGTAAAATATACCATACATGAGAGGGTTCTTTTCGATTCTAAAAACACTTATTTATTAGAAAGTTTTGGAGGTATAAATCCGTTATCAATTTTTCATTTATTCAATAAAATAGTTTTATCGAATGTACATTTTTTCGGTTTTATTTATATACACTCATGTATACCGAATGTTCACCAAGTTCTCCCGGGACTTTCATAACCTATTCTACTCGCGAAAATAATGGAAAAAGTTCATATGCTTCGCTTGTGGGTTACAGCTAGTGAAAGATTTCGCTCGGATTTCAGCTACCTCGGTGAAATGAGGCCGTTTTGGTGATTTCTTATGCTCTTAGACCTGAAAAATTGAATTAAATAGGTCCCAGAACCGTACATGCAGTAGTTTGTCAATTTATCCGCATTGCAGTTATAAATTTTATTGCAATGCAAATAGGAAACTTACATGTACATAATTTTTCAACATAGTCCCTTTGCATTTCAACGCACTTGGTTCATCGTTGCACAAGCTTCCTGATGCCCTCATAAAAGAAGGTTTACGGTTGAGCTGCGAGCCAGGAATGCACCGCTTCTTTCACTGTTTCGTTCGAGGTAAATGGACGGCCCCTTAATGCCTCTTTGAGAGGATCCAACAAATGGTAGTCAGAAGGTGCAAGATCAGGATTATACGGAGGATGAGCCAGTACTTCAAAGTTGAGTTTCTGGAGCGTTTCAGCAGTATGTGGACGGGCATTATCGTGCAACAATACAACACCTTTCGACAACAGTCCTCGGCGTTTGCTTCGAATTGCAGGCTTCAGCTTGGCAGTAAGCATCTCACTGTAACGCACACAGTTTATTTTCGTGCCACTTTCCTCATAATGTTCCAGTACTGGGCCAAGTGAGTCCCAAAACACCGTAAGCATCAGTTTTCCTGCGGATGGTTGGGTCTCGAAATTTTTTTTGCAGGGCGAATTTGAATGTTTCCATTCCATACTCTGCCGTTTACTCTCCGGCTCGTAATGATTTTTCCATGTTTCGTCACTAGTGACGATTTTTTCTAAGAAGATGTCCTGTTCGTTACCATAGCGATCCAAATGTTTTTGGCAGATGTCCAAGCTCGTTTGTTTATGCAACTGTGTGAGTTGTTTTGGGACCCATCTTGCACAGACTTTGTGAAATCCAAGTCTGTTGTGGATGATTTCGTAGACAGAACCGTGACTAATTTGCAGACGATGTGCCACTTTATTAATAGTTACTCGTCTGTTTAAGAAAACCATGTCACGTGCACGCTCAATGTTTTCCTCATTTGTGGCGGTAAATGGTCGTCCGGCTCCTTCGTCGTGCGTAACACTTGTGCGACCATTTTTGAATTTTTCAATCCATTCGTAGACACTCCGTTGCGGCAATACACTGTTCCCGTACTGTACCGAATGCCTTCGATGAATTTTGGCCCCTGATACACCTTCCGACCACAAAAAACGGATCGCTGAACGTTGCTCTTTTTTGGTGCAAATAGAAAGCGGAGCAACCATGGTTAACGGCATGGCAGCGATAATGGAACAAACCTAGCAGCATCAAACCTGCACAGACATAACAACAATTAAACCACGCATGCGTCATCTACGCAACACGACATTACTACCAACATAAACAAAAATATAACTAAACTACGGATAATAATTGACTTACACTTGTATTACTATTATTATTCTATTTTTATTACAGAAAAATTTTTTGCTCGACTACGATTGGAGGAGGATAATGTGTTTAGTCGTTGGGCTGTTTGTGCCCCTGCAGCTTCAGAATGGTACAACGATATTAATGGAGTAGATGTGAAACGATTCGTCTCAATTTCTCTAGAGGAACTAAATATAAAACCGTTAATATAAATTCAAAAACGTTCAGACATACTTAACCCTACAAGTACTTTTTTAAATCTTCACTCCCTTTCCATAATTATTGTTTGTATATTGAATACCATTACTCTCAGGGGAAGTTACCTTTGATTAGCACAACTTGTACCTCAGGTTCTTTACAATAATTATAACAAAAACTAGATTGTGTAAAGTATTATTTTTATATACCTCTTTCTGTAGGAAAGAGTTCATTGTGTAAAATGCCTCAACTCATTCGAGAACTATACAAAATTATTAAATTAAAAAAAATTTTATATATATAATTATTAAAATTTTTATATTTTTTATAACTGGTACAAGCTAGTATGAAATAAATTAAAATTTTACTATGTTTAGTACTCATCATCATGTAGCCATTTCCGGTTGAGTCCCACCTTCAGAAGTCAAATTATTTCTAATTCTTATATTTTCATTAACTTTATTATTATTATTTTATTTTTTACTTTATTTAATAAACATATCAACAATGTAATTTACTAAAGATCGACAGCAGAGCAAAATTCTTTCACAGTTGGATTTTTGATATTTTGTAACATCCTCTTTATTTTAATTCTACATTTCTTTATCTTGTAGGTAGTGATGCAAAAAACATTCTTTTTCAAGTTTGTGTCATTCATCACGACTTCATAAACATCATTAATGAGTTATAGATTGTACGAACGGTTTCCATAAATTCACCGACCGATAACCTTCGCCACCCTCCGAGTAGACATAACTCGAAACACAGAATGAAATAGTAAATGTAAAAACGATTACATTACTTTTCAAGATCGTTTTAGTGAATATAAAAATAAGGTAATCTTTAGTAGTTTTTTAGAACAGCGCTCCTATATGTAAAATCAGGCACTTTGTAGTTCTTAGTTATTTTTTTATAAGCTACTTTAAGGGCTGTGTACGGTATACTATACGCCGCTCTTATCTTGGGTGAATGGTGGGAGATCAGTTAAACGGGAGAGAGTTGACGTCATCGATGTGGGTTAGGGGTGGATGGTTGCTGCGCTGATCTTTATACCATTACAAAAAAAGAAAAAATGATATAATTTTCATTAGTTTTAGTTATATAATTAAATTTTTTAAGACCATGAATAATTTTTATTATTTTATATTTGCCATGATTGCACACGGTGGTTTAAAGCATATGCGAATATTAAAAGCAGAATAGTTTTAGATCTATACCGATTTCAGCTATAATGAAATCAACTTACTTATTCGCTGTCTTATTGAAAATCACTTGCTTTGTCATTTTATACTTTGCACATACAAATGAACTTGAATTTCTTCCTATACAGTTATGGTAATTACTATACAGTTAGGTAATTTTTTTATGGATCGTGACGAACTTTCAAATAATTTATTTTTGATAAATTGTTAAACTTAAAGTAAGTAATTAAAAGCCTCTGAAAAGTTAGTTATTTTACAGTTTCTAACAACACTAGGTTTATCTACTGTTACATAGCAATGTTATGTATCAATAGTCTGTTGGGGCTTACATTAACCTTTCTCCATTTTTTGTTTTGTAGGCGTATTCGATATTAAGTTATAATGTAACTATATTTTAAAATTCCATAGATGGTTCTTGATGAAATGTATTTTTAATTCTTAATTTTAAGATTATTTTTCCTAAAAGAATTTTCTTTCTTAATAGTTAAGTATTCTTTACAAAACAGCCATAAAATACGTTCATCAACTTTTTTGTGAAGCAGTAATAATAACACATATTAAAATTTTAGCATTATAGTGTAAGGTCATTATAGTAATTAGTACTTTACAAAGAAATATATGACCAATTTCGCTATCACACTTACTGTACGACCAGCCGGTCAAAGCAGCCGATCAGATACTCGTTATTTTAACTGATCGTATGTCCAGGGAATGAATCGCGTTCTGACCAGCCGATTACGAGTATCCTCCCACAACTGGAGTTCGGCAGCTACATAAGGAGTATGAATCTGCTCGATCATACTAGAAGACAGAACCCCGGACTTGAAGAAGAAGAAAATTATGGACTAGACGCTCAATATAGACCTCCTCACTCCTGTCAACCTTTCAGTAATTCAACTATATATTAATATTAATGTTAATTTATTCCCTTCCGCAGTTGCCGATGCCGAACGACTGTCGAGGCAGCATCGATTGTCGTCTTAATAGACGGCCTTTTTCATGGTCACCAGTGTTCATGTCCGTAGTCAGTTTCCGGTGAAAAATGTGGAGCTAAATTTTATTTTATTAGAACCGACTAAAAATCTACCGCATACTTCAAGTCTGCTTTTAATTATTATTAAAAAAATGCACTTTAGCATAATAATTACGAAAGTTTCAAGCGTTCATAAATAATTTATTCTTTAAGAAAGCATTTTGAATTTTATCAAATAATAAACACAGGAACCTGAAATATTTATTTTAAATTTCTGCAATTGTATAGCAGTGATGGACGTTTTTTATTGTTATCAGTCTAAACCTTTAGACGTATATGAACTAAATATCAATATTTTTAACTGTAACTGAACCTTAATAATGTTTTATTTGATATCCAAGAAACTCGTCATTATCAAGCCACTGCTTAAGTCCTAAAAATAGGTAACTGATATTCATCTTTTTCATCGAACTGCTTTTTAGGGTTTAATTGAAACCTTTTTAGCAACACACGCGATTGCTTGTCTGTCGACCACCGTTTGCCCGTTTTGATAGAAATCTTAGTTAAAGTGTAATTACTTTTTCGACTTTGTTATCAGATTTTTGTATTAATTTATGTAAAGTTTAGTAAAAATATTTCTGATTTAGATTTGAAAGAGAAATAAATTAAGTAAAAGTGTATTTAATTAATATTACCGAATAGAAACCTTCTATCTTTAGAATTACAAGTAAGAACGTGTAAGATCATATGGAAGGACGGTGGTAATTCTAAGCCGTAAATTTCTCTTTATACAATATTATTGAGCCACACTCATCTCGGTGAAAATATACTTACATTAACTTTCACATATCATTCCGATTGTACATTTCAAATTTATTTTTCATTATTTTTATTCATCTTAATTCTTTTCCATAAACTTATTAAACGGTTAATTTATATGCAGCGGAAAATAAAATAAGCCAAGTGGAAAATTATTGACGTGACAACGTCTTATAAATCGATGAACGCTGGCAGCACGCACGAAAAAGCATGACTCATTGTCCCGTTTCGCCTGAGCCGAGCGTACGAGCGAGAGCGCGGCACGAGCAAGAGAGAGGCACGATCGGCCTAAGCGTTCGGTTTGTGCCGCATCTCTCTCTCTTCCACTCGATTGGCCCATGTGTCCGAGTAGAAGAGAGACAGCGGCACCACACAACTTACACCTACACGTGAACTGTTTTCGTCAACTGTTAATAAAGTAAAGTGAAAAGTTAATGTGGTTTTCATTCTTATTACACAACAATTGCAGCAATAAAGGTAAATAATTCTTACATTTTAAATATCCAATTAGCGATATAATGTCATGTATTTATTTTTATTATTAAAAAAAAGTAGCATCGGTCGGCGAGTGCAGTAATAATAGGTTATGTTACAATTGACTAAAAAATTATGATGATTCATATAAACAATGGTATGAAGAGTTAACTGCTTTTCTTTATTATTCAATGGAAAAAATGATTGTGAGTAAATGATTGTTATTATTGTAAGATTAAAAATTAATTTTTAACCTCACACATGTCATAACAATGTGTATAAAATAACAATGTGAACCGGCCAACCGCCGTGCGAGGAAATCTACTATTTATCAAACAGCTTAGGGCGGGCTTTTGAAAAGCAGCCATTTCATAAATATGATTTATATTTTCAATTTCGTCATATCAAATTAACAATTTATTGTCATTGATTTGATTTCAGTTTATTTCTATAATTAATTATTCATCATTATATTTAAACAAATTATTTAAGTTAAACTTGCAAAAACTATAAATAATATTTAAAAATTGAATATTAATGTTTTTTAACCAGAATTTACATATCGCGGGCGCGAAGTGCCCACGATATTCGTCGACCTTTGATTGTAACATTGACCGACATTGTCGGTCTTTGCAAGACGTTGTCACGCTCAAATCTCGTGCGAAACGTAGTTCCACACAACCAATTTTTTTTTACTTCATAAATGACTTTTTTGGTTTTATATATTTCTTTATGTTATTTTTAAAAGCATCTTTCAGAAATCCTTCTGGGATTTTGAGGTTTCGTGTTTGCCTCAATACTTTTTTCCGTAAAAATTATTGCAATTTAATACAGTAAATTTTAATTCCACTAGGAATCTAAAGACCTAGTTGTCGGACTTATGTGCAGAGAAAGAAACTGTTAGCCGTAATTTATCTATCGTAATTTGTCAGTATCTGTGGAAAGGCCAAATAAAAGGGGTTTCTTAAAATGGTAGCAGCTTTTTCAGCAGTCGATTATAACGACTAGTTTAAGATCGATTCGCCTGAAACAATAGATACTTAAACCTAGCTTACGTTACAGTTATAGTATTACGGATGAAAGCAATAGGAAACTACTTTTTTTCCGAAAAAACATTTTCCTGATTTTTTTTACGATTTAGGGAGATACCACTATGCGATTAAGTATTCCGGCCATGACGTATTCGTCCAATCAGATCTTCGAGTGGAGAGTTTTACAGTGCGTACTTGTAGAAGCAGAACGTGAAAATTTTTGTAATTATTGAAAATTTTATTTTTTTTTATTGATCATTTTTCTTCTTATATATCGGCTTGAACCTATTCAGTGGTCATGAAGGTAATGGATTGATTATACTTCTGATCTGTGTTCCTCTTTTCAGCCTGTTATGTTTTACGTACCTCCATCTAACTCTTTCAAATTTATTGGACTTCGATCCGAAAAAATATCACTTTTGAAAACAGATATCAGCCTGACCAAAACGTCTGAGAATTGTACTGCTGGTTGAATTCCTTGCCGGTCGGGAAACATTCCCTGAACGGATTTTGACGGTGTGCTCTCTTCAAGTACAATCCTGTAGTCGTAAGGAATGTACGAAGGAATCTGTGCACTTATTTTTAAGTGTGTGCTTTGTTTTCGCTGCGTTAACTAAATTTATAGGCAAGTTAAACTCATTCGAGGGAGATCTTTACAACAGGTGAAGATGTAAGTTCCAATTTGGACAGAAAACTTTCTCGGCTTTTTTGACCAGAAAAAAGGATACTTTTTAATTCCGTATTTTTTTCGTGGCATTTATACATTAAGCCTACATACCTAATATTAGCAATATTGAAAGAAATCAATATATTACTTTTTTTTCTCTATTGCATGATCACTACTCCCTCCGTTTACCGAACTTGCCGGAAATGGCTGAAGGTCAAAACCAGTTGGATTGATTCTCAAATTAAATCTTTATTTCGATTGAAGCCTAAATCATTAGAACTAGTCTGTGCTTGATAGATCAGTTGAAATTAACCCGTACTATATAACATATTGCCCGGTACAATTCTCAAGAATTTCTTTAGATATCTTCTTTTAAATGTTTACTAAAAAAATATTGCTGGAGATATACGCAAAAAGTAATAATTCATAGGCCAATCAGCGTAAAAAAATGCATCCTAAAACTCAGAAAATTTACTACTAAATGCTACTTTTAATTTTACCAAACCGGTTTTTTTAAAAATTATAATTATCTTTTTTTAATAGAAAAAACAAAACGAACTTTCTGTCGTACTAAGTCTGAATTTGACCCACCGGGTTGGTCTAGCGGTGAAAGCGTCATCGAAAATCAGCTGATTTCGAAGACGAGAGTTCTAACGTTCAAATCTTAATAAAGGCTTACTAGTTACTTTTATACGGATTTGAATACTAGATCGTGGATACCCGTGCTTTTTGGTGGTTGGATTTCCACAAATCTCAGGATTGGTCGACCTAAGACTACAAGACTACACTTCATTTGCATTCATCTGTTTCATCCTCTGAAGTGGTTCCGGGACTTAACGGAAAAAAGAAAGTCTAAATTTGAGTAAGAGGTCGGAGAGCTATCAAAGCGAGGCTGATATAAAAACTAATTTATATTGGGAATACAACGTAGGACAAATATTTTTTTATAAATATTATAATAATATTTATAACATTGCATTAAATAAATAAAAATTTTATTGCAATAAGTGCATATTTAAGTTCCTTTTCTGAGAAAAACGAAAAAAATATCCCATTTAACTACAATTGGATTTTATGTTTTCTCGGGGGTTCAAGAACCAATTAAAGTTTGCAAAAACATGGTACCTTTGATAATTTTTGGTAGTCATTAGTCTTTTCTTTTATCGTAATATATACAATCAGTTCAAACCAATAACACTAATGGACAAAAAAAGCTTTTTTAATGTTTCTCATTTTTAAGTATTATATCATTTCTTGAATTGCTTTTTTGCGTACGTTACAGATCTGTAAATACAATTTTTCTCTCGCCCTTAGTTTTAAATAAATTACGCATAAAAAAAAAATAAGGGAAAATATAGTTAAAATTTATAATTTTGCATAGCCGTACCTGTGTTAGAATGATTTCACTGATGCTTTTTTTTACAAATAGCCTCAGGTACATCCCGAATTAATGTCTAACATGCTAGCATGTTTCCATTTCCCTTTATAGCGGCTTTCCATCGCCGAAATGTCTTGGTGGAAACGTTCACCGTGTTCGTCACTTACTTCTCCGAGGTTGTCCAGGAAAAAATCCAGATGTGAGTGGAGGAAATGTATTTTCAAAGACATATTACATCCCTTAGCTCTGAATGAAGTAAGAAGTTGATTAACAATATCGTGGTAATTGTCGGATTTTTGTTTGCGAGAAAAGTTTTGCAAACATCTTGAAATAAAGTCCAAACTCATTATCTACATAATTTAACAATGAATTAAATACACCATCTTTGACCAACTCCCTTATTTGAGGACCAACAAATATTCCTTCTTTTATTTTTGCTTCACTTTCATTCGGAAATTTCTGCCTGATGTACAAAAATCCGGGACTATCCTTCTTCATTGCTTTTACAAACTCTTTCATTAGTCCTAGCTTGATATGGAGATGGAGTAAAACTATTTTGTGGGTTGAACTAAGGGCTCATGAATAATATTTTTACCACTTGGAGTTAAGTTGTCTCGTTTCTTCCACTCTAGCTCGGTTGTCCCATTCGCAAAGAAAACACATGTCCTTACTTAATATAGCCTAACTGCATGTCTAACAAAATAGCTATATCTTTCAAATCACCACATATCTTTCACCTATGCTTTTTATAATTTTTTTTTTCAAGAACGTCTTTCATCTATGTCTGTTTCAAATTAATACCATAAGCGATTGGTATTGAATACTGTACCGTTGTGCAGTAGAACCATTTTTAAACTATATTTGGACGAATCTATGAAAAGGCGCCATTCCTAAGGTTTATGAGCTTGTCCAAAGTGCAACATAAGCTCATCAATATTTGTGCAATAAATCAAATTATTTTCATTAATAAAGTATTGAGAAAGTTCTTTTTGTCAGCTTCGAAAGCCCAACATTTTTGTATTTTTTTAAAAGTAATTCTAACCTTGCAGTTTGATTCTAACAGTTCAGTTTGATTTTTTGATAAATTTAAATTCCTACCAAGTCATTTAATTCAACTTGTGATATAAGATGTGGCATCTTATGGGTTCACTCTTCAGCATTAGATATGTCATAGTGTGTGACTATGATATGATTTAATTCTTTGTCTAGTACTGTTTATTTATAGCTTACATTATCTTCCAATAGGAAGATAATTCAAAATCAAAATCATTGTTGTCTTCTTTAGTACTGCCTGATTCTTCATTACTGCTTTCAAAACATACATTCACAGGTGGCTGAGGAACTGGAATAATTTCACTGTGAGGTGCAGGCTTGTTTGCAGATTGCAATGAAGGATATTTTACAGTATGTTTAGATTTTTTAGAAATTCCAGACACACTTGTTAAACAAAAGTAAAAATCGGTTACATGATCCTTTGGTTCATGCCAAATCATAGGTACACCAAATACCAAAGCCTTCTGTGTACCTTTCAGCCATTCTGTTAAGTATCCTTCTTAACATTCTGTTAAGTATACAGAACAATTAGTGTATACTATATGAGGAGCCCACGTCTTATCCTGATCACCAATTTTACACTGAAAGTACAAATATATGCTTTTTTAATTAAAGTTGTAATGTTTACCCTATTTCATTTTACGGTAAACTCACCACATACATAACAAAAGGCACATCATTTACACAATTTAAGAGGCATTATGACACTGCACTGTTAACAAACTTGAGACAGCAGTAAGACTGAACAAAATTAATTCATTCCTAAATCCACTGCTTAAGACAGGGCTTACTAGAATATTAAGTTAATGACGATAAATTGAGAACAAAAACAAATATGATAAGACAACAACATAGCTGAGTTTCCAGCCAGCTACATGTTTCGACAAGCGTAGACATGATTAATCTTGTCTATGACGGTTCACTCTTCAGCATTAGATATGTCATAGTGTGTGACTATGATATGATTTAATTCTTTGTCTAGTACTGTTTATTTATAGCTTACAAATTATATTAACAAAGTTAAACAATAAAAAAATGAGCTAACAAAATACAATACAGGAGCTTAAAATGCTACTTATACGTTGAAAAATGAAAAAACTCCCTTAATTAAAATTTTTCAAAATTGGTGGGAGATAGAAAGGTTCTGAGTTCATAAATGTTTTAGGAATCAAAAAAAAAAAGATTAAAATCATGTATTAAATGTTAGGAAACAAAAATTATGTTTATCAGTATAATTAAAGCTAAATTGAACATTATTAGTGGCAATTTAGGAAATTTCATATGAATTTACATTTACGAGTGTTTTCTGAAATTGTAGTGTTAAAAATTAATTAAATTTTATTTAAGGGGATGATATTTCATAGTTTAGTTGGACAGCAGCCAAATCTAAACTAAATTAAAGGAAATTTGGTGAACTTTAATACAAATATGTTGCCTTTATCAGTGAAATTCTTATTTTTATAGATATTTACTATTAACAATAATATAATAATAATCTTTATTCCACAAAACAAACAGATTAAAAATGAAAATAAGCATACATAAAGTCGTAAATTCTTAATACATAAGCTTAGTAGATACACAACCAAACAATATAAAATAGAAGCAAAATAATAAAAGTAAATAATTATTACATATCTTTTGGAACTAGAGTAACCCCTTTTGTAATAACTGTGTTAGAGGTTACAATCCAATTATTTTCAGCGAGTAAAATAATAAACTAATCATTTATTGAATAGTGATCATGTGTAGAGTTTCAAGTTGGATTTCATAATTAATTACAAATTAGTACACAAGTCTTTGTGTACTAAAATTTCAGCTAATTGCAAGATTATATATACATATATACAGATTAAATAACTCAGAATCATAAATACAATACATGAATACAGTGATAAAATTGAAAACGAAATTAATCCTAGATAAAATTGAAAGAAAAATAATAACAAAAATCATCATCATTTACTAAAGGTTACGCCTTGTTGATTTAGCCACATGGCTCTCATCTCCACTTCTCTCTTCAAGTCATTATATGAACCAAGGCCCATCTCTTCTTTAACATTATTGATGAAGGTTGCTCTTGGTCTGCCTCTAGGTTGCCAAAACCAAAAACCTTGCCCTCAAATATATTTGTCAAGAACTGGTCATGTCCTATCAATTTCGCTCTTCTTCTTTTAGCAAGGACCTCCTCTCACTTACTTCTGCTAACATTTGATCATTTCTTTTCCTATCCACCCAGTTTATTATTGTTATTCTCCTCCAAATCGACATTTCCATTGCTTCCAGTCTTCTTCTTTCTGCTTTCCCAACGTCCATGTTTCACACCCATAAGTTAGAACTGTGTCCTTATTTGCATACTCATATAATTATCAGTCAGTATATTCTTTGTATCCTGGAAAGCTCGTTTTGCCAGCGCTATTCTTCTTTTTACTTCTGTGGCATTATTATCGCTAGTGACGGGGTGCTTCCCAAATAGCAAAAACTGTCAACCTTCTCTACAACAGTACTGTCTAATTTAATTTGTTATATTTATTTATTTTATTGTACCTTCCTTTGTTTTTCTTACAATCATAATCTTTGTCTTCTTCTTATTAATTTTCAGTTTAAGTTTTGTTAATACTTTATATAATTTTCCGCACATAGTCTCCATTCCTCTTGCTGATTCCAGGAGTAACACAATATCATCTGCAAAGCAAATACAATGTATGGATTTTCCATTAATTCTGATTCCTTTTATTTTTTCTTTCATTTCTACAATAGCTTTTCCAATAAACAAATTAAACAGAAATGGTAACTGCGGGCAGCCTTGCTTGACTCCCCTTCTTATTTTGGCCTCTTTCTTTAAGCTGTTGATTTCAATATCTGTTTTCTGCATTTTGTACAGATTCAGAATTAACCTTCTATCCCTCTAGTCGAGCTTTATTTCCCTCATTGTTTGAAATAGTAATTCCCAATCCACCTTGTCAAAGGCTTTTTCTAAGTCTACAAAAGTCAAAAAGGTCTTCCTATTAACCCCAACCAATAACACTTTCAGCACTAGTATCGCCTCTCTAGTTCCCTTCCCAGATCTGTAACCAAACTGGTCTTCTCCCAAATTTACCTCAATTTTCCCTTTTTTTTGGCTTTTAACAATGTTAAACATTATCTTTGAAGTGTGGCATAACAAAGAGATTGTTCTGTAATTGGTGCAATCCATTGCATTTCCCTTAGGAATTATTACAGCTTTGCTATTTACAAAATCTAGCGGCAGCATCATTCCCTCTTCATAGCAATATTTGATAAGCATATACAAACACTCCTTTGTTGACTCTCCTAATTCTTTTAATAATTCTCGGGATGTTAACTCTGCCTGTTGCTTTGCCATTATTCAGGCTATTCAAGGCGTTGACAAATTCTTCCTTAGATACAGGTGGTTCCATCATGTCTTTATCCATTCTATTTTCATATTCCAGATATTCCCTACTGTTAACTTTCCTTCATATAGATCCTCAATATATTCTTTCCATCTGTCACCTACATCATTTAAATCAAAGAGAAAAGATCCCCATTTTTATTCCTTATCATATTTGTTTTTGTTCTTGATTTATCATCATTAACTTAATACTCTAGTAAGCCCTGTCAGTTTTTCCTCTTTCTAAATCTTTTTGAATCTCCTCATATCTCTCTTGCATCCACCTTTCTTTTTCCAGACTGCAGTTTTGAGTGATCATGTTCTTTATCCTTTTGTACTTCTCCAGGTCTTTTCCTCTTAACTTGTTTCACTCTTCAGTGAGGTCCAGTATTTCTTTGGTCATCCATGGTTTCCTTGGTTCTAACTTGTTTAGCCCTATTATTTCCTTAGCCGTTACTGTTATGATTCTTTCATTCCTTCCCATCTATGACTTTTAGAGTCATCAATTTCACCCAGAATCACAGGCCAATCAATTAAAAAAACTCAATAACTTCAATTGATAACAGCCAATATTAAGTTTATAGTGAAAATCTTTTAGTCTTCTATGGATTTAAATTCCCATAGTAAGTGATTAAATATTTTTGGACCTAAGTATGAATAAAAACATTTAAATAACTCAATTCTTGGCCTAGGAGGAACTACTCTATCTGTTTGCCGCAAAGGCCTTGTAATCAAAGTACCAAGGTTCTATCCTGTTCACAGCCTTCATAATATGTCATTAGTATTCTACAGTACATTAATACATTAGTATTAATACATATGACGCAGTGGCAAGATCTTAAGGCCTCTGAATAATGGGAAGGATTTATGTCGTCTACTTTTACCCAATACTATATGTACTACATGCTTCTGAGCAATATAAACAGATCTAAAACACTTTAGTAAGCTCCACACCAACATATCACCTTATACTTTAACCTTGAATCTACAAGAGCATAATATAGCGATTTCAGAATTCTAACATGGAAATATTTTTTTTAAATAATAGAATTTATTTATACAAATATGTAATTGCTTTTTGAGATTAGTAATATGAACATCCCAGGTTAGTTTACTGTCCAGAGCAATGCCTAAGTATTTCACAGATGTACCATATGAAATGTCCTCACATGAACAACCATTATTCACCTTACATCTCAATGAATAATATTTAATACTTCCAACATTTTCTGCCATACTATTCAAATTAATATTCAGGTAATTTATCTTATTTACATTTGATGAAATTCCATTCATCACAAGTCATCATCTTATGACCCTTAGGTCAGCCTCTATGTCATTTTTAATTCCAGACTGAGAGGATGACACATAACAAAGGGCATATCATCTGCAAATGTGGTCATGTGCCCTCGAAAGGAGCCTCAACATAAATCATTAATTTATAAAAGAAACAGCACCGGCCCAAATACAGATCCTTCAGAACCCCATAAATTGCCCACCCCCCTTATGAAGTATATTGACTCTAACTTGTTGGTATCTACCAACCCCCCCCCCCCTTATGAAGTATATTGACTCTAACTTGTTGGTATCTACCAACCCCCCCCCCCCCTTATGAAGTATATTGACTCTAACTTGTTGGTATCTACCGCTCAAATAAGACTTATACCAGTTATTGCACATGCCTCTAATTCCAGCCGCCCAAAGCTTTTCCAATAACTTCTCCAATCAATTACATCAAATGCCTTTTTAAAATCCAGGAATAAGCCTGTTCTCCTGCTGCCATTGTTTTTATTTTGAATCAATTTAGATATAAAGATCAATAATATATTTTCAGTACTTTTTGCCGCCTTTTTTGAACCCAAACTGATTCCCACTAAAAAATTATATTTTCTTAGTAGTTTAGTAACCGTTTTTTAATAAGTTTCTCCAATAATTTTGAAAGGACTGGAAACAACGCAATACGTTTATAGTTACCTAAAATTTTCCTATCATTACTTTTAAAAATAGGCACTTCTATAGCTTTCTTCATTTGAGTAGAGAATACCCCTGATCCCTTACTTAAATTAAATATATAAACTAAATAATGGCTTATTATATCTGCCACATTTTCTATTGTATTTACTGCCAACCCATTTTATTCCAGCCGATTTCTTATTTTTCATAGATCTTATGATATCAATTAATTCATTAACATTAGTCGGATGAAAGAACAAAGAATTCTTAGGAGACTCTTCCCTAAAAAATTTACTGCAGTCACTTCTGCCAGAATCATTTATGTTGTCTAGCTCCGCTTTAATTTCTTGTGGTATTTCTATAAAATACTAATTAAAACACTGGGCTTTCAAAAAATTATCACTTATAATACTCCCTTCCTCAGATATCATATCCCCTATATCCTTACATTTATCTGTATTATTAATAAGCTTATTGACTTCCTTCCACTGGGACTTAGAATCCTTACAACTTTAATGAACTGCTAGTAGTTCATTAAAATACGCGTTTTGACTTTTAACTGGTCACCTAAGATTTAGTGTATTTAATATAATACTGGAGCAACCTATTATTCCCAGGTTCATTCCTTATCTACATATAAAGAATATTCCTTTTTTCTATTTGTCTAACTGAATTAAACTTTATTCAAGGTTTCAAAATTTTATGTTTATTAGAACTATGAAAAAAGTAGTCGCCATCAAAACACAATCAGAAAGATTAAGTGTAAAAAAATCATATGCAGCGGCAACATTTGTATACTTATATAAATTATTCCAGTCTGTATTCTGCTAATCTAATCTAAGTTTAGTAAAATCTGTTTTTGATTTAATTACATTTTTTATAAAAATGTAATTAAATCAGTTATTATTACTTTCTTATCAATTATGCTTTTATCAACGTATAAAATAACCATGGAGTGATCGGTTATTCCAATGTCTAACACATCAATAACGAAATAATCATTGCACATAGGCTTATCTATGATTCTTAAAGCCAAATGACCAATACACGTTCCACTAGCTCTACGAGCAATAACATTAGTCAGCAAATATAGACCGTGACTGTCTAACATAAATTTATATGTATCAGTCGTTAAATTACCAGACAAAACATTCAAGTTAATATCCCCAGCAAAACGCAGATTATTTTTCAGATTCAGTAGAAAAGAATTAAGCTCCTCTACAGAAATACTTTCTGGATTAAAGTTAAAACGATAGAAACAAACAATAATATAATCAAAATTTCCATCCTGCATTCAAGTCTTAATCCGTCTGCAGATAATAATGTCAAATTTATAGACTTGCAGTGAATTTTTTTTTGTGAACAAATGCAACCACTCTACCTGCCCTATAGTTATTATTACAACTATAAAAACGATTTTATATAATAAGACTGTTGGTATTTCGATCGTGCTACGGACTCGCGATTCTTGAAACAGTAGTATAAAGAAAATCGGTGTCAAAATTTTCATCAATTCTTACAGGCTAGTACAGATGTATTTAGACAGTTCCCTTTGGTTTTTGTAGCAGATCGATTAAAATATTGAATTTCTTTATTTCTATTTAGTAAAGGACAGATGGTAGGGCCAGTAGACCTACGGTTATATGATTTTTTTTATAATGTTGAGAGGAACACGCGAATACTGACAATCTTTTTACACATCCAATATACATCTTATGCATTATTTATAAATACGTTTATGGAAAGTTTTTTTCTTAACAAGAACAGTGTCGTCCTAATTACACAAAAAATGTGGTGTGGCAGTCATATCGAATGTAAAAAATATCTTCTCTTGCCGTATTTAGAAATTATAGTGGTAGATAATACGTTTGCGCTTATAATTTATGTCTGTAATTTTTATCTCATTCTAGCTGTCTTACATTTAAAGATTACATTCGTCTGTTATCTTTGCAAATCTCAACGTAGGCTACTTCCTAATTGTGTATATTTAACCGCATTCCTGAACCAAGATTAGCGACAATAATTAATGTATTTATAAAAAAAATAATTTCAAACTATTTTACTTGGTTGAAATTTCATTGTTATTACTTATGAATCTAATAAATTTCTTATTTATCGACACTAACAAACTAGTACCAATTTTTATTCTACCAAACTGAAACTGATTGTCGACGTTTAAGTAAGAAAACTGATAATTTCCACTAAACTGAATCCTTTACATAAATTATTTATTAATGCCTCTTTGTTAAAAAAATTAATCTTATCTTAAGAACAGACAGATAAACATATAAAATGTAAGTAACTAAATGCATTAACCTTTTTAATATAACAAAGTAAGATTATTTAGGATAACTTCCTATTTTTAACAGGAAACTAAGATCTCCTTTCAGAGTATAAAAATTCCTTTGTTTATTTCATGTTTGGTGAAGCAGATGAAAATATTATGCTAATGGACTAAGCTGCGTTAATTGAAATAGCAGCCGCAGTTGAGAAGGGGAGTTACTCTCAATTGTCCTCTACCCTATTCCCGACTGCCAGAAAAAAATAATAAATAAAGATTTTAACTTTAGTTTTTGTTTCATAATTTGTCACCCTAATCTTACTTTCAACAATAAACCAATTTAAGTAACTGATCCTTTGTATCCAAAATTTAAATGTATTCTTTTTTTTATAAAACTACTATATCTTACTGTTTGCAGTTAGTGTAAGTTAATCTGCAAATCTGAAATTTACGAAATGAAAAATTCCTTTCCCTTTCGGTCAATCTCATTGTTGTAGTTACAAACTGACTGCTCAAACTGAAATTTAAAATAAAACGACGTAATAAAAATCAGTAAGTAGATTTATGTGTATTAAAACCGTAGGAACTATATAGTAATTTAAGTAGTGTGTAAAGCCGTAGTAATGTGTTTTAAAATAAAATTAATAAAGGTTAAAAACAACAATAATCAAAAAACTAACAGAAACGATGAATAAAATCTCAGTAAATTCTTCTCTCACAATTCAAAGTTTCATGTTCCGCCACATTTCCAAATGCGTGGTTGTTAGTTAGATTACTTTGTCATATAAATCATAAAGCTGGGTCCATTCAAATAGCGGTAAAGTAGGCTGAAATCCCGCAAAGCGCATTCATACACGTATAATAGTACATAGCAATAATACATTGATATTGCACGAATCTGTATATCTCTTTGATGTGACACAAGGCAAAGATCTGAATTCTGGAAGAGATTGGAGTTAAAACCACAAATTATTTTTCCACAATGCCTAGCTTTGATTCATCACTAAGTTATCTGTTTGCCGTTTCTGTTTCAGTTTTGTCGGGGAGCATTATTTTCGTTATCACTAGATAGAGGAAATGACAGTTATGTATGATTACACATCACCATTGGAAGATATAAGATAAAATTTTATACAAAAATTATTAGAATAAATTCATTATAAATCTTTTGCAAATAGAATTCAAAAATTAACTCTTTCTCATTCATCTTTTTAACTTTCTGCAAAATGCCATTCAAATTCAAAGGAAAATTCAGATAGTTATACGAATAAAAATGTGATAGAAATAGATTTGGTTGTAAAGAATACTTCCATAATTAATAAAGATTTAAAAAGAAGGTTTTTGCCGACCTCCGTGGCGACCATAGGTGTTGATGCCCGCGTTAATAAAAAACGTTTTGTCCTAACGACACAATTCAATCTTTTTTTACTGATTAGTACAAATTAATCCACTAGATGGTGGATACCTGTGTTCTTTGGTGGTTGGATTTCAATTAACCACACACCTCTGGAACGGTCGACCTGAGAATGTATAAAACTGCACATAAACTAACTTTCGTATACAACGTCTTCATTCATCCTCTGATGTAATACCGTATGGTGATTCTACAGGCTAAATAGAAAAAGAATTTGAGAATTGCCCAACTGACCAATATTTATTTTTATTAGATCTGAATTATTCTTCCCAGGTAGATTTAGGCGAAATTAATGGTTTGAATTTTCTTGATTAAAAACGACCGTGTATTTAGTTTACTGTTCTTTTATGTTACTTTAAAGTTGCTAATCTAAATTGTCAATATGGATTCATTTCGATTCAAAGATTAGTTTGCAAGAGCTACTTAATATGCTTGCTTGTTTGCTTGCTTGCTGTTTGAAGAAATAGTGCAGTTCATTTCATTTATAGCTCATTTATTTATTTTCTTTCTAAACCTATCAATGCTAAAGCTATGACTATACTTCTGTGACTTAAACTGTTGAATGTCTTACTAAATTTAATAAACAGAAGTAAAGCTCAAAATTATATTCTCTTCTTTTTTGAGTTGACCGATCAACTTTGTAAGAATATATTGTAAAAAAATTTTGTCTAAATCCTGCTTGTTCTTTGATATGTTTTTCTACTTTCTACATTATACTGATATTTAGATTCATGTAAATAATTTACTTGTATATAGGATTGTATTAAGATATATATATATATATATGTAGGTCGGTACTTTACTTATGCATTTATATTTTCTTTTTCAAAAATAAAACACTGTCCCCTTGAATTGTTTCCACAGTACTTGTATTTCTTCTGTAATTAGGATAAAAAAAAAAATTTAGATTGTCAGATCACCTGCTGCTTTTAAATGCTCGTTGCTGTAACTTCCTCACCAGAGAGGTCTTTTTGATTTTGAACTATTAATTTCATTTATAGTCTCTGGTTGCAAAAACAGTGGAACTTCATCTTTTGTATGTGGTAATTCCAGCTCCTTGTCCATTTCTTCCAGTTTGCACTCTAAAAATCCTGCAGTAAGTTCCAGCGATAAATAACATGTTACATTTCATGTTAGTGTGACCTCTTAGTGACATTGCCTTTTTTACTTGCTTTTCTTTAACTCACAATGTTTTTTTTCATGTTTATCCTCAAATCTTGCATCCTTAATTTAACATATTTCTTGACATTGCCTGTTGATGAAAGTTGGCACAGTTACTGAGGTCGGGTAAGAATAAAATATTCCACCATTACATTTGCAAAAATCTTCCTGTACAGGGGTAAATTAAGGGTGCAGTTGTAAAAAACTACAAAATCTGCAAAACGGCTATGCAGGGTTTTTGGGGTCACAGATGACAAATCCTATAGCTGCTTGAGAAATCGAATGAGAAATGTTTTATAAAAACTTATAAAAACTTTGTCGAAAATTGTGATAGTTACTAAGTAAATGAAATAAAAACTTCAATATGCATTTCGTTATTTTGCATAGTAAATATCAGATTAAAAATTCATTTGATATTTTTAAAATTTCAATATGCGATGTTATCTTTTGAAATCCAAATTTACCTACTAATTAAACTCATTAATGTATGATAATAATTTGATTAAAATATGACTAAAAAGTATGAAGCAAGTTTTTCTAAATTTTTGTAATAATTTGTTTTTTTTTTCAAAGAATAAAATTCAGCCTTTCCTTATTGACTGATCTCTTTTCAACTGTTTCATGAATCTGCTAATTTCAAGAATCTCTCTAATGTTATTTTTCTTGAATATCTTTAAATCTTCTTTTATTGCTTTTCTGATACTTCTTCCCTTCAGTTCTTTCCATTTAATTAGTAATGAGACTGTATTCTCTAACAGCTTCAGTGTTTGATTCTTTTTTACTCCCTTTGTTTTTATTGTAATAAAATAGCATTCATTAGTAGTTGATACAGTTTCATTATAATACTCTTGAATCGAACCCTCTGTGTTCAAATAATCTTTCTCTTCCAAAAATCAGTTTGATTTTCTCTTGAAAAAATATTTTTGTCCTTTCTCCATTTATGTCATACAAACCCTGACTAGTACAAATGCTCCTATTTATTCTTTTTAATACTAAAGGATATTTGAAGCATTGTGTGTGGTCATTTTGAAAATGAAACCCCATTAGAACCTTAATATTTCTGATTGATCAAAGGTTGTCAGTTAAAATGTGATCTTTCATATTTATTTTTATTAGATGCCATCCAAGTTCATTTGTTTTTATTGTTTGCTTTGTAAATATATTTTCTGTTTTCACCTGCTTCTATTAATATGTAAATTACGTCTGAAAATAACCGTATCACAATTTCCTTCGTAATTAGTAAAATATGGACCCTGATTAGTACAAATGCTCCTATTTATTCTTTTAATATTAAAGGATATTTGAAGCATTGTGTGTGGTCATTTTGAAAATGAAACCCCATTAGAACCTTAATATTTCTGATTGATCAAAGGTTGTCAGTTAAAATATAATCTTTCATATTTATTTTTATTAGATGCCATCCAAGTTCATTTGTTTTTATTGTTTGCTTTGTAAATATATTTTCTGTTTTCACCTGCTTCTATTAATATGTAAATTACATCTGAAAATAATCGTATCACAATTTCCTTCGTAATTGGTAAAATATGGAAAAAGTTATTTTCTAATTAACCTAATTTTATGTACCTCCAGATCCCCTTCTATTTGTATAATACTCTGTTTGTCTATTACTCCACTTCTCACTCTGAGATAATTTATATTTATTTTTGAAAATGTAATTTCTCAAATAAATTGAATTTAAAATTACCAATGTTGGTGGACTATTTTTACTTTTTACATTCAACCTCCTGAATCATCAATATTATATCACCAAAAGATATATCAATGGATTTCAAGATATCCTTTGTTTAGCATATAGCTGAATGATATGAATCGCATTGTACCCCAAATATAATAATGTTATGTTTGTTTCCTTCTTACTTTATCTACGATATACTCTCTTTATCTTGTTTTATCATTAACTCATGAACTCGTGTCTTTATATTAATGACTGTATTCCTAAATTTAGAGTCAATCTCATTTAGCTTTGTTTCTAAAGTGTCTAATATTTTTGGTTTCATCAAAATTATGTTTAATACTTCATCTAAAGAAATTTTTATTTATTGTAACAATAAGTTTATAATTATTTTATACATTAAGTTATTTTTATTTTGCCTGTATATTACTTTATTTTTATGTAATAATATATGATATTCATTATAAAATCAAACATACACTATAATCAATTGTTTACCTTTATCATAATTAATCTTCCTATTAATGATAATGTATTAACTGGTAGAAATATAATAAAATTTGACTTTACTTTTGTTCTGTTCCATATTGAGCCGGTTGGTGCTGCACTCTAGCAGCTACTAGCACTGGTCAGTGAGTTAATTTAATATGACTATTCTACGCTGAAATCTCGCTCAGTGCAGTTGCATTTTTCATTTCGTCTTGATTGACAATTAGTGTTAATTATACTCTACGTCAGGATCTCGGACAGTGCGATCGTGTTTTCATTTCAGTCCAAGGGGACTCATAGTTTCTTGATAATGTTCAAGTTCAATTATGACTAAGGTGTCATACATTCTTAAGTTTAATGTAACTATTGTAATTCAATTAAAATATCAAGGGTGGCAGCAAATTAAATATAACGATTCAAGAACATAGCGTTGCTTCATTTCATCATCTACCACCTCATCAAAAAAATACATTCTGCACTAGCTCTAAATTCTACCAACTTTTTTTAAACAGATATCATGTAATAACTTTTCTGAGTTATAAACAAGCCAGATGAGCTTAAATTGTGCAAAAGAAAGAATAGACTTCAGGAGCATAGCAAAAGCATCTCCTACTTAAACAACAGTTTTAACTCACATTTGTTTATGATATTATTACTTTTTAATTACATGTGTATTCTTTTCCTTTATGTCATCTTATTTTTTAAATTAAATTCTGTATTATTAAGTTGGCCTTTGTAAAAACCCAGCTAAATCTTGTGAATTAAACCTCCAAAACTGGCGTATTTTGAAAATCTTTTTTATGCAAGAGTGATTTATCGACAGGGAGAATGTCATCTGCGAACATTGTTACTGTTGAATCTGGGTTAGAGAAAAGCTAGAAATGTATGATTAGTACAATATTAAGAGAGAAAATTTCTTTTTGTTATACTGTATTTTATGTTGCAAAGATTTATGAAAATGTCTTTTAATTTAATTTTGCTTGAGGCATACAACGATGTAGGAAAGCTTAAGTTCTTTTAATTGACAACAAAGTAACCATTCTAGTACATTCAATGTATGAAAGACATATACAGTCAATAAACTAGAGCAAATGAGATGAAGACTAAATTTGATTATTCAGTTGGTATAATCAGAATGGTTATATGATCTGTAAAGATTGGTTAAATGCTAGAATTTTTAGCAACTACATCTGCTTATTCATTGCCTGCGATTTCTACAAGGCTATAACTCAGGAGAAAGGGATGTGTGTATTGTGCTCGTCGAGAAAAAAATTGGTAATAAAGTAAGTTCAGTAGTGCTTGAAGTGAGCTTAAAAATTTACTGCACACCAAAATGTTGTGGTATCCAACAATGATATGATGAAAGACCATTCGTATGGCATACAGCTAGACAGTAAACATGCTCATTTATCCAGATATAAAGGTTGTGACTAACTAGAACAAAGATCTACTTAAGATCTATAAGTGTAAATCAGTGCGTACATACTCAACTAGCAAAGAAGTATGGAAAATTCTCAAAAACTTGTAGAAAAAAACCAAGAGTTTAGTACTTGTTTTCTTAGAGTAATTCAACTCAAAGGGGGCAAAACTTTAGCAGCAGAAGTTTCCTTTAAGTTAAAATACACTAATGAACAGTGCACATACTTAGAGACTAAACATATAAAGTGTACCCAGAGCTCAAATTACTATATTGGAGTCTCAGGATTTCAAAACCTGAAATACTAGGATAACAGGGGAGTTGAGACATAATTAAAACTAACATCTTAATACTAGACTTGAATTATTGTTCTACGACATCACAGAAAGCTCATAGACGATGATGCCAATCACTTAACCAGCTGCCTGATGATAACTGAGCATTCGGAAGAGATATACTAATTTTGTTTCTGGTGAAACTATAGAACATCGTAATACTTGATCTACTACAATTCTTCACAGTTACGTTGGAAGTATCATTGAATCCACGATGAAGCCAATAAAAGCTGACAGTAGCAACAGTCTGGATAAAAACTTAATTATGTCAGGCAGAAGTAAATTTGTAAACTTAGTCATATATTTGATTGCATTTTCAAGGAGTTGAGTAAAAATTCCATTTTACATCGTATACGAGTGCATAATTTTTATTATACTTCTTGTGTAGAATACAATTCAATGTAATTTTGTATACAGAATAATTCAGGAGGAAGGGGAAATAATTTTGGAACTGATTCTAGAGTTTAAAATAGGGAAAAAGTTCATACAAATCTGTATCTGAAAACATTTAGTTATCGAGTTACGGCTAGCGAAAAATTTTCCCCAAATTTCATTTCCCCTGGTAAAATGAAATCTTACGCTGAAATCTTTAAGGCATTATATAAAGAGTAAACTTTATGGTTTCTTAAGTCTCTTGATGTGAAAAATTGAATAAAACATGTCCCAGAACCTTTCTTTCTTTCTTTTTCTGTTTAGCCTTCAGAACCACCATAAAGTATTACTTCAAAACATGATTGAGCATGATATGTATGAATGTAAATGAAGGATACAGTCTCAGGCTGACTAGTCCTGAGATGTGTGGTTAATTGGTTACCCAATCACCAAACAATACTGGTATCCACGATCTAGTATTCAAATTCATATAAAAGTATCTGCCTTTACTAAGATTTGAATCTTAGATCTCTTTACTTCAAAACCAAAACCACCTGATTTATGATGATGAGTTCATCACTAGTCCAACCTAGTGAGTTAGGTTCCAGAACTGTATCTTCCGTAGTTTTCATGATATCAAAGTAAAAAAGTTTTTTATTCAGCAACAAAAAAACATGCTTTTTAGGTTTAAAATACAATAACTTTGTTAAATGACTAATAAATGCATAAATTTTACTATAAAAACTTGTAGAGAATTAAATTCTAAGAGAATATATGTAATAAAGCATGAAAAAAAATCAAGTTTATTATTAAAAAACAGAACAAATTTTAACATAAAAATGTTATGAATTTATAAAAATTAAAAACAGTTGATTTTAGTACTTTTATACTGTTTAAAAGTTAGGTTGGTAACACAAAAGTTGCTTCCAAATTAATTTGAATACATATTAATATTATTGTCATAAAATTGTGGTACGTGTTAATAATAAATGTTAAGCGGTTTAGTTTTTTTGACATAATTTTGATTGTGTTTAATTATTTTTTAGAATCAATGTTATGTGGTGTTTTTATATTTGTTGTACTCTAAACTGTACTACATTTATCCAATTAAATTAAATTTGGAAAAGCGAAATTCTGTTTTTAATTTTTTGTTTTGTAAAATGTTGCATCTCTTCACTCATACAAATAATGCTTATATGACAATTGTGTATGGCTTTTACGATGAAAGGTCTCCAGCTGCGGTGGAAGAATAATAACGTAACGTAGGTGTCCTGGACCAGTAGTTCCAAATCATAAAGTAGTTTATAGAATTTTTAAAAATCTTCGTGAGAATGGTACACCTCCCAGCATTCATGTTTTATCTAAAATTCAACCAGTACATAGTGATGAAAGGAAAACCATTCTTCAAAGTTTAGTCCTACAACGAGCATATGAAAATTTTCTGACAACTCAGCATTCCACAAAGTATAGTATGAAAACATTACATGCTCATGGACAGCTTCCGTATAATGTTCAAAAAGTTCAACACCTCCAGCTTGATCACCATGCTAGACGACTGCAGTTTTGTCAGTAAGTTAACAAAAATTATTACTTACTTCCATTCATAGTATTTTCGGACATAGCTACTTTTATCTGTAATAGCATAAACAACACACGTCCCATGGGAGCCGTTGGTGATGACAACACCAAGACACTTGTGCCACCCATTTCTAAAGGGCTGGCACCACCGTCCTCAACCGACCTCTACTTGTTCTCCTTACGGTCCTCCTCCATTAGTTTCTGCTGTAGCACCCTTATAAATACCAGGCACACTCAGTCCATCCCTCATTGAGAGAGCATCAATCACATGACTTTCCCCTTGTCAAGTTCAATTGCCAAGTGGCATCTCCTGCCTCCTGGGACATTCAAAGAAGGTGAATTTCACCATATCCACGTCATTACAGTATTGGCAAGCTCTATGCTCCTGTTTACAATCCTATAGAGGATTTACATAACACATTGTCCGGCCTATATTTGTATGATCTTTTTTTCTTTATTTCAAGCTCTAGAATCCGTTCCCAAATTATTTCCCTTTTCCTCTGAATCTCTCTGTATATCTAGAGGCAGTTATATAAAGTTAGACTTTGTTATAAATCTTTGTTTATATACTACCTTAACGTTAATGTAAGGTTTGATTTAAAAACTAAAATACATGCCTTATTTTATTTTATGGCAGCAATGTTTCGTAAAAAAAAATGTCTGTTATAAATAAATACGATATTCTTAACGGCTATAACAGTTATAAGATTAATGATGTTAAATGTGAGAAAAAAATCTAATCTAGAATATTCCGTATCTGATAAAAATTAACTTATGGCCATTACAAGCAATACAAAATAGAAAGTATAGGAAAATTGGGAGTTAAAATACTTTCTTTTAGTTGACCGACTGCCGGTTAGTTTTAACTTACTTGTTCTTAGTCTTTCTCCTTCCTCCAGAGAAGTAAAATTAAGAAGGTGTCATGGTTAATGATCACAAAATAATGTCGTACAAAAACTGTTAGAAAATTTTTCTGAACAGTGAATAACAAGAACAATAGAAATGTAGACAAATTTTTTTTTCGTGAGATAGGTCAAAACCCTAGATAAGTAGGTTTCAGAATAATTATTATTATTGTTATTTGAGATAGGAATGTCTAATGTTTATCACATTGTCTTTCTAAATAGAATCATAAATTCAAAAGAGTACTGATATTTTTTGTAAGGTCCAGACAGCAACAGCTTATGCAAACCTTGATGATTAAAACGAAGAACTTAAATAACGGAATAGTAGACTTATGTTTAATACAGAAAATTAATTATTTTAAATTAAATAAGGTATTTGAAAAATGACATTAGATGATTTTCTCGATATTTGTGTGCTTGTTCATGTATCACGCAAGTACTACTAAGAGAATTTAAAGAAATTTCCTGAATTAATTTACCATTCATCTCCGATCTGAAATCTTGACTACACATTAACGTGAAGTATTCACGAAGTATTTAACTTGTATTTGTTGCCAAGTTAGGACAACTTATGGGAAGCCATAAAGGACCGCGGACGTCCAAGAGGCGACTTATTCTGCAGGTGGCTTTATCCATAATTTTCTATGCGGCCCCTGCCTGGATGGATACATTTACCAGTAAAAGGACGTTGATAGGCTGCCGTCTATTCAGCGGCGAATTGCCATCAAAATTATTGCGGCATACAGGATTGTTTACCGTAATGCTGCTAAAGTGATTTCGGGCATCCCTCCTGTTCTGCTGAGGGCTCAAATGCTGTACAGAGTGTATAACGGAATGCCTAAAGTTGAGGCTAGACAAATCCTTTTGAGAGATTGGCAGGAAGTCTGGATTGCTTCTCCTACGGGAGAATGGACAAGACGCATTATACATAACATTGATCTGTGGGTTCGGCGTGGCTTTGGGGAGGTGGGATTCTACTTCTCCCAGCTACTAACCGGGCATGAGGATTTTGAGGGGTACCTGTGCCGGTTTGGTGAACGCGCTACTTCTACTTGTAGATGCTGCGAGTCACAGGACACACCGGAGCACACCATACACCACTCTTTTAATAGTGTTCGACAGGAGCAGGGTTTGACCTGGCTTACTCCAGAGAGGACTATTGGTTATATGCTTTCCAGTAGGCAGGCCTGGGGAGATGTGGAGAAGCTAGCTACTAGAATACTGAAGATAAAATCCCGTGACGGTTGGGACCTCGATCGTGTGTAACCATGCGTGTGTTTAGTTAGGGAGGACAGCCTCGATCTGGAGAGAACGGTTCGCCGAGGGGGGCCGTTTTTGATGAGGGATCGGGGACACCTTGGTAGTTTTTTGTATGACAACTGGATAGCCTCATATAGAAACACTAATAAAAAACTGCACGGAAGTGGGGTACTCTAATGGGTTGTTTACTGATATAATATAAAATAAAGATCCGACCGGCAGCCCGACCTGCCATGCCGGACATACTGCGGGTAGGTGGGAAGGACTGTTAGAGTAGAAAGAACATCCCCTACACTGTTCTATGCTTAATTGCGGGTCCGGCGTAGGGTAGCAAGGGGAAAAAACTTGTATTTAAAGTAAAAGTATAGTTAATACTTAAGTATTTAACTTGAAGTATTCACTCATTTCATCCGCATAAGCTTTATCACGTGAGATGATTCAATTCGTTTTATAGTTAATTTTTTTAATTATTGAAAAGTTTTTACGGCTGGGATGAGGAAATTTTGGTAAAGGCTTAACATACGAACAAAATCATGTAATGTGTTAATTTTATGTAAAACCTTATTCAAAAGTGAGCAGAGGATAAGACGAAGTAATTTGTTACCGCATAGTACTTTAACTGTATTGTGATGAAGTTAAGTAGAAATTTTTCTGAGAAAAAAGGTTCTCAAAATGGTTGAAATAAAAGTTTTACTACAATAGCGTACTAAAAGCTAGTAATAATATCACTACCCTTTGGTTTCAGCTTGAAAATAAACAATATCAATTGGGAACGGTAACTGGGGTTCAGCCAATCTTAAAATAGACAGTCATTAAATACATTATTTTTAATACATAAATAACAAAATTATTAGATTGTAAATTAGCCGCCATATACGGTTATCAGTCACTCTATCGACATAAGAAAGTCCTTTTAAAATATTATAGAACATTTTCATTTGTCAGAAAAGCCAAAAAATTAATTTAAAATTTCGATTTGACCCGAAAATGTGTTTTAAGAAATATATTCTAAAATGAATCTTTTTAAAAACTTTTTTCGCATTCAAAAATTCAAAATGTTTGATTTTAGTTAATATCTTTTTCTATTCTGAAAAGGGTACACATCTAAACAAAAGATACAGGAAAGGGTAAAAAGGAATTTAAAAAAGTAATTACAAATGGAAAAAAACAAATAAATAGATTTAAAAGTATCAATTTTTTTATATATAACTAGCCGGTCAGAGCTCACTTCGTCTCGCCCATCTCATCTAACCAAGAGTTTCTGCCCTCTGGACCTCGCTACGTTCGTTATCCTCATGATTGTGAGAATAATCCTAAAAAATAACATTTAAAGTATAATATTTTACAAATCCCTGTAAAAGAATTTAATTATAAAAGACAGAATAGTAGTAACTACAGTACAAACACATTTCACGAGGAAAAAGTCACAACACCAAATAGGGCTAGGGTTCGAAATATGGCTTAAAACCTTCCCTGGGATAGAAGACGAATGTATCCTGAAAATTTGAAAGCAATGGGTCGGTTGGTTCTCGCGTGATGCTATTGCAAACGAAAGACAGAGCCGCCACAAATTTTCGCATTTATATTACAATAACTTGGAGTTTCTTCTTTTTTTTGTTTTTATTTTTCTGGTAAATATCCCAGCCGAAGAAAATAGTGATCTAATTAAAATACCAATGTTATGACGTTTCAGTTTGATAATTATATGTAAGCGATCATGGCATTTTCTGGAAAATGTTAATAATTATCCCACAAAATAATTGCAATAATTATTCAAATCTAATTTCTTTTTAAAATTCATTCTGTTGGTGGCGGGATTTATATTAAGACAATCTAAGCGGCAAATCATGTTTATGATTAAATTTTGGTCTGTAGCGAACATAATAAAAGAGTTAATTATTACCCAAGAAAAAAATTCTATATATAAAACTCTATTATCTTACTACAAGAAAATTTTCGAATATGACAATTCTCCTGATTCATGATGTAAAGCTATTGTGATTCCTGTTAAAGCCTGGAAACACGATTTCCATTAAGATCTCTAACATTTGTGTAAGCTGATGGAGAGAATAGTTAGCTTCAGATCAATGCGATACTTTAGAGCATCTCTTATTAATCCAGATCAAAATGGATTCTACCGAGGCAGATCTTTCACCGAATGCTTAACCGCTTCGAAGCAGCTGCGATGTTTTTGAGCGATATTGTTTATAGGAGTAATCTTCTCGGCCACTGTAATGAACTTTAGTATTTAATTACTGGCTTTATTGTATAATTTGAAGTGCAGGTTGAATAAGATCTTTCTGTCGCGATAAGGGCTTACTACCTGTGGTAAATTTATAATAAAAAAATAAATAAAACCAAAATATTACTTTTAGAGTTCTATCGCCCATTAATAACCATCAATTAGGATAACTGGGAAATGTGTTGTATTACCCAGCCTTAATTATTAAAACAACAAAATTTAAATTTAAATTACCATGCAAAATTGCATCACGTGCTTAGCCATTACGCTGCGTTTTATCTACTTACTGTATGTATTTATTGTTAAGATTCAACAACGAAAGAATTTATTTCCTCTTCACTCCATAAAATAATAATAATTTCCAGTGTAATTAAAGAGGATATTTGTTTTCACCGTTAATTCAAGAAAATAACAAAAACTCAACTAGAGAAAGACAACACAAAAAATAAGGATTTCTGTAATGAAGCAGTTCGGAAAAAGACTGCAAACGAGCGTAAAACCTTCACCTGTCATTCTAAAATGGAAATTTAATTACAACCGTATAGGAGAGGTAGCGTCTCCGCCTTTCATCCGGAGGTCCCGGGTTCGAATCCCTGTTAGACATGGCATTTTTCATACGCTACAAAATTTTCATTTCATATTCCCAAGCACTAGTTTCAAGCTTACGAGTATATAGTTAATCATCAGAAAAAAGAAACTTCAACCGTGTGAAAGGAGGTGTGAGTTTTAGGTAAAGAAGCAATATGGCAAGAGTACTATAATTAAAAAAACAGTCTAATAATTTAATAAAAATTTAGAAAAAGTTGATCATTTTTGCCGTTTTCATCGCCTAAAATGTCGCCAATTTTGTGTATTACTTTAAAATTGTGTCTCCTTGTCGTACAACGAACAGAATCTAGAAGAATGTGATTTGATGTTCACTGCAGTTATCTTTTACTTATATTGAAGCTCTGCCGAACTATACGAGAAAATCCATGCGTTAACCTGGTTACTCGGTCACGGAAAAAGATTCACAACGACCGACTCGAATCGAGGTAATGATTTCTTCGATGGTAATTTCCTGTTAATACGGCCTGCACCCAACCGCACAAATTTTTACTGTGACGCTTCTTCACAAACCGCTTTGCGTATAGTTCAACAGACCACAGACCTAAAATCGTTTGTTCGTATAGCGTACCGGAGAGTCTGTGAATAGTTAATAGTATCAGATTTTTGCGAACTTCTATGGGAAGTTGTATTTCCTGATTTAAAATTTAATTGAAAGACTAAAATTTTTACTCCTTAACAAATGAATTATATTAAAAAAAAATTGTATTTATTTTGCGGTTATCATTCAAGGAAAAATGTAAGACTTTATAATTGTACACACTTACAAGTCTTAATTTATAATTTACCAAAAGAGAATACTTTTGGTATAATTGTACCAAAAGAGAATTAGCTATATCAATATTGTTTTTAAATAGTTTTACGATTTGAAACAGTTGTACTACTATAGTCTAAGGACACTTTAATACACGTTAAGGTAATGAATGTCGCCACCTTTTAATACCCTATCTCGCGGTAATGATGTCATTTATGTAAGCATACAAAACTTTCACTAAATGCTTTCGGGAGGTAGCCAAGTGATTCTTGGCTCAGTGTTCGACTCTTGCACAGTATGTCAGTAAGTCAGTCGCAACAGCTTCCCCTTACCGCGTTGTCAACAATCCATGTACTTCTTCCTTCTGTGATCAGACTAATAAAATTTAAAATCAGTTATTCTAGTACTCTCGCCACCAGAAGAGTAACTTATTTAATTAAAAATTTTCATTTCATTAAGTTTTGCTTTAGCTTTTCTATCGTACTATTATTTTAATGATATATAACATTAGTCAACATGATTTTTGTCTCACGAGTACCAATAGGTGTACAATGCAATTTTTTATCCTGTTTTCAAATATGTATTCGGAATTTCTCCATCATCCATAGTTTTTGTTATTTTAATTTTTTAAATATTTTAAAACGTTCTTTCGTCCATTTGTCAATTGTCAAGTAAAAGATTCTAGATCATTGTAAATATGATGGAACCAAATGAGGTAACTCAAAGGGCAGCGTTTTGCTGCTGTTGTGCAGGTTCAGACGTGTATAGTCATGTACAAACGTGATCTAATGTAGCATACATTCATCACAACAATGCCAGTTGTAAGATAGTAGTGAACCAGTAAACACGTCATTGTGAGTGCTTTGTGTGTCTGAATTATTGTGTATTACATATTTACAACTTTATTTCTTTTAATTAGTCGTTAGTTACTAAATGCCCTATAGTTTGTTTAAATCATCCTAACAATTTTTGTTATGTATGTGGTGAAGTGACGCTCAATTCCCAAAAGCTAAATCTTACTCTATTAGTAAAAAAGTGTTATGAACTTTATTTTTAGTGTAAATTCGGGGACCGAATAAGGGCCTAGACCCCACCTATCTGTTGTTCATCGTGTTCTACGCTTCTCACTGCATGGAAAAATGACACACGTTACGTGCCATTTGCTATCCCTATGATTTGGAGGGAACCCAAAAATCAGTCTGCTGACTGTTATTTCTGCTTAACAAACAATAAAGGGATTACGTCAAAATCAAAACATACAGTGGTGTATCCTACCTTGCAATCTGCAACGAGACCAGTTCCATATTGGGAAGAATTGCCCATACCAAAGCCTCCAAAACATGTATTGTACATGAAAAGAGTTCAGAGTCTGATGGAAGTAAGGAAGAAAAAGAAACATATTCTGGTGGTACAACTTTTTAACAAAGCAGTTCATCTGAGCCTCATGTACTAACTCAAGAAAATCTTAACAATCTCATACGAGGTTTCAAGTTATCCAAAAAAACAGTCTGAAATGCTTGCTTCCCGGCTAAAAGGATGGAATCATCTTCAAAAGAATACAAAGATATGTACTTATCGTAATTGTCATTCTGAATTTAAAGATTATTTTTGTGAAGAAAATTACTTAGTATTTTGTAATGACATTTCTTCTCTTATGGAGACACTTTGTAATGAACATAACCAAACAGAATGGAGTGTGTTCATTGATTCCTCTAAATTTAGTTTAAAAGCTGTGCTTCTGCTTAATGGGCATAAATTCTCAACAGTACCTGTGACTCACTCTGTTTATATGAAAGAACATATGAAAACTTTATATAGAAAAATCTTCAATATGCAGTGTATAAATGGAATATTTGTGGTGATTTGAAGGTAGTTCTTGGTGTGCAGCTTAGTTACCCAAATTACTGTTGTGTGAATGGAATAGTAGGGACAGAAAAAACCACTTCATTATGAAAGAATGGCCTAAACACAAATCACTCATTGCTGGACAGAAAAATGTGAAACATGACCTATTGTGTAATCCTAAAAATGTGTACTTCCTCGTTACATATCAAACTAGGATTAATGAAGAATTTCGTCAAGGCATAGACAATACTCCTGGTTTCATGTACTTCCTAAAATTAGTGATGCAAAAATTAAAGAAGGAATATTTGAATATTTCCACAAATACGATCACGAATGCATGATGAAAAGTTTGAGGAACTACTGAATTTATTGGAGATAGCAGCTTGGCAAGCATTCAAAAATGTTATTCAGAGTTTTTTGTGAAATCGGAAGACGGAAAATTATCGTCATATTAACGATCTTACTAAAATTTTGGTTGTTATATATCCTTAAAAGTACACTTCCTGCATTCGCACCTTTATTTCTTCCTGGAAACTTGCAGTGAGCGTTGAGCAAGAGATGAACATTTTCATCAGGAGATTTCAGCTATGGAAAAGAGGTATCAAGGTAAATGGGATCCTAATATGCTGGCCGATTATTATTGGACCAGCAAGAGGGATGCTCCACAGGCGAAACATAGCATAATATCGTCATTTCTTTCTTTCTAGGTCAGTCAAATGTTTCAATATTGTCTAGTTAGAATGCAGAAAGTATTAAAATTATAAATGCTTGTCTCTCGGAAACTTTGTATGATGGGGAAAACCGATAACATATTTGAATTCAGGAGAAAAATACTGTCAGAATCACATATTTTTCTTGCCGAGACAAAAAAAATTATTTTTTGTTCCCCAGTGTAATTAATCATTAATTTCTGAATAAATTTTTAAATATTTAATGTCAGTAATTTAAAAATTATTACATCAACGAATAGCTTTTGTTATATGAACATTTTCAAGCTCAACAGGTTGAGCTACCTGTTTTCTACAAGCAGCTTAACAACGTAACATATTAAGAAAGAATTGAGAATTAAATTTATTAATTTTTGCTGATTGTATCGCGCAAGGTACGTAGATATTTTATTATTCTGGATATTACTATTGAGTTTTTAGATTTTTATAAATTTTAATCAAACTGTTATTATTTAAGAAACATCATGGCTGTTTCTATTTCCAGTGATTTTATTCTGATACTATACTGATTAGGTTCCTACTTTTACTGTAATTTTTTTTTTAGGTGACAATAAATTATTAGCTTTAGAGGTTTTACTTAGGTTAATACTAATTTTTCACTTACGAGTTATCTTCATTTTTTAAATGTTAATACGATAAATAAATGGTAATTTAATAACATCAAATTAATAAATTTAATGTTATCTTTGATAAGAAATACGTACAATAAAAATTCTTATTACTAGTTATCGCTATATATTAATTATTTAAAACTTTTATGATAAAATTATTCAGTCCCATTTCAGATATGAGTTAACAACAACAGCATACTTTTCTACATTAACTATTAACATCTTATCGATTAAATTATGATAAACTAATTTATTTGAATGAGTTACATATTTACTGTTACTCATTCTGTTGAACAATTTAGATTTTTTTTCTGTAACGATAAACATTTTTCTAATATCATTTTGCACTGTAAATAAAAAATTATTTACAGCTAAAACTTCAAGTATAGCATTTATGTATTCCATTTAACGGGACATCGCACTCGACGTTATTCGATGACTGGTACCGGAGAGAACAGTTTGTTGGAAAAGGTTTCTGCTGTTGGCATTTTTTCTTTTCTTAACATCGTTTTATGTTTTACGATATTAATATTTGAGAGAAACAAAGAATAACGAATCATCAGGCTGTAAATAAACGTAGATTATTGTCTTATATGTAACTCAAGTTATTTGTTAAAAGTAAGACGTCAGATAAAAAACTTTCGATGGTTATTTGGGATTATACTGTATCGTAGCAGTCAATAATTCAAATTACACAATTTTTAATTAGTCTTGTTTATAAGTAAATCTATTGATCAGCGATGGAGGAAATCTTTGTCTTAACTGGAGGTTAGGAAGCATTGCTGACACCTTCGATTGAATGATACCTGCCTCGAAGATATTCCTCTTTAAAGACTGAATAGGAATGGCAATTATATATTATTATTATTTCTATTTATTTTGTAACTGTTTGGTAATTTTATTTAATAAAAATTTATCACTTTTATTGGGGCTATTTCAATATTGTACATTTTAATAACTCTATAAATATCACCGTTTACATGTCTGTGTGCATTGAATAAAGTGAAAAAAGTATTCTATTATAATTTGAAAAGGTTTAGATAATCGATAAATACGTTTTTTGATTGTAAACTATCATAGAATGTAACCTAATTTAATATAAACTGTGTTTTTTTATATCGTTTTTTAATAAAGAAATTTAAGTGCCATTTAAAAGTAATAGTAATATCTAATAGTAATAGTAATAGTAAAATCTTTTATCTCATTTGAAGTGTTCTTTGTTCTGTCCTTATCGATAGCGAATTTATTGATACGCCGTAACAGAAGAATTGTATCCTTATTTATTATACATTTATAGCTATTAATTATTACCTGCCTGTAAATAGTGGAGGTTATTTTTAAAAAAATAAATATAAAACATACATTATTCAGGTGAAGGCGGGTAGTCTTTTGTTAACTCATGTCGTTTCATACGAGCAAAATAACTCGTGTGAGGAAATGAAAAAGAAGAGAATTTTACCCTCTCGCAAAGGAAATATAACTTGCTCGTACGTTGAAACGCGTTTTCTCTACCACCCTCTGTTTTATTTTCTCTTTTCACATTTTTCTTTGTCTGTATACGTAGTCTCGCATCTGAATACCATAATATCTCTAAATGCTGGCTTAGCCTAAAGCAGCGGGTACAAAACCGTCTTGATTATTCTTTGAATTGTGGAAAGTTCCTTTATTATTTTCTTTTAGAAATTTCAGTTATTTACCAATTTTGACGTAATTTAATAACTTATATACGGCTTTTTTAGAAGATATAAAGTCTAAAATATATTTGAAACGTAAAAAAATGAAGTAAAGTTGAGGCACTGAATTATAGTTAACTCATGAAAGATCGATTCGCAAAATCCTATGCTTCACCGCGATCCGAACCAAGAACCTTTCGGATGAAAGTCATAAATATTACTTTTCCGCCATGCAGGTATCATAACAATAATTTACTGAAAAATAGTTTTCATGATAAAAAATTTAGAAGAGATTTCCTGTTGATTTAAATGAAACTTTTTCCATCAATGATTTTCTCAGCTTTTCCTTCGTTATTTGCTTTTTCCAACATCTTCGCTCTTATGTTCTACTTCTTAGCCCTTATTTTTTTGTTTGACCGAGTTTGCGGAAGCGCGATCTCCACGCCTCACTCTAACACCAAAGAAGACTAATCTCAATTAAACAACCTTTTATCGAGCTAGTATATGTTTGGAGCGTAGCTTTATATGGAAGTGAAACTTGGACGATCGGAGTACCTGATAAGAAAAGATTAGAAGCTTTTGAAATGTGGTGCTACAGGACAATGTTAAAAATCACATGGATGGATAAAGGGAAAATGAAGAAGTGTTCCGGCAAATTGATGAAGAAAGAAGCATTTCGAAAAATGTAGTTAAAAAGAAGAGACAGACTTACAGGCCACATATTAAGGCGTCCTGAAATAGTCGCTTTGATATTGGAGGGACAGGTAGATGGGAAAAATTGTGCAGGCAGGCGACGCTTAGAATATGTAAAACAATTTGTTAGGAATGTAGGATGTAGAGGGTATACCGAAATGAAACGACTAGCACTAGATAGGGAATCTTGGAGAGCTGCATCAAACCAGTCAAATGACTGAAGACAAAAATAAAACGAGCTAGACTGTAATAATCAATTTATAATTAATTGAGTCTACAAAATATCAAATCCTTTCTCTAATAAAAAAGAAAATTGTTGATCGCAACAGCAATAATTTTTATTTGCAACCACCCAGGTGCATTTAAAGAAAAACAAAAGATTTTTAAACAAGATGCACATTTAAACAAAAGAAAGAAAGCGCGAACTCCTTTCCACAAACATCCAATCATTTCAAGGACATTCCACTGACTTTAACAAACTAAACCTCTGATCTGGTCTGTTCTCGAAAGCGAGGTCAGTCCCTTCACTCTTCAAACACAGGTTCCATCCCGAGAAACGAACATTTAAACTAACTGGACTCGTGCTAAAACGCATTCTCTACGAGAATGAAACAATTAACTCTCAAGAGCCAATTGCTTTGGTAAAAGAATAAAAGATTATTGCTTCGATAAAAGAACTTATCCTCTCAATTTCTCTAACAATCCTAATACGCTCAACTTCGTAATTGGCACAAACATAAAGGGCATGGTTCGCAGTGCCATCAACTCCACAGTCCAGAATCTACCAAACCAAACCTAGCCAGCTTGTCTCTAAATGCACCATATCCACACAGAAATTGTATAATATCCCGATTGCCGGAAACCCCCTGGCATCTCACAAACCTTTAACATCATGGAAAATATCATGCGTGCTACGACAATCAGAGACGACTAATTCCATTTATTGAAAACTTAGGTCCTTAAGTTCTGCATATGCCTGAAGGTGAGTTGGCCTTACTTTCATAGAATTATAACGCAATTGTCGTTCAGCGGCAAGATATCAAATGGTTTCACACTGGCAATAACAAATACTGCCTCTCAAGAGACACTCGGTAACTACGGATGACCGACAGCAACAGAAGACGGCTAGGCTCTCAACAAAATATTCCCCTAACCATTATATTGCATACGATGAGCCAAGACAAGAGCAGCTTACAACATTATATCCTCCTAAATACCTTTATAAAAAACACGCATGGTTCTAAAATTCAACTCCCAATCAGGATGGACGACTCTGTGGATACCGAAGAAAGTAATGCGAGCCTTCTTAGCAACATATTGAAAGTGCCCCTTGAATCGAAGATTCTCATCAATGATAACACCCACATGTTTTAAAAGAGGTAAATACCTATTTGGAAGGCCTCCCATCGATACACGAACTCTTCGCGAATCGGCCAACCGACCTTTAAGTAACATAATCGTGGTGCTCAGAACTAAAGTCCATCTTATGCTGATGACTCCACAACCTGAGTACCTCACAAACCTTACAGATATGGGTACAAGGTACTGTCCGGGAATCTGTGTGATCTTCAATAATACCCCATTTTCAGATATGTTATTATTCAAATACTTAGTGTAAAGTCAGACCGAACGTAGTTTGGCTATGCTTAGATAATAATACAGCTTTTGCCCACGCACTTGAATCTACGAATTATAGGAATTAAAGGTTTTTACGTTCGCATTCTTCTGCCGGTTAATACGTATAAATTAAATTTTGCTGCGATCGATAATCGGTTGGCTATTTCATTTCCAGATGGTTTGCATGCTGGCTTCCAGGTTAGCCGGTCATGGTTTCGATTTCCACAGGAGGTTTTCAATTTTTCCGTCTATCATTTCATTCATCTATTGCTTCGATAAAATACAGATGTAACAGAAGATTTGTGGTCGTAATAAAAGAATAAGAATGTAATAAAAATATTATATAGAAAAAAATTACGTCTTATAAACAAAAAATCATGGTACCGATTTATAGTGTCGGTTGTTGTTTTCAAATCTGCTAATCTTTATGCCGATTTTCAACTCTAAAACCTTGAATTATTAAAGAAACTCTTTATTAATTACAAAGGCTGTATTCGTGAGTCATAAACTTTATACTTTACAAATTGTTATATTTAAAAAAAAATAATGTGAATAAAATATTCGTTTTCCATCTTAATACATAGTTTACAACGATAATAAACTGAGCATCAGCCGCTATTGACGTGTAAATAAATTAGCAGAATCAATTTTCATTCAACGGATTAATTAATATTTTATTTTTGTCATTTGTCTGCTTTGTACGTTTTCTATTTATACGTTATTTTATACCCACAATTCTATGAATAGTACACTTAGCTAATTTTTTCCTGATTTTAAAAAATAGAGCTCTACTATGAAAATGAGTTAGTCAAAATAAATATCCGTGACTTGGAACATGATTAAACAAGACTTAAAATTACATTTTTAAATTCAATAATTTTTTTGATTACCAAATTTAAAAAAAAAAAATAATAATTAAGAATTATTTTTCACAGGAAATAAAAATATTATCGCCACAGGATTTAATAATTATATTATTTTCTGACTACCTTAATCTTAACTGCAATAACTTATAAGAATTTTCAAAATCTATATATATAAAAATGTTTAATTTCGTTTGTGAACAGCTACAAAAAATCAAAATTTTCTGCACCGATTGAGGTCAAATTTTAGCACGATATATAACCCGCATCAAAGATTGTTTTCATCTATTTTTAATAAATCTATCTATCTATTTTTAATTTGGAAATGTAAACAAAGGAAAACCAATCAGATCAGTGCAAGATGGCCGCTGTCAAACACAACGACCAAATTTCTTTGAATTGTATTTAACAGCTAAAACATCTGTATTTTATTAAAAAAAAAACATGATAAAAAAAATTTTAGCACGATATATAACCCGCATCAAAGATTGTTTTCATCTATTTTTAATAAATCTATCTATCTATTTTTAATTTGTACAGTTTTTTAATAAATAAGAGGCTAATAAATCAGATGGAAATGTAAACAAAGGAAAACCAATCAGATCAATGCAAGATGGCCGCTGTCAAACACAACGACCAATCACAAAGAGCCCATATGACCGTTGCCAATGTAAACAAAATCACAACTGATTAAGTAACAAATTTCTTTGAATTATATTTAACAGCTAAAACATCTGTATTTTATTAAAAAAAAAAAAACAAAAAAAAACACCAAAACAAAAAGAAAAGCCACCAAGAAGGATGACTTATAATAAATAAATTAAAACACCCAACTTTCTCAGATAGACTTAAGACTATGCAAACAAAAAAAGGTCGAAATAACCAAATACACAGAAAATAATATCCCTACATAATGACCAAAAAATCCTTTGTTAGGTTATTTTTTTACATATATATGACCAAACAATCGTTTTTTGGTCATTTAGCGTTCTTTGCTATGTAAAAGCAAAGAACAAAATTCACAAATAGTAACACTGAAACCACACAACTAAGTATTCGTTTTTTTTTTGTTTTTCTAACCTCCGAAACCACCGTTATGCATTGCTTCAGATGATGATATGAATGATTTATAGCGTATGATAATGCCATGCCTGACCGGGATTCCAACTCGGAACCACCGGATTAAAGTCCGAGACGTTACCACTCGCGCCACGGAGGCCGGCAAACATATTCGTTAGGAGCCGAATAAAATCACGACTTAACAATATGGCGTTGTATGTCAAACCAATTTTATACGGACTATAATTACTTTTAATACGCGAAACCCTTTGCAATGATTGAACATTAACTTAAACCTCTTCAAAAATTATTCCTTTTGCACTAAGCCACATTTTGATATCATTGTTTTTCTATTACACGGCTGGAATTCATTTCGTTTAATGATAAGAAGCGTTGTCGAAGACAATAACCGAATTCTCTTCCAAAGGACATAATACACCGCTAAACTATTTCTAAATAATTCAAATTCGTGTAATTTTTTTACGAATCGCGTTTTTATCAAAATCTCACTTTTTCTCAATTGACCTGCGGGGTTTTGTTTTCTTTGGAGACCGTAATTCATTAGTAGATTCATACTCGAGAATCATGTTGTACACTGAAGCAGCGCAACTTCTACTTACGTTAGCAGTTTATTAACATCTGATATCAACGCCGTTTGATTATTCTGTAATTTGTAATCATTATTCTGCTTTTGTAAGCATTTAAAATGATGTGTTTTTTCGCACGACTTAAGGGCTTTTTTCGCAGCCCACAAATTTTTATATATAAAAATGTTAAGTTCGTATGTGTACGCTTCAAAAACTCAAAAATGTTCTGCACCGATTGAGCACAAATTTTAGCACGATATATAAACCGCATCAAATACTGTTTTTATCTATTTTTCGCATCAGTCACATACCCGCGACCGCGAGAAAACAGTTTTTTTAACGGTCAGCTGTGTACCAGTGACCGCGCCATCTGCCGGAAGCGATGGGAACACTCGCCATACTAGCTAACGACAACCGCAGTCACATGTGAAACAATACCTGTTTCCAATTACATTGTTCATTACCAAAAAAAAAAAAAAAACGTATCCACTTGCATCTGATTCAGATTATTATACAATCTGAATTAAATATTCACTTTAATCGAGGTAATTTTGTGTGATCGTGTCGTGATTGAGCTGCGCCTTTCACCAAGCCCAAGCTCTGAATTTATTAGAAAACGACCAACAGTGGGATATATGTATTAATGACGCGTGCAACACTGCACATCCAAACCAAATTCGCGCATTATTCGAAATTATATTGACCGCTTGCTTCCCTTCATCTCCCACAGAGTTATGGGAAAGATATCGATCGCATATGGCTGAGGATATTTTGCATAGAGTACGCCTAGAAAATACCAATATGATCATGGAATTTACAGAAGGCATTTACAACTAAGCATTGATAAATATTGAAGACAAGTGCTTAGCTATTGCAAATAAAGTTCTTAGTCAATTGGGAATGCAGCACCCACCCGAGCTGCGATTGCTTCATTTGATGTGGATTTACGCCGTGAACAGAGTTACAACATTGGTGATCTTCAGTCATATGTCCAATCAAACATTACCAAATTAACGCGTGAACAGAAAGGCATTTATGATCGCATAATGCAAATGATAAATGACAGAGTTGGGGACCTTCTTCTTGGATGCGCAGGAGGAACTGGGAAAACATTCCTCATTAGATTGATTCTAGCAACGGTTCGATCAAAAAATGACAATTATCCTGTAGCGGAATATTAATCAGCCAAAAATCTGCAACGGCACGCGACTTGCAGTTAAGAAATTGATGAATAACGTCGCAGAAACTTCGCTGTGCAACAGCGAAGCGTGGCAGGGCAGCTAGTTCATTATAAATAATGTTATCATCAATATTTAATCTCTGCAAAATAGGGTCGTTTTTTGAAAACTCATTTGTTGTTAGTACACAAAAGTGTTATAGAAACTGTCCCCTTCCACTGTTCTACGATGAACCTTAATAAATCTCATGTAAGCATCTTTTAAACTTTACCATTTCTTTCTCTGAAAAGTGAAATTTTAATTTCAGTAGTGATAGATAATCTTTTTGTTGTACTCCAATTAATAATTTTATTCTTAATACTACTGTTCCTTGTTTTTATTATTACTTTTCTGTTTTTATTTTTACTTACGTGCTTTTACTATCACTCGTATTTTTATTTGACAGCCTTTAGATACGTTAATACTTTTCATTTTTTATTTATATTTGACTACGCGGTTCAATTTATTTCGAATATTGCATGGGACGTCCAATAGATATCCTGCGGTGGCGAATTCTGATTACTGTTTTTCTTACATATATGTAAGTTCATTTGGAACTTTCGATTAGGTTCATTTGATTTAATTCAAACATTCTAAAAAGTATAGAATTTGGGAAAAAGATTTATTCCGGTATTCTTAGTTTACTCGGCCAAAATTACTGATAATGAACCGGAAAATGAAAACGTTTCCTGCTTATTTTTATCAGATGAAGCGTTTGTGCTTGGCTTAAAATAATATAAGATCTTATCTTAATAAAAGTCTAACTGTGGAAAAAGGATTTTTAACTATCGTCTTACTAGAGCGATGCCTTTTGTAGAATGCGCTTAGATAATTAACCGACAAATGACGCATTTTCCATCGTCCATTGGATGTAACCCTGGGTTTTTTCTATCTGATGATTAAGACGTATTATTTATAACTTAATTTTGTGATAAAAGTTAAGGCTACACCTTTAAACAACTATTTATATGCATATTAGACAGAATACCCAGTTGGAGTTCTAGAGGAAGCACAAACGGAATTCATGTCAGAGATACTTTACGCTAGTTTTTTCGAGAGGAGTCACTTTACTCGCACAATTAATTTGTGTAAAATGGTAATTGATTTGTATTAATATCTTAATTGAACTAACTACAAATGAAGTTCATGAAATTCGTTTTCAAAACTTATTATTTGTAAATAGTTATTTTTAATATTATTATTTAAAATACAAGTGAAAAATAAATTACAAAATCTACTCAAAATTTTATTTTTACTTTCCCATTTAGCGGTATACCAGAGCTTTAGAAGGGGTAGTATTGTAATAGCCCAATTTGGGTATATACGGTTTTCGCCGGATCTTTACGTTTTGACACCTAAGGAACCCATACAACGGAAGGAAATTTTCTGGATGTTAGTAGGTTCGCGCGCGCACACGCGTGTGTGTGTGTGATGTCGTACACTAAATCACTTTATATCTCCAGAACTACTGGTCCGGTTTTGACCAAACGTGGTCAGATTACTTCTGTATATGGGCACTGTTGTCATTAAATTTTCAACTTAAAAGGTTAAGGGGGTGAGGCTGAAGAGCAAGGTCACCCTCAGTATTTCGAAATTTTGCTTAATTGAGGTCTTATTTTTCTTCGGCACATTTGTTAACAATTAAAAAATAATATTTCAAAAAAAACGTTTTTGCAAAATCGCACCCCCACCTTGAAAAATGCTCCAAGTAAACTAGTGGCTAAGTGGGTTTATTGCATCATTAGTACCCCCTCACACTACAAGGAGCGCTAGTGTAGCACTGACGTACAGCTTCTGTAGTCATCTGCTATATTGTGACGTCACAGGTGAGCGGACGAATTAAATAAATTAATAATATTTAAAGTGCAAAAAATCTGATGTAGACCCTACATGACTTCCTTGTACGCCTTTTAAATTACATATACACATTTTTTGTTGCACTTCATTTAAACTTATTTCACTTGAAAGTGACATAAAGTTAACAGTTACACAATTGCATTGTGGTGGACATCACATTATTTTGTGGTGTCCGTGTCATCATTTTATTTTAGTTTATATATTAATTTTGTTTCACGTCACTCAAGTAGTTACGTGGTGTAAGTGAGAACGTGTCGAATCTGTAACCGTGCACACTTCGGCTTGAATCCGATTTCATAAACATATATTTGTTTTAACTTTTTTTTTCATCTAAATATATTGATTATTAACCTCTGCAAAAATTGTAAAATTAAAATGAAAAGTATATTAAATTTTATTTCATTAATAATTTCTGATGTTTTTCTTTTTTTTCAATCAGAGTTTAATAATTATTAATAAATCAATATATTTAAACCAAAAAAAAAAAACAAAGTTAAAACAAAAAAAAGGAAATGAAGTTGGATTCGAACCGATTTGCCTTCATCTTGCAAGATCCAAATATTTCATTAAGTAAAATTTTATTCGGCTTTAACTCTAGAACCAATGAAAATAAGTACCATTTAGCATAAATCGTTGAAAAGCTCTCAATTAGGGCTTATTACTGCAGTTAAGAAAAAGTCTAAAATCTATATTTTTTTTTAATTTGGGCTTTTTTGGGCACTTTTAGTTCAGTCGATTGCAATAAAAAAGGGAGGTGCACAGTTAGATGTTACAACAATCCTAAATCCAAAATTACAATATTCTACAAGTAATCCGTTTTTGAGTTATGCGAGATACATACGTACGTACAGATGTCACGCCAAAACTAGTCAAAATGGATTCAGGGATGTTCAAAATGGATATTTAAGTTGAAATCTGAAAACCGAAATTTTTCGCGATCACAATACTTCCTTTACTACGTACAAGGTAGTAAATAGTATTTAATGGCCGCTAGTATCGTCACACCCACGCGAATGAAATATTGTATGCGCGCACGCTTTAGTTAGAAACATTGAGTTAAATAAACAAAAAAATATTATATTTAAATAAAATTATAAATATTTTAAATTAAGTTGTGTATGTATGAGTGTGTAAGTCGTGCATCAGAAAAAAGCTGCTTGACGGGAAAGTTCTATATCTGTGTAGTCAGCTTTTTTCCCTTTCAATTTCTTTCACTTTTTTATAATTTCCCACTTTAATAATGTTCTTCTGCCGATTTGACCAGTACTGATTCTATTTTTCTATAATTTATTAATTCTGAAAGTCATTGTCCTGCAAAAAGTACTTCTACCATGTTCGGTTCACTTCTAAAAAACATTCTTATTTTAATATTCTATGCAATTTGTAGTGATAAAGTCTTAATGAGATTATATTACATAAATGATGACGGAGTGCACTTATTTTATGAAAAGAATAATAAAAGATTTTAGTTCATTGACTTTTAAAAAATGTAGGACGTTGTACCCTCTATAACGCTACAACCCTAACTCCTACACATTCACAAATAAACCATTTTCCTATACGGCTTCTAAGAAATGGCTGCAAGACTGTTTGCGTGTTTTCCATCACAAATCTTTCTCCGGAAACGGAAAATAAATCAAAATAGTATACATAGAAAAGCATTCACTAAATTAATGATAATTTAAGAAGAGTTTTATTCCTCATGTTAATAATGTTTATCCAAAATTAATTTAATTAAATTTTTGAATTTAATCTTATTTATTCTGTATTAATAACATAGATTATTTACTGACAATTAATTTAAATATTTTGAAAATTTTTATTACCTTAAATTCGAATAAATTTTGATTTCAAGAAACGTTCTAGAATGCGGGATGTAAGAATACGTATTACTCTCGCGTTTTGATAAATATTCGCAAAGAAATGAATAGTGACGACATAAAGACAAGTAACAAAAGTGAAATACGGCTCTAAAATGCAGAAATATTTGTATTAATTGTTTTTGCAATTTTCTTCAATTTTTGTATGGCAACAGATAGACATCAGCCCATATTCTATTATGTTATATGAATTCAATACTAAGCAACTATGACAAAAAAGAAAATATCTTCTAATTATTACGCAATCTAATTTTTGTTTAAAAATTTGATCCTTTTTCGGTAAGCGGGTACCACTGTTTTTTTTTCTTTTTTATTTCAGAAAGTAACCAAACAACTCGATTTTTTTAAAATTATAAATTCCTCAAACAAATTGTTATCTGTATTAGTTTCTCGCCACAAACAATAATACAAATAAAACAACTCGCTTCCTTATTGCGATTTTTAGCTCGCCACCATAAATTTTCAGTACTTTGGTTATGTTCACCTGATTTTTTATCAGCAATGTTTTCGCTACGATTTATCTGTGTCATTCTTGCCTTCTAAATCTTCTATACAATCATATGCTTTCCATAAATCTGATACGATTTTAGTACCTGATTCGACATATGCTACAATTATAGAAATTAATGTCTTCAGAAATCATTGCGATTACTGAATTTATTATTTAAATAATAAAAAAATTACTGTTAATTAGTCAAGGTTAGCGATCGAAGCGAACGTTGTTAAGTTTGGTTGATTATATTTATAATTTATATCGAGCTATTTTTTATTTTCAGTAAAAAATACAATAAGTATTATATAAAATGTTATTTGGTTAATGTTATACAAATGTAAAAATGCGCGTTTTTATTATTATTATTTTGGAAAAAGAGAAAAAAATGGTACTCGCTTACCGATAAAGGTAAAAACATTCTTCCATTATGTTCGTAAAAATTTATTAAAAGATCTTCACAGGAACAGAATTTCTTTTACTACTAGATAAAACATATATTTTTAAATGTTACATTTACTTTTTTTAAATAAAAAAAGGACGTACGGATCGAATTAAGGATTCAGAATCTCCTCCTTTCATTGAAGTCTGTTAAAAAATCTATAAACGTATTTTCAGAGTTCTACATAAAAATGTAAACGGTGGGTTTCATACTGTTTAAGTGTGTTGTTAATAAAATGTCATTAACAGATTTTTTGTCACGGTTCAAATCATGTTTAATAACTTTTTTGAAATATTTCATTTACTTAATTAAAGAACGCTATGATAATATTATTTACCAAAAGAACAGAAACCAATAGTAACGTGCCTTTTTAGTTTAATTATAATATTTTTCTTTTCCTTTTTTTCCCGGTGAGTCGGAGGAATACCATTTACGTACTGAGTGTCGGGCTTGCAAATAGGTTCCGCAAGATGTTATTAAAAGTCCGTATTTGTTCCTGCGTCTACCGACTAAACCTCCTATCTCACCGATTCTCCCCTCCCGAAACCGGTCCAGCAATTAAGCATTACTCAGCCCCGGGGGTGCTTTCGAGCTTAGGGGTTCAGGAGTCCCCGTACCTCATCACGGACACCCATCCTCGCAAGCGTGGACGAACGGCGGCTCCGCTGAGGGCTGTCTTTGCACCCTTTGCTCTCCAGCTCATCTTCTCTTATCCAGTTTTCAAAGTCAGCTAATCAGCACTCCATTCTCTGTGCTCTGCTTCTTTGGTTTGGTTGATCCTCACAATGTATTTCTCTACCGAATTCCATTCTTGTGGCTTTATAAGCATGTTGGTTATATTGCCTGTGTTGATTCGGTTTAGCCCAGCTTCTGTGTTGACTTGTAACCGCCTAGGGCAGGTGCCTATCAAAGTATGTGCATGGGAGTCTTCCTCCTTACAGTATATACACTGTGTGGTCCTTTATCCCAAAACGATGTAGACACATATCGAACTCCCCATGCTCGGGCAGGAATTGTGTGAGGTGGTAACCCACCTCACCATACCTCTTACCAATCCACAGTTCTAACCTAGTTACCAGTTCTCTGGTCCGACTACCATTGGTTGTTGTTTCCCACTCATTCTGCCACACCAGAATGAGCTGCTTTTTATCTCTGTTTTGCATGTAACTTGGTAGATTCTAGTTAACTTAGAGGCCCTCAAATGGATAGGTGGTACTCCTACCAAGACCTCAGCTGCTTCTCTGGAGATCGTCCTTTATGCCATCGTAATTTTAATCAAAGCTCTCGCTGTCCGTTGGAGTGAGGCAAATTTACTTATATTTTTCTTCTTGTTTAGCGCTTTCGACCATGTGGCCCGTCCCTGATAAACCCGAATTGACAGGGCGATAGGTCCCCAGTTGCGTCTAACGACTCACGTAGCTTCTCTGATAGGATTCCTTCGTATGCTTTCCTAATGCGTTGAGGATGCGTATGGGTCTGTATTGTATGTTACGCTCTAAAGATCTTGCTTTAGGAATTAGGACTAACATGGCCTCCTTCCAAGGTTTAGGAAATCGAGTCTGTTCTTAAGCCATGTTCAGAACGTCAAGGACATTCCATGGATACATTGTTACCAATCTTTTCATCAAGGAACCCAATATCCCATCTGGGCTTGGGCACTTCCTTACAGTAATCCTACTTGCTGTCAATTGTAATTCATTCATTGTGAACCTTCTCTTCATGATTTACAATGTCTGTATATTCCATTTGCACCAATGGGAATAGGTCGAGGATTGCTCGAAATGTCTGAGCTTTTGATAGGGGTGGAAGTGGCCTCCCAAATCTTTTAGCAATAATCTTATAGGCTTTGCCCCAGGGATCGACCTCTAGATTATCTACTAATTTACGCCAGGCCGCCTTCTTTGCTGATTTTATATCAGTACTTAGCCTCTTTCTGGCCGTTTTGTCTGTTATTTCTGCCTCTTCTACGTATCCATTTTGTCTAGCCTTGATTGGCTGGAGCCTTCTCCTCGCCTGTTGAGCGGTAGATCTTAATGTAGCGATGGTATTCGTCCACCAGTATACATTCTTCTTGACTGAACGACTTCTCCTGAGTAGTTTGTCACATTCTTCTCGCATTATGGTTGAAAAGAGCTCTGGATTCTGGGGTTGTGTGATCTGGTATCTGGTCGCCATGGAGTCAGCAAACATTGAGATCTGGTTTTCAGTAGGCTTCCACCTTAGTTGCTGTTTTGTACTTCATTTGGTGTCACACCGTATGTCGAACACTATGGCTCTATATGGTCGCTATTAACTTCTTCAACCAGTACATACCAGTCAGTTACACGTTCAGACAGTCGTTCAGGTATCGCCGTTATGTCCAGGACGGGTCCCGTACCCCTTCCAACAAACGTGGGTAAGGCCGGAGAATTTATGATCATCATATTGAGTGAGCCCAGCAAAGCTGCTGCTAGCTTGTATCGTTGGCTGGTGGATCGCAACCCTGCAAGTTCCACTGACTCCGCGTTTAAATCACCAGTGAGAACCGTGAGACGCACAGATCTTCTGATAAAACATTCCAACCGGTTCAATGTTTCTCCAAAAACTTCCGTGGTGCAGTTCGGTGAAATATAATAATTCAACAGTATATACTCCCATAGTACCACCGCCACGCATCCATTTCCTTAATGACATCAGTGACAGCAAAACGTCTTGAAACATTTATGATCGCCGCATCACCTTTGTTGTGAACCAACCAGACCCCCGACGACACAATTCTGTTATTAGGTTTCACTATTACTCAAAAAGTCTACTTCTTTATCTAGTGTTGTTGCCTACACAAGGACATGGGCCGCAGCACATAGGTTTGTATTTAATTGTGTAAACACTTCATTTTCTGTGGTGATTGCATTCCCGGCTTCCCGTCCGATGGTCGGTTTTATTACAAAAAATGCATCTAGGTTTTTTTAAACATCGCCGTTTTGAGTGCTGTACCCTACAGTTATAGCAATCATTCTTTCTTTACACACCCCTGCACGTGGCGGTAATTTGTCCTGCCTCCCATCACCGATAACACGTCCTATCAGGGTGTCTAACCTCCACTCGTCAAGAGTACCAGCCGATAATTATTCTCCCAAAGCCACAAGCGTACTAGCCTCCTTTGGCAAGCATTTTGGTAGTTATCAAATGCAGGTTTTAAGGAAGTGATTTTGAACTCTGCTGCCTTACTCATTGACTTCTAACAGCTTTCACCACTTCCTCTTTGGTGGTGTCCACATCTAGGTCTTTTATGTAACTTACCGACATTTTTGACAACGGGATTTTGTCTTTCTGGTTGCAGACGCTACTGCAACCATTTTGTCTTTTAGGTTATCAGGGTTCACATTTTCTTTAAGTCTAATTTCAATTTCCTCTCTGGTTTTGTCAACAAATTAAAGTCCATAAAAATATAATTATAATAAAATTATTTAGTCAGCATAACATCCTGAGCCCGTGTGCTCAATTATAATTTTTTTGTAAGTATTCTAAGATGTAAAAAATTAAAACATCAACTGAAATAAAAATCACTTTTTTACAAACGTTTTTAGATATTTTTATTCGACTACTTCCAAAGGAGTGGTAATGTATTTAACTCTTATGTATATTTATTTGTTTATCCTTTCTGTAGCTTCAGTGATCCAACTAATTACAACGTTTGGGTAATAAAAGGAATTCGGTCTGGAAGTAACATAGGCTATCTTAAATTGTCTTATCTAAAGGCGGGTTGCTACACTGGGGGAACAAAGTTTAAAAATTACGCTATTTTCAAATTTTGATGATGTTATTCCATAAAAAAAAAACACTTTGCCTCTTGTAATTTTTTCGAAATTTCATCGTTCTCGAGATAAAGTGAAAAATAACTCAGCATGAGGAAGCAGGAATGCATCGCGATAAGTTACAAAATAATATTATCAATATACGTCACACGCACATACATTATCATTAATTACCGTTCAAATTGTTATTTCTATAGCTCGAAGTTTCTATAAAATAAAGAAATGTTTACCAGCATCGTATCGTTTTTTTTTGTCTTCAGTCATTTGACTGGTTTGATGCAGCTCTCCAAGATTCCCTATCTAGTGCTAGTCGTTTCATTTCAGTATACCCTCTACATCCTACATCCCTAACAATTTGTTTTACATATTCCAAACGTGGCCTGCCTACACAATTTTGTCCTTCTACCTGTCCTTCCAATATTAAAGCGACTATTCCAGGATGCCTTAGTATGTGGCCTATAAGTCTGTCTCTTCTTTTAATTATATTTTTCCAAATGCCTCTTTCTTCATCTATTTGCCGCAATACCTCTTCATCTGTCACTTTATCCACCCATCTGATTTTTAACATTCTCCTATAGCACCACATTTCAAAAGCTTCTAATCTTTTCTTCTCAGATACTCCGATTGTCCAAGTTTCACTTCCATATAAAGCGACACTCCAAACATACACTTTCAAAAATCTTTTCCTGACATTTAAATTCATTTTTGATGTAAACAAATTATATTTCTTACTGAAGGCTCGTTTAGCTTGTGCTATTCGGCATTTTATATCGCTCCTGCTTCGTCCATCTTTAACAAAATTCTTCTACCTCCATAATCTTTTCTCCTCCTATTTTCACATTCAGTGGTCCATCTTTGTTATTTCTACTACATTTCATTACTTTTGTTTTGTTCTTGTTTATTTTCATGCGATAGTTCTTGCGTAGGACTTCATCTATGCCGTTCATTGTTTCTTCTAAATCCTTTTTACTCTCGGCTAGAATTACTATATCATCAGCAAATCGTAGCATCATTATCTTTTCACCTTGTACTGTTACTCCGAATCTAAATTGTTCTTTAACATCATTAACTGCTAGTTCCATGTAAAGATTAAAAAGTAACGGAGATAGGGAACATCCTTGTCGGACTCCCTTTCTTATTACGGCTTCTTTCTTATGTTCTTCAATTGTTACTGTTGCTGTTTGGTTCCTGTACATGTTAGCAATTGTTCTTCTATCTGTGTATTTGAACCCTAATTTTTTTTAAATGCTGAACATTTTATTCCAGTCTACGTTATCGAATGCCTTTTCTAGGTCTATAAACACCAAGTAAGTTGCTTTGTTTTTCTTTAATCTTCCTTCGACTATTAATCTGAGGCCTAAAATTGCTTCCCTTGTCCCTATACTTCTCGTGAAACCAAATTGGTCTTCTCCTAACACTTCTTCCACTCTCCTCTCAATTCTTCTGTATAGAATTCTAGTTCAGATTTTTGATGCATGACTAGTTAAATTAATTGTTCTGTATTCTTCACATTTATCTGCCTCTGCTTTCTTTGGTATCATGACTATAACACTTTTTTTGAAGTCTGACGGAAATTCCCCTTTTTCATAAATATTACACACCAGTTTGTATAATCTATCAATCGCTTCCTCACCGGCACTGCGCAGTAATTCTACAGGTATTCCGTCTATTTCAGGAGCCTTTCTGCCATTTAAATCTTTTAGTGCTCTCTTAAATTCAGATCTCAGTATTGTTTCTCCCATTTCATCCTCGTCAACTTCCTCTTCTTCCTCTATAACACCATTTTCTAATTCATTTCCTCCTTATAACTTTTCAATATATTCCACCCATCTATCGACTTTACCTTTCGTATTATATGTTGGTGTATCATCTTTCTTAAACACATTATTAGATTTTAATTTATGTACCCCAAAATTTTCCTTAACTTTCCTGTATGCTCCGTCTATTTTACCAATGTTCATTTCTCTTTCCACTTCTGAACACTTTTCTTTAATCCACTCTTCTTTCGCCAGTTTGCACTTCCTGTTTATAGCATTTCTTAATTGCCGATAGTTCCTTTTACTTTCTTCATCACTAGCATTCTTATATTTTCTACGTTCATCCATCAGCTGCAATATATCGTCTGAAACCCAAGGTTTTCTACCAGTTCTCTTTATTCCGGCTATGTTTGCTTCTGCTGATTTAAGAATTTCCTTTTTAACATTCTCCCATTCTTCTTCTACATTTTCTACCTTATCTTTTTTACTCAGACCTCTTGCGATGTCCTCCTCAAAAATCTTCTTTACCTCCTCTTCCTCAAGCTTCTCTAAATTCCACCGATTCATCTTACACCTTTTCTTCAGGTTTTTAAACCCTAATCTACATTTCATTATCACCAAATTATGGTCGCTATCAATGTCTGCTCCAGGGTAAGTTTTGCAGTCAACAAGTTGATTTCTAAATCTTTGCCTAACCATGATATAATCTATCTGATACCTTGCAGTATCGCTTGGCTTTTTCCAAGTGTATATTCTTCTATTATGATTTTTAAATTGGGTGTTGGCAATTACTAAATTATACTTCGTGCAAAACTCTATAGGTCGGTCCCCTCTTTCATTCCTTTCCCCCAGCCCGTATTCACCCACTATATTTCCTTCCTTGCCTTTTCCAATGCTTGCATTCCAATCTCCAACTATTATTAAATTTTCATCTCCTTTTATGTGTTTAATTGCTTCATCAATCTCTTCGTATACACACTCAACCTCATCATCATCATGGGCGCTTGTAGGCATATAGACTTTAACAATCGTTGTCGTTTAGGTTTTTATTTTATCCTTATTACAAGGTATTACGTATCTAAATGATTAATACATTTAATGTTAAAGTTATGAAAACAACAAAAAAGAACTAAATAAAATAATTATTAAAAAAAAAACTCCCCTACTAATTGTAACATCTATCTAGAATAATTATGAAAAACGAACAAAAGTCGTTAAACAAGTTTTTATTTTTTTCTCATAGGCATTTTTTTAGGATACGTTAAGTTAATAAGAGATCTTAAATTTAATATTATTTCTTCATTTTATGGTGTAGTCGGGTGCCTGTGTGCCTGTGTTGCATGAGGTGGAGACTAAAGGCCTCTTCTTTCTTAAGATTAACAGGTACCCAAACACAACATAAAATGTCAAAGTGATATTAAATTTCACATCGAGTGAAACTTAAATTTAAATTCAAATCGGTATTTGGGTGCCTGTCAAATTTTAACAAAGTGGAGGCCGTTAGTCACAATCTTACACAGGCACCCTACCACAACATAAAATGTAGAAGTAATATTAAACTTCACATCGCAGACTAACTTACTGTATCCTGTAAAACTCCTGGAAGAAAATAAAGAAAAACCTTTTTCCACGATTTTTTGTAAGTTTTCATAATTATTCTTGGTTGATACGACAGTTAGTCGGCCCGGTTTCGACTCCCGGTCAGACATGATTTTTTCACACGCTACAGAATTGTCATTTTATCTCATTCTCTAAAGCAATACCTAACGGTGGTTCCGGAGACTAAAATAAAAAAACCGTACATTAGTCTGTTTTTGTTAATATGATTCTAAGCAGGATTATACAAAAATTAATAGTTACACATTATAGATATTGACTTGTAAAATTGAGTAATTATAAATTTTGTGATTTCATTAATTTATGAAGTTAAATTCTACATTATGTGTAACTATTGTTTTGAGCTTAAGTATTTTAACTACTTATAAAAATAAAAATAAAAATACAGATAATGGAATAACAATTAAACATAATTTTGTTTTAATAAAAGAATTGTAAAATCAAGTTTTTCTTTTGTGTATTGTAATCTTTTATTTGTAAAAACCATCTGTTGCTCGTTATAGATTCCTCCCTTATTCCTTATGCTGTTTTGCGGAACATTTTAGTTAACCATTCATTGTGCTTATCGCTCATAGGTTTGCGGGTTGTAAGATAATATATTAAAAAATCATTTTTTGCTGGTTTTTGTCTTTAATTTTAGAAAACCAGGAATATATTTATCTTTGAGTAATTCCACTACTCTAGCTCCTCAGTATATTTTATACACACAATGTCTCATGAAGAAATCGAAATAACTTTAGCATATGTTCTATTGATGTTAATAAGGAAATCTCTTGATAATTATAATCAGAGATTCGGAGACGCCGTATCTGGAGTTACGGGTGGTGAATATTATAGCCCTGATTTCTCCTCCTACGATAAAAGGTTGTACTATAATTCATGGGAAAAGATTATGGAGAAAAAATTAAATTGGTTGATCTACCGGATGGGCGGGAATTAACTCCCTATTGAAAATTGTTTATAACGTTTTTAATACTTAAACAATTTTCATGAAACAAAAGGCACTTTGTTCCTTACAGTGGTAGAATTTATTACATGATATCTCATTTATGTCACAGCGGACCATGACGCATTGTCTAACCTTGCTTGAGCGGGCTCAGCTGGCATCCCAGTACGAAGTATGGTGGTCCGTGGTACAAGTACAGAGATGGTGACGAAGTGTGAGAGGATCTCGTGCCTCGATAGATGCAAAGACCGTAAGGAATTCCCACTCGAAGCTAACGGACACAGATTTTGTATCAAATTTTAGGAGACGCGGTCGCTGGTGGGCGAAAGAGCAAGTTTATCGCACAAAACCAAAAACTCTTGATGAATTGGAGGAGCGAATTCGCCAAGTTCGTAGAAACGTACCGCTGGATTATCTGCAGAAGTATGTTGCAAACATCCCCATCCGCTTACGGAAACTATTGTATAATAGTGTATATGTTTATTCAACTGAAAAAAATACATCTCTTACCGTTTGACGTAAATCTATTTTGTCGTCAATTAATGAACAAGATTTCATGACAAAATTTGAGGATAAATTTAATTAACACATTAAAGAAGTGATACTCTATTAAAGACATTTAAACTGCGATAATTTGAAAATGTGACATTACAGAGAACTAGTCAATGAATATTTGTATTCAATGGCAAAACTGTTTGACGTGTAGATTGAAGCTTAAATCTGCTGCATAGATCTGTTTTTTCTTTCATTTTGTCTTCAGATAATGTTGTGCATCTACAACCTGAAAAAGGTTTCAGGTTACAGCTTAATTAATTTTTCTTATTTTGTAATACAATGTTTTTAATTTTTTCAGGGGGTGAGAGTGTGAAAGATCTGGTAAGATGAGTGGGGGTGTGGAGGTGGAAACGCCAGTGGATGGCTCCGATCCTCTCACGCACTATTTCCACCGTAGCCCGGAACATTGCACTCTATCCTTCGCTGCTATCAATAAGATGAGACAGAATACACAGGTGGGTAAAATTGACGTTAATTTTTACTAAAATAAATAATCCTACCCAAGACGTGAACACCAAGTTACGAAGAATTTTATAATTTATCTGCTTTATCGGTTTTCTGAACAAAGGGCAAATTATTTGGTCATAATAATTATGTCCATTTAGGTCTAGTGGACTCGTCCTCGCAAATCAGTTAATTAACACCTGATTTTCGAAGTCGAAGGTTTTTTGGTTCAAATTCTAGTAAAGGTTAGTTACTTTTATACGTATTTGAATACTAGACAGTGATTACTAGTGTACTTTGGTGGTTGGGGTTCAATTAACCAAATATGTTAGGAATGGTCTTCCTGAGTCTAAGACTATACCTCATTTGTACGTTACACATAATGTCTTCATTTCATTGGGCCTTGGAGGAAGGTTGCTTATTGTTCACTAGCTGAACAGATTGCAACATACACGTTAAGAAAGTAAAATAAAAGAACATCTTTTTTAAATTATATATTTTAAGGTTATGTATAGATATTACATAACTTTCATATATTATGTGTAGTATCTGTACATATTGGTAGTTATTATATGAATCTATATATGATGTAATGATAATCATCATTATATATGGTAATTGTTATATTGTATTACAGGTGAGAATCTTAAGTTTCAAGTGAAAAAATTACCAGCTAGTATTGTTGATTAATGAGTTACAACTAGGATAATGTTATTATAAAATATATAAATGTTACTAGTCTAAAGTTAGGTCTGTAATTGTAAATTTTCTTTTTTTATGGTTCTATTGAATTGCAATGAAGTTATCACACGAAAAATGAAATTAAAAGTATGTACATACATTTCAATAAATTTCATCTGACAATATCTCTAGAATTTCTTGGTTTTTAAATTTTGTTGTAAGCAAGATCTAGTATTTATTATGTAACAAAGAGAACTTTTTAACCCACTGAAGAAGCAGTACTGCTTACTTTCTGTTGGAGAGTAAGAGAGGGTGTGTATTTTTGAGAGATTCTTATATCCATATAAGGTTTCTGGAATACCCGTGTACAGAATCAAAAATAAAATCGTACTTATCATTTCTGTTTTCCATTCAAATCTTCTTTTTTTAAATGGCATCTATTAGAAACGCTTACTTTTTGTTAAGTTTACTGCTGTACGAATTTAATATTTAGCTAAACTAACTTACCGTTGGAATTTTTCTACATTTTTATTTTTGTATATTTCTGATGACTTTTCAGAATTATTATGCGATTACAGTTTATCGTACTGGAAAAAATAAAAGGATTTTTCAGTATTTAGAAAACAACATAGTGGTGAGGAAATACAATTAAGCCTCTTTGAAGACCCATTATACTTTTAGGGGATTAACTCATGAAATTCAGGAAAGTATAAAAATGCCTTTTGGGCTAAATTCAGAAGAAAAGACACCTTACCAAAGTATCAATACAGATCGTTCACCTGTTTATATGACAATTGAAAATTTCTGTTGTACATTTTGTCGGTTTACCCTCACTACGATGACACGTAATTCATATTCAGCGGCTAGAAGGCCATCGTACTTTTGATGCGTACTATCTATGCCTTCGTGCCGTCATGATCTTGCTACTTTTCCCTCTGTCGAGCTTCTACCTTAATAGGAGCTCCGTACACAATTCCTAGCTAATTTCACTTTGTCTTGTTCTGTCAGTTCTATGAAACTCCATACCGATTTAAATAATTTGATCTGTTGACTGAATGCGTTGGTAGTCATTGACCCAGCTCCATTATTGTGATGATTTAACGCAGAATTTGAGTAGTTATACCTTTGCACAGCTTTAGCATAGTTTTAATAAATTACCTTACCTCGCAGAGTCCAAACAACTTTTTTGTGCAAACTGAATAAATCACAGAAAATTCCTTTACTTAATTTTAGATCTTTAAACCGTAATCTAGAAAAGTGTTCTTAATTTAAAAAATTGAATATTCACCTGGCCTTTGAATAAGTGTATTAATGTAATTATTTCCTACCACATTAATCCCAGTTTCTACCGATGCTTAATCCATGCAAAAAGCATGTTGCCAATGAGTAAATTAAGAAAAGATTGTGAAAGAATACAGCATTAATAAAACTTTTGTTTGTTTATAGTTTAATAATTGTCTTGACATACAATTCAATTTAAGTAACGTAATACTGTAATGCAATATATACCAATTTAACAAATCTATAATGTACCGATATAAAGAGTTTTGCATAATATATATGCAAGATTTGTATAAGTGTTTTGCTTCGGATTTTAAATATACGATGTTTTAACTATTGGTAAATTTTAGCAATTCAGATACAGGAATGTTCTTTAAAGAAGTAATATTAATTAACTCAGTTGTTTTTCTACTGACATGGAATGACTATGATAAAGAGAACGAATAGTTTTATGAAATAGCATTTACATTTCATAAATACCGTTCGTTTTCTTTCTTTCACAAGACATTTAATACTAGCTCGAAAAATATTTTAAAAAACTAAATTTTCCGACCATAATCTAAAAACCAAATAACAACCTCAAAGTTTTTATGTATCACCGATTCTATGCGGTGAAAAGTAAAATTTTGGCGCCAGCCAATTTTATATAATCATTAGGTTTGTTGCCGAAAATATTAACCTATTAGGGCTTGCATTCTGATACAGACTTACTATGTTGTAAGAAATGTCTATCCACAAGCACGTCTAACACACAAACGCAGTCGATTGGAAAATTAATTACGATTAAATTCAGGTAAAATTAATTACAATTTTATGTCCTTTTTCATTCATCTGCTAGAATTTCGTTATTGAAAATAATTTCATCAATAATTATTATTTACTACCACTTAACAAAATTTCAAATGTCCAAATGTAAAGAATAAAATAAATAGTGTTGGTTATTCATTTTTTTACCCTTTCCAAACCATTAAAGTTAGTAATCAATCTAATTTATGCTTATTTTATCTGAAATTTTACCCAAACTTTCAGCTTTGTAGGTATATATATTTTTTATATACGTAAAAGTTGTACGTGTATGAAATTTCGTAATGATTTGAATGTTTAAATTATTACAATTGGGCACTTGTGCACGGCATACAATCTTGGAAACGGCGCATCTCATCTAAGATAATACTTTTCTAAATCTCATAGCATCATGTTACAGTTACCAGTTTCCTTCTCTCTAGGATTCGAAAAACTAAATTCGTCATTATATAGTTATCTTTATTGAAGTTTTTTCCTTGTTTTAAAACTTCTCTCTTCTTGCATCTTATAAAAGAGTTTTAAATGATTTTTTTTTTAGGTTTAGAATTTTAAATAGATTTTTACTTGCTTTTCTTTAACTCAATGTTTTATTTCATGTTTGTCCTCAAATCTTGAACATACTTCCTGTCATTGTGGATTGATGAAATTTTGCACAGTTATTAAGGTCAGGTGACAATATAATATTCCACCATTACTTCTCCCCGTACAGCGGGAGAGGGGGTAAATTAAGGGTGCAGGTGTAATAATTTCAATATATAATATTATTATCTTTTGAAATCCAAATTAATCTACTAATTAAAGTCAGCAGTGTATGAATAATTTCATTAAAGTACGACTAAAAAGTATAAAGCAAATTTTAAAAATTTATTTAATATTATTCAGTTTTAATTATTTTATGGAGTCGATTCAATAAAGTACATGATATCTTGAAATGATGAAATTTAAAAAAAGTACAAAGGGATTGCTTTCCATTCAACGAATATATAGTTTTCGAGATAACGGAAATACCTTTTTTTTTACATTTTGAAGCGTATACTATAAAAAATGTAATTTTTCTGTAATTATCTCCTGCCTAGTTTTATAGGGAGACTTTTTAAGGACAAACTAGTTAGAAACATAATTATAACTTTTTTTTATATAATGAACTTTTTTTTATAGTGTTTTAACGTTTACGAAAAGTTGTCAGTCTTTTAACAACGGCATCAGAATGATTTTTTCATACTCGTATTTAACTCTTTATTACAATTCACTTTAGTAGAAAATAAAAGAATAAACAAGGTAAATAAGAAAATTGTTCGCAGAAAAGTCGCATAACCTTTTGCTGTTATAATGAAGGATTTTAAAAAAATATAATAATATTCTTAAAAAATTAGACGGTATAGCATCGACCCTACACTGGCACTATGTAAATACATTATGCAAATTAACACAGCAGAATGCAAAGAACTGCATCTTTCATAGGAAATTATGACTTAACTTGAATATTCTTCTTTTAATATTTCTTATTTTATACGATAGGATAAGCTGAATATTAAATGATTTACAATAAAAAAATTATTTTTTTAGTAAGATATGTTACTTACAGTTAAAAGATTTTTTTTATCGGCCTTCTCTAAGACAAAAACTTTACTTTACCATACTTTTAGAAAGTCGAAAAGGGATCGAGGGCCAATCCAGGTTTAGAGTTTAGGTGGTAGGTAATATATTGTAAATTAACCAACCGTTTGCTTACTGCTGCACCACTCTCAGTGAGGTAATGTTGCTTAATTTTTCAGTTTAAAATCTTTTTTAAAACCGGTTTGGCTTTTTATATATCAAGATATATACATAATCTCTTTAAAATTATTGTTTAATAATCAAATTCTCTATTTCGTTTTTACTTTGGTAAAAGGTTCTTGAGTGTTCTCATTTTTATTTGATCCTTGAGTCTGTCTTAATGAGTTGTTTCGTTGTATGAAGTCATCAGCGATCAGGTAAAGAAATTATGTAAATTACAAAAAAAAAAACTTTTTGTGTATCAAGAAATTAAACATTAAAGGTGATTTTTCAAAAACAGTAAAAATAGTGTAACCTTATTATTAAATTAAATTAGTTACGTAAAACCTCAGATTGTTTTAGAGTTATATAGCATTGAAGTTATATAAATTACAAAACCCGTTGTAATTTATAATTTTTGTGTAATTAATTGCTTTCACTGTGAATGAGATTTAATTAAAAATACACTACAATAATTTTATTTCTTTTACTTTTTAATATTTGAAATTAATTATTCTTACCTACTTCATAATGACATGAATACCTACAGAGTTTAGCTTCGTTATTCCACCGAGAACTTTTGTTTAAAGTGAAATTAAAATTCCATTAGATATAAATACGAATTTTAAAATAAAAATCTAGTAAATTTGTTTAGTAATAAAACTCATTAAATTAAAATGTAGTGGTACTAATTATAATCGGTTTATAAATTTAATATTTCCATGATATTTTAAAAATTATATATAATTTTTTATCGGAATATTTAAATTATAACTTATTTCTTTTGATAATTATTTTTATTTTGTTAATTAAAAGAGATAATTATGATTGGATCAAAAGTTTTCTTTTTTATTGCAGCAGTTGAAAAGCAATTATATTTAAGTTTCCTGGTTAGATTAATGATTAAAAAAAATTCTACCGTTGCTAGAAATCTAAAGGAGACTGAGTAATAATAATAATAATAATATTTATATTACAACAATCAAACGTTTCAAGAAAAGTGACAGTAATAATTAAGAATTAACGAAAATTAATTTAAAATAAAAAAAAAAATACATTTTATGAATATAGTTATAAATTATTTCTTGAGTGTTTTTTTTCTTTTATTGACAGGTTTGTTTCCCACTTATTATAAACGGTTAAAATATTATAAATTCATAATGGTCCTGAGTTCACCATAGAGGGTATTACTAAGTTCTCTCTTCGGTCATAAATATAAACATTTCCCGAGAGGAATAAAAATGTTATTCTCAAACGGCAATATTTGATATCTTTCGGGAGATGAATGGTACTTTTCAATCCATTAACGTTTTCAAAAATAAAAGAGAAGAGGGAAGATGAAGCCTTTTAAAATTTCAAATATATTTCTGTTTAGGTATTTACCTAAGCACGTCCGTGCTTTACTGGGTAATAAAATTATTTTTCCGAAATTATAATAAATGGTATATTGTTCACTTTTCATCTGTGAATAAAGTAAGCAGAACGATTTTATATCATACAAGATATATCTTTTTTAAAAAGAATTTTATGCGACTGTTTTAGCTTTAAATCTATTACCTTTTAATATTAACAGACTATTAAATTTTATACGTAGTGTTTTTCTACGCTAATTTTTTTTTAGAAAAAGAAACTTCCTTTCGTTACCTTTGCTTTAAAGCTTACATCCTTGTACAACGTTCTAGTGTACGAGTTGTACTTTTTGATTGTGTTATCATTAAGCAAAAGTTGAACATCTGAGATTCCGAGTGGAATTAGTAAAAAACGGGCCTAATCGTCCAGTTAATTGTAATTTTTATGGGATCCTTTGTCGTGCTTCTGGGCACCATTTGTAGTAGATTCTAATTTACAACACGGGCCTGATTAGGCCCGTGTTCAGTCCAGTATTCCCGTATTCGAGTCCAGTGCTCGACTAGGAGATAAAATTTATTTATTTACATGTTCAAAGTTCCTTCAAAAGTAGGGACCCCGTAGCAATTACCGATGGGTTCCGAATCAGTACCGATGCAGAATGTATCCCGGAAGTTTCCGGATTTCCACAGGAACTCACATACTTTTTAATAGATTTATTATTTTTGAGTTTCATATAATTATGTAAAAAACTAATCAAAGCCCGTTGTACTTTATAATACGTATTTAAAATCGAATGACAATCAAAATAAGTTTAAGCAGCGTTGCCGAATTTTAAAATTTTTGTTTTAATTCTTAATTTATTTTTTAATTAATTAATGTCTTAAATTTTGGTAATAGATAGTTTGACTTGAGTATGTTACGACTGGCTTTTTTTGCAGTACAGACGCAGGGCTGGTTAGGGCTCGGTTATGTCGGCAAGCGAGCTACGCGGACATGTAGGTATTGCGATGAAAGTGATACGGCCGAAATTACAATCTATATTTGTAACAGATGGGACGAGATTCGTCAAAACGGGACTTCCTAACATAACACCAGAAGAGACTGTCCCATTTATGATGAAAGGTAGACATGAATGGGACCAGGTTGCAACAATGGTCACAATAATTCTACGTGCCAAAGCAAAGAAAGCTAGGGAATGGGATGGTGAGCGATCTGCAGGTAGGGATTTCCGAGGGCAACCCTGCTCATGAGAGGGTGGTTCGCTGAGGCGGGCTGCCCTTGATGACTGATCGGGGATTCCTCGTGTTCGTGGTAAATAAAAGGCCGCAGTCCCGACTGGGTCTCTCCCTCACGGGTGGGATCTGATTTGAGGCCTGGCAAAGAAAATACCGAGTTCCAACCTACCGCGTGAGCGACTCCCGTGGGGTACAACTTCTTCGGATCCCGCGGGTTCCGAAGGGTTTAAAGCGAGGCACCCGCTGAGGTTGTGCAATGTATTAGACGCAGGTCCAACCTCAGTGGTAAGGGGAAAAATCTGTTCATTAGGAGGTCCTTTAAGAAATTTATACCTAATTAAATTATTCCTAAATAAATGCCATTTAATGTCGATTATAAAATCTAATCAAATGTGCGACCGTGTGTGAAACTATAATTTTTGAGGATAAAACCTACAGGTGCGCAATTTTTAGGATAGGTTTTATTACTACGAGATGAAACAAACTTTTTATTCATCTGCAAAAGAAGTTTTAAGAATGTTTAATTATGTGAGCGTACTACAGAATAATTAGCTACCGAAACGTTTAGATAGTTCAGTTCTATTATAATAAATTCACGATTAAGTGATAATTTTTCTTACCAATTACGATAATTTCTCTTAAATGTTAAATATTCGTACTTTATGTCATTCTTATATTTTAAGTAAATAAATTGTATGCATAGTTATAACTGTTACAATTTTTTAAAAAGGAATGTAAATCTCATAATTGAATTGGTATGTTGTTGGGTGTATCTGGATAATAACTTCATAATTTCCTGATTACTAATGAGATCATACAACTCCTTATAAATAAGTTTTAATTTTGACGTTAAAAAAAAACGAAAGGGAAAATTAGACAGTTTGATATTAATTCACGGTTTTAGTTGGTTATTATGAATTCTAAATTCATTAACTGTTTTCCTTTACCCCAACGATTGGTGACTAATAATGCATTGTTTCATATAAAGCTTGTTTCTTTATATATCTGTCCGTATTTCTACGGTCGTGATGGAAATATAGTTCTGAGCTACAAGTGCACTTATGAGAGTTGCTTTCCCTGACGATATTGATGTTCTTATATATTTTCGAACTGACATTCATCATTCCTCATTTTCTGTAATGAGCCTGGCATCGGTCTTGTAATTTTTGAAAGTGGCTGTGGCATATTTTGGGTGGTCTGGTTGGGCGGTTATGGAAAATGACAAAATTGCTACTATCATGTAATACGTTATGATCATCGTTTACTTACTACCTTTTGGTAGGCGTGTCTTTTAGTAGCTATATTCCATATTCTGCAACTGATTTCTTCTTTTGATCGGTTGTAGGTAGGGGTCTTTATTGATGTGTATTTTGTCATGTCTAATATTAATACAAAAGCTGTGATTAATCTAACGGCAGTCAAAAAGATTTTTTCAACAGTTTCGTTGTAAAATGTGAAGTGGAAGATTAATAGTAATCAATCATTAATTACAACGAGAAAGTTTACATGAAACTGGTATTATAATTTTACTAGTCATTACCATTTATAAAATAAAGTGACAGGTATAAAAATATAACTTTTCTAATTTTTACAGTTAGTTAATTTTAACGTGACGGAACATCTAATATTCTTAAATGATGTCTTCCGTCTGATAAATTAGAGGCGAAATTTTTTTTTTTTGCTAGTAGTTAATGTTATGTCAAACAATGACATTTCCATAGCTATGTCAGATTAAGGGATTTTAAATCCCTTCCTATCCTTCTACAATACATTACAGCGTAATGTAATATTAGTAGGCTTCTTGCGACCTAAAGGTCATGCCGTTTATTAACGTTTTATTGAAGGTCATTCCTGTATTTTAATGTACATTGCACTTTACCCCGTATTTTCTATATACTTTTATACGTTATTTTAATGTAAGTTAATAAAATTTAACCAAGCACGTAACCAATTAATCCTTGAGTAATGACCTAAAAATAAACATCATTTTCATTTCAGGAACTAAATTTATAACTACTCAGTTTTCTTGTACTATGCGGGATGAATCCATTATATTTTTTTGGAATTTTAGTAAATTATATTAAAAGCTTATATCAGAATTATAATTGAAATGTAAATTTCATCCTTTCTTTGTTGCTAAACTTTCCCTAAAAATGACTGAAGATTTGACAGTGTCCTCCGTTTTATCACTTCATACCTATGAAACAACGATTCCAAACTTTATTTTAATAACATTTGTATACAGAAGTTGATATGCAGAATTTTAAGATTTTCGGTCAAGCAATTCCGAGTTTTTAACCTAAAATGGGTGTTTTCACTCACACGCGCGCAAGCGCGTGAACCAACGAAAAAGCAGAATTAAAATTTTTTTTTTGTTTTTTTACGTTTTTCGACATTAATTTTTGATTCAAAAGATATATGAAACGTAAAAAGAAGAACTTTAGTACGATCACCATACTTTCTCTTCTTACAAAATATACAAATACTATAACTTACGGGAAAATAAATGTGCTATAAAAATCGTTGTTAGGTATGTTGTTAACAAAACAATCTCTTTTAAATAAAAATTAATCTATTCATAAGAAATTAAATATTGTAAATTACCTTTCATCGCATTCAAACTGCGTAAATAAAATATTCATTTTTGGTAAAAATTTCAGAAATAACTATTTCAGCTCTTAAAAACTAAGGTAATATAAAAAAAAAACATAGCCGGTTTTCTTAACGGATTTTACGATACGAGAAAGGAAGTTTTTTATTTTATGCCAGTAAAATTTAATTAAAAGACTGGGGATGGATCATGTTTTTTGAAAATAATTGTTAGCATATTTTCTTTAATTGCTTAGAATGTAGTTTTAAATAAATTCAATCCTGGTTTAGATGTACGCGAAGTACTCAACTCTGTACCTCCAAAACCCTCCTATCCAAACAGTAATTTAAAAAAAATTAAGTTTGAAAAATTTAGCGAATTATTGAAAATTTCACGATAGTCGCCACTGTGAATGACCACCGTGTTGTGTAGCTTCCAAAGTACTATACCCTATATAGAGATATTTTTTTTTTTTTTTTTTTTTGTCTTCAGTCATTTGACTGGTTTGATGCAGCTCTCCAAGATTCCCTATCTAGTGCTAGTCGTTTCATTTCAGTATACCCTCTACATCCTACATCCCCAACAATTTGTTTTACATACTCCAAACGTGGCCTGCCTACACAATTTTTCCCTTCTACCTGTCCTTCCAATATTAAAGCGACTATTCCAGGATGCCTTAGTATGTGGCCTATAAGTCTGTCTCTTCTTTTAACTATATTCTTCCAAATGCTTCTTTCTTCATCTATTTGCCGCAATACCTCTTCATTTGTCACTTTATCCACCCATCTGATTTTTAACATTCTCCTATAGCACCACATTTCAAAAGCTTCTAATCTTTTCTTCTCAGATACTCCGATTGTCCAAGTTTCACTTCCATATAAAGCGACACTCCAAACATACACTTTCAAAAATCTTTTCCTGACATTTAAATTCATTTTTGATGTAAACAAATTATATTTCTTACTGAAGGCTCGTTTAGCTTGTGCTATTCGGCATTTTATATCGCTCCTGCTTCGTCCATCTTTAGTAATTTTACTTCCCAAATAACAAAATTCTTCTACCTCCATAATCTTTTCTCCTCCTATTTTCACATTCAGGGGTCCATCTTTGTTATTTCTACTACATTTCATTACTTTTGTTTTGTTCTTGTTTATTTTCATGCGATAGTTCTTGCGTAGGACTTCATCTATGCCATTCATTGTTTCTTCTAAATCCTTTTTACTCTCGGCTAGAATTACTATATCATCAGCAAATCGTAGCATCTTTATCTTTTCACCTTGTACTGTTACTCCGAATCTAAATTGTTCTTTAATATCATTAACTGCTAGTTCCATGTAAAGATTAAAAAGTAACGGAGATAGGGAACATCCTTGTCGGACTCCCTTTCTTATTAGGGCTTCTTTCTTATGTTCTTCAATTGTTATTGTTGCTGTTTGGTTCCTGTACATGTTAGCAATTGTTCTTCTATCTCTGTATTTGAACCCTAATTTTTTTAAAATGCTGAACATTTTATTCCAATCTACGTTATCGAAAGCCTTTTCTAGGTCTATAAACGCCAAGTATGTTGGTTTGTTTTTCTTTAATCTTCTTTCTACTATTAATCTGAGGCCTAAAATTGCTTCCCTTGTCCCTATACTTTTCCTGAAACCAAATTGGTCTTCTCCTAACACTTCTTCCACTCTCCTCTCAATTCTTCTGTATAAAATTCTAGTTAAGATTTTTGATGCATGACTAGTTAAACTAATTGTTCTGTATTCTTCACATTTATCTGCCCCTGCTTTCTTTGGTATCATAACTATAACACTTTTTTTGAAGTCTGACGGAAATTCCCCTTTTTCATAAATATTACACACCAGTTTGTATAATCTATCAATCGCTTCCTCACCTGCACTGCGCAGTAATTCTACAGGTATTCCGTCTATTCCAGGAGCCTTTCTGCCATTTAAATCTTTTAATGCTCTCTTAAATTCAGATCTCAGTATTGTTTCTCCCATTTCATCCTCCTCAACTTCCTCTTCTTCCTCTATAACACCATTTTCTAATTCATTTCCTCCGTATAACTCTTCAATATATTCCACCCATCTATCGACTTTACCTTTCGTATTATATATTGGTGTACCATCTTTGTTTAACACATTATTAGATTTTAATTTATGTACCCCAAAATTTTCCTTAACTTTCCTGTATGCTCCGTCAATTTTACCAATGTTCATTTCTCTTTCCACTTCTGAACACTTTTCTTTAATCCACTCTTCTTTCGCCAGTTTGCATTTCCTATTTATAGCATTTCTTAATTGCCGATAGTTCCTTTTACTTTCTTCATCATTAGCATTCTTATATTTTCTACGTTCATCCATCAGCTGCAATATATTGTCTGAAACCCAAGGTTTTCTACCAGTTCTCTTTATTCCGCCTAAGTTTGCTTCAGCTGATTTAAGAATTTCCTTTTTAACATTCTCCCATTCTTCTTCTACATTTTCTACCATATCTTTTTTACTCAGACCTCTTGCGATGTCCTCCTCAAAAATCTAGAGATATACGAGGCCTTAATTATTTAAACACGTTGAAACAGAAATTCGCTCATTCGGTTTAAAAATGAATTGTGTATATGCTTAATCTATTATTCATCTCTTGATTTTTTTTTATTGTTACTACTTTTCCACAAATTGCATAAATTTATTGTCATTACAGTTTACGAAAGAAATAGTTATCCGTGTAATAAAATATAAAAAGTATTTATTTCTTTTTAGAACATATAAAAATAAATACATTTTATTAAAAGAATTTTCAATAATTTCAAACTAAGTTGGTTTAGTTTGTCTGACGTAGTAACAAGCGCGGAATGGAAGTACTTTAAATGAAAGTTCATTTAATATATAAGCGTATGAAAAACAGTTGAGATATGTCATTCAATTATTATAGATGTCCCTATTTATTAATAGTAATTCTGTAATAGAATTTAAGTATTTTTATTTATAGCTGTTACCTTAATTGCAAAAATTTTTTTTAATCTTAATATACTTTAATAAAATCTAACGTTATTCAAAAAGCGTAGTGCCACGTGGGCCCTCTTCTACACCACAAATCGTATCTATACACCAATAATAACCCTGTTTCTATAAGTATGGTGTAATTTCTGAAGTGTTTCTGTTGTAAGAAATTTATATAAAATTCCTTTCTTATTGAAGACCCTTTAGTGAGAATCTTTTAATGACATTCTTGAAATAAGTGTTCAATAAACCTATAATTGTACTAAATCTAATCGTCTGTCAAAGTGAAATATTCATCTGTAGGTGATGTTCTAATTGTATTATGCTAATAGTGAATTAAAAATCGAAAATTTGACATGTAGACAAATTCAAAAATATGTTTACTCAGGCCAGAAAGTAGATCGACTAATAAAGATTTGTAGAGAATTTAATTTTGAGAAAAGTGTTATAGATAAAATCAATATTAATTAGAGAAATAAGACTTTAATTAAAAACAAATCTAAAGTCAAGTTAATGTAGAAAGTCAGCTGTTTTATTTACGAAACAACTGATATTGGAATTTTATTACCACGTAATAAAATATAAATGAAACTATTTTATTACATTCAGTGGATAAATGAACAGAAGTCTTAATTTGAATGCGATCCATTGTTGTCCATAGATAATTATTTATTCATAGACAATCAGCATCTACAAATTATTTTACTTCTAAAATTAAAAGATTATTTTTTCAGAACTATCTGCTTTTAAAAAAATTGCTTTGCTTATCGCCCGTGCCAAACATATTGATGTGATTTATGGAACAGATTCTGCAGTTGTAATACTAAGCTTTAACTGCAGAAAAATACGTTTTTTTAGGTATCCTAGATGCACAGTACTTGACTGTAAGAAACAGCAAATATATAAATGTACAATATTTTAATTCATAAGAATTAGATGCACTAATTTTAAAAAAAACTTAAATAGTAAACGGTAGTAGTTCAAAACTGACAAATATTTATCTATGGGAGGTCCTTCATTGCTATCAAATTTTACTCATTTTCATTTTTATTTTACAAAATTTTGTCAAAAATAAAAAAAATAAAAAATTAAAACATTTGCTCACTAAATCTTTCTGTGCGACTTATCTACATAACTGTAAAAAATAAATATTGAGATGAAAGGTCCAAATTCTAATTTAATTTCATTAATTCAGGAATATTGTATCGCGCATTATTTAATATTCGATTAATAGCTGTTGCCTTGCACAGATGTTTCAACTTTATAGTTGTACTTTGGAGTATTTTGCATCCTTTCTGTAATTAAAGCTTTGATTCTATTTGGTTTTTATTTATTTTTGATCTCTTGTAACTTGGTTCACTAGTATTCATCTGCACTGAATGTCTAATTGTTAGGTTAGAACTCAAGAAGGAGTATGATTTAGGGTCGGTGCCACGGTTCTCCATGTAGTGATATACCTCGTGGAACGTCAAGTTTCCAAGATACGTAGTAGAAGTTTCGGTCAAAGCCTAAACAAGAGTGCCGCCATCGGTCGGATAATGACCAACATCGGGGGGTCCCCGCACTTCGAAGCGGGATCGTGTCGCACATGCTGTTCTCACAAGTCTTGTACTGCTCACCAGCCTGGCCGTCGCATTTAAAGGAGTAAAACCCGTGTAATTCTTGGCCGGGTGCACAGGGTTGGCGACCCTTCAAGTATGCTTCGGGTACAGCAACATTCGCGCGATGCCACGGGCGTATGCCCCGGACTTGTGTCAGTGGATTTCCTCGTTCTGAAGAGGGAGTAGATATTTAGGGGAGTAAGTAAGCCGGATGCGGAGGCATCGCTTATCCGAAGGTGGAAGGATAGATGGGATCAGTCGATGAAGGACAGATAGTTTCACAAGCTGATCCCGTACCGCGAAATATGACTGGACCAAAAACACGGGAATTTGGGTACGAGTTGACCCGGTTCGTTACCGGACACGGATGCTTCTAAACATACTTGTGCGTCAGGACGTTAAGATTCTCTGAGAAATGAAATTCTTGCAGGAAGGAAGACAACATAGGACTCACAATGTTCGTGTGCGATCGGTTGCTGAAGCATACATGGCGTGCTTTCCCCAGATAACATTGTGGGAACTATGCTGCAGATCAAACAGACGTGCCACATGTGTCCGTTATTTTGATGAAGATTATACGCGGGAGGAGTGCAGGCGTGAATAAATCCTGATTCTCCTTAGGGGCTGTATTCATATTTTAATGGAGGTGCAGTCCCAAGGGAAGCGTGGTAAAGTGCAATTTTGAGTGGATTTTACAAAATGCAAAATTAATTATATTTATTTTAGATATTTTGTTTATATTTAAATAATAGTAATGTTCCAACAGAAATAATATATTGATAAAATATTATAACTGTTAATTTTATAACTATGTTACAAAATTATTATTCTTAATTTTTCGATTTTACTCAAAAATTAAAACAAATAAAAATTAATGAACATTAGATTAATTAAGCCGGAAATCAGAATATTTATGTACTTTTTGATATTCAGTAACTTTTTGATCGTCGAATTCACGATTAACTGATTTCGGTCAGGCACGGTATCCTTTCATACGCTGTCCATCGGTCATTAGCCCGATGGAAACTGACTTGATTCCCTCTCTTTTATAGAAAAATAATTCATTATCTGTTTTGGTCATGAATTCTTGAACTATTATGTAGCATGAAGACTCAAGTAATTCAATTTTCAAAGTTATTCACATTCATTATTAATTGATTGTCGCTGTGCAAGCAAGTATAATGGAAAGCGACATAACGATTAAGATATATTAAAACACTGCCCTTTTGAACGATCTATTTGTAAAGACTTACATGATTTTTCATAAAATCTTTCAATCAATAAACTTAAGTTTTTTTTTTTTTGGCCTGATTATTTGTATGCATGAGATATTATTGATTTTTTTTTTTCTGAAGTTGCTACTGGAAGTATTTATTTTTACTTCTCTTCAGTAGACAATTACACTACGTTTGGTCGGGTCTGGATCATGTTCTGTTTAACTTAATAAAACGGCTGTGAATAGTAATTCTCCTTTATCTTAATTTTACAGTTTATTAGTATTCAGTAATGAAATAAGTAACCTTACAATTAGTAATAAGTTACAAGAAAGTATGGTAACACGCATTACGTGATGATTATTTATTGAGATCATGTATTTTATTTTTATGTCATTAATTTCCGTACTCGCCAATAGATTTTTCCAACACTTTTGATTTTTGTGATTTGATAGATAATATCAAATCACATTCATTCATAATAGGCTCCCAGTTCATAACACTATTTTCCGCCTTAAAAATAACGCATCTAGTTGTAGTATATATATTTATTCGGTGCAGATGGGCTCCAAGACAGCCAATTTTTATTCTGAACATGGCTGCGCTTTCTCTCCTAGGACTGTCAGGTTCAATAGCTTGATTCTCTTCCAGCGAAGGCCATATTTTATTTTCAATATATGATGTGGGGTATCGAGTAGAAACTCTAAATTTATTATTAATAAAGAGCTTTGCTGTTTGATAAGAAAATATAGATGGCTGCTGAAGCAAGACTTTTGCGCCTTTTCTGCCCAGAAAAATCGGCCCTTATCATAATTATTTTGAACGCAATTTTAGAATTACGTAGAATTATGCTTTTATATTTAATCTTTAATATTTGGTTTTTTTTTGACAGAGTACTAAATAACCGTTGAGTCTACGCTGCAAAAAAGTTTTACATTTTAGATTTAATAATTATTAAATTTAAACAGTAATTCATTTATGAACAGAGTAGATACATCAGGAACCAAAGTAAGTCGTCGAAGTTAAAAGTTTGATTATATGTTATCTTAGTTCATAATAAATTTAAAAAATGTTTCAGTTAAATGATTTTTTAAATTTAAAATTGTTTATTAAATCCGATGACGTAACTAAATACGACCCGATGAACTCCGTAGAAATTTGCTTAGGCTACTTAACTGTTTACATTTTAATAGTCGAGGCGTTTTCCTTACTTGATAGTATTTTGCTGTTAGCTACCTAAAGGGAGCTAACAGCATAATTTTCTAGATGGATAAATACATTGTTTTACACCGACAACGTTAAACAAAAGATACACTTTACGAAGAAAAGACAAAAGATATAAGATACAGCTCGCGCTGGACTGCAACGTAGCAGAACTCATTTTAAAGAGTGGTTAGGCAGGTTCTGTTTCAGGCTATTTGCTTATTTAATTTTAATTACAAAAGTTTTACTCGGTGGTGCTATTAAAATAAATGTTTTTCTTTTATTTTATAAAAGTTGAAACAAAAATGTAAAATAAAACGAGCGATTATTGAATTGAGTGCTGTCATAATTGTAGTGTTTTCATAGATTGATATGATGACTACGTCTATAAATTTATGAATAAAGTCTCAAGTTTATCTTAAATTCATGTTAATTATGACCACTATATTGCAAGTAAAGGCCTCCTACTTCAAGACAGGAAATTCAGAGAGGAGAGAAGGTATTTTTATTTTTGAAAAGACATTTTTGAAGTATTAACTAGCTGATCCTTTCGAATCACTAAGAGATTAAACAATGAAAGCAATTTAGGTTAGACACTCATAATTCTAGGGTAAGAAGATAAGCGCAATAGTCATGTCAATTAAATGTTTTTGTCAAAATTACCGGAAAAAAAACGTACTACATTTTACAAATTAAATTTCGTGATTAACAAGTCAATCTAAAATGTTTGAATTTTCAAACAAGATTTTTCAGAAGAATTTGTAGCGCAATATTGTTTTTAACCGACATTTTGTGTACGCCAGGAATGAGTGCTGCTAATGAATGTTGAATTATATCATAGAGTTTGCTTCAAAATCTATCCAAGAAAAGTTCACATTGCATAATTTTAAAATTAAAAATTACGAATAAATTTTCTGTTTACTTTAGGGAATATAACATTTGAGTCTATAATAGTTGAGCAAGGGATCGAATAATTTTTTTTTAAAAGGTTTTAATTGAAACGTTTTGAATCAAATATCCCTTTGGAACAACTAAAGATTTTGTTTTGTGTAAACTGTAAAACAAAACGCTGAAACAAATATAATATGTAAATTAAAAACGAACAAAATTTACTGACGATTGAAAAATCCTAAAATTCGTTGTTAAATAATAGCTTTAAATTCCATTTTAATTGAATAACGAATATTTTTCTTTTCATTTTCTAGAAATGCCTCCTATCTCGGGCGGAAAATTCAACGAGAAAGAGAAGACTTACATGTAAACTCCAAGAAAAAAGAAAAACCTTTTTAAATAATAGCTTATCCAAACATATTATTATTTTTTTATTATATAGTACTGTAGTATCTTCAATCAGATATATACGTTTTTGTGATAGACAGCATCAAAGAACTTTGAATTACGATTGCATTTTTTGTTAAAGAAGATTCATTAAAATGTTAAAGACTTAAATAAAATGCTCGGGCATTTCCCTATAAGTTTATAAAATTAAATTTCCGTAATTGTTGTGTTTATTTATACGAATTTCAAGGAAGACGTATAAAAAACGGGTCTACTATTTCGGGAAAGAATATTAAATAAAATAGAACCTGTGTCTTTCGTAGCATTTTCTTTAAAAAGTATTTTACACCAGAACTATTTTTAAGTGTTTATTTTATTATTGAGATTTTCATTATCCGTGTGTGTAACATTTAGGCTGTATTATGTAATATACACCCTACCTGTAGCTTCAATTGCATTTTTGTTATATCTTTCTATTTAAAATATAATAACATCAAACGGTCACTCTATCGATCATAAAATAAACGTAAGTGCCGTGTTCACTGTTCCATTTTCCACCTCGACACGATTATTTTTGTAGATTGAATGTAACACACTTTTTTTTTATAGAAATATGCTATTGCCTACTTTTTCTTGAAGGAAAGCATAATGATTTCATGACGTTTATTTCCTTTCGTGTAGGTTAACGACATGTATACATGAATTTCCTGTTAATATAACTTCATTCTACTCGATAGGTACGTTTTTAGAGAACTTAAATTGCATATTCTTTTTACGTAACGCCTATAAAATAGTAAAGAAATTTATGCGCACGATCACACATGTGCGCGTGTATATATTTGTAAGGTATATATAATACATAAAACTGTAAGCGTTTGCTTGCGTATGACTATAAATTGATAGAAGCTGACCTTATTTTTACAATAATTAACGGAAAGATTTTCTATATTTCTATAGCACATTCATTCTTTTCATAATATTTCGTGTCATAATAATTATCGCTATTATTAACCAAATGACTAGAAACAAAGTTGTTAATTTAGTTTGAAAGTAGTTTTGTGTTTCAATTTCCTGTCTTTCGCGTGCCTGTAAGAAACGGTAACGCAATCTTCCTATTTGGTTAACGGATGAGTTTCGATGGCAATACAAATGAGACGAATAACAAAGGTGGGACATAATTAATTTTGTTTAAATATTATTAACGATGTCTCGCACGCTTTAAAAATAATAAATCTATCAAAAGCACGATCACGACTTGCCTTTATTGAATCGGTTGCACCTACTGATATACTTTTATTAGTGTGCAACACCTGAAAGAGTATATATAATATTACACTACCTTACTCATTTGTGTAGTCTGATTTCCAGAAACAATTGCAGCGTTAATACTGTTACAGCGGGCTGATGTATACTATATTATTGGAGTAAACTTTATAATGTCATGAATCTTCTACATAAAGTTTCTTCTAGAATTTACATATATTTAACTTTTTCATTAGTTTTGAAAAAATATAAGTTTTATTAATTTAAAAGTATCTTAAAATTCATTTTTCATTTGGAAGAAAATTCCTTGTCGAGAAACCGGGAAGATATAACTGAGAATTAATGTAGATCTTGCTATAAAATTAAATAGAATCTTGCCTTAATTATTGTAAAAAAAGTTCTTCTGTTATACGGTTCACTCACACGCACTTTTCGAACACTGCCTGTGAATGTACTCGTACATAAGCGAGAGCGTGTACATCACATCCGAATACGTATTACTTATAAGCTGAACTCCCTGAATTTCTGTAATTCACTAAGTGGTAATATTTACCGGCCTTTACTTTGCATTCAGACTAAAAATTAGCTGGTTTTATATGTCATTTTATCACTTTTCCACTTATGCGACCAACCTCTGACTGAAATTTCAAGTTATTTTCTTTAAATTTTTATATATTTATATATCCTAAGCAGTTATTTAGGTAATAAATATTAGGAATTATTTATTCTAAGTAATAGGGTACGTAAAATAAATGTAACAGCAACAGTGAAATTAAATGAATATATCATAACTGCAATTTTTTTTGGTATAATTTTCATTTTTTCACTCTTTTTTTAATATTTTGTAAATGAGTAGTCAGTACAGATCACGTTCATCAATTTTTCTTGCCAATAAATGACTTAATTAAGGTTGATTCATGGATTAAGGTTCTTAATCTTTAAAATATTTTAATGAAATACATCCTGGGCAAATATTAAGTTGGGGTTATAAATTGTTATAGCTTCTGCAAAAGCCCTGTTGAGAGATGAACTATACGTTAAATAGAGAAGAAACATTCCAAGATTCTTACCTGTTCAGTGGATTTCGATATGTGCTTCCTTAGTTGTCAAGACAATATTCAGTCTCTTGACATACATGGCAGAGAACATCCGGCATGATGAAAGAAACAGCTTCAGTGAGCCTTTCTTTTAAATGGTCCAGATTTTGAACTTGAACGGAATATTCTTATATTTTTACATAACTTCAAAAATATAAATCCATGGAAGTAAGGTTTGGGGACCAGACAATCCATTCTTTTTGTCCGACCCAATGGTGAGAAAACATTTCGTTAAGAAAATCCTGCACGATTGCGATTAAATGTAAAGGAGCTCCGTCTAACTGGAAAATGGTTTTCCGGTTTTTGAGGCGCTGCATACCCTTGTAACATATCTAGGAAGGTGTTCCCCGTTATTGTTTTTTCAGCAAAAAAAGGGACCAATAACTCTGTCTCGTCCAATAACGCACCACACATTCACTTTTTCACAGTCACTCTGATGTTCGGTAATGGCATGTGGAGGTTCTGTACCCCATATACGAACATTACGCCGACGTACTCTTCCAGAAACATGAAACGTTGCTTCATCACTGAAAATTAACTTGTTTATAAAACCATCATCCTGCTCTAATCTATCGAGAATGTCTACAGTAAAATCAAATCGTTTCACTTTGTACGGTGGATAAAGTTGTAACACCTTAATTTTTTACGCAGTGAAACGTAACCGTCTTTTTAACACACTGTGAACAGTTGTTTTATGGATGCCCTAGACAAGATCACTTCCGTACGGATTTCATCGAGCTACGCAAGAAACTTCTTCTTTAAGCTTCAATCGTTTCACTGGCGGCCGTCCTGGACGTGTTTGCTTCAGTAGGCTGCCTGTTTCTTTGAGTTGTTTTTCCAGTCGCCAAATGTTATTTTAATGCGGGGGAGTCTTCGCTGTACACACGACGACATTCACGCACAATACGTGTAACCGACTCAAACATAGCAAGCCACAACACACATGAACCTTCCTCTGCACCGCAAACACGATGACTAACGCGCAGTGCTGTTTGCATGTAGTGGAAACAACGCCCATACGCTAGCTTTTGCATACATAAACTTGGAGTGTTTCTGCTTCACTTAATGTTCAGTTCATCTGTCTACAATGCTTTGTTCCGAAGCTATAACCATTTAAAACCCCAATATTATTTTACGGAAACTCTGTATATAAAATTGGAAATTTTACGCAAGTGATCAGCCGTTCTTGCTTGATGTGTAAACGAGTACGTAACATCCCAAAAGTATACTTATTAGCCTAATTTTGCATTAAACATGTGTATAGTAGTTTCTTAATACTAATATGTATTTGTAAAGTAAGTAGTAAGTATTTATAATAAATGTTTATAAAATATATAGGATGTTAAAAAAATGTAGATTTGAGCAAACCAATTGTATCTCCTACGTTTTCTAATCTTTTATTTTTTTATTCTGTTGCCCCAGTTCTGTGCAGAATCATTTTTAGTTAACGGTGGTTCTTACATATTTTTATTATAAATAGATGTATAAATAATTTTATGTTTCGTCAGTACTGCTTTTTTCTTCGTCTGTTAATTTAGTTAATTTTTCTAAAATTCAAATCAAATATAATTTTTGTTGTATTCCTTTATTTAGTTTGTTTCGTTTTTGAATTTATATTTACATTCACTTATTCCTCTGTATCTACAGATGATGTTTGTTTAGCAATAAATCAATTTTAATTTTAGGTTTTTATTATTTTCTTAAAAGGTCCTATTTTAGTGTACCAAGTTTACTTTCACAGTAAACTTGGTACACTAAAATTAAGCGCATGTTTTTTGTTTTTTTTAATAAGTTGCTGATGTACGCTAACGTAAACAAAAACTAATTGTATTACTCGTTTTTTGGAAAACTTTCTGGAAACAAAAATCTAAGAACTACTGAATACTTCTAATTCATGGTACCAGCCTCCATATCCATCTTGGTATCGTTTTATTTGTACGATTTTAATTATTGCTCGCTATCTTTTAAAATGGAAGGCTGCATGATCTACCGGCATATCCTTTTTTTAGAACTGTTTACTGTGGCTCTGAACCTCATCTTTTTATCAGAGTTTCTTGCAACCCTTTACGAGGGTAAGTCAATTACGATCCGAAATTTAGTTATATTTTTGTTTATGCTGGTAGTACTGTCGTGTAGCGTAGATGACGTGGTTTAATTGTTGTTATGTCTGTGCAGGTTTGATGCTGCTAGGTTAGTTCCATTATCGCTGCCCTGCCGTTAACCATGGTTGTTCCGATTTTTGTTTGCACCAAAGAAGAGATCAGTGATCCGTTTTTTTGTGGTCGGAAGGTGTATCAGGGGCCGAAATTCATCGACGACTTTCGGTACAGTACGCGAATAGTGTGTTACCGCAACGAAGTGTCTACGAATGGATTGAAAACTTCATAAATAGTCGCACAAGTGTTACGCAAGACAAAGGAGCCGGACGACCGTTTACCGCCAAAAAATGAGGAAAACATTGAGCGTGCACGTGACATGGTTTTCTTAGACAGACGAGTAACTATTGATGAAGTGGCACATCATCTGTAAATTAGTCACGGTTCTTCCTACGAAATTATCTACAACAGACTTGGGTTTCATAAAGTCTGTGCAAGATGGGTCCCTAAACAACTCACACAGTTGCATAAACAAACGCGCTTGGACATCTGCCAAAAACATTTGGATCGCTACGATAACGAACGGGACATCTTCTTAGACAGAATCATCACCGGTGACGAAACATGGATCCATCATTACGAACCGGAGAGTAAACGGCAGAGTACGGAATGGAAACATCCAAATTCGCTCTGCAAAAAAAAAGTTCAAGATGCAACCATCCGCAGGTAAACTGATGCATACGGTTTTTTGGGACTCACAAGCCCAGTACTGGAAAAAGGCACGACAATCAACAGTGCGCATTACAGTGAGATGCTACTGACAAGCTGAAGCCTGCAATTTGAAGCAAACGCTGAGGACTGCTGCTGCGTTATTGCACGACAATGCCCGTCTACATACTGCTGCCCACACTGCTGAAACGCTCCAGAAACTCAACTTTGAAGTACTGGCTCATCCTCCGTATAGTTCTGATCTTGCCCCTTCTGACTACCATTTGTTTGTCTCAAAGAGGCATTAAGGGGCTGTCGATTTACGTCGGACGAAACGGTGAAAGAAACGGTGCATTTCTGGCTCGCAGATCAACTGGAAACCTTCTTTTATGAGGACATCAGGAAGCTTGTGCAACGATAGACCAAGTGCGTTGAAATGCAAAGGGACTATGTTGAAAAATGATGCACATGTAAGTTTCCTATTTGTAAATGTATAACTACATTGAGGATAATAATTGACTTTTTAGTGTCTTTTTAATGACTTTACCCTAGTGAAAAAAGAAAATTATCTTCGGGGAGAAAATTTCGCTGCTTCGATTTTAATAAGCGACTCGGAACTCATAAAAAGCGGTAAAAGTGGGTTCCTTTTCTTAAAGATTATTTCGTACCCTTTAATTTCAATCTAAAAATCTAAAAACGTCAAGTAGCAAACACCAACGGAGGAATGTTTTAAGTAGGAATGTTCAGTGTTTACTTCTATACGGATTTGAATACTAGATCGTGGATATCGGCGCTCTTTGATGGTCGGATTTCAATTAACCACACAGCTCAGGAATGGTCGACCTGAGACTGTACAAGGCTATACCTCTTTTACATTCATACATATATCCTCGTTCATCCTCTGAAATAATACCTTATGATAGTTCCGCTAAACAGAAAAAGAGAGAGAAGGTAAAATGTTCATTAAAATTTGTATATTTTTTCATTCTCTGCCATCTTCTGTCCTAGGGAAAGTGCAATCATTTTTGAAAAAGAATTTGCCAAAAGTTTTTACTTTAATATTTCTTTTCAGATTAGATTGAGGATTCAATGCAACACAGGATAGAAAGGGTCATTAGTTTTTTAGTATATTTCGTTTAGGTGCTACAAGTAAGATGATTAAAATTTTTCTCTATACCTTCATTGCATATGTATGTATGTATGTATGCATTTGTAATCAGAAAGCGAGTCGATTTTGTATTCTCTTTATATGCTCAACAAATATTTACCGTCAAATTAATTTAAAATCTCAGTTAACTGTCGTCGTTCCAAAAAAAAACCTTACTTAGAATAAATAGTGTACGTAAAAGGTTTCAATTATGCAGAAATGAGATAAAATGTTTTTTTTTTTTTTAAATAGTTTCTCTTTTATAGAATAAACTAACTGCATGCTATTATTTACATTGTTCGACATAGACACATCCCATATTTCGTAAAGCTATAACTGTAATAGCCTATACTGTAAGCTATTTATAACTATAGGTAGTGGTGTAAATTAATTTTTTAATAATATGTAAATTTGTTTATTACTTCGTACAAAACAAAAGTTATTTTACTTAAGTTTCTTTTTCTTTCTAAAAAATAGTTATGATAACATATATTTGCTACTAATTTAAGTAAATTTTATGAATTTATATGAAATTTTATAAACGTTGTATCTAATTTATTCTGCTTTTCAGTTGATTGTACTTTTAGAAAAATAAAAAGAACTTTCACGATTCCTGATGGAGTTCAATTTTCAGAATGAGAATTTTTTTTCAGGTCTCACGTAATTTAAAATAATTTTTATTTTGTGTTAATTAGCAAAGTGTTCAAGTTTGTAATTTAAAAAATTGAATGCTAAAATATATTTATCAAAACCATTTCTAGCAGTAAGTATGGTAACTGAGTTCGATTGTCTAAAGATTTCCGACTCATTCTCAAGAATGCAGCTGCTGTTTTAACAACAATTTACCTTTTTTGGAAAAATTATTCTTTAACGGACAGTTCCTTATTAAATTATATTCTTTTACAAAAAAATTTTAGATCACTCATTGCAGTGATTCAGTGTGTCAGTTTTACTGGTTTATGTAGGTAGTGGATAGTGGATGAGACCAAATTTCTTTGTCTACCTTCGCCTTGATTTTATTCCATGTTCCGAATATTTTATTGATGATTCAAACCGGCTCTCAACTGTTACGAGTTTTACATCTTAATTCCTTACAGGTAAATTATTACCGTCTCGTCCAAAAACTTAAAGAACGTATTTTCTCTCATTAAGCGATAAACACACGTAATAAGTAGCAATCTACTCTTTTTAGACTGCATGTTAAATACACTGTATTTCAACAATATTTAGACTCTACCATCCAAGACTGTTAGTTATTTATAAACACCTCTATCCTAACCTATCGTAATCTAGCGTCTGCTGGATTCCAGCATCGTCGGGATCCCAGGGATTGAGCGTGTTAAGGAAGCTCACTCGTCCCCCCCCCCCCCGCAAAGGAAGCATCTACTCAATCCGCATTCACTAATCGTATTCTTGCCTTAAATTTTTCCAATTTTATGAAACAGCAAAAGAATAGAAAAGCATTTGTATGAAACGCGACGGTAGATAACAAGCAATGACTTATGAAGAAAACGGTGCGTCTTTGGTTTTCGTCCAGTTGAGCAAACAGGATATATCCCTATATGACCTCGATGTAACTGCCGTTTAACCATTCACCATATTTTTCTGGATTGTTTACATTACTCGGCCTTACGTCACAGGTACCTACTAAAATACGGTTTATTCTGGATGACGACGCTAGCACGATTGAAAAAATGATTATTCCGTTCGTTGCGTATGATTATATAGTCAGCTGTGATACTTCTATTTTTATTTTCTATTCAGTTTTATTTCTTTTTATTTTATTTCCTTTTTGTTTTTATCCTATGTACATTATATTTTTTTTCTTTCTTTTGTGTACTAATATAGTCTTTGTACTTAGTTTTTATTTATTTAATTGTCCGAGAAGGGGCCATTTACACTCCTCTCGGACTTCCTTGAAATTTATTTATGTTTATTTTAATATTATATGTTGTATGCTTGCTGTTATTTTTAAAATAAAGAATATATTTTTTAAGATTTCGGCTATGATATTAGTTTTACTTAAGTTTTTGGAAGGTTTACAGCTGTGAACCTTCGATACTACGAAGTAGTATCACAGCTGTTTTAATTAAAAAGTGTTTTTATTTGATTGATTTTCAAGCTAAATTTCAATCGTTTTATGACTACATTCGTAGAATATTTACATATAAAGCCAAAAAAGACCTTCTGTCCAGACATGATATCAAGTAATAATTTCTTCTTTATTTTGTAGAGTCCTGTGAACCTGTAATTTCTTATTCTTTATCTGATTATTAACGAATGTATTGCTCTTTATTTATAAAGTCTTGAACAATTCATCAAACGATATCACATTCCGTCTTTTTTAGTTTTTTTTTTCTCCTCTCTCGTGGGGCGGATCCACGGTTATTGTTTGGTTAGCTGGCATTTCTCCCGCCACCACCCCATTCGGTCGCCCTAGAGCATAGACCAAATGTACCGTGCCAAAAAACGGCTACTGTGCCTCGAAACAGATTTGCGACCTCGTTACCTAAATGCTCCTAATGAGCTCCTATCTTGCGTGAGCGGTTAAGCTGGGCGCCGTACAGCACCCGCCTATGTGTCCCTACCGCTCACTTGTCACATTAAAACTAAATCGGGGAGGCGCACCCCTTGTTACAATTTAAAACTATAAAAGTTACAATTTAAAAGACGGCAATTTAACCCGCCACGCCTCGGTCGCTGTTTGCCAGCTAGTGTCTGTCCACCATTTAAAGCGCTTGGAGCTTATTGGCTGATGATGGCAGCCATTATTTCTAGGAAGGTTTTCCACCGACACGCCACAGGAATCAATAAATCCCAATTTAGATTAAACAAACTACCGATGACGGTTGAACATCGCAACCTCATCGAGGAACTCCCACACGGTCCGACAATGCGGCTCACGCCACATTGACTCGCCGTTTATGAGCGGCCAGTTTTCCCCCTGACCTCTAAGTTCCAGGGTGGCCCGGTCTCTGGCCCCCCCAAGAGCAGGGCAGTCGAACATTAGATGTTCGTTCGACTGGACCTCCCCACAGACACACAACTCATCAGCCGCTAGGCGAAACCTGAACAAATATTGCATCAAATTCACGTGGTTGGTGAGCACTTGGGCACCCGCCGCCCTTAAAAATGAACTTGAGGCATACCATTCCCCCAGATCCTGTATAAATCTATACAGAGATCTTCCCTTAGTCGTGGTGTGCCATTCATGCTGCCATGCCTCCATCGTGAGGCCCCAAAGCCTCTTCCGCAGGCGGGAAATGGGCAACTGTTCGAAATTTAGACCCGGTGCATTGTGATAGCCGTTCCGTTCCGGTTCTAGCCCGGCCCGAAACCGCATCCCAAATACCTCGGTTTCCCGACCTCTTCGCAACTTCCACATGGCTGCTCGAACTTTCACCACTAAACCAATTGGGAGAGCCTTTCCCAATACGGTAGTAGCTTCATAGGAGGTTGTTTTAAAAACACCAGTGCATACAATTAAGTCTCTGCGCTGGGCACTCCTTAAATTTAGAAGCAGTGCTCTATTTCTGTCCAACCTATGCGTCCAAAATGGCGCCGCGTATGCGATCATACTCTCGAAGACACCTCGGTACACCCAAGTACATTTGGCGACCAGACAGCCCGTAGTCTTTCCGAGCAATCCTTCTAAGTTTGTGCATCACAGAGACAGCGTCCGCCGCAACTTGTTTGATGTGGTTGCTAAAAAGCAACTTATCATCAAACAAAACACCTAGGTACTTATGAACCCTTACTCGGCTGATTACACAGCCTTTATACTTAATGTGGGGGTTTCGACTGCATGATAATTTGTCTGCGCCCTTTAGAAGCATAAACTTCGTCTTGGGCACAGAAATCTTTAAATTTTGCATGTCCATCCAGCCTTCGGCGGTTGACAAGGCCGCTGCGCTCTGCTTTCCAGCTGTGGTCGTGAATTTCCACGAACTAAAAGGAGACAGTCATCGGCGAAAGCCTGGGCCGTGACTCCTTCTGGGAATGTCAACCCCAGAAACCCGTCGAACACCAGGTTCCACAGCAGGGGACCGAGAACGGAATCCTGCAGGCTTCCCCTGGTGATGGATTTTTCCACAACTAGGTGCGCATCTTTAAACAGGGCCGTACGGTTAGACAAATAGTCTCGTACCACGGCCTGTATGGCTTCGGGAACATCGCGGCGTTCCAAAGCATAGAGGACAGAACTCCAACACAAGGAAGGAAATGCTGCCTCTATATCAATAAAAATAGCCAAAACATATTTGCAGTCGGCGCTTTCCACCTCGGTAAGAGCATTTAAGATGCAATCCTCGGTGCCAACCCCTTTCATGAAGCCATATTGGCCTCGATTTAGAATACAGCTCATATCGATGCCTTCTTCGAGCCGTTCCACAACCAGCCTTTCAAGCAACTTGCCGAGAACCGGCAAGAGGCTGTTGGATGGGTCGATAACTGCCGACCTCACCAGGATCCTTTCCAGGTTTCAAAAGTACCCTTACCAAAGCAACCTTCCAGCAAACCGGAAAGCAGCCCCAGCTTAGGCATCCGGTGAACTGTCTGCCAAGTGGCTCTCTTATGACAGGCAATAAATGATGGAAAATATCCGGGTCAAGTTGGTCAATCCCCGGTGCCTTCTTTAGTGCCATTCGAGAAACCACTCGGTCTATATCCTCGGGTTCCACGGTCCGAACGCCAGGGAATGGTGTTTCACCCGCCCTAACGCCGATTTCCGCTTCCCCCTCCGGAGCATCTGGAAACAGAGTATCCAGGAACGCCCGGTAAGTTGCCACAGATGTTAAAGTGTGGTCACGACCACCTAACCCGCACCGAACACTGGACAACACGTGCAATGGCTTCGGTCAGTAACAGGTCTTCGCGAGCTGCCAGGGATCGCGCTGCAATTCCCGCATGGAGTCTTTCCAAAACTTGAGTTTGGCTTCCTTGATGCCGTGAACATATGTATTACGGGCACGCCGGTAGATCCGAAGACGCTCAGCGTGCACGTGGTTAACGATGGTCCCCGTTGGGGGGCAACGCTGGTATCTTATCCGCGCGGACCACACTCTTGCGCGCAGTACGCTAAGGTCAGAGGACCACCATTTCTTGCCGGGCCTCTGTCTGCCTTCCACAGACGACCCCCCCCCGGAAAATGGGGTCATGACGGCTCCAGGCACGCTCAAATCAGCGGACTGGCCGCTTGTAACAGGTCCGTCCATTGGCCTAGGCCGCCGTAGGACCTCGTCGCAACCAGTCTTGATGGCCCGGCTCTCTCGTGGGGCGGATCCACGGATAAGCATAACACAGCCCAGGAGAGTGTACATATATTCAAACAGGACTTCCCGCCTACCGGCTGTATCCGGCTTGAAATGTCGGCCCGCATGTCGGATCTTTCCTCCGTGCCTGCCTCTAACTTCCAGAGTAAAGTAACCAAGCCCGACTGTGTCGTTCCGGGGCTCTATCCTAGAAGCCGGGACTCGGTCTTTACACTAATCCCTGTAACGGAGACACCCCAGAAGGAGCAATCCGGCCGGGACTTGGTCTTTTTCTGTGCGGGGGTTGTGGAATCCCCGTACCTCATCACCACCGTCCACCCGCGCAAGCACGGACGAACGGTGGCATCGCAGAGAGCTGTCCATTATCCTCTCGCTCAACCCCCCCCCCCCCTACCTCTGAAAGACTCATAGAGATCCTCTAGCAGCCCATCCTCGAACTCAGCCGCGAGCAGCACACTCATCTATCCGATGATCCGCTTTCCCACAAATAACGCATACCCGCGGATTTCCACAATTGACCCGTTGATGACCAGCCTGTCCGCAGTTGTAACACAACGCCGAGCAATCAATCCCGCGACAAGCCGGGGACATGTGGCTCGGCCACAACAGCGATAACATATATCACCAGGATCCCTCACGGAAGTCCGACAATTCACCCAGCCGACCCTAACCCGGTATTCAGTCAGCTTCCTTGCAACACCGTACGTAGTCACAATAGTGGCGTTCTGTGTCGCTCCATAAGCCAAACGAACCGAAGACACTCGAAAATCAGCTGTCTCACCAACCACCCGACGTATGGCCTCAGTAACCTCTACCTCAGTCGTGGTACATTCAATATCCCGTAGATGAACCACGACCTGCAACCGCTCCTTTTCTTCATGTTGGCATGCAAATCCTAGACCTTATCTTGAAGAACTTCTTCGACGCAACTGCCTTATCAGCGCTCTCAACTCGAATACGCAAATCTCCAGCAGGTTCCTGTTTCACCTACAACAAATTACTTATTTCCTCCGTCGCTACTGTCTCCTTAACAGTCTTGAGAAACTCGGTATAACAGCGCCCAACCACCTTAACCACAACAGTACCGCTGTCAACAACCGCCGGGGTGGAATGCCGTGAAGCTTACACCAATTTTCCATGTTTATCACCAAAGACCTGAAAAAAACATCACCCGAACGGGGGATCCCATTCGTCCAAAAACAAACAACACTATATGTTCCAGGCAGGAGCCAATTCGGCCACCCGGTAGGAAAAACAGTGGATGCGGAGTTTCGCTGCATATCCGTCGCTGAGACGTCAAAACCACCCCCAAAGTGGTGCGAACATCTATCGAGGAGTCATAAAACAAACAAAACCGCCGATCAACAGAAGGATCAGCGACCCTCCCTAAAGTGTGGGAAGTGTCCTCCAACACATCTCGGGCTGAAGCCCAGGCCGCCACGACACATAGTCTTGAGAATGAGGCTCCGATAAGTCTACAAAACGACAACTAGGAACCTTCACACCCGAAGGATCTTCCACACGGACAAGTTTCCTCACGACCCCGTTCGGCCAGGGCCTAATTACTACGTCACATCCCACTCCAGCACACGGTGAAGATCATCATGTTCCATCGTCATATGTGTGGATGCTACCCGCGACACCACCTCCGTCCATGTACCCGCATCAAGCACAACATCCTCCTAATCTCTATATCTGTTAATTAAAGATACCGGAATGAAGTTCGGGTTCTGCATTAGGATGCAGACGAACAAGATTCTTCACGGCCCTGACTTGGCAAATTAGTTTGTCTATGATACTTCGGAAGAGTTCCCGATGAGTAAAGGTCTTTATTAGGATCTGGATCCTAAAATTTAACCTATCTAAAGTTTTAAACAATGTATCAGATTTTTATTAGTAAGAATTTATATGGTACGTGAACTCTAAAACATTAAAATAATATGTTTTGTAATTTAAATAAATTACAGTCTAACGTATAAATATTTTGTTCGCTTCATTATTTACGCAACTGACAATCATGTACGATTCATTAGCTAAGCGGTTAAAATGAATGGTAATGATTGTATACCATCATTCAGGTTGTTTGATGGCTTACGGGTTTTTTCTTTATGGAAATGAAACTTCCACGTTTTGAAAAATAATATCTGTTTTCAAAATCCTTTCCATAGTCTAGTTTTAAGGCTTTAAGGTTCGTTCGTTAGTACAGTGATTAATACTTCGAAAAGACACCTAAACTTTAATTTAAATATAATGTACATTAAAAAAACAAAATAAACGAGATGACTTATTTTGTTTTATTCATGACTTTTGATAAAATTTGGTAATTTTATAATTCATTTTAGAATAAAATCTTATCTTACGCACAGTAAGATTTTTGTGTTATACGTAATTTTTTTTTTCTTTTTCTGAACAATTGTATAGGTTTTCTGTATTCGTTGAATCTCATAGGATTAAAAAAGCCAAAATTGAAGTTAGTTTAAAGAAAAATCAATCTACCAGCAAACTAATGAGGAACAAAGGAAAAAGCACGGTGAAACATGTAACGAAGGAAAGACGCCCTTAAAAGGAAAATCTCGTAAAAAATATTTCAGCTCTTAATTATTTTGTCAAATTTGCCATGTTTGTAACAGATCACTTCTGTTGTGTTGAAATTATACTATTCAGCTGTGCCCAATTTTGTTTCTGTAATTGAGCTTGTTTCAGGACAACCGCTTCCGAGAATGAATCGTTAATTGCACCCTAACTGTTAAAGTTCTCTAATTAAGCGGGTAACAGGGCCAGTTAAATATATTATTCTTTCAACTATGGTTTATCTAAATGTACCTATATGTACCTGTTTAATAGTATCTATTACGTAAATTTATTTTTTGTCACCTTAACTGTCTTTGAATCCGGTTCTGCCAGAACAAAGAGCAGCTGATCAGCGATTATGTTGGTTGACAGCAGTATGTTCGGTTGTCTACTTATTTCTATTGTGGTGATAATAATTCCTTCCTTCTCAACTTGTAGTCATCGTTCATTCAATAAACCATAGAATCTTGAAAAAAAATGTTTAGTTGTATTCAACTTATTTTGATGAAAAAAGTGCATTAAGAACAAGCCAGGTTACTGTAAGAAATTCTGGCACCTAACATACACGTATGAATAATGTTTTAAATAGTGATTAATTGTCTAAACGTCGCATTCTCTTTCATTGAGTGATATCGTTTTAGTATATGCAAATCAGTTTATTCAAACAAAAATTTTTTACTCTTGATTTACATGTAAAGTAAATTTACCGTTACATTATTATAGAGGCTTCATTCGTTATACTTTAACAGAAAGATTAATAGTTAGCGCAGCTTTTACTACGGGTAATCATACTCGCTATGAATATCTTTCTATATAAAATAGGCAAGCACTGTAAAAAAATCCCAGCTTAAACAAAAAGAAAATTATAAATATTTGATTTACGTTTAAGTAAAAAAGTAATTTTTCTATAATGTTACTGCTATTCAAACCGTATTAAATTTAATATCGTCCAGGAAGTAGGTTGTATGATTTACGAATGTGTTTATTATTTTCCATTATTTATATACAGTGCCGTTATTAAAGTGAAACGTTTGTACAATTATAATAGCAATAACATTATTTTAAAGTAATAAAAATAATTTCTATGTGCAATTCTGTATTTGTACTCGGTTACGTACAGCAAACATAGAAAGAAAGAAAGAAAAAATGTTTTGTTACGGGACTACATGAAATTTTGAGCAGCTCAGCCCTACACTTTTATATAAAAACATATCCCCAACGTAAATGAAATAGTGTTCTCGAATCGCTAATGTAAGATAAAAAAATCTTCTATTATTAAAAGCGATAAAACCTAGATGGCGAACATTTAATCTCCCTAGCTTTCATCTAAAGGTTTTGCAATCGAGTCCCGGTAAAACAGCATTACAGCATTTTCCTCAAGCTCATCTCTTTTCCAGCTCTTATTCATCTCTCTTGATCATCAATACTTCTGTACAGTGTTTATAAAGGAACTCCACGGTTTGTGGTATTATTTAAACAGAATTATATTTAAAGTATATATTCTGAAAGGGTGAAAAATTTTGAATTTTTTTGTGTTTAATACACTTCGTTATGTGAACCATTCGTTGCCCCGCACGTCCAGACAGTAATCTAACTCTTCCCGCGTACTCGCTAGCATGTCGGGTGTAATGTATGCTACTGCCACGACAATCCTCTCTCGTAGTTGGTTGATGTCACGAATTTTCTCAAAATAAACCATTTTTTTCACATGCCCCCACAAAAATAAATCTAGTCGGGTCATGTCTGGGCTCTTTGTTGGCCATAAAATCGGCCCTCCTCTTCCAAGCTACCTGTTTTGAAATCAAATGTTCAAAGGAGCACGAACATGGTTGCTGTAAAGCGGCGGAGAGATGTTTGATAATTTCATGCGGTGGCTGTGATCCCCAAACCCTGCAATTGTGTCGATTTACTGAATCACTAATGTGGAATGTCAACTCATCTGAAAACATGTTATTTTTCAGGTAGTCCTCACTTTCATCAATGTTTTTGTGCATTAAAGCTGCAAATTCCATTTTTTTTCACTCTTATCATTGTGTTTGATTTCATGTGAAACTTGTACACGCACGTAGTGTAAGCCTTTTTAGCACCAATACACTGCACACAGGTATTACCTAACTCTTAACCCACCGGGTTGGTCTAGTGGAGAACGCGTCTTCCCAAATCAGTTGATTTGGTAGTTGAGAGTTCCAGCGTTCACGTCCTAGTAAAGCCAGTTACTTTTATACGGATTTGAATACTAGATCGTAGATACCGGTGTTCTTTGGCGGTTGGGTTTCAATTAACCACACATCTCAGGAATGGTCGAACTGAGACTGAACAAGACTACACTTCATTTACACTCATATACATCATACTCATTCATCCTTTGAAGTAATACTTGAACGGTAATTACCGAAGGCTAAACAGGAAAAAAGAAAGAACAACTCTAAACTGAGCCTTGCTAATGACTTTTTTCGGGTCACGCGTACAACATGCTCGGATGCTTTCTACATTTTGTTCAGATACGGACGGCCTGCTTGGTGACTTTCCTTTTAAATCATTGCCTGTTTCCTTAAACTGATTAAACACTGTGGTTTTATTCGTAGGGCGGCACTGCCATACTCATGTCGATAAATTATGTTGAACTGTGATAACCTATCTTGTTTTGATAAACCAAATCAGCACTGAGCTTGCTGCTGCGCGGACTGAGAGTGAGACTGCCGACCGGATATGCAGTGAAGGTTACACAGTGGTGCCAACCGTGACCAAATAATATATGAAAAACTTAAATAACGAACGTAAATATGAAAACCGGATACTTTTAACTGATTCCATTATTTCACTACGATTTTTTGGAATCAAAAAGTTCTTATGTAAACACTCCATGCTTACTTATACATGAGTAGAAAAGAATGTAAACTCAGTGTTAGTTCGAAACTACTTTAGAGTTTTTTTATTATATAATTAAAATCCTTTTAAAAACAATGAGAGTTTATTAAATAAAATGTATTAGCAATATCGGATATGCTACTCGTAGTTTTTAAATAAATTATTAAAAATTATTATTTTTATGTAATTTTTATTATAATCCTCATATAGCACGTTTAGCTCATATAGCACGAGTATGTAGCACGTTTTTTTATCGTTTTTATTCTGTCTGAATTTTTTTGAACTTAAAATATTTATTCTTTCGAAATATTACATGTTGGAGACTGGTACATTTTTTCTCATTAACCTTACAAAGCAGAATAGTTGTAAAAAAAGTACAACTTAGATTTATTTTAATAAAATTCAACAAACGCACCCTTCACAACATTTAATTTTTCATTTCCATTTATAAACTTTAATTCTAGTTGCACAAAAGAATGTATATTTTATTTTTTATTATTTTATTAATTCTTTTTGTCGACTCAGATAAAATAATTTTAGGTCTGTCTTAAATTGACACGAAGAGTGATACAGCGATTAGAGCGAAGTTGGGGAGAGGTCATGGTGATATGAGTTATTATGTTGCACAGCTTCTCTCCGGCCATGGAGAATTTGGTGAATGTTTACACCGATTTGGGAAGCGAGAGATGTCCAACTGTTTATACTGTGGCCTGGTAGATTCACCTTACCATACATTTTATGAATGTGAAGATGGCTTGGATGTAAAGAGAGAGCGGGTCTTGGATGGATAACTGTAAGCTATATGATACAAGGGTTGGTAGAATGGAATGATGCAGACTGTTTGACCACGGAAATCTTTCAGAGGAAAGAAATAGAATTTCGTGACTGGAGCAGGGAACAGCAAGTATAAAAAAAAGGAAGAGAAAGACCGAGTCCCGGTTATGGCAGGGCCCTGGAACAGCATTGCCGGGCCCGGTTACTCCGTCTCATTGATTTGAGATAGGCAAATGAGGTGAATAAAAGATCCGCCCCCCTGGGTTGAGTATTGCTTGAATGCCGATCCGACCCAGGGGAGCAGGAGAGAAAAAAGTAGTTTTGTAAAATGTAAAAATAACAACCACTGTTAAACGAAATAACAATTTAGGATACATTAGTTAAAAACAAAATATCACAATGAACGCGGAAAAAATTTAATACGAATATATGTTCAATCAACTGCCTAATACATAATCTTTCTGCCTCGCGCACTTACTAAGCCTGCGAGCCGGAAAACCATTTCTTGCGAAAGATTCTATACATCACTCGTACTGCAAGGCTACCACTGTATTGGAGAAAGGCTCTCCCAATTGACTTAGGGGTGAAAGTTCGGGCGGCCATGTGGAAATTGCGAAGAGGCAGGGAGGCCGAGGTATTTGGGATGCGGTTTCAAGCCGGGCATGTACCGGAGCGGAACGGTGATCTCGATGCACCGGTTCTAAATTTCGAACAGTTGCCCATCTCCTGCCTGCGAAGGAGGCTTTACAGCCTCGCGATGGAAGCATGGCAGTAAGAATGACACGCCACACCTAAGGGAAGGTTCTTGTATAGATTTATACAAGATCTGGCGGGATGGTAAGCCTCTCCTCCGTTTTTAAGGGCAACAGGAGCCCGAGTGCTCTCCAACCATGGCAAATTTAAACAAATATTTGTTTCAGTTCCGCCTGGTAGCTGATGAGCTGTGTCACTGCGGGGAGGTCCAGTCGAACACATGATGTTCCACTGCACAGCTCTTAGGGGGGCCAGAACTCAGGCCGCTCTGGAAATTAGAGGTCAAGGGGAAAATTGGCCACTCACAAGCGACGAGTTAATGTGGCGAGAGCCGCATTTTCGGACGTGTGGGAGTTCCTTGATGCGGTTGCTTCGTTCAACCGACATCAGTAGTTTACCTAAGAGGAAAGACTGCTACTGCGCTGCTGTAGGAAGCTAACCGAGAGATATGACTGGCTACCAACCATATTAAGGCTCCAAGCGCTTTAATGGTGGACAGGTACTTGCTGGCATTCAGCGGCCTGGGCGTGGCAGCGAATTGCTGTCTTTGACGAAATAAATGTAATTATTGATAGTCATATATGTTTTAGTAGTTGACGGGGTGCGCCTACCCATTTTAGTGATATATGACAAGTGGGCGGTGGGACACGCAAGCGAGTGGTGTATGGTACCACGCTTTTAGGTTAGCTCTAGGAGCTAGTTAGGACACTGGTCGCTAAACTGTTTCGAGGTTCAGTAGCCGTTTGTGGCACAGACATTCGGTCTTGTGCTTTAGGGCGACCGAATGGAGTGGTGGCGGGAGAAATGCTAAGCAAACCAATATAACTCGTACTAATGGGAAATATTTAATACATGATTAATAGAAATATCAGCGACATAGTGATAATGTTTGTGTTTTTGTTTTTATTTATTACTATACTCTTTTTTTAATCATCATATGAAAACGGATGTGGTTTAGCGGTTTTTAATTTTAAATAATAAACATTTCTGACTTAATTAGTTTTTACATTAAAGATGAAAAATAACTGGAGAACAATTAATTACAAAGCTCCCATCCTCGGTGAGGACAATGTTCGGATTTGTTGTTTGGCACTAAATACGGTACACCTGTAAATATTTTTATCCATAGAGACATTTAGTCCACTTAGATTAAAATGTAGTCAGGAAAGAAAATTTAACTTTAATTTCTTTAAATTGTTTTTAAAATACAATTAAAGGTTTTCTTTTACGGGAATAATATTATTTTTTACATTTAATGTATTTAAAGTTGTTTCACGTGTTATATTTAAAAAAATGAATATAGGCTTTATTAAGTAGTTTATTTTTTATCTTATAATTGATTTTTGTATTTGTAATTTATCAAAGACGTAATCTACATAATGTACTGATCAAGTTAAAATATTTATTTTAATATGCAAAGACGGTATTTGAAAATAGATTATTACAATAAATAATAATTACTTCAAAAATAGATTAATTATTTATAAATAATTAACTATCAAAATCAGTATAAATGATCAGCATTAGCATTTTTTATCTAAGCTACAAGAAAGTTATATTGGAAAATAAATAAGTTTATTTAAATGGTAAATTTGAATAGTTCACAAGAGATGCTTTCTCCTTAAATATTCTAAATAAAGCGATTTATTAAAACGTAACGAACTTATTCACAATCAGTTGAACATAATATTGACTGTTTGAGGTTCGGTCTTCCGTTGTAGCTTTTAAAAAGCTAATAGCTGAGTTTATTAAAAAATATAATTATATAAAATAACAATAGATTAATTAATAAAGAAGAACTACCTTCATGAACCCAGTATGTATTATTAAAAATATAATTCGTTATGCGTTCTTGCGTAATTAAAATGCGAAACCGATCTCCAAACTTCAGTTTCTTTCAAAAAATGAGGGTAGATTACACTGCAGTAAATGTCAAGTCACTCGTCGGTGGACAAAACTACCATCGCTAGATGTTTTAGACAAAGCGTTTCTATTTGTTCGAGCTTAATTAGCTAGCGTCGACCTTTTGAGCCGAAATCTGAAGTACAATATATTAAATGATTCTTCAAATAAAACCATTTATTAATAAGTGTTATAACGAAAATTTACCATGGATTATTCTTTGATTTAAAAAAAAAAATGTTTTCACTCTCTTCACACTCGGGAATAAACCTAGTGATCCTATTTTGTTTCCTAGCCGTTAATCTATTAAATGAAATAAAAAATTTCATTTCATTATTGAAATTGTTGTTTCAAAAATTATTTAAAGCTCGATTAAACATTAAAAGTAAAGTATGCACTGACACTTATGTGTCAACAGGTTAAATTGTAAGTATCTTAATCAACAAGTAAATTTACTGATGTCATTCCTGTTCAAATAGCTATATACTATGAAAGAAGAACTGTTTTATTGTCAGCGATACAATTTTCATAACCCGTTTGACTAATGAATGGTATTACAGTCAAGTCATATAAGTATTCGTTCACAGATTATGTAAACGCATTTTTTCTAAAATATTACATGATCTTCAAGTAAAACCATTTATTAAACGTGTTATAATGTAAGTTTTCGATCGATTATTCTTTGACTTTTTAAAATTATCGAAGGTTGGGTAAAGGAGCTTATTTGTCAGTTAAATCAATTTATTTAGAACTCGTTTAGAATTTTAATTAATATCATAATTGATTAATAAAACAAAAACAAAATTACGTAGTAGTTAAATTTAATAGTTCGTAGTAAGATGTTATAGATCTATTACTACATTAATATAAGCATGATCATTTTTTTTTCATATTTACGAAAACTGTCGTTTTTTTTTTAATTCCATTATTTTAATAATGTAGTGTTTTGCTTCTTTTTCAGTTATGCGATGTCACGCTGCGGGTCGGTGTCGACGGAATTCATGCGCACAAAGTCGTCTTAGCTTCCACTAGTCCTTATTTTTATGCTATGTTTAACGGTACGTAAATAACTTTCCTGGTTTTGTAAGGACATAAAATTAGTGTTGTAAATTTTAAATAATATACAATTATTAAATTAAAAGAACTAAATTTTAATTAGTATCAAATAATTCTAATCGATAAAATAAGTTCTTGGTTTTTGTTGACATTATTACAGTTTATTATTTTTTATTTTTTTACGTTAAATTAAATTTTTTTTGTTGACAGAATACTCCAATCAGAGTAGAATTAATGAGAGTACTGTACATGAAAGGAATAAGAAATTGATTTTTCAACAAACACATATATCGGAAGAAAAATTACAATTTTTGTATCCATAAATCTGAGCCTAATTTAATATCTAACCAGTTCAGTTAAAAAAAAAATCAACATTAATCGCTAAGCATATGCAAGAAATGTAAAAATTGTAGCCTATACACATGTAGCCGATAACATTCATTGTTTGATTATTCATCATTACAGGCACTTACATATGTGTCCGATAATGTGAAATGAATAATGTATGTGTTGAAATCGATTTAATTACGAAAATAATGTAGGACGATGAGTGAGCTAAGCTTCGGTGAGAAAACAATTTCAGAATTCATGTGTCGGGTTCATAACGTAATGCCCACTTATCTGCTGTAAAAAATGCTATAATAAATTCAGAAGATTGACTAAGTATCTCTTTATTGGCCTATTCTTTTTAATTTTTAATAATGATTTCCCTGTCGATATAATCTTTTCACAAATACATTTTCTTGTTCCCTTAATGGTCAGAAGACCTGAATAACGTTAGCAAATGTTTAATCGTCTTGATTAAAATTTAATCTAATAGAATAGTATTTGGATTAATAACAATAAATTAGAAATTATATATATTAAATAACAATAAATTTTATATATATATATAATAATAATTATTATATTATATAGTTTTGCAAAAATGATGTACGCAATCCCTTTTACATGTGTCAATTTTATAATTTCTTCACGTAATTCCTAGTTATTTAGATTATATATATAGGCTGTATCACAAAGTTCTCCCGGGACTTAAAATAAACTTCGAATTTTTCTAACTTTTCTTTGTTTAATTCAACTTCTCTTACATTATTTTGTTCAAAATTAAATGCTCTGCAAGTTTTGTTTAAACATTTTACTTATGTTTATGTTCACTTAATACAATGTAACATAGTTAATGTACATCAAACATAAAAAAAAAAACTGTGTTTTCTATCCCAATTTATTGGTTTTCACCCCTTGTTTATCAAAAAATACTGAAAATGTGGTTTTGAGGCCGCATTTTCGATTTTAGGCCAAAAACTATAAGAAATTATTAATTCTGTTTCTTTATTAACGTCTTAAAAATTTCAGTACGACATCATTTCACCAGGGTAGCTGAATCCGAGCAAAATCTTACACTAGTCGTAACTCGCAAATGAAGCGTTTTAGAACATACGTTTATATAAACTTTTTTCCATTTTTACGATTAAATCAGGTTATGAATGGTAGAACTTCGTGATACATTCTTCAAACAAACACACAGACACAAAAGTAGTGATAAAGTACGAAAAAATAAACGTACATAATACAAACAAAAACGTACGTAAAACAAACAAACAATCATAAAACGAACAAGACACAAGCATAGAGGTATATATAAACATAAATGATCATCATACATAAATGTACTTAATAAAACATAAAATATCATGATAAAGATTGGTCTAGCCTCGTACAGGGTGCATACCTTGCTTCATCTAGCCTCGCATGGAGGGTTTCTTTCTTTTTTTTCCTGTTTAGCCTCCGGTAATTACCTTTCAGATAATACTTCAGCGGATGAATGAGGATGATAAGTATGAGTGTAAATGAAGTGTAGTCTTGAATACTCTCATCAGTTCGACCACTCCTGAGATGTGTGGTTAATAGAAACCCAACCGCCAAAGAACACCGGTATCCACGATCTAGTATTCAAATCCGTGTAAAAATAACTGACTTTACTAGGACTTGAACGCTGGAACTCTCGACTTCCAAATCAGCTGATATGGGAAGACGCGTTCACCACTAGACCAAGCCGGTGAATCGCATGGGAGGTTTAAACATGCCGCACCTCACCCTGCAGCGTCGAATGACCTTGAAATCCCACAGCTGTCACTTTATCACTACTCACACACACACAGACACACATTCTTCTAAAACTTTATCTTCGATTCTTTGTTTATTCAAATGTGTCAGAAAAATTTTACACTCGGTCTATTTGTACTTCCGTATTAGGTATGTTCGGGGAAATTCTATAAATAGTGAAAGTAACGAACAAAAAGAATTTGATCATGTTTATAGTTTTGATTGTCGTCGGTGGATGTTGTAAACCAGTTCTTATAAATTGTATTATTTTTTCTGTCACAAATCTCTTTATATTTAAAACATTACTTTTCATGAAACCAAACTCCCATTAACTCCTATTAATACAACCACAGCATTTCGAAAACAATAAAATTGTCATATTGAATTATCCGATTCATAATAAATAAACAGTTTTTAAGTTTAATCACTATTTATTATCTAGTAGACCGCTGTAGTAAGAATAGTTTTATTTGAATCGACTCTTACTCCATTGATCTCGAAATAATATGATGGTTTTTATTTAGATCTGTATAAGAAAATTTTGACTCTATAAATAAAGTTTTAATTTTTATGTGAAAAAACCTTCATGTTATACCATAATGATATATATAAAAAAATTAAAGAAATTTTTGAGGAATTTATAAAGATTAAATGTTATAAATTTTTAACCGATTATAGGTAAAATTTTAAACAAAATAAGTATTTTATGAATTAAATCATGCTGTATTTTTCAATTTGTTTTTATTTTTATTTTTTTTAATTTGGTAATTTGATATAAATTTTGTAATTTATTGTTGTATTTCTAGAATTATGATATTTTTTTATAATTATCTGGCTTTCATGTGACGAATAAATCATAAATATAATGGTCATTTCTTTCAAGAAACTGCTCTCAATTTATTAATTTTTACATACTTAACAAGTAGAAAGGTGAAGAAAAATTAGATTATGAGGAAACAAACTGCCAGTTTAGGAGAATGAAGGGAAAAATCTATGAAGTTTGATCCAGTGAAAAAAAAATAAACGAAACGAAGTAATTGAAATTTAGAATAAAAGTTGTCAAATATACACTACTTCTCTAAAATAAATTATATATGTATTATATTTGAAATATATTAGTAAACTTAATTTTTTTAAATTGAATACAATTACGCACACAAATTTAACCATTAATAATTAAATTAGTTGATTAAATGACTACTTAATATCGAACTGTTGAGGCGATGTGTTTAGGATTTAAACGTACAATTACGCACAATTCAACATTTCGAAAGTAAACAAGACCGTAATTTGCGTCGGTTAAAAAAATTACTGCAAATTGTATGTCGGTTAACAACATACAAGTTTAACAAATTGTTAAACTTTCATTATTTGATAATTACTAATTGCTGTACAATCTTTTCACTAATATCTTTAATAACATTACACCTTTGTGATAGAACAAAATAATGCTCCAAATAGAACTCTATTTTCTTCAAGAACAAAATAGATCTTGATTTTTTTTTAAAAATACCGATTCAACATTTGCAGATTAAAAATCCGTCTCGGCCCGATTGAGCGGCTGTTTGGTCCCATTTAATAACAATAAATAGATAAATAAGGGATCTGCATGATCTCCTACGCTGAGTTCGTGCCAACCTCCTTGAGGTGAAAACACTTGATTTTTCTCAAGAGGTTTCTGACTCGTTTCCCGGTCTGGCTTAGCATTTTTGATGCTACAAAATTCATTTAAATGTTCGTCGCTTACTAAGGATCTATCTTGTACTTTTGTTTTACCGCTTACCACTTCAACTAACACGTCTTAGGAACTGAATTTGAACAATACGATATAATCTCTTATAATTGTTATCTTTCATATAATAATGTATAAGCAAAATATTTAGATGATTTAAATCGGTAAACAATGATCTTCTTATTGACGAAAAATAAGCTTACAATATTTTAGTTACATTTTAAGGTTGTTTTTCCAAGTAATAATAACAGTAACAATAAGTGCAACTGATTGAACCATAACGTCACTAAACATACTTTAATTATTGCCTTATATTACAATTAAACAAATTTTGAATTAAAAATCTCATACTTTTTCATTTACTTCAGGCTGGAGATCACAGGTTTCAGTAATAAAGTATTAAATATCTTGAGAATGGCTGTACCGATGGAAGTGAAGGTTTGAATATTACAATATTTTACGTATTTGGTAAGGTTTATGAAACAGTGAATTTTCCATTGTCAATTCAAATGAAAAAAAGGTTCTTAACAACGCTAAATAACAGTAGTATTAGGTTTTTTATGCACTCAAAACATAAAAATCGAAGAAGAGATTAATAAAAATGTGTTGCGGAATCCTTTTTTTAATGTCTATGTTGCAACTGCTTTACTCGGTAGAAATAAAAATACTTCACACTTATCAGTTTGTTCTGATGCAGGTTAAGTGGTAAGTTATGAATTACCTCTTACTAACAGTTTATTTAAAGATAATTCTCACTCATTGTCAAATAAAACCTACAAAAATTAAAACCAGAAAAATTTGTAAAGTAATACAGAGATTTGTAAATAGTTGTAATATAGATTGGGATTAATATAGATTCGTAAACTATTCAATTTTATGATATTCATTTATTTTTTATGTAAATTATTATTTCTGACATTCTGCACGAGTATGTCAACAAAGAATATGAAATGGTATTTTTTACCTTTAATTTTTTGTAAAAAAGTTAAAGGCAAAAAATACAATTCTTGCTCCGAGAATCGAATTCTAGATGAAATTCTATTAAATTATATATCGGATAGTGAGTTTTTAAGAATTCTGGATAATTCATTTCAACAAATGAAGGAGATTATGACACCAAAACCCGTGCGGTCTGCTATTTTCGGAATAAGATTTAGTCCGGTTTACCCACCCACCTTTTCTGTTAGTCAAAATCTAATACTCACTTAGCATGCTCGTCAAGGAATGTATGAATCGATCCTCCAGCATGTAAGGGCAGGAGGCCAAAATAACAGATTGTTATTTAAAGCAGACCTGGTTCGGTGCTTAACTATACTCGAATCGACTTGGCAAGGTAGAACTGTCCTCGAATGAACGACCGACCACATGAATTGACGTAGCCGCTCCACCTGTAGAGCCAACATTGTATGCGGGTGACCATACGGCAATTTTTCTACATCTCCTAAGCGATGTGGGCCACCAGTACTCGCACGAGTCCAAACATTAATCGGTGGCTGGTTGAACTTTTTGACGTTACCTAGGTCACCGGGAGCTAACAGCAGCCATTACCAGAAACTTGGATCAGATTTTGAACACGTGTTCAAAATCACACCTGAATCTTACACGTGTTTCGGAAACAGGAAATTATATTTTAATAATTGTGGCTCTAATTGTTAGTTATAGTATAAGCTTCTATTTCCCATTATTAGTAATAAATAAGCATTAAATCTCCTCCGTAAATTTTTCATTTCATTCTAATAATTTTTGTGTGATGAATTAATTTCTAATATATGATATTTATCCGGTTCCTGCTCTTTTACTATAACTTTGGCATCAATTTATTGTTGATATTTTACTGTTTCAGTAACGTAATGACGACTACTGTTTCAGATGATATGGCTGAGCGATTACAACGCGAAGTTGTACTTCATGACATCGACTCCACTGCCCTTCAATTACTAGTAGAATATTCCTACACAGGGGAAATTCATATAACAGAGGATAATGTTCAGGTATAATTAATTTTTAATATCAATATATATATATATATAAATATAGAGAGAGAGTAATGTTTGTCAAAGCTTTATGAATATTGAGTAATATTTTTTTTTAGATTTATTCAATATTTCCAAATCGGCATTTGTCTAAGGTCACTTATCTAAATAAAACGAAGAGTTGTTATTGTTGTTAACTCACCCATTAAAATATATTTAATGGATTACATCAGAAAATAATTTTTTTAGAATCTTATGTATAGTCGCGTCAACAGTTAGTCATTAGCGACTCATCAATGTCTGTGTGAATATACCGGTAAACGTCTCGTCTTGGACAATTTCAGGCTGACCATTCCCAAGACTCATTCCCAAGGGTTAATTGAAACCCAACTACCAAATAACACTAATATCCACGGTCTAATATTCAAATCCGAATAAAAGCAACTCCTTTATTAGGATTTGAACCTTAGAATTCTCTACTTCAAAATAAGCTGATTTACGACGACGAGTTTTACTCAATTGTAATTTTGGTTTATAATTTTGTAAAATCAGTATTCTTTCAAATTTATACAGCCTAATTTTTTTCTTTTTATTTGTTTACTACCATTTTTAACTCCTTTTTAAGTATTCCCATTGATACAGTAAAGCTTTGTTAGTTTCAATATTTATTGATTTATAAACTGATTTCCAAATTTATTTTACATGTCTTTTGGTGATATCAATTGCTTTTATTAATTATTTCTAATAAATTTCTAATTATTTGTATTATTTTTAAGTTTTATTATTCTGTGTATCTTTATTTTCAAGGAACTCTTACATATTTGTGAGTTTTAAATCCTCTTCTCAAATATTTTTATTCTATATTCCACTAATCAAGTTCCAAAAGTTTTGGATTTACGTCCAGAAAGAATGTGCAAGATCGTACACAATTTCTTTTAGTCTCGCAGTAGAGCCAAATCGTTCGGTAACTATATTGGTGCAACCACTTTTTAGGCGCAACGAACATGAACACGTACATAGATACGACTCTTTAAACACATTTCCTTCCCTCCACAGTCACATAAGAAAAATAAGTGGCTGTTTCTACCTTAACTCTCCAAGCAAATTTGAAACGTTAATAACTTTCACAGCCAATGCTTTACTAATTAATTACTCTAGTAATTAAGTCTATTTCTTATCTGAAGGTGAGGGCCCAAATTTCAGCGTATTTTTAATTGTAGTCATTATTTATCATCATTTCTTTGACTGCATTAAGTACTAACAAGAATATTATCCTCTGCATTTATATATAAACTCGTAATCAGATATTGAGACCAGTATGTAATTTGGAATATCTTATTGACACTTCCCCACAAAGTGTTTTATTTAACAAATAGAATATCGTTTTGTTAAATAGTTTTCACAAACGACACCATTACTTTGCCAGAGGGAAAACCCATTAACTTACTGAAAACTTCAGTTTTGATTTCCTGTTTGCAGTTGCGGTTTATCAAGTAAACGTGTTAATTTCTTGTTTTAAATTATGTTTTTCCGGCTGGAATACATTTAAAGCATTTGAGTTCAAAATATGTTAGTTTCTTGATAGATAGTGTTGTTACCACAGTGTCTCACTTTTAGGATTAAATGTTACTAAGTTTTCGATTGGCTATGTTTATTAAAATTAGGCTCGGTAAAGAGACAACAGGAAATCTCTACCTCGTATCTCACTTTCGCCAATACCGCTTATTACCCGACACTTGGTGTGTTTTTAGCACGTCGTTTACGGATGTCTCTTGCGTTATTAAACTGGAATCAAATGGAGCAGTAAAGTACACGTTTTATTGAAACAAAATTACATCTAATGTGTGCTATTGTACCTAAACTTTATTTAAAATTATTTTAAGTTTAAAAGGTTTTTTATTTGCTGTAATAGCGTGCTTAATATATATTTCTGTAAAATATATGCAGGTTGTAGTGATGAATAGTTGAATGAATAGTGCTGCAGTCAGCTACGGATAGAAAATTTTAATAATTGATTTTTGAGGTTAATCGAGTGAAAGTTTGGATACAACTCGAGTGAGTAATAAACTTAACTTTAAAGAATATTAAGTCTTTTCTCCTTAAATTTATTTTTTGTATAAACCTCAAATATGCAAGATTACAAAATTCAGTATTTATTATTTATTCAGGTTTTACAACTACAATAATATTAATGGCTTTTAAATACTTTGTTAATCGTTTCGATTTTTTCTGTTGCATTTCCGACTTTGTTCTTAGTATATGATGTTTCAAGCAAGTTTTCCGACTATTCAATTCCTGTTGATTACGCCTTTCTTTAAAATCTTTATTCTTCAATTCCTATTTATTACGCATTTTTTAAAAATCTTTATTCCTATTGCACTATACCGGCTAAAAATACCTGTTTTATTGTGTTTCATCAGTACTGTTTGTCACTAAATGTTTTTATTATTTTTTTAATATTTTTTATTTTATTATTGTATATATTTCTTTTATGGAAAATTTTGTTTTATGTACATTACACTAGAATTAGAATATCTGAAGCTGTAAGAACTATAAAATAATTTAGATGGAGAACTTCAGTTATTTTTTCCCGAAAATTATAAATACGGTATAGCATTTTTGAAATTACTTCCATTTTTTCAATACGGTGACTAATTTAATTTTTTTAATAGAACCTCCTAATTTTTTTGCCGGTGTTGAAGACATTTTAAGACTTCTTTATTCTTCTTCACTATTCCCTATATTTAATTTTTCAGAAGCAACATCTGAAATCAGTCGGATCTGTGTACGTGTTTCTGCATACATAGGATAATTTGATCTCAGTCTACAGTGTTGCAAATTTACTCTTTTTTGTTGTTTTTTGAAGGGGTTTATTTATAATATTTCATTTTTTGTGTATTTTTTTTAATAAGTTTTATAAACTGTTATTTTTTTTAGATTTACAGTTTTATACCGCTTAAAATGTTCAAACTATATATATATATCTGTATACATATATGTATATATATATATATATATATATATATATATATATATATATATATATATACACACATTTTTTTTGTCTTCAGTCATTTGACTGATTTGATGCTTGTTTAATTTCGGTATACCCCCAACATTCTACATCCCTAACAATTTGTTTTACATATTCCAAACGTTGCCTGCCTGCAAAATTTTTTCCTTCTACCTGTCCCTCCAATATTAAAGCGACTATTCCAGGATGCCTTAATATGTGGTCTATAAGTCTCTCTCTTCTTTTAATTATATTTTTCCAAATGCTTCTTTCTTCATCGATTTGCCGCAGCACTTCTTTATTTGTCACTTTATCCACCCATTTGATGTTTAACATTCTCCTATAGCACCACATTTCCAAAGCTTCTATTTTCTTCTCAGGTACTCCGATCGTCCCAGTTTAACTTCCATATAAAGCGACGCTCCAAACATATACTTTCAAAAATATTTTCCTGACATTTAAATTAATTTTTGATGTAAACAAATTATATTTATGACTGAAGGCCCGTTTCGTCTGTGCTATTCGGCATTTTATATCGCTCCTACTTCGCCCATCTTTAGTAATTCTACTTTCCAAATAACAAAATTCTTCTACCTCCATAATCTTTTCTTCTCCTATTTCCACATTCAGTGGTCTACTCCATCTACAGTCATACGTCTACATCTACATCTAGTAGTCATCTACTCCAGTTAATGCTCTCTTAATTCAGATTTCAGATTTGTTTCTCCCCTTTCAGCCTCTTCAACTTCCTCTTCTTCTTCTTCTTCTTCTTCTTCTATAACATCATTTTCTAATTCATTTCCTCTGTATAACTCTTCAATATATTCCACCTACCTATCGATTTTGCCTTTCGTATTATAAATCTGTGTACCATCTTTGTTTAACACACTATTAGATTTTAATTTATGTATCCCAAAATTTTCTTTAACTTTCCTGTATGCTACGTCTATTTTACCAATGTTCATTTCTCTTTCAACTTCTGAATAGTTTTCTTTAATCCACTCTTCTTTCGCATAGTTTGCACTTTCTGTTTATAATATTTCTTAATTGTCGATAGTTCCTTTAACTTTCTTCATCACTAACATTCTTGTATTTTGTACGTCCATCCATCAGCTGTAATATATCATCTAAAATCCAAGGTTTTCTACCAGTTCTCTTTGTTCCGCCTAGGTTCGCTTCTGCTGATTTAAGAATTTCCTTTTTAACATTTTCCCATTCTTCTTCTACATTTTCTACCTTATCTTCTTTACTCACTCCTCTTGCGATGTCCTCTTCAAAAATCTTCTTTACCTCCTTTTCTTCAAGCTTCTCTAAATTCCACCGATTCATCTGTCACCTTTTCTTCAGGTTTTAAACCACAATCTACATTTCATTATCACTAAATTTTATCAATGTCTGCTCCAGGGTAAGTTTTACAGTCAACGAGTTGATTTCTAAATCTTTGCTTAACCATGATATAATCTATCTGATACCTTGCAGTATCACCTGACTTTTTCCATGTGTATATTCTTCTATTATGATTTTTAAACTGAGTGTTGGCAATTACTAAATTATACTTCGTGCAAAACTCTATAAGTCGGTCCCCTCTTTCATTCCTTTCCCCCAGCCCGTATTCACCCACTATATTTCCTTCCTTGCCTTTTCCAATGCTTGCATTCCAATCTCTAACTATTATTAAATTTTCATCCCAATTTATGCTTCGTCAATTTCTTCCTCATCATCATCAATCATCATCATCATCATCATCATCATCATCATCACTCTACCTCATCATCATCAAGGGCGCTTGTTGGCATGTAGATGTTAACAATCGTTGTCGGTTTAGGTTTTGATTTGATCCTTATTACAGTGATTCTATTGCTATGCATTTTGAAATATTCTATTCTCTTCCTTATCTTCTTGTTCATTACGAAACCTGCTCCTGCCTCCCCATTATTTAAAGCTGAGTTAATTATTCTAAAATCATCCAAAAGTCTTTTTCTCTTCTCACCGAACCTCGCTAATTTCTACTACATCTACACTTATCCTTTCCATTTCCCTCTTTAAATTTTCTAACCTACCAACCTTTTTTAGACATCTAACATTCCACACCCCGACTCGTAGAATGTTATTTTTTTATTTTCTGGTGAGCCCTTCCTTAGTAGTCCCCACCCGGTGATCCAAACGGGGAACTAGTTTACTTCCGGAATATTTTACCATCATTGCTATATGAAAATGCAGAGAGCTACATTTTCTTGGAAAAAAAACAGCTGTAGTTTTCCATTGCTTTCAGCTGCGAGGGCTGAGTGATGTTAATAAGGCCGTTTAAGTCGTCCTGAGCTACGCCCTTAACAGCTACTGAAAGAGCTGCTGCCCTCTTTCTGGAATCATTCCTTAGTCTGGCTCTCAACAGATACCTCTCCGATATGGTTGCACCTTCGGTCCAGCTACTCTGTATCACTGAGCACTCAAGCCCCCTCACCAACGGCAAGGTCTCATGATTTATATGGGGAGATGTGTATATATATAAATATTATAGTTTACTCGTTAGAGTAGCACAAAAGAAATTAGAAAATTTTGATTTATTACTAATTCTGATAAAATAAGTTATTTTTTTATAAAAATGAAAAACAATTACTGAAAATAATTTTTTGGAACATAATTATATCTTCAGAAAATGAAATCATACAGTTCAAGAAAAGTAGACAAATCTTTTTTTTTCGATTTTTTTGTTTTTTATTTAAATAGTAATAAAGTGGTGCTGTTCCTACGCTTGAATTTACTTAATGAAGTAGAAAATCCAATCAAATATTAAACTTAGAATTTTCCATCGTATACAGAAATTATACATCCTGCATCTTCGTTTTAAATAATCACCAACATCGACCATATTATGAATATCGACGTGACGGGGAATCCTCAGCATACCTCGATTTAATAACAGACTTTCGGCGTCATTACGAAACAGTAATATAGAGTAAATTTGCAAACGCTGCAAAGTTGAAACGTTGTTGAAAATATGTGCGTACGTATTGGAGATCCGAACCTGTTCTGGAAGCTGACTGGAAATCAGGTATTGCTGAACCCTGAACTTCAGCATTTAGGGAAAAATACCGAAGTATAAAAAACTAAAAATTTCTTTCGAAAATTTCTTTCGGTTTTCTTTCGAAAACCGGATGAAAAGATTAGGGATTTTTATAAAAAAAAAAAATTGACCGTCAGTTGGAAAAATGAGAGTGATTTTAATCATGCTAATATCGTATTTTTAATGTTCAGCCTCTTTTGTAGTTTTTTGTTGCTGTTTCAGTTTCAGATACCCCAACGCATATTTAATTTAACTAACTCTGTACTTTTCAATAGTGTCTACTAATAATGATTATTTAATAAACAAATGGCCATCTAGGTTTAGTTATTACGTCATATTTTTTTCTAAACGGTTTTTGAAGCGTTTTATTTTAATTTCTTTCCGTAATAGTATCGCATAGTTCCTTATTTTTATAATGTTTTTTTTTAATTTTTTGTTTAAAATAATATTTTTAATATCTAAGTAACTTAAAGGATATATAAAATTAAAGATACGTTATTGATAAATATGTTTTTTTATTATCTTTTTCATTATTGCTTTAATATTTTTAAGCATTATTGCATTAATGTTTTTCACCGCAGAGAAGATTTTATTGTAATTGCTTGATAAATGCTTGCGTAATTTTTACATGAGTGCCCAAAAAGGAGTATAATGTATTTTTGGGGTGTATCTATGTTCGTAGCAGTTCAATGACAACTGATTTAGATATATGACCCCACGTTGGAATCCTTACGTTACCGGGAGTTTCAAAGGCTATATCTCTTTCTCTTCTCTCTCTCTGTCTCTCTCTCTCTCTCTCTCTCTATATATATATATATATATATATATATATATATATATATATATATATAATAGTGGAGATTTTCTGGTTGAAGCACAAAATTTAATAAATTGGATTATTGGAACTGTGAACTGTGAGCCTCTATCACTGTGTAAGCTGGATTTGAACTGAATGATTGGAATAAATAATATTACAAAAATAATAGATTAAATTCACGTTAAAAAAAAAATTAAATAGATTTAAAAAATTTTCATTTTAATAATAATGGGCTTCTCGTGGAGCTTCGTATGAGGTTAGAGTGATGAGGTGTGGCGAGTACTTTGAGGCTAGACCAATCATCATCATCAACTGGCAACAATCGGGGTTCCGCTGGAGTGCTGTTTTGGAAGACGCAATAGGGTGCTCTTATAATGTCTCTGCAAACAATTGTCCGATTTTCAAAATTCAAACGGGGTATTTGTTAGTAGGTTAAAGGCTAACTTTTGCACGCATCAGGTACACTCTCGATCTAACAAATCACGGTTATTCGGAACTGTTGTTATATTTTCGCAACCAATCTTCCGATTTTCAAAATTCAAACCGGTGTTTGCTAGTATAATATATATGTTTAAAAAAAATGATGTAATTTTTTGACGGGCAGTATGTTCGATCATGTCAGCATGGTCTTTTTTCTTGTTTTTTTTTGTTGGTGCTGTGTATTTAGGGTGGATGTATGTTTGTTTCAAGGTAGCAGCTCAACGGCTGAACCGATTTAGGTGTGTGACCTCGTATTGGAATCCTTACGTTATCGGGAGTATCATAAGCTCTCTCTCTCTCTCTCTCTCCCTCCCTCCTTCTTTATATATATATATTCACACATATATGTTTAAATAGATTTAAAAACTTTGAAAAAAATTATACTACTTACAAATACTACATACAAAATTGTCACTCACACGCTCTTTAATTATCCTATATAAAAGAGCAATGTTTGTTAGCAGTATTATTTTTTTTGGCAGTCATGTTTTTTAATATTTATCCCATGTTTACCAGTGTAGTGCAATACAGTTAAAATACACTTCAACTATACCTACTTTAACGATACCACGATTTTACTTCTCGGCTAGACTAAAGTTGTTTCCGTTTGTTCCAAATTTTTTTCCGTAAAATATTCCACGTGAAACGTTCTATGTTCTATTATTACGTTGCGCCTTACAATTCTTTATTTATCCTTTTTTTTCGTAATAAAATCAATTCTTTTATAATTTCAACAGAATTATTGCACTCGATCAATATTATTTATAGTAAATAAATAAATTTCAACTTTATTTCGAAGTTAATTGATATGATTCATTAAATAAATATTTTTAAGAAGTCTTTGATTCTCATTGTTTAAAATATATTTAATCTCTGATATATAAACCGAACATGTAGCCTGCTAATAAATTTCAATAAACAATTTGACAAACGACTCCTTTAAAGTTAAATTTTGTGCCATTCCGTACAACGCATTATTTTACAGTACAACATAACATAATGCAGTGTATTATGATACGCATATTAAATTCAATATTTTTATAAATATTCGATTTACCTTGATTTATTTTTCAGTAGCTTATTTCTGTAAAATTAACATGTGTGTAAATAAATATTATTTTCACACACGTATTATTCTACAGCAACATTAAAAAAAACTTGCTATCGTCTTATTCTTATAAAATTATATATCTTTCTTTTTTCAACGTCATATTATATAACAGCATTTTATTAAGCAAAGCATTACGACCGAATTTATTTTAATCACGAAATCTATTCTTTTATTTTAATGACGATTAATCTTGCACTTTTTTCAAACATCTTATGTCTGAAAAAAATAAAAATACTGAAAAAATCAGTTAATTTTATTCACTTTTAGGATGAATGGTATTAATATATCCGGTAAGTAAGAAAGTTCATAGCTCATTCTGATGCGTAAATATGGACTTCATGATCAGTACTTAGCAATGAAATTTTATGCTGGATTTGGTTTTTACTATTATTATTATTATTGTTATTCTCATTATCGTCATCATTTCAGTTTCCGGGTAATGTCGTTATCCTGTTCCATCTTTGCAGTATTTCCTCGCTCTTCGTCTCTTTTCTTCACATGGGGGAATATTAAGGGTCTCTTTAGGGATTCTTGTATCTTCCATTTGTCCTTCACGTTTTTCTTTATTGTTTCTTTCAGGAAAGATATAATTAGATATATTACAACTGTTCATCGGGTAGTCTCATCTGCTCATGTCATCCCTATCCGGTATCTTAAAAAATCCATTTCTAAAGCCAGAAATGCATTTAAATATCTGCTTCTTTAGAATTCAAGACATGATATCGGTATCTATAGGTAACTGGCATTCGATAACATTAATTTCTTTTTTAACATCAACAAAATAAACTAAGAGATGTTTTCTTTTATTTTTATTTTGTTGGGCTTTTTGATGAATATTGTTTTTTTAAATTAATTTTATTAAATTTTTTTTTCCAACGATTTTTTAAATAATAACGTTTCGCCTTGAAAAAAGTATTTTTTTTCTTTTCATCATCAATCTCACGTTATAGGCGAAAGAAAAATTTTTCTCAAGAAATCTCTGATCATCTTCTCCTTGGTCTATAGGAATCTCTTCTGCTCCAAGCTGGATAATATAAAACCAAATTATGCAATCTTTCATCTGATATATTTTGAAGATAACCGATCCGATCGGATTTAAAAGTCAATTTTCTCAACGAGTCAAAAAATCAGAAGCTCGTATCAAATATAAACAATATCTAGTTATTTAGAATCATAAAAAACAAAAAATTTCATTTTTAATTACCGTTAATTAACAGCGAATGATCTGGATGATTCTTGAAATTATTTAAGAACAGATAGTTAAATATTTCATTTCAATCAAAATTACTCTACACATCGCCTAAAAAATACAAACAATAAGACTGAGATGAAATTTCTTAAATACAGTAATGGTATTTTAGCCCGACAGGAATTGCGTAATTTTAGAGATTTCTTATTACTTTTATTGTGCTATTATTACTTTTTTTTTCATTTCTCATCACACTTTCTAGTAAGTATAACTTGCTTGTTTAACTATTTTATCCTGTTATGTATGCCTTTCAATAATGAATCAGATGATTTGATACGTATGATTGCTGCGATGCAATAGAAGTAAATGATTTTTTTAATTTTAATTCTCAATTATATTTTAACCATAAATATCACCTAAATATAATTCATATGAATATAAGAAAAAATTTTGATGAATTTGTTTTTTACTTAAGTAATAGTAAAGTTAAGTTTCATATTATTATATTGACCTAACTTGGATCGGTGATGATATTGAATTTAATTTCAGTTTAGAAGGTTATTACCATAGTCTTTCAAAATAATAAATTCACAGAGAGTGATGACGGTATATGTTTATTTATAGATAAAAATATTAAACACGAAATAATGAAAGTAGAGTTAGAAAATGGGAATTCAGTTGGTATTAATTTTAGAATTGATAACGAGAATCATAAACTGATTGCCATTTATCGATCGCCTTCCCGGAACATACATTAGCTTAGATGCTTATCTACAGAAAATAAAGACGAATGATAACGTAATTTTATTAGGGGATACGAATTTGAATATTCTTGATAATAATAACCTGATAAATGAATTTCTTAGTATTATGCAACTATATGGATTTAGATAATATATGAACAAACCTACACGATTACAAAACAGTCTCAATGGCGAAATGCAGTCGACCAGTTGCATCGACCATATTTTCTTAAAGAGTGGTTCCGTTGGGCAGAATGATGTGATGGGGGCGATCCTGAAAACCGCTACCACTGACTATTACTGTACTTCTTTTCATTTGAAACTTATATATTTAAATTAAAAAAAGTTAAAAACATAAATTATTTATAATTAAAATTTTATTTCCTATAACTCTGGAACTAATGAAAATAAGTCTTATGATATACTTATACTACTTTGACGTATCATAGAAAAGTTCTCAATGAGGACTTATTACTGCAGTTAAGAAAAAATCCAAAATCCAAGTTGTTTTGGATTTTGGGCTTTTTTCGACACTTTTGGTTCAGTTGATTGCAATTAAAAGGGGAGGTGCACAACTAGATATTACAATAGTCCTAAATCCAAAATGTCTACATCCTGCGGCTAATCGTTTTTGAGTTATGCCAAGATACGTACATAAAAAAATACGTACGTAGAGACGTCACGCCGAAACTGGTCAAAATGGATTGATTAAAATTGGCTTGGTTTCTAATCTCATCATGTCAGCGATCAATATATTATTCAGCCGTTCTTCTTCTACAAAATTAATGTTTGAAAATTTTGTCTTCGTAATCAGTCTCGTTATAACTTTGTAGACATGTATTAAGATCGTCTTTTAAGTTATTCAGATTCCAATGAGCAAATAAAAAGTTTCCCAACTTTACCGACAGTATTTACTTGCTCAAATTGCATTTTTCTATGAAATGGAATGCATTCTTCCATAACCTTCATTAACTCTACAAAATGTAAAAATATGTTGTTTTTTTTTATTACAATGTTTTCAAGTTGCTCATACAAAATTTCTAAACTCGCGTTTTTTAATACTACTTTCACTCTATTTCATTCTTCTGTGTATTTCTGTTCATACTTATTCCGTTTTAGTTCTTTATTCTGCGTGACAAAATATTCTCTCACTAGCTACTATTCACTTCTTTTGTGGTAATTATTTCTAAGCATCTTCTCGATCGTGTACGGTATACTCTCATCTAATACACCGACTTTTACAAGATCCTTTGCATATTTCACACAACCCCTTTTTTTATAAATCCATAGGTTTACCGCGTGTTACAAGTGTAACATTGCTTTATCATGTCTCAGAACAAAATCGAAAATATTGGCAACTAGTTTCATGGTAAAAATACGTCTACCGCTCCTGCTACTTCTGCTTATGTTTTAGTGTCCGCTCTAGTATAAAGCGTTTAAATTTCTCTAAATCTTTATTTTATCTTAGTTTTTTCAGTTTTTACTGCAATATTTATGTTTGCATTATATTACTTAGATCTTTTTGCAAGGTTGGTTATATATTGTAAGTAATCTCCACGTTTTCCGGTGTGCAAAAAAATATTTTTTTTTTTACTTTTGCGTTATTTAAATTCGGCATTAACCTTTTGAGTCTATCTGGCAGTATTCTTAACAATGTGTAGCTGTTTAGTATTGTCCAAACTGATGACTCGATATTTCACTTACTACGTATAATGTTTACTAAATTGCTATAAGATCCATAATTTTTATATCAGATCTCTCATAGTAAGTATTTCAAAAACTTATAATTGCTTTGTACTTTTAATTGTATGCACAGTGTGTTACATCCGTTATACGGTTTCAAGATGTAAGTGAAAGCAAACAGTAGAGAGAGATATTCATCGAATAATAATGCAACAAGCAGAAGCATGAAACACTTTTACTCTCTATTGAATAATCTCTATGAATAATATTTAATTGTTGTTGATAACACCCTATTATTTACCCATTATTTTAATTTCTATTCCGATGAATGGCTAATTCTTTGTGGTAGTTGCAGATAGTAAAAAAAATTTCAAGTTGAACCAAAATTATTCTAAGTTCATATAAAACCACTCAGTAGAAAATCTGAGACTGTACAAGACTAAACTTCACTTACACTCATACATATCATCCTCATTCATCCTCTGAAGTAATACCTGACGGTTATTCCGGAGGCTAAACAGGAAAAAAGTAGAAAACCTGTATTGAACTACTTACAATCCATGTAATATAATACACATCTGTATGTAACATAAAATTATGTTCTTCTATGTACGTATTAAATTCGTCCTTTGTTACCAAAGTATAGTTTGTTTCTTTCAAGAGTGAGATTATAGGCAAAATTATACGGAACTTACTATTTCTAAAGAATTATGGGCGAAATAATAAAGTTAAGAGTTTGAAAAGGAGTTACGGAATATAAGAAATGATTGACTTATTCTGAATTCTAATTTCTTTGTTCTCTTCTAATTTTTTTGTTCTAAATGTTAACACCTCGTGCCTGCTCTCTGGGTCTTTTAGTACCTCTTGTATGAATATGACAAAATTGTGAATCAGAACACTGTTCTATGTTAATCTTCATTTGATTTACGATTTACATTTTTTCACTCTTTTTTTAACACATTCGTATAAATCGGTTACATGTTATTTTATTTATAAAAATAAACTTTTAATCTTAGTTAAACTCTTTTGGTTTAGAAAGATTTGATGAAGTTTGTTCTGTTGTAACGAAGTCAAGATGTTTTGCAGCTTTCGATTCAGAATCGACCGGTAAAAGTACTGTCCATTTGAATAATTTATATTATATCAAATGCGTCAGTATATAAAGTACAAAGAGTAGCGTCAGAATAAAAAGTTTTACAAGAAATTTACAGCCAAATCAACTAATCAAATAATAACGCAAAACTTATTGCCGTAAAAAGATTTATTTGTTATAGAGATGATTAAAATTTCAGTGAAATAGGAATTCAGCCGAATAAAAAGATATTGAAAAAGGATTAAGGGAAGACTAAAATATTAATCCTTGAAGTTTCAAGTTACTTAGATGAATTGGTGTTTTGAAATAAAAACTCTTTCGGTTCTCTTTTAAACTTAAAAACAGTTGATTTACTACAGATACGTCAGGGAATTGACATTTAAAATGTATTTCCGAAGAAGGAAGCTTTTTTAGAAAAAAAAAAATTAATAGATCAGATATTCTCAGATTCTCGTCTCATTACTGTGGCTGAATACAAAAAAATGTTAGTTGAATGTTTTGCACGTAAAATAGTTTCCAGAGCATTCAAATATGAACATTCAATATGTCGTGACTTACTAAAAATGCCCTTTTACAGAACCATTCTGATTTAGATTAAGCTTATGTTATTCTTAAACTATTTTCTCTAATATTAAAACCTGTTTTAATTTTTCCAGACGTATACAATATTATCGTACTATAAATGTAATTCACTATACAATCACTAAATTTTTAAGAAAAGTAAACATTGGAGGAGATTCGAAATATGTATGTCCACTATTTACCTTAACGTACTCGTTCATAAATCAAAATCTACTTATGATGAACGTCTGTAATAAGTAACATCATACTTATGATTGTTATAATGCCAGAAACAAACGAGGAATTCACAACATACAATAATGGCATAATCAAGTAAAGTTATGCCTCAACAAAAGAAAAAAGTGAATCGGGGCATGAAGTTCTACATCTATTATCAAAAGATAAAATATCTATCCGAGCTCATTTCTACCTATTTGCCTATGTCGAAATTACTGTCAGAACACTTTTTCAGATATCTCATTCGGTAGCCTAGAGACCTTTCTTATTTCGTAATCACAAATACTTGCTAAATCAATTTAAGAAATCTGTGTGTATCGTAACCTTTTGACGTTCCACCGAACTCCTTAAGGAGTCCTGTTTGATAACGAATAATAAGTAGATATTAGTATTATATCAAAGTAGGTATTAGTATATCAAATTAACTCACCGGGTTGGTCTAGTGGTGAACGCGTCTTCCCAAATCAGCTGATTTGGAAGTCGAGAGTTCCAGCGTTCAAGTCCTAGTAAAGCCAGTTATTTTTACACGGATTTGAATAACTAGACGTGGATACCGGTGTTCTTTGGTGGTTGGGTTTCAATTAACCACACATCTCAGGAATGGTCGAACTGAGAATGTACAAGACTACACTTCATTTACACTCATACATATCATCCTCATTCATCCTCTGAAGTATTATCTAAACGGTAGTTGCCGGAGGCTAAACAGGAAAAAGAGAGTATGTCAAATTAAGTAATTAGTATGATCAAATTAACGATAATTACTCCTGAACTTTTTCAGAGTTGAAAGCCGCCACTGGATTTGCTTGAAACTTATTCGGTGATTTACTTGTACTAATATTTCTTTCATCCCTCCCCCCACACTAGAACAGCAAGCCGATAACAGTTTTCGATACTATGTAATGGTCACTCATAATTACTTTAATCTGATTTTCAGACCCGGTTGATGTAATCGAATCCGCTGCCCCGGAAATTTCTTGGAAGTCACACTTTTTCTACAGAATACGTAACATTGTCGCTTACCGTGTAGTACTCCTGAAAAGCACCTCATGAAATTTCTAGATATTATTAAAAATTATAATTTAACATAATAAAGTACATTTTTTTAACTTTATCAATCTACAACGATTAATCGACTACAGAGGTCAGTTATTTCAATGGGAAATAATTTGTCTTATATATTTTCAAATGCATCTGTCATTATTTTTACATCGCCCAATAATCTATGTATAATATCAAAATGCGTGCCTCATTACTATTTTGTTTACGCATAGATTCCCATACATACTGTATTTTTTCTCCGTTCATGTATTCTTTCCCACCTTAACATCATTCGATTATTATGTCTTAAAAAACTGTTCTATTCTGTAAAATCTGCCACTTAATGCAAGCATTAAGATGAAAATAATTTCTGTTATGTCTGTTACTTTGTGAAAATTTTATCAAATATATATATATATATATAAAATGTGATTTTTATTGTGTTCACGAATTAATTTTATATCTAAAAATTTTAATTTGCGTTTACTTTCAGTTTCAATGATAAATGTCTTTTAAGAATTCATTTTAATCTTTTAACAAAATTTGCTTCATGAGATTGTTTTAAAACAGCAAAAATACCATTTGCCTATATCAACCGAACTAATACGACATATTTAAATTCTATTTAGCTTTTATTTGTAACTTACCCCCACAATAAAAGCCTAAACTCCAGACAGAGCTTACCTATTTCTTTCCATCTATTTGCTCATGAAAATCGGTATTAGAATTAAAAGTGTTTTTTACTTTCTTGTACGAAGTAAGGACATATTGTGATCGGGAAAAATTTCGATTTTCATATTTCAACAGAAATATCCATTTTGATCATCCCTGAATCCATTTTGACCAGTTTCGGCGTGACGTCTCTACGTACGTATTTTTTTATGTACGTATCTTGGCATAACTCAAAAACGATTAGCAGGATGTTGAAATTTTGGATTTTGGACTATTGTAATATCTAGTTCTGCACCTTCCCTTTTGATTGTAATCAACTGAACCGAAAGTGTCGAAAAGAGCCCAAAAACCAAAACAACTTGGATTTTGGATTTTTCTTAACTGCAGTAATAAGTCCTCATTGAGAACTTTTCTATGATACGTCAAAGTAGTATAAGTATATCATAAGACTTATTTTCATTAGTTCCAGAGTTATAGGAAATAAAATTTTAATTATAAATATTTGGATCTTACAAGTGAAGGCACATCGGTTCAAATCAGACTTCATCTCCTATTTTTTTTCTTTTTTTTAATTTATGTTTTTAACTTTTTTTAATTTAAATATATTGGTTTAATAATTAACCCGTGATTGTAAAAACATTTTTACAATAAATAATAATTCAATAACAATAAAAATAAATATGAAAGAATCAGAAATTAGAGAAATAAAATTTTATATAATTTTAAAAATGTGTATATGCAATTTAATAGGCATTATAGTACTTTCGTAGTCCCTATTGACATTTAACAGACGAAGTATGCTTTTATTTCAAGCCAAATTTATGTAAACGGTTTTTTGAGCGTAATCTTTTTTTTTGACTTTATCTTATAATCCGTTTGGCAAAACGATTTTCTGTACTTTCTTGTATTCTAAAATAAATGTTTATATTAAATTAAATCTTCGAATTCTTCATTGAATTTATCTAATTTAATTTGCAGGATGCATATATTTATATTATGCAGGTAAAATTTACTTACGTAAGAAATAATAAACTCATGAGTGCGCGTATATACATGAGCATTTAACCGTTCTGAATGACTGTCATCCTTGTTTTTCGTAGATAATTAGAACTCTCTAAGACGCTAGAGATCCCGGTTTCTGCTTTCACGTAAAAGCATGTAATCAATTCGAAACACTTTTACGAGAAAAATTCTATTGTTGAAAAACTGTTCCATTTTTATCAGTCTATAAGATCAGGACGCACCAATTTGTTAATAGGTAATTGAAATGTAAATTTCTGTCATATGATAAAATATTCATATTATCAGTGAATTTAAATTGAAACGGATAAGTGTTACATCATGTTTGAAAGGCAATTATTATTCTAATTAAATAATTTTTTTTTATCTGAAGTTAAATTTTCTACCTCATAGTAAGCTGTTATTAAAATAAGGCAGTCAGTAATTTTCTAGTGTTAAATGTACCAATATGAAAAAAATAAGGAAATTCCATTAATTAAATTCCATTTATCAAAGTATTTTTGTAAATGGCTATTTTGATTTAGTAGAATTTAAGTACAATTGAACCTGTGTGACAAAAAACTTTCGTTATGTTATTAGCAAAGATGAAAGTGGGTATCACTTTTTTCTTTTTTTTTCAAAAACAACAATAAAAACCCTCATTTTTACATTTATATAATAATAACCAAATAACATGTAATTTAAATATTATACAATAAATCATAGCGAAAACTTTGTATATCAAAAACAGCTACACATACTCAAAGTATTGAAAGTTTATGGTAGCGAGCTAAAAATCGCGATATAAAGGAATGTGGCACTAGATGCGCGTTGATGGATTCGTATTTATGTGAATTTTTGTGGCGAGAAAATAATGAAGGTAACAATTTGTTTGAGGAAAGTAACAGTACAATAAAATAGAAAAATAATATTTATGAATTTAATTTAGATTTAGCTTTAAATGTTAGTGAAGATATGTGAATAAGCAGCATTGTTTATATTGTTTATTTCTAATAAATATATTGATTATTGAAAAAAAAAAGTGTTTTTTACATACATAAAAAATCTGATGTGGACACTTCATGACTTCTATGTACGCCTAAATTACATATACACTTTTCTTTTTTTTTAATGGAACGTACATAAAATTTTTATTTCATTAATAATTTCTGATATTTTTTATTGTTATTATGAATTATTATTTATCGTAAAAAAAATTTACAATCGGAGGTTAATAATTATTAATAAATCAATATATTTAAATTAAAAAAAAGTTATAAAAATGAAAAGGAGATGAAGTCTGATTTGAACCGATATGCCTTGTAAGATGCAAATATTTCATTAATTAAAATTTTATTTGTCGTTTTAATTTTTTGCTGCACTTCATTTAAACTTATTTCATTTGAAAGTGTGATAAAGTTAACAGTTACAGTTGCATTGTGGTGGACATCACATTATTTTGTGGTGTCCGTGTCATCATTTTACATTAATTTATATATTAATTTTGTTTCACGTCACTCAAGTAGTTGCGTGGTGTAAGTAAGAACGTATCGAATCTGTAACCGTGCACACTTCGGTTTGATTCCGTTTTCATATACATATATTATTTTTAACTTTTTTTTAAATTTAAATATATTGTTTTATTAATAATTATTAACCTCTGCCAAAATTGTAGAATTAAAATGAAAAGTATATTATTATTTCATTAATAATTTCTGATGTTTTTCATATTTTTTTCAATCAGAGTTTAATAATTATTAATAAATCAATATATTTAAACCAAAAAAACAAAGGAAATGAAGTTGTATTCGAGCCGATTTGCTTTCCCCTTGCAAGATCCAAATATTTCATTAATTAAAATGTTATTTGCCTATAACTCTAGAACCAATGAAAATAAGTACCACTTATGATATATCGTTGAAAAGCTTTTAGTCCAGTCGATTGCAATAAAAAGGGGAAGGGGAGGTGCACAATTAGATGCTACAACAATCCTAAAACCAAAATTACAACATTCTACGGGTAATCGTTTTTGAGTTATGCGAATACATACGTACGTACAGACGTCACGCCGAACCTAGTCAAAATGAATTCAGGGATGTTCAAAATGGATATTTGCGTTGAAATCTGAAAACCGAAATTTTTCACGAACTTAGTACTTCCTTTATTTTGTACAAGGAAGTAAAAAGGGTTATTGGATTGTTTTAATAAACAATATGTTTCGGATGTTAAACTGGTTATTAAAAAAAAATAAATAAAAAAAAAACCAAAAAAAAACTGGTTATTTGGTTACTTCAAAAAATAAAAAATGGTACCCGTTTACCGAATAATGACCGAATGTACTGAATTTACAAACAACATATTATAAGCCCTTTATCGGCTCATTTTAACAGCTGATCTATTCTCATATATATTTTTAGGAGGTTCGAATTACTTCATTACAAAGGGGGTAAATCATTTCCAGTCCGCGTTTTTAGAATTATATAAAAAAATAAATTATTCTGCAACTTTAGTTATTTATTTAAATTATTAAAACAAGTCTGAGAAAGACGTAAGATCATCTTTTGAAAGTCCAGTTAAATATTTGAAAACAAATTCGTCACTCACAATTTATGAGAAACATTAGTAACTTTTATAAAGATTGAACTTATGTGTTTTAGGCAGATTATTTTATGTTTTTCTTGATAGTTGTAGAAAATCAGTTTCTAATTCTGAATTTTTATCCTTCACTAAAAATTTAACTATTTTTTATATTTAAAACAAAACCCAGTCAGTCAATCAAAGAATTGATCCATTATTGATTTATCAATGGAAAAAAGCAGTAAATTTTAATCTCAATACTCATTCATTATACTGCGAAATTGTGGATTGGCTTTGACATTATTTGCTTGAAATATTACGCAAGTTCTGTAATTTAAAATCTATGATAGTTTTCAATCCTGTAGTAACTTGCATATTAAATTATTTTATGAACTACGGTCATACTTCGATTCCCATAACACCAGCGATAAAAACAAATATAATATTGGTTGTTGTAGTTTCACTTGACATGTTGTGTACAGTTTATGTAAACAAAAACAACATTGTAACAGAATAAAGGTTGTACATCAAACAACACATTCTTTCTTTTCTTATATATGCACAATTTAAACGTTATTTTTTTTTTGTAACTATTTTCATCAAAACACCAAAGCATAGGTTTTATATCGGAGATGAAACATCTTTCTTGTCTTTTTTTCCTAACTGGTATTACGTGACTAATCTTTTCAAAACTTAGAAATCTCTCTAAATTCCGTGAATTCGTTCATAACAAAGAGATAATCGCACTGGGCATCACGAATGATTGGCGAGCCAATTATCTCCATTTATACCGGTCAATTTTTTGTTTATCACACAAAAACAGCGGAACAAATTATAACTTGCACTGACAATTAATTTTAATTATTAGTGAAACATATTTTTTCACAAAATATTCACTAGGAATTTCCACGTGTAATATAAATTTTACATTATTTATATACAAAGTATATAAAATTTTCTTTAATTTACTATCTCTAAATTCATCATTAAATAATCCTGAACTAAAAATGAAAACACAAATTTGAAAGAAATATAGTTTTTTTTTTTTTTTATTAATTTTGACTTGAATACGCTCCTGATCGCAATAAAAAATAGAAAATTGTGTTTTATAACTGTTTGGTCTTAAAAGGTTTTGTTGAAATTATATTTTCTGTTTCTATGAATCAGCGGTAGTAATACTCTTATCACAGTTCAAAGGGAAGGCGGGTAGCACCGCTGCTAGTACTTCGTAAAAGTGATGGCTAAGTGGATACAAATCGATTTTGTACTGGGAACTCAAAGTTCGATTTGTAACTTCAGATTACTTAATCGCTCTCGAAACAACTGACAAAACGTTTTTGTTCTGCTCCAGATCCCTTGTTACTGTATTCTTTTTGAAAAAAGTGCATTGGCTTGACAAAATGTTAAAATGCATAAAATTAATGAATAAATTTATCATTTTTCCAACGCATGATTCTATATTTAATTTATCTTACGTTCATGGAGCTGATGAAATCGAAATCTCATTGAAGTGAAATTTTATATATTACATAATGTAATTACATGTAACTGCATTTGGAATGCAGAATAAATGTATATCCTTCAGTTTTTAAGTTGATTTCTTGGTAAAATGTCTGCTGGATTTTGATTCAAATGTTTACTCCTTCGCCAAACGAATAGGTATTATGAAATATAAATATTAATGCAATATTATAATATTATTAATTTAATTATACAATGTTATACATATATAAAATTAATATAAATATTGCTGATATATAAGTAGTGTATTTTATTCGTAGTTTATTTCCTTCGATTAGAATCAAGTAGTTTGTGATCGGATTGTATGTACGTGTTCGAAATCGGAAGTTTTTAACAGATGCTATTTGTTATCCAGATATTAATCTGCTTTTGTACGCTGCTTCTGAGCGGAACGAATTCGCTGCTGTGTCATTACTCTTGACCTATTTAACGCCCATATTTATCTGAGGTTCGTTTTCTTCGCTGTCGTAGCCAATGTCTACTACCGATTTGGATGCTGATAAACTTCAAACATTTTTGATAAGATACCTGCATATGTTTAAACATTAAACTGGCTGTAAATTATAATTTCGTCAGCTTCAATTTTACATTTAAAAATGATAACTTGATCGGTCATTTTCATACACAATTAAATTACAGTCTAAAGATTTCTATCGCTCTCTTTATCATCCCTTCACAGAACTATAAGCTTCGTTTAAGCCTTAAAAGTTATTTATTTTCATATATTTTTGTCGTCTTTTTATTTAATTTATTTGGAACTGTTTTGGAATAACAGGATTTGAAAAGTTTTTGAAAAGATTTTTTTTTCAAGTCGTTAGTAAATAAATTTATCTTAATAAGGTTCTTAGTACTGTTAATCTGTTATTTGTTAGCTTATTTTGTAATTATTTTTATATTCATAGTGCTTTTCTATTTTAAAAAATCAATTTCCGATTAAAGTTACGACAAATTTATATTTATCCCATTATTGGACTCTCTACTACATCTCGAAAAACTGCTTTAGTTTAATCGCCTAAGAGGATATCATTGATGATTGATTAAACCCTATTCTATGAACTATACAGTTTACATGTAGATACCCCTGACTTCAATATCGATTGCTTCGCTTGTCCTGTCGTTTGCCTGTTATAAATCATTTATTGAATTGCCAATTTAACAGGAACGCTCTGCGCTTGACCTCTTGTCTACTAAATACAGTCCGTCGTAAGATGTACTGAATAAGTGAATGACACGATGAAAAGTGAAATTAGCAATTTAATTTTGCTTTGTTCAAATAACTACTTTCATCCATAAATGAGGTCTCTACCCAATAAAACTCTGCGTGTTTAAAATTTAAGAACGCATTAAAGAAATTAAACTATATAAACTATATATTAAACATATATAGTAATAATTATTTTATTTCATGAATTTGACCGTGGTTATTATTTGTTTCAATTTATATTCTTACCTAAGAGCTGTAAAGAAGTTTACTAAATTTTATTAAAATTACCAGATTAATTTCAAGTACGGTAATTGATCAGACAGGATTGTCGTAAAGCAACACGTATTCATTTTTTTACATCTTGATCGCGGTTGTTTATTTTATGAAAGCTGTCGAAGACACATTTATCTGATAATTGAAACCCGTTTAGATTTACATGGAATACGAGCATTGTATTATTTGTTACATTGAAATCGATATTAAAGTGTGTTTGTTTAAAATAATAATACACTCGTCGGACAAAAACATTTTGTTTTGACAACCTGTAGACGATAACAAAGGTCTTTTATTCAGTTGTCACGGAACAAACACAGTATTGATTTGTTTTATGCAGATGATTTACTGAAGTAAATAAAAGAAATGTAATAATAGTATTCTGCAATTTATTTGTTTTTAGTAAATACCATTTATTGCTAACAGTTATTTAGATATTAGATTGTCATTCGATCTAATAACAGAATTGTAATCCGTACAGCGGAATTTTTAACCGTGCTGGTAGAATGTTAAATGCGATACCGTGAATGCTTTCAGTTGGTTTTTGGTGTTTTTAAAACCTGGGAAGCTCATTTTCAATTTATTGGACAAATTACGAGTATATGGAACTGCCTCAGGCGCTGTTCATTGATTTGTATGATATCAATAGTCTTTTTTGAAAGTATACACTGATAACTTGCAACAAGATCGGCCAAATTTATGTTAAATATGTTTATACTGTCCTACATAGATCACGTTTCATCCAGCTATGAAGACTTAACTTACTTGCTTTTGAACACTTCGTACGATATTTCTAAGGTTTTTTTATACAATCACCGATGATATAGCATAAAAAATAATACCTACAAAATTTTTATCTGTCCAGAGGCAATCACTATTGCGCCATATCTGTCTACATTCTCTTTCATTCCTGACAAAAATTTGAGTTTTTGATTTGTTTCCATTTCTTTTTACATCTATAAACTATGTAGAATTATTCTTTTATCGGATAATGTTAGAGTAGGATTTTCTTTTGTGCGTAATATGGTGTAGATTCGGAAACTATGACATATTCTAATAAACAGAATCTTACTTTACGTATTTTGTTATTATTTGATTCGGTTTGAAAATTTTTTCATTTCTGCACTGCAGTGAACCTGTTTATTAACACAATTTCCTGTGTTTTATAAGATTTTTTTTTTTAGAACTATTTACCGTTTAACAATATTAAACTATAACCGTTTAACTAAACTATAAACCGTTTAATAATATTTATAAATACAACTGCTATTAGAAATGTTATCTATTTATACAAGAAAGCCCTTCATGTTTACTTTGGTTGTCTTATTTAATAAATGGTATTTGCCACTTCAATATTTACAAACTTAATATCTTATCTAACTATGGTTTCGATCTTATGAGATATTTTGCGTAAAATTTACCAATGTTATTCCAATTGATTGATTGATTTTATTCCGGTACTTTTCAAATATTTAGTGCAACTTTTTTCTTGATTCGGATACATAGATAGCCCCGTCCCCTATTCACTTTTATCAGATTACCTTCAGATTGTTATATCCATGAATCATCAGGATGTTTTTTTAATTAGAACACAACAACAGAATGATTTACGGTGACAGGATCGAGGAGCCTTTAGTGTTAAACTAAAATTGATTTAGCCAGGTCTCGAAATATTAACTTTTCGTACATTAGCGATAATCGTATGCGCCACTCCACCTCAGATTATTGTTGAGTTCTCATTTTTTTATTATAATCTTGTTACCTGTAACAGCATACCTAGAATAAGGAAGTTATTAGATACTGTTCAAGGTCTACCCGGACATTAACCGACCTTGTGCTGTAGCTTGCGAAAGTGTTAAGTGTGATGAATGGTGGCGATATCTTCTTCAAAGTATTGGAAGTTAGCGATTCTTAACATTTGGAAGTCACAAATGTTTTTTAACGAAGCTCTCTTTTTCAAAAGTACCTTGTCATTTTTGCGTGAATAGCTAACAGCTGCTTTGAAGTTTTCTTTTTAACGTTTCAAATTCTTCTATGTCGTCAAATTTTCTTCCTTTTAAGGAATTTTTTTAATTTAGGGAACAGGAAGAAGTTGCAGGAAGCTACAAATTCTGTACATTAGATACGTGCAACTTCTGAAATAGCTATACGCTATTCTTTTTGGCAATGAAGATGCAAAATCCTATCTTTCATGAAAGTTAAGATGAACGGTCAGGTGCGCTATCGTGATGGGTTACCGACGGGATAACGTGTCAGCCTCATACGTACCTACGAGATTACAACATACACACACTGTATAATACTATAGTAAAATGTTGGATTCTCAACAAACACCATCCTGTAAGAGTATCAAATGTTAAGAAATATTTCAATCTTAAAGTTATTTATTCACTGACTTCTTCATTCGAACTAAACTCTTTTTCTTCCAGCTCTTCCTTCAGTAAGCAAAACCATGAATCTTGTCTGGTACCAGGCGAGAACTGTTTGTTTGGTAAGTGGTTAAAGAACTCAAAAGTTTGAAGGAAAAGGGAGTTTTTGAAGGCGGTACGAAATCAAGAGTTGTTCTAAAGCAAAGTCATGACTTCTGAAAGTTTATCACGCCTTTTAGACTCGATTTTCCTCTTCAAATCTGATATTAACTTACACTGATCGTCACTATTCAACTGGATGAGTCAAACCAAAAAGGACCTAACACATTTTATGTTGTTATCATCATCATTTTCCGGTGGAAATACGAGTTTAAATTGTTTTGTTCTAATTAATAATGTATATTCCCACATTGGCCTTTACCGGCTATTCTTGTATACAAAGGGATGAAACATATTTCGTCAACGATTGTCATTCGTGTGATAAATGAATTTTTTGTACCTTAATATTGTTTCAAATGCTTTGATGTAATTTTCAAACAATTCTTGTTGCATATGTCCTGAATTTTTCTTACGCCCTCAAAGAGCTATGCTTATACGTAAAACTATGATTGAATTATAGAACTGATACCGAAATCATTTAAAAATTTCTAGATTTTCTCTCGTCGATGTGCACAAATAGTCGGTTCAACAATTTTAATAATGATCCATTGGTCTTGATGCGTGACACCTCTTTAACCGCTTTCCATCACAAAGAGAAGTCCCAACATTTTTTAAATAAACCTATTTATCCGCTCCTAGATATTGTTTGACGCAAACTCTTTCAGCCTGGTCTATTTTGTGTATCATATCGATGATCCATACCCTCTGAACAAATTAAGCTTATCACTATTCGCATTCCTTCATGCTACAAACAAGTGAAAATTTGTAAAATAATTTAGTATTAAAGTATCAGACACCAAATCAAAGATTAAATAATCGAACTCACACAGGTTCTGTGAGACTATGGATAATAACAATAACATAAACTTAATTTTATCTGATCTCGATCGGAAGACAAAACCGTCTTTGCTGTTTTACTTCCCTTACGTAAAGTTATGTAACTAAGTGTTAGTAACTTTACACCGGTTTTTCCGCATAAAATCACGATGCTTTTCAAGCATCACTAAATTATTAGTGATGCTTGTCGGATTACGGCAAATTGTAAGATAATTCCAAGTAAAGAACCAGAATTTTTTTGAAACTCGTTGGGTGAAATGTCAAATAAACTTTGCAAAGAAATTTAATGTACATATATTAAAAAAAAAACTTTGTATGAGAGTGGTATACACTACTCTATAATGGGTAATATTTATATATTAAGTACTACGATTTTAATCATTTTTATGGCAATTCATGAAATGGGATAAGAAGTAACTAATTTTATTTCAGACTGATAGATAATGATTTATAACAGGAATTTATACTTTTTTTTGTTTCTTTTTAATCTTAAAAGTATTATTTTTAATTGTAAAAGTATTCAACCACGCTGGTTGTTCCAACCAGTATCTCTTTAACAGTAACTCGTAAATACTTAACAGTATTAAATAGCAGAGAGACATCCAAGATAGAGAGACGGTTTTTTACGATTGTAGTTACATTCGCTTAAATATTTTAATAACCGGATCAACGTTATTGATTTTGTTCCAGAATAACTTTTCCCCTTAGGGGAGATATAACTTCATCTGTGAACGTTTTTACATTCAACATTTTTTATAACGGATCGCGATGCGATAAATGAATGGAATACGTCAAAATTAATGAACGAGGTACATGTTCTTGTTGAATAGTACATGATCAGTATGAACTCATAAATTTATTCTACTTCAATTATTTTTGGTTTGGTATTGAATTGAGTGTACTTTTTGTTGAAACAGACCAAGGGTGAGACACAGACAGACAGAAAACTCGACAAAAGTGATTCTTTATCTAAGTAAAAAAATAAAAAAGGTGAATTCATAATTTTAAAAGATACTAAAATTCCGGTACGTCATTATAAATTAAAATAATCGAATCCCAGTTAGATATAGCATGTTCATTCACTTCATAATTTGATACCATACTCGAACTTTCAGGATATAAGTATTGAATAACTATAAAAAATAAGAAATATAATAGGGGAATTTTTTTGATGATTTTTGTAAAAGTTGTTATTGTAGTCTGTAAATATTGTATATACTGAAATAGGGTACTATGAGAGTATTTTCTATGGCAACATCACTTGTAATAAAGTTCCTGAAAAATTGAATTTACATAAGATCTTTGTGTTGTTTGCTGGGGAAATTTTTGAAAGGCAAAAGGTTCATTTTTCTGGAATTAACTTCAGAAGAGAGTCTAATAAATGTGGTATCAACACGCCAAGCCAGGAATGAATTTAGCATTAAAGAAGTTTGTAACATTATTTGATCGAATCTATTTGTGTAAATGATTTTTAATTACTTCTTACAATTTCACATTAAAACCACAATAATAAGATATTTATATTTAGGACATTAATAGATTAATTAAAAAATACTTCTAGTTGCTATTACGACGTATTAATTTAGGAATAATATTTATTTAAGATTTTAATATTTTGGATTGTTATTTATTTGGATTGACAGTAAAAATTCACCTTATCAATACTTGCATCATCATGTGTTTCATATTTTAAACCCCGCTTAATTGTTAGCAACTGCAGAACAAATGAGCAGCTTATATAAAAATCCTGCTCGCTTAGATCTCAGGTTTCTTTTCAGAAACCTCATTTCAGAAAAATAGAAAACATTTTGTGCTAATTTTACTAAACTAATTTAATTTTTACTACCTAATATAATTTTTCTGACAGTGAATTCCAGTTGTTAGTCTAGCGTGTAATGTATTTCACACTATTCTATCTGGCACTAAATTTATATTAATCCCTTAGTGGTTACTCTCAGATTGAAAGAAGCGTCGTAATTCAACTTATTCTACTCATTCATCTTCATTAGTTATGCTTTTAAGTACCTTCCTAGTGGAAAGTGTGAATTGATATTCATACGTAAAATAGTTTTTCGTAGCTTTGCCTGAATCTTAACGCGGTTTATCGTTTGTGATTTTGGTGTTATTACTATTATACTGTTAGTATACCCGGTGTGAGAATCCGATACTTACGTTTGGAATTCTGTTTGCATTTAAAAGTTGAAAATAAGAATCTTCATATTCATCTAATCGTCATTAGTTAACGTATTTGATATTTTTTCAGCCCTTAAAACTAACTAGAGTAAACGCCCGAGTGATACGTACAGAAGACTAATATAATGGCGAAAGTTTTAGACTCGAAGAGTTTAGTTATTAATAGTACAAAACTTTGTCAAATACTTGAAGACCTTCTAAATTTACCTGCTAGTAGTTTATTGAAAGAACCCTTACGAGTTGGGAAAGCAGAGAATTAGAATAAAACAATAATCAGGTTTCTCATAAACATAGGGTATAAATTCTTTGGACTGAAGGTAAAATTCTTGATTTTTTCTGAAAACAAAGTATCATTGTTTTCATTTCTGTTGAACTCTGGTTGGCAGTGAGAAATACAATGTAATAAGATATTTGCACCCGATATTATGTAAACATTCACATTTGACGTCTAACTGGGTGCATGAATTGCAATGCTCATTTATTTGTTATATATTTTGTTAATATACCTAGCGTTAACACTCATCAAACAAATTTAAATGTGAGTTTTATAAAAAACTGAGTAAATTTAACAAATAAAGATATGTACACGTAGGAAAAGCACTCGAAATTTGTAAAACAATTTGCATCTCTGTAGATTTTATTGTGAGGACATCAAAGCACCCAGTCAGTAAATAAGTATTATTTATTTATTTATTTTTCTTACTTTTTATTTGTTTACTTGATGAAGCTATTTATTGTATTTTCTGAGAAGAAAAGTATAAATGGTGTTGACTCGTTATCAAAAGTTTAGTAGCTAAAGCAACAAACAACAATCAATATTTATAAACACACAGTAAAATAATATTCAATGAACACCGGCTAAAAATGAATCATATTTACAACACTAATAAATTTTTATTTATTAGTTAACTATTTTTGAGTTATTTAATAATACTATTAGAGGTATTCTAATTTTTTTTTTTACTGTGCCCATTCAAATCTGAATTGCTTAAAATTAACTGTAATATTACCGTTAAAAAATATACTGTCGCGTGCTCGCGGTTCGACATGGATATTATGAGACTAACAAACGTAAAAATTTCTTATAAATACCATTTATTACTCTAAAAAAATGAATAACATAAAATAAATAATAAATATATAACCAGCAAAATAGTAATTCAAATAAAAATAAATAAATAAAATCAATATATTTACAATTAAATTATAAATGCCAAAATACAGTCCAGTTTATTAAAAACGTTATAATGAATGGTATTGACTAACGTTATAATGACTGATATCAACTAATATTGCATTAACAATAAGATAACAATAGAAAAGTCTAAAATTTATGTGGTAATTCACTTTCGGTAAATACTATTTACAAAATAACTACCCTACACTTTATGAATGAATAAAATACTATCACTTTGACTCCTAATTAGAAATAATTCATCGAACGGCTTATTTTTTTCAACCACTGTCCGAAATGAAATACTCGTGACGCACTCTTCAATCGTTGTTACGCTTACACTTATCACTGTTATCACACGCTGTTACCACACAATAGATGCTTGGCCTTGCAAAACTACTGACCCTGTCCGCTGGTCCCCGGCAGTATTTAAACCTTCTGGCTTGCAGAACCAGTACCCGCCCGTCCTTTTGATTGATAAAGCGTAATAATTTTCCTTGTCCACGTCCTAACGTTTTTCTATAAGTTCTTTTCCAGTCCGGTAATCCATCTGGTCGAACAAGAGCTATTGGAGGTGCTGTTGTCTGTATTACAAAGAAAAAATTGTTAAACGGGCCTGTTATTCTAAATAGAGAATCCCTTTTAGTTCCTTCTAAATTTTTTTTTCTTTATTTTCTCTCTTTTCTTAATTGGAACAAGCCCGGTACACTGGCCCCGTTACAGTAATTTTCCTTTTCGAGATCCTAATTGTAAAGTCTACTTCCATTTCTTCTGGGTCGACCTCATCATCGTCAATATCTATAGTTTTTTTTAAAATCAAGCTTAAGTTCTTTTCCTTTAAAAATTTCTTCTCCTAGTCTTCCGCGTGTAGTTGTATAACATTTTTTCGCAAGTTTTCTGTCGATTACGCTATCAAGAACTTCATTTCTATCAAGAACTTCCGCGTTGCTTAAGTTAAAAGATAAATCATCAATACATAGAAATTGATTGTTACGATCTAATCGTTTTTATCCACCCTTTTTACGTAGTCCCAAAAGAATTCTATCTGATAATATAGGAAACGGTAAAGGTGAACAGAATAAAATTTTACCGTTGGCAGTGATATCTAATTCACTAATTTACTCCTTGTAGTTAGTTATTTCATCTATTTTGGATGTTCTCGTTGCGTTTCAAATGATTAACGCTAGTCGCCCTTAAAACATAACTTTTTTATTACAATTAATAGAACTTTTGTTCAGTAATACCTAATGATAGGAAATATTATTACTGAACTTTTTTGAGGATTTAAAAAACTAATAAACCAATTAATTTTTAAATGACTCCGTTCATTTTCGATTGATATGCGTAAATTAACTTGGGTAGTAGTCTAAGTACCTGTTATACCTACAAAAATTCTCTCTCAAACGAACCGACGTGGCAAATAATTAAGAAGCTGTTTTCCCAACTAGAATTTATAAACTCCTTTACAGTTGAATCCAGCCCAATCCTTTTCCGTGAATGATTCTGATTAATCCAAGTATAAAAATAAAAACTAGGTCGTTTGATTTCTGCTCACCCGAGTTCGTGCATCTGACGAATAAATTTTAGATAAGTAAAACGAATTTAATTTTTTCACTGAGAATTTTCTACCGTAATTAGTTTTATTTCTTTACTTAAATCGTAATTGCTTATCGTCTTGGACACAAAGTATTGGAATTATAATGCCATTCATATTTGTCGAACGAATTTTTTATGCTTGGAAGTTACTTTTTCTCCAGACATTTTCGTACGGCACGGTATTGTAAATTTTTATTAAAATCATTAAAATAGGCTATTATGAAAGGCGTGTATTTTTCACTCGAAAATGTAAAAAGAGGTTTTCCCTGTTGATAAAGTAGAAATTTCTTGAGCTTCTTTGCAAATGGTTTTAACACTTAATTCAGTGCCTGCGACCTGCCATTTAAATGTTAGAATTCAATTTAATTTATATCTTATCAAGATAGTGATTAATAACTCGTACTCCATAATAACCGGACTTTATCATACAATATAAAAATTAAAACGCTTAATTTATTAGGCTTTTTGCTTCAAGTTATAACAAAGGCAGGCTACCTCCAGATTGTATTTTAATAACGATTAGCAATCTCGTCAACTATTAGATGGTAATAAATAAAATAATTAATACATAATTAAAATAATAAGTAATGCACAATTTATTTAATTATTCATTCGTAATAATTATTACTGAAGTATTAGGACATTAAATAATTGATAAATATGAAATATTACATTTGTTGCTGGGGAAATTAAAACAGAATCTCAGCACCGATTTAATAATAACTAATTAATTAACATGACCGTGATTTGTAAAATTCCATTATTTTCGTTCTGCTTTTACTTTAATATTAAGACGTTTTAATTTATGAAGTTCGTTATATGTCAGTTAATTTCACTTTATTTAATCTAATACTCATCAAGTATTCTTGTTATCTTCTCGTTTTCACCTTCTAGAAATACGATTAAGATTTGTTTGAAAGTGATTCTATATTTTTATGTTCATAAAAGTACTTTTACATTCCTAAAACAAACTACAAGACAAATTCTTAATTATAAAGTAGTAAGCGTGTTTATAGCGTTACCTGTAGCATATCTCACACTGTAAACAATATTCGAATGGTTAACGAATAAAATTTAAACCAATAATCCGCTTTAGAGTTCTAGTAGTATGTACTCTTTTCGTAGATTATTTCAATTTATTTAATTTCATTCATCGGTTTTAGTAGCGCATTTAAATTTCAAAACCTATTATTATTTCTGTATTATTTATTATTTGCTTTCAATTCAATCTTTTTATTAAAACACATATTACTTTAAAAATAAAACTCTTTGCCAGTTGAAAAAAGTAATCGCTCTACCGGGTGTATACAGATGGTCCATTAGATTTTCCGTCATTTGTATCTAGATCACGTAATATTTACTTTTGTTTATTTGTAAGCTTTTGTGAATTTGGAAACTTTTCCTTGTGTACATTTTAGAAGGCACCGGTACATATGTTTTCTTATCTATGATCAAATTTAAATAGAATATAATGCATGAAAATCGATATGAATTGAGAGAACGTGGTATTCACGGGGGCTGGGCCTTGCGGTTGGTCTCTAGATTATAGGATATCCGAGCAATTGCTATCAATTTTTTTCCAGCGGACGACGCATTGTTGAACACCGTGTCAAACACACAGGAAGTGATACAATGGCTGTGATCCTTGTTTTAGTGACCCTCGCCCACCATTGTTGTCGTCAAAATTGATTCCCTCGTTCCAGTTGCTACCCTGAATAATATAATTTTTTTTTATCGAATGTAACACCTGCTTGTTATTTTATTTTAATTATTTTTTGTTTTCTTAGATCAATTCCTCTCTGCTAAAAGCAGTTCCACGTACTGGAAAAAAATGTATTAGATTTGTTAATACTATTAGGAACACTAATGCGTAATCTGAAATTTTATTAAATTAATAATAAAACTTGTAAAATATTAATCAGAGTTAAAATGATTTGATCTGAACGATCATCTAAAAAAATATTAAATAAATAACATTAATTATTTTTTTAGAATTTAATAAGAAGTGATGAAAATTAAAAATTTATGGGACCCTTTAAATTTATTATTATTTTTTAAATACGATAAATAGTTACTTTACTTTAATGAGAAACCTGAATGAGTTTGATAATCTAGTGACTTAACTTATAGAGCTAATCGGTTTACATCTTTAGTACCACATCATAGTACAATAAATATTAGCTCTTTGGTTACCTCTCTTCTTTTGGCATCCTGAATTCACGTCTGTTTTTCCAAACTTCTTTTATATTAAACATTTTCGAATAGTGATCCGAAGTGAAAATGACAACAGAAAGCAAGTTAAATTTCATTTAATTTTCCGCCTCGTTTTCTGCATTTATCACTCTTAGCGTCTTTGTACTTTCTGATTTCATTCATCTGTAAACTATAAGGAAGTAAAGGAAAATCGATCGAACGAGAGGTATAGGATGTAGAAAATACGGGCAACGTAAAGTAACTGATAGAACAAAATTGTTAACCTACAGAGTTGGCTATTTAAATGTGGTATTAAAGAGAATTTTTAGAATTAATAGGTTCATATAGTAAGAGTGAAGCTGTTTTAAAGCGGACTAAAGAAAAGAGAAGTTTGTGCCTGAATCGTTAAACGATCGGTGGGCCATATTTAAGGAGGTTTAGAAGGTAAAAACTATTTTGGATAAATATTCTGATAAAAATATTTTGTAATTTTATTTTTAATAAAAATTGTTTTTCGTGAATAAAAACTATTTTTTAAATAGTTAGCTGATATATGTGTAGAAAAATTGGGAGAAATCAAACGGATAATAGAGTTTTTAGGATGTAGGAGATATGCTAAGGCTAAGAAACGGCGCGTAATTAAACGGAATGAACTGTGCTGAAACCGTCAAATGAATATTGAAAAAACAAAAAATAAAAAATTTTTAACCTCGGTTACTCTTCACGGTGCAACTCGCCGAGTCAATATAAAAAAGTGAAATCGAACCAAACATCCCTAAGAACAATATTAATTTATTCAAAATTATATCTGATAAAAGAAAAACAACTCCTTAATTTTTATTTAATGGTCACAGATAATTTTTTATTTTAAGCGAATAGCGGTACAGCAATTTTTAGATTTTTCTGACGATAATGATGAAACGACGTAACATTACGATCAGATTTAAGAATCAATTCCCGGAAATTATTCAGTATTTTTATTAATTTCAATAATAAAAATTTGTGGCCTGATATCAAGATAAATAAGCAAAATATATAAAATACTAATTTTTATTTATAAAATATATTGAGGAAAATGTTTATTTAAGTTTGAGCAAAAACATTAACAATTTATTCATTTTTTATAATAAAACATGTAAATTATTCTTCGTTATTGAAAATATTTTCGTTAAAACTCTAAGAGTGGTATTCACCAAAAATGAATTTCGATTAAAGATTTATAAAAGTATTATAAATTGAGTAGTTTACTTTATAAACCTCATCAGTTTATTAGATTATTTTGTAATAAATATCCAAACTGATATTAATAAAGTACATTACAGTGAAATTGATGTATGATGTAAACGCCTGAAATTTATCGATTGACAAATTGTTACACTTTTATATTGTTGGTTGCGTTATAGATTATATCAGGCGCTAAATGTGTATATTATTGTATACTACCTTCGTTTTCTCTGCTCTAAATATACCATGATACTGCTGTAAATATACTGTTATTATAACTTATTTTTGTTATAATTAATTTTTGTTAAACTTTCTCTGCTTGAAATCTTATTAATGATAATTATTCAGTAAAAATGTTTATTTTATAAACGAAAGAAAAATATTTAGTTTCGAGAATCAAAATCATTTATATAAAAAGATAGTGTGTTACGACGCTGTGGATCTTAGTAAATATACTTTACATGTAATTTAGATCCTATTAATTCTTAACATTGTTTCTCTTAAACCGCCTTGAGCTGAAAGCCTTGTGGTCATTCACCTCTCTAAGTAGACTAGATTGTCAATATGTTGCATTTATACATACGCACGCGCATCTAGACGATTCAGTTCGCCTTTATTCAAATGCAAGTACAATAACGCATCCTTGGAGACAAGTTTCTTTTTGCCTTTTTTTATTATATTTATTTTATTTTATTTTATAATTTTACTTATTTATTTTAACATAATTCTCTGGCCTAAATATATGATTAAAATAATATATTTATATGTAGTGTGTATCTTCTGGGAGCACTAACCACGGAAGTAAACTAATTAAACCGCAGTTAAGCAGTCCAGCTTAATTTCATTACTCAGTAGATTAATAATATTTGCTTCTTAATATTATCTCCGTTTCCGTTATAAGTCAGCCATAAAAAATAAAACCTTCCTTTTTCCGATTTAATAATAATTTTTATTCTGTAAAACAGTTGTTCAAACTGAAAATTTTGTCACTTTATTTTATTTTTATGCAAATTTACAGAATTTATTTTTCCTTTGATAGAATTCAGGGTTTCTTCTGGATTAAACTTACTGGTTTCAGAAGTGTCTAAGAAATAATCCCTGAGACATGGCCATTAATTGAACCCGAATGTCGTATAGAATGAATAATAAAATCCAGTTAAAAATTATATGTCCTCAATTGAAAGAACTTGAGTACTTCATTACAGAAGAGCGGTAAAAGTATCAGGCAATGATGCTATTAATCGAATATAAATATATTAAAATAAATAACTTTGTTTTCTACGGAATTAATTATTGACGTCTTCTTTTTTTTCAAAATATGAAATGAAATTGTTCAAGCTATCGTTCTGCAATTAATGTCGTGCAATGATTTTAAGGTTTGTGAAACGCTGTTGGTACATGTGTTTTTTTCATCTTCTGACTTAAATTTCTAGGCTGTTAAATTTAATTTTATATAATTACTGAAAAAAAATTATTAGAAGTGACCGTAGAATATTTGAATCCTCGATTTCGGATGATGAAATTTCTAAATCTGTATGAAAACCTTCCTTACTTCTCAGTTTGTGATAAAATTATAAATACATTCACACCTTGGCACTAGGAACTAAAAGGGGAACATCGGTCCGATAAAGCCGATTGTCTGTAGGTACCGACACTAAGGTTAGGTTACATTAGGGGTGGCTAATATCAACAACTTCATTACGAAAAACGGTACATTAAACCTACATTACGAGTAATAAATAGTACTGTTTTTTTAATCAGGCACACTATCCAATCTGACAGTGTAAAATACCTGTACTTTGTAAATATACTTATAATTCAATAAATTCAATATATTTATAATTCAATAAATTCAACATTTTAAATTTAAAATCAGGATGGTGAAGAGGTGATATGCCGTGATCATGTAGTGGAACCTCAGAAATTTATTCTGAGTCGTTGGAACTTTGCGATTCCAATACTGTTGGTTATAGGCTGTGCTGGTAGTTCGAAAAAGGTGTTTAATTTTAACTGGTTGCCACTTGGAAATTGTTTTTTAATTTATTATGGCTTCTCGAAGACCTCTGAGATTTTCATAAAAACACAATCTCTATTCTTGGTGTGTTCCACAAACTGTAGCACAGTGGCCATACAGCTACACACCTCCGATAGTTTTGTCAATGTCACCAGCATCTTGTATTGCTACTCTGTATTGCATCTCGTCTGTATTGCTACTCTCTTGGGTACCGATCACATCCGCAACAACTTCTTCATCTAAAATATCTGTTATCCCGGGATCGCTGTCATTTTCATGCAGCTAATCTTAAAGATTCTCCAAGGTTATATGTGTCTCGCCTGATGCTGTAACGCACGGTGAAACTCAATGACTTCAAAACCTCGAGGGCTTAATCAGGTTCAGCGTCAATTAGCAATTTTTTCTAGCTATTTGTTGAGGTACATATTTTGGAGCTTTTCATGAATTAGTGAATTTAAATATCGCAATGATATATTCAGTGATATAATTCCGTATGTTTTGAATTGTGTAGTCCCGTGGTGTCATTTTCTATATCCTGTGCATTCTCTGTACCCACCATAATCTCATGTAAATAGCGTCGTTGATATCTGCTTTTACAGGCACTGATGAGGTCTTGGTCAGTTGGCTGGATGTGTCATGTGGTGTTTACTGGCAAATACGTACCGTATTCTGTTATCAGCACTTACAATGTTGTCAGTACTGGGATGGGCAGTTGCATTATCTAAAAGGAGAAAAGTGTTTACACAATCAGGTTGAAACTTCAACACGTTCTCCTGGTAACTTTGTACTTCTGGTACAAAATTCTTATAAAACCAGTCAGAAAAAATGGAGGCATGAAACCAAGCTTTTTTTTTGTGATAATAATGAACTGGCAAGGAGTGCATGTGAAAGTCGAGTTAGTGGGTACACTGTGGTAACACGTATTGAGTACTGCTCTGCGTTCTTGGTTAATTATGAATGGTTTTTGGTTATTTTTACTGGTTTGTGTATTACGGAATTGTTGGCGGACTATTACTGGATACGTGTGTGAAATTTAAAGAATTTTGGTTGACGAATTGATTGGTTATTGTGATTTTTCAAAAGTGTTTTATTCTTCCATAAGGAACAATGTATAAGAGGACAACATAACTTGATAATTTAGTAAGAATTTATTTAAGTTATTTTTCTTGTTGAGGAAGGTCAGTGACATCAGTTGTTTACGTCTAAAAGTTGGACTTACAACATTTACGTGAGTAGAGGAAAATTTTCTAAGTGTTAGAGGTGAATTATAAGGAGAAATTCCTTTAGTTATAACTTCTGAACCCTTTGAGCCATACCCGAATCCTTCAATATACTGACGAATCCCGACCTCCACAGACCCCCACCATCCGATCATTTGTTGATGGACAACCTATATAGTTTTCGGTTGGGCGAAAACCGGGCAATTCTCAAGGTATTAGACATAGCATCGTCTAGTGTTTGCAAATATGTTACTGTTATCTTCTTGGATATATCCGGGGTCTTCAATAATCTGTGGTGGCCCTCTGCGTTGTTTCAGTTGCAGAGGTGTGGTTGCACGTAAAATGAGATAGAAACTCTCTCGAGCTACTTCAGCAACCGAACCGTTGTTCTTCGCGACGGCGGTTCGGAAGTAGGAAAGACCCTGTTAAAAGGATATTCACAGGGCAGTGTTTTAGGTCCCCTCGTCTGGATTATCGAATTCGACTCTCTGATGCGGTTGAGATTGTCCAGTGGCTGCCGCATTATCGCTTATGCCGATGATGGGTTGCTGCTGGTCGAAGAAAACTGGAGGAATGAGATAGAATGCCGAGAAACACAGGCATGCAAGGACTAAGGCCGTAAAGTCTTCAGCATAAGATGGTCTTCAGCCCAGAAAAGACCACTATGATGATTCTTAAAGGTTGCCTAGCCGCGACTCGTCATCATGAGTCGTAATGGACGGCCTTCCCATAAGGTCACCATTCAGAAATATCTGGGTGTAATCCTTGATGTGAAACTTCAATTCAAGTAGAACCTACAGTATGTCGCAAGGAAGGCAATTGAAGCTTTCTTTGGTGTTCGTAGGGTAGTCAATCCTGATTGGGGGTTGAATTTCCGTACCATGCGGATTCTTTATAAAGGTGAGGCCATAATGTTGTACGCTGCGCCCGTCTGGGCTCAACGTACGCAATTTCAGTGTTATAGGGATATTTTATTGCGAGTAGCGTCTTCTATTGCTAGCTGTTGTCGGGGGCTACAGAACTGTCTCGCGAAAGGCAGTCTTATAATTGCTGGCAATAAACCCATAGATATTCTGGCTAAGGAACGTAGCAAGAGGTATGTGTCGAAGAAGGAAGGCCTTCCACTCCCAGGGCGTATGAAAGAAATTGAAGACCAAGATTTTGACTCTTGGCAAGGTAGATGGAACGAATCTTCTACTGGTCGATATACGCATGGTATATTTCCGGATGTTAGAGAATTGCGAGCAGTTAAGTGAGTTTCCCCCAATCGGAACATAACACAATTTCTATCGGGAAATGGTGCTTTTAGGGACAGTTTGCTTAGGTTTGGTTTGATCGATTCGGACCTGTGCCGGATTGTGGAGTTGATGACACTGCGGACCATGTTTTTTATGTTTGTCTCCGGTACGAGGCTGAACGTAGCAGAGTCGCTAGGGATCTCGAAACAGTAAATTCCTTTTTGGATCTGTAGACCAATTGGAAGACCCGTAGAGAATGGACAATAGTGGCTGGCTTCCTGAAGTATCTTAAACTGAGCAGATCAGCTGACGGGGTATGAATAGAGTAGTACCTTGGGTGCCAGCTGGACAGTTAGATTGGCGGGAGGTAGGCACATTGGCATCGCGCCCCGGTAAGTTAGAAGTATATTGGGAATTATGTAAAGAATAAGCTCTTGGCGGGACGGCGACTGCACTGCCGAGGGCATGGTTAGCCGTGCAGCAGTGAGGTGTAGCGCTGTCTTGACGAGGACGGTTAATAAATGAGCAACAATATAGTTGTCGGCGGGATGATGACTGCACTGCCGAGGGAATAGGTATCCATGCAGCCGTGGCGTGTAGCGCCATCTCGACAATGATTGTTTTAGGTGATGAAGTAAATGTCACACAGGACTCTGTGATGGATCTGAGTAGGAGTCGGCGGTTTGTCCACCTCTCCCTGGTAGACCAGACCGGAGTTCGTAGTTGCATTCTAATTGAAGGCTTAGATCAGAAAGAGATGAGAATATTAAGGGAAATAAGAATAAATGTTGCTGTGATCAATATTGCTGGTGGTATGCATTATATTTACCAAATGTACGGTATGAGAGTAGCTTATTTAAATGTAGAGCTAGGCGCGAGGTTCGTGCTTCCGCGAATTCGGTTAGCTAGTTCAGACCACAACGATGTGGGATAGTCAAGATGTCTGGAAGAGGCGTGCAGCAAAGGCAAATGCTGAGTTAAAAATCACTGATGTAAATGTCTACCTAGGCATTTACATCGATGGCATCCCAACCGAAGCCTGCTTATTACTGTGAGGGAAATTAGTTAGAGGGTCTGAAGACGACTCCCGTTAAAGTCAATCAGGTCTAGGAACGGGGGTGGGTGACGACCAGAATCGTCACAAGATGGGTGTCTTCCCCTACGGGGGTTGGGATGACTTAAGTTAAGAATATTGATCTACATTGTCATATTTATAGGAAAAACATAAAAAAGAATTCATTTTTTGGATGTTCAAAAATAGTTCATTTTTCCTTCCGTAGTTCTGTAAATTTGACAGCAAAATGAATGTTCCGAAAGCCATTCAAACTGATTTTTTTACAATTAGCACAATTAAGCTGCAGGTTTAATGGTTGTATGTCTGGTTTATTAAAGGAAATATTCTGGCAGGGCGTTTCATAATGTTCTTAGGAGTTACAAAAATTCAGTACAAAAAAAAGGAATTCACTTACCTAAATGAAAGTTGTACTAGGTGATGCAGGGACTCTATAAATGTTCAATATGTGCTCCTCTGGTGACACGACACACATCAACACGAAAGTCTAGCTCTTGCCAAACTCGTTCTAACATGTCATTTTCTATAGAGCTGATTGGATTAATTATGCGATCCTTTAGCTCAGCAATATCGTGCGGCATTGGTGGGATAAACACCTTATCTTTCACGTAACTCCAGAGAAAGAAATCACATGGCATGAGGTCTGGTGATCTTGGTGGCCACAGCATAATGTGTTGGTCTTCTTCAGACGCACGTCCTATCCAGCGCCGAGGTAATGTTGTATTAAGATACTGTCGAACCTCGTTATGAAAATGGACAGGACAACCATCTTGTTGGAAAATGAAGTCGTTGAGTAGCTGAGGCATAAGCCATAATTGTAACATATCCAGGTATATCATGCCGTTTACTGTCGTTTCCACAAAAAAGAATGGCCCAGACACTGCCTCACGAGAGATCGCACAAAAAAAGTTTACTTTCGGAGAATCCCGAATGTGTTCCATTTAAGCGTGTGGGTTTACAGTTTCCCAAACTCGCACGTTATGACGGTTTACTTTGCCGCTAATATAGAAAGAAGCTTCATCGCTGAAAATTATCTTGTTTAGAAAACCTTCATCTAACAACATCTTTTCCTGTAACTGTAAACAAAAATCGAGCCTACGTGCTTTATCTCAGTCAGAAAGACGCTGGATTAATTGAAGATGGTACGGTTTGCATAATAAACGTTTACGGAGAACTCTCCACACTGTTGTTTTAGGAATTCCTAATTCTCGGCCTGCAGCCGTAGTCGATTTTGATGGGCTGCGAATGAAACTTGCACGCACACGTTCGACATTGACTTCTGAGGTTGATGGACGACCAGTTGATTTTCGCTTGCACAAGCAACAGAATTCACTGAATTGTTTATACCATGCACGAATTGAATTGTTACTTGGTGGCTCCTTATGAAATTTCAACCGAAACGCACGTTGCACTGAAATTACTGAATTTGACAAGTGAATTTCTAACACACAAAACGACTTCTCGCTTCCCGTGGCAGCCATTTTCTCTACTGCCGACGCCTAGCGAGCAAATAGTTTACTAACTGCTTAGTATATGTGGAAATAACTATTTGAAGTACTCTTTCGTACAGTACTTGTTTTATTCTTATGAGTGAAATAGTTTTTTGTAAATGAATTTTCGAAACTCCGAAGAACATTATGAATCGCCCTGTATTATCTATCAATGTAATATATTCAGTTATCAATATAAATGATATATTCAATATAATATTATAAATGTATATATATATATATGAGTTTCTCATATATGTATATGAGAAACTCTTGGAACAGTTTCAAGGTTTGAAGCGATCCATTTCATTCAAAACTGCAAATGGTAATTTTTTTTACAATTTAATACGCTTAGGATTAACAGTTATAATTTAGTAAGCATTTAGCTCCGCTGGTATTAATACAGTTATATAAATTAAAGTTTCACTTGCCAACAATTTTCAAAATATATTTCCAAGTACTTTAGGAGCCGTTACTCCATCATCAGGGATTTCTTATAAGATGTTAATTCAAAATTCAAATTATATTTAAATTAAAAATTGTTCCGTTCATAATAGTCGATCGTCAAGAAATAAAAATAATTTGTACGTCAATAAGCTGGACATAATTATAACCCTAATATATTAAAATACACTAATAATTATTATAAAACCTGTATATTGGAAAAAAATTCGTATATATTTGAATAATAATAAATTAATGAACGAACAAGTCAAATTCGATAATGATATCCTACATAAACAAATTATATTATAATTATTAATAGGCTGGTATTATTTCATCTATATTTCATAATAGTCTTTAACATCTTACGGACATGACCTTACAGCCTTATTGTTACAAATTATTTTTATTTCTTGACGACCGACTATTATGAACGGAACAATTTTTAATTTAAATATAATTATACATTTGAATTTTGAATTAACTTCTTATAAGAAATCCCTGATGATGGAGAAACGGCTCTGAAAGTACTTGGAAATATATTCTGAAAATTGTTGGTAAGTGGAATTTAAATTTATACAATTTTAAGTGCTGTAACATTGTTTTAATATCAATAGAAATGAAATGACTGCTGTAATTAATAATTGCAATCAATGGTGCAGTTCTGATTGCTTTTTGGAGTAATTAAAAATGTATAGACTTTTCTTTGTTTTACTTGGTTCAAAGTTAAGTGTGGAAAGAGTATTTTCTATTATCAGTGGAGAGATGAAAGAAATAATCTAAATATTGAATCGGTAAAAGAATTATTTAATTATATAAGACGGTTTAAAATACTGGTAATTGGTTGTTTTTACTAAATGATTAAGATAGACAAAAACTGATTGGTTTGTTTTATAAAAAGACATTCTCAAAACTGTTTTGATTGAGATTGTACGGCGGAATTTACAAGAGAGTAAAGATAAAAGAACAAGAAAGGATGTATTTTGAAAGTAACGTCGTCACGCAACCCGTATCAACAACGAACAGTGTGTTTACTTACGCCAGTTATCAGGCATTTTATCCGTAAAGAATTAACAACACACGTAAAAAAATTTACTCCTTGTAATTTTACGAAACTAGTGATACAAACTTTGCAAATAATTGGTTGCACTTAACTGTTATTAATTAAAAACTTCCATTATAGCGATATTTTCATCCCTTTTAATAGTTTATTAATATTCTCGTTTTAGGAAGAGCAGATGCGATTTTTAGGTCTCTACAAAGTTATTTTTTTAAGTGCTTAACTTTTCCCTCGATTATTTTCGTAATTACTGTTCATTTTTCTTATTAATTGGTTTGAAGAATTTCTCTGTTTCTTTCTGCTCTGTACTGTTTTATCGATGTCTTTTTTGCATTGTACGCTCGGATAATTTTTCGTAGTGCGCTCGGAAAGTTGCGGTGCACTGGAATTATGGAAGTGTAATGACGAACATTTCTTAATTATTACACGGAATATTTATTTCATTATTTTATAGAAACTGATATTACAGTAACTAGAATAGTTTATAAGAGGTGTTGAAAATTGATCTCTTCCAACATCAATAAGCATTCAACACGTTTCGTTTTGTCGTTTAGTTTAGTTGGTCTTCCACTTCGATCAAAATCTTAGTAAATCTTAATGCAAATATAACAAAATCTTGTAACTCGATGTTTTTTTAATATTTATTTTATCGATGACTACCTTTTTCTTACATTCTGTTATTTGCCTTGTTTTATTTGTATTTATATTAAAATTACGTTACTCTTCTATCGATAAAAATTTTCTTTTTGATTCAATTTTGATGTTTTTTTTAAACTGTTGTTTTCCCAAAAGCATTCATTTCCAAAATCCAATAAAAAATTCAATGATATCCAAGAGGTTCGGGCTCCTTTAATTAGTAAATTGCTTTACTAGGATTTCCTATCCTGTTTTCAATTTCAGCGAAAAGAACAACAGTTTTGTGGATCGTCCTTGAGTTTTTTCTCACGGAATTACTTCAAACATGAACATTATTGTAAACGTAAATTATGAGAGGCCTTCAACAGAGTCAGGCATGACAAGCCTTGGAAGTACCGAGGAGATTGGTATGCATTATCAGTATCTTCGTTTTGTAACAACAAAAAAATTTTTTAAAAATAATTCAGGTTTATGAGTAATTTTAATTTTGACCTCTTTCCAAGAACGGAACCGTTCCAATCTGAAGACGGTGTCATAAGTAATCAATACGTTTCTATGAACCCCTTCATAATTTTCACTACGATAAGATTAAGTGGCATTTTTTAATTGAGATGATTTTTAATAATCATCTGAAATACTAACATTTAAATTAGAAGTGATCTTTACAATACAATGGAAGCGGTATTCATCGTCTTCCATAAATCATGATTGACATAATTCAGTGAAAAAGATCAAATATTATGAAGGTCTTTCATGTAATCGAGTTTCTTAGTTTTTCACTCTCTTCTTACTTATTTATTTTTGTGCTACAATTTCGTCGATAATTAATCATAACGATATGAATGAGTTAGAGCACACCGTAATCTTTCTCATCTATTTAATAATGAACACTGTTTTTGATGTTTCGTGTATTGATAAACATGGTTGTTGCGTTCCTACTTATAACTTCTTTAGACTTAAAATGTGTTTCTTTTTAGTAATTAAGAGAGAAAAAAAATAACCTTAACATAATAATTAAACATATGTACAAAACGCACTAAAAAAGGAGTAATTTTTTTTTAAGTTTTAAAATTGCCACTAGTAACTGCAAATTTATTAATCTTATTTTTTAAGCTGAAAAATTTCGAAATGTACGTAGAAAAGAATTAAAAGGTATTATTTTATTTTACTTTCTAGTAGTTTTTTTAAATTAATTATATTTTAAAATATTATTTTTAACTAAAATATGGACAGAGCTTTCACAGAGCTCATATAAAATATAGACAGAGCTTTAAAATAAGAAAGGCCCTCCATGCCTTAGGTAAAAAGAAGGCGTTCATAAGAACGGGAAAAACCTTCCTTTAAATATTAAAAAAAAAACAGGGTGCATATAAATAGCTTGAACTGTTATCGAGCATGAGCTAAAGCTTTCTGGAATGCAGGAATATGATTTTTACCTCAAGTTTTTCAAATAATTTTCTTAAAGTTTAGCGTGAAAATACGTATACATAGTTTAGTGTGACTGCATGATTACACTACAAAAATCCGACAATACACATACGACGACAAAAATGAAAAATGTCTTCAAGTTTTCTATGAAGACTAGTTTGATTTTTCGATAAAAAAGTTATCCACTTAAGTTATTTTGAAAATAAATGTTATAACGGGATTACCAGAGAAAATTCCTCTACAAAATAAAAAAAAATCATCAAACAGGTATATAGAAGTATAAGCCTTGAATAAATACAAAAAATTAGTAATATGTGTGTTGTACCAGTGTACATACGGTTGAACGAGAATCTCCTCGCATTGTTTTTATAGTGAGAAATACTTTCAGTTTTATTGTCTATGTAAATAACTGTAATTATCTGTAATAAAACTGATTAAGGTCAGCTTCAGTTAAAATGGTTGAAACCGGTACATAGCCTTGTTAAAACAGGCCTAAAATTATTTATTCCAAATCCTTATAAATGTTAGTTTTTATCAGTGTTGTAACCATTAAAATATCAACTTATTTTCAAAAGAATGAAATAATAATTTCTTTGTTACCATCATCTTAAGTTATGTAATGCATAAATCCTTTACAAAATAAGGAATTACTAAATAATGTATAACTATAAAATAAAATAATGATAATATAATACACAATAAGGTACACTTTTTACTAAGTAAAATAGAATAAACAGTACTTAAAATAAATTATAATAAATTTTCAAGTAATATACTCCTCAAAATAATAATAAAGTGGATGATAATTAAGTAACTCAAAGGACAGGGGTTTACCATCGAAGAAGAAACTATCTTAAAAATTAGAGGATATAAAAAATATAAAATAATATTGCTGGCCGATTGAATAAAAATGTCGTGTATAGTATTAAAAGGCTCACGCGTGAAATTTAATACACAGAAACTAAAGGAATTCCGTAAAAAAACACAAAATAAAAATTATATAATGAATTTGTCAGTTTTGATCCATCAAAAAAAAATTAATATGCTTTTCATTAAAAAAATTAAACGAAAAATCATTTGCACTTCTACAAAATCTCATCAATATGATCGACTGAAAAAAAAAATATTGTTCAATCTGTTAAAGAAACCACACAAAATGTTTTAAATTCTCACGTTAGCAGATAATCTATTACATGAAAATGAATTAAGGAATGTAGAAAATCTTTGCAACGGTGCAGTCTTAGCTAGGAATTACCAGGGAGTTTATGATATACTTTTCTATTATAAAGAAACTAGAAGAAGTTACTACTATCTTAAACAAAATCATATTCTTCAACCGATTTTTTTCAGATACTTAACTTATAACTAGAGTTTTATTTTCGTTCTCTCCTATACAGCCTTTAATAAAGTATAAATTATACTTTATTTGGTGTGTTTTTATACTTTTTTATACTTTATTTGGTGGTTTTGGTGTGTTGGGAATACTAGGAAGTTAAGAATACTTATGAGGATGCGGTTTCATGGAACTGTTCTATTTTATTAAATGTGAAATATATTTTGAGAAAGTTTTTATGATTCTCTCTGTTTTTAATTTTCAGGTTCTATTACCAGCATCTAGTTTATTACAAATGAGTTCGGTACGTGAGGCCTGCTGTAAATTTTTAATGAGGCAACTTCATCCCTCTAACTGCCTTGGAATTCGCAGTTTTGCAGGTAATACAACAATAATATATATTTTTTTTTTCATTCGCAGTATTTAGCATTTAATGTGTTTTGTACGGTTTGTAAAAACATTACTGTAAATTATCATTTATTGTATCAATGTTATTTTATATATTTGTAGTTATGAAGAAACTTGTCCTGACTGATTGACTGATTCTCCAACGAACAGCAAAAACTATAGAAGATAAATGTTGAAAATTTTGCGTACATATTTTTCGTACGGTTAAGTATTCGCTTAGAAAGAATTTTTTTTAAATTCCGAGTTTAAATGGTTAAAATGAAGTAACAATGAAATATAATTTTTGTTATTTCTCTGTAACAAATGAAAATGTCAGCTTTGTTTTTTGGTTGTGTAATCTTCATGTAAATATCTAAAAAAAACAATTTCTAGATGTTTCAAAATTCGATATCGAAAGCGGTGAACAAAGGTAAAAAGAAATTTGAACAATGACTGCAAATTTTCACCATTTCCGAGTATGCTACGAGATATTCACTAGATTGAGGCTTTCAAATATTCATCACAAATATCTAAAAACCATTTTCGGTTTTTTTAAAATTTCGATTTTTTAAGGGGTGCGCAGTGTACGGAGCGGCGGCCCAACCAACACAGCCACAGTAATTGCATATGCAGTGCGACTACTTGCCCTATCTCCGGTTACTTGGCTAAAAGACATAAATAAAAGTAATTAAAAAATGAGAAACGAAGTACGGTCACCTCCTAATGGTGTTTGTTGAGTAACGCTAAGAACTGGGAAAAATATTTTTTTCCCCTACGTAGTAGGGGTAACTAGTTACAAATAATATTTTTAAGATGGAAACCGACTGCTTTGAAACCTGCATTTTTGGATTACTCAAAGTTTCGGGTCCTAACCAAACTGTTGCCCTAAAGAAATTAACATACATTGATATTCTTTTTTTTAAATTAAACAGGCTTTAATTTTTAATTATCATTATTATTCTCACAAGCATGAGTTTAACGAAACCCTTTTGGAGTTTCAGCGCGGTTTAAGGAGCAGAGCTCTCTGGCTTGACAGGAAGGGCGACCGCCAGCCACGACCGACTAAATATCCCCTAACCGCGACGGGAGATGCAATTAACCATATAGCGCAGCCTCAAAGCGATACTGTATTTTTTGGGACTGCAAATATTCTTCAGATATATATTTAAAACCCATTTTTGAGGTTACCTGAATTTTGACTTTTTAAGGGGTGCGACGTGTACCGCGGGGTGGCTCAACGTATACAGCCACTGCCTTTGTTACTTACTGTCTGTGCGATGCGACTGGATGCACCTGCCTCCGGTTTCTTGAGTGAAAAACATTAAGAAAAAAAATTCGCGACCGGAAATCTAAGTAACCAAACAGCGCGGGCAAAGCCGCGAATTGGTGGTGTACGTAGTAAATAAAAATGTGTAAAAAGATTGGTTTTATGTCTTGATTTTATACTTAATTTAACATTTTTTTTTTGTTATTTATTGCGGTCGCTAACAAATCGTTAATTAATTCTGTACTAGTAATTACTTTACTTTTTTTTTTAATTTTCTTATGTTGGGATTTCTGTTTGTTTGGTAGTTAACCACTTTTACGTTTCAAAAAGAAAATCATTTTATTAGATGCGTACATACAACTTATGTTTGTTTTTATTTTTTCCCTACGGGTGAATTTTGGGATTCAAAAAAAATTCTTTTTTTTAAGACTTCAATTTTTCTTCTGGTCATTTTGTCAATTAATTTTACAGTGGAATACTCAACAATTCTGAGGGTTACAGAACCAAAGGTAGAGTTTCAGGTTTTATTTTGATTTTTATGTTCTCTTTTTTTAATTTTTAAATATTAATTAACATAAAACTTAAGAGTTGGCCTTAACGAAAATGGAATTTTTCCGTAAATTAAAATAAATTCATTACTTTTGAATTACGCGTACTTTCTTGTTTAAAATAAATATAATTTATGTTGAGCGTTATTTCTGTTAATTTGACTTGATCATGTTGGATTGTAAAATTATACATATTATGTATATGTGTATGTGTATGTTATTTTTGTGCGCGCGCGTATATGTCAAGGAACAAGAAATCTGATTAACAAGATTAAAAGAAGTGTACGAGTTTGTAGGTAGGATGAAATGTATCTGTGAGCTTGCACAAATGTATATTGAATTAGGGTTTAACGTAGTAACAGCTTATATCAATCTGTTTAGCCTTTGTTAGGATTACTCTACTGAAGGGCTACAGTAATATAAACACATCTTGGCCCCCAAGGGTTGAATAACAATGATATCTATAAATATTCGAATGGCTGCCTTATCAATGCCAGTGGTTTGGCTATGGGCAACTTCTGAATCGAGTTAAAAAACAGATTTGAATATCTAATTATTTTTAGAATCTTTTTAACTTATGTGTTTGAAATACCATTGTATCTTATTAATACCGTTTAAAATAACTGTTTATTACTTTGCGATGAATTTTCAGCTTTTTTAAGTATAACTGGAAAAAATGAGATAACTTACTGATGCAATGGTGATGGAAATGTTTCCTTTTATCCATAAACGTTTTCTCTTGTACAGACTGAAACGAAATAATTATTCCTTTATTTTTTAATCAAAGCTTAATTCCATGAAGTAATTTAACATTAAATTACTTCATTAAACACTTAAAAGAATTACAGTGAACTCGTTAAAAAAAATTACTATTTCTACCGCTATTATTTGTGATAACTTATTTCTTTATATTTTCTTAACAATTTTCAGTCAATACATTTATTTACATTTATAATTTATAATGACTATCGTGTTAATTTCAATTAAATTTTATAAAAAATGTACCTAAATTATGTAAATAGAAAATACATAAATTTCGCATACTTGCGTTTTCTGAAAGAATTACAATAAATAAAAAGAAAAACTTATAGTCTCTAAATTATTGGCTTTTATAATCAGGATAAATTAGACTTCCAAGATCATATAAAGCTAGACAAGATAAAATTCATATAGGCAATGTCTGTTTGTCTGGTGGATTTTGTACAGGAACACTCTCATTATATAAATTTTGAGAATCTATTTCCGATGAATTATTGCCACTATCTCATTCGTATTCTACGCGACTCTATTCTTTAAATCTTATGTAGTTCTAGAACTTTCTTGAGGTTATGTTAAAACTTAGATGAATATAATAATAATCAATTTAATCTAATTATATTGAAGTTTCGTCTGTTTGTTGATCAAATACTCTCTTTTCGTACTTTTGGGTTTCATAATAAGTGTGAAAGAATTATAGTCGATTATTCTGATTTCTTTTGTTCGCAAACTATATAGGAACGACTGAACATATTTTTATTTCTTTTGTTATTTTTAATGCAAAATTATCGACGTGTTTCTTTGATAGAAACATTTTAGGCCGCGATGTAAACAAATTTTTATCGTTGTGTCCTTGAGGGCAGCCATTTTATACAAATAACATGACAAAACTATACTGGAAAAATCCCAGAATAATATTCAGCTTCGAGTAACTTTACACTACGTAATCTGATTTTGTTAGATTATAATTTTAAGCGAGAGAAAATTCTCAAAATAATCACAATCAATGCCGATCAGAGATAACATTAAATCAATTTGACCAAGTCGAAGAAACAGAATTATAGAATTCTATATATCTGTTTCTTGAACTTGGTCAAGTAGAACTGGATGGTCCGAACAACATCAATCGGGCATTGCAATAATTTACCCGATCTACGTGGATAAATATCGTGTTAAATACAACATGTGTATAATTAAAACAGGTTAGACTTGATTAATTTTAATTTCTTTAGTTTTTAAAAAAAAGTTAATCATTGTTGTCTAAAATATTATTTCTATTTATATTTTTTTTCGCAATATTTTTGTACTAAAATTTGTTAATTCTTTAAAAAAGTAAATAGTTAAGTTTTAAGTATAGTTACATATGTAGATGTACTGTCTACCCGCGGAAGATTTTGTTTCGGGTAAAAATTAAAAAAAAATAGTTCTTTGAAAACGCTGTCGGCCCAGAGGTTCTTTTTCGTTCTCAGCGAACAAGAAAAGTAAAATACCGTTTACTCTACGTTTCACCAGTTATTGCAGCCTTTTCGTATAATCAATTTTTGTTTCCAAAGTTTTAAGTTTGACTGATAGTCTGTGTTTATGCTTACTGAATAAACTATTTTTTTTGGGGTTTATTTAAAATTTTGTTCAGTAATTTGATTTTAGAGATTTATTGGTTTTTGGTCGAATATAAATTATACCGATGTAAATTTATATTTTTATTTATTTATTATCGCTTTATTGATTACTTACTAAAAATCAAAAATAAATGGCAAAATAAATGTTATTAGGTGAAGAACAGTCGGCAGTTGATCATGTTCTTTTGTGGAGTGGAGATATTTTAGTGAGTTGAATCACATTATTGAAAAAACAAACTAATAGAAATTCAAAATTTTCTAAGTGCTTATACCGCCAATGTTGTATACACATCTGCAGAATGCACGGATGGTATTGGGTACAGTGGATATGTTAAAAAAAAAAATTTGAATGTAAATACATAAAACCTGGCTGGTAGATCACTCCATGTTAATCGACCAACACATTTGATTTATTGACATAATTTTTTATCGGTTTATTTAAAAATTACTATGAGACTTTCTTGAGGAATCTTTACTAGAATCTTATAATTTTAAAATTTGCTGAAATTTTAAAAAATCGCTTTTCAACACGTCTTAGATTATGCTAATTGATGAAGCAGTATTTGGATAAGTGATTGGTATAAATAACTGTTATTTTTAAATACCACTTTAACCTTAAGTACCTAGTTAACAGAGCCGTAGAATTCAGTCTTACAGTTTTTATCCTTTTTCAGTTTTTGGTAGATTAGGACCACAGTATTTCTTTAACTGACTTGGAATAGATAAACGTGGAATGCTTAGATCTTATTCGATTATGAATCATTAACCGTTGCTGACAATCCGTGCATTTGCGATAGTTTTAATGATTTTAAAAGATTACTGTAAACTAAGGTTATAGCCAGATTTATATAGTACTGAAATATCTTAGTATATATATATATATATATATATGTATGTATGTATTTGTACGAAAATTTCAATCTAAAACTAATAATAAGTATTTAATTAATTTATGAAATATAATAACTAAACTATGATTTTTCTTTGATCATTCATTAATTTATGATTCGTTTTATTCATATGCATTTAATGTCATCACCTTTTTTTCAAATTGTAACTTTTTTAAATTCAGTAACTCTGTTTCACATTTCACGGTCAATTTACTATTACAATGAATATTCCGTATTATTAAATATCTATTGTTGGAGAAATTATGGGCAGTCTAATTTCTCCAGTAAATAAATCTTCGTGACATACTGCTTATCTAATTTTACCTGTTCACAAATTTTTCTACCGCACGGCCTAATTGGCGAATTTGTTATGATGAAGAAATACAAAATAGTTAAGTAAAATTATCATATTTTTATTAAGGTTACACTTTTATTTTATAAGAAATCTTCAAAGAACTTTTTTCAAGTACTGCAGGGTTCCGACTTCTTCCTCTTCTTACATGAGTTTGATGAACGGCGGAAGGGGATGAAAATTGTTTTTTCGTTATTTTCTCTAAATGTATGTTTTCTTCGAAAGAAATGTAGAATATTTTTTAAAGATTATAAAATTACATTTAACGTCGCTTTATCGTCTCGTACAATGAAAATTGGCCGAGTAAGAATTGTTTTGTGTTTATCACTTTCCCCTCCTTTTGAAAAAAACTAATTTTATTCCCGCTTTTTTTCTTTGTCCAGTAACAAAGCACTTTTTTTATATAAAAATAAAAACTTTATATAAAAATGAAAGTTGGTACAATTTCCTGCTAATTTCTTTTTATCGTTGGTTTATGATGAACATAAATGAATATTAATCAAAAACTTAGGTATTCGTAAAACCGAACACAACATACACATACACTGACAGATATATGTATTTATTTATTTTTATTCAAACACATACGAATGAAAATTTACACCACAAAATTTAAGTTAATAAATCTCCTACAAAATGCCCCCTAACTTGCTCAGATCAAACGTTTTTCAGGAACGTGATATACAAACCGGTGCGAAATTCTGGTGATTTTTAATAAACATCTGATTCGATGTTGAGTTTTTTATTATTTTTTTTTATAACTTATCCGTGGTACAATACTTCAAATAAATGATGGGAAGAGTAGGATCATTTTTTTATCCTCTCAACAAGTTTCTTAGGTACCATAAATCTTTAATTCAATGTTTTTTCATTTAATGAAAAACGTATTCGTACGTTTTAATTTAGGATAAAGTGATTAAATTTTCTGTAGTCTACACATTGTACATTTTTCCTTTAACAAAAATGAAATAATAATCATTTTATACATATTTATATGTCTAAAATTTCAACTTTTCATGCCATAAACTTTACTAAGCATTATAAGCTAGATATGATATTAGTAAGCGGTTCCACTAAAACTGTAATATCTACTCCTAAAATTGTATCTAATAAGGCGGGACAGTTAGCTAGTTTTTCTTTTATTTTTTTTATTTACTTAAAAAAATAATAAACCTGTTAAAATTGATGTTATCGTGCATTAATTTTAATTAACTTATTATCTGCAACGTGCAGAATGGTTCGGAAAAAGCTATGGAGGTTTACTTTTAAGAAAACCGTAAAAAAGAGAAATCGGACTAGTTAAGAGAAAATAAATATTTATAGTATATATAATTTGTTTAAATAAAAAGTAATGTATGTGAAATTTAAAGATTTGACAGTACAACCTTTCACCGCTTTACAACAAATAAAAGTTTAACAGTATCAATAAAATATGCACACAATTTTAAGTACAAAAAAATATGAGTGATTAAGACCGCACGGCCGGAGTGAAAACTTGTATGGGATCGCAATCGTTTGGAATTAATATATATTACAAGTAGCATACAATGTTTACATTCAATAGCCAATTTAACCTTTGACCCCTAGAACCAATTTGACGCACAATTTTTACGTGTGTTTTCCACGATTATCCCCTGTTTGTAGTTAAATTTTCATGCTGAAAGAGTGGATTTACTGCAAAATACGTAGTAAAACACGGGTTCGAGATGCACCCAAAATTACAACAAAGAACCAACAAAGAAATTGGCTATTGAACCTCCACGTCTCTTTTCAGGGGTTTATTCGAATACATTAAAGAACGGCAACTTTTAATGATGTATGTGTGTTCACATGTTGAAGCAGTTGATTTACTGAAAAATTCATAGTAAAACATATGCTTTAACTGCAAACAGCATGATTAATTTTAAATTTATGATGGCGATGTAGGTCATCATTACTTTCAGCGATATGTGTGTATATCATTGATTGTTATTTAATATATGCAATGATCATTATTTACGATTGTAACTTCAAAATTATTGTTGGTTTTTATAAACTAACAGCAGCTCAGTTAACTCTGCAAATTTATAATGATGTTCTGCATCAATCAGTCATCATTACTTTCAGCGAAAGCGGGTGTTGTGGATATTAGTTTTTTGTAGTTGTGATAACTAATTATTGACAGCTGACGTTATTTTATTTATGTTTTACATAAGAAACGAGAACTCTCATTTTTAACGCGATTTTGAAAGGCTTACCCGGAAAGGGTGCTTTGTGATGATCTACTGACTTCATTTATGTGATGGCCTGACTTCATTTATTAAACAACGAATAATCATAAGAACTGTATTATTTCTGTAAATGTGATATGTATTACATATAAATGAAATCGGGCCGGTAAGAGTTTTGTAATTGTGTTTCAAATTGAATTTTTTTTGCAGTCATACATTCACTTCATACCATATTTTTTCCTTTTTTAATAAAACTAGTATAATGACCTTTACGAATCAAAAATCCGTGATGTAATATTGCACTTATTACTTTGTAAGAAGTATAACTCGATTTTTATCGTTAAATTCTATTGGTAAAATCTTTCATATGTATATATATGCTAAGCATATATATGTATATGCTAAGCATATATATATGCTTAGCGTCTTGCGTTACATTACAGATTTTTATTACGAGTCAGCGATTTTTCCCCCATGTAATTCGTATGTACAAAAAATTCTGACACAACGGGCCTAAAGAAGTTTTTACTTCAAAAATCTGATATGGACACCACATGACTTCCTTGTACGCCTATTAAATTACATATGTACATTTTTTGCTGCACTTCATTTAAACTTATTTCATTTGATAGTGAGATACGATCCTTCAGTTAATAAAGTGGACAGTTACACAGTTGCTAAAATATTAGTTATTAATATCAAATATTTATACAATTATTAATTCAACAATTTTATCTGAAATATTAGGATAGAGTAGAAGTTCCTTTATTTTAATTATTATGATTTAACCATCAACAAAATGAAAACAAAAACGAATAATCAGATGTTTCACCAAATCTGATGTGGACGCCACATGACTTACTTGGACGCTTATTAAAATACATATACACACTTTTTTTTTTAAAAATGAAATGTATATAAAATTTAATTTCATTAATAACTTTTAATATTTTTTCATATTTCTTTTTATTGTTATTATTGAATAATTATTTATTGTAAAACTTTTTTTACAATCAGAGGTTAATAATTATTAATAAATCAATATATTTAAATTAAAAAAGAGGAGATGAAGTCTGATTCCCAACCGTCCCAAATATTCAGATTAATCAGATCCAAATATTTCTTTAATTAAAATTTCATTTGGGTCCAGTGAAAATAAATACCACTTATGATGGACTGTTGAAAAGGTCTCAATGAGGGCTTATTACTGCAGTTAAGAAAAAGTCCAAAATCCAGATTTTTTTGGACTTTGGACTTTTCTGGACACTTTTGGTTCAGTCGATTGCAATCAAAAAGGGATGTGCACAGCTAGATGTTACAACCGTCCTAAATCCAAAATTTCAACATCCTACGGCTAATCGTTTTTGCGTTATGCGAGATACATACGGACGTACAGATGTCACGCCGAAACTAGTCAAAACGGATTCAGGAATGGTCAAAATGGATATTTCCGTTGAAATCTGAAAACCGAAATTTTTCGCGATCACAATATTTCCTTTACTTCGTACAAGGAAGTAGAAAAGGATGGCTAAGTTTTACGAACTAATGAATGAAAAATAACCTTAAACGTGTATTATCTTCAAAAACATTTTTAGAAATGATTCTGTCATTCTTATCAAATAAATCTTATTCATAAAAAGACTATTTAACTCATTTTGAAATACACTTCTGGAATTTGTTTACTATTATACATTATAAACAAAAGAAGAAAAAAAGAATCATCAAAGCTTTTTAGGGATTCTAAAACACTTATATTTTGATGTATTGATTTGTATGCTAAGAATAAGAAAGTTAGCCAGAAGAGCAAAGTCCCATATAACCAGAAAAATATCCACAGATACAGAGCAGTCCGATAGTGTGATCGCCAGGTATAAACAGCATATCTTTCAGCACCAATTCTCGAAGCCAAAGCTGAAGCAATGCGCGTTAGCGGATGATTTTCAGGTCCCCACGACCCCCCCCCCCCCACCAACATTCTGAAGAGGATATTTCATTGTTGAAACTTGTTTTTGGCGTCAACGTAAATTAGTATATCAGACGAACTGATATAACGAGGCGTCATCTCTCCTCTCGATTGCACAAATGAAGAGTATGCGCTTGAGTTCTCCTGGATTAGGTCTTCGGTATCTATCTTAGATCTAATATTTAGTTGTTTCAGTTAAAAGTTATAGATAGAATTGCTTGCGCTTTAAAGTAGAACAAAATTACTGTTAGCAGAAATATATAAAATTTAGTTGTTCGGTATGTTACTATCAGACAAAATCAAATTCAACTTTTTACAAATATATTTTACAAACTTATTAAATTCTCTTTGTTTCTACAAATAAATACAACCATGCGAGCTGCCCACCCATACAAACACATCCATCTGTGCTCAAGCGTTCACTCACACGCTTACATAAATTCATGCATATTGACATAAGTATATACACATTTATATATATATATATATATATATATATATATTATATTATATTATATTATATAAAATACAAGGATGAGAAAATAAATAAATTGCATTATTTAAATATTTTACTACCTCAAAACGATCTATTTACGTAAATAATAATTTAAAAATGCCTAATAATGACTTTTAGAAGCGCACATATAGAAGAGGGATTGATAAGTATGTAAGTGTGATTGAAAGTTTTAGTAGCGTTTGCAAGGTAGAGAACGTAAATTACGTGAAACTGACACAATGCAGATGCATTTGTAAATGTGGCCACCTTTAAAAAAAATAGTACCAATGTAATACATTAAAATAGCATGCTATCCTGTAACAGTCATTATAAATAAAAACAATAAGTAATTACGCATCACATTGCTTTTCTGCTGAAAAAAAGATATACTACGAGTGAAATTTTATTGATTTAATAACCTCATTATGACTCGAAAGATAGACCGGTCATTGTCACTGACTTGTCTTTATATCTATATTAACCTCAATTTTTCACAAATCTGCTTTCTGAATCCCGAAAACATACAAACACTTTTTTTCATTTCGAACCAAATCACACAATGTTTGATTTTCTTTCTTTTTTACGTTCTTTTTATTGCTCGTATATAGATTTCTAATCTACCACAACATGTGCAAAAAGATAAAACAAATTATAAAAGTTTCAATAAAATATTATTTTTACTTTCTTATTACTAAGGTAATTTATGTAAGTCTTACAAGGTTAACAAATAAATTATATTATATCTGTCAATAACAGTTACACGATAAAATTTTCTAGGATAGACTTCTACGTTTTTATAATAATAATAATCTGTGAAAATAATAATACAGAAAAAGTTTTTCTAACATAGTTGTTTAGATTAAGAATAATCTCTTAATTAAATATTCAGCAGTGAAGCAAATTCTTACAATATTGTAATATTAGTAAATGTGGGGTATCAATTTAAATATGTTACGTGTAAAAAATTGTTATATGTAGGTACTTCTGTTTGTACATGGTTACGTTTTAATGATAAACAATCTGTGTGAATTGTTTGTTTTAGAAATTTAGATTTTATGTAATTTTACATAAAACCGGTTTTTGAACTGATATCGACTCGAGTCTTCTCTTCACATAGCTCTACAACTATGCTTTAAGAAGTGAAGAATAGTAATCAGTAAAAAATTTGGGTACGGATTTTTTTTTTCCATTTCTCGACGTTTCATGATTCAGGAACCCCAAAACAAGAAAAAAAAGGGGAAATAATATCCACACGTACATATTTATGTGTATTAGTGTGTTTGAAGCTTTTGACTGGATAAATCGATTTTGATGACATTTTGTACAGAAATTCGTGTTTATGGAACAATTTGTTTGTAAAATTTTGGTGGTAATTTTATCAAAAGTTTTCTAACATATCTTCACTTTACATTAGGCTCAGTACATGCGTGTAAAATGCGTTTAAAAATGATACATCATTTTAAAAAAAAATCATTATCTTTTAAAAAAATGAATTATCATTTAAAAAATCTTTTTTTTTTTTTTTAAATTTTGCCCCAAAATTATTTTTTCCCAAAAAATCGAAATCGTAAAAAATTCGAAAAAAGCTATTTATTTTTATTTATTGCATATTTGTAACCGAATTTTTTTTACCTCTTCCTAGGCATAGAGTAATGCAATTAACTCGAAAAAGCTTTGGGGGCAATATTATGAGTGGAGGAGCTGATCAAAGTAAAAAACCGTCGATTTTTTTAATTTTACAGAACCGTTTATTTTATTTATACTTTTAATATTATTAACGTTTCAGAAATAAACGTCTAGTAATATTACTATAAAATTTCATCATAATTTACCCCTCACCACCAAAAAATAAATCTTAGGTAACTTTTGATTGGTTGTAAATTTTTTAGTGGATTTTTTTTTAGTTTCTTTTAATATAGTAAAAGTAGAAAAAGCAAACACATTTTTGGAAGGTGATTATTTCTCAACATAGAGGTGGGTAGTAGATAAATACCAATATTTTAATTTTTTAATTTTGGTTTTAGTTTATTAAAACATATAATCATAATTTTACAATAAAACGTCATCATAAATTATCCCCCATCCCAAAAAGGAAAATCTTAGGAAACGTTTTTCGCGTATAATTATTTTTCCACCATATAGGAATAAATAACCAGTGCCAATAAGGTATTACGATCATTGTTTTCATTTTTTTTTTTACAAACAGAAAAAATTAATCTTTTTAAAACATCTGTGTTAGTTGTTACAAAGTATTACAAATATGTGAAATAAGTTTATCTTCCTAGGTTGTGTCATTTATCTGAATCATTGCTACAAAAGAAACATTTTTAGACTCTTGGATATTAACTATTTTGATTTTATGACTATCATATTGTACAGAGGAATTTCTTAAATATATTGTTTTTTTTCGCTTTGAACTGAATGATAATAATTCCACGCTATGTTATAAATAAATATTTCAGTACTAAATGTTATGTTTTAGAACAAGGAATCTTATTAAACTTTAACAATTAGAAAGCTAATTCAAAATGACAACAATTACAAGAGTAATTTATATGTAATTCAGCTTAATAGCTTATTGTATCTGTATTCTGTAATAAGATAATATGCAAACTCCCAAAACAATAAAAGTGGTAAGGTTTCGGCGAGAGTTTGCCGTCAATTGTAAACATCGAAAATCAAAATTCAACAACTTATTTATTTATTTATAGTTCTTCAAAAAGACATTATCCGAATCAAAAAAGTACAGATATGTATGAAAGGCGAGAGAATAATTGTTATATATATTTCCTACTTCATTTTCTCAAACACAACAATATACACCGTTAAATATTTTATTCCTATACATTGAATATTAAATATTCATAAATATTAAATATTTTATTCCTCTACTAATATTGTAACTAAATGATAGAATTTTTTAATACGAAACAAATATGAAATTAGTGAGAAATAATTGGAAATAAACAATTTTTTTATATACTTGTATATATACTTAATAACACAAATCATATAATAAAAAATTCGTCAAATTTTCACAAATATGTTGATTGAAAGTGCAAAAACCTGCCGGCCCGATTCCATACTTAAACAACTTCATAAATGCTAATAATTCATGATCTAAGTTCTACTTTTTTACTTGCTTTTGAAAGACGATAATTCCTAATGCAAATCATATGAGTGATCATTCTCTAGTTCAAATTCCTAATTAATCATTTATAAGAACTTCTATGATATAAAATAATTTGATGCAATTCGGGAGTATCATGCAAAATAATATGCATGATAATTTTTTATAATTTTCGAATTTTTCTTGAAAAAATTTTTTCGAAGAACTGTAAATAAAAAAATAAATTGTTGAATTTTGATTTTCGATGTTTACAATCGACGGCAAACTCTCGCCGAAACCTTAAGGTTTCGGCACTTCTATTGTTTTGGGAGTTTGGATATTATCTTATTATATAATATAGATACAATAAGCTATTAATTAAGCTGAATTACATACAAATTACTCTTGCTGTAATTGTTGTGATTTTGAATTAGTTTTCTAATTGTGCTCTAATAGTCTAATAAGTATATAATAACGATTTACGAACAAAAGCAATCAACGAAACATAACTGAACAACGAAAAACAACTAATAACTAAACTACAACGAAAATAATAATAAAAACCCACAGTAACGAAACGCGGAGCATAGTAGAACTCAACCGCACTCGATAAGACTTCATAGCCTCTCCCATGCGATTGGTTGATTGGACGATACATCAAGTCTAGTCAATAACTATTCATCTGTTAATAATAAGATTCTTCTTATTTTTATGAAAAAACAACTTCAAAATTCTCATCAAATAAAGCAATCGATCTTCATGTATGAAAACTTTTTTTTTTGCAAAATTATGTCTTTTCACTTAACTAATATATATTTCGAATATGAGCTAAATCGGACCATAAATACAACTTTTCGTAATATCACGATCCCAGTGCCACCAAATAGTTCTAACTGTAGAATAAAAATTTTACCAATTTATTTCTGTTTTATTTATTCCTTTTTTAATTAAATTAGTATAATCGCTTTTAAATTTTATTATTTCGAGAATACGCTGCCTAGTACTATCAAGTACTGCTATCTAGCGACGTGATTCGTAAACGGGTTAGGAAAAACTCAGGTTTAGAACAAAAATTTCACATTTTCAAATAAAAATCGTGGAATTACAAAGATTATCGCATATTTATCGAGAAAAAAATATATTCATTAAGAACATCTATTTCTGCGATATGTAGATTTCATCAAAATTATTTTTTTTTTATATTTTAAACAATTCTAAAATTTTGAAATGTTGATTTGCGACTTGGTCAGAGTAATAAGTCTTCTGTGTTTCCGCCGTCGGACAAACTCTCGCTGGCCTCATTCTACCGAACGACTTGATATACAGTTACGATCATGGTAAAATGGTAAGTATATTACGCTGATAAGCAATGATTTTGTCAAATGAGGATAAATAACTGATTCTTATAGTATTTTTCATGCTTAATTTAAATATGTAATCATAATTCTTCTATCAGGCCTAGTTTTTTATAACTACCATTCTTAATTTTAGGAAGTTTCATGCATGAACTTTCAAGTAGATTTGTTTATTTATTACAGTCCCTTATTTTTTGTCACATTAATTTGTTAGACCTTAGTCATCATGTTTATTATTTAGATACTAATTAAAATGAACAAGAATGTGACTCATTCTTCCTATTTTCATCTTACTATAAAAATATCATCCACTCATTAGTAGTTATTTCTGTCATCATAAAACTTATAAATATCGTGCAGACTAGAGAAGTATTTCTAATTTTTATTAAAGTACCAGTTCTTGTGTATGTAATATTCAGTTTTGTAGCTGGCTCTCTATTTGCGGGTATATGTTGTTCAGTAAAGTATATGTATGTTCATTAAATTAATTTGTTTATTAATTTTCTTTTTAAACAATATTAGTTATTGTAATATACTAACAATGCCTCGCAGTTGCATTAATCATACAAACAATTTCTTCTACATCTCTGGCAAGGTAACGTTGAAGTCTCAGAAAAGAAATATAACTCCACTGATAAAAATATCATATGAACTGTATTTTGGATGTAAATTAGGTGATCAGGACAAATCTTGGGCTCCTCATATTTGCTGAGCTTCTTGTGTTACATTATTGACTGGTTGACTAAATGGATCTCGTCACATGCCATTTGCAATTCCAATGGTTTGGAGAAAACCAAAGGATCACACCACAAACTGTTATTTTTGTGTAATAAAGATATCTGGAATAACAGCTAAAACTACACGTACTGTTAAACAACCTGATATTCTCTCTGCCATGCCGCCGATGCTACATAGCCAAGAGCTTCCAATTCCAGTACCACCAGAAACATGGAACTTAGATGAAGATGAAAATGTCGAATCATGTGCTGACTTTTTAGGTGATGAAGAAAGAAATCCAAACTTTTTAGAAAGTAGATATACTGAACCCCGTTTAATTTATCAGTCAGAATTAAATCATCTGGTTTGTGATCTAAATTTATCAAAGAATCAAGCAGAAATATTGACATCAAGACTGAAAGGAATGGTATCTTTTAAAACTAAACACTAAAATAATTGCTTTCCATGATGACAGTCAGAATTTGAATATTTCTTCTCTCAGTATGAAAACGTAGTACACTGTAATGATGTGGACTCTTTACCGGAAGCTTTGAGACGTATGCACCATCCTAACGAATGGCGACTTTTTATTGATTCATCAAAGCTTAGTTTGAAAGCTGTTCTACTTCACATACGAAATAAATAAACATCAGTACAATTAGCACCCACTGTTCACATGAGTGAGTCTTATGAAAATATGAAACTTGTATCAGAGTAGGATTCAGTGTGAGAAATATTTATGGCATATTTGTGGAGATCTGAAAGTAATAGCACTTTTACTTGGACTGCAACTTGGATACACTAAGTTCTGTTGCTTTTTATATGAATGGGACAGCAGGGATAGGAAAAACTATTACATAAAAGAGCAGTTGCCAAAGAAAGAGGTACTGACTATAGGAGAGAAGATTGTTGTTAGGCATTTTTTTTTTCTGCATGTTTTATATTATAAGTATCCTACGGTTAATTTATTCCTGTACCTACGGTGTTCTTGAAATTACTATTAACTTTTCATTTTCCAGTCATTACGAGAGAGTAGAGAAGAACAATTGAATTTCAGTAAATTTTAATTTTATTATACATTTGCATTAAGCTAAAATATGTCTAATATATTTATATTCAGAGTGTATCACAAAGTTCCCCGGAACTTTCATAACTTATTCTACTCGTAAAATTAATGAAAAGTTCATATAAACATACTATTTCCTGAATGCTGATTTGCGGGTTACGGCTAGTGAATGATATCTCGCTCGTATTTCAGCTACCCCGGTGAAATGAGGTCGTATTGAAATTTGTTGGGCATTAATTAAGGAGCGAAATTAGTGATTTCTTATGGTTTTTAACCTGAAGAATCGAATAAAATAATCTTAGAATTGTATCTGTAGTCGTTTTTGAGAAATATGGGGTGAAAACTAATAAATTGGGTTGAAAAACTGATTTTTATGTCTGACGTACAATAACTTTGTTAAATTGGTAATAAACACATAAAATCTATTAACAAAACTTGTAGATAATTTAATTCTGAGAAAAACGGTATAAGAAAAGTTGAAGAAAACAAAGAAAGGTTAGAAAATTTCGTTGTTTATTTGGAAATAGTACACTAGACCAAAGTATATTTACATACTGGTTTATAATAAATGTTCAAAAATGAGCCCGCCATTTTCATCACATCTTGGCACCCTTATGTACTGCTTTTATTGGTATTTTAATTCTTCAGAACTGTCTTTAAGTTGCTCAGCCGCATTCATAATGCGGACAATTGATTTACGAGAATGTAGTTTAGTTTGTATACAATATTTTTCATCCATTCCCATACGCAAAAATCTAAATATAGTAGATCAGGTCAGGCGATCTTAGTGGCCGAAAATTTCAAAATGTGGACCTGCACGACCGATCCGTTTCTCAGGAAAATGATGATTTAAGTGAGTGGAAACTGCACAAGAGAAGTGGGAAGGCGCGCCATCATGCTGGAAGTATACTTCGCGGTTCAGCGCTAGAGGAGCATCTTCAAGCATATGCGGCAATTCTTCTTGAAGAAAGTGCAAGTGGTCCTCAGCATTTAAGCGGCTAGGTAATATGAACAGTCCAGACTGCTGATTATGAAGAAGGTCGCACCATACATTGACGCTTAATCCTTGTTGAAAATTGCCTTCCACCGTTTCATGAGGATTTACTTCTACCCATTTATGTTCATTGCGTTAGTGTTGACGCCATTTCGAATAAAATTTGCCTCGTCGATAAACAAAAGATACTAATAGAGTTGTCTATTTGTATTCTACCATTTGCGGAACTGCAAGCGAAGCGGCCGTCTCCTGGGTGTAGATGTTGACCTGGCTGTTTATGATAGGATGAAACTTGTTTTGTTTAAGTATCCTCCAAATCATCGAATGCGAAACTCCGATCCGTTTAGAAAGACGTCGGGCACTGAAACCTGGACTGCGCTAAAGTGCATCGATAATAATTTCATCGATAATAGCGTTTTGCTGGACAGATCGTTTGTAGCCGGTACGGTTTGTTGTTGGTAGTGAACCTGTTTCCCGAAGATTGCTAAAAGTCGCGCTAATTCTTTTGGGACCTGGAATCCTTTCTTTCTTTTTCCTGTTTAGCCTCTTGTAACTACCGTTTAGATAATACTTCAGAGGATGAATGAGTTTGATATGTATGAGTGTGAATGAAGTGTAGTCTTGTACATTCTCAGTTCGACCATACCTGAGATGTGTGGTTAATTGAAACCCAACCACCAAAGAACACCGGTATTCACGATCTAGTATTCAAGTCCGTGTAAAAATAGCTGACTTTACTAGGACTTGAACGCTGGAACTCTCGACTTCCAAATCAGCTGATTTGGGAAGACGCGTTCACCACTAGATCAACCCGGTGGGTTGGGATCTGGAATCCTGCGATACGGAAAACTTATTTCATATTCTTCTGCAGTAGTTGTGTCATTACCATTACACACATCCAAAATGAATACCATATTAGCGTATTCCTTTACGGAGTTCCTTCAATTACAAACGTATCACGTTCAAACTACAATTCACAAAAACCTTCGCTAACAACAGCACAGTTCACAGTAACCGATATTCATAATATACCTCACAGGATGATTTATACACAATTATAGTATTGCGCAATGTTGATCAGCTGTTGTTATTTCAGTGCCAAATTTGAAATAATAACTTTTCAAATAATTTATTGTATTTATGTCGTTAATAAATAAAAAATTATCTGTATAATTTTTATTTCACAATATTGTTGTGTAATTTCCTGGTTTTTTTTTTTGGTTTTTTTAAATATTTAACAGCAATTCCTATCAAAAAATTTTTTTTACAAATGTTTCTCTTCACTAAAAAATACCTTTGTTTTTGTTTACATAAACAAATACTTTTCTGACAAATTTAGTAATGTACTGTTTCGAAATAAAATTCTATTTTTTTTTTTTTGTATATTCAACTTAATTTACACCATTTTGTTCAAAATTAAATTTTCTACAAGTTTTGTTAAAAGGTTTTATGCATTTATTACCTGTTTAACACAGTTATTGTACTTATAAAAAACAGGGTTTTTACCCCAATTTATTGGTTTTCACCCCATATATCTCAAAAACTACTTCATATATGGTTCTGGAACCTATTTTATTCAATTTTTTAGGCCAAAAACCGTAAGAAATCAGTAATTCTGTTCTTTAATTAACGACCTAGAAATTTCAGTAAGACCTCATTTCACCGGAGTAGCTGAAACCGAGCGAAATCTTTCACTAGCTGTAACTCACAAGCGAAATATTTTAGAATATATGTTTATATGAACCTTTTCCATTATTATTTTTGCAAGTAGAATAGGTTATAAACGTCCCGGGAAAACCTCGTGATTACATTATATACACTTTGTGATTACATTCGTGATTACACCGGTATATACGAGTATATATATATATACACTTTTTTTTTCCACATACACACTAATTAATAAAGATTATTTTTTCTGCTTACAGCCAGTCTGTAATCTAGTTTTGTGGTACTATTAAATCTTTTAGAAAACCTAGATAACCCAGGAGAGATTCAAAAAGAAATGAGTTTAATGAAGCGGTCTGTTTCTAGAAAGTAAATAAAGGAATATTTGTATTTTTAAAATATAAAAACTAAGTAGTTTAAAAGTTTTTTGAAAGATTTGTAAGATTCTACTTTTTAACTAAATAGTTAGTGAATATATTATTTTACTCATATTTTTTATCTTCAGCTTATAAACCAATATTTTTATACTCTTTATACGTCAGAATTCTATCAATTATTTCTTATATTATTTGAAATTTGTTATTTTTTATATTTTAAGCAAGTTTTTTTAAAAGCAAGACTTTTCATAAGCAAGTTATTGGTACAAGCAGTTATTTTGATGCTACTAAAATCAATTAATATATATTTATTGGCAATGAGTGAATAGTTTATGTAAAATTAAACGATGCTATTGTCACGCAGATATTGTTGTTTTAGGAATTATAGGGTTGACTGTACTTTGCGTTAGGGTTGTGCGAGTAATTGAGGGTTGTAAAAGTGTACTCTTTTCCATGTTCACGTTGTTATTCGTGTAATTTCTTTCTTTTTTTGTATGAAAATATTGCTGGAATATTTGCTTTCATACAGAACAGAACCATGATAAAATTACTTGAAATATTTTTCTAGTTATTTAAAAGATAAAAACTTTTAATTAGATATTTAAAAAAAATACTTTTGGAAATAATTTTTAATTTCGAAATTTCCTTAGTAATATTTTAAAAATCACTTAATTGTTGTTGTACTCTGATACCAAATTTTATAAGGCACCAAATTACTTTGGAAAATATTTCGGTCCCTCGATACGCTTATTCTTGTGAAGAATTATTTTATAATTAGTAATATTCTTTTACATTCTTACGATATCATCCGTGTTCATGTAGATGTACTCTGATTATCACATTATATTAATAAATTTTCTACGAGTGAAAAGTAATGAGTATCTGATTACCCAATCACGCATTAAGGTAAGTAATTATTTAACATTTGAATTAAATTATAGTTAAGGTACTTAAAATGTATTATTATTTAACAAAATAAAGGTGACGACATAGTTGTAGGAATTTCCTGCCACGCGGCGTTTTTCTGGTGCATGGCTTACTCATACATACATCCACAACTTAATTGAAAATATTTATAATTTTATTTAAAAATATTTTTTGTTTAATTAATTCAATTATTCTAACCAAAGCGCGCGCGCATGTTGTATTTCGTTCACGCGGGTGTGGCGGTACTAGCAGCTACTTTAAATAGTTTTTACAATTTAAATATTATTCATTTATTTAATTCTACCCGTCACTTGTGACGTTACAACATTTTTTTTTTTGCGCCGGAGGAGGAAAAAGCTCTGCCAGTCACCGTCCGCCCCCGCAAACAGTAGTGTCGGGCTCTCGCCGACTAAAAAGCCTCCCCCTATATCACATAGGAACTGGACCTGGCTGCGAGGCATGAATGCAGTTCTTATGCTGTTTTTACGGGCATCGTTAGTTGACCGGCTTCCGAGTAGTAGGTTCGAGTGTTCCTCACGAATCACTGGCATACAACGACCCAGCTGCCGCCCCACGAGAACTAACCTTCGCTCACTACTCAGCCAGCTTTCCTTTGATGATTTCCATGATCATACCTTCGATCACGGCCCAGCTCTTCGTGGACTATAACATGCGGCTTATGATATCAGGATGTAAATACTTACCTGCTCATAGAATTCTCTTCTTTCTCTGTTCCATCTTCCACAATGAGAAACCGCAAGCTAGTCCAGGTACCTTTCGGGGACCACCCATTTCCTCTGCCATTGAACCATCATTTGGTTATACATCACTATCCTTTCCAGACCCTCTCTCATACTCATACGTTGACGTGCACGTAGATCAGTTGGTGGAATAGCCGCAACAACAAACACTCTATCCGTGGATATCGTTCTGTATCCACAAAATACCCGCATTGCCAGCCTCCTCTGTACACTGTCCAGCTTGGCCCGCGCACGCTTCACCTTCAACCCACGCGCCACTTAGAGACAGCATAAAGGATGACGGAATTTACAACGTTCGTATACAATCTGCACTTAAAATACCCAGGAAGGGAGAACTGTACGACTCTGAAAGAGGAAGCCATGAGCTTCTCAGCTCCTCCGCTTTCACAAGCTTCCCCACCTTGAACACTCCTTGATCTCAATCTTATCCTTAATCTTGATCTTAATCTTATCCTTCTGTGTGTGGGATTGGACCAGCTCCTCCTCCCATCCTCCTACGAATAGAAGTCAGAACTGCCGGGTTTTGATTTCTTCCTTCTCCTCCTCATCTCTGCCTCTTGTTAGTACTCTTACATGGATTGGGTCTTTTCCCAATCCCATTATTAGGTACCATCCGCTGTTGCTCGCTGTCAGACGAGGAACACTTAGCCCCGGCCAACCGCGAGAGAGCATTCCGCGCCACCACATCCTTTAGATGTCCCCTGTGAGCCAGTACGTCCTCCCCGTCGCTTAAGTCTCCTCCTACATCCTCACCTTCATGCAGGTAACGTCGCCGCCGTATTAGCTCTTCCCTATATTTTCTGTCCTCTCTCATAGCCTTGAGCTGAACTGCTGGAGGAGTATGATTCTGAGTCCAGGCCTGATTGCCTCGTCATGGAACCCTTCTTAGGATTTCTTTCAGACGCTGTTTCGACATAATCCCAAGATAAAAAATTGTAAGTCCGATACAAACAAATAACAGCTGATCCATTGCAAACAAAGAAGAATAATTGAACAAGATTTCTTCGAAAGTTATTTTGTTATCCAATAGATAAACAATGAATAATTAATTAACACTATTTGATTTAGTTATATTGTTAGCTGCTATTTCACTTTTTTTTGTCTATTAATAGTAAAAATTATCACGTTTGTTATGCAATCAAAACTACTGCCTAGCCAATTAACAAACCTTAGCAACGCTTTTTTTTGACAGAAAAAAAACCATTGACAGCGATGCCAAAAGTAAAATAATAATCCAAATACTGGTCAACACGATGATTCACATGTCAGGAAAAAAACAAAAAAAATGATAATTAATTAAGGCGTAGATAATTAATAAAACACAAACAATAGTTAAACTAGACAACGATAAGGTTCGGAAGCCGGAATATCCCCGGCAACCAGAATGGTAACTTACACACTGAAACCCTTGAAAAACCGAACGTATAACGAACAGTAAGTAATGGAACAAAAAAAAAACACTATGGCAACTAATAACAGAAAAAGATCACCAAAAACGACTTCTAGATGGAAATCGGTATGACGCAACTATACTTGACTAGAGATCGCAACCAAAGTTACAACATAGAAGACGACTACAGCAGTTGTACGTCAGTGATACACTAGTAGCACTCCTTTTTGGGTGAGGTGGGATAGTAATGACACACTATACCTACTTAGCCAATAGTTTATTTAGAGCATTTTTAAGGTTGAGGATGCAGTTTTGCAAAAAGAGTTTTTGGAAATATATAAAATAAGACCTTAATTAGGCGAAATATCGAGATACTGAGGATTACCTTGTTCTACAGCCTCACCCCCTTGACCTTTTTAAGTTGAAAATTTAATGGAATCAATGCGTATATAGAAGTAATCAGTGCAAATTTGGTGAAAACTGTAGTTCTGGAGGTATCAGGTGATTTAGAATGCAACACATAACACACATACGAACATCCGGAAAATTTCCATCTGGTTTTTGGGTCCCTTAGGTGTCAAAACGTCAAGATCAGGTGAAACCGCATATGCCCTTGGACCGATTACCATACTTTCCTTTCTTTAACTATAGCGCTAGGCGAAAAAATAATAAAGCTACTCTGAACTAGTATTAACTGAAATTAAATGAAAAATAGGAAAGGATATTTTTACTTCTGTTATCGATGAAATTTTGTTCACAAATTCTGAAGGTTTTTTTTTTTAAATAAAGAACAAAGAAATTAACGAAGAAACAAACTTTATATGTGTATATAAATATAAAAGTTGTATATACAGCAATTGCAACTCCACGTCGTAAAGATAATTTATTTTACGTTGCATTCGCTTGCGTGTGCTTGCGCACGAGTGTGTTTTTATATAATTCAGGCTAAACATACACATGTATATGGATCGAAGGGAGCGAGCTTTACTTTATACTAGATAAGAAATTCCCCTACCGCATTCCTATTGTCAACTTGTGCGTCTTTATCTGTTAGCTATTTACTTCGTATTTTATCCCAAAATATTTTTTCTCTGTCCCGAATTTCGTTCGAGTATAAAGAAAACGAAATCTTTCCTTTTCATTCTCTTGTTATTTCATATTGTTTTTCTGTATTTATCTCCTCATTCACTTTCCTCTGGAACGAACTTATCTGAAAATAACCTAGATTGAGATTACAAAAAGTCCTTCAATGCCCCGCAGTATTTTAAAAATAGATTATTTTTTCAGGATTTTGAAATCATTGTATTAATTTGTAGTACTACTTGCAAGAAAATTTTTAAAGATAATTAATAAAAATATCTCTGTTTTATTATTTACTTGAAATTTCGGCTAACCTAACCTTAGAACTTGTCTAGTCTTCGCATAATGTTATTTAGTCTAAATAAAGTTGCCTGTTCGTAGCTTTATAAACTCCTTCAGACCGTTTTTTTTAGTGAATACAATTATTGTCTATTACTTATATTCCGACTTATTTGAACTGTATAATAAACATAAAACTGAAATCTCTGAAAAGATATTTTTCTGTGAAAGACTGATACAAATTCCTGACTTAATTTTTTTTTGCTTGCTTGATATCGCCACGTAAGCTAGAAGCTTAAGCTTGTGCACGGAATATGGAAATGGAATTTTTTACCGTACGAAAAATGCCATGCCTGACCGGGATTCGAACACGGGACCTCCGGATTTCTACCTTCATGAACATAATCCTTTTCGAAATTCAAAAAAGTATCATGTGAAATTTTCAGATCCATTTAAAAAAATATTGCTGAACAAACTTATGAACGTGAAAATCTAAGACTGCAGAAATATCTTCTAGATCTCGCTTTGTTCGGTTTGTAATAAGATATGTTTTTCCCAGTGTGAATAATATAGCTTTTGGATTTTAAGATAACGTTTATTTCATTAATATCTCTTTTTTAATGAAAATTAATACTAAACTATTAAACATATATGTGCTTCATTTTACTGCACTTTTTTTCTCCTTAACTTTGTATAAATAAATAGAAAGCTCTGAGCATGCGACAGGATTAATGATAATAATTGTTTTGTACGCGTTAGGGTTATATTTTTTTTTTTATATTTATCTTTATTAGAGTGCTACCTCAATCTTTATTTGGTTATTAAACCGCTGAAAGGAAAAAAGATTTAATTCATGGTTCACACAATTGTTCAATCCTTAAGTTTATTATGTGTAAATATTTACTAATGGGAAGGGTCAACTTTCAACTAACCTTCGGGCTGATAACACTGATAAACTTAATTTTTGTTTCCTAACATGCGATACATAATTTTAATCTGTTTTTGAAAACTAATATGAGCTCAGAATCTTTCATCCGCCCATCATTTTTGAAAAATTTTTTAATTTTAGTTTAAGGATTTTTTTCATTATTCAACGTATAGTTAGCATTTTAAGCTCCTATATTGTATTTTGTTAGCTCATCTTTTATTGTTTAACTTTGTTAACATAATTTATAAGCTATAAATAAACAGTACTAGACAAAGATTAAATCATCATAGTATTATGACATCATATCTAATAATACTGAAGAGTGAGCCTTCATGGGCAAAACTAATCATGTCTGTGCTGGTCAAAATATGTAGCTGAAAACACAGCTGTGTTGTTTGTATTAAGCACTGGATTTAGGAATGAATTAATCTTCTTCAGTCTTATTGTTGTCTTAAGTCTGTTAGCAGTGCAGTGTCATAATGCCTTAAAATTGTGTAAATGATGTGGATACCTTTTGTTATGTATGTGGTAAGTTTACCGTAAAATCAAATAGAAAAAAAATATTACACCTTTAATTAAAAAAGCATATTTTTACTTTCAATGTAATTTGTACTTTCAGCGTAAAATTTGTGATCAGGATAAGACGTGGACTCCTCATATAGTACGCACTAATTGTTCTGTATATTTAGGAGGATGACTGAAAGGTGTCATTTGGTGTACCTATGGTTTGGCGTGAACCAAAGGATCATGTAACCGATTGTTACTTTTGTTTAACAAGTGTGTCCGGAATTTCTAAAAAATCTAAACATACAGTAAAATATCCTTATTGAAATTTGCAATCAGGCCTGAACCTCACAGTGAAATTATTCTAGTTCCTAAGCCACCTGAGTGTATCTTTCGAAAGCAGCGATGAAGAATCAATCAGTACTGAAGAAATCAACAATGATTTTGATTTTGAATTATCTTCCAGTAAGCCACATCTTATATCACAAGGTGAATTAAATGACTTGGTTAGACATTTAAATTTATCAAAAAATCAAGCTGAACTGTTAGGATCAAGATTGCAAGGTTGGAATTTACTTTTAAAAAAAACAAAAAAACAAAGATTTCGGGCTTTCGAAGCCGACAGAAAGAACTTTCTCAGTACTTTACTGATGAAAATAATTTGGTTTATTGCAAAAATATTGATGAGCTTACGTTGCACTTAGGACAAGTTCATAAATCTGAGGACTGGCGCCTTTTCATAGATTCGTCCAAGTATAGTTCAAAAGTGGTCTAATAGACAACGGTAACAAATATCCTTTGATACCAATCGCTAATGATATTAATTTGAAAGTGACATACAATGTGATGAAAGACGTTCTTGAAAAAATAAATTGTAAAAAACACAGCTGGAAGATATGTGGTGATTTCAAAGTTATAGCTATATTGTTATGCATGCAGTTAGGCTATACTAAGTATATGTGTTTTCTTTGAGAATGAGACAGCCGAGCTAGGGATAAACATTATGTTACCAAAGAATGGAAGAAACGAGACAACTCAACTCCAAATGGGAAAAATATTATTATTCATGAGCCCTTAATTAAACCCAAAACAGTATGTTTACCCCCTCTTCATATCAAGCTAGGACTAATGAAAAATTTTGTAAAATCAATGAATGATAGTCCGGATTTTTTTACATCAGGCAGAAATTTCCGAATGTAAGTGAAGGAAAAATTAAAGAAGGAATACTTGTTGGTCATCAAATAAGAGAGTTGGTGGATGATGTATTTATCTCAATGTAAAATATTGTAAAAATTGCAGCAAGGGCTTCATTTAAAGACGTTTGCAAAACTTTTCTCGGCAAACAAAAATCCGATAATTACCACGATATTGTTAATCAACTTCTTACTTCATACAGAGCTATGGGATGTAATATGTTTTTGAAAATACATTTCCTCCACTCACATCTGGATTTTTTCCCGGACAATCTCGAAGACGTAAGTGACGAACACGGAGAACGTTTCCACGAAGACACTTCGATGATGAAAAGCCGCTATAAAGGAAAATGGAATACTAAAATGCTAGCCGATTACTGTTTGACATTAATTCGGGATGTGCCTAGGCTATTTATAAATGAAAATCATCAGCGAAATCATTCTAAGACAGGTATGGCCATGCAAAATTATAAATTTGAAACTATATTTTCCCTTAATTTTTTTTGAAGCGTAATTTATTTAAAACTAAGGGTAATAAAAAAATATTATTTACAGATCTATAATGGATGCAAAAAAGCAATTCAAGAAATGGTATCACGCTTAGAGAAACATTAAAAAAATGTTCTTGTCAATGTAATTTTTATGTTCTATAATTTTGTAAAAGAGAATCGTTTCATAAGGTTTGATAACCAATAATATTATTTTTATCGAACTAAAAGTTACCTATAGAAGAAGGAAGTGATTTTAAAGAGTACTTTTAGGATTCACAACAATTTAAACACTGGTAAATATAAACATATGATAAAAAGTATCCGTGCTCTAATTCGCTTCGAAGTTTAAGAACGTGTGCACATATGCAGTCCTGTGAACTATATAATTGGATAAAAAACATACAAAGAAGTAAAAACCTAAGATTCTGATTTTTCAGTAAAATTAGAGATCGTTATGAAAACAACTTACATAAACACAATGATAAAATTAAATGCTGTTTCAGCTTGAAAATACTATTTGCGCTATTAAGTGAAATACTGCATGAATTATTTACAACTAAAAATTCATGAAAAAGATGTAATAATTAAACAATTATTTGTTAATCATCATGTTCGGTGTCGAAGCAATAAAAACGTGGCTCTTTCGGTTATGATGATGTCTCTGGGTCAAAGTAATTAGAATCAAGAACACATAATATTAAGGCGCAATATTTTGTTTTGAAGCAAAGCTTCATTACTCAGGCTTCGGGGTGAGGAGTCAACTGAAAAAAAAGAGCGTCACGAAAAAGCACCACACGCTACTTTTTTCCCCCAATATGCCTCTCTCTCACCCGCAGTCTTTGCTACAGAGTGATGCAATAGAGCTGACCAAACACTTGCTCAAACTAATAATAGCCTCTTAATTTAAGTTTGACTTATAAAAAAATGATCATCAATAGGTGACAGTTTTTATTAATTTATTATTAACTATAGTATCAAGTAGTGGTAGTGATGAATCATCAAGTGCTGGTCCATTTACTTATACCCACGTGGTTTATTATTTCAATAAAATACTTTTTAAGAAACATCATATTAACCCCAATAATAAAACATCCTATTTTAATTATTCTGATGGTAAAAAAAATACAAGACCAGTTAAAAAAAATGCGAGTAAACTTAAATCAGTTAATCACTCAAAAAAGCTATTTTTTTTTTTTATTCCCATTTTACTTTTTTAATTAGGTGCAACATATGAAATACCTCTTTTGAATTATTAATTGATTTAAATTTAAATGCATTTTTTTAATAGGTCCTTTACTTTTTTTTTACATGAGAATAATTGTCATAAAAGCTGGATTTTGTACTATGCCTTAGCTTTTGTTTCAGTATTTAGTCTCGAAATAAAAAAAAAAGTTAGTTAATCATAAACATATCGTCAAAACTTACAAAAAATTTAATAATTACTGAGATAAGAAAAACGATGAAGCCTTCTTGTATATTGAATTTTAATGTTGTTGCTTTTTTGATTTTCCACTCCCACTTATTGTGTTATTTATATTTTGTTACGAAAGCAGTAAGTTGAACAGAAACGTTATTTGCTTTCCCAAATATACTGAAGCTATTTATTTACTATTCCTACCACTTGTTTCCAAAAAATGAGATTCGCACAAATGTGTGAATCTGATTATTTACTTTTTTTTTACTTTTCCATTAACATGCAATGTTGATTCGTCACTGAATACGACACGATAAAGAAAGTCTTAATCGTCACGGTGCATTATTTCATTTGCGAAGCTAGCATGCAAACTGTAATCTGTAGGCTTTAGAGCCTGTAATAGCTGTAAACGATATGAATGCAGTTGTAGGCGTTTCTTTAAAACCCTCCACAGACGTCACTGTAATTACTAATTCGCGGCTAGCCTTCCTAACTGATTCCCTAGGACTACACGCAAAAGACTCTCTTACACGTTCATCGTTGTCTTCGGACATACTCGGTCGTCCTGTACTCCTCCCTTTAAAAAACAGCCAATGGTTTAAAATTGTTTATACCATGTACGAATGCTATTGTCACTTAGGGAATCACAACGGAACTTCAAACGGAAGGCACGTTGAACGATAATTACAGATTCACACGTTGCGAACTGCAAATCATAGAACGCTTTCTGTTGGGGAATCGCTATCTTTGCTACTAGCGCTTTTAAGCGGAAGATACAAGAAACAGTTTATGAGCTTGCGCACAGCTAAAACTGTTTGAGTTGCTCTTTCATTTAATGTATATTTATTCGAAGGCGAAACTTGAGAAATATTACATGGCTTTAAAACCCCGATATTCATTTTGAAATACTCTGTATAATTGAACATAATATTATGTGTATTGTAAAATATTTTTTAGCTATTTGCAGAGTTAATGTTCGCTTTTCATGGACAATTGCCTTATGGTTTTTAAACCTTAACTGTTTTATTTTATTAACCGTCTTAATTTATATGTATATACACATACAATATATATATATATATATATATATATATATATATATATATATATATATATATATACATACAATTATATGTATATATACATATAATAACAGTCAATCCTGACTGTTATTATATTAACATATTAAAGTCTAATAAAGTGTTTAGGTTTTAAAAATATTTGCAAATATCCGCAAGGAAATCCGCAAAAAAAAATAAAATTATCGTGTTCACTGTCAGTACTAAATTCTAAAGAGACAGTGAATGGAGTTAAAAATAATTGTAGGTTCTTTCATCTGCAGTAAGAAGTACACTCATTTGAATATTTTCGAGAACTTGCATCGAAATATTTTCCGCCATGACGCTTGTCTTTCTTGAACTTTTCAGTAAAGAAAAGATTTTTCATCAACCATTATCCATAGCTGGCGATAAAATGAGATTTTTGGTAATTTTACGTGGTCTATTGACTTTTGTAATGCGTATGCATTTCTGTAACTTACTAGTAATGCTTTTTCATCACTACAGGTTGCTGAAGTTAGAACAATTATTTGCCTGTGAAGGTAATCTAATTTTCTTTCGATGAATTTCACAAGTTTGTCTCTGTTTTGTGATTTGATATTTTAAATGTCGAAATACCTTATACGATCTCATACTTTCCTGCAACAACCCTTTCCGTAAATTAACGTATAAGGGTTAATGAGAAATAACAGTAAAACCATATTTTATATTTTCATTACAATATAATCTATTTTTCATTTTATTCTTGTTACTGTTAAATTTATAAACTTCAAACAGATTTTAAAAAATATTTAAAAATTTACCTATCTGTAATAAAATAGCTGTATAATGTATAATTACCGTATTGCAGTTAAATATTTGATATTGCATTAATCATTAAATAGTACGGCGTACAGACCGGAAACGATATCTCACTGGACTTCCGTGTTTATATCTTGTTTAATTGTTTCCTAAAGAGATCAGTATCATCTAGCGACGAATAGAAATAGCGCGTATTCTTAAATAATGGTGGAAGTCGATAAAACAAAATCATACAAAATAATTTTTACATCAGAAAGAGTAAGTAATAGAAAAGGAAATTTTATGAGCGTGTGTAAATGGAATCGGGAAATGAGTGAAGAGAAAAAAATATCGTTTGAGATAAGTTGATCGGACATCCTCGTTTTAAGCTCACACGCAGTGAGTGACCTACTACTAAAAAGATTGAATCGGCTGAATTTTGTGTGGTCTATTTTATCAAACATTTTTACAGATCAGTTTGTTAATAACTCTATTAGTATTAAAGTTACTTTTTTCAGATTATGGTGTTGTAGATTTCTATCCGTGCAATTGCAGTAAATTTTCCATGAAAATAATTAAATATCTCTGAATAAATTTCCTACCAAATAGAAGTTTCGTATTGCATTTAGAGATTGCTGATCTGTGTTATGTTTTTTACTGTGAAACGTCATTGAAAAAGCAAGGATGCCGCTTCCCCAGGTTTTCTACCTATTTTTTTTTTTTTCACTTTATATGATGTTGAGTGACTCCTCTTCATCTTATAAGAAATATTCCGTGTCATTCTTCCAATACATGTATTTAAATATGTGTACAAAAATTTGGTCGATGATATTCCCCAGTTTTTGAGAAAAATTATCTTTGTTTTCAATTTTACGTAGACTTCTATTTTTCAAAAAGGGTTAAGTTTGATAGTAGTGGGGAAAGCTCTGACAAAATCTTGCCCAATTGGGTTGCTTCATCAAAATATTTGGGCGCCGCTTTCTTAGAATATCGACGTAGAAGAATATCTTCCCGAAAATACATTTAGTGATGAAACGAAATTATTCGACGTGAAATATAGTCATTGGCCCATATTAAGTTATGCATATGTTCGGCGTTGAAAATTAGGTGAGTCGATAAAATTCGAAATGAAAGGATCTTAAGGTGAATAGGAGTGTAGCAGAATCTAGAAAAGATACGAAATTGTTCGCATACCGTGTATTAAGACATCCAGGATTTGCTAATTTGGTGAAGGAAAGTAACAAATGTAGGGATAGGAAAGAATCGAATACGTATAACGAAAAACTGAGGTTCTAGAATGTAGTCAAGGTTAAAAAATAGTACAGAACAGAAAGGAAAGGAGGATTGCTTTAAGTCATTCAATGAACTGGAAAAAAATAATGTTGACTATAGAACTTTAGAACGTAACTAAACATCAAATATTTTTGTGTCTGTAATACTCATGGTCGTAACGAGTGGCAAATTTGAATTTTTTTTGTGTATTGTTAAGAACAAAAAAAAAGTTAAATGGAAACATAACATAGGTACTGAGAACAATAAAATTAAACGGTTAACAAAACAGTACAAGCAGTTGCGTATAAAAAAAATTCTTACAAGTCAAACATAAGAAAAAAGAAGACATAAAAAATTAGCACTGGGCACATATACGAAAAAAGGTCGAGACCGCGAAACTTATAAACAGTTCATAAACAACAAAAAAAAAAATTCATATTACTAAATTAAATTAACTGATAAATAGTATCAAGCAAAATTTCAGTAACAAAAGGATATTCAACACAACAGCCTCTAGATCCAATACATGCAGCCTCTTCATTCGTCTCACATCTTCACTATTATACAAAAGGTTATCAGCCAAATCATTTTCGTGAGCGTTAAGCTTAAGTTCATACTTTGAACTTAGCCGGTGAATTTCTTCACGATGGCATCCCTAAAATCTCCTTGTTATTCCAAACCGTCTTCCCTCTGAAATGCCCTCAGCATTTTGAACTGGAACCTTTGAACGATGTCGATATTGCTATTGCTTGCCGCACCCGAAATTTGTATCCCGTAAATCGCCTTGTACAGCAACAGTTTATTATTTAACGATAACACGGACCTTCTTCCTAATAACCAGTTTAACCGTCTAGCTTGATATTTAATTGTTCTCTCTTTTCTCTCACATGGTTTTTTCATGTTAGATGGCGGTCTAGATGAAGTCCTAGGTATCGTACGTTGTCCGAATGAGGGATATGAACTTCATCTAGGCAAACTCGTTGGTAAACTGCTCTCCTCATCGCAAACTTTACGTGACTCGACTTTGCAGTATTAACATGTGCCTTCCATTTGACTAGCCATTCACTGAGAAGGTCTAACTCCGATTGCTGTTTCTCCGACGCTACTGTTGAGTTAAAGTCAACCGCCATAATCGCCGTGTCATCAGCAAAGGACGCAAGAGTGGCATTTTCCGTGCCAGGAAGATCAGCATACTAGAATGAATACAAAATCGGGCCGTACACTGAACCCTGCGGAACTCCCGATTTCGTATCATTAAAGCCTGATAACTCTTGACTATATTTAATTGTGAGAACCGTCTATGAAGGTATTTGCGTAATGCCAAATAAATGGTTGTGGCAGGCTCATTTTAAGCTTGTGAAGCAGACCAGGCATCCATATCTTATCGAAAGCCTGTTTAACATCTAAAAATACCGCCGAGCAGTATTCCTTCCTTTCCAAACAACCGTTGATGATATCAGCGATTCTATGAATTTGTTCAGTCCTGGTATACACATTCTGGAAACCAAATTTGTGGTCAGGAATAGCAATCTCTCCCACTAAAGTAGCTACATCTCGTTCTAGGTAGAGTCTCTCGAAGATCTTAGAGAGGTTTGGTAAAAGGCTGGTAGGTCTATACGAAAATACATCTTTTACCGGTTAGCCGTTTTTTGAGACCATTCTTAATTGTGACGCCTTCCGTTCTGATGGGAAATGTATTGTCCGAAGGATCCGACTGAGAAGGCCATTACTCGATGGGTATAAACAGCATTTTATTAGTTATTCGGTCAAATTCAGGAGCCCTTTTTAAGCCTCCTACTTTCCCGGTCGCTTGCGAAACTTCTGCACATGTGAAACACTGTATAGGATTCAATCTGTGTGCGCATAAGGGTGGAAATGAGAGCGGAGGCTGAAGAAGTCTCCTCGCGACTTTCCATAACGAACGGTCAACTCTACTCGAAGGGGAAAGATTTTCCACGTAGTGTTTGAACGTCTCGCACTTCAGCGTCTTTATCAGTTTTTTAACTTACGACACCTATTCACAAATCTGAATGAGTTTTTTAAAAATAATATTTGTTTTCCTTTTAAATCGAATTATTTCATTAATTTATAAATAAAACAAATTACGTGTAGCTATTACTCCATACTATTAAGATAACTAAAATCCCTTAACTAAAACCTTATCTTAATTGTTATATAAATACTCAAGAAATTACAGAAAGTCATTGTATGGTACTTCCTAACAAATTAATTAAATTTTATCAGTAAATTTAATTTGTTGATAACCTGTTTTCATAACAAAAATTATATATATATATAAATATATGCATGCATTTTACCAAAAATTGTCCTGACAGATGTTAAACCTGTAGAATTTTTTTTTAATCTAAGTCATTTGATCACTCGTGATTTTTTTTTTTTTTGAAAAATGATTAGTATGTATGGTTTGCTGCAGTTTTTTCTGGAATATATTTTTTTCTGTAACCTTGAGTTCATTTTATCGTTATTTAGAAATTCATTTTTATTTTTATTTCTATTTTTACAATTAATTATATTAATTTTTAAAACAATATACCTTATATTTATAAAAAAAATAATTGTGGAATTGAAATTTCATTAAACAAGGCTGTTCTGAACCGACCTGATTTAAAGTATTTCAGGAATACTTAAGAATAGTTAAGGATTATTAACCTGAGCAGCCCCGGTTAATTTAGCTTGTGTTTCGTAAGTAATAGCCTAATTGTTTCCTTTCTAATTTCGATGAAATTAAACTTAATACACGTTACGCTGAATATACCAATAAGGAAGCACTTTTGCTTGTAGCTCTCTGAATGAGAAATTATGCTTTATTAATTCCTGTAAATAAAGTAGTTCATTTATCATTTTTAACTTATTACCCGACTACTTTTGCATGTCTACAAAGGGATGAACTAATCAATAAACACCTATCCTATTTCGACACGTGCTTGGAAGAATAAGGTCGATGACCACAAATATTCTTAAAAAATACTTATTTCCTATAACATTAGTTGAATCGTACGGTTTTTTTAAAATTTCAGTTGGCTTTGATAACAACAAGTGTATTTCGATTTATAAAATGTACCGAGAAGTTGAAAACTTATAATAAATTAACAGCGTTTGTTTACAAGAAAAACATTGAAAATAAAGACCAAACTCTATTACAGTCCACGTGTGTTTAAAAAGAAAAAGAAAAAGTATCTGATATTAGTTTCACAAATGAAGAATTTTTTGTATAATACGAGTTTATCCGATAAAAATTTTGAGGCAAATTTTTTTAAATATTTTCAATAATATCTGTAGATTTCTACGAAGACATTATGGCTTTCTTCATTCCAATCTACAAAACCTCTCGCACTTTTTGGGAATTTTGTTTTGTTTCCTGTAAAAATCTTTATTTTTTATTATTTCGGTCGTATTAAAAAATATTTCATGTAAGCAAAATTTTAATCAGGTACTAAATTTATTTCCAATCAAAGTACGAGTAAAAGTTAAATTTAAGAACTTAAAGTTCGGATCAAACTTCATTTTAATTTCAATACGTTTTATATTTTCATCTTCCTCACATCTTTTCATGAACATAAAATCAATTTATTGCAATAATTGATGATATAAAAAAATGTTATTTACGTAATTCCGAGATATTGCGAAATTATCGAAATATTATTTAATTTCCAGTTTTTAATATCCTGCACAGTAATGTTTTGACGGATAAAATAAAAAAAAGTTATTATTATTCCAAAAAAATCTTTTTAACCGTCCGATGAACAGCTTTATAAACAAGTTATATATTGTTTTATTTACTGCGTTTCTGAGGTTTTTTCCCGAATCGTCAATTGCAATAATATGTATTAAAATTAAGAGTATGAATTTATTATTTTAAAAAATATATAGTTGTTTTAAACAAGTAGTTTGTAGTTGTTTCAAACAAGGGAGAGTAAATTAAAAAAAATATTTTTTTAAAAATCTGCACGCATGCAAGTCATGTTGCATTACGTAAGGGTAAGAATGTTCATTCAGTAATGAATGCGGTATAATACGTATATCATGACTAAAGTGGATCTATGTATTTGAATATTGCAAGACAAGATATTTTGAAGAGCTTTTATGAACTAATTTAATATTAAGTGAAAAGCTCTTATTCAGTATAGCGGGTGCCTCCGCTATTTTCAGAATTAATTTTTTCTACAAAAAAAATCACAAACTACATTTCCAAAATAGAAAAGAAGGACCTTAAAATATTTAAACGAGGAACTTTAACTTTTAATACATAAGATTTCTTATTTTGGCGTACGTGTTGACTATTTTAAGTGTATTGTATTAAACGTTTGAAACTAAATTTTAGGCGTAGAAAATTCTAAAGAAAAACTTTTTTCTTATTCGTTTTATTTTGATTAATACTTTTCTATTCCTGCCACCTATTAATTATTTTTTCTCTCTCAACAGCCGTATTCCGCTCAAATATCCGATTTCAATACAATATTTCCTCAATTTTTTTCTTGTTTTCTGTATATATTATATCTATCTCGTAGTTTTTCCGTAATAATTTTTTGTCTACCTCACATCTGTTCATAGATAATCCCAGTGCTCCTTTTTATATCATATTAATTAAATTTTATACAACCATCTTGGTTTTAATATATACATTTTGAACTTTTTTGGTGATGTATTATACATTTAAAAATGTACAGTCATTACGCCAGCGCTTCGTTTATACTTGCTTTGGATTTTCCTTTTATTTAGATTAGTCAGAAATGAATGACGAACGGAAATCCGTGATTGGTTTCTATGATTTAGTTTTATTTTACACGAACCTATCTGAAAACCCGAAATATGTCTGTAATATGTTATAAAAGTTGTTCCGTAAGAAAATTTCTATTATTAAAAACAGTTAAATACATGAGAGAGTATTTTCGAGAAAGAGTAAATATTTTTCTAAAAATATTAAACTGTTATTTTCAAACGAAGTAATCCACTAGGAATAGAACAGAATTCTCGATCGTCCGATAAGATGCGATACTTTTCTTGCACGAGCAAGTCTTTTAGAGTATTTTACAACTGTACCACAAATAACATCATACATGTCTCGCGTTTGCTTTAGGACGTGTAAAAACTGTATCTTTATAGGGTATTGCAACGTAAAAATGACCCTTCTTAATTTTTACGGATTTGTTTATAACATTGCATTTAACAGTAGGGAATGCAGTTTCCCTTCGTTTAAATTAACGGATTTACCGTTGCCTTTTCCAGATCTGGACTTTCCAGGCTGGCGGCTAAAAATCTTTTCCGGTATTAAATTACGATTTCATTCTAATATTCAATTATGATTTTATTCTAGCGGCATTTTTCTACTAGAAGAAGGAAATTCCATCAGATTTTTTTTTTTTTGTTTAATAGTTCGTACGTTAATTTTCGCGAGACGAATAAGAAACTAGCTTTTGAAAAAAAAATCTTTCATATTAGCAATTGAATGACTAGATTTTAAATCTTTATGCAGGATAAGTAAAATAAAATGGATTATAAATACAGAACCAAGATATAAATACCATTACATTAATTATAAAAACAGCTTAATTTTTTGGCAACAACAGCGTCCCCCGTTTGAACCAATCACACTACTGTAAATTTCACCGCATTTAGTTAAGAGCTACCCGATTTGCTTTTGGTGGTATGAAATACTACGGCGCGTTTGTAGCAGCGTCTAAAAGAAAGATATAGAATGATATGTTTGTCATGAATTTTTTAACTCTTAAGATCAGATTATTGGAATTAATTATACTTCTTATCAAGAATTAATACGGATTATTAAAATTAATACGGATCAAGATCCGTAATAATTTATTATATATATATATATATCTTTTTGTAGAAGCCGTATTGTACTGCAATTAATTAAACAGAAAGCACTATCAAATATCTTAAAAACTTATCTGTTCTTTAAACTATCGTAAGTTTTAACTTCCTGGCTCTTCTTATCAACATTTAATACAGCTCTGAATTTAATACCGCTAGAAATATTAATTTGTTAACTGATAAAATTATGTAATGTGAACCATGTTCAGAGTGTTCACAACGCTAGTAGATTGTCGTTTTGATTGGGGTTTGTTTTTATATTTCAACATATCTAAAATTATGCGAATGTTTTTTTTTTCTCTGCATGTTGTTTAAATATCCCCTTGAATATCAAAGATCTGATGTACAATTGAAAAAAACATAACGCGTAATTAATACAGTAAAACTTTAGTAAGTTGTTGGCGATGTTGACTGTTTGTAAAAATACAGTTCCAGAGTAATTTATCATGAAAATACAGCATTTCAGTTATTTATAACAGTGTCATTAGCACTGAATGCCGTATAGGTAGGTTTAATATTAGATTGATCTTTTTCCATAAAAGAACTCGCTTCATGTACAAATGCAATCTAACGGCGCAACGATATTTTCCAGGGATCAAAAACTTGAAGTTGCAATTAATCTGGTGCAGAATAATAGTTATTCTATTTCTAAAAGGAAGTAGTATTTTGTAGTTATGAATTCTCATACCCGTAAATTGTAAGAAAAAAGCATAAGGTGGGTCTAGTGGTAAAATCATCGTCGCAAATCAGCTGTTTAATAGCTGATTTTTGAAGTCGAAGGTTCTGAGGGTTCGAATTCTAGTAAAGGTAAGTTATTTTTATACGAATCTGATAATTTAACAGTGGATACCGGTGTACTTGGGTGGTCGGGATTCAATTAACCCCACATATCAGGATTGTTTGGCTTGATTTACACAAAACTATACCTCACTACACCTCATTTATATGTCATATATATCATCCTTACCTTATTGCTTATTATTCACAAGTTGAATAGATTGCAGTGTACCCATTAAAATAGAAAAAAGATTATAAAAGGCCGTAAAATTCCATCATAGTAGCATGCAATTAACTTTTTTATGTCAATCTCACGTTACATCATTATTTTCAGTATGCTTCAAGGAAAAATTAAATCAAATACGGTGAATTTTATTTATTTATTTTTTTAACATAAACTATTGCGCACCTCAACAATTTATTTACAATTGAATTACTTTTGTAGAAATCCAGGTTTTTGTAATAATGTTTTTGATAGTTTTCAGTTTAAAGTGCTTCGAAATCAATTCGATCTCTTAGAAAGAATTGTGGCATTTTCATCGAGAAGCTGGTTTGAATTTCGTTCAGGTTTTACATTTTTTAACCCCCTGTAGATGAAATTTATTAATTGTCATAAACGCTGTGATCGAGTCTCCGTACATTTAGTAATCTAAAATTAATAAATAAATAAAGTTATTTTAGATTACAGTTAAAAATTTTAAAATAATAGACCAAAACTTTGCTCTATGTGCAGTAAGAACATTTAACTATTAGTTACTTAAATCGTCAGTAATACATTGAAAATTTATTTTACTTATCGCACATTAGATTTTATTAAGGCTGATTAAATATTTGTTTCATTGAGTAAATTTCTTTCTTTCTTTTGTTAATTTAACAAACTCTCTAAGAGTTTTATAGTCTGATTCATTGTTTTTTCCTACCCAATTGTTTGTGTTATTTTTTCAGTAATATGAAAAAAGGTGAATTCATTTTTGAATTGATCTTAACTATTATAAGCTAGCCAAAAAATTTACATATGAAAATTGGAAAAAGGCCTTGAAAAAAATAGTGATTGTGTAACTTAGAAGAATTTAAGTTGACCAATAATTTAGTTCGTTATATTCATTGATAAAATTTACATTAATGTAAATTTATGGCATAATAGCATGTTATAATCCGGAAATTTATTATTTTTCGTAGTGTGCTGCTTAATGGCATATATTCATCAGTTATGCCATACCATTTAGCGTCATTAGGTTTAAAGACATACCTAAAATGATCTATTAAATGGTGCAGTTACAGAAAAAATAGCCATTATTCCAATTCAGTTCTGCTCGACTTGTATTTGTCTACCAAGCATTTATGTAAAGCAGATATGGAACAAACTGTTTCTGGAGTAAATTCAATTGTTAGGAAAATTACTGTTAAAAATGTTGTATTTCACGGCAATGCATCTTTCTATCTTCTTTAGCAATCATTCTTTCAGTACTGAAAATAACGTTGATTTAATGGATGATTGTTTTACATATTTTCAGTAACATTTTATTTATATATCTTTTTAAACCAACTATAGTCTCCACATGAAGTCCAGTGAAGTTTTTTATAATTTCCTTAACAGGGCCTCCAGCACATTTATTTATTTCCCGAGCAATGAGGAAGGGACTCACCTTCGAGAAATTACCGTCTTCCTTTGTGATTTCTAAGTATTTTGGCTTCGGAACGTTGCTCTTGAAAAAAGCTTTTTGCAAGCTTTTCCTAGCCTCAACTTCTATTCTTCGAGATTCTGTACTCTTTCGCCGTTTCGCCTCGGGCGAAACGGCCGGTTCTAAACGAGGGTGTTTTCGTGAACCCTTTGCCACGTTAGATTGTTGTTCAAGTATATTCATTTTGATTATCCCTTCAGTAGCAAGGCTAGCCGCTGGGGTACACCTCCACTCCAGGGCTACTAACCTTGCAGGTCCGATCCGGTACTCCGGTGGAACCGGCATATGTCCTGGCACAGAGTGGATGCGCAATCTCTGCACTGACTCCAGGCTCCTACTCAGCAAAGCTTTCAGAGCTCCCATGCACCGACATACATGGGCACCATTGCTACATGCTTGCCATCGCAGGGGGCATGTGGACAACGGAAGGGTCTCCGTTACACCTGCAATAACATTGACCCTGGTCGCCACATCGCCAGCTCTAAATATGGTGTGAGTCCATTTCCAAATCATTTCAGCAATTCATATCCTGCAGGTGGCCGAAGAATCCGATTCATGTGGTGACCTAAAGGTGGAAACACGTCAAAAGAAAATCATATCCGTGGAATTTACTGGGAACCCCGTTAGCCAGCTATGTGTATTGTACGTATGTACAGCTGTTGCCGCCCAGGACGTGGAACGTAGATGTTGTGTTCCGGACGTGGGGATTACCTACCTCAGGGCATTACTATTATTATTATTATTATTATTATTATTATTATTATTATTATTATTATTTTGCTTATTTTCTAAAACTAGTAAATTGTAATTATATAAACATTCTTAAATTGTTAAAACTCTTAATATCCTGATCGAGCAGCGAACACGCGACAATATTTAAAATGTTGCCCTCTGTGGGGAGGGTCTCCTAGATGCTTGGGTTGTGGTTGTCTCATAGCAGGAAAAAATGTTTGAAAATTGAGAATTTGCTAAATTTCATTTTTCTCTACTAAAAAGTTATTTATGAGTTGCCATACTTGAAAACATATATATATATATATATATATATATATACATATACATATATACTTTTTTCATTAATTTAAACGTTACTATAGTGAATTTATTAAATTCAGAGTAGTGATGCCCAAGTTGGAAGTTACATAGATACCGATCAGTTATGAAATAAGAATAAAGAAAAACAAACAAAAAGTTATTTATTGAGTGGAAGAAAAAACCGTTTACAAAAAATGTTTATTTAGAATTTAAAACTACGTGTTCATTTCGATTGTTCAACAATAATTATTAGTCGATACTAAGTAAATATTACATAATATACAAAACCTTGGATGTGAAAATAAGAATAAATTTTAATTAAATAAAAAATATGCACAAACATTTAACTAACAAATATAACAACGATCGAGTTAGCGCAAATCTTGAAGTAGTAGTTGACCCCAATCTATTGATTTATATACATAGCGGATATGTTATGTGCAAATAAGTAAAACAGCAGTAGATGGATATACCCGTTTCTATTCCTCGCTAATTTTTTCATGGTAAACCAGAAGCGTAAACTAAAATAAAATTTCATATTTGCGCGAGTACGATCAAGATATGTGATCGTAATTTCCTTTTTTTGATAGTTCACATTATATTGAGAATTCTGTTAAAAAATTAAAACAAATCATTTAATGTTCCCTTTTGATTAAAACAAAACATTTAATCATTTTAATTTTATGAAAAAAAAAATTAATAAAATAAATAACAATTTTAAAAAATTAATTCGGAAAGATGATAAAATTATTTTTATATATTTTGAAAAAGTTTACACAATGTGTATATATATATACATATATTGTGTGTGTGTTTGTGTGTATAAAACACTGATTCTATCGTATATAAGATGACAGCTTTTATTTTAATGCGCTGGTTTACCGAGTTAACAAGCTGTCACTTGGCTTCGAAGGTTATCAAGAAGAAATTATAATAAAGTAAAAATTATTTTATAATTATTTTTAATTATAAAAATGAATCTTCCTTTTACCTACTGCTTTATTTTTTCTTTCTCTCCAAATTTAACGCTTTCGCAGAGTGTATGCTTCATAAAGAAATAACATGGAAATTTAGATTAAAAATATAAGTAAAACATTTGAAATATAAAAATATATGTTTACCATCACTTACTCAACAAAATATATATAGACAATTATGTTTAACGATTTACGCTTATCATTTCGGTCAATGATTATTAGCAACTGAGATGGCTGCTAGGATGCAATTTCCTAGACTACGAAATTACATATATATTTATTCTAAAATTAGTTTCTACTGATGATGATCGTTTAATAATCGAAATTACCATATCCAGGTTTAAATTTAACAAAATGTTTTTAACTGTTCGAGAGAATTTACTTGTTCTCAGATCATAGCACTTTCTTTGTATGTATCATTGATGTTTATCGCTATTTAACCCAACGTAGTATAACAAAATTCATCAACTATGACTTGCTGAGATTCAGAATAAAAGTTCAGCAGGGTTAACTATATCATGCGATGCCTACGACGAGGTCATTGTATTTCGAGTCATGAGATGATTTACTCAGTTTAATTACCTAAATTAGTCTTGTTACAGATTCACTTAAACCTCCTACAAGAAATCTAGTCAGTAATAATATATTTTAGAAGTAATTTATAACATATATATATATATATATATATATATATATATATATATATATATATATATAAAACATGCACGTAGGGAGCGGGGGACTAAGGGGGCTATAGCTCACGCTATAGGAACGAAGGGGGCCTGCAGCCTCCATCGCCCGACAATTATTAGACTTATCATTCAGGGGGTTAAATCTAGTAATTGGGGTCCAAAAAATCCATTTTTAGCATTTTACATTTTCGTAATGTATAATATGTCTCAAAAGTATTCTCATAAAATTTGAGATAAATCAGAGGATGAGATGAATGGCAAATTTTAGCGCTTGAAAATGACATGCCCGACCGGGATTCGAACCCGGGACCTCCGGATGAAAGGCCGAGACGCTACCACTCGCACCACTGGCCTCCGTGGTGCGAGTGGTAGTGATAACGATGTTATTCGACGTGTGAACGCCGCGCTCACTCACAACGACGTAATACTAACAAAAATAATTGATAACTGGGGATTTCCCGCAAGCCAGAAATGCAACACTTGCATAGGCAGCTGGACGGCGTTCCAAGAATCTTCAAAAAGTTTTCAAGTTCTTTTGCAAGGTTTAGTTAATCCTGGAAAAGTGGATGAACTAGAAATCTTAGCAACGTATTATGATAATAAATGTTCTGAATTTATTCCAAGTGGAATATCATATTTGTGCGAAGAGATAAGGTCATTAAATTTTAAATGCGATCTAGAAGTGATTGAAGTATTGGATCACTAGAATAAAGAATATTTGCCGAATATCCATTATCTCTTGCAAGTTTTAGCGACTCTTCCGGTAAGAACATGTACTAACGCTCGTTCTCCACAATGAACACAGTCAAATCGATTGCGTTTGAAAAGTCGGGGGATGAAAGATTAAATTCGTTAGTTTCTTTGTCAGTGCATAGAGATATTATTGTTAATCCTGAAGAAGTTTTAGATATTATAGCGAGAAAGAAAAATCGACGACTAACTTTCTAATAATTCATAACTTTTATTGGACTGCAAATGTACGAGTGTGAAGTATAAATATGTATTATGAAAAAAATTATATACCAATATTTTGATACTTATTTGCGTAGTAAATGATGTATTAAATCTAAGCATATGTTTTGTATTTTTCAAATGTAATAAAGTATAAAAAACCGTTTCAATATAAAATAATTTTATTATTATTATTTTATCATCAGCAGCCCTCTTAGCCCCCCCCCCGAAAAAATAATCCTAGCTACGTGTCTGTATAAATATGATATTAGACATATGTATATGCGTATACTCTAGCGAACAAAAAAAATCTTTTTTCGTTGTTATTACTCTGCTCTGTAATATATATGTAATATTACGCAATATGTTTAAATATATATTAAAAATAATACGCCAAGTAACTAAGTTCATATTGCAGCCCTGTTTTTTTATACTGTAATGACTGATGATTTATGAGTGATGAAAGTCATATTTTTTGTTTTGTAGTAAAGGTTTTTTCTAGTAATTCATCCCTGCCTATATTTTATAATAAATGACAAACAAAAATATACCATTTGCTGTTTATGTTCGTACAAAAGTAAAGAATGATCCACTACGTAATTCCACGTAATGATGATTTGTTGTAACACGTCTCGATAGTATAGGATATAGTATATTCTTATCCCCCTCGGTATTCCGTAGTTGTAAGCCACGATACGTATACGGGCAATTCATTAACAAGTATTAATCCGTTATAACTCAAGTCATAATACTCTTTGTATAATTGATGGCTTGTGGCCGGTAGTGGATCACACGCTGACTTCTGGTTTAATTGTCCTCGGGTTCGATTCTCCATAAGAGTTTGGAATTGTTTCACCAATCCCAATTCTTCTCATCTTCCTCGTTAAAATACATGTAGAAACTTGTCCAAGAGCAAATAATAAAAATTAAAATAAAAGTTTACCTAATCATCGCTTGCTGTGGGAAGATAATACGAACAAAAACGATATAAATATACGTTCAGGCACATTTCATGCGCATGTTTTGTGTTGGTTTTTTAAGGCGTGCCGGTTCTTTAATCATTATCACGCTTCTTTAGAATACTACCGTTGCAAGATATTACGCATAATAGGATTCGCATCATCTACCTGTATCATTACGAATATGATGTATGGGAATAAGTACAACTCTTCTACGGGAAGACATAACACGTAATATAGATAACTAATGTAGACGCGCATTTAGAATTTTCATTCTTCATTAAAATCATTGATTAAGTCTAGAATAAACGATAATTAAAAACAAAAATGTTGGCGTTATTTTTTATATTTTTGTATAATATTTTATCTTGTAATTAGCAACCAAAAGCTTAATATGAACACCATATTAACCTTTTCGTTTAAGTCGATCTACTCAGGGAGCGCGATAAGTAATTGGAAAACAGCGACCTACGGATTAATGTCCTAGTATTCATTCTCTAGTATTAGGATGTTACTATTTGGCTAATTTTTGTTTAAAATTTATGATAATTAGTGTATTTTTTACTATATCTATATTTACTGTGGTAATATTCTTAAAACTTCTTTTAATTATACAGCGGAACAAATTATTCGCCCCGACTATATTATTTCGATAGCTACGGTATTAGGTTCAGCTGCTTGGTCACTTAAGTTATTGATAAGTGAATTTTGTGTGACAGAACTTGAATATAACAAAATATGGTATGCCAAAAAATATTTAATACTGATCAAGGAGTACAAGTTAGCTTAGAGAACTTTATTAATACACTAAAACAACATAATATCCTGATTAGTCGGATGGTAAAGGGCGGACTTAGATAATATTTTTATTGAAGATTAATCAATAAGCAATAATTTATAGTAGTAACTTTTACGTTTTTTGTATCGTATTCGATAAGCTTTCTTTCTTGATGATTTTAGAAATTAAACCCTTAGTTCTCCCTCTCTTCCACCACTTTATTCTACTTATCTTTTTCTGTATTTAATCAATGGCCTTGTCTGCGGCAGTTCACCAGTTGGCTTCATTAGAGTCATCCTCTTCAATTCGGTCGATGTAATTATCGTCTTCATTATCTGTTTTACATACTGGAGCAAAATCTTCTTTGGTACTCCCCCCCCCCCAACCATCAACACAGTATCCTTCGAACAAAACTCTCATTCTTTAAAATTACCTTTTTTTGTCTCTATTTGTTATGCTCTTCCAAGTAGCATTACTTTCTTCAATCCTGTAATAAACTTCTTTATCGGTTATCCTGTCTTTTCGATTAATCTTCAGCATTCTTTTATAGAACCGAATGCATCTGCATGTGAATAAGGGTTCTGTAGTTCTTCGCTTTTGTAATGCCCTAATTACTCAGGTTTCATACCCATACAGGGCAACTCTTCAGTTAACTGTGTTAATCATATTTTCCTTGTCGTCTAATAGTCGTAAATGAAATAAAGAACTGTTTCTTTCAGTTAAATTTACAATCGCTTAACTGTACCTACTTTTTAATTAACTTTCCGTTTCTCACTTCTTTTGTTATTTTACTGCATAAATCCATTTACGTGTAAAGTTTTTCAGTAAAAATGATTTTTTTTCGTGTATGTCTTAGCCGCATGCAATAGGTAATGTACCTATAATCTTAATTTTTATTCTATATTTATTTCACATGTTTTCTTCCATTTTTTCTAAAATTTTCTTTAGACTTTATTTAATTTTCTTTAGACCACTATTTCAATATCTTTTTTAAAGTTGAATGATATATATTTCCTTTTAAGTTTACTTCTACATCCATTTACATCCAGAGTATTGCAAAAAGGTCTTAAAAATATCAGACTGACCACATCTTTTTCTCGCTCTTCCTATTATTCCGGTTTACTGCCAAATTTAATTAATACAGCTACTCCACTTTTGAACAATTTTGAATTAATCTCCTTTTAGTATTTAATCTTAATTTGGTTAAGGGAGTTGAAGAGAACTTCAAACGTTTTTAACCAGTTATCATCATCAAATGCTTTTTCAAACAAATTTCTAGTTGTGCGTGTTCAACGCACAATTTATAGATTCTACAAAGGCTAACAAGTTGTTTTTGTCATGTTTTATCCGTGTTTTTTTATTAGCCAAAATGCTAGAAGTTAGCTACTGAGTTTTAACTATAAGTTTTTAGCAGTTTAACTAATTTTAACCGCTGGGAGGTAATCTGTTGACCGCAAATTTTGGACCTTCTCTAGGCGAAAGGATAAAGATTTTCTTGTTTTCGTAGGATGCACCACATCCTACGGAATTATGGTGCATTGGAATTCGTTTGGAATGTCGCACTGGTATGTTTTTTGACAAATCAGTGCGAAATGGAATTCGCCTTTTCTAGTGCCTGAATATGGTGAATCACACGATGTTCGTCATTAACACGATAATTTACTTGGCGTTCAACAGAATACGAACACGATGAAAATGACCCTTTTGTTCGTAAATATTGATAACACCGGAATTTTCAAAATGAGTACTTAAAAAATGCTTTAAAAAAATTTAATTAGATACAAAAAGAATAATACAAATCTTTGTCTATTTTTCGTCTGTTTTTTTTTTCAATAAAAAACGGATTTAAAAAAAATTATTTTCTTTTTATTGACTGTATTTACATTAATTTTCTCAGGATTAAATCCACTACAAGTTTTGTTACTAAATATTTCGCATTTATTAGTCATTTAACAAAGCTATTGTACTGCAAATCTAAAAAACTTGTTTTTCGACACCGAATTTTTTGTTTCGCGTCGGATATCGTAAAAATTACTAGAGTTACAGGTCTGGGACCTATTTCACAGCTCAAATTACATAACAAACCGCGAACTTTACCTTTTAATTTTGGTCCAAAAAATTAGAGTAGGGCTTCTTTTTATTAGAAAAGCTGAAATCCGGGAGAAATCTTTCGTTAGCCGTAACTCGAAATCAAATCGTTTCCAGACCTATGTTTATATGAACATTCATTATTTTATTATTTTCACTAGTAGAACATGTCCTGAAAGTTTCTCCGTTTCTTCGTGGGACTTTCTCTATACGTTCAGAAGAATTTCAAAGATATGTTGCTAAAGTACTTTTTCCACAAAATTTTATTTTTATCGTTTCTTTAAGGGAAAGAATAATATTCTCATGTACTGTCTGTCAAGTTATTTATAATTTTGGAGAAATAACTAAAAATCAGTCGGCTATAATCTACTCTTTTATCATTAAATGAAGAAATAAATGTGATTGATTTAGTTCCACACAAGCGGCAATTAGTTAAATTACTACAGGTTTAATTACTTCTGCGATGGAAATTTTCATAGGCTCAATAAAATTATTGACATGTTATGATAAATAAAATCAATAATCTGAAACGGTAAATTTGAATTAGGCTGCGAAAAAATTGGTCCCTGTGTTATTCGAAATTAATTTTTTTTTTCAACAATATAAAAACGAATTTCTCTTGAAAAGCGGGTATGTGACGGAAGACTACGTGATATAATGATGTATTTAGCATTGCTGTAAAGGAAGTGACAATATTTAGATGTTAGTAATTATGCAAAATTGTGCTCGGTGAGATTCCGCACACCTTGATGTTTGTAAAAAATCCATGTATTATTGATTTTATTTATGCTGTCATGAAAGACGACATTTACTGAATTATTCAGATATAAAAAATAATTATATATAATAAATTTTTATGTTATTTTGTGATTACTTAAGAAATGTAATTATGACTTATTAAATATAATAAGTTACGGAAGTGTTAACTATATAAAATATATATATATATATATATGCTTTGTAAGCTGAATAAAACTTTCTCAATTAACACGACACGAAATATCATACATCACTTCTCTCTCTAGTTGCTATTTCATACTAGCAAAATAATTATTACAGTCTTAATGAAAACAGTTTTATGTAAATTAAATAATAAAATAAATAATGAAGTATATTCTTATTTCAGATGCTCATGCCTGCAAGGAACTGCACCGGCGTTCTCATCGATTTGCGTTGCAAAATTTTCAGGAAGTTATGAACACTGAAGAATTTCTTCTTCTTCCGTTTACCGAGGTACATGTGATTTAATTAAAAATCTAAATCCTCCTCGATCACACATTATTCTATAATATGTTTTTACTAATCCTTCTCTACCGTACGGATAAGCTCTCGTTTAGATTAGCAATGGAAAATTTCTGCTGAATAGCAGATATAATAGAAGAGATATGCAATTAACTGATCAGTAAAAAAATTTATATCGTCTAGATTACGTCAGTAACATATCTCTTTGTGATTAGACATTCAAAATGATGCTTAGTACATGATTTGCTGTACGAAGTAGTTGTAGTATAACAAAATCTGCTAACGTTTTTGTAGAACGGTATCAATGGAAAAAAAAAATGTTATCGCTTGCATAATCATGAAATACATCTTACATCATTGATAACCTGTTTTTCTTGTCCTATCTTGTGTTTGAGGGCATCAATCACGTAATAGCTGCCTTATGTATAGAAGAGTTAATGACCCTCTAAAATAATTTTAACAATTTAAGAGTATAATTCGTAATATGAAGATTATCTGCGTCACATATTTTCGTATCGGTAAAATATGTATTTTCTTTAAATAATCTCACTTGGAGTAGCTCAAAGGGGGAAAAAATTTAATACTTTCCTCGTATACTTATTTCTTCATTGTTCTACCTTACAAGTTGTAAAATCAGTGGTAACTTAATTTACTAGTTCGATCTCGGACCAACCGTCTCATCTCGTCGATCACTTTTCTTATTGCAGTTGGTTTTCAATCGAAGCAGAAAATATATTTATGAAACCGATTTTTTAAACGGTGTACTGAAGCCGGATTATGTACACAAGGAAATCGGGTTAATATTACGAGTATAACAGGATTCCATTTCGGGATATTAAAATAGGTATAAAATTCGATAGACAAATCAACCACTGGACGGGATTGTATCCTCTCCAGCGGTTGAAAGCGTACCTGGTAAAACTTAATCCTTACTAAAAGAAAAACGCTTTCTAAACTTTCGAAAATTTCAAAATATTTAACAACGTTCTCAATATAAGAGAACCAAATTAAAATTTGTTTACTTCATTCAGCAACAGCGGTAGTTAGTTTATCACCGGTGGGTGGGTGAGGTAGTGAATGATGTTCCCAGAAGCGGGAACGGTCACCTCTTCACGTCTTACTTTTTATGATCGTTCACTTATTGATTCGTAATCAGTTTAATCAAAGTTCAATACCGAAGAAAGTTAACGTGTTCAAAACATTCAATTACACGCCTGTAAGATGATAATGAATAGAGAAAAAGTGATTTAACACTGTATATCTACGACAGATCTATTCAGTAATAGATTACTTTTTGTTTAATAATTATACTAATATATTTTACTCTTCAGCAATTGTTAAAAGCGCAACTTAGATGTACGGATGTGTTTTTGTAGCACATACCATTCCTCCATCGTGATGTACCGCATGAGATTTCCGAACAAGATTTTGTTTGTATTCCGCATTTAGGACACACATATGTATCTATTTACTAGTTACTGGTAAGAATACCAAATTTGTAACTGTCTTGTGCATTAGTATTTCTCGTTAACAGAAATTTTAACAATTTAGCAGAAGTAATCGCTATTAATTCATACTGATTGTGCTGTTGTTACTAATAAATAACATATAATATTTAAAGCGGTTAATTGTTGGCGCTATCTGCCAACATTAACTGCCTATTTCACAATTTGCTGTAAAAAATTAGATAGTAATCGTATAGTAGTAATATATTTTAAGTTTAAATTAGATAAATTTAAATCTTTTAACTTTTTAAATTGTTTTATGCATTTTTTTTTTATTTGATTGAAATAGTAATTAATTATTTAAAAAAAATGTAAATTGAGTAAACTTATAATAATGAAAATGTTCGATATTGTTCTTTTATTCCAAGTGTTTATCCTCGATATTAATCTAGCTAAAATCGATAAAATTTGATGAACTAATATTCATGAAATGGTTCTCTGGATCAGTTCAGTTGATTTCTTATTTTAAATATCGTGTTTTTTTTTTTTAATGGCTATTCATTATCAAAGCTGTTCGTAATCGCGAACAGCTTTTTTGTCAGAATTTCTGACAGAATTCTGTCATTTTTTCTGTCAGAAAAATCTTCTTTTATCAAAACTTTAGTCATTAACTTATTAACTGCTCTTTTTATATAAAAATATTTTTAAAATCTACATTTATATTACTTATTTCAATCATTGAAGTAAAATGATAAGCTATTTTTCTGTTATTAACTAATTCAAAACTATTCGTTTTGAACAAACATCAATATTTTATTCTCTAATACTTCTACTAGAAACTTTCTTTCAATAAAAGAAACTTATTGTTTCTTTTATTGAAAAGCAAGAAAATGAACAGTAAAAAACCTAGTAATAATTAAATATAATATAATAATCCTATGAATTTATATAAATTGCAGGAAAAATTCAAAGAATGTCTGTCTGTCCGTCATCTTAACAAAAAAACTATAATAATAATATATTATCAATAATAAGATGATATAAAGAAAATCATCATTTTGAACCATAAAATTTTATTAAGAATCCTAAAAAGCTACTACACACTGGTTTGATTTCATAAGAAATTAATTACTTCACTGTTGAAATCCCATCTCAAATAAAATAACATCATTTGTAAATATATCGTAATCTTCTGTTAAATTTTTTTGTTGTTTCTTTAATAATGTAGTTTTCAACAAAGAAACAGATCGTTATTGAATTGAATGTGTGTATATATGTGTGAACACATTTTGTCCCAGATTTTGATTTTGAATTCGGATTCGGATTAAATATCGACAGAGGATTACAAATATACACAAATGGCCGCAATCGGCCGTCTGGTTAACCTCAAATTTGCCGTCAAAATTAATATTTTGTAATAATCATTACGCAATAACGGTATAAGCTAAAATTGGTTCAAACGCACTAATATAAGATTTACTAAAATGCATAAAGTATATAGTTGTAAATCAAGTGTAAGACCCCAAAATGGCAGAAAAACCTTTTAATAATTAAAAAAGATCCGTAAAGCCGCCGAAACAGGAGATAAATAAATTATATTAAGTTAACGTTAGAGATTATTAAAACCATAACAAACTCATTTGCACAACCTGCAGATTCACAAAATTTTTAAAATTTTTTAATTTAAAATTAGAAAATGTTCGATCGGAAAGGTCTTACAGGATTTTTCAGTGATCCTGAGAACTCCCTAGTTTTCCCTTACTTTAGTTCCAGCCCTGTTTTAGTTTACATAGCACTGTGCAGTACTTATACTAAAGAATATACTACGTACTTATACTATAGTAATACTAAAAAAATATACTTGACAACAAGTGGTTTGTATCCACCTAAACAAAACAGGTGGTTATTATTGAAAGATCAATTTGTAAATAATTTAACAAGTTATAAATGAGATGTTTATACTCATTGTTTAGACCTACATTTTGTTTTACTTATTTTACATTCATTATTTACTACTACTTGAACTGCTTAAATAACTGTAAGCATATATTCTTGTTGAATTGTATTTTTTATTGTGTGTGTGTGTGTGTGTGTGTGTGCGCGCGCGCGCGCGTGTGTGTGAAAATTATTGATATATATATATACAATTTATTTAATATATTATATGTACTTAATATTTACTTAATATTTGTACTTAATATTTAGTACTTAATATTTGAGGTGATACTTGTAATTAAAATAAAAAAGTTACTTGTGAAAGAAATAAAGGTTGAATAAGAAAATATTAATATTTAGTATTTTTGCAATAATAAAGTTTGTATTAATCTTATATCTTTTTATATATACATAGGCATGGTAGAAGTCCATGTCCATGCCCAGGTTAATATTTATATTGTTTAAAAATAAAGAAAAACCACCAATAACATTGTCAGATGAAAGGGTGTATAAGGCCTTTTATATTTAAATAAAATAGAGCATTAAACAAAACATTTAAATAATTAAAGGTAACATAAAGGTAAGCATCTGTTGTTTCTTCTTTACCGTTTTTCAAATCAGCAGCAGTATTGCTAATTAATCCATATCTCTTTTTAAAATTCACATACATTGAACACTCTTCAAATAGAAGCCTAACAGTGGGAGGTTTGTCACATTCACTACACATTGGTCTTTTTTTGCCATTAAGTATATATGAATTTTGTGATTGTGTGACCAATTCTCAGTAATGTTAAAGCCACTTGTTTCTGACAAATTAGTTAATAAGTATGCATATATATATATATATATGCACTCACATCATCTATTTAAACATTATGTACACATTATCTGTTTGTTTTATTGTTTATTGAAAAAGAATTGGTACAAATGTATAGGTCATCAGTTTTCCACTTTGATCTTCAGCCATATTTTTACCTCTCTCAGGTCTCAACCATGAGCCATGAGATAATTTTAATTATATCTCTTTCATAATATTTTTTTAATAACCCGGAAATAAAATTAAAGAGATTTTGCCACAAACTAATTTATTATACCGTCATTCAGGGATTAGGTTTTTAGTTATTTTGTTTAATCAAACCGTTATCATTTTGTTACCTGTATTAATTAAGCACTGCTAAATAAGTTGTTTAAAGTTTAATTTGTTCTCACGTGCTTCTGTTTGAACCAACTTAATTCCTATCAATATCATAACTGTTCATGAATAAGAGAACCAAAACTTTTTTGTAGTAACTCAGATCAAAAGTATTCTAATCATTTGCTACACAATAAAATTCGTATCTGTTAATATCGTTGTATGGGTGTGTGAATGTGTACTCTCAGTAATCTTGTGCTTGTAGTTGTATTTAAATTAAGCTGTTACTTAGTTCAATTATTAATTTGTTAACGACTTAACTTGTTGTTGCAGTTAAGTTGCTGTTAAGTAATGATTACCATTACTATTGTCAACAGTCTGTTAAAGATTAATTATAGTTCAGTGCTATTCATTATATTCATTTGGACCTATACTATCTGATTCATACTGATCTGTATAACTCATTACAACTCAGTTTTGAAATGCAAAAGAATGGGAGATAAGGTAAGGGAGTATTAAGATAAGAAAACAAATATATCACTTGTTCCAGAATCTGGCTGCTGACATGTATAGATTACAAAGGATGAACATATTAAGCGACCCATCTAAAGTAGACTGCCGCAATCTAGGAGAGATTTTGCATAGAAAAAAAATTTGTTGATATCATGCATAGGTTAGAAATTTTTTTAAACATTCTTATAGAGACGCAGTAAAATGTTAACGATAGAAAAGCCAGAAAACAAAAAAAAATAGGTTTTCTGTCTCATTTGGAATGCGCCAAATGAAAATGAATGTTGAAAATTAGTGGGGTTGATGGAGTAAGAAAAAAGGAGGCTTTGATATTAACTGAAGAAAAGCAAAGTTTGTGATAGAAGCTGGCCAAAGGAAGGTTTAGTGGACCGTAAATTAATAGAACCATAATAAGGTAATAGAACACTAGCTAATAGCTTGATGGACCATAAGTAATCTGTAATCGGTGGATTGGTTCTAGCTGGAAATATAGACTACAAAAACAGTAATTTACAATATTTGAGTTTTGTAATATATGAAATAGATGCTTGAGGTTATAGAAAATAAGTTCAGGCTAAAAAATTGTCAGGAAATAGAAAGGAAATATCTAGTCAAATGATTAGATACTAAACACCAATAGATGAAAAATCATGACAGTCTATTTTTTAAATGAATTATTATTTGTTTGCTTAGGATAGTTAGATGTTTATCAAACGCGTTGAAATTAAATATTGCAGTCTGTTCTTGTAGGTATTTATATTATATTTCTTACAATCTGTAATTTTTTTAAATATTTAAAATTTATTTTGATTTATTTATTTATTTTTTACATGAGTATTATATATTTTTGTTATCGATTAAATTTTTAATTTTTTTTTTTAAAGAGATGGTTTAAAGGATTATTTTTTTTACGTATGTAAAAAATAATTATTATTTTATTAAATAAATAAATAAGATATGGAATCAATTAATAATTGTTATAAATTACAATGGTTTTGTGTATAAGAACTAATCTACCGAAAAAAATACAATCTATAGTGTTTAAAGGTACAGATATTGTGACGGTCTCGACAGCAGAACGTTTTCTTTCTACAAACGCAACGTTTCAATTATAAGTCTTCGTCGTTGGAACAATCGACTTTAAAAGTTCTTAATTTTTTTAGTTCAAAATTTGCAGAATAGTTTTTGGATACGTTTTTATAGGAAAAAGCTTTCTTCGTTGATTGTAAAGTACCTGGATAGGTATTAATAATTAAGAGGACATTAAAAGTTTCAATTTTTCGTAACCAAAAGATTGGCGCCTTTTTCTAAAAAATATTAAATATAAATTTATTCAAAAAAGTTTACCGTTTCTAGGTTAAAATTAACCTGATTTCTCAAAAACCTCTGGTACGGATTTTTTAATTTTTAAAATAGCATGATATATTCTTAGGTAGAATTTTATTTTATATTCTTACGTAAAATACTCTATTTTACATATATCTTGTTTAGAGGCAAATTTCATGAAAAAATTAAAAATAGTTTATATAGTTATTTCTTAACATTATACATTTTGTCAGAAAAAAAGGATCGTACGATTTTTATAAAATTCTTTTTTATATATAGTATTTTTAGGCAGTTTTTATAGAATTATTCACGGAGGTAAATGGGTTTTTTTTCATTGGAATGCGCTCGTATCAACTGACATTATATAAATCTTGACTACAGGATTTATGTAAACAATGAAAAACCACTATAACTAGTCATACCGTAAAATGCTCTCTTCATTTAAAAAAACACTGCTCGACTAATTATAAAATTCTATTAAAAGGTTTGTGCGTTAAGTTGTCTTATAAAATGTGTCTATTTAACATAATAACTTTAACGTCTTCCCTTAAAAAAAACAATGAAGTAATGTACGAAAAATAAATATTACAATTTTACACTAGTAGGAATTAGTTTAAAAATGCCTTAAATCATTCGCCTGCCTACAAAAATTGTGAGACCACAGTTATCAAAACATTTAACCCTTTTTTGATAAATTAAATACTGAAATAAAGTCCAGTCTCTTTGCGAAATGTCATTTACGATCATTCTGTTCATATTCGCAGTTGTGTGTTAGTTATATATATATATATATGTATATATTTAATCGACATTAAAGTATAATTCCATGAAAAATTAAATTGTAAATTATAGAAAGAGGATTTTCAATAAATACAGTAGTTAACGAATCAGTTGGTTGGTCTAGCGGATCATTAGATTCAAGCGAACATCAGTACAAATATATGACTACTCATATATATATATACAGACACACACACACACACACACACACACACACACACACACACACACACACACACACACACACACACACACACACACAGTATATATGTTACCACGAACGACCGATATGTCGATATTCTCCGGTGAATGTCGACACATACCAAATACGTCGGTGAAAGACCGAAATATTTACTTATTCGGGCCTTTGCCGGTGTACGAGTATGTCGACAAATACAGATAAGCTCTGGTGGAGGTCGAAACGATAATAAGAAATTAAAAAAAAAATCACCCACTACCAATCTCTAAAGTAAATAGATTACGAGAAACCCTCGTAAAAAAGGAAGTTTAAATTTAAGCCAAACATAACCTACTCTCGCTTCGCTGGGTAACCTCGTCTAATTAACGTTAAATATGCAAATTATACATGTTATTCTCCAACATTGGAGGCAATTGATCAAATTCATCGCATTTATAAAAAAATTTAATAAAATTTACAGCAATTAAAAATTGAAAGGGCCAATCAGGATAAACAGAATATGTTAACTCCACGGATAAACAATAATGACACAATAAATGGTCAGATAGTTTACCCTTTTGTTCATTTTTTTTATAAAAAATATTTTTATTAAACTTTCACCATCAGTGTATGCTGAATGCGGTGAATTTTATTAATTGCCTCCAGTGTTGGAGAATAACATATATAATATGCATATTTAACATTAATTAGGCGAGATTAGCGAGCGTAAGTTATGTTTTGCTTTAATTTAAACTTCCTTTTTTTTACGAGGGTTTCTCGTATTCGATTTACCTTAGAGATTGGTATTGGGTGATTTTTGTAAATTTCTAGTTATCATTTCAATCCCCCCTGTGTTTGTCGACATACACCCACAAAGTTCCGAATGTGTATAATAATATAAGCAAATATTTCAATCCTTCACCAATGTATTTGATATGTGTCGACATTCACCGGAAAATATTGACACTCTCTAATTTCGTTCTTTCATTATATATGTGCGTGCGTGTATGTGTGTATGTGCGTGTCTTATAGCTTTACAGGCACTGATAGTGTTAGTTTTATTTTCACTTTTTACTATCCATTTACACAGTTGTATTGATTCTATTTCACTTAATTTTTAGATGACTTTACAAGTGAAATAAATCTGTAGGAACAGCTGACTCCTAAACATCAAAGTGAAGTTTAAAATTTCCCAGTTGTGGTAAACATGTTCAAGTTATTTTATCTCGCAGACCTTCAGCAGCTAAGATAGTGAATTAAAGCGCCTCAAGGAAAAAACTTAGAAGTGTTTGATCTCATCACTAGATATTTTAAGTAAATTGTTAATCCTATTTGTAAAGATTAACTTTTTTGTACCATGTAACAGAAATTTTGTTCGGGTTTATGACAAATTTTCTACAGAATCTTTTGAATTTACTCATGAAGAACTATAGTGTAACTGGATGTCTAGAAATGGACAAAACGGATTGTTTATTTTTTTTTCCATATTTAGAAACAAATACAGAAGTCGATTTTGTTGAAAACAGTATTCTAAAATTGCCTTGTAAATTGAAATCTTTCTTACGCCAGTTTTCCTATCGAGATCCAAAAATTTTATCGTTCAAAACATTTCTATATATTACTGACAAAATGCTAGTTATCATAAATAGATGTACTGCAATACTAACGATAAAAAATTTCAAAATATGATTTCAGAATCTTATATTAAGGCATGTTTTCTCTTAGTAAATAAATTCGCGCGCGCAGAACCTTTTTACTCCTACTTCTTGTTAAAAGTATATTTTAGTAAATATATTTCCATTAGGAAAAATGTATTATAATATTTAAAAATAATTAAATTACATCAAAGATTTGCATATCTTAGTAAAAGAAAAAAGTTTATATTTACTTCAGATTATTATCTGAAATAATTGCGGTAATGACTTTTTCATTAATTAAAATGTTATGCACATTAGATCTTTTTGAGATATTATGATTGCAGTAATTAAAATAAATTTTTCTGTAAATTTGTTAAGAAAATCTGCGATGATGAGGTCTATTCATACATCAGTTTACTGGCGCACTCTTTTCATTTCGGGTAAAAGATAGTTTCTGATATTGTTTTTACGTTATGGTTTGAAATGACTCCACTAAAACACTGAATGCAGTAAGATACTGACATATCCATAATTTGATAATCTTTTCACTTGTTCAGAGTAAATGATTTCGCATCAAGTTCCTAAAAACTCTTTGCGGTAAAAGTTATTTTAGTGTTATCTGTATTAATATCTTCATGATACTATATAGCTGAATCACTAGAAACGATCATTAGTTATAAATATGTTAGAAAAAAGGAAACCTTTATTTATGTACGCTACAATTAACAGTTTCTATACTAATAAAATAATTATTTAAAGTAAATGGTCTTAGAACAACTTACATTTGGAAACAAGTAGCGTAAAAATAAGTCAATTCGTTCTTTTTCTGTTTCATAAAAATACATTGAATTCCAGTAATAGATCTAAATTTATCTAAGCGACCAATTTTATTGTATCCACATTTGAGTTTTAATTAAAAGAAATAAATCGATTAAGTGTACGTACTCATTCGTAATTCTAACAGAAATGAATAGTAGAAAATAACATAAAAACGTACGTAGAGATTTAATAGAATATTTTACATTAATTGGAAAGTAGATCGAATATGTAAATATTCGATAATTGTATAATAATATATTTCCATTAGAAAAAATGTATAATAATGGTTAACCATAATTAAATTGCATTAAAAGTTGCATATCTTAGTAAAAGAAATTATTACATTATATTATATATATTATTTCGTATTCGATATGGTTATACCAAATATACATCCCAAATACCATCGTGTACAATAAAAAAGCGCTAAACAACGAACTTTGTTAAAAATTTTTATTACTTTTATATAACCAACAAAATACTTGATTATCTGTAGCAAAAATTTTAATTTAATTTTTCTTACTAGTGGATTCGATTTTTAAATAAGAATAACAAGATTTGTATCAGGTGAGATTTCATTTGCTAATTACCATAACCAAACAGTTGTAAGTGACTTGACGTGAGACAAAAACCACTCTCAGAAATTTCACGATCCTTCCGAAAAATGAGTGCATCCTGTGTCAACCTCACTAAGGAAAGTTCGGAGAAAAGCGGTCTTTTTCCCCTGTTTAGCCTCCGGAAATCACTGTTAGGTATTACTTCAGAGGATGAATGAGGATGATATGTATGAGTGTAAGTGAAGTGTAGTCTTGTACAGCCTCAGGTCGACCATTTCTGAGATGTGTGGTTAATTGAAACCCAACCACCATAGAACACCGGTATCGACGATCTAGTATTCAAATCCGTATAAAAGTAATTGCCTTGACTAGGATTTGAACGTTGGAACTCTCGACTTCGAAATCAGCTGAAAGATGATCAGAAGGATTAAAACAAATACAGTAGTTACTGGAATCAGTTTTTTTTTTTTTTTTTTTTTTTTTTAACTGAATTTTTACGGTCATCGACTGCTAAGGTCATTAGCCCTCGTCACATTCTTTAAAAGAAATTATTATCTCCATCAGGATCGTCATATGTAAGGGTGTAAAGGGCCCTTACATTTTATTTAAAAACACAAACTTCACAATAAACATTAAAACATGAAAGACAAGGACAATCACAAACACTTACGGGGTGTAAAGGGCCCCAATATTAAAATTTGAAATAGGTTCTCAAAAGACCATGAACTTAAAATTAAAATTAAACTAATCAATACCATATCTTTCTTTCTTCTACGAAGTCTCATTTATAGTTTGCTTAAGCACCCTCGGGGCGACCAGAACCGCCGTTGAGCAGTATATCAGTCGTGCCAGGGTGCCGTGGCAGTTGAATCCTTCTTATATCAGGCCATAGGCATGCACGGCGTACACCCATAGCCTCGCGCCCTCAATCCACCCTTGAGGGTCCCCCATGCCATCATCGGACACACCCCGACTCACTGCTCTTGAATGCAGGTGAGCCAAAATGGCCTAGGCAAGAGGGCTACCTCCCGTCACTATACGTGCCACGCTTCGAGACTCCCTTATATGTATATATAAAACTACCGCTTAGAGTATCTCTTACCACAGCTTTAAACTTCCATTTTATAGACTTTTAAGAAGTCCACTGGCGTGTAAAAATGCAACTATATTTTCTTCATTTCCATTATCCAGATCAGCACTAATATTATTTGTAAGACGGAACCTCTTTCTGAGGTCCTCATATATGGTACACTCTTCTATTAGATGCTTGATTGTCAGTGTTTTATTACAAACACCGCACATTGGTCTCACTTCGCCGGTTAACAAATATAAATTTGTTAATCGCGTGTGACCGATTCTAAGTCTGGTCACCGCTACTTGTTCACGGCGAGTCAACTTAAAGTCGCTTTTCCATTTATAAGGAGAAGTTTTAACCGAGTTTAATTTTGTATTTAAACTCCTCCATTCAGCGTTCCACTTGTTTCTTACTATGTTGGTTAGACGGTTTTTAACATCTGCCACTCTTACAGGAAATGCATCCAAGTCATCGCAGACTGTTGCCTTTCTAGCAGCTTCGTCTGCGATTTCATTACCTATAATACCAGCATGCCCTGGAGTCCATACAAATACGCATCGCTGTCCTCGTTGTTTTAGTACGTATAAAATGCACAGGATGTTTGCAATTAGGACATCCTTAATGTTCTTGTTCCGAATTGCGACGAGTGCACTTAATGAATCGGAACATATTAGCACTCTCTCTTCGCAATAGTGTTCAGTGTAGCGAAGAGCTTGCTGAATTGCAGTGAGTTCTGCCGTGTAGACACTGGCCACATCTGGCAGTCTCCAAGAGTGGGCTTCTTCATTTACATATATCGAGCATCCAACACCATGTTCGGTTTTAGAACCGTCAGTATAAATTCTAATATGTTCTTCGTAACTACTGACGGTTGCTAAAAATTCCTGCTGGATGATCACTGCTGGTTTCTTTTTTGTTTCTCCTTGAGAGAGAGCCAAACTTGTATTTACCGCTGGCAAGAGCCATGGCGGTATTTCTCTAGTAGAAATTGCTAGTGTCTCTGGTATAGCAATTTCATATTTTCTTCTTAATTCGTGGTACCTAATTCCGGTTGGTCTGGAATAGGTAGCACGATGTTCATATACTGCAGCCATAGGATGATTCGTAAACAATTTATTATTTATATGAGCAGGGAAAGCCCATACATTTGCTACATATCTTAACAAAAGGATATCTCTTCTATAATGTAGTGGCATTATTCCGGCTTCAGACATTAGACTAGCCGCCGGACTTGTGCGGAAAGCGCCTGTTGCATATCTTATTCCGCTATTATGAACTACGTCTAACTTTCTTAAGTGCGACTTTCTAGCGGATGAATATACGATACATCCGTAGTCTAGTTTAGATTGAACCAATGCTTTATACAATCTCAATAATGTCTCTTTGTCTGAGCCCCAATTTAAATTCGATAAACATTTTATAATGTTTAGGGCTCTTTTGCATCTATCACTCAAGTCCTGTATATGTAATCCCCATATTAGGGATTTATCCAATACTAGTCCTAAATATCTTACGCTATCTTTATATTGTATTGGATTATCGTCAATTGTCAACGCAGGACTTTGATGAGGAATTCTCTTCCTACAAAAGTGAATCAGTTTTTTATTACCCAGTGTGAAATAATACAATTTATATTTAAAGTCTGTTGGTGAATTAAGATTAATATTTTTATTTAATTTTTAATATCATATTATGATATTACATTATAACTTTTAATTAATGGGGATTATAGATGATTAATTTCATTTGTTCAATTTATTTTACAAATAGAATTATTTTGCGATTTTATTTTTATTTGAAACTTCTCCGTCTTGCATTATGCTGCAAGCTCTATAAAATTTTGTATACGTTCTTGTTTAGACAGTGATTGGAATTCTGTGTTTTAATCCTTAATTTAATGTAATAACTAAATTGCTAAAATTAGATTTCACATCCGTTTAAAAAAAAAATATTTTAAAAATTGTAAAATAATAAATTAAGGAAAATGCAGTAAATTAATAAGAAATTATACTATTTAATTCGTATTTTCAACATTTTTAACTCTGCGCAAAATTAAAAACAAGAAAGTTGACTCTAACAATCAAAATTATAAGAAGTTATAATAATAATAATAAGTGTTCTGCCCAAAGGCAAGTTTTCACATGGCCGTCCTCCATTCTGCTCGATTCTTTACCATCCGTTTCATTTTATATGAACTTACTTCTCGTTTTATATGTTCTACTATTTTCATTCGTCTCCGACCTCCTGCTTTCCTCCCCGTCACAAATCCTTAATTGAATTGATATATGCTACTGTATGTTAGTACTTTGTGAATCGGTCTTGGTTTGTTTAAAAATCTTTTTGTTATTTTTCATAAAAATAAAAATAAGAAAGCCGAAGTAAAGTAATCCCTATCGAGCATAAGCTTAAAATTTTAGATTTTAAGCATAAAATCTAAAATTTTATATTTTTTGAGGATATAGAGATACAACAGAATTCCGGTAATTTAAAGAAGCAGTAAACAGCTTTTTACACATGAAAATTCCTAAATTTTAATAATTTCATCATTAATTTGTTTACTGAAGTTTTTTTATTTTGAAATAAAACAAGGTGATTTATTTCGAATAATGTCACTAGGTGAAAGAAAAGAAAACAATTTTATAAACTAGTGTTTATAAAATTATTACTCAGTTTACCGTTTTAATTTAATAAAATAGGTAATAAAACATGTTTTTTTCACAGCTTAACGACGTACAACATGAAAGAAAGTTGATTTGAAAAGGATTAAACTTTCTCTTTCTACAACTTGCGATTCTGTTGACAAGAGTTTTAATTAGAATGTTGGAAAGTTGCTGTATTTCATGTTTAAAAAATAAAGATGTTAATGACAATTCAGAATCAGCTACATGAAGAAACGGTCGAACGTGTCAATCGTGAAAAAGAATACTTAAATAACTGAAAGTAGAACACGAATTTCAAATTAAATCAGACGATGAAATCATTGATAAAGTGCGAAAAGGATTATAAGAAATATTTACGATGATAATGAAAATGACTACATGCGGTCAAATTCAGGAGCAATACAGTTAAAAGTTTCAGCGCGTGAATCCAGAGAGTGACCGAGAACAGTATTCCGCCTCATCAATTATCGTTATTGACTCGGCTCCGAAAATACGCGAGAGAAAAAAAATTATTGACTTAAAAAATAATAAATTTCAACAAGTCAAAAGAAATATATATACGTTTTTTTATGAAGTCATTTAAAATTTTAGTCCTATAATTGAAAGTTTTATTTTTATTTAAAAAATGTTTTTAATTATTTCTATTTTAATTTTATATTAATTTGTTTAGCGTTAATAAAATGTGTAAACTCATTTAGTAATTTGAAATTAATAAAAAGCAGTTAATTTATTTTTAGTACAACAGGAAGACTTATTTATTTGCAAGGTAGTAATTAGTTTTTTTTTAAATAATCTTTCAGGATTATTCTCCAGATTAATTCTGGAAGAAAAAAATCCTTATAGCAATTTTTCACTAATTCGAACAGACATGATTTTAATTATTTCGGATTTTCGGAAATACGATCTATTTTCTTCTCTTCATGTTCTTCAGCTAATTATGTTTTTTAATTTCACTTCAAAATATTTTGAATATCAAAATAAATTAGGTAAATATCGTTACGCTACAACAATCTAATATAAAGAAATGACGAGTGCAAACAAATAAAAAAAAGACTTCTAATCCCATTTATGACCAAGTAATTTTTCGTTTGAAAAAAGTTGTTCTTGAGTTATCTGAAAGAATCACGGAGCTGTCAATAGAATTAATGGTCCTATTAATTAAAAACAAATCGTTGAATTGTGTATATTTAGTTCTAAAACCTTAGGGAGGCTTAAAAAAACATGTAGGTAGAATAGAAAATCTCCTCCTTTTATTGAAGTCGAGTAATTTTATTTTTATTGTGCATTATTTACTATCGATCTCTTACAAAATTTGAAACCATAAGTAAATTGATTAAGTATAACGTATCTGTAGATACCCCACTGAAAGCTCTCGTCAAATATAACATTAATAATATGCATCCCTTTTCAAGAACACGAGATGAGAGTGTGATGAGACTAATACAAGACAGATAACAATATAAAAATAATAGATTACTAAAGTAAGAAAATATGAGTTCACAAACAAGCAGGGTAGTAAAGACGATAAAATCACAGTAGTAAACCAGTTAGTAAAACGAAACTTAACCACCAGCGCCAAGAAGATCAATAATTAATGGAACCTGATAGTACAATTAAATACAGTTAAAATTCCCATCAATTTCATTCAACACAACATTTAAATGATAGTAGAAGTCTTACCTTACCCGACTATACATGAGTGCAACGTGACCGGCAGTAACAAGAGCCTGCATGAGATGATTGTAGATACTAGTATATCAGAGTAAACACCATTGTTCCATCCCACGGATTATATACTTAACCTTAAAAGATCACCGAGGTATAGTGCATGGAACATCTTTAATCGTCTAACGTCCCTACCGTTGCCTAATAGATTCGTTGGTAAGTGGTTTACATGCTTGTTTAGTCTAAAACAACTGGTTTTTAATGTGTTTAGTATCCGGGGGCTTTATTCCTAGCCAGGCTACAAATTATTTGGCGGACTTCCGTCTTAGTAATCTCAGAAGTCAAATTCTCAGAGCGAAAACCTACAACTTCCATTCAAACATGTTGTTGATAAGAGGTTTTACCAACCTCAGTATTATCTGGAAGCAGATCGTTTATTAGAAGAGTGAGGACACGATCTTTGTCTATTACAACTCCATCCGGTTTGAGAGAGCCGACAGAAGAACATATTTTTTCTTCTTATGACCAAGAACTCTATAAACTACACCCTATTGGTATCTTCCATTGATATTTCCCTGCTCTTGTACAAAAGAGCGCCAGGAATCACACTTAGAAGACCTAACTTTATGGTCCTTTTCCGACGATAATCCGAAAGCAAAACTGCACGCCGATCAGGATCACCCTCACGCTGTGCTGCTCTCCTGAGCGGAACCACAGTCCGCTTCATCGCGGTCAAGTCCCGAGTCCACCATCCAGCTACTCTCTCTCGACCCGTATCTCTGGGAATCGACTGATCAGCGCCTTCAACTACCGCAGAAGAAAAGTTCTTTGCCAGGTCATCTAACGGGAGATCGTCCAAACTATGAGGAAAAACTCGAAGCCTGGCCGCAAGAATATTTGAAAACCTAGGCCAATCCGCACGCCTGTGCAGGAAGCGCCCCTGCTGAAAAGGGACGTACCCCCTATAGACATCGCGCAATCATCGACTACTGACCAGTTCTAAATCCTACCGAGGATATGCTAACCAATCCTAACCTCGATATTGGTACCATAGAAAGCTCTCCGCAACTCGAACTGCACCGGCGAAAGTAGACAATTCGCCAGTTACATTAAAGACATCAAAATGACGCTGCGCGATGAAATCTTCGATTAATTCGCCGCCATCGTCCGTGATCCCACTGTGCCAAAGAGGCGATTTCGCGTTTGCATCAACACCTATAAGAATTGGACGACCCCCGCAACCAGCCTAAAAATTCTATCCCATCTTTCAAAATGTTGTTCTGTGAGATCCCTGTACTGAAACTACGAACTTACAACAACTAGGTCCAGACCATCTACGGCCAGCTTGACAACGACGTGGTGCGTGTCAGAGACTTGCCGTTTGAAGACGCTATCTAATGAGTTCCTGCACAATACGGCGGACTTGCTGTCAACTTCTTCCAACCTGGGAAACCTGGCAGATCACCCTTGATCACGTACGGGTGTTGTAGAAGAGCAACATCGAGGCTCCGTTTTTAGACAACTTCACTTAACTCAACTTGGACTACATATGCACCCTGGGCATTTAGTTAACCAAACCTAACCATCGAGAGAGTTGAAATAAATCTTAACTGCCCTCTTGTAACAACCACACTCCTTGCTATTCACGGAGTGCCTATGACTCTTCGCAACCTTTTACAGTTGACGCAAGTCGGAGCCTCTTTTTTCTGCGGACAGTCGTCATGCTTGTGGCCCTCTTCAACACAATGCGCGCAGGCTGACGCATACTTACAGAATTTGGCCCTATGCCCGAAGCGACAACATTTGAAGCATCGCTGCACGTCAAGATACTCCTTGGCGCGGCAGGATGCGAAATCTAGATTCTACCCCCTCCGGACAGGAACTTCTGGAAGAGACTAGCGCCTAACTCAAGTACTCCGTGATACCATGGGACATCACGCTTTCCTACATCCTTTCCTTAAGATCATCCTGCATTCTTTCTTGAACGCAGTCTCGTCAAAGTCAGCGTTCTGATCCCTCATCGGAATCAGAACTTCCTCATCAGAGAGGCTACGGTCTATGTAATAAACTATGACACGGTTCTACGACCGCGCTTGGGGTCAACCTTGACCTCAAGCTTCTTAACTGCAGGAGAGTCCTGGATGACTCGGACCGTCTCCTTGTTATCCGCAACCACATCTGATCCTTGCTTGCCTCTTTTACGGCTACGACTTAGATTCTTTAGCCTGCAGGGATATTTTTAATTCTCGTTATCTACCTACCACGACTAAGTTGGGCGAACTCACTTATGTGACGACTGCCAGCAGCGAGTACCGGCAGCTGGAGACCTGAGATATTCTCCTGTTACTCTTTATACCTCTTAGACGCTTCTGGATCGGTTATAAAATAACCAAGGATTACGGCCCTCGTTCTGAAAAGAACGCAAGTAGTACTAGAAGGAGTGATCCCTTTACTTGTCACAGGGACTGACGACCAGAAGTCGTTGCCACCCAATTGCCGCGATGAGGCGGGTACACGTTAAACAAATCTGTGCCTTATATTCCGCAAGATAAAATGAAAGAGGGCCAAATTCCTGACAATTTGAGACCCCCCACTTGATATTTTTTTGTTGTGGGGGAGGCTTGTGGGGAGGTAAACTGTATTCTTCCAAATCCGACCCCGGATTTGGAGGGTGAGTCAAAATAATTTGTGAGAGGGGTAAAAGATGTGGTCAGGTGTGAATCGCGAGATCCAAGCGGGATTTGGGTTTGGGGGTACGGGCAAAGGAATTATGTGGAAAAGAAGTTCCCCGGCCAAATCAGTAACGCTGTGGGACTTAAAAAAATTTAGTACTTACCGCTCACAAAATTTTCTAAGTTCTTGTTTACCAGAAGAATGATGACGTATTCTTCCTGCAGCAACTTGCCGATCGACTTAGAATAATATTCACCAAGTAATAGATTATATAGAACCAACTTCAATGTATTTCTTATGGGAGATACAGACCCGTAGAAAAAAAATAAAAAAACAGTATTAATCCATGTCCAAAATTCACAGGCACTTTCACAATTCACTAACCAACAATGTGCAATCAACAAATCAAACAAAAATCACCGAAAAACCAAACTAAATAGCAAACATAGCAGAGCGGAACAACAACAGATCTACACCCTGTGAGTATTCCAACTACAGTTTCTACCTTAAACTGCTATTTCTAAACGTGAAAATACCAATCTTCATTAATAATTAAAGATTCCATTTCATACCAGTTTCCATTCTTCTGAATTTTTGTATATTCTAGAGAAAATTTGTTTTCTTCTTCTGATAATTCACAATTATGAAGCACATTTATTTTACAGTGAGAAATACATTTGCTGAATTCCGTGAAGTCAAACTTCTTTACTTCCCTTATAGTCCCAATCTCTAATTTTTTACAATAAATTTTTTTAAAATTTATTTTATTAATGTTACAACTCTGAAATTTTCAATGAAGTATTTCAGTATAAAAAATTCATTAAACACCTTTGAAATTGCAAAGGTTTAACCTTTCAAATAAATCTTCTTTTTACATTTATTCAACTCTGAACATCACCAAAATTGAGCTTTCTACAACGCGACATGTAGGCATATATGTTTGAATTTTATAATAATACAGGCATTTTTTATTACGAGAAGAAAACAGATGGAAATCCTGCACGTGATGTATTTTAACCCTCAAAATTAAACCACGCAGTTTATTAACGAGTAACGACGGGGGTTGCTAACATAGCGCAACCCCATCTTTACAAAAGAGTACTCGACTTAGCCCGAATGCGGGAAGAGCGAGGAAATGAATCTTACGCAGTTTTTTTTATGAGTAGAAGTGCAGGGCGCAGCCTATTAAAAATGTAATCAATTATCACTATAAAAATATAACTTATCCTTACACACATTCTGATACTCAATATTCTTATCTATTGAATGACGTAAGGACAAAAAAAAAATTAATTGGATTTATTTTCATATACCTTTTCTTATTTATTCAACTTCTTAACTTCTACACATTATCCTCAACATATGATCTTTGAAAAAATAAGAAAAATTTATTTTTATAAACCTTAAAAACAAGTAAAGAAATATGTCTGATTAAAATTAATTTTTAATTGAATTTAAAAGTTACACAAAATTAAACGTGTTGTCTTCCAGAAATACGGTTCAATTTTGTTGAATATAAAAATCGATTTTAAGAATGTCGACAGGGGCTGCTACGAACATGGATTTACGACAAAAGTGACGCCATGGGTGAGACGACTTAAGCAGGCATCAGCGCATTGACATTTCGAATTGAGATTTTCTGTCTTGTAAGGCATTATTAAACATATATGAACGGGAGCTTCCGCCCATAAATAGTTTTTTAATGGATGTTGGGGGTTTTCGTCACACAAAATCATTTCAAAAAGTTTACTTTCCAAGCATGATTCAACGAATGTGCCAGTTCACCTAGATACGTATTGGAAGATATAGATAATCATACTTATTACATCTTCACTTCTGTAATCATGTAAACCTCCGTAAAACAGCCTTACAATTTTCAGATATTATTTTGTTGGATTATGATCCATCTAAGAAAACGTTTTTCTATATAAATGGCCGTATATTTCACATTGTTAATATATTTACGGATAAAGATTAACGATATAAAAGTTTATTTCATTCCAGTAATACATTTAATTATTTATTTGAAACATTCTGTTTGTTTTACCGTTTAATATTTAATTTAATATTTCGTTTAATATTTTTATATAATTAGTTGCTTATATAAAAATAAAATTCAAATAGATAAATAATATTTGTTCTTATATGTTCTTAACTTTCCTTTCGAACTGCAATAGTTAAAAAAAAAACCGGTAAAAGAAAAAAAATTTGTACAAGTTAAAAAAGTGAATGAAATTTTAAATGTAGCGTTCAAACAAATCAACGAGGTCGAATAGGATTTTTATACAAAAATTTGTACATTCTAGTAGCATCATACCTTTGATAGCTACCGATAGTATTCTTAAATACAGTTTATTTAATTTTTCATTAGAAGCTTCATGAATTTTAATTTATTTTTAAAATAACGTAACCAAATTGAGGGTTCCAAGAATTCAAACAATGCGATCCCTCTGTGAAATAATCATTACAACGCAGATAGTATTTACGTTATACTGGGTGATACACTCTGTATATCTGAGAGGTATTTGGAGGCAGAAAGAAATGGGATTCTACATAGTTAAAAAAAATATGCATTATTGTGACGTTCCGTTAGAACCTGCAGCATCCAACGTGAACAAACCTTTCTAAATGGTCATGAACAATGCCACTAATAACAGCTCTTAAAACATCAGGAAAAATAAAGGCCAGGTCAGAAATTGTTGAGCAACGATCTTTTCTGATTTCATCATCGACGCTTTTCAACAAGCCTCGGTGATTATCGAGGGCCTCCCCGAACGTTCTTCATCGTGCATATTAACTCTGTTATTTCAAAACCTTTCACACCATTTTCGGACGTTTCTTTCATTTATTACATTATCACCGTAGACAGTAACCAACTGCCTGTGAATTTCAGTCGGTTTAATGTTTTGATGGTTTAAAAAACGTATGACTCCACGTATTTCAAAGTCGGCGGCAACATCGATTTTCTTATTCATTATAACGTAATTAATAATATAACGCGACAACTTACAAATAATGCAGTGGGTACATTACTATCTTGGTCATGAACCAACAGGTTCGCCAACCTTAAGGAGAGAAATTTCCCAGTGGCCTTTACTTTAGAAATATCTTTCGTAATTAGTATTTGTTAAAGTAATGTGTATTACTGAGATACATACATATAAATTATAAGTAGTAAACAAGTATTTATAAATGATTCTTTAATTTGCATCCTAGCAGCAGAAAATAATTATATATCGATTTTAATATTCACTAGTTGGTGTTTAATTACTTTTACACCGTTTTTATAAGCACTTTTATTACAACCTTCACTTCATCAGATTATAATTAAAATTCATAATATAAAATTTTTTTAAATATTTAGTGGCACACTCCCTCTAATCTCTGTTAAAAAAATTATGATGAGTTAAAAGTAATCAAGTAAAAAATAATGTCCGTCAAAAGCTGATTTACGATGATGATTTTTATCACTACACCAACCCAGTGGGTTACCAACTGTTTTGTTATCTGACTACTTAATTACTAGTGTAATCATTTAATTTACAAAATTATTATTTTCATAACATTAATCTTAATAAATACCAATATGAATAAAATATTAAATTAACTATGTAATTTCTTTAAACCAACTCATCCTCAAATTTCAATTTTTTATTAATTTTATCATTTTTTTATCTAAATTTTTTAAGAATATGAGATTTGAATTTACTATTAATTTTTAAAATATATGTCTTCCTTTTATAAAATTATTTTTTAAGGTTGTTACTGTATCTTTATTTTGTTTATAAACCTGGATAAATTTGTTCGTAGAAATCATTTTAAAACACACTATCAAAAACATGTAAACTTGTTTTTATTTTCTGTTTTCTCACTACATTTTGTTCTCTTTAACCTCTTCTTTCATTATAACCATTACTGCCATTTTTTGCTTGTTATACATACTGTTTTATATTCAAAAAACTGCTAATTTTTTTTTTTTTTTTTTTCAGTAGTACTTACTTTTTTCAGTACACTATTATTTATTGTTTTCTTTTGTGGTTTATGTTTATTTTACTTTTAAGTTTAAATTTATTTTTATTTACTATTCTATTTATTACATCAAATTCTTTAGTTCATCCTCTTCAAACATCTGTAATGTCCCCGTCCCCCGGAGCTGAACACACAATTAAGCATAAACTCAGCTCCGGGGGGGGGGGGGTGCCTTCGCCTCAAAAAACTACCTCGGAAGGACGCAAGACTCCGCTCAGGCAGCAGGGTCTCGGCCTTTTTGCATGCCATGCCTCAAAAAGACTGAGACTCCGGTCTTGACCGGCCGCCTCTAGTGGGGAACCCCTAAAAGGATCCCCCACTGGGACGATGGTCTTACATTCCCCCAATGGCATCTCATCCTTTGTTTAGTTCATCCTTTTTTTTGTGTCGGTGTTGCGGAGAAATACCATTTACGTACCCCCTCACAAATAGGGGAGTGTCGGACTCGCACGGGTTCAGATAGATGTTATTTAGAGCCTATGTGTACCCCCACCCTACCGACTGAAACTCCTAGTTCACCGTTCCACCCCATCCGAGGTCGGATCAGCAACTAAGCATAGCACGACCTCGGGGATGTCTTTGAGTTTGGGGGGGGGGGGGGTCAAGAGTTCCCGTGCCTCATCACCACCGCCCATTCGCATAAGCGCAGACAAACGATAGCTCCCCAGAAAGTTGTCCATCACCCCTTTGCTCTCCGATACAGTTCTTCACCTGGTCTCAGAACTTTTTTATTGCCTCATTTCCAGATATCGGTCTTCTCCAATCCTAAATCTCCCCCGTGGTCTCTGATGAGTCATAAGAGACAGCCCACCTCAGCGAGCTGTCCCCTCCCTATCAGAGCTACCCGCCCTTCCACTATCAGCTAACTCACGATGCACTCCATGCTGGCGATGTTCCACTCTACTATCATCTCTATTCTTCCGCTGAAGTATTTTTGTCACAAAACAGATACCGCCCCATATTTACCCTCTTCTTAAAACATACATTTTATAATATTATCTACATCTAGATGGCCTGTCACACGCAGGCACCGGTCTCGATCTTCTACCCATCTCTCACAACCAAAGACTACATGCTGTGGTGAGTCACACTCCCCACAGTAGAGGCAGTTTGCATCAGTAGCTCTTCTACACCCGTTTAAATATGACCGGAATGCCCCATGGCCGGTCAGGAACTGGGTTAACCAGAAATTCAGCTCCCCAAATCCCCTACCAACCCAAGGTTCAATCTGCTGAATCAGGCGATGCGTCCATATACCTGTAACACTTCTGCCCCATCCGTTTGGCCACTAGTGAATCATTTCCGTGAATGCTGAATCTTTGCGTTCACCTCTCATTTCTGCCACCTGTTGCACTGGAAGCACAGCAGCAACCACCAATATCGCTTCAGTTGATACTGACGAGTAAGCGGACGCCACCCGAAGAACCGCCCTCATTTAAGTCCTCTCGAGGGCACGTTTGTTCCTGTTTATTTTGAGGGCTAACCCCCAGACCGATATACCATATACAATAATGGAACTAATTACATGGGCATAAACCTTTTTTCTAGACGCTCTGGGCCCTATGATATTGCTTAATACCCGACTCAAGTTCTTCGTCACCTGTCCAGCCCTGACACTTGTCTCCCTTGATCGTCTACAGTCTAACCAAACGCCCAAATCTTTTGCTCTTCTGACCAGTTGGAAACGTCTTCCTTCGACTACAATCGGAATATCTGCCAGAACCCTTCTTCCTTCCATTACTACATATTCGTACTACATATACTACTATTCGTCTTCTCATAGGACAAGGCAAGTCCTTTATCGACCATCCATTCACTAATCGACCTTATGGCTTCATTTGCTGCCATGGCCACTTGTTCTTCATTCTTCACCGAGGTTTCTTTTTCATTGCCGAACCAGTTTCCTTAAAATTAGATATCCATGTTCTAATTGCATGTGCTGATGGTACACGGTCGTGCCGTCCCAGATTAAAATGACTGCGAAATTCTCTACGCGCTCCCTCCACACTGTCATTGTTTTTGTAAAACGCTTTGATAGCAAATCCACGTTGCGCACCACTCCAAGGATCCATGACAACTAAATAACAGGAGAGGCTGGTGCCACTTATCAAGTGGTACCAATCGCCCACGGCTACCAACACAACTTTCAAAATTTCCCGTTTCTTTGAATCACTTGTATATGAATGCTGTTGTTCATAATGTTATAAAAATTGAATTTGATATGTTGTTTATTATTATGATGCACAGTTTTATATTGTCATTTTTACATACATTCAAAAAAAATATTTACCACTCTATTTCTACCTCTCTCTCTCTCTTTCTCTTTTTCCTGTTTAGCCTCTGGTAACTACCGTTAAGATAATTCTTCAGAGGATGAGTGAGAATGATATGTATGAGTGTAAATGAAGTGTAGTCTTGTACATTCTCAGTTCGACCATTCCTGAGATGTGTGGTTAATTGAAACCCAACCACCAAAGAACACCGGTATCCACGATCTAGTATTCAAATCCGTGAAAAAAACTCTATTTCTACCTAAATTCTTGAAACTTTCAAAATATGGCTTAGTATTCATGAATTATAACTATCACTGGTCTATGTACACTAGTGACAGAAATCAATTTTGATTAATCTTTGATATTTTGTCATAATTATAATTGTAAGATGAAAAATATCTAAGTTCCTAGTTTTAATTTTTTCCATTTCTTGTGATGAAATCCAAGCATTTAGTTCATTATTATTGTCTACTTCCATTGTCTGTACTGTATTTTTATGGAAACCATTTATTAACCTTCTAAATTAGTTTTATTTTTAATGTAATTGATGAAAATGTATACCTAGTTGTATACTATATACCTAGTTCAAAATTATAATTTGTGAGTATTCATGATGTTAAAATTATTACTTTTGGATGTTGTAAAAATATTTTCCATATTAAACTATGTATGAACCCATTTTTGGACTTGATTTTATAAATAGTAATTACCATTTAATGTAAAGTAATTTTGATTTATACAGTTCTAATAGTGACATCACTTGATTGATTGATTTATTAAAATTATTTCTCTGTTATTTAATTTTTGTATTACATCTATTGTGTTAATGTGTTTTTGTGCTTTTAATACTTACCTTCACTACTGATACTTCCTCCTTCAACTGCAGTAGTGAATGGGTACTTTAATAAGATTTACTGCTGGGTGATAAAAACATGTTTTTCTGTATGTAGACAGTAAGACTAATTCAGGTTTACATTAATCAATAAATTAATACATAATTCATTATGATAATACAATAAATAATTCTACCTGCATTCTTGTGTGTTCGAGTTGATTTTTTTATGAAATAAAAGAAACTACATGAAAATTATTAAAATTATGGTTTAGTAATTGGTTTTATTATCTTGTTTTTTTTTAGGTTGAAGAATTGATATCAAATAGTCAACTGAATATTGCATCTGAAGAGAAAGTTTTTTTGGCTGTTCTTAGTTGGGTAAAACATGATGTTGCTGAACGGGTCCAAAATATTGGAAAGGTTTGTTATCAGATTTTTATAATTAGCAAATCAACATTTGTTATCTCTGGAAGACATTATTACTTCATGAGATATTAGGTAATTTCAGATAATTTTTACATATTAGATCTGTTAAAAAAACCAGTTTTCGATTGTTGCATAGTAAGATATTATATGCATCATCTACTTACCTGCATCATCGTTTTATTCTTACCTTGGTCTTAATGTTTTCTTCCTCTTTATATTTATCATCTTCTCTTAATATTTTTATTCTTTCTTTGTTTGCAAAATCTTCTGATTTTTTTTTTTGCAATTTTTCTTACTTTTTATTCTTTCTTTGGGAGTCAATGTTTTCTTGATAATATATGGCCAATACTATTTCAAGAGGAACATCACCTCAAGAATTTTTAGAGAACAGTATATAATGAAAAGGTGTATAATGATTGCTGTGAGGAAAAGAAGAATGACTCTAACTGAAACAGTGACACCTTTGTTGATGTGGGTGTTGATTTCACAAGGTCGTTTACGTTTCATCAAGATGGGTGGTACAGTTAGGTGACAGCTAAGGCTTGTGCAGAAATATTGTTTAGCAGTCAATGCAATTCGCATAGAGTTGGTTGGTGACTTGAATCAACCAGCTCTGTAATGATTTGTTATAAGATTTTTATTCAGATGTATACATTAATAATAGAACCAACTTTGTAGGTGCCAATAATGTGCTAAAATCATTATATAAAATGGTAAAAGAAGTCTAAAGCAATATTATACATTATGTTTCTAATGAGAGCATTAACTGAACTCTATTCCGTTCAGTTCCCCATAATTAAAAAGACTATGGGAAGCTGGAGTAAATTCCATGAAATATCATCTACATAGCATCATAAAAAAACTTATCCTTTGAAAACCTAAACATGATTCTTGCACAAATATAAGTGTATCTAAGTTCTCACCCTATCTGTAAGTTATCCTCTGATTCACCTGATCCAGAAGCTCTGACTCCCAGTCATTTTTTAATAGGTGTTGCAACTACATCCCTTCCTGACTCGATATTTCTTTCATCCCTGTGAAGAGACTTAACTGGTGGCAATTAGTCCAGCAATGAATACAGCACCTATGGCGCGGATAGTCAACAGGTTATTTAAAGCAGTCTTTTCTGAGAAATCCTTACAATTTCTGGTGGCTAGTGTGTTCCTTCATAGACTATGGTAAAGGTGGAGGAGATTGGCAGTGCCAGACTGGGGTGAAGATAGAATTTGTGTGACTTCATCACAGACACCGCCGTTGTTCTGGAGAACCTTTGGCTTCTCAACCGAAGCGAAGGAAGAGTGTTGAATTCAGTGATAAGGAAGAGATCATAGAATTAGAACAGAAGAAATAGGAAACATATAAGTTTAGACCAAGGAATACTGGATCAGTACCAAGATATTTGGTTATCAAGAGGAAAGACTGTGATTTTTCAAAAACAAGTCCTTTCGTGATAGTTTGTGGCATCACAGAAGCTGCTGGAGGACCAGTAAAGGAAACATGGAAAACTGCAGTAGGGCATTTTGTAGACACAGTTAATGATGTCCAATCATTGCGATTATTAAAAGCAAAGAAAATCAGAGTCGTGGACACTGAGGTATCTCCTCATAGTACATTGAACACCTCAAAGGGCGTTGTCGTGTGTAAGGATTTGTCAGCTGCACAGAAGAGGAGACTGTAGATAAACTGCATAATCAAGGTGTTGTTACTTGCTGCCGCTTAAAAATGCATCAGAATGGGGAAGTTCAACCCTCCGCATCACATGCATTTCAATAAACCTGAGTGTCTAGACAAGATTAAGGCTGGTTTTCACAGGTCGGATGTGCATCCTTTTATTCCAACACCCTTGCAATGGTGTCAGCAATTCGGACATGTGGCAGCAAGGTGCACAAGGAAACAGATATGCTTGTGTGGTGAGCCGTTACACCCAGATGACCTGTGCAGGTATCCTCCTGTCTGCATCAACTGCCATGGACACCATTCTGCAAGGCCTAGGAATTTTCCTACATACAAACAGGAAGTAGCAATCCAAGAAATTAAGATAGCACAGAATGTGAGCTACTTCGATGCAAGAAAAACTGTGCTTTTCAGGACACCTAAAACAGCTTCGTATGCGCAAGTTGCGGCTGCTTCTGTGACTCCTGCACACAGCGTCTATGAAATCACAGGATGTGCTTGCAGAATTTGACACCAGCCTTAGCTATGATGATCGAATGTATCATCAAGGACAAAATGAAGAGTCATCCATCAAGAGAAAGCAGTCTGAAGGCTATGCAGAAAAAAGGTGATAGATCTGTCGAAAGTCGCACAGTAAAGCCGAAATCTGTTTCTACAATTAAAGCAGTAAGTGAAAAGAAAACTGAACCAACCAAAGTAAAGGTACAGAAAGTATAAACCTCCACTGAGGGATCAGTTAAAATAGAAGTTATGAATTTGGAAAAGAAGAATTTTAAAAAACCAATAGTTGAACCTCCAAAAACACAGATCATTAGCGGAAAGGGCGAGACAATCGACTGCCCCACAAACTTTGGCTGTAAATGCATCCAGTATGGACTGCAATGTACTTTTGTCTGCGCCAGTGGAGCCGATGTCATTCGATGCCAGGACCAGGAGATCCTCCAAGACTTACGGCAGGAGAACTGACGACTCCATCTTGGAGGACTCTGACATAATGGATGTCAACATTGAGGCCCTTCGCAGGATGGAGAAAGAAAAGGACTAAAAAAGGAAAACTGAGGTGATAAAATTAAAGGAAAATATTTTTTATTTCTATGGATAAGTTATGGATATGTGTTATTTAAATAATTTTTATATATGTCAATTTTGATGTGAGATCAAAATTGACATATATATAAGTGACAAGAGCTCTTTACACTCTTGTCATAACTTATGTATAATTATATATCAATGTTTAAACATTTTATGGAATGATATTATAAGGGAGTTTTTGCTAGATGTAAAATTTGAATTGATTGACAACGTTTCAAAAGAAATGGTTTCTTGTTTTTAAGTGGGGACAGTTTACACCCTTGCCATTTTGTGTTCTTTTGGGTTTTAGTCCTCTGATGAGTCAGTGTTTTAGATGAAGACAAGTCTATTGACTATGTTGTTAGTGTTTTATTACTGGGAAGGAATAGTATGTTTTTCTTTTTTCTTTTTTGTTGTGGAAGGGGCTAATGACCACAGTAGTTGATGCCCCTAAAACTTAAAAAAAAATAAAATAATTCTCTTACGTTTAGTATAGTTAACATAAAAATTTGAATTTTTTTCTCAATACTGTTATACTGATTACATGCAATATTATACCCAATTCAGTAAAAAAAGAATGTTTATTCCCACACCTATTTCAAGTAGAAAAAAAATCAAGTATAAGAGTTTTTTTTATAAAAAAAATATTACTACTCTATTAGTAATAATTGAAGAAAATTATTAAGAGTAATTAATATTTGTAATAATATATAATAATTTGATGTGGACACCACATAACTTCCTTGTATGCCTATTAAATTACATATACACATTTTTAAAAGTACATAAATGTTATTTCACTAATAACTTTTGATTTTTTTTTTTGTTATTTATTTAAATTTTTATTTACAATCAGAGGTTAATAATTATTAATAAATCAATATATTTAAATTAAAAAAAGAAAGTTAAAAAAAAAAGAAAAGGAGATGAAGTCTGATTCAAACAGATGTGTTTTCAATTGCAAGATACAAATTTTCACTGCAGTTAAGAAAAAGTCCAAAGAAGTGCAAAATCCAAACGATTTTGGATTTTGGGCTTTTTTGGACACTTTTGTTTCAGTCAATCAAAAGAGGAGGTGCACAACTACATGTTACAACAGTCCTAAATCCAAAATTTCAACATACTACGGCTAATCCTTTTTGAGTTTTGCGTGATACATTCGTACATACATACATACATACATACGAGGTGTGTTCAAAAAGTAACGAGAATTTTGAAAATCGCGGGTTGTATTAGTCCTCCTCGGGATTTTTTCGTTGTTGGATTGGTAAACATGTCTGAAAAATATCTGTAAATTTTTAGCCATATTGGATGTTTAGTCTGCTGTCAGCTGTCAAAAGGATAACACAGTTTTGGTACAATCGGCGATTTTTTATTTGTATAAATAATGGATCAAAGAATTTGTATTAAATTTTCCTATAAGAATGGAATAAAGTTTAGAAATATTTTTAAAATGTTAAATATTCCTTTTGGTGAGTCTACCACGAGTAAAACGAAGATTTACGAGTGGGATAAGCGTTTCCAAGAAGGTCGTGTAGATTTTGAAGATGGCGAGCGCCCCTGACGCCACAGTACATCAACAACCGATGAAAACGTGGAAAAAGCGAAATAAATTATTATGAATGATCCCCGAATCACAATCAGAGAAGTCGCTGATGATGTTGGGCTATCAATTGGCTCATACCATGAAATGTTTTTGGGACACTGAAACGTGTCATAACAGGTGATGAAACATGGGTTTACGGATATGATGTCGAAACTAAGCTCAATCTTCCCAGTGGAGGCATTCTGGATCACCAAGGCCGAAAAAGCTCGACTAGTACCGTCGAATGTGAAAGTTATGCTCACCGTGTTTTTCGTTTTTAACAGCTTAATGCATCTTGTGTTCTTGCCACAAGGTCAATGGATCAATAAGGAGTATTACCTAAAAGTGCAACGCCGTTTGCGTGAAGCAATCCGAAAAAACACCCGGATTTGTGGCGAAACAATTCGTGGTTTTTGCACCACGATAATGCACCTGCTTCATTGCTTGTTTGTCAATCTTTAGCCAAAAACAACACTAATGATACCACATCAGCCATATTCGCCAGACATGGCCCCGTGTGACTTTTTTTCTCAAAAATAAAGAGAACCTTAAAGGGCCGTCGTTTTACAAGCATAGATGATTTTAAAAGCGAATAGCTGACAAAGCTAAACACTATTCCAAAGATCGAGTTCTAGAAGTGCTTCGGGGATTGGAACAAGTTCCGACATAAGTGTATAATATCGAATAACTATTTTGAAGAGGATAACATTAATGTAGATAAATAAAATTTATTTCCAAAAAAACAAAAATTCTCGGTTTCTTTTTGAACATACCTCTTACGTACGTACGTACAGACGTCACGCCGAAACTAGTCAAACTTGATTCAGGAATGGTCAAAATAGATATTTCCGTTGTTATCTGAAAACCGACGTTTTTCGCGATCACAACAATTCCTTTATTTTGTACAAGGAAGTAAAAATTATTAAGACTAAAGATGTAAAAAAATACCTTTTAGTATGTAAGTTCTGTTCAGTTCCTGTGTGTAAATAGTTAATTTATTGATATGGATATTATAATAAATAAAAACTTGTAGATATTGTATTTAAATTGATTAAGTATTTTATTTAATTAGGGGTATATTGAATATAAAGTGTTCTAAATTAATGTAAAATATACATTATCTTGCATGATGATACATTTATACTGGTTTCAGTTCTTATTTTATAATAAATATATTTCTCTTGAAGAAATTAATACATATTAAAGTTATTATATTGTATTTATGTAAAGTTTTGTTGTAAAATTTTAATAATATATTCTTTTAGTGTCTCAAAAAACACTTTAGGAATTTTAGAAAGACTTTTCTGTTGTTTGTACAGTTATTAAGACATGTTAGACTGCCGCTGATGTCACGAGATTTTTTAATGACAGCAGTTGACGCTGAAACCCTAGTTAGAGAAAGCGGTGAATGCAAAGAACTTCTTTTAGAAGCTATGAAGTACCACCTTCTGCCTGAACAACGGTCTGCACTCGCAACTGAACGAACTGCAGAGCGACGCCCTGAGGGAATCAAACCATACATATTTGCTGTAGGTCTGTAACTAATTTTGCAGTTAGGGTTTATACATCATTAATCTGTAACATGTTATGTAATTATAGAAATACAAAGTTCATATAATTTATCATATACTTTGCTGAAAATGATCAGACCACTACGTTTTCTTAAAATTAGAGGTAATATAATTTTAGAAAAAATGCACATTTGCTCCATATTTATAAAATTTTTGCTCTATACCTCAATTAAAAGATGTTAAACTTTAAGATAATCAGTTCTATGAATAAACGTTTGATTGTATATCTTGCATTACAGAATGTGTCACTTAATTTTATTAATGTGCTCTGAAATTAAAATATAAGTACAACCAGTAAAATTAGATGAACTTAATTAAAATTTTCAAAGCAGTCTATTACACTATTGAACTAGTGAATGGGGTCTGAAAACTGTCTGGTTATCTCACCTTTCTTTCTTTACGAATAAAAACTTAAATTGTACTTATTTTATACACTGCAATTTTTTTTTTGTGAAATTTAGTACACTCCAAAGTAGTAACATAACTTGGACCTGCTTCAAAAATACAACACTAAATTTTAATGAAAATTGTGTGTATGACTTATTGTTCTCACAAACACGAATCTACAGGAAAAATAACATGCCTGTCTCAGAATACATTCACATCCTATCCATAAGCTATCAAATCAACTTTATGAAACAGAATTCAAGAATTCAAAACATTTTCATAGTTCCAATTATTTATTTATTTTTTTTTTAATTTCCCTCACATTACCAGACACAAAATTGCAAAAGGTTTTTATTTTTTCTACATCCATAAGTCTTAGAGAAAAATTAAAATTCTGATTTAAATTATATTAACAAAAATTTAGAACTTTTATTCCAAGAAGTTCTTCTGCTTGAAATACAAATTAATTTAATTTAATTCACTGAGAAGTAAGAAAATGAAGCATGAAGAAATGCAGAATAGTTGTACGATTCAAATAATTAAGATTCTTTTGAAATATTTTACCACTTTTTGATTATATTTAAGTATACATCGCATTATATCTTAATTAAGAGTGAATATTACATGTAAAAGTTTATAGTATCTGTTACAATTCCAAGAACTTATTCTAATTTTATAATTTCATCATCAGACATTTATGCTGACTCTTGAGTCAGCATAAATTGATGTTTCATAAACCAATATTCTGTTCTTAGTCAATTTATAAAATCTCCACCATGACAATCTGTGTTGTAAAGTTGACAGAAAGAAATTATCAGCAAAACGTTTTGTCTGAAAAATGTATAATGAAAATGAAATATATTTGTCAAGAGCTTGTGCAGAAACTATACTTCAAAATTAGTGGGATCAGTCTGTAGGCAAACTGATACTCTTTGTAAAATATATAATTGTATTAAAAAATACAGTTTATTTACAATTTATTTATAATACTATATAATTTACCATTAAAAATTGCAAATAATTTAACTGAATATTAAATATAAATGAGTTAAATATAATATAAGGCAAACTATGTTTGCCTTAATGCTGATGAAAAAAAATCAAGTAAATTGCTTTTGTTTATAGAAAAGATACCTCTAATGATTTTTCAAATTCAGATGTTCCATATTCTATAAATGTACATACACATTTTCATATTTTATAAAGGGTAAACTTCAGTAATTTGTTTAATTCAATAAGAAAATATAGACTTGCTAGTTGTAATTAATTATAAATTCTGAGTATTCACATAAATTAACACTGAAAAGTTCAGTTCTTATAAATGTGTGAAAAGATTTAGTAATTTGCTGAATTATAGGTTATAGCCTGAATAATTATTGTGCAATAGCTTTATAGTAAATATTATTTTCACTTTGCAACGTTATCAAAAGGTAAAATAGAAAACATATTAGGATTAGACTTATGTAAAAGGCTAAATATAATGGTAATTTTTTTTTATCATAATTATAAACTCTCAGAACTATTTTGTTTATCAGTGTCTTCCAGTAAACTTAATTGTAGGACAGAATTGTTGTTGCGATCAACACTTGTTTTGTTGGTGTAAGGATAGTATTTTTGGTGTTTACAGACTCAATCAAGTAATGATCTGAGTGCATAGTCTAATTTAAGTAATATTAAATGTTATATATGTTGTAATTAAGTGCGTTCGGAAAGTCGCTGTGCAGCATGTTTTAGAATTATGTGGTACATTCTGTTCTTTCAGCGTTAGATTGGTTGCCTAGCATTAGGTAGGATTCATTGGGCATTGCTCAGTAGTAAACCAAGACGTCAATTGTTGAGGTGTTTGATTTTATTCATGTTGTTTCATTTATTGGAATCAACAGTTGCAAGAAATGTAATGGTTCTTTCAGTAGAGGAATGCATTTTTATTGTTGAACATGTCATTCATGAAAGTAAAAAGTATACTGATTTAGTGAAGCACAGATTTTCTGAGATGTTTCCAAATGCTTTTGTTCCTCACTGCAATGCAGTTCAAACTCTCATCTAAAGATTTTGGGCAACAAGCTCTGTTGAAGCTGCTGATTGAAGTGGAAGACCACTTAAATTAAATGAACAGAAGCTGCTTGATATTTCAGATGCTATGGCTGAAACTTAATGCGTAAGTTGGCACAGCAGCAAGATGTCGAGCTTGCTACAGCACATAATGCTCTAAGAAAGGAACTGAAACTTTTCCCTATAAAGTAATGTGTATTCAAGAATTGAAACCTACAGATCATGCCAAAAGATTAAATTATTGTCAATGGTTTAAACATTTTGTTGAGCAAAATTCCATAGGTATCCTCGACATTATGTTTTTTACAGATGAAGCATGGTTTCATCTGGGAGATTATATTAATTCACAAAAATACACAACTGGGTTAACAACTAACCCCCATGAATTACACGAACAATATTTACACAAAGCGAAAATTGAAGTTTGGTTCGGTATGAGTAGAACAAACATTGTGGGTTCAGTCTTTTTTGAAAATACAGTTAATAGTAATCATTATTGTGCTATTTTAACAAACTTCATTAGTTAACAGAAGTGGAGAGCAATTGTGGTTGGTTCCAACAAGATGGCACCACAGTGCATACAGTTAACAGGTCAATCACTTTTTTACAAAATATTTTTGATGAACTGAATCATTTCGAGGGGTTTGTGGTTTGCACAATCTCCTAATCTGACCCTCAGATTACTTTCTACAGGGGGGGGCAGCAAAACAAGTAATGTACTGCAACAGACCATGGATGATTGACGAACTAAAAATCGCAATAACAGCATATATACGAGACATTCCAGTACATTAGCAGGTTAGTGTTTGAAAATAAATTGAAACATATGGAGTATTGTATTGATGTTGGAAGAGGTCATTTTCAACACCTTATATAATCTATTCCAGTTATTGTAATAATCATTTCTATAAAATAATAAAATAAAAACACAAAGTAATAATTAAGAAAACTTCAGCATTACTCTTCCATAATTACAGTACACAGCAACTTTCCGAATATGCTGTATAAAAGAACCCTAAAAAGATATGATTAATGAAAAAGTTATTTAAAGAATTACCACAATCTTGATTCTTCAGTACTATAACCTTACAAACAGAACAAACCTAATAATTCTGATCTTTCTTATAAAAAACTTAAATTCTCATCAGTTCAGCTAATTAAGATTTAAAACAAAAAAGAATGAGCAGTTTTTTTTTTAATAGAAAGTAATAACAAACAAAATTTCAAAACCACACTGCCTACTGACAAATAAATAAACATCATCATTTTGTAAGGAATAATCTAAGTTTTTATTAAATCTCATATTTATAATTCCAATGTAATGGGAAGAAAATTTCTATTTAGATTATTTAATTATAATTTTACTTTGTTGTTCTCCGTGAGAGTAGTGATGAAAATTATGCAATCTATAATTTTAAAGGATAAATGAGGTTTACTTTGAATATTATTTTTTATAATTATGTCATTATGTTTTCAGTTACTTTTACAGTAATCTCAGTGAAAAGGGTGTTTCTATGTTATTCTCTGGCAGCAAATAATATTATGGATGTTATTTTAAGTTATGAAAACATGCATTTAGGAATGACTGAAAATTATATTAGATTTGAATTGTGCTAGTAGGTTTAGAAAATCATTGTTGTTGGTTTTCATAATCAGTTTGAAACGACCAGATGTCTCTGTAAAGGAAGGAGTATGGGACCACCAAGGGTATCTGAAGAAAATGCTGAACATTTTATGGAATCTTTTCTACATAGTTCTAAAAATCTATTAAGAAAGCCAGCCACGACTAACAGTGTCGTTGATAACAGAGTGGAATGTTTTGAGGAAAGTCTTACATGTTTTATTTCAATACCGTTTCTAACTGTTACATACCTTGAAGCCTACTGCCTATGATATGCATGCCGACTTTGTGATCGAAATGTTAGTTGCAGCATGATGACAGTTTTCTTTATCATGTTATATTTTGTGTTAGTCGAGATTTCATCTTAGTGGAAAAGTTAATATACATAATGTCAGTATCTGGGGGTCAGAAGATCCCCATGAACAATGTAAAATGGTCTCTCCAAAATCAAATATTTTCTGCGCAGTATTCCGAAGGCAAGTTTATGGATTGTTCTTTTTTGCTGAAGTAAGAATACAGAAGTTGCTTATTTAGATATGCTGCATAGTAGATAGCTCTTTCCTCAACTGCAAGTTAAACCAGAACATTTTATTTGACAAGATGGTGAGCCTTCATCTTTGGTATAACTTTATGGAATTGGTTAAATGATGTGTTTCCCAACCACTGGATTGTTTAGCATGGACCCGATGACAGAGCTTGTTTGTAGTGGACTCCAGGTCACCCGATTAGACCCCATGTGATTTTTTCCTTTGGAGTTTTATAAAGGATCTTGTATAAGTGCCTCTGCTACTACTGATTTACCCAGTTACAGGATTATAACAGTTATTGCTTTCCTGATACACTGGTTAAAGTATGGAACTAACTCTCATTGGTTGGATGTGTACCACATGACAAAAAGTGCTCACATTGAACATTTACAGGGGTAAAATGTAAAATTTACTCTTTTTATTTGTAACTCATTACTGTAAGTCTTGGTTAAGAGATATTAAATAGCTTTAAAACCTTGATATTATTCTTTTTACACCCTGTACTTCTGATTTGTTTTTCATTAGATAGTTGGCAAATATTGATTCTGATATAATGAAGTAGTTTTTGTTTGAAATGCTTGTTTGCCCAATATAGAACACTGCTCTTAGAGCAGTTCAGATTATATATTCTAGGGGTAGCTTTATTGGTTTGATGGAAAATCATCACATATAAACATCATCACAACACAACATTTTATACTGGACAAAACAGATACAAAAATCTATAATATGACAAATGTTAAATACATTGTATTGTACATTTGAAGACAAATGTACTATATGATGTGTGATAAAAAAATATCCAACCTCTTGTAAAAACAAGAATACTGAATCTATGTAGTTCAGTGACCTGTCCCCTTCAATGTAGGCTCCTTCTGATGAAACAAACTTATCCATAACAAACTGATGTTTCGATTGTAGGAAGCATTTTTCAAAGTCATTTTTATTGAGCACCATAAATCCTTTTGTCACATTTCTTTTGATCTCTTTTCTTTCTTCAAATTTCTTTCCTTTAAGCAGAAGTTTAAGCTTAGGAAAGAGCCAAAAATTGCCAGGACCCATGTTTGGTGAGTAGGAACCTGTGTGATGCATGTGATGTAGAGTTGTAATGATAAATTTTACAATTGCCATTTTTCCTAAAGCTGTGGTCTTACATCAAACAGCATCTCTTAGCCAATGAAGAACAATTTTATAGTACTCTGTGTCAGTTTCTCCTTGAGGAGCATAGTCATAATGAACCATGCCTTGATTATAAAAAAAAGATAACCTTTACATAATCATCAACATAACGTTAACATTGCTTCATGATTGTCTAGCTTCCTTTTGCCATTTAGAACATTGGGTTGATTGTACCTTTGTCTCAAGCTCATAGTCATAGACCTGTGTTTCATCTTCGATTATTTTTTTTTTTATAAAATAAGCATAACTATCAGCACATTCCAGCATTTCTTACACAACTTGCAGTAGGTATTCCTCTTGTTCATTAGTGAGAAGTTTCAAGACAAATTTTATGCCTACGGGTCGAATTTCATGATTTCCATTTAGCCAGATGAAATTCCTACTTCATGTTTAAGTTCTCTTGATTGTTATCCAATGATCATTCATCACCATCATCCAGTCGACAGATGTTTGGGCATCTTGTAAACGGTGATACCACTCTTTAATTTGTTTAACGCCCATAGCTTGATCACTAAAAACTATTTCCTTATTATCTCTACTTGCATGTTACCAAGTTTCTGATAAATTTTAATGTAGATTAAACCCTTTTAGTAATGTTGAACGGCAATGAAAACATGACAAACACCACTCACATATACTTTCTCAGCAGCTAAACAAACAGCAACAGGATGCAGTGGCAGCAACATAGTGAATTATATGAACCTTCACAAGCTACAACTGCTTACCACAATAAAAAAAATGTACCTAAATACTTTCTGAACACACTTCATATACTCAAAAGCATTACATAACAACAGCCTACACATTCTACATATACACCAAAAAAGGACCCTATACCTGAAAGTTAAAAAAAAAAGCATACCTGAGTGTTATGATTTTAAACATCCAAATTCACACAACTATGATACACTAAATGAATGATTCTTTTAATAATCTAATACACTTTCTAATATACTTAATGAGAGCAAAGATTTGACAATAAAAAGGTATTAACTATGTGATTAGGTTATATCATTCCATTAAAAATAATATAATATCTAAAATAGTTTTAGATTTTTTTTTTTATTGTTGTAAAACCATTTAATTATCTAATCCTTTTACATTTCTTAAAGGTGGTGGAAGCCTGTTCGCCATCCATAGTGAGTGTGAATGTTACAATCCCCGCTGTGATAGATGGCAGCCTATTGCACCAATGCTATATCGCCGCAGTAGGAGTGGTGTCACTGGTTTAGGCAAGCTTCTATATGTTGTCGGCGGGTTTGTTGCACAAAAATTTTTGTTTCTGCTAGAGCTAGATATTAGTACTTTTTTTTTTTAAATAGTTAATCATCAAAATAGATAATTCTATTGTAAGCTGAAGTCTTTTTTATTCTTTATGTAGTAGATATTGGGAAATAATTGTTATTAGCACTATAAGATATTATGTAGTTTGTAGAATCATAACTGTATTAGAGTTATAAAAGAAAAATTTTATCTAGATTGTTTCTATAAATTTGTGGGGGACACAGAGCAAACGTAGCCAGAAAATTTGTAAAACTATAACCGGATAAATTAAATTTTGTGCTAACTTGACTTGATCTGTTTATATAATATTAGTTCCATAGTCTATTTGCATCAGAAATCTAATCTACAAATATTATTTCGTAAATTTTCCTTTTTAAATATGTAATTAATTAATTTGTTGTTTACAAACAGTAACTGTTACACTGCACCTTTTACTTTGCAATAATGAAGATTCTAATTAGCTAACTTCATATATCAATAATATTTATTACATAGTTAAACTAAAATGACTTTTATATTTGCACTTTTTTCTTGTCTCTAATCCACTCTTTCTTGAATAACACAAAACTCAATTCTTTAAGAACAATAAAAAAAATTCTTTTTATTGACTTTTATTAAAAATTCATTCCAGAATGATAATTATACTTGTTTTTAAAAGTTAATGACAGAATGATTTTTCTGCCAGTTGTTACACATATGCTTTGTTCCTGAACTATAACTATGTTTTATTTAGTTATGGTTGAAGTTCTGGACTACTCTTAATTTTTTTTAAGATTTATTTCCTAGGAGCTGTATGGTGACCAAGAACATTTCTTTATATTCATGTTTCAATTTGAACTTCTATATCTCTCAAAGTTTTCACTGCAAGAAGATCATTTAAGGTTTAAATTGTTGAGTTGGTGCTGCAGAAATTTTTAAATAATATATTGCAGTATTACTTACTCTGTAGTGTATTTTATAATTTCTCCATGTTTTTCAAACTTATTGCTTTCCTTACATTTTTATTTATTAATTAATTATTTTTTTTATTTGAGAAACAATATGTAAATATCTTTATATCTCTAATATAGACTAGCTGGATTTTCTAATAACTTTTCTTTGTTTTTTGGTGACACACAACAGTTAAATTATTATCTTCCCTTAACTGGTATATGTCTACACACAATGTAGCCATATTGATACATTCTCAAACTCTTCCCCACCATAAATTAGAACAAAAAAAAAATTAATACTGTGTAAATAAAAAAAGTATAAATTTTGATGTAATTAATCATAATACCCATTTAACCTTAATAACCAACATAAATTAAAAAAAAAAAAAAACAGTGGACATTACAAATAAAAATGTACAGTACCATTATGAAATAAAACTTTGTGTTTTTTATTTGTAACAATAAGGAAAAAACAAAGTCATTGATGTAGTTAAAAATACATCTGCATTGAATATATGAAATTTCATTCAAGTGTTTTACATTTCAGTAAAAACTTGCCAAATTCATTTATACTTTTTTTTTATAATTATAAAAGAAATTTTATTACAACGCACAAGTAACACTAAATAATTATAAGAACAGTCACAAATTAATCAGTTAAAAAATTGCACTTTTATTGAATTAGCACAGTATTTTCCCCTAAAAAAGTGTTCTAATTATACACAACTGATTAAAAACAAAATGTCAGTACTACAAGATTGACACTTATTTGTAAGAAAGAGATTAAAACTGCTAGACTAAAATAAGTTAAATCAATTCTTCTGCTGACCTACTCAATGAATTATATGTAAAAACACTTTTTTATCATTTTATACTTTTTTGTAAAAATTATATTTAATAATAATTTTATTATTACTTGTACTATGTGTTGTACAAATATATTGCATATAACATTACATCACATATAATAAGTATAATAGTATTATACATCTATTTTTCTTTACAGTTAATTTCTCATTTTTCTAAATAAATAAATTAGTTTAATAAAATCCTAAACTTCTTGTTACAGTTCTATAGAAATAAAAGTAAAAAAATTTAATCCATGCAGCATATATAGCTTAAAATGAAGTGTAAAGATTGCAAGTAAATATTTATATATGACCATAATAACGTTCAATAAGCAGATACAAGAGCACTTCAACAATTATAAGAATGGTAACAGCACTAATTTAAGTAAATACATAATGAAAAGTAAGCACACTAAGATAATTACATAATGTAATGTAGAATATGTGTATACTATAAACAATATTCTTGTAATAATTTGATGAATGGTCTTATTGCATTCCTTACCAATATCTTGTGATGTGCTTTTATTTAATATACATAATAGTAATATAAAAATGTATACATGTATGTGTATATAGAGTATCTAGTGATGAAACAAGCATAATTCATGAATGCATTATACAGCTCAAAATATTCTTTTTTAAATTTGTGTAAACTTAGGCCCAAAAATATTTTTCAAGTATAGTTGTCAAAAGAATTGCCCACATTTCAATTATAAATGCAAATTAATACCATGATGCATTAACATACAAGTCAGGTAGGGAACAAATTTTATTGTTTTAAGTGTGACTTGGTGAATTTAAAAAACTTAAGTTGTCCCCACAGCTGTATCTTCATTATTGCCCAACAGAACATTTTTTTATAAAACGTAATAAACAGTCAAAAAATATTCTTTACTGAATAAAGATTGTCTACAACTTTTTTTTCAAAATTGAAAAAACTTTGTTAGGAAAATCTGTAGAAAATATAACTTGTAGAAAACTGTATAAAAAAAACAAGAGTTTTGAAAAATCAAATTTTATTGAAAATAAAACAATAAAAAAAGTTAAGAAATTATTCAATCAACATTGATCAGTAGTGAACTGCCAATAATTTAATTATTTGACTATCATTGTTTTTGTTAATATAAATATAAAGAGAAAACAATGTAATAAAAAAAATTATTTATATGCATTCTAGTTGTCTTATGCACCACTAATAAAGTACATAAAACTTTAGATGTTATAGTTTTAAACATTTCATCGACCTCCAGAGAGTGACTATTTGTAGTCATCCACTTCTGCCTTTCATCCTAGGTTGAAATCCCAGTCAGGTTTGGCGTTTTTCACACACTATAAAAATTTTCTATGCTTTCATTAATGGCTAGAATTGTGCAAAATAATAAAATTAATTTACAGTTAGTAATACTAATTATGACTAAATTAAATTTCATATCAAAAAATAGCTAGTTCCCAATAGTTAATTTTATTCATAATTCTTACCTGTTAATTTATCATAACTAACTGCCGAGTGAATGCAATTTGTATCTTTTCCATTACCTAATTTTAGGATTTCATTTCAATTTTAAAATGAAGAGTGCAGATATCATTTTTCACTTACGATTTTTATAATAAGAATTACTTTGCTGTAAAATATAAATGTAAACATTGATATCTAAACATAAGAGTTCCTAATCCCAGAATGCTTACAGCCACCTTTCTGTATTTACATTTTAAGGAGTTACTTCTAGTGGTTGCTTGTTTTATTGAATAACGTCCTGTTGCTTCAACTTGTTTAGCAACAGGTTGTTATCAGCCTGTTGCTAAACAAGAAAGCATTGTTCAAATAATGTGGTGCAGTCCTCTACTTAGCACTAGAGAAATTTTACTTTGAGCAAACTTCATATACTAAAGTATGAAGAATGCTAAATAAAAGAAAATTTATCATTTTCATTTGTAAATCATTCCATATTTTCATCTAAATGAGCATCAGCTAAGATTAGATTTATATAATTTTATCTAAGAAAATTAAACTATTGCAACTTCAGTTTTATTCACTGGAAAACTTATTTTTATTAAAAATGAAATAAATAATTTAAGAAATAGTCATAAATGATCTACTTAAAATTCATATGAAGTAATACAATCAAACTTTCAAAACTAATTTTCTCAAAATATATAGAATAGTATAATTTGGAACCATTTAAATGGACTATTTATTTTTCAATATTGTCTTTAGGAAACACTTCAAAAAAATAAAAACAGTTGTCAATGCTGCTAGAATACTGCTTGAAAAGATGTTGCATTTTTTTTTTAATCGATACAATGGGATTGTGCTGTAACAAGTTTTTATGTAGAAACACATGCACAAATATATTAGCTCAAGTAGAGTTTCATTGTAGTGAATCAAACCGACATTTTCGAACAAACTTGAAAGAGTCTTAATTATTTATAAGAATCAGTCCAATAATACCTAGTAAATTTGGATTCTCTTATCAGCATGATAGTTCAACTCCACATTTATTTTCAGTAAGGAAGAGACATCTTCTAAATGTTTATTCTTCTGAACCATTGGACTGGATTCAAGAAAATTAAAACAATTTTATGCTCTTGAATTTCTCAGGAACAACCATCAAATGACTATTTGTCACACTAGAGCTTGTGTAAACAGTTGCGGAAATATTTTGAACCTTATCTTTAAATTATATGAATTAAGTAATTTTGAATTGTTTTATATTGGTAATTTAATTTTTATTAAGTTTAGAATAATGAGAATTTCTTTATTCTTTTATTCTCTTTACTGATAAAAACTGATTCTTATTCTTGATAAAAACTGATTTTTTAAATTATTAATTTTTTATTTACTCTATATCCATTTGCTGAAAATTAAATTCAAATAGATATTATTATTGTTTAATAATATAATTTTTTGGCAATTTAACCAGGTTTATTAATCCAAAAATAAATAAAAAAATGTTTTGACAGTCTATTTTATTTAGTAAAAAATGAACCTGCCAAAATTATGGAGATAAGCTTTGGGAACCACATTTTTAAATTCTTTGAAATCTAATTATAGTTAAAACTCAATGATTTGCCAATAGTGGAATACCTTAAGATTTTAACCTCAGAATCCAAATTACTTTGAATTAATTAATATCTGACCTGAGAATTATGTTTTTTAGATAATATATTAAACATTTTACAAATAATTTTTGTTGCTGTTGATTTTTTTAGTAATTGCAATTATTTTATCTTTAGTAAATAATTGGTGTTTAATTTTAATAGTATAACCGTTATTTAACAAAAATGAACATTACAAAACATCTTGTAGAGATGCCAGGTATCTAAAAAAGGTCGTAGAAGCAATAGGTGCAAGGGGCAGGTAGCAGAAAGTGGAGGGGACAACGATCAGATGTTGCTGTACAATGTACTATATATATTTCTTGTTTAAATCCGTTTGCCCAGCCATGTTTTGGTTCCTGTTGTATTCTTTGTGCAGTGAAAATTTTGTAATTTTATAATTATTTTATTGTAAGTTCAGTGATACAAGATAAAAATTATTTCATTATTATTAAAATTAAATTACATAAAGCAAAATTGTTTGAATTTTTTGTGCAATATATTACATTTAATTTTAATGCACATCCCAAGAATTGTTTCTTTTTATTTTAGGTTTTTTATTGAAAATTGAGTAAGCAACATGCAGCGAAAATGATGATGCAAATCTTTATATCATTTGTGATAAAATTGGATGAAGCTCAGGATCAAATACAGACTTAGGAGATATGATAAAAATAACCAGAGGAATATAAACTTTGAGAGCTGCTTCAAGTCAACATCAAGATGGACTGGTGAAATTTTTACAAACTGAGTTTGTTTATGCTCATACAATATGCAGGCAGAAATTTGTTAATAAAATATATCAAGATGCACAAAAAAAAAGAAGGAAAATGAAACTTATGCATAGACTCCACCGACAAAAAAACTGTAATCTAGTATTTCAATTGGAAAAATAATAGTTTCATTTGCAGTGTTGAAGCTAATGAGGCAAAAAAGAGAACAAAAACAAATTACATACATTAATAGCACAAGTTTGAAAGATATATTACTTAGTTTTGTAGCCCTACGAAAACATGATGTCCTATAGAGAAATTCATAAAAGAATTTTTGGAATAACTGAGCTGCAAAATCTTGGAGCAACATAGCACACTGATTGTTATCTATCTTTAAAAAATACTGCAAAGCTCAAAATGTCAAGAAGATTCATCCCCATACTTTGATGGTAGATGGAACAAATATATAAATATATTGAAGAAAATGATTGTCACTTTTCCTTGCAAGAGTTAAATATGTAGTTACAACAGAGCATATACCTGATGATAAAATAAATAAAACACATTTAACATCACACTGTGGAGATACTATTATTCTTTCCAGTAAATTTGGATCAAATACATTAATATATTTCAAAAATAAACATCATGATATTTTTTCAAACAAATGGTACAGTGAAAAGTCTAATAATATTGAAAAAGAAAAGTTGTCAGTTCTGCAGGCCTCTGGCAAGATTATCAGAAGACATAAGAAGTCAAATTTATTACAATGTAGATTATTCAACAATTGAGAAAATGTTTTCATACACCGATAAATACATTCCTAAATTGCTGAGTTTTCTGCTGACAAAAATAATTTTAATTTTATCTGATAATAAAGGTAAACCAGAAAATATTTTGTTTTATAACAACAAATGCAATTCAATAGCGCATACCATCATATCAGCAGTACGACTGCACTCATTTATATCACCTCTACATGTTGCTTTGGGTGTAATATTTCACAGGAAATTTGGATCTATAAAAGTTATAAATATATGTAACACTCTTGGTTTTTGCATTTCATACAATGAGGAAAAATTAAATGAAGTCTCAGCGACTTTGGCAAGTTCAATAAAAATTAAACTCATAATTTTGTGCAATTTGTACATGATAATGCCAATTTCAATGTTCAACACAATTGATGGCAGGGGAATTTTTCACAATATGGGCTCCATTGAAATAACTACTCCAGATGATGGTATACAGGCCAGTGATCCTATTAAATGCTTGAAGGAGATCCCAGCTGACTCTAAAATTGCTGAAACAGGAAATATCTCTCTTGAAGTATACCCAGTCACCACAGGTGTAGGATTTGAAAAAATTAAAATGAAATTATCTGACACACAACCAGATATAACACAGTTCATATAAATGGACAATTGAACATTCATTGGATGTACTTGAAATTCAAAACTGATAATAAATTTCCTGGATGGAATGGATCTATGAATATGTTAACAAATGCATGTGATTTTGATAAATTGTCGATAATTTTTTTAGCATTCATCAATGCAGCTCCAAGTGGTAATAGCACAATATATACACTATGATTACTTCTGTGGATAATGATAAAGCTTTAGGTATTAGAACTTGTATTTTAACGTTTGACCAGCCCTTGTACATGAAAAAATTTGATAGAAAGAAAAGTATTACTTAATTTGATACTAATTTACAATACTAGAATTAACAATAAATAAAAACAATATTTAATAGAATTGAACGTAAAATGGAGGACATGAAAACAGACACAAAATTACAATATCAATTTTCTGCCATAACTCAGCTATTTGTTAACAGATTTGAAAAATATAATGTTATTTTGTTAAAAATAGAGGCTTAATATTTTAGCAAATTAACATAAATTTTGATAAAACTTATATTTATGGGGATATAATGGATTGAAAAATAAACATGGCCACCATTTTGTAATTTTTAAAAGTATTTAAATCCTGATTTTTTTGCTAATTTTAAAACTTTATTACAAAGACACTTACCAAATATTAATGTGATTCCATCATCCAAACTTTAGATATAAATTTTTATATAAAAATAACAAAATGGTGGACTGGGAGGAACAAAGCAGAAATTGCCATTTTTCCTAAGGATATTTTTTGTATAGTTTTGACAAGTAGAATTCGAAAAAGTATAGCCAGTCCACCAGTTTAGAAACACTCTATATATTCTTGACTTTATTCATTTATTTTATTAAGTATCAAGCAACATTTTCTAATAGGTAAAATGTTTAATATAACTTATAAACAATTGAATCCAGGAGGTTAAGGAAAATTCGTTCAAAGTAATTGGATTCTGAGATTTTTGTATTATGGGCACTTGAGGTACTTCACAATGACTAGTACAAAATAATGGAATATGTTTACTTCATTATGTTTACTCTTATAGTAGAAATTTGGGAAAATTCTTGGTAATTGTAACCTCAAAACAAAATATTTTTTGATCTACGTTTATATGAAATTTTTTCTTTACTTTTATCCATTGAATGCATTCCTGTAACATATTACCATTTCTATATGGTATTCCCTACATACATGCACACATACATAGACATACACACACACACACACATATATATATATATATATATTTACAAACATGCACAGATTTTTTTGGAAGAGGAACATTACTTATGTGAATATTTATAAATACACTTTCACAATTAAATATTCAGCATCCTTTGAAAAGAAAAGAGTGTAAATTGATTTAGCAAATAATTGAGAAGTTTTACCCAAATTGTTATCCTAAGGATTCATATTTTAATTATATATCGATGTTTTTCCTAATACAGGTGACTTTTTTCGTTAATTAAAAAAAAAAATAGTGTAACAACCTACAATGAATTTTGGCAAAATAAACGACAGTTTTATTGTAGAATATCATTACATAAACAATAGTGGTAGTATGGCTTGCCAGAAATATTTTAAAAAATGTTTGTATCAAAATATTTGAAATATTTTTTTTAAATATTTTATCAACCAGTTTATAGAGTAATCCAAGTAACTAAATGTAAAAATACTTTAAAAAGGCATATACCTAACATTGGCAAATAAATGTTTTCAAGATTGAATCACAATTTCTCTTAGTAGATATATTTCATTTTTAGTCAAGTTTATAATATTGAGTGAGCAATACTTATCTTTTTTTAATAAAAAATGATGGTCTGCTGATAGATATGGAAGCTAAAATTTTATTTATAAATGCAAAAATAAGGAAATACTTTCTATGTAATATCTTTTGGATAACTTCTTTCAAATGTAAAGAAACCACGGTGAAAGTCAATACATTTTAAAGCAACATAACAAACATGGTAAAAGTGTACTGAACCCATTTGGATGTGTGATATTGTAATATTTAAGCTTTTTTCCTAAATGACATAGTAATGCATGAAGTGTTTATCTTTCTAATCTATTTTTTTATCCTAGACAAATAGTAAATAATTAGAAAAAAATCAACTTATGATGATAAATTTGCACACTGCTTTTAAATAATGGTAGCATATTATCTTATTATTGCATATTAGATCAAATTTATAGCATCATAATATTTATGATCAAATAGGGTAAGGGTGTGTTGAAGCTGCTTCTTGCCTAGGAGAATCAACCTGCTTACAGACCATACAAAAAGATTCAGTACATTGGAATAAGAACACATGCATGATGGAATTTTCACTTAATCTCCAGAAAAATTACAAATAAATTACCATTTATAGCCATGCAGTACATAAACAAATAACCCAAAATAGTGTTCATAAAATGAGGATGCAGATTTTAACAATGGATAAGTACATGTCAGCAATGAACACTAATAGAACAGGTTTGTTATAACCTATTAGATTATTTAATAAGCTTACTGTTAAAACATGGGATTTTATTTACATAGAGAAAGAAAATTTTATAGCAATATATCTTACTAAAAGGTGGCTAATTTATATATTTACTAGAGAAGATATTTTTATCACAGCTCATTGCCTTTAATAAGTTTTGTGCTTTTAGATATTACATTGCATTTTTCTGATTATTAATACTTGTATATTAGCATTTTCTATTGTTACACTATTATTAAAATTGTTCTAATAGCATTTTATTATCATATTTTTAATTCTTCCTGCATTAAACCTAAGCATTTCAGCTAATTTCTTTACAAAAAAAAATTCACCACAAGTAGTTTTTAAAAAGAAATTGTATATATTACATTGAAATCTATTATACAGGTTTGTACAGTATATAATTCTGATATAAATGATTACTAAAATATGCCGCAATCTATTTAGAGAAATGAATTTATTAAATATTAAAGAATTTTACAAGGGCATCCAATGCCTGTGAATAATCAATAAACATTTATAGGTTAATCTTGATATGTAGAAGGTGATAATTTCAATAAGTAATTGCATATTTTGATTTCAGTTATTTTATAATCAGTTTTATTTTATCTCCTGCCTACAGCAATCATAACCTAGACTAAAAGGAGATTCAGCACACCATTTATAATTAGACAGCGCATGTTATCAATGCTATACATTACATTTTTAATTGTAATTACCAGAACTTTTCAATCTGTATTTATTATTTCAGTAGAAATAAAATTCTCTAATTAAGTATCAGTGACCCATTAATATAGTCATCATTGCCAAAGTACTCTAAAAAAAAAATCTGATTTTCAGTTTTACATTTTTTAACTGTATATTTCAGATATGATGGTGCTTCAGATCTTGCTACAGCAGAATGTTACAATCCTCAGTTGAACAAATGGAGTGCGATTACTCCTATGGGTACCAAACGTAGTTGCTTAGGCAAGTATTAAGTAGAAACTTTGATCACCAGCAACTCTTATTTCCTTTTGAACACTTTCACCATCTTTTTTCTTATCGATAACCTCATTTAATTTCAATTTTTCCTTTTATTATTATCAAATATATATAAACACTGGTGTGAAAATTCTTATGGATAGAAAATGTTAAATAGAGCTAAATATTCCTTAAGCAAATTATTTGTTTACAATTTCATTATGAAGTCTGAACATCATCTTGATATTTTAATGTAATTACTATAAAAAAATATAAAATTCTTTTTTTAGTACATTAATGACAATAAACTTAGTAATCCATTAATTAGTCACATTTTAGTAGTAACTAGTATATATTTGTACAGTGATTGTATAATGAATCGTCCGCAGTTCAGTAAGTTCACCAGAAATACATACGTAAACTTTAGCATGGAACTCTGTAAGATGTTACTCAGAAATAGTCATCTTTAATAATTATGCTTTTCAGAAAGGAATTGAGGGCATAAAAAATTATTCACAGTACAGTTTGCAGAGAACATTTAACCTTTCTTTCTTACTTGTTTGATAAATTATGCATTTTCCTGTCATTTACTCCTATATTAATCAATATTCTACACTTTATTGTATTGTACTATTTAGATAGAAAGCGTTTTACAAAAGTTTCCAAATATTTACTCACACAAATTGTTTTCATGTAGTTTTTTAACCCAATGACCAGTTTGCCCTCTCCACTGGTATGATAATTTGCCACCCAATGTCTGTGCACTAGATAGGATTATAGACCAAGTTTTATGGACTAAAAACCAGTTACTTTTCTTACAAGAAATGCACACTATGAACTAATAATAGTTTCATTTGTCAGATTAAAAAGTAAGATTCAAATTAATCTCCACTCTTTTCAGAATAACTATTTTTATTCAGTTAGGTTTTTAACTGGACAATACATTGCAAGTAAGATAATTGCAGCAAGAGCATTAGTAATTACAGAAGTAATACATCTATTGGTCCTATTTTTGAAAGAGTCAAAAAATCCTACTATTAGAAACATGAATTATAATGTAAATAAGATTATTAATCTAGCTATTTATATTTTTAACAATATCAGGTCAGTTAATTTATATCAAAAATTAATGTAATAAGTTATTGATTTCTTAATCAATAACTGCTTTGGAAATTGATTTCATGTATCCTGTAAATATTAATCGGTATTCTATTTTGTGTAAAATTATACCAGATAAAGTAATAATTTAATGAATTAAAATAACAGTATTAGTTTATTAACAAATTAATATTGTAGACAGTAATTTTAATATTAGTGACTATTAAAATAGTTGGTACATTTATCTATCATATTATTAGTTAAAACATATCACAAACTAAAATTTTATATTAATCGTTATAAAATTTTGTGTGTTTTTCGAAAACCAGTAAAATTTATTACAAATAAATTGTACAGGTTTTATTTTTGGGCCAGTTATTCACTTTCCTTATTGATTCTTACATTTTCTACAATTTATACTTGTGATTCATCATCCCATGATCACAAAACATTATTGAAGTTTTAATTTTGTGTTGAAATAATACCTTTTTTTGCTGATCTAAGAGGCAGAGTGGTAACAACTTGACCTTTCATCTGGAGGTTCTGGGTTTGAATCCTGGTCATGCATGGAATTTTTGAAACACTAGTAAATTCCATTTTCATATTCCACATACAAGCTTCTGTGTAATTTCATCAACCAATAAATAAATAAAATAATAACTTATTGAGAATTACATTTTATATGAGAAATTTGAGTAATGATTATAAACTTGCATTATTTGTGCATACTTTAATAAAAATATACAAAGAGTAAGAATAAAAGTAATGTACAGTCATCTTTACATAAGATATAATTTAGCCAACAATGCAGCTTCAATTAAATCATTAAGAGAGAGAAACAGAATACATAAATTAAAGTTTAACTTCTTGTATAAAAATCTCTCATTACTAGAAAAAGAACAAATATCTCCCAACATGAAAAAAGGAATTATTTTTGTAAAGATACAAGTTTCATTTTTCTTTAAAGACTAAGGGTTTCTTACCTTTGGGTTTCTTGCAAATAGCTTTTTACATATGGGCAGTGGGTTTGTAGACCTGCCCGTATTTTAAATAAAAATATTAAAAATTTTAAATGGAGTTTACAAAAGTATTAAAATCAAATTCAAAAGTAACCCATCAGGCTTGTCTAGTGGTTAACTCATTGTTGGAACGGAATGGAGCATAAGGATAGTGGGAGAGTTTGTATCACTCAAATAATTACAGAACCTGGACAAATGTTACTTGCTGCTGTGTCTTTCATTTATCAGGCGGATTATTTTTTATTTAGTGGTAGTTATAGTTATTTTGTTTTATGGCCGAAATTTTTATTTGCGTTCTGATCCTTTAGACCTTTTTCTTTTACCTGTTTAGCTTCCAGAAATTACCATTCAGGTATTACTTAAGAGGATGAATGAGGATGATATGTGTGAGTGTAAATGAAGTGTAGTCGTGTACAATCTTCAGTTCGACCCTTCCAGAGATGTGTGATTAATTGAAATTCAACCACCAAAGAACACCAGTATTGACGATCCAGTACTCAAATCCATATAAAAGGAACTGCTGCCTTTACCAGGACTTGAATGTTGGAACTCTCAACTTCCAAATCAGCTGATTTGGGCCAATCCTTTAGACCAGTGAGAATTTGTTGACCATGGCTGATCATGGGAGACTATGCGCATGTGAGCTTTTTACTCCTGAGTGATTCCACTTCAGTAAGTCCTCTGAAGTCCTTTCGGTGCTAGAGCACCTTTTGGCCTAGCAGGAATATGCCTTTCAGGGCTCTAGTGTTTGGAGGAGGCAACGCGCTCTCCTTTCCGGAGGGAGTCGTATGTGCTGGCTGGGACATAATTGTAAGTATTGGGAAAGCATGATGGGTGGTTTGTGAGGTTAAAAGAAAGTTAGGGGACTTTCTTCTCTCAGGCTGTCTTTGTTTCTACATCTCGGCCGGGCTCGGAAGGCTCGGTCTCTGTCCATGGTAGCGGGCTGATCTGCATTTTTCTTCTTAGCCTGCCTTTCCGTAAACTGGCTGTAAATAATTTACAAACCATAAACATTGAATTGTCCTATGGCCCTGAAAAGGGCATCACGGGGGAAAGTGCAGGCCTCCAAACTCATAGTTGCAGATCAGTTGCTTAACAGCTGATTTTCAAAGTCAAAGGTACTGAGGTTCAAAACCTAGTAAAAACTAGTTGCTTTTATTAGGATTTGAATACTAGACAATGGATACCCGTGTACTTTGGTGGTTGGGGTTTAATTAAGCACACATCTCAGGAATAGTCAGTCTGAATTTGTACAAGGCTACACAGTATGTCTGAAAAGTTCCCGAACTAAATTAAATAAAAATACAAATTTAAAGATAAATGAATTTACTCACATCAACCCTCTACATAAAACCCTTCTCTAGTTGTACACTCGTTGCAGCGCCGGTAAAGCCCGTCAAACGCTCTGGAGAAATCACTTTGTGGGATCGCCTTCAACTGCTCGGTGCAAGCCCTTTGGATGGCCAGAATGTCGTCGAAAAAGCGGGCTTTCATCTTCAACTTGAGTTTCGGGAACAGAAAATAGTCTGCTGGAACCAAGTCGGGTGAATAGGACGGATGGGATAAGACGGTGATTTTATTTGCGGCGTAATAACTGTTGCCCTGTGTCGGGGCATTGTCGTGCAAGAGAATCCAATTGCCCGGATCCCGTTACTCGGGCCGGGTTTGATGAATGCGACGTATCAGGCGTTTCATTATTTCCAAATAGAATTTAGAATTCACGGTTTAGCCAGTTGGGAGAAAAAAAATGATGAAGGATCTTTTGAGTCGAAGAATACAATCAACATCGTTTACCCTCTTGATTTTAGCTTCCTGACTTTCGCCGGTCTTTGTGCTACAGGACTCAACGAAGCAGCGGATTGACGCTTCGTTTGCGGATGTTATATAAAGCACTAGCTTTCATCTCCAGTTACAATTGTTTGCAAAAAATTCTGGTCGTTATCGGCAGTTTCTACTAAGTCTTGAGCGCAAGAAAGGCACACCTTTTTTTGTTCTTCGTTCAAGATGTGTAGAACGAAACGAGAGCGCACGTTTCGGCGGTTCATTTTTCTATTAGAATTGTATGTACCGCGTCTTTACCGATGTTTAGCTTTTCTGCTATGACCCGAAGGGTAAGATGAGGTTGTTCGTGCTCCTGCACGAACAACGTTTTCGTTGTGAACAGCTGTTGACGGCCTCCCGCTTCGTTCGTCGTAATCCAACGACTCTCTACCATCTTTAAACCGCCTACACCACGTGTATGTTGTAGTACGAGATGCGGCTTCATCTCCAAATGTTTGCTGTATCATAGAATAAGTTTCAACGAGATTTTTGAAGTCGTTCACAAAATTATCGCGCTTCTCTGTTTCATATCGTGAGATCGCACAAGGCCACATGAATACAACTTACGCGGCCGAATATAACGCAAGACTGGAGTGACGAAACGTGATGACGTTTTTTACACACTCGTCAGACATCGTTGTCCGAGAAATGGCGCTACACATTGGGCCATAGGGGGTTCCTTATTCTTCACTAGTTGAACAGATTGGAACATACACATTAGGAAATAATAAATAAATTCATCGTGTATTAAAAAGTAAAAACAGAGCATTTTAATTCTTTAAGTTTGTATTGTTTGAAGTTAGCATAACATTCTGGTTAACAAGTTGTTTGTTATTTAGTTCGTTGACTTCAAGATTTAAGCATTTAAAGAATTGAAAAGTATTTTTATCAGATATCTAACAACATTTTTTGAGTTAATTATTTTTTTTTTTTTTTTAATTTTATTGTTATTTATACAGATTTCAGACTCAAAAATAAAATAGTGTAATATCGCATTTAGATGAATTGAATTTATGAGGCAAAGTAGCGATTTCAGATGTAACTTTAAATAGATAGTTTAAAAACACACAATCCCAATGTTGAAAATTAGATGCTTTTTGAGAGTCCTTTTCCGTTCCTTTCCTTTGAAAGAACAAAGAAAAAATTCCAATAAATTCTTTTTTCACTACGGTTAAAAAAAACAAATAAATATTAAACGGTTAAATTAGTAGTGTTTTCTTTCAATTCTGCCTATTATTTAATTAATTAAACTTGTATTTAATAAATTAATTTTGTATTATTTAATGCAAAAAATGTTTTGCTGAAAACTTTGTGCAAGAATGGCGATTAAAGTAATCGTACAAAGTGAATAACATTACTGTTTAACAGGTCATTTAATTATGTCACAGAGTTAAATTTTTATATTCAAATTCAAAATTATTTATAGCTCAGTGAATTTCAAATAACATTGCATTCTTTATATTTTTTAGATGACTTACTTCTTCAGTAGCCACCATGATTTTTGGACACACTTAATAACAATTATATATTCTGGTAATCGGGCAAACAATATTTATGAGTTCACTCAGTCGAGCCTTCTGTTAGAAAATATTTTATTTAGATTATCAGCAGTTGAGTGATAAGTAGATTTTACTCATCATGCTATAAATATAATGACATATTCATTTCATTAGGACTTCCCAAATAACACTGTACTCCTTTTGGAAGAAATTTTAGTAACCATCTCTGTGAATCTACCATTATTTTTGGCATGAAAATATCAAGTCAAAAAAGTTATCCTTTTCTTACTATACCAGATATTATATTAAGAAAAAATATTGGAAGTTTGTCCATTGCACAAGGATTGTTGGTATTAAAAATATATTTTCCTGGCATTGTTTATACCAGTGCACATAAACATTGTTTTATCTTTGGAGAATTATTTGAAGATAAATTATCATTAAAAACATTTAGTCAGTGTTTGTCATCCTTGACATTGATGATTGATTATTCTACAGATACAAGCTTTTAATGGTGACAAGATGTTCCTTAAAGTAATATGCAGAACTTGCAAACATGCAGATAATCTCAATGCGTAGATATACTTTGCTGAATCATAAGAAAAACATGTTCATAATTATTCCCTTCCCAATAGTCACATTTGGTCCTAAGTCGGTGTATATGATCCTCTTCCCACACTTGCCTATCAGTATTCATAAATACTCATCTATTTTGAATCCTTTTAATCAGGAAGTTGCTGATAACAGCTTCTGTAATATTACCATAACCATTAATAAAATAAATATTGCGTTTCCCCATTTGTGAAAAATAACATGGGATTGTTCCATAACTGTAAGTTATTATTTTCAGTACTTTTCAAAGAATTTGTTAGAAATATATTCATTACAGATTTTTTTTATTTGTGTTGAAAAATTCATGTTTTAGCCATTTTTAAAAAATGTTCAAAGTATATCTCAATTGCATAAATTTTCAACATTGTGAACATTTTTTTCCTGAGGTAGAATTACAACATAAATCATTACTTTGGTCTCATAAATTGCATTCAAACACAAACAGTATCTCATAACTTTACCTTTGATGTAAAACATAATTTTTCATTGGATCTATGTGTAAAAATATGATTTCTAAACTTATATTTGTGTGGAACTTAATTCATTATTTTAATAAGAGAAATGCACAAATATATGTGCTGAAAACCTACAGATACACTTTGTTTTGATTAACCAATTCGCATGATTCTCCAGAGGTTTACATGTGTTGTGCAGCTTTTTTGAATCAAAAGGCAGCTGCATTAAATTTTCATGTGATGAGCATACTTGCAATTTCAAACTTGGATCATCAAACCAAAGAGTGTTGTTAATTAGAACCTAAGAAAACTTAATGGCGGCTGAGAGACTGTAGCAAGGAGCAAATAACATAAAAAAAAAGATCTGAACAGGTCTCAAACTGAAAAACCTACTGCAGAGAAGTACTTGCCTTCCCAGAGACTTGCTAATCCTCTGCACTATCCCACACAATATATTTTGTACAGACAAATGGACAACGTAATAGAGCTGCTGGACTCTACTATATTTTTGTATGATTACTAGGAAAATCCTATTTTTATATATTGGAGAATGTATCAATATGCTAGACATAATTTTTGCTACTTAATAATGTAAATATGATACATGTATTTATCCTCAGGGGGTTTATTTTTCAAAGGCTGTTACAATTAAAAAGAAGAAATTGTTAAGCCTGTTGCAGTATTTTAGTTCGTTAGTTAACAGACATTTTGTTTAAAAGTTTAAATTATTTGTCAGATATTGTGTTTACTCAGTGTATAAAAAATTAAAATGGCATCTTAACAAAAAGGAACATGGTTGTGATTACCGTAGAAAAATCTGGAAACCATACATAGAAATGAAAAATGACCTATCACATACTCTGAGACAATTTAAATCTTAGAATATTGACTGCTACTAAAATGGCTTATGAGAAAAGAAAAATTATTCTTAATTTTCTTCAGAACCTAGAGTAGTTAATCAAATTGTCAAAATATGAAGACAAGTAATCATGAGATAAAATGCTACATGTATTTGTTACATCAACAAGCAGAAGATTCTTTTTACCTGGGTCTACTGTGCAGAAGAAGAAAATAATTTTAATTTTCTATCTACCTGATAATAATAAAAAGGTTTATACCAGTTTCAGAAGATACTACATAAGTCAGCACCATTACAGATTGGTTGAAGTGGTGCAGTAAAATTAAAAAACCATTTTTCTTTTTTTAATTACTAATGAAGTAAAACAGCCATAAGTCTGAATGCAATTTAAGAATATTGCATAAGCTAGATTTTTCATGAATATGATCTGACTTCTTCAAAGGATAGTTTCATTACCACCTTGTTCCAACAGTCACATGTTAACATCTAAATACTATTCGCTCTTAAGGTACCCTCTCTATTGATAACAGTTTATATGAATGTATAATGTAATAAAATACAATGAAGTTGAACTTCTTTCTTCCAGTTAAATTACTAGTTTTATTTAATAAATAGACAATAATGCTGTTAAAAATTGAAAGAAATTATTCTAAATAAATGTACATAGTAATTAATTTATTCTAAAACTAACAGAAAACTGGGTCTTTGTAATCAGTTAAGATTTGGGATGAGGAAAAAGGTTCTTTGTATTCTTCTGGTAGGTGGCTTTATGACTGCATAATTCTGGTAATATTAATCAAATCAAATCTGGCAACACTTGGGAGCTTTAGAAAGGTGAGATATCACAGAGTATTTTTAGAAAGGTATGATTATATTAGTTTATTTAATTAAAAGTCTATACATCTTGAAAATGAATGAAAAATAAAGAAGTATTTAGATACATTTTGAAATAATTGTTACAAAAAAGGGAAGAATGTAACTCAGGCTTCTGAAAAAAGCAGTCTGTAGTATTAATGGACATCTTTATAACAGTACATATGGTTTATCAGTATCAATACATACGGAACAAAACTGGTTCAACCATTTTCAATCTGGACAGGAAGTTTAGATGCATTTGCCATATATTCCTGATCTTCCATCTTCAGACTACCATTTGTTTCAGTCTCTATAGAACTCTCCTTGTATAAAGTTGGCTTCAAAAGAGGTGGCATCCCAGTTTTTCCTGTAGAAAACACAGAAGTTCTATAGTGATTTTGATTTTACCACAAAAATTGCAAAAGTTGGTTGATCAAAATGGCACATGTTTAGTTTAAAAAACTTCAGTTGAAATATAAAAAACTTTGTTTTACTTTTGCATTAATATCAAGAAATGTTTACCCCAACAATTTATAAAACCTGTTAAGTCCGAGACTCCAAACCATTAAACATTAAGGAAATTTAACTCTCTCATAACAGAATGGAATTAAAGAAAATGGTCACATGAAATATAAATAAATAAACAGATAAACTTTTAATCATCTAGTGGAATTTGTTGATCAGAATGATTATCATGAAGACATAATAAAAACAGATACTGCTACCTAATCTGTAATATTGAGTGTTATACCATTGAACAAGACATCACAAACACTGTTAAGGAAAAGAAGACTAGCGATGGCTAGGACAGTAATGAACTAGATTCAGTGCTGTAGAATATAATATTTCAAGGAAAAGATTTATTGCGAGGTAAGTAAGTACTACACTATCTCTTAGCACGATAAATATTTTCTTCCTTTAAAGAAACAGAAATCTTATAAATGTCATTTATTTTATTGTTTGTACTGGAATATGTCAAGTGACACAAAAATGTAACTGCAGTAGATTTGATGTTTAATAAACAATAGGACGACATAGCAACTAGTAGGTAAGAAGAAACATTGTTGATAAAAAAGTGTATCAAGTCATAATAACTGCAAAATTAATATTTTACAGTTATTATGACTTTATTCATTATTAATTATTTTATTCTTGTATAATTATTGTAATTATAATCCCTTTACTAAAAATACAGTATTATAGTTTATGACAATTTAGAATACATTTATACTAATACAAAATAGAAGATTATTTTCTCTTCCTTTCTGTATATACTATGATAATATTTCTTATATCCACTCTGTATTACTTTTTTGTGAGAAGTTTTACTGTGTTTATGTTTATGTAAGCATAAACAAATGTAAATAGAGTTCTTTCTTTTGTCATTGTTTATTGACAGTAAGAGAAATGTATATTTTTTTACTTAAAACTGTTCTCAAACTTCATTATCACTGGAAAATTTTCCGTTAACATCATATCTATTTGTACCATCAAGATAATGATATTTCAAAAGTTTTGGATTCATAGGTGCATGGAGCTTCAATAATTACATGCTTTTTATTCGTAGATATACTCATTAATTAGATAGTATTATATTTAACAATTTTGAGTGTTTAGAATTTCAATTTTTTAGATTATCATTAATTTGCCTAGTGTGTTAAATTTAACTAAACTCTTACAGTGTAATCAAATAGATATCATAGTAAAAAATAAAAAATATATATATATATATATATATATATATATACTTATTATGTAGTACTTAGCAATGTCTTATAATAAATGGGAATGAATTTAGAGATTAATAATTTTTTATTATGTCACTGCAGAAGGAGGAGTCATATTCATTTTAATTAAAAGTTTATGACTTTTTTAAACTATTTTCTACTACCATTAAACTACAAAAATACTATTAACATTGAGAAATTTTTTACTAGGAACATTGACACTATTCGGTTCTCCATTTAATATATCTAAAGTATAAAAAAATTAATTATATAGAAACAAAGTATAGGAGTCAAATATCACTGATATCATCTAGCACAAGTCTCAAGATGGCAAACTACGCTGATTTCTAAATAAGTCCCTCTGAGGATTGATAATTCTTTCTCACCAATCTCCCCTTGACCATTCTAACTAGTTACCATGGAAATCAGATCAGTTGTCACACTACCTCTACCTATCCTTCCTCACTGGTATTATTGAGTAGCTTCTTCCTTAGTGGGATGGTGATTTGGTGGGATGGTATACAGAAAATCAAACTGAATGCTGAGTTAATTACAAAATACAGTAGGAGACCTACCAATACTAATCTAATACCCAAACATTATAAAACCATTATTATTATTATTATTATCATGAAATTAAATCATATATCATAAGTTAATGAATATTTTAGTTGTTTACCTCAAAAGATATCTAGTCAAAGACTTTGAAACATAATGTAACTTAAAATGTGATAAACAAAATATTTACTAGTTTTAGTGCACAAAAAATTGAGTGCACATTTTAGCAACATTCAGAATAAGTGGTCTTCAACAAATGAATAGAAACAAAATCATAGAAAAAATATTGAACAGAAAAATATGTTATTATTCATAATTTTAACAACTTTGTGTATTGATTTTTATTATAAATATAACAGGAATATGTGGCTTTGATGGCCTGATCTATGTTTGTGGTGGATATGATGGAGCATCATGTCTTAGCAGTATGGAAAGGTATGATCCTCTTACAGGAGTGTGGAGCTCATGTCCTGCCATGTCTACAAGAAGGCGCTACTGCAGAGTGGCTGCTATAGGTAATTATCACCAAATAAGATTGATATTTATACATCAGTTTTATAAAAACAGGTTTCATTGTCTTCAAAGAATAAGTAAGTTACGAGTTACTTTCATAAGAGTTGGACATGAAATACCAGAAGATCTCAAAACTCTACAAGGTTCCTTTACTTTGCCTTTTACCTTGTATTCAGTATAGATTCTAATAACAAGAAAAATATTTCCAAGTATTTTAAAGTAACTGATAACCTATTATTTTATAAAATTTAAAATTCTTCTTCTTCTTTATCATGTGTTGGTTATTAATCCCATTACGACAATCACAAATCAGTCAATATCCCAAAGATGATCTCGCCAACACTTCCTAGGTTAACCCACACTTCTTCCGTGGAATATGTAATTGTAGGAAACCTTTCACTCCACATTCTATCGACATGTGTCTTCCAATTCTCTCTTAATGCTTTAATCCTTCCATTCAATTCAAATATATTCTACTCATTTCTTATTTCACTATTTCTTTTCCTGTGATTCAAACTACATTCAGCAACACTCCTTAAGAACTGAATTTCTGCTGCCTGGATATGTTTTTCCATCTGTTTGGTAACACCATGTCTCTGAGCCATGTGTTTACAGCGGTGTGTAACACCACTTTGTAAAATTTAAAAGATATATCTTTATTTACTTTATTTTTAAAATTCTTTTTATGGCTCCATTATGATAATTGAATTTTTCTATTTTGCTGCCCACATCAGATTCTCAAACACAGAAATCATGCACCCCAAATATTGTGCATCAGAAACTTAGTTTTATTACATCCTTACCAAAGACGATTTTTGATCTCACAATATCCCTACCATTGAAAGCCATATCTTGGGTCTTATTTACTGCAACTGTCACATTACATTCTTCTGTGATTTGACCAAATTCAACTGCTGCCCTCTACAAAGAGTTTTCACAATCTGCAATCTACCAGGTCATCTGCAAGGAGCATTGAGAAAACAAAGCTCTCTGTATTTAGATCATGCATATAATTCTTGATCTTGCTTCTCCAGAGCCAAAGGTGATCATCAATATATACATTAAATAGAAGCAGTGATAAGCTACATCCTTGTCGAACACCTAAATTTACTCTTAATTTAATATTCTTATCTCCAGTCATGACTCTATTGGTATACTGCTGTTCATTTCCTGCACGATCCATATAAACCATCTTGGTATTCTTCTTTTCTCCATTATTTTCCATAACTTTACCGTGTTTACTTTATCAAAGGTTTTCTTCAAATCTATAAACAGCACATGTGTTTTGCAATTGTACTCTTGGTGCTTCTTAGTGATTTGCTTTAAAGTAGACATTTTCAGTATACCTCCCTTTCCTGAAGCCATATTGTTCTTCTCTCAAAGTTCTTTCAACTAATACCATTAATCTTTGAGTAACTATTTTTGAGAATATTTTATAACCTGCATTTAGAAGACAGATGCCCTGATAATTCTCACACTGACTTTGCTTATCAATAATTGTTAATTTACAATAGCACTGCAAATCAATTCTATCACTATGCCATCAATTCTTGAGCCTTCCTATTCTTGACTCTTTAGTTCATTTTCTAACTCTGAAATTTCCAACTGTCAATTTCCTCTACGTCAGCAACATTTTGACCATCCATATTTTCTTCATTAGAATCGTCCATTAACTAAAGCCGTTGGAAATAAGTCAGCAATTCTTCTTCACAACTTGAACTTGGGCTTGATCCTTCTCCTTATTTCTTAAGCACTTCATAATTTCATAAGCAATATTTTGATGCCCGTGGACATTGTTTTTGATTCTACTTATGAATCGCTTCATACTTTTCTGTTCTTTACAAATTTGTTTAGTAATTTTCCTCTGATATATATATATATTTGTCTGTCTTCCTCCTTCTTAATTGTTAACTACTTTAAAGACACTTTTTTTTTCTTCTGTACTACCTCTCTCATATCTTTATTCCATAAATTTATCTTTTTCCTCTGGGACTTTTTTCAATGTCCAAGGGCTTCATAAGCTGCTTTCTTTATTATTCTAGTTAAATTTCCCCATTCCTCACCAATATTATCACTTAATTGAAATTCCTCATTAACAGTATTCATCCTATGCCCACAGAGATTTAGTGCTGACCTGCCATTGAGAAGATGCAGCTTATATTGATATTCCTTATTTGGATAAGATCAGTTCTTTACTCACCAAACCTTAATATTAAAATATTAACTATTACCACTAACAGAAAATGATCAGAGTATGCATCTGCTCCCCTAGATACTCTGACATCGTTAAATAATAATGCTGCTTTTTGGTTCACAATGAAATAATCAACCATTGAGGTTTGTCCTCTAGCAGACCAGATGGATTTGTGAATCCTCTGATGTTTAAAATATGTATTCATTAATCTCATGTTGTTAAAGCTTGAAAAGTCCGGTAGAAGTCTTTCATTATAATTTAAGGTGAGGTGATTCAGATCACCAACCATAATTATATAATCATTTCTATTACATTATCAATAGTTTCTTGTACCTTATCATAGAATTATATCATTTCTTCTTGCTTTCCTTCTTCTGGTGCATATACACAAATTAGACACACTTACCCTGTTTTTATTTTACATTGCAAAGTCATGATTCTTTCATTTATTCATTCATTGGTATGAATGTACTTGGTTTTTCCATTTCCTCTTCACCATAATAGCTACTCCTGCTTTTGCACATACATTCTGTTGTGCACCATTGTATATTAATGGGTATTTCTTATAATCATCACTTCCCTTGAGTTTCTTCTTTGTTTTTGTTAGAAGGACCATGTCAGTATTTCTTACTTGCAAAACCTACTGTAACAGATGTACTTTATTGTTTATCCCTCTTACATTCCATCTCATGCAGTATGAACACTGCATGAAGTAAGACAGTGATGGGGGTGCCACCTTAGAGCATCTGGACGTGCTCTGGGTTTTTTTTCAAGAGACCCACCTCCTAGGCTCTTCCACCCCCTTTGCTATTGGGAAAACTCCTCTTTCACCTTTGGGCTCATTGACCATTTCCTCTTCACCTCAGTTGATCTGTGGGTGCTTATTTGGTTTTCACCTTATTCGCACCTGTCCTACATATCTACAGGATCATCCCCTATCAGCCATTGGAACATGCCATGTTGGGGTTGAGGTTCCTCCCCCACCCCAGTGTCTCATGCAAGATTATCCCCGGCCTCTACTCAATTCAGAGCTGGACCCTCACGTAAGCTAACCAGGCACAGAAAATTTTTTATATTTATTATATTAGCCTCATGAGAGGCTAGACCAATCATCACCATCAATTGGGCATGTTTTGGGAGGTACAACGAGGTACTCTTATAATATCAATGCAAACAATGTTTAGATTTTCAAAATTCTGAGTATTTGTAAATTCAATTCGGGATATTTGTTAGTATAATATAAAATCACGAATGGAATCAGACCAGATCAAAAATGAACTGTTATACTCAGAAATGGACTTTATTTAACGTTGCATAAGCATAGAATTTACTGTTTACAAAGCTACATCTGCTACTAAAAATTAATGTAAAAGCGTTTTCTTAGATAAAACTGTATCCATAGTTTTAGTGACGACAAAAAAGATGTAATTCAGCAAATTATAATAACAATTATATTTCACAGATTTAAATTATGTTTTTCAATCATGTTATATGATAGTTCTTATTAATAGAAATTCTTACAAATATAAAACTCATTATCATGAAATATAAATCCCTGAATTATTAACTAGCTGCAGGGCATGCCTACAGTACTACTCCACAACTAGATCCTCTGGACGGGTTGTCCTGGCGGTCGACCTCTCAGAATGATATTAGATATCCAAAATTAATTACCTCTTGAGTAAAAATGCTTTTTGTTGAATGATGAAAATTGAACAAAGGAAAAGTGAAAAAATATCAATAAAATCTTCCCAATTAATTTTGGTTTAGATCGGTTTAGGCATCTTTTAAAGATTGCTCACTCAACATTTTCATCAGATCAATAATATCCATATGCATGTTCACTCAATATCAGAGCTGGAAGCTTAAATATGAATTAAATTAATTAATTTAGTATTTATATATTTTATTCAATTTACAAAGAAATTATCGTAATACGAAACTAACCTTCCTTGACACAATAACAAAATAGAAGTTGGTTTCAAAATCAGTTAATCGCTAAGGAAGATAAATAGGAATCAAAATTCTTCTAATTTTGACCATTATTGTTTCTTTTAATTTTGACCTTTATTGTTTACCATTTGATGTGACCCACATGTTTTGCCTATGTGTATATTTTAATTGTAAGTACAAGGCCAAAAAAAAAATCATATATAATATTCCAAATGGTTAATTGATAATATTTTCACTATCGATTTATTTGTATTGAAAATAGTTGTTTTAAGTTCTATTATGATATTGAATGAATGAATGAATTACAGTAGTAAAATGTATTAATTAATTTTATAATTATTACAAAACTGACTAACAATATAGGATTAGACGAATTCATTTAATAAGAGAAGTAAAAAAAGTGAGATTTTATAAAGAGCAAGAAAGTAGTGAAAATTTTTACCTGACCACCACGAGACATATACTAATGAATCGGGATTTTCCACTAGTGATCGGTACATTCTGGTGCTAAGCTAAGGGGGATGCATATACAACTGGCCAAAAAGGACTCTTGTGTATTTAGTGTATGTATGTATGTATGTATGTTAGTTCCACCATAGCATCTCAACGGCTGAACCAATTTAGATGTACAATCTCGTGTTGCAATCCTTATGTTACTGGGAGTGGCATGGGTTTTATATATGTTTAAATGAATTTAAAAAAAATTATACTACATACAAAATTGTCACCCATATGCTCTTTAATTATCCTATATTAAACAGCAGTTTTTTTTGACAGTGGTGATTTTCATTTATAATATTTATCTCTTGTGTGATGACTGTAGTCAATTGTGTAAAGGTTAAAAAACCCATTCATGCAAATAAATTTACAGAATGCTATGCTACAGAGAGGTACTTCAAAGTTAATTTTATATCTTCACTATGGTATACTTAGCAAAGTTATGGTAAAATTTATCAGTCAAGATTTTTTTTTTTAATATTTTTATTTAAGACTATTTCTCCACAACTTGATCTTCAATACATGATGCCTAAGTTCTTTAATATTGAAACATTTGTTTTATGAGGAAAATGGATTCATCAAATGAATAGAAAGCATTACTATTTATCTTTTAAATAATCTTTCATATCTATAATCTTAATTGAATCCAGTGACACAAACTTCTCCCTTTATGGCTATTTGCTTCATAATTCTCATAAATCTACTAGCAATTTTCTAAAGTTTAAAGATTCTTTTTATAATTAGAACATTCTGAGTCAGCCCATGAAACAATTATATATGTAAAACATGATACAGTGAGATTGTGATGAACTATTTAACTTTTTATTATTCAGTAAACCAGTTTTCTTTAAGTGTACATATGAAAAAAAAGCTACTTTACGTTTTAAGTCACTGACATACTTATCCCATAATAAATGTGTAAGAATTTAGAGGTAACATTTTCATTCACTATGTTTATGTATGTTTATTTATTTGTTTAAATGAACTACCTGTCACTCCCAAACTCGTGGTGATCCATTTTTACTTAATGTCAAACTCTAGGACATAAAGAGATAAGACAGTTTACTCTATACAAGGTGTGTGAGAAAAGTAATGAGATTGGTAACACTGCGTGGGAGCGATCTGGCAATGCTTTGTCTACCAGTCTGTGCTAGACCGGTTTGTTCATCCCTTCCACATGCTCAGTACTAGTTTCAACTCCGTTCAGCCAACACATTATTTTTGACAGCGCCATCAGTGAAGTTGTGTGTTAAAAAAACAGAGCATCGGAATTAAAGGCAACGTTGTGCAATCAAGTTTTGTGTTAAACTTGGGGAATTCACGAGTATGACCTTTGAAATGTTGAAACAGACCTATGGGAAACATTGCTTATCAAGAGCACAAGTTTTTGGAAGGCTGAGAACACGTTGAAAATCAACCTTGCTCAGGGAGACCTTCAACTTCAAAATCTGACGAAAACATTGAGCGTGTGAGGGTTCTTGTGAGATCAGAACGTCGTTTAACAATAAGGATGATGAGTGAACAGTTAAATTTAAACACTTTCACCGTACATCAAATTTTGACAAAATGATTTGGACATGTGAAAGTTTGCGTGAAATTGGTGCCAAAAAAACCTCACAACAGAACAGAAGGACAATCGAAGAAACGTGTGCATTGATCTTCTTGAGAGGATTGACAATGACCAAGAATTCTTTAATCATGTGATCACAGGTGATGAATCCTGGAAATCTGGGTACGATCCTGAAACAAAGCGGCAAAGCAAAGAGTGGCACACTCCGTCAACTCCTCGACCGAAAAAACGTCGAATGAGCAAATCAAAGATCAAAACCATGCTGAGCTTTTTTGACAGTAGGGATATCGTGCATAAACAATTTGTTCTTCCAGGACAAACTGTCAACCAAGTGTTTTACAAAGGTGTCCTTGAAAGGCTCAGGAAAAGAGTGATTCACGTGAGACCAGACATTACAGACAAGTGGATGCTTCATCATGACAATGCCCCATGTCACACGGCCATTTCCATCAGGGAATTTTTGACCTCAAAACGCATTCCTATGGTTCCTCAACCCCCCCCCCCTAATTCCCTGATTTGAGTTCGTGTGACTTTTTCCTTTTCCCGAAATTGAAACGTGTCTTAAAAGGAAGTCTTCTTGGACTGTGGAGAACATTCAAAAGACTGTGACCAACCGGTTAAAAGCCCTACCTGTTGAAGCCTTCCAGCGCTGCTACCAGGAGTAGGAAAAACAACTCCGCCAGTGTATATCTGCCCAAGGGAACTACTTTGAAGGGGATAATATTGTTGTTTGAAAAAAAGAAAAACTTTGGTAAGTAAAAAGTCAGTCTCATTACTTTTCTCACACACCTGGTAAGTTTTTTAAAAAGTATTTTCCAAGTGCATACCTCAAAAGATTTTATATTTATTTTGTTGTTATAAAATATATTTTATAACATAATTAAGACAAGATACTTTTCGCACTGCTGTAAACCAAGATTACATACAATGAAGTAGGAATTCAAAATGCTCACTTAATTATGTGATTAAATGGATGTTAATTTCCATTGAACGGTTGTCTACTTTGTTGTTATCTACTGTGTGATTGAAGTTGTACATCACATATTGTTAGACAGGGTTGGGTTAATGTCCCTATAGCTCATGCAATGTTACATTAGCTGAAACATGCAAAAGCAACAAATAATAATTATTTTTATAGTTTCCAAATGTTTATATTAGTATTAATAATAATATTATTTTTATCAATAATAATTAATTATATATTGGTTACTATTTTTTTATAAAACAATTGATACATTTTAAAAATGGCATGTCAGCAAAGGATCTTGTAGGAACTAAAAATAAAAGTATGCAAAGAGTTATAAAATGTATGAATATGTTGCTGAGTATGTTGTATGAATATGTCAAAGTGGGAAGATTTATTTTAAAAAATAAAATTTTTAACAAATTTTTCCTCCAAAATTGCCCAAATTAATATATTTAAGATGTGAAGTATTTTAATATATGAGTATATCATATTTGTTAATGTAGTACATATTTAATACATTATTAGAAAAAATTGCAAAAATGCAGAACATCTATATTAGTAAGAAAAAATATTATGACATTACCTTCATAATTCCTTAGAATACAAAAACTCATAAGTAGAGTGAAAACAAGCTAGTTTTTGAAATAGAAGAAGAAAAGTAAACTTCTGCGTCTACATTTATTTGTAACATCTGTAATGTGATGTCTAAATGAAATTTCTACTTGGAAAAAATGTGAATGTGGAATCAAAAGTGGTGTGGTTAATGACAGATTCATATCATATACACTGGGTTGCAACAGTCAGCAATGAGATTGAATTAATAAATTAACATTGTCAGAGACTAGTTATAAATAATGTATGTAAATTTAAATGATGTACGATTTTTGTTTCTGTGAAAAATCTGTTCTGTTACTAAAATAATTTTTTTGTCGTTTATTAAATAATGTAAAAATTTTCTAGATAACTGCATCTATGCTCTGGGAGGATTTGATTCTACTAATTACCAATCAAGTGTAGAACGGCTAGACCCTCGAGAAGGACGTTGGCAGCTAGTTCCAGCTATGAGTAGTCGTCGAAGCAGCTGTGGAGTAGCTGCATTAGATGGATTGCTATATTGTGTAGGAGGTAATGATGGTACTATGTGTATGTCAAGTGGGGAGAGATTCAATGTGCGCCGAAATGCCTGGGAACCAATTGCTTCAATGCATTCACGAAGGTGAGCAGTTTTATAAATTAAAGTACTGGAACAGTTAAATCTCAGAAGTATGGGTTATTAGGTGAGACATCTAATTTTTAAAACAATGAGGTCACTTAATTAAAATATTAAGTGGAATTGAACAAGCGCACTTTCATCAATTATATTACCAAAAATTCATTTTTTCAGAACCACTCATTGTTATTCTGATTTCATGCCCTTTATATGTCGTACTATTTTAAAATTATATATTTCTTATTCTAGCTATAAAAATGCTTACTATAAACAAACATCTAATGAAAAAATTTTCAATAAAACATTTATACCTATTTATCATCACCACTAGGTTTTGTGTTAAACTCGATGAGAATGCTACTGAAACTTATTCGAAATTGAAAAGGACATATGGAGATGATGCTTTGTCATGAGATTAAGTTTATAGGTGGTTTAAAGAATTTTCAGACGGCTGGGAATCAGTTGCAGATGTAGACTCATTTAACTGTAGAACAATTGAATTTGAACCATACCACAGTCTACAAAATTTTGACAAACGAATTGGACATAAAAAAAATTGTGAAAATTGGTCCCAAAAAACCTCACTGTTGAACAGAAAAACAATAGGGTGGAAGTGTGCTGCGATCTTCTAGGACGAATTGAAACTGATCCTGATTTTCTAAAAAAATGTTATTACTGGTGATGAATCTTGGATATTTAAGTATGACCCAGAAATAAAACATTAGAGCAAAGAGTGGCACATTTCAAACTCACCACATCCCAAAAAAGCAAAAATGAGCAAATCAAAACCATGCTAAATTTGTTTCTTTATAGTGATGGCATTGTTAACGAGGAGTTTTTGCCTACAGGAGAAACTAAATCAATATGTTTACTGAGAATTTCTTGAAAGACTGTGGAAAAGAGTTGCCCATGTGAGACCAGCCATCAAAAACAACTGGATGCTGCATCATGACAATGCACCTTGTCACACTGCACTCTCAATTAATGAGTTCTTGGCAAAGAAAAACATTCCTGTAGTTCCTCAACCACCTTATTAATCTGACTTGAGTCCCTGCGACTTTTTCCTGTTTGCGACTTTAAAAAACACTCTTCAAAGGACACCATTTTGGAACAGTAGAAAACATAAAAAGAAATGTGATCGACCATCTGAAGGATATTCCGGTTTCTGAATTCCAACACTGCTATGAAGAGTGGGAAAACCATTTGAAGCATTGTGTGGCTTCCCAAGGGAACTATTTCGAAGTTGATAAGAGTCATGTATAATTAAATTGTAAATAAAAGGTTTTTCTGAACCAGTCTCATTACTTTATTTACAGACCTTGTATGTCTCAAGAATGTAAAAGACAGCATGAACGGGGTTAAACCAAACAGATATACCTCCACCCATGAAAATATCTGAGGGAAAAGAAAACTCTCAAATATTCCATTTAATGTTCTTATGACTGAAAGCTTTCACAAAAGGATTTTTTTTTTAATTTCAAATTGAACAAAGAATTATTAGGCATTGATTTCTTACCGTTCTTCAATAATGAAATTTCTGGTTCAACTAAATGTGAACTAAATTTTCCTAGTACCTAATTCATTTTTATTACACAGCTATTTTTTTTAATTATTTCTAACAAATTAATTTTATGATCAGTTTCCAGAAATATTGTGCTATACCAATTTCTCTGGTCTTTTCTATATATAAAATAGGTCAAATATTCGTAGTATTTATTTAACTTGAAACTTTCTTTTGGTTTGCCATATGGTTTCCACAAAGAAAGACATATATCAGTTAAAATTCTGCTTATTCATTTGCTTCCAAACCCTAAAAATGATGATAATACCAAAAAAAGAAGACAATCAAATCTTTCTAAACACATTACAAAATTTTTAATTATCAGCTTCACCTAATAATAATAATTATTAGTGATAATAATTCAATGCTAGCTAACGGCAATAGGTATAACTCTGGTTCATGATTTGGATATTGGAGCTAGCTTGTATAATTATTTTCTTAATAAAATCATTTATAAATATATATATATATATATATATATTATACATATAATACATATATACATACATATAAATGAATTTGTAGTTTGGCATCCTACCAGTGTATAATGGTTATTATGAAATAAACATATCACATATAACTTTTGCTTATTTAAAAATTATCTTACATTAGTGTTTTTGCATTGTGCATCGCTTCATCAGATGTATAAAACAGTTTTCTTTAAAATTTAAATTTAACAATTTGAGTCAGATTGACTAATCGGTAGTAATATCCTTATTTTTTAAATTTTAAAGAAATATTTTTTATGCTTCTGATGAAGCGATCTGCATCATGAAAGCACTTATGTGAGAGAATTTTTAAAGTAATAAGCAGTAAATAAGATTTTTATTTCTTTCTAAAAACAGTAATCATAACCAAAAGCAATATAAAGCAGTAAATTGTAAATATTTTTTTTTTAATGTGTTATTTATTTATCTATTTATGTATGTATTTATTTACCTGTAGGATAACCAAATAAAATACTACAATAGTTGTATCAGAAAAAAATTAATGAAATTATAACATCACTATAAATTAAAGTTAAGATTTCATTCAAAGTAATAGATAAAATAATTTCATATTAGTTTTTTTAACACTTTCTTTTCAAATAACACTCAAAAGACTCAGAATTCACATCTAAAACAAGATTTTTGTGGATCCTATATGCAAAACATAAATAAAATGTTTTAAATGTGGAGAGTGCATTTTTTAATAATACTTTTAATTTTTCCAAAGTTAATGCTTCAGTTAAATATCAGTGTTATTAGAAACAACCCAGAAATTTCAGTTGTTTTGTAGTACAGTCCAACAATTATATTTTCCTTCAAATATTATAGCATGGGTTATTTCCTTGTTTGATTTTATGTTTATTTTAGAACAAAACACAAAAAAATTTCTACATTTTTCAAATTTAAAATACGGCTGTGATTGTTTTGTTTTCAGATCTACACATGAGGTTGTAGCTTGTGATGGTAGTTTACTAGCACTTGGAGGAAATGATGGAAGTTCCTCACTAAATTCAGTCGAAAAGTATGACGTTCGATTAAATAAGTGGACTTTAATGACATCAATGCTTACAAGAAGAAGCTCTGTAGGTGCAGCTGTTTTAGAGTGTTTTAATATTGAAAGAAATTTAACATCGTCATCATCTTCACTGTCAAATACCAGCCCTCCAACCACCAGTCCACCATCGATAACAAAAAATATTTGACACTGATCTACACTTTCTCGTTATCATCTCCATAATATTTTCTCTCTTCCTCGGCGATGGTAATTAATAAATTCAGGATTAGATCATTTTCTTGCAGTGCTTCATTTTTAATAACGTGAGCAGTTATTACAAAATGGTGGTACAATCTTAAAATTTACATTTACTTTGTAAAATAGATAAACTTGAGAACTGAGATCAACTAAAACAGGATAATTGCTTAAAGTTGTTAATCAGATATTTACAGATTATGAAAAATTCTATTATCAGATAATAACCATTCCAGCTCATAATGATAAACATTTTAACAAATTAATTGTTTTAATACAAATAACTTTTATACTGAAATGGACCATAATGTTTCATTATTAAACTATTTGTCTGTAAATATTTTCAATAACCTTATTGTTTTGTAAAAAGATATTAATAAGTATAAAGGAATTGTTTATTTAATAAGTATAGTTTAGTATTTGTAATGTTTCATTATTATAGATCACAGGCTATATATAGTTATTTTATATTAATACCGACTGCCTTTAAGACTCTTGTGCTTTCTTACTCGTCAATTCAAAAGAATCACTTTAATCATATTAATTTTATGTGTAATATAAGTTGTTTTAAATTATTGTGAAAATTAAGTGTTGAAAAATCATTTATTTATTTCTCACTGTATTATTCAACTTTCCTTTTGTGTAATGTTAATTTTAGAACAAATTAACTCATTTATTTAATGATATATATCGATTTGAATAATTTAACTATATAAAATACTCATATCAAGAAATCTGCTTTCAGAGTAATATTTAAACAGATAAAAATATATATGTTGTTTGTGTTATTTAAATTTAAGGAATAAATTACAACAGAGCTAAACTTAGGTTATTAGAAAATCAACTTTAGATATCAGTGAGTGGTGTGTACTTCTTATTTCTCAGCTTATTTCACTGTCATGTATCTTGCTTGAAGCTGTTAAAAAATTGCTTACTCAAGTTATAGGTCAACATTTTTGAACTCATACTTATTTATATTACATAAATATTACTTAAAATGATTTTGAACTGTAACAAGAATAACTATATCAGTTTGAGAGAAAATGTTTGCAGTAACAAAATGACACAAAACATTAAGTTATCAATTTTTCCTGCAAACATTTTTTTCAATGCAATTTTTTTATTGCCATCACTAGCAATCATTTTAATAAAATACTATTTTCTAATGTTTTTTGTTACTGTTTAAACCATAACATTATACATTATATATATATAATTTTTTTTCTTAGTAATATTTGCAATGTTATATCATCAGCCCAAACATCTTATGACTCTTCAGGGTGTTTAAAACATGATGGACTGATGATGTAAAAGTAGATCAACACAGCATTTGTAACACACTGTTGCTGACACATAGTGAAATGATCAGTATTTCTGGACAGATACCTGGTTTTTATTAGTAGCTGAATTAGAGTATTGTGGTTAGTTACTTCAGATAGTATTTAAACATATGCACATACTGTACATTTTTTTTAATATAAATATAGAGTGATTCAGAAGGAAAGGGAAATATAATTTGGAAACCAATTTTTGAGCTTGAAATAAGGAAAAAGTTCATAAAAACATATATCCAAAAACATTGAGTTTGTTATTGAGTTACGGGTAGTGAAAAATTTTACCTGAATTTCGGTTCACTGAAATGAGGTACACTCAAATTTTTAAGGTACTATATAAGGGATAATCTTGATGGTTTTAAATGTTTTTTGTCCTTAAAAATCAAAAAATCAGGTCCTAGAACTGTGTCTTCTGTATTTTTCATGATATCCAACAAAAAACAGAAAAATCTGGTGACGAAAAATACAATTTTTTGGTTTGAAGTACAATAACTTTGTTAAATAACTAATAAATGCATAAATTTTATTATCAAAACTTTTAGAGAACTTAATTCTTAGAAAATTAATGTAATAAAGTTTATGAAAATCAAAAAAAAAAATCCACTTTTATTATAAAACAAAAGACAGATAAATGTTATGAATTTGTAAAAATTAAAACACCTCTTTTCAGTACAATAAATTTAGACCTTTGAAAAATTAGAATATTTTTAAAAAAATAACTTGTCACCAACCTTTTCTTTCTTTTCCCTGTTTAGTCTCCAGTAACTGCCTTTCAGATAACACTTCAGAGGATGATATGTATGAGTGTAAATGAAGTGTAGTCTTGTACAGTCTCAGTTCAACCATTCCTGAGATGTGTGGTTAATTGAAACCCAACCACCAAAGAACATCAGTATCCACAATCTAGTATTCAACTTGCCACCAACCTAATAACATATTTGCGTACCTTGATGAGGGCAGCAGCATTGAGAAAGCGAACGATAAATTCATCATGTGTATCTTCATTTTGCTTGTATGCCTCGCTTCTCATCCATCCTCAAAATAAAATTTACAATAATAAAATATACGGATTTATTAATCATTTAACAAAGTTAATGTACTTCAAACCTAAAAAAAACATATTTTATCACTGAATTTTTCTGTTGTACACTGGATATTATAAAAAAACTACAGGAGATAGTTCTGGAGCCTGTTTTATTCAATGTTTCAGATTAAAAAAACATAAGAAACCATCCCTTTATATAATCCCTTAAAGATTTCAGTATGATCTTATTTCACCATGGGAAATCTGGGTGAAATTTTTCGTTAGCCATAACTTGATAACAAAGCGTTTTTGGACGTATGTTTGTAAGAATGTTTTTCCTTATTTCAAACTCTATAATTGGTTACCAAATTATTTCCCTTTCCTATGAATCACCCAGTATGTACACATGAAAACACCAAATACCCATGTGTGTGTATATATATAATATATATTATAAACATTAAACAAGACTTTTGTCTGACACTTGGTTTTCCCTTATTCCAATCAGCATGCCAAATTTTACTTGTTAACATTTAACACCCTCTACAAAGTTTGTGGTAATTGTTAACTATAAATGTATGTTTAGGTTTGTTTTTGTTGCATAATTACTGAATTTCTGTTAAATTAACCTTTCAAATAATAACTGAAAGTGAATTGGAGCTAATAAAAATTGTTGTTAAAAGATTCTTTACTATGTTAAAATAATCTAATGATAATTTGAGATTGATTGGAATACTCTTTTTAAATAATTACAAGCATTTCACCACAATAACATTAATGGTGTAACCTTGTAAAATCATTTTTTATGTCGTCACTATACATTTAAATTGAGTAATTATGCCCACATAGGTTGTCAATCTATTGAAACAACCTTCTTAAAATAAGTTCTTTCCAAAAAAATACTAACGATTAATAAAATAAAATTTTTCTTCATAAAAAAAAACAAAAATAATTGCAATTGCAATATTAAGGATACAATTTTTCATAAATGAAATTTTTGTAATAATTCCTCATACGATTAAATAATGAATAAAATAAAATAGTAAAAATGATTATTACAATACAAATAAAAACAATAAAATCAAATAAAATAATCATCAAACATTTTTAAAGGTGTGCTTCAAATTGATCAGTATATTAAAGAACTTTGTGTTTCAGAAGCACAATTTTTTGATATGTCAAACATGAAATGTCCAAGAACTTAACGTCCAACAACAAAAAAGTCTACGAACTTAACAATAACCTAAGGCTAAAAAATGTTACGTAACCTTTCTCCCTAATTATAGTAATCAGTCCAATACCTTTCTCTTTAATAAACTGGATCTGTTTCATTAAATCATTGTAAATTCCTTGTTTTTATAGAATTTTAATTTAAATAGTTAGATATATATTAGGAATTTAATTTTATATATTATCCATACCTTGGATATTCTGGTGGAATATTTAGGCAGAAAATTACAAGTATATTTTTATTTATAAACGTGAACTGTAAAACGTTTTTACAAAAACTGTCTAACACTAAGAACTATTATTATGTTAAAAGAGTTTGTCAGAAAGATTCAGATAACTTTTGTTCAAGCCAGCTTTCATAATAGCTCTCTGGTTGAGACATAAAGGTTCAATAGGTGTTCCTTCCCATACAATAATTCCATTATTAAAGGCATATATGCATAATCTTGTACATGATGAATATCATGTGCATTTCTTTAAAATGTAATGCATATTGAATCAGCCTAAAAATATTAACACATTTTCTAATTTTATTGTTTAAAAAGGAAAAATTTTGTTTCAGAAAAAATTCAAAGTAATTTTATTGGTTAATCTTTTGATAATGTTGTTTCCCTGTATAGTTTTGGCAAATTTATTAAAGATAACTATATGAACTTTGTTGTGAGGCATTGACATGTAGAAGATTTTGTCGTATGATCTTTTATTTATTGTAATATATAAGTAACGTCATTATACAGGACGTTTCATAGTGTTCTTAGGAGTTACAAAAATTCAGTAAAATAAAAGAAGTAATTCACTTCCCTAAATGAAAGTTGTACGGAGTGATGCAGGATTCGAACAGTTTTTATTAAAATACATAAATGTTCAATATGTGCTTCTCTGGTGATCACACACATCAACACGAAAGTCTAGTTCTTGCCAAACTCGTTCTAACATGTCATTTTCGATAGAGTTGATTATGCGATCCTTTAGCTCAACGATATCGTGCGGCATTGGTGGGATAAACACCTTATCTTTCACGTAACCCCAGAGAAAGAAATCACATGGCATGAGGTCTGGTGATCTTAGTGGCCACAGCATAATGTGTTGGTCTTCTTCAGACGCACGTCCTATCCAGCGCCGAGGTAATGTTGTGTTAAGGTATTGTCCAACCTCGTTATGAAAATGGGCAGGACAACCATCTTGCTGGAAAATGAAGTCGTTGAGTAGCTGAGGTATAAGCCATAATTGTAACATATCCAGGTATATCATGCCGGTTACTGTCGTTTCCATAAAAAAGAATGGCCCATACACTGCCTCACAAGAGATCGCACAAAAAACGTTTACTTACTTCGGAGAAACTCGAATGTGTTCCACATAAGCGTGTGGGTTTTCATCTCCCCAAACTCGCTAATATGGAAAGTAGCTTCATCGTTGAAAATTCTGTTGTTTAGAAAACCTTCATCTAACATATTTTCCTGTAACTGTTAACAAAAATCGAGCCTACGTTTTTTTATTTCCATCAGAAAGACGCTGCATTAATTGAAGATGGTACGGTTTGCATAATAAACGTTTACGGAGAACTCTCCACACTGTTGTTTTCGGAATTCCAATTCTCTGCCTGCAGCCGCAGTCGATTTTGACGGGCTGCGAATGAAACTTGGACACACACGTTCGACATTGACTTCTGAGGTTGAAGGACGACAGTTGATTTTCGCTTACACAAACAACCAGTTTCACTGAATTGTTTATACCATGCACGAATTGAATTGTCACTTGGTGGCTCCTTATGAAATTTCAACCGAAACGCATGTTGCATAGAAATTACTGACTTTGACAAGTGAAATTCTAACACACAAAACGACTTTTCGCTTCCCGTGGCAGCCATTTTCTCTACTATCGACGCTTAGCGAGCAAATGGTTTAATAACTGCCTAGTATACGTGAAAAAAACTATTTGAAGTACTCTTTCGTACAGTACTTGTTTTATTCTTATGAGTGAAATAGTTTTTTGTTAATGAATTTTCGAAACTCCGAAGAATATTATGAAACGCTCTGTACATATAATTCCAATTCAGACTCAAGAAAATGTTGCATGATCAGAAAATATAAGACAGAGAGAGAGAGAAAGAATGTGACAAAAAAGTTTCTTTAATCAAATAATCATCTTTGCTGCAATTTAACAGGCCTTTTTTTGTTTTTAATTGTTCTCTGCTCACTCATCTACTGAGACTGATTAAAATATTTAGTTAGACATTATGCTATACAACATATTAGTCCTATTTTCCTATTGGTGTTTGATCCTATAAGCTACACTAGGAACCAAAATGAAAAATATAGCTTGCTATAGCAAATACAAGTTTACACCTTAATACTATTTCTTTAGTTCATGACAACTGAAGGATGTTACAAATTTTTTGTACTATAAATTTATCTCAGATCAATTTTATTGTTATCCATTGTATTTTACATTTTCTTAGTTCTCTCTGAGAATGATCAACATTTTATTTCTGTGAGATGTCTACTTGACTTTTTTCTTATATATCCTAATTAAGAGAGATGTTAACATGCTGCAGAAATGAAAAGACAAAATCTAGACCAGGAAAATTATCATAAAGTTGTTTTTCATTCTTCTCCAATCACTGAGCCTAAATATAGAGAGCTATGAAATAACTCATTCATACAGTTGTAATCTATCCGCAAAAAACTATTTCTGCTACATATTTTATTACATTTATCCATCTTATTTCTTCACATTATTATCTCATAATATGAATAAATACCTACAAAAGATTGAGTAGTGAATTCCATAATCTTCAACTGATTTTAAATAATTCTCAGTTGAATCTAACTAATGGTTGTTTTTTTTTTTACTTGAACTTCTTAGATCTTTTCAGTTGTTACTACTCAGTAAACTTGTATGTGCTGACCTTGATCAGAATTTGTTAGAAAAAAATGAAAGCCAACAAATCCAATTAAATAAATCAAAACTAACATGAAAGGACAGAAACTGATTTTATAGGCTTTTGCAAGGAAATATAATTTCAAATATATTTATATTTTTAAGTTGTGAAAAATTCCTGCCAACCCAATGGGTTTTGAATTCGTGATCTTCCAGAGGAAAAAAGTCACTATAAATGTGTCACAAGGTTCAGCAGAGATTAAATACTTTAAACACTTCAAAATTACATCTTCAAGTTGATAAATCTTAGTAACTGGGGTGTTGATAAAAATTATAGGTCAATAGCAAATCTTTTGCTATTCTGTTAATTCCATTAATGAGAAATAATTGCGTAACCAAAATGTTAAATATGAAAAAGTATTAAAAAAAATAAATTATCCCAACATGATGTGTGGCAAAAACATTAACCATTTTTTTCTTTGTTAACAAACTGAATAGTAAAGTGCAGTACCAACTAACCAACAACCTTGTCAAATATGAATACCATATAAAATATCAACACTGATAAATGTTTGACATTTATGTACAATAGAACTGCTAACCAAACAAAATGCTACTTTCCTTCTTTGAAAAATAACATCCACAGTGAACTAACCCCAAGAGATCTCCATTTAATGGTTAGTTTTCTTAGCAGATACATAAAGGATCAATAAAAAAATGTTCATTTTGTTGACCCCAGTAATGAAAATGATTTTAAATGTTCTAGCTGTATAATTGTAAGATTATTTCTTCAATGCTTTGATTAATTTACTTTTTTAACATAGATAAATGTGTTTGTTCTGTGTTTCTTTTCAGTTTATTTCTGTTTTATTTATAATATTATACATATTATTTAAAATCTTAGTTAAGTATATTTGAAATATTACCTGCCCTATTATGTAACTGTTTTACTGATTATGTTGGTCCAGGCCTCAAAGTTAAATTTCAACCAAAATCTCAACAACAAAAATTTCAAACTAGATAAATTACTGCATACAGATTGTTTTCTTTTGTCTGGTTTAGTGGTTAACTCATGTCACAAATCAGTTGTTTACCTGCTGATTTTTTAAGTCGAAAGTGCTAAGATTCAAATTCTGGTAAATGTTAGTTGCTTTTATACAGGTTTGAACACTAGACAGTTCATACTGGTGTACTTTGTTAGTTGAAGCTCAATTAACCACATGTCTCAAGAATGGTCAGCCTGAGTCTATACAAGAATACACCTCATTTACTTATCATACATATATCCTCATCTCATTGGGCCTGGAGGGGTTGCTTATTATTCATTAATTGAACAGATTAGAGTTTACATATTACGAAAAAAGGTTATATTTTTTATGTAAAATAAAAAAGTAATGCATGCAAACAATTGTTTTATAGAACACACTTTCATCACTCCTTATTCCAAATAGTTTTGTAAAAGATGGAGGTAAAAGAGATAAATACTTTGGTAGAAAGAAATTTGTTTAATATTTACAAATGTTTAATATAAAGCTGAGGAAATTGTAAATATTAAATTTATAAATGGGTCAAAATAAATACTGTAAAATTGTTTCTGCAAAATATAAGTAGAACATACTATAAGCACAAAATGTCTTTATAATTAAAAGCTAATGTCATTAACCTATGGAAACTGTAAATAAAGTCTACATGATATTAAATAAAAAAAACAAACAAAGGACAACAAGAATAATATTATATTCTTGATCATATATATATATATATATATACCAATCACATGGATTATATACCAATCATTATATAAACTGCAATAATATAAAATAAAGTCACTAAGAGGAACACAAATTAAATATTTTTAAAAAAATTCAACACGTGTACTTAGAATATTGCAAGTGATAAGTAAAATTGTGATGTTATCCTTAATGGATAAATTACACAAATAAAATTTACAGTGACTTATTCTCAACCTGAAAATAGTAAAGCTACAAGAAATTTGTATAATGGATTGCAGTTCTTAATAAGATTTTTGTATATTCAACAAAATTTCAAATAATAAAACTACAAAACAATTTTCTGTAAAATAATATTGCTTTTTAACCAATAAAAGTAAGTAATAAAATATTTGCAAGATGCACGTTGATATTATAGTGAGCATTGGCCCACTTGTAAATAGAATAAAATTTGTTATAATTCTCTAAAAATTTTTATTCAAATTCATTCAGTACCTGTTCTTTAAATACCTGACCAGGCCATCAAGGAGTTTGTTATAATGAACTTCACATGGAATTCATCTTTTGTTTCTAAAACTTCTTAATGTAAGACAAACTATTAAAAATGTAATCTTTTTTTTAGAAATAAGGGTACCAACTTCTACAGATTTTTACAATGTTCTATTATTAAATAAAAAATCAACTTTTATGTTATTGTAATATTGGCATATCACAAAATAGAATTTATATTTATTTAACAGACTATGTAGCAATATTTTCTTCTTCTTTTTCCTGTTTAGCCTCCGGTAACTACCGTTTAGATAATTCTTCAGAGGATGAATGAGGATGATATGTATGAGTGTAAATGAAGTGTTAGTCTTGTACATTCTCAGTTCGACCATTCCTGAGATGTGTGGTTAATTGAAACCCAACCACCAAAGAACACCGGTATCCACGATCTAGTATTCAAATCCATGTAAAAATATCTGGCTTTACTAGGACTTGAATGCTGTAACTTTCGACTTCCAAATCAGCTGATTTGGGAAGACGCGTTAACCACTAGACCAACCCGGTGGGTGTAGCAATATTTTCTAATTCCATCTAACATTACAGATATTTTTTAGTACCTTCAAACTAATAAAGTTTGAAAAAATAAAATTGCAAAATTGTATATATTTAATCTATAAAAGAAAATTTTATAAACACCACAACATTTAAGAGTTATTTTATACATTACTAATTTAAAATTCTTATATGGATTATGACCAAATGATTTTTCATTTTAGATATTTATTATGGATATAATTTAAAATATGTAATGTTCCATAGACCAAATAAACTTTGTATTATTTTTTTTCTTAATTAGGTAAGGTATGATGAACAGGTTTGAAAGCCAAAATCTTCCTTTTTTATTATTCTCTTATTAATTATTTATTTCTATAGACCATAAACACATTATGCTATATTAGAAAACCATAAAAATTCTTATAAATAGTTTTCTGTTTTTCTATTAATTATAAAATTAATTTACCTTAAGAAGAATTTTTTTCAAAAACTGTTGCATGTACAAAAACAATAAGAAAAATTTATATTTTTGTAAAATTTTATCCTCTTTTTTCCTGCATGATCTCTGATTTTACATATTTATTCCATTATTAGAAATATTTTTTTTTGTAAATCCAAAAATACAACTTTTACACCAGGTTTTTAAATGCATCAGCAGAATCATACAAACTTATTTTTGTATTTTTATCTTGAGAAAAGTGCTACATGTATGCAAAAATTCAGCTATTTTTTTTAAATTTTTAGAGACCAACCTACATGAATTACATGTAGGCCTTCTCTAATGTTTATCTTAGTTCAGATAAGACCTAATGTAATCATTCTATTCATACAAATACTGTAATAATATAATAATTTTAGACCAGTCATGTATGTGAATAATCAGAATATTTTTACGTTTAATTAATTTACAGAAATGTGATAAAAACCTATATATTAATTTTGAAAACTTCCAATTTCAGGTACCACAGCTGTATTTGGAACCAATTATAGTATTAGAATGGAAGTATAGTATCAGTATAGTATTAAATGGAAGAAAAAGTACTTAATTTATGTCTGTTTCTCTATTTTAATCAATCAGTATTTTGCATCCACAGTGAAACTGGCAACAGTTGTAATCAGTTGTCCTTAGTTTTCAGTTTTGTCTATTATACAACAGTAAAACAAAATGATTAACAAAATTACTTTTCTTTCCTAAAATACTTAAGAACTTATCGCTGAACACTGCGTAAGAAAATTTTAGTTCAGTATATGTATTCACGGAGAACTCTTCATACAAAATTTTATTCATACAATTCAATTTTTCCCCTATGAGGGGGGGAAACATTACATGAAGTCTTTGCTCAATAAAAGGAGTATATTACCTTGTTGCTTTATACTGTCTCTTTTATAATGGCTGTGACACATGTAAAGCTCCACTGTTTTCTCTTGTACTTGAGGTACAAGAAGCAACAGAGTTGCTTCTTCTTAAATGGTGATCAGTGTATTGCAAGCATCTGTCATGAACAAAATGAAATGTCACTTGTAGAACTGAATGTCACCCTGAATGCCCAAATCCTGTGAACTGAATAAAGATTAATATTATAAATGATTCAAAGAAAGAGGCAATGGGAAAACATCTTAATTTCTCTTGACATTGTATGTTTGTAATATGCAGCTTCTGGAGTGACAACTCATGTTAGACTGTTTATAATCATCATAATTATGACATTTACAGACAAACAAGATAACTCATTGATAAGTTTTTATATATTTCAACAAGAAATATTGAACTTTCTAAAACAGTCATAAATAAATAGAATACATATCCACATAATTATAATAATTGTAATAGTCTGCAATCATAATTAATCTGGTCTGAAAAGAAAAAATTTAATCATTACAACAATCCCAAGAGGAAAATTATACATACAGCATAATTTAATCATACATTCTATATTATTGATTACAGAAACATACATAAGTACTTCAAAAAATCTTTTCCAGGAATAGAATATGTGTTTATATGCTAGAATATTTTTTATGCCAAGTGTGGATTATCTATTATTACTCATGTTAATGCATCAAGAAACAATGTTATGTTTTTCTTAGTATTTTTATAAATTTTCCTACCCAGATTTTCTTTATAAAATCTGTTGGACATAATATATTTCACCAATGCAGGGCACCAATCTATAGCTATGGTGTTGCTGTCACCTTTAGATTTTGTAGTTGTTTGCCTGATTTTCTTTCTGGCTTTACTTTCTTGGCTCTTCAAGCTTCTCTGCCATCAAAAGTGTACTTAAATACAATCCTGCATAGTTAGATTTTAACTAAAGGCAAGATAACAGACAACTTAGAAAACTATTAGTATCTCATGAAATCAGAACAAGTAAGAGCCTTATGATCAAGAAGAAGATAATTTTCCTAATATTATATCATTTTTACTTTTCCTGTAATTAAAAAGGGTATAATTTCATGTAACCCATTCTCCATGTTTATGGCAATATTACAGTTGTTAGTCCAATAAACCAGAGTTTGCTTTAAGCTCTAAAGTTTGTCTCCATGGTAAAGTAAGATTTACAATCTTAAACATGAATGTCACTCTGATTGCTAACACTCCTCTTTAAAAAATATTACATTTCCATATTATTTCATAATGCATTATGTTACCCACTATTATTTGAAACTAAATTATTTGCTGGTTATAAACATATAATAAAAGTATATGTTAACATTTGACAAGTTAACTTACATGAGCCTGACAAATGTGTGAACAGAATGAAAATGCAGCAACTTAACTGAAACAGATAGAACATTAGATATTTTTTAAATATTAAATTTAATGTTAGTTTGTAATTATATATTTCTACAGCACCTTTTTATGTAAAATTAGTGGGGATAAAATGCTACTGTATAATCTTTATTTGAAGTTGTAATAAATTTTTAAATATTTTAAAAAACATTCATTTCTTATGTTATGTTCTACTAAATCATACAGCAGTAAAACATCTTAGGAAAGGCGCTATCACCCACCTAACCCTGAAACACATGGGAACTGCTAAATATATGTTACATTATAAAATATAACTGCCATGTAAATATATTCCAAGTACTATTTTTTGTTTCAGTTATCAACTAGACTTGATAAATATCAATTCCATATCTGCAGCTCAGCTCATAAATCAAACAATTATTTTTAGAAAAATCTGTAATTAAACACACCACTTATGAAAAATTTTAATGAACATTAATGGTGTTAAAAAAAAGTTTGTACATTTGATGTTTGGGTGTAGCATTGATTTGACTATAGTGAGCTGGTATTTACATGCCCAAAAAGGTGTGTAATATATTTAGGGTTTATGTATGTTTGTTCCACCATAGCAGCTCAATGGCGGAACCAATTTAGATGTATGACCCCACATTGTAATCATTATGTTATCAAAAGTGATATAAGCTATATATTAAAAAAAAGCCAAACCTGTAACTGATTACAATTTATTTACGATCTTAATCTATATTTTATTTACGATCTATATATATATATATATATATGTATAAATAAATTTAAAAGAATTGAAAAAGTATACTGTATAAAAATACTATAAATAAAAGTGTCACCCACATGCTTTTTAATTATCCTATATTAAAGAGCAATGTTTATTTTTGGTAGTTTTACCATTTACCAATTTGTACATAAATGTAGGTAATTGTTAAGATTGTTTACTCCTTGTCCAGCAATAATAATACTCTAAATTAAAAATAAAATATCTGTTATTTATTATTTGTTTCTTAAAATAAATGTGACACTATCCATTATTTATCATATAAAATGATTTTTTTTGTATGTTTTCATCTGTGAACAGTTAGTGATGAGATTAATTAAAAATAAGTGTATACTTATGAATGATAAAATAAACAAAATGTTAAAATGTTTTCAATAACTTAACTATAAATTATTATATCATGTTGCTATTATGAATTTGATAATGGAAAAAAGTATATGTGAATCTTACACATTTAAAAAAGAGTAAATCTTATATTTATTGAGTTTTTATCTTAACTGTATCCGTAAAACATCTACATATTGTATATCTTTCAATTTATTTTTCTTTCTGTATTTAAAAAAATTGTATGAAGTATAGAGCCCAGACTCCAACATTTAAACTGTATACCAAGAAGAATCTGCTGCAGAATTGACTTAAAAAGAATAGAGAAATAATTAGATAAAGAAAAAGTATATTAACTTGTTTGCATCTCTATTAATTAGATTGTAAGAAATAACTAAAGCTGAAAATTTAGCAATTTTAACAATATTGCATTTTTTAAGCTGTTTAAACATTTTCTGTTACAACTTTGATATTTTATTTCCTAAAAGAAAGATTTTACACTTATTTCCATTCCTATCAAATAATCAGGAACTAAGATTACTTTATCTGACAAAAAACATGTATCTCAAAGACATGAAAATGTATAATGTAATAATTAAAAAGATACTTATAATTTTGAACAAAAAATAGAGACTAAGTAAATTCCACGAATATAATTTCTCTGTTCCTCAAACAATAAAGAATTACAAATAAATTTTGCAAAATGGATATTGATCTGTGCATAACTGTTTCTTATATACCACACAATCAATTTGCATGGACAAAAACTAAACTATTCTTAAATTATAAGTTGACTCATTTTCTAAATATCTGAAAATATGATCCCAGAAGATATTTTCTAAACTGCAATCCAGCTCCTTCCTCACAGCAACATCACTGCATTAATAGTTTTGAAAATATCTAAACTACATTTTCCGGTATTTAGAAAATGAGATGTGAATAACTTAATGTTTTAAAGAAAATTAATCATTATTTTATCATGTTGATTTTTTATTTTATTTATTCTCTTAATGTATGCATTGCAATCTTACTGTTCAACTACTGAACAATAAGTAACCACCCCAATGGCCAATGAGATGATGATGATATGTATGTCATGTAGATGAGATGTAGCCTTGTACAGACTCAAACCAACCATTCCTGAGACGTCTGGTTAATTGAAATTCAACCAACAAAGTACACTGGTATCCATTGTCTGCTATTCAAATCTGTATATTGATTCAGAATTTAAAGATTGTCTTTTATGGTAGTCTCAAGTAATGTTTGTTATCTTATGTCTGAACTCTCCTAATGTACAGGTTACAAGGTGTCACATATACTAAACAGCATGGGGTTCTTATTTCCTCATTTTGTAGTTAATATAATACTTAAATGATTAAATTACAGATTAATACAAATTTAGTCAGATCTTTAAGGAATACTTTGCAAAAAATACTCAATAATTTTCAAAACTGTTTTTGGTTGACTGCAAAATGTGTTCACATATATGAATATATTTTGAAGTTTTGTATTTCCCTAATTATAATAGTGTAAAATTAAGTTCAGTGCAAAATTAATAGTTTTTAATTAAATAAAAACTAAACAAAGTTTTAGAGGTATAAATTCACTCTGTTGTGTAAAATTATACTTAAGCAATCATAAAAATTCTGATGTGAATACCACATAATTTCCTTTTACACCTATTAAATTACATTTTTTACTGCACTTCATTTAAACTTAATTCATTTGAAAGTGAGATACAATCCTCCAATTCTTTAATAAAGTGGACAGTTTCACAATTGCTAAAATATTAGTTTTTATTAACCTCAAATTTATACAATTATTAATTCAACAATCTTACATAAAATATTAGGATAGAGTAAAAGACCCTTTATTACTCATATTATTAGATCATTATTATTTGTGTCTTCATGAGTTGCTGATTAACAAAAGTTTTCGATTTCTGGTGTCATAAAAATAAAAGTTAATAATAATACATTTTTCCATTTAGTGAACTCCTGTATACTGGTTACAAATGTTAATTTTGATATTCAGTTTTTATTATTGGATTTCTTGGTGAAAAATGAAAAAGAAACAATTATACAGGAAAAAGAAAGAATATGAAAAAATATTTTTAAAAAACCGACAAGAAGATGAATATGAAGAGGAAGAAAATGTTAAGAATAAGGAAAGAATAAAAATATTAAGAGAAGATGAAAAATATAAAGAGGAAGAAAATGTTAAAACCAAAGAAATAAAATGTTGCAAACCAAAAAAAAATAAACAGGAAGATGTTGCAAACAAAGAAAGAATAAAAAGATTAAGAGAAGATGATAAATATAAAGAGGAAGAAAATGTAAAGACCAAGGAAAGAATAAAAAGATTAAGAGAGGATGATGAATACAAAGAGAGAAAACTGAAGCACATTTACACAAATTAAGATCAGAAGAATTATATCAAACCAAAGAGCGATTAAATGATTGGCAACAAAAAACAAATAAGCAAAATGATGGTCAACTCTACTGTAGGGAGAATACTGTCTGACAATATCAGAAGAGTAATGAACTAAAAGATAAGAATTTTTTGCAATTTATTAAAGATCACGCATGTATGCCTCAGTATACATGTTCTTGTGAGGGCTATTTTTCAGTAAGTCGGTAGTTAACTTTAAGGTAGATAAAATAAAGTATAAAATCCAAAAATAAATACAATTCTAAATTATAATTTTCAATTAATATTAAATAATCAGATGTTTAATTAAATCTATTGCATATACACATGTAATAATTCCTATTAAATTACATATACATGTTTTTAAAAGTACATAAAATTTTGTTTCACAAATAATAACTAATGATTTTTTTTATTGTTATTATTGAATATTATTTATTGTAATTTTTTTTTTACAATCCCGGGTTAATAATTATTAATAAATCAATATATTTAAATTAAAAAAAGAAAAGGAGATGAAGTCTGATTCGAACAGATGTGTTTTCCATTGTAAGATCCAAATATTTCATTAATTAAAATTTTATTTGGCCATAACTTTGGAATCAATGAAAATAAGTACCACTTATCATATATCTTTGAAAAGCTCTCAATGAGGGCTTATTACTGCAGTAATAAGCCAAATTTAAGAAAAAATCCAAATTTTTGGGTTTTTTGGATACTTTTGGTTCAGTCGATGCACTCAAAAGAAGTGCACAATGAGAAGTTACAACAGTCCTAAATGCAAAATTTCAACATCCTACAGATAATCATTTTTGAGTTAAGTGAGATACATACAGACGTCATGCCAAAACTAGTCAAAATGGATTTCCATTGAAATCTGAAAACTTATTTTTTGCGATCACAATATTTCCTCTACTTTGTAAAGGAAGTAGAAAATGAATAGAAGTCCACAGCATGATTATCGATGGCACTAGTAATTTTTTGGGTGAGGAAGGGAAAAATAAGTTGTTCTTGCAAAAAATAGGTAGTATATATATTTAAAACTTACAAGATTTTAATTAATTAATTTTGTTTGTTTATCACATGGCAAAAATTTGCAGAGAAATACATTTTGAAATAGTCGTCTGCTTCAAAAAACCTAGTTTTTTGAAAACTAGCCATGAAAAAACATTTTTTCATGGCTGAATCAGAAACAAAGACTTAGTATAATGTCTGCTTGTAATAAAATTAAAAACTATCCATATTGTCTATAATTTGTTTGCTATCCCATTACTGTTCAACAAAAATTAGCTTCTTGTAACCTTCTGAAAGGTGCACTTTTCATTGTTAGCTGAATATAAGAAATCCAAAAATTTAACTGAAAATACTTTTTTTTCTTAATTTATGCATAGGAAAACAACTTAAAATAATTATATAATAAAGTTTGCAGCATTTTTTACATTGTTTATTTAGATCTTATCATAAAAAATTTTTATCTGGAATTTTAAATGTAAATTATTACTGAATAATAAATACAGATTTTGTCAGTAATCCAAAACTGTTGTTTTTTGATAACATTTATTTTACAAAAATAAAATGAGATTACACCTTAATTTATTTTTTTTTCAACAATAACTTCATTTAACTTTGTTGTTAATCATGAAACAATAACTTAAGTCATAACAGAAACAACATGATATATTGTACATTTATAATGAAGTCTTCATGAACAAGATTCATCATATCTGTAATTCAAAGCTTTGTTAGCCAACTGTTCTTAATAGTGTAATTTCTTGAATCGATGTGATAACTGTATTAAGTGAGTAAACAGTGAAGTTTCACTCTGCTTGATAAGTATATAAAAGATTCAGACAGTTTTGGTTGTGTGTATGGTGAGTTCATTTTAAAATCACATAAAAAAACACTACAACTTTAATTAAAAAAGCTTATAAATTGTACTTCGACTATAAAATCAGTGATCAGGATAAAAATAATATGAGTTCCTCATAAAATATGTAGTAACTATGCGATCAACTTAAGAGGTTAATAAAAGACATGAAAGTTCTTGAATTTGGTGTCCCTATGTTTAACTAATGTATCTGGAATTTCTAAGAAATTTAAACACACTGTAACTCAATCCTTCCTTTCCATCGGCACTCAGACCTGTAACATGCAGTGAATCCATTTCAGTTCTCAAGATTGATAGAAATTAGTTTCATTAAACAGTAATGAAGAAGCGGACAATCACTTTAAATTACAATTCGATGAGCCACACCTTGCATCACAAGGTGAACGCTAAATGACTTGATAAGAGATTTAATTTATAAAAAAATCAAGCAGAACATTTAGGCTCAACATTGCAAGGTTAGAATTTGCTTTAAAAAAATTCAAAACTCTCAGGCTATTGAAGCTGACAGAAAAAATCTTCTCATTACTTTGATGAAGAAAATTATTTGATTTACTATACAAATATTAATGAGCTTATGTTACAATTAGCTTACATGAACTTATTAATTGAGCTTATGTTACATGAACTTGCCCTAAAGGAGTGACGTCTTTTCATTGATTCTTTCCAGTATTTAAAAGCAGTTCTGCTTCACAATAGTAATAAATAACCTGTACTAATCTGTTATGGAATTAATATGAAAGAAACTTATGATGTTATTAAAAAGAATAGTTGAAACAAGTATAGAGATCTAAAAGTAATAGCTTTTTTATTAGGCATATAGTTAGAGTATATAAAATACTGTTGTTTTACTTGTATTTGTGAATGGAACAGCTGATCTAAGGATCAGTATTATGCAGTAATACAGTGGAAGAAATTTGAGTATTTAATTCCTGATGAAAAAAACATTCATGAGACTAGTTAAACCAGAAAAATGTTTTTTACCACCCCTACATATCAAATTGGGATAAATAAAAAAGTTTTTGAAAAGCTATGAAGAAGAATGGTCAAGAATTCTTGTACATAAAGCAGAAATTCCCAGTAAGTAAGTGAAGCAAAAATTGAAGGGGTTTTTGTCGGCCCACAAGTAACAGAACTGGTCAGAGGGGAAATGTTTAAATATATGTTGACTAATGATGATTTGCTGCTTTGACAGCATTTAAAAACATTTGCAAATTCTTTCTGGGTGTCCATAAATCACAAAATTACCAGGATATTCTAGATAAACTGATAAATTCATACAGATTTGTGTAATGTAATATATCACTAAAAGTCCATCTCCTGTATTCACATCTGGATTTCTTCCCACAAACCCTGGGTACGTTGGGGCAGTAAATGATGAACATTTCCACAGAGATATTTCAGTGTTGGAAAATCATTACAAAAGCAAATGGACTGTTAATATGTTAGCTGATCTGTTGGAATTTAATTCAAGATGTACTGCTGGTTGCCAATAAAAGAGAGCATCGGATAAGAAGTTTTTTTAATTATAATTACTTTTTTTGGCTATTTCTATTAAACTGGGAGTGTTAGAAAGATTATTTTTATAGATCTGTGATCTACGTAAAAAAAAAACAATGTACTGGAAGCAAAGTGATCCACTGCACAACAACCAACTTACATTAACCCTACCTACTACTAATTGTAATTAGTATAAAACTATGGTCAGTATTACACAATGTAATGAAATTTTGCTTTTGTTTTCAAATCTTCCTCAAACAGATTTAATTCAAAATAGTATTACTAACAAAGAACACGCTTATATTTTATTTGATTGTGATATTTGTCTGGGGATATATAAATATGTATTGTGACAATAGCTGCTTTGATAAAATTAATGAACTTGACAAAAAGACATGACTACTGTAAGTGACTAGCACTTGTTTCATTCTGTTCTTTTTTTTTTTTTAAATTATGACTGTAATTCACTTTTATATAACATAAAAACTGTTCTTAACTGTCATCACTACTACCACCTTACTTTAAGATGATCTCCCGTTCATATAATATTTTTATAAAAAAATATATATACTTATGATATTAAAATCATTTAGATAAAAACTTTTATTGATCAGGATGGTACAGTCATTAGTAATGGAATACTTAACTTGCTATATTTGTAGTAAATTCTAACTAACATGAATGTCAATCTTTTAATTTTCTTTTTAAGTAACCTAGGAAAATAAAATGCCAGGGTGGACAAAAACTAGTACTGCTGCATGCAGTTAGGAGTTGGTTTCTTCAAAGGTTAAGTGAAAAAACCTTGAAAAAAAATTACCTGATTCTTCAGGTTGGGGGGGGGGGGTGGAGCAATGGGCCTGCTCCCCATCATCTAGAAAACGTAAAATTGCAAAAAAATAAAAAAAACAAAATCAGCCTCAAAATGCAGATAAAACAAATGGAGTTTTTATCTGCAAACATCTAAAAAAATTTGAGTTTTGGATGCTGGAATGTCCAGGGCCTTAATACTAAATATACTGAGGTCTTCAGGAAGTTAAAGGAACTGAAAATAGATACAACTGCGGTGTCAAAAACAAAAAATGGAAGTAATTGAGGATGTTTTACATTTCTATAAAAGTGTTCATAAATCTCAAAGAGCAAAAGCAGAAGTGTCAGTGGCCATTCACAAGAAATTGAAGTGTTATACAAAGGGTTAGACCCCCAATCAATGAATGTCTGATGTCTGGAAGTAACACTAAAAAGGTTTATTATTGTGACAGTTTGTGTTTGTGTGCCAAATGATGATGCAGATCTGGTGGTCAAAGAAGATTTTATTGAGAAATTGATGCAAGTGCTAAGTGAGATTGGGAAAAGGAAAGTAATTGTACTAGTGGAGGATTTCAATGGCAGAGTAGGGTTTGAAAGTAGAAATGGCATTACTGAACCCCACGGAAAAAACATTATAAATGACATGGAATACATTTAATTGAGTTGTGTGAGCAATTCACATTGAAAATTCATAATGGATATTATCCACATGAGATAGATACATAAATTTACTTGGAATTAACCAACAAAGGGTTTGAAATCTATAATTGATTATATAATGGTGAGGGAGAAAACTATTCTAAAATTTGTTGACTTTAAAAGAGGTACTGAGTATGGATCTGACAAATATTTTGTTAGAGTTCTTGTGCATACAACTCTGGGAAATATATTTAAAAGTCCAAGGAAAGTAGGAGGGAGAAAGCCAAAAAGTAGAGGAGATAAAGTATAATCTAGAAAGACTTAACTCAGATTTGACAAAATTTTTATATCAGGTCTGCCTTGCGAGAAAACTGGATCCTTCTATTAACAGTGACCCTTTTGGCTTTTGAAGGCTTTGTTTGGTGGTGATTTGGATGGAAAGAAAGTTCATAACACAGTTACAAGAAAGAAACAGAAACGACTGTTCAAACTACCAGGGTATCAGTGTGATATCTTTGATTGAAAGGCTCTATGGACAGATACTGGCCACCAAGCTAGAGAAAAAATTTGTATTTATGAAATTCAAAGTTGGTTTTGCAGAGGGAGTTCGTTTATGTATCCGCTATAAAAAAGTTGGTGGAGAAATGCATAGCGAGGAGTTGTACTTATTTTTCAATCTAAAATAGGCATTTGATAATGTCCCTTGGAAAATATGGTAATCTCTTGAAGATCAGAAGGTAAACTTTTCAATAATAAAGGCTATAAAAATTCTAAATCAAGAGTAAAAAAGTTATGTGATGATAGGTACAATTTATTCTGATTATTTCAATTTAAGTAAGCCCTTTGTCCCCTGTTCTTTTTAAAGTCTTTATAAATTATGTACTTAAGAACTTGATAAACAAATGTTATAAGATGGGGATGATAGTATATGTACTCTCCTGTTTGTTAATGACCAGGTTGTGTTGGCTGAAGACCCATGCGCCGTAGAATACATGATTCAGAAGTTAATTGAGGAGTATGACAAGTGAATACTTGATATAAATACTGAAAAAACAAGGTACATGGTCATTGGTGGTGAGGGGAAGTAAATTAGACACAGAAAGGGGTGATAAAATTGGTATGATTCTGATATCTGATGAGAAACGAGATAATGATATCTTGGAAAAGGTTGATAAAGGTAAATTGATTACTAAAACTTTGTGCAGTTTTGTGGCATGACTGAATATCTAAAAACACCAAGAAGAGGATATTCAGTTCCTTTGTTGAAAGAACATGCACCTACCAATCAGAATTTTGTACTCTTCAGTTCAGACTGAAAAGCAGAGTGACGGCAATGGAAATATGGAAATAAGTTTTTGGAGAAGTTGTGGTTGACCATTCAGGATCAAGTTTGAAATTATATCTTGAAGAGTATGGATAGGACAGTTTTGTTAGCTGACTAAAGTGAAGAACAACAACTCACCTGGTATGGTCATGTAAGAGAAATGGAAAAAAGTAGAATACTTTGGAAAGCCTGGTCATGGATTCCAGCTAGCAGAAGGAAGAGGAGGCCACCAGATGAAAATGAATGAATGGAATTGTGGAGGCCATGGATAGGAGAGGCCTAATGGATGATGATGTGTTTGACAGAGGAAAATTGCATATTAGGGTTGTGGTAAATGGCTTTATGCTCTAAACAAAAGCTGCTAAATAATAATAAAATAAAAACCTAATATTTATTAGATATGTGTGTTTTACAGTAACATTACCTTGACAAACACGAAGAATTATGAGTAGTAAACAGCAGAAAAAATTTTAATATAATCAAATTAATACAAAAGGTAATCAATCAGATTGGCTACTGAAAGGTAATGGACACTATAAAGTAACAAGAGAAAAAAATACAACTTATGAGATCTTCTCTCAGAGCTTAAGCAGACAATTTTCTCTGAGGGATCAGCACTAGGGGAGTCAGAAATTAGTTCCAAAATTACTTGTATGTGTATGAGTATGAGTAGATTACTTGTAAGAGAAAGGAGCTGCTGTTTTGTAATTTCATACCTGAACTACTAACATTCCAACACAACATGACCACTGCCCTCCCACATTTTGTGAGTCACAATGGTATGAAGTTAGTACACCTGGTATGTCAACGTGTCTAAAACAACATCTGGTGATTGAATTTGTAACAGCGGAAAAATTCAATGGTATGATTACCATCAATGTCAGTGCTACTGATACCCATCATCATCTAAAAGCATTTGTATGGTGATAAAAATGCTGACCGAGGTACTGTGAGTAGTGAGGAACAAATTTGTGCATCCAGAAACTGATACAGCAAATACTATGTAGATGAACCTTCCAATGGAAGGCTAGTTTCTGTGTTGATGAGAAGTATCAGAAAGAGATGAAAGACTGATTCAAATGACAATTACATCAAAACACAACACATCACCACCCAGATAGGCATATCAAAATAATGCTTATTACACATTTTTGCATAGACTACTATAACATCTATTCATGATATGTGCTAGTGCAATGTTTCAATTTTGAAAATATTCCATTCTCTCCATACTCACCAGATTAGGCACCCTGCAATTTTGCAATTAAAAACTGATATTAAGTATGTTCATTTTACAGCAGACAATGAACTGAAGAACGAACTGATAGAGGTGGTAGAGGAAAGACTGCCAGCATTCTTCACTGATTAAATGAGAAAGTTGGTTCAACTTCGGTAGAAATGTATAGGTGTAAATGGTAATTACATGGAAAATTTGATGTAAATTTGTGGAGCAATTAAAATATACTTTTATGCCATATTTGTTTTATTTGACAATCTTAAGTCATTTTCTAGCAATATGTGACTTTCCAAATTTCATCTACCCCTCATAATATTGTTATACTCTGTACTGATGTTAAATAATTTTTATGCACTTTCATCAGCCAAAGTATGGCAAAGTTTGTAAGTGCAGTTTTTATGCAATTTCAAACATATATTTGCAGGTTAGATTAAATTTGTATCTATGGATATTACTCTAACTGAAATTGCTGTTAGAGAGAAGATACATTTTTATAGCGATATTCTTGTCAGTAGTCTAACAATAACAATTTCTTTTTTCCATGCATTTAAATAATGGAGCTGTCATTTTTTTATCTGCAAACATCAGAATAGATTAGAAGCTGGCACAGAACTGTATAAACATTATACAAGACTTGAGTGAGATATTCTGTAGCAACTTATGAGATCTTCTTTGAGATCTTAAGCAAGCAATTTTCTCTGAGCAGTCAGCATTAGGGGAATCAGAAATTAGTTCCAAAATTACTTGTATGTGTGCATTTATAGACAGAAGTGAATCACTAAACAGTTTAAAGATGTGGAAGTAACAAGATAAATTTTTAAACATAAATATAGTTTAGAAAAGAATGCAGTTTTATTATATCTTTGGAAACTGAAGTGTACAATGTAAGAAAATATTTTTATATCCAAATGATAAAAAATGTAAATTAATAAAGCTGATCAATACAGATATTTTAAAAAGTACTTGTAATAATTTATAATATCAAATATTCTCAAACTTATAAATCTCACAAAAGTAAAACTTTCAAGAATCTAAGATTGAATTACTTTTTTCAGACATTTATACCATCGTTTAGTTTTAGCTCAAGGGCCACACTGACTCCTCCATTAAGTCCCAAGGTCCAAGACCAAACTAGCTCATCATACCAACATACTGTAGTTTTGAATTACGCACAAATTTTCATTTCGAGACTAGCCGGCAAGAGAGATATCTATGGCACAGGGCGCGAGGGTAACCCACCGGGTTGGTCTAGTGATGAATGTGTCTTCCCAAATCAGCTGATTTGGAAGTCGAGAGTTCCAGCGTTCAAGTCCTAGTAAAGCCAGTTATTTTTACATGGATTTGAATACTACATCGGAGATACCAGTGTTCTTTGGTGGTTGGATTTTCATTAACCGCACATCTCAGGAATAGTCGAGCTGAGACTGTACAAGACTACACTTCATTAACACTCACACATATCATCCTCATTCATCCTCTTAAGTATTATCTGAATGGTAATTACTGGAGGCTAACAGGAAAAAGAAAAGTAGAGTAAAGAAGTAAAATGTTCAGTTGTATGTCAGTTATTGCATTTCTTAACTGGTCATTAAATAAGAATATCTGATTATTATTTTATATGATTTACCTACATTGTAAATTTTACAATGTAATCAAAAGAAACTATGGTGGGCCGGATACCGGGAATGTCTGATACCGGATTGGTGGTGCTCGTGAGCCGGTGTATAAAATAATACACTATTTAATAGTATTCAAAATAACAACACATATTTAATTATTACTTAGAATTAATATTGTAATTCTTGCAATTATCTGGTTATTGCAAATATTTTAAGATTTCAAGCATTCCATAATTTTTAGAAAACAAATTTTGCCCTTCTTGATTTTCTAGTTTGAATAATTTTGTTTATAGCCTTTCTTACTTACACATGGTAAATATTTTTCAAGCTGCAAATAAATCAATGGCACTGCCTCAGATAGGTCAGTTTTGGGTCTGCTTTTGTTTTTAATTTACAAATGAATGACCAAAAGTGTTTATAATATATTTCATTTGGCGGTAACATAACTCTGCAATAATATTTTTTTATATGTATTCAAACTGATATTTGAAAGAGAACAAATTATGAAGGTAAAATTTTAGTTTAACTGCAACACTAAACTTATTCCTAACATTAGCACTAACACTAAACTTATTTTATTCATGCTGGTAATAATACTACGTCATTGAATTTCAAGTTCAAGTAAAAAAAAAATCGAGCCCGTAGTACTGCGTTATTTCTGGGACTAAAGATAATGTCATCTGAGGCAGTAAACTCAGTAAAAAATATTATATAAATGATAGTAATGTACTATTTTCTTAGATTTATAGGTTAAACTTCTGATAAGAAATCAATCATTTTACTTTGGTCAATATTATCAGAGGTATCCCCTTCAGTACCAAGCAGTTCATAGTTTTGTCATTAATTTCATTAATAAATCAATGACATCATTTTGGAGGAAAATATTTTCAGTGCTAATTTTTTCATTTTTTAGTATCTATTTTTTTTTTTAGTATAATAGTTATTCACTTATAAAATTTTTAATTCATTTATTGTGTTCGTGATACTTATTTTTGTACTATTACGCTGATCAAATATAAAATCAACTTTCTATCTTTCTTCTCACAAAGGAGAATTCCATTCTGAGATGATCCCAAACATGAATGTCTTACACATAGGATGGCAAGAATTATCATATTTTGTAAAACTGTCCTTCCCACATCAATTTTACATGCACAGTACATTAGTAAGTTAATAAGACAGCCTTTTACTTTTGAAATTAGAATGTAAATATGTATGAAAATTCAAAATTCTAATTTTAGCTTAAGTACTAGAAAATCTCTGACCAACAAAAAACCACAAATTAATAGTCCAATAATTGATTATATAATGTAGAACTCATTAATAATGATTTTTGTCAGCCATAAAGATTTTTTGTTTCTGGCCTGCATAAAATTTGAACATTTTGTATCAGATTTACATTTATTAATCTACTGTATTATTTTACCTCATTTTAGTAATTGTTTGATTCTCTACCTCTTTCCCTTATAACATTCTAAACTCAAAAATCTGTGATTCTAAGTGCCTCCAGTCAGTAAGATATTAACATCAGTCTTATTCTCTCTTTTAGTTGTTAAAATAAATAGATCTATTCAAATTCACATTTGTAAGAGAATGACCCACAGATTCCTAATAACATAATGGAGGGACTGTTCTATCCACTTTTTGGACTTCATTCATACTGTATTTGTTTATAAAAGATCAATAACAAATTTGAACACCCTTAAGCCCTTATTTCTTTAATAGCATTTTTATTTAAAAAAGTTACTCTGTAGAGGAATAGAGAATAATTAAAAAGTATAGGGTTCATAGAAAAACAATAACAGTAAAAGTATCACATCTTTACTAGTCATTTTGTTCAATCTAATTCTTACATTTGTCTATTTTGACGTATCTTATACAAAAAGTAACTTATATCATTCATTCTACTTTTATAGCTCTCTCAGTTGAAATAATGTTGTATTATTAATGTATAAACTGTAATGGTAAATGTAGTAGAAAGTGATATCCTCTGCTAGTTTATATTACCGTTTGATTTTAAAGTTATTTAATAATGAAATTTTTCAAAATAATAGATTTTTTTTTTACAGAGTAATCACCAAATGGCAAGTTTTCTAAACATTTTACTTTTGCACCTGGTTCGTCAATGAAACCTATAAAAAATATAGTTAATAAATTTCTGCAATTAATAAATATTTAATTACACAATGTTATATTGCAGATAATATAACTAATTCATAATATTGATTATGAATCAAAATTTTATAGTAAATCATTTAATGAAATTAAAATAAAAGTATTTATAAATGAAAATTATGTTAAATATTGTTTTATTCTTTTAATTTTATCTGTGCTATAAAAGCTACTTAATTGTCTAACAGCTTTTTCAATAAAACATTTTTATTTTATATTAAATGTTTAATAGTACAGTTTTTCATATTGCAAGAGTTTTTCAATGTACGTTTCAGCTAACAATAAAGAATTTGACCAAAACAATACATTAAATGAAAATTACAGATCATATATTATTCCATTGCAATAACAAAAGGGTTTCATACCATGGTTTACATGGAGTAGCATATCTACCCATTCCTGATATGATCTACACAATGCATTATAATGTGCTGATCAGAATAAATAATATTTAACATATTTCAGTTTAATCACAGACAATTTTCCAAGGTTCCAAAAACTTACTCTTATAATTTTAGTCCAAGAAAGGGGATTACATGATGTTTAAAATTATTGTCCCATTTCAGTTCAGAGGCAGTTCTCAGTTTCTGAGAAGTAGTTTACAGATCCCTGTGCAAATCTTTAAGAACCTAGATTCCAGATCAACATCATGAATTTATCCCTGAAAGATCAACTGCAAGTAATCTTGAGAACATGTTGATTTACATCACATCTGTCTTAAAAAACAAAGGCCAGCTGGTTACTTTGACTTTCAGAAGACATTTGACACAGTTCCATGTAGTAAACTGATTTGTAAGTTGGAAAAGTATTGAGTGACTGGCTCATTACTTAAATGACTTGCATCTTATCTGTCTAATACAACTTTTTATATGAAGAAGTATTCTTGAGTATTTTAAAAAAATTATGCTATTTAGGTTATTGCAGAGTTTGAATCTTGAGCCCCACTATTTATCCTGTTCATAAATGAATTTGTTAGTAGAATAATTTTAGATTAGTTTTATATGCAGATAACCTGAAGATTTGTGGGGTTGGTCAGCACTGTAGATGGTAAATTAGCACTAACACGATAGACATAGGGTTGTTCAGTGGTCTGATGAAAACTTGATGCATCTAAACAAAAATAAAACAGCTGTAATAACACATAGTACATTTAATATGTTTGAGGCAGTCCTCTACAAGTCAATGCTATTACGGAGCAGAGATGGATTCAGGGCTTTTGTTCACAGATCATATTAATAAGATAATTAATTCTAGTCTTTTTAAAGCAAAAAGAAAGCTCAATCTCATTAAATTGATCAGCAAGAACTTCCAGTATCCAGGCAGTACAATTACCTGTTATTTATAACAAATTGATAATGTTTATGTTATTGTGGCAGAATATCAGTTTATCTCATCAACTACAATGTTGTCAAGAACACTCTTTTTTCCATGTCAAACAATTATTTTTTATCTAAATGTTGTATTTTAAGAAAATTTGCAGTGTTTTGTTTATCTATTTACATTTTATTTTTTTCAGCTTTTATGACTGCCTAGATTATATTAGTAAGTCATTTTTTTTTAATAGTTTTATTTACAGTCGCATCAACAATTATAGTCATTATTGACTAAAGTAACACTATCATATCATGTAATATTATATAAAACAACAAAAATAAAGAATAAACATAGAAAAGTAACAACAATAAATACAAAATAGAATACTTAAATCAGACAAAAATCACTAAATCATAGGTAAAAAAAAGAAAGTTGTTTGTTATTATTTCTATGAAGTATTTAAATTGGGTTACTATTTTGACTTTATTACGTTTTATGTTTACTTCTTTTGATTGTGTTGGTTTTTGGGGTGCAATATCTATATTTCCAACAACATTTTGAGGCGAATTTTATTTGCAATATTTTGAAGTTATAATATCTGTGTTTCAGCTTTATCAATATTGTTTTCTAACAGTGTCAAGCTGTCTGCTAAACCAAAGCACTTTGTTTTGCTTTTTTTGGCTTATTTTTAATTTTGGGGGAATTTTTTTGAGCTGTTCCCTCAAAATCATTTCCAGAGTGCAATTGAATAGTAGAAGTAAGAGTCCATCATCACCTTGGCGAAGTCATATGATTTCTCATTTGATCTTAAATGATTCTGAGAGTTTGCCTCTGAATTTCACTTTTGACTCTGTGTCTGTGAGAGTCAGTTTTATCATGTTTATTAATTTGGGATGTAGTCTAAGATATCTTAGAATTTTTAGTAGGGATTCTCTGTGGATGCAATTGCATAGTTTCTTGAACTCTGCAAATCTTATCACCATATCTCCGCTTCTTTCTCTGTTGTAATCCATTATTAGCTTGAGGTTCATGATCTGGTCTGGATAGTTCCTCCAGGGTCTGAAACCTCCCTGGTATTCTACTAGTTCTATCTCAAGCTGTAGACTATTCTGTTGAAGATGATTCTCGAAAGAATTTTGTATGTTGTGTCTAGGAGTGAGATTCCCTGTAGTTGTTAGGGTCTGTTTTGTCTGTTTTTTTTCTGTTGTGGATGAACGAGGGGCTATTGTCTAGTATTCTGGTAGTTCTTTAATCCAGATTTTGACAAGTGGTCAACATTTTGGATGAAGGGCAATTTTTGCTGGTCTTCCTGCATGTTTACAGATCACTGCAAAGGTCTGATCTCCTGCCAGTGGATTCTTTTCTTTTTTTTTTTTTACTAGATTTTGGAAGGATTTTTCTGATTTTTTGAATTGGTGGTACTTTTTGTTGATGTAGCTTCTTCCAATTCTTCTTTCGATTTTCTGGAGTCTGTTGGTCTTTGATTGTTTATTCTGGTGTAAGAGTGCTTCTGTTGCATACAGGGGTTCTGGTTTTATAACTGTGTTGTAGTGTCTTATTTTTTGCATTTATGAATAGGCATTTTTTACTGGAGGTGTATCCAGTCAATTTTAAAACTAACTATGTAAAATAGGGAGGTGTGCTTGCTATGGAGTTTTATTGGGGCCAATCATTCTGCGATTTGTTTAAGGTTATTGAATATGTCTTCAAGTTTATCTGTGATTATTTTTTTGATTGCTTTTTGATAATTTTCATTCTTGATTAGTTGGGTTGAGTCTATTTTTCTTTTAGTTTTAGGAGCTTGGTTTTGTCCTTCCTTTGGAGAATGAATTTAATTATTTCAATTTTGTCTATATTGTGATCTGAACCTGTATTTACACCTCGGCGGACTTTTATGTTATAGATCTCTTTGTGGTAATGTTTGTTCATGAAGACATGTTCTAGTTGCCATTCTTCTTTAAACAGAGTGTTTCCAGGTTTTGAGTTTTTGAAGTTTCCTCTTGAAATATGTGGATTTCGAGATTAGGTTGTGGTTTCTAAAGAAATTGATGGGTTTCTTGTAATTTCATTTGTTCTATTTTAGACGAGCCATTTTCTGATGATGTCCTGGTACCTTCTTTCTCTGCCTAGTTGAGTTTTGAAGTCTCGAATTAGTTGTTTAACATGATTTTTGGGATGTTATTTATGGTCTGGTCGAGTAGATCCCAGTACTTTTCTGTTTCTTTACAGTCTTTCTGAGACTTGTTTTTATTATTAGTGGGGGCATGGACATTTATTATGGTGTAGAATTTATTAAAATCTTTTAGGGTGAGTGTTAAGATTCCTAGGGATTGTGACTTGAATTCTTAAATGGAGTTTATTTTGAGGCTGACCGAAAAGTCTGTTCCAAAGTGTGAGATACTTTTCATCACTCTTTTCCCAGTTTTATCTTTGTAGAGCCTACATCCTTGAGATTCCATGATTTCCTGGTTGGTGTTTCTTATCCTGCAGTCGCAAGATGAGAATTTTGAGCTGATCCATTAAGTTGATTATTATTTTTAGTTTACCAGTCTTCATGAGTGAGTTTACATTGTAAATGGAGATGTAGGTGATTTGCTTCTGTTTGATTTTGGATTTTGTATTGTTCGTGTTCATGTGCATGATGTTAGAACCAATACTTCCAATTGCATGTTATCTTCTAAATGGCAGCCCACCATGTTCAAGTGCTGCTTTCTCTGAAATCTGGTGTTGCTTGGTTCAGCCAGTAGAGTATTACAAACGACCTTTCATGATTGACTGTCAAGGGGTCACTCGGGACTGGGTCTCAAGTTCAGCTCTAGATGTGATCTAGTAAGGTGATAGTGCTGTGTGACTAGATGATAGTGATGAAGTTGTGAAGTTTGTTTAGATTCAGTTCACCAGACAAATTTCTCCTATTTGTTCCAGATTTATCTAGGCGCACCTTGCAGACGCTCAATCTAACTTTTGTTAAAGTTATTATTTTGGAGAAAAGTTAAAAAGTCCAGTCATAAACATTATGTCCATTTACTTACTGATACAGGTAATATTTAAAATATATATATCTTCATTTTATCAAACTAATGTGAAATGGGTGTAATAAATTTGTTTCAATATCTGTATTTATTGGTTGCATGTAATATTTTATTCATTCTGGAATAATCATAAAATAACTTAACAAAACATTTGTCTAGCTATGGACCATAACCAGAAAAATTATTGATGACCGGGTGTCATATACAATTTACACCCAAAGTTGACATAGCCATTTTCATGATAACAAATAATCCACCCTAAGGAAAATAAGGAGTGAAATGGTTTTCTATTGCCTTCTTCACTTAGCCAAACATACTGCTGAACATAAAGTACAGAAGAAGTTCTAGCGTTTTAATCACCTTCATTTTGTTCACTGCAGGAATTGGAAACTGTGAACATTTTCACTCTCAGAAAAAGCAATCCTGATCTGAGGAGTCGTTTTACCAGGTGCTTTACATTAATCACAGTAATAAATAGAATGCCAATCTTCGTTGCGCGAGTGGTAGCGTCTCGGCCTTTCATCCGGAGGTACCGGGTTTGAACTCCAGTCGGGTATGTCATTTTTCACACATGCTACAAATCATTTACCTCATCCTCTGAAGCAGTATCTGACGGTGGACCCGGAGGTTAAAAAAATGTAATAAATAGAATTAGACAAATAGTTTAGGACAACAAATTAGTACTAAGAAATCCTACACGAAATTTTATGGAAAGGAAACTATAATTTTTGTCAATTCGCACAGTCCTTTTCATAAGAAAATTTGTTGATTATTTCCTGGTATTTCATGGCCTTTAAAATCCAAAGTGAATTTTTTTTTTATTTATTATTTTCCTTTTATTGTATATCTCTAAAATCAAATATTATTTTTATCAGTTTTAGATCTTTTATTGGTACAACTGCGGAATCAACACCGCATGACTTTAAAGCAGGTTATGTCTGAGACAGCTGATTTTTGACAGAATAGTGCAATGGCTAGTCGTGGGTTATTTTTACTTGATGTTGTGATTAATAGGTAGATCCATTATTTACTTCTAGTACAATGGCTACACGAAGTTTAACGGACGTGTTTATTTTAATGAGAAACAATGCATCTCAAAGTAGACATATTTATTCGGAACAGGTAAGAAACGAAGATCCAAAATTTATCGTGATAAGAATTTCGATACACCAGCTTGTAGATTGTTATTCTGAAATGAACGCGACGTTTAAAATTAATAACAAATCTTATACGGGAAATTTGTGTTACGATTTTGTCTACTTTAAAGGCCTTATGCTTTTTTCTAATCAACCTATGGCAGTTTTTGTTTCGCCTTCGCTACGTTAATTCATTAATTATTTCTACTTTCTAAAGATTTAAAAAGCAATGATTCAAGAATTTATTTTAAAAAAACAAAATAACCTCGTTAGGAATGGTGCAAAATAATTATTTACTAAAAATCTGTAGAAAGTAGTAAATTTGTAGATGTAGCGCGATTGTAGATTGTGTATCGAAAGCTTATAATCATTTATTTTTAATTGATTTTCTATATTTTACTGATGAATTGTGGATTTATCTTTTCAATTAGGGAGTTTATGAAATATTGAAATTATAATAAATAAAATAATTCTTTCACTGCCAAAAAAAGTATTTATCCTAAAATTTCAAGGTATGTTTCCATCTGCATTACAAATTAAATAGTTTACAAAGTAAATTAATTATTACGTGATGAGGAAAGCAATATTGTCCAACTTGTGTTGCATACGTGCATATGCCTAAACTTTGTTAAACACATAGGAGCATTGTTTATTTGGCACAATTATGGGAGAAAAATGCAATTGTCCATTCCTGTTTTTGTGATCCACATATGCCAGTTTTAACTTTTGATTTAGAATTGTTTAGCTCTAATTACAACACAGATATGAAATATATAAGGTATGGGATACAACAGTAGATGATTCGTCTGTGCATTCAACCTTAGAGCTCTCATGTTTTAAAGAAAATATTATAGTGTAATAAAACTGCATTGATTTTATTAACATATGTTTATTATGGGAACCTTTATCCGTCAGGTATATGCCATTAATATCATAATATTCATTGCATACGTTAAGAGTACATGATAATGCCTGAGTACATGATGATATTTTTTTTTGTCTTCAATCATTTGGCTAGTTTGATGCAGCTCTCCAAGATTCCCTATCTAGTGCTAGTCATTTAATTTCGGTATACACCCTACAAATTGGGAAAATTTGCAAGCATTTTCAATTTTTTTTTTACCTTTCTTCACCCCTTTTCAAGATTGAATTTCAAAAAATCTAGGAATTGGTTTTTGGATATTTACATGAAAAATTACACATATCAAAAATCAAGTTGATGTTTTCATTTGTTGGCAAGAAATGAAAAAAAAAAATAGCTGGGTTTCAAAAAAAAATTCAAAATCCATTTTAACACGTTTAACTAAGAATCTCAAAAAATCTAGAAATTAGTTTTTAGATATTCACATGAAGATTAGACTCACCAAAAATCAACTTATATCTTGATTTATTATAGAGAAATTAAAAAAAAGTAGTAAATTTTATTTTTACTCCATGTTAACCCTTTAAACTTGGAATTTCAAAAAAACACTTTCTTAGTGTTTCTTTACACCATAAGAAGAACATGGAAACATGGGCGTTGATGAATAAGTCAGGACATGTTCTTTTATACGTTAAGATTTAAAGGATGTATGGGAAAATGTTAAATTTTCAGAAATAATTAATTAAATAAGTATTTCACTATGTAGCTGAGAAACACAACATAATACATTTTATTCATATCTAAAATAGTTATTGTTACATATGAAACTTAATAATTTATAGTTCATTAAATATAAATACTTTTAAAACCAGCCGATCTTGCTTTGTATACCCAAAAAATGTGAATTTGAATCCTTGTTTGGATTCTGATGCATATATTAAAAGGATAGTAAGTAGTATGCACAATTTTTAATAAATAGTTGAAGAAGTAAATAAAGATTTTGTAGTTACCCAGACAGAAATTTCATTGCAATCTGCATAGCTGTTCCTTATCTTCATCTGACAATACCACAAAGCTCTTTGCTAAGCAGATTGGGAACGTTATCATCATGTTGTCTACATTGTGGGAAACCATTGCCATGTTAGCAGCAGTATGAAAGCAAACATCAAATTCTGTCTGTTGAAGTTGGAAACGCATCTGGAACCATGCTATTGAAGCTACAGTATGAGGATGTGCAAGGTCAGCAGAAATTATTAGACATTACAGTTGTTAAATGGTAATTTATTTTTAAAGATGGATACTAATACTTTAATATTTTGAAAACCTAGAGAATGATTTTACATAAGTATTAAATTTTTAAAATAACATCAGTAATACAGGTCTAGAGTCTGCTTGTGAGTTATACTGTATGAGTTGTCACACTATCTTGTTGAACATACTAAGTGTAAATGAATGTATTGTGTTAATATTTTTGGATAATTCATTCAATATTGTAACATACACTGTTCACTTTTTGTTACCATTGTCATCAAAAAAGTAAGAATCCAAAATTCCAAATGATTTCACTCCACACCACATGTAACGTATTCACTGTGCAGAGGAGATTTATACTGTAAACATGGGTTTTGCTCTGCCCAATACTGAAATTCCATTCATTGATATACCTGGCTAAATGAAAGTGCCTGCATCTGGCATTATTAAGTTAGTTAGAAATTGTGGTTGTTGCTTATCATTTCTATAAACTTGTTGATAAAAAAAAATATCTTGTTTTGATAAAAAAAAATATCAGTTCTAACACTTCTATTTGACATGTGTAGTGCTTAGAATTTTGTGGTCTCTACTATATAACTACTCTTGTTCCATATTCTTTGGTTTGCTTTCATATTACAAACAGCCAGGATTCTCTTTTGGAATGCACAAACAGTCAATCTAAACATGTTCAAGTAATTTAAAATAGTCTGGCATTTTAGGACTTTTCATTATTGAAATGACATTTAAATTCATGTTATGTTAGTAGCTGAATCGCCATTTAAAAAACAAATTTATGGCAAACACAAAATGTTCATTCTACGAATGCTTGATTGTAACTAATAAAAGCTTTGGACTACTGTACGAATCTTTGAAGAAAGCAGCATCCTGTCTACTGAAATTTATTTTTAAGACAGATTTTAAATCGTTAATAAATTCTGCCATATCCATAATTTATCTTATCCACAGATATTCAGGTAGTTTGTACAGTTAAAATATAGTGAGGAAACTATGAATAAAGCACTGGATGTGCATATTTTATACATAATGAGAACTCATTTACAAAATAAGAGGAAGGATTTCAGATCATTGACAAACATCATCTGTGACAAACAAATGTTTGTCACAGATAATTTTGGTCTTAACAGCTAACAGTCCTATTCTAATTACTAATACTGTTTAATGTGTGTTTTGAGTACCTTTGTGATAGACATGACCATGTGTAGTATGCAAGAGACATCATTCAGACTATATAAATAAAAACTGTTGATAATGTTCAGCTTTTTTGTTTTATTCTATGATCATCTCATTTATAGTATAGATATATACTGCAATGCCTAATACACCATATCAGTTTATTCTTAAACTGGAAGTATTTTTTAAACATTTGGTTTAATAGGAGTATATATTGTTCATTCTATTTTCATATACAATATAACAACTACTTTACTTTATACTTTTATTTATAATTATAATATTCAGTTCCTCATTACTTCTATAGATTTATTTGAAATTTTCAGCATATGTCAGACTCTGTGGCACTTGTGTCAGAAACTGAATCTGGAATGGAATTGCGGTATTCAGATTCAAGACTTCCTGGCTGGGCTGATACTCTTGAAGAAACTCATTATGCTCTTTCAAGGTTAAAAGGTAAACTTGAAGAGTTGAGTAGACTTTATGACAAGCATTTGCTACGACCTACATTAGATGATTCCAGTGCAGAGGAACATCAGATTGAAATTCTAACTCAGGAAATCACTCGGGTTAGTCCTAAAAGTTACCGAATCTGTCATTGCCTGAAATTATATTTTTGATATTTTATTGTATAATACAGGTCACTGATCAGCTATGCTAAAGTATAAGCTGTAACAAAATTAACTTTTAATTTTATTGGTTGGTTGTATGAGACATGTTGATTTAAATTATCTTACTGATATAATTATTCTAATATTCCAACAGTGTAGTGATATGAAATATGTAATAAATATTACATTGTGGAAGCAAACACACGTAACTGAAAGTATTAAATGCTGGAACTGTTAAGAAAACAGTTTAATACTAGATAAGTGATTTATATTTCTTCTAACTATACTTGTGACTTTGTATGATTGTATGTTTAAAAGAGAAGCTGCTTTTAATATAATGGAAAGTTTCATTTTCCATAGAAATTCTCCCATTGACCTACAAATTCTCCCAAACTCTACAAATAATATCTTCATACCCCTCATTTCACTGACTCACCCCCTCAGTGAGTCAGTGAACATAATTAATGTCAGAGAAGAGATGACATAATTAATGTCAGAGAAGGAAACTCCAACTGTTCCTTCGTGTATTTCAGATGCTTTACATGTTTTTCAATCATAAGAAATAGAGTAAGATAGTTCCTGTAAAACAACAAATGTGTTATGTGATTAATAATTAATTATAATAAATTTTATGTAATTAATAAAAATATAGTCTTATCTGTATGAAGACAGATGGAATTGGGATAAGTTTTCTTAAACTAAGCCCAAGTTACTGTAGAGTAATGGAGAGCTACTGAAATTAAAACTTTTTTACTACAAACTGTTTTAATTTTTTTTTTTTATCTATTTTTAGTAGGATTCTTTGCTGATACATAATGTAATTTTTTTATAGTAAACCATTATTCAGTGCTGAAAAAATTCAATAACTGAGATGTTTAACTGTTTCAGCATGTTGTGATACTTAGAAGGTCTCGTAAAAACGGTTTTTAAATTTCAATCAAATCTAAAAAAATTTTCCATATTTGCGGCTATACCTGTATCACATTATTTATAACCTCCTTGTTAAAAAATTAAAACTCCTGTCAACACTTATGTTTCCATCATAGCCATATCAAATCGGTGTTATTTGTATTTGACCTAAGCTGTAAGTTTGTTTATAACTTATTAACTTAGGATTGTGATACAGGGGTGATATGATCGTGGTACAGGATTAAGGCTTAGGATCTTGATTGTATGAAATTTGGCATTTATCTATATCATATAGATTATATGGACCACCCACAGATTATACAAGCATAAGATTAGTTTTTAATTTTAAGATTCTTTGCCCCTAGGTATTTTTGTTTGATTTTAGATCCCCTCCCTTATTATTTTTGACCTAATACTAAGATCTAGGTAAACGTTTTTAAAAATAGAATAAAGCTAAGTTTTTTCCAAAAGCATATAATATTTTAGGATTTATATTTGTTCATTGTTATGTATAATCTAATTATGTGGATATTTTCATTTTTGAATTGGTTAAAAATATAAGAATTTTTTTTTTAAATATCGATTGTGGGTAAAATTCATTTATGATTTTTGATATTCAATATTCTGGTTGAACATGGCTTTTTAATTGTTGAGCTCAGAAATTTTGCCTCTAGCGCACAGAAAGAAGAGAAACCTATAAACTGACTTTATTTACTGTGTCAGTGAAAATATTTTATCAAAAACGATTTTTACAGTAAAGTTCATGTTCTTAAAAATACTTTATTTTAATAATACAGATTAATTTTGCATCTATATTTATACTGACTACAATAGTTTTTATTAAAACATGACATGTTCGTGGAAAATGAACATTGACATATTTTAATAAAGAATTATAACTTCATGGAAATAATTTGTTACTCAGTGTTTTTTTATCAAAGCATTATGAATCACATTATTATCGCTTATTCTTAATGATTAAAATAAACTCTTTATTTTATTTTCTCACCGTGGTCTTGATAACATTTTTTAATTTTTATTGTATTTGTTGTTGACTGTTTATTTATTAAATAAAATATAATGATGAACTACACAAGGTGTTCTGTATCTTTGGTGATGAGTTTGAAGTTTTAATAACTCATTGTGTGAGGACTATGAAATTTGTGAACTTTTATGTATAAAACTCATAAGCTACTACATTGTACAGCAAATTAATGTTTGTGTATAAATTAAACTATTTCAAACTAAATTTAAATTATTCATGAAAATAAATTTAAGATCAATAATAAATTTTTCATTTGCCTCATTCAGGATTAATCAGATTCTGATTAACACAGAAAAAAGTATTTGATAAATGTATATAAATCATTCTTTCAAATTAAAAAATGGGTTTTCCTATTTAGAATTATTGTTCAATGGTATGTTATTTTTTCTAGTTGCTGGACTGCTGACTAAAATCAAAGATAAGAATTAATGCAAAAATCTTATGATACTATGTAAATCATCTGTACAGTCTGATAAAATAAGATGTCTTTAATAGTGGATTTTAATAATTAGGAAAAATTTCTTTGGCATAATAAAATATCACATTGTTTTACGCAACTAAGTGCTCATATATACATATGAATTCAAAGAATACCTATCATCACTGTTGGCTATTAATTTTCAAGATCTTTTATATCTTTTTAAGTGCAATAAGTATTTAATATTTTTAAGTCCACTCTTTAAAGGACTTACATCCTTTTAGAGGATTTAGGTTCTTTTAAGTTTTAGAAGGTACTTCATCTGATGATCCACAGAACTAGGGTAAGGGGATTGATTATAAGCTTTTACTTACTTCCTGCATCAGTAACTATTTATGCATGTCAGCAGTTCAGCATGGTTTAAATCTAGATAAACAGATTTCCTCTGCATATTTTTGAAATTATTGGAAAGCCTTTCCCTTTTTTTCTAGAAGGTGGATGGATGCCTTAGTGGTGAAGGTAGGTGGTAGCCACCTTAGAAGGTGGATACTCAGCAAACATAAGAAGCATCTATACAAATTAGCCACACTTATTCTTGCTGCTATTTGTTTGTGAAGGACCTAGGATCTTCGTTTCTTCTTATTCCAGTGCATAGGGTACTAAACAATTTAGGCTCCTTGTAACAAACATACTTGACCTAGATAAAATATATTATTTGACCATATTTTAAGATGTAGTCAAATATGAACTTTTCTAACCCCTCTCAAGCTGGGTATTATTATATTATTTAAAGTAATGATTATATTATATTTTTTTTATTTGATTTGTTGTTGTATAACACCTTACATCCCAAAATATTATAGGCAACGTGTTGTAATCATATAAAAATTTGAATAAAATATATATAGCAACAATAAAATCAACATAAACATGGGAAAACCAAAAAAAGTAGCATAATATAAAAAATACAAAAAACAGCACGGTACACCAAACCCCTACAACTTTCTATTGGTAATTTGTTTAATAAAGATCAATACCATAATTGCTCTTGTCAGTCAAGAATTCTTTTATTATGTACCAACTTTTCTTCTGAAAAAATTTCAAAATATTTTGAAATTGTTGATGGAATCAATTTTTCATCTCAGAAATTCACAAACTCCCAAAACATTTTTTTACAGACCTTAGAATGTTTCAATATGAGCTCCGTTAATCGCTCTGCAAACATGCAGCTGATAATTGACTTCTACCCAGGTCCACTGGATCATCGCAGGCATAACTATGGCAATAGCAGCAATGATGTATTGTTTTTAACAAATCCCCATAGAAAAAGTCTAGGGGTGTCAAATCTGGGCTTCTCAGAGGCCAAAACACAGGACCAATCCACCATTCATTGACAACGCATCAAACACCTGGGCTAGGCCCTGTGCAGGAATGCACCATCTTGTTGAAACATTACAACATTACTTTATTGTTCAATTTGGTCAACTTGTGGGAAAACCTACAGTTTTATGCTCAACTGCTTTATTACTCGATTTGGACCATCCGGGGCACTTTTTCACTTCCATATTTAAACAATTTAATCACATAGCATTTAAACCATTTCTTTAGTTACAATGTTCAGAGCTGTACTTAAATATTCTGCCACATTTGAATGTGTTGGCTGAGTTAGTGTCAGATTAAAAGGTGTCCAGTTTAATATGCTGTCTATTATTATTGTCATAATCATTGTAATCCTGATTTTTGTTTAAATTATTCAATTTAGTTAGTTTGTTTCTAACTGTTTTTTTGCCATTAATTTAATTAATCACCTTTTTTTATTGATAGTGGTCAGTCCATGTTTCATTAAAAATTTCTTGGATATGAACAATAAATAGGAAGGAACATATTCTTGAATTAGCTGGCTGCCAAAGTATTACCAACTAATTCAAGGGAAAATATCTGTAGGATGTTTATTGACAATTTCTTAAAAAAGTCAGAACTTCCCAATTCAACCCATGAATTTTTTTAAGCCTGTCACCTGACCATATGCACTATAATGATTTTTTTATTGTATAATCAGTTGATTTTTTTTTAATGAAAAATTACAGTCTTTACAATTTAAAAAAAATAACTTATGCTCATCAGTAGCTGCCTACCTTGCATAAGTTGTAGGTTTCTTGCCTTTTATATTTTTGCAAACATTTTATTTCTACACATGACTTGTTATATAAAACACACTTTTAACAAAAATAGAAAGATTTAAATAAAATATGGACATAAAAATACAAAACAAACTTTAGGAAAACACATTAAAAATTAGATAATAGTAGTACTTACTATTTAAATTTTGAATTTTACATTTATATAATAGAAGATGTGATAGAAAAGTCTATTAGAATTAAACAAATTCTTTGTTAACGTTATCCAATTGGTTTTCAATGTTGATAGTAATTATTCTTAATATTCCAATTTTTTTATTTGAAAAGGTGAGTGGTTGTTCACTTTATTATTTTTTTCCAGATGTTTGGTACTACACACAGGCTTGTTCAACAGATAAGGCAGCAAAGCAGTTATGGTCAGACACAGTTAGAACAACAGCTATCAAAAAATGTTACCGCTTCACTTATCTCTTCTTTACAAGAACTTTCTACTACTTTCAGAAAACTACAAAACACATATTTAAAAAGTAAATTGTTTATTTTGTAATCCTATATATTTTATCCTGTTTATATTTTAGTAACGTGTAATGTTCCTGATTTGAATGTTCCCTACTAGAGAGACATTGTATACATAATGCATTGTTTCCAATATGATGGTATATATTAATTTGTTGCTTTACACTGTTTTTCCCATGCTGTGAAGTAAAAGATTGCTACTTTTCAGTCTTTCTTAAAACTGTAAAGCATTTGAAGAATGATTTGGACCCTTAGAAATTTGCTTCATCTGATATGATATTTGTTCATCATAAAAAGCCAGACCCTACAGTATATACAAAGAAAGTATCATTTGTAGTTTTGAATGTTACCCGCATTTCAGCAAATGCTGTTGTACAACAATATTGATGAAAATATTGATTTTTGTAAGTAATTATGTAAATGTGGTTTATCCACCAGCATATTTAAAAACAAATTGTCAGAATATTATATTCATTTCAGTGAAGTAGACAATGAGTTATGAAAGTGAAGCTTTTTAATCTTTGTGATTATTATGTCATTTTGAAGAATGATTGTTACGTTAGCATACAGTTATTTGGTAATGGCAGCTAACATGTGCTTACACAGATTTGTGTTAATATGTATTCTTTTCATTTATATGGAATTTATTTTATAATTATACCTCATTCTGTCCTCAAATTAATCATTAAGTTGTTTTGATTAAGATTGTGGATGTTCTCAATACATGACACAGCAATCTAGTTCATCTCTACAAGATTCTACAAATTCAGACAAGCTGAATCAGTGGTATCTGTAGAAAGGTGATTAAGTAGACAAGACACCTTTTACTTTTTTGTACAGTGTTGTAACCTTTGATGAGGCAAGGATTCACCAAGAAACAATCAATAAATTGCATTGAAAGTACTATCTCACCCCACCCCCACCCCACCCCATATATTCCTGACTTTGCCTAATCAGATTTCCACTAATTTCGTCAACTCAAGGAGAAGGGGCAACATGGTAAAAAGTTTAATGGAAATAATGATGTCGAAGAAGATTGGCTAAATTGGTCTGACATCAAAACAAAAGTTTCTTTGCAGCAAGCATAAAAAAAATAAAAATAAGCCGATTCAGAGATGAGACAGGTGTATTAATTTTGCTGAAGATTTTCTTGAAAAGTGAAAAAATTTCAAACTGAGTGTTTGAATATGATAGAAAGAATGTAAAAATTATGACTGAACAATACATTAAATTAGAAAAATTTAATGTTTTATTTTATTTAATTTAATGTTTAAAATTTAATATAAAATATCAGCTGATAAAGTAGACTAGCTGAATAAAAACAAATTTATTTGCCTTTACAAATGAATAAACAAGACAGTTTATGTATTTATAATTAATAACAACAAAAGGAGAACGAGTTCTAACATAACTTCCCATGAAAAAATCAAATTATTTCTTTATAAAATATTGAAAGTGAAAATATTACAAACAATAATGTTTGTAATAACATTAAGTTTAACCTATAAGAGTTTAAATTATGCATATCACTTAAATAAATAAATAAAAGTATATTAATTATACAAGTATTACATAACTAGTTTGAAACTGTATTCACATTCATTATTTTTATTGTACTGTGGATGTGGATGTTGTAATCATTAATTAATTATCATAATTATATAATGAATAGTAGTTATAGAACTCATGGATTTCTGAACTTGGTTTACCAAGCGTATTTTATATGTTTCTTTATCAGTGAATATATAAATTGTTCAAAATCAATGATCTGAACATTTCAATAAATTTTTTTGTGCATCTAATGGGAAGATGAATCCACTGGCGAGTATATAACTCACACCAATGACAAATTACTTTTAACTTCCAATCATATAGATCTAGGATTTCTTCTAATGTGTTGTTCATGGGTCTTCTGGGAAGATGTATCCAGTGACTAGCAACTCATTCCATTGACAACTTACATTACAATTAATTGTACCTACAATCTTATAGATCTAGGATTTCTTCTAATGTGTTGTTCATGGGTCTACTGGGAAGTTGTATCCAATGGCCGGTATAAAAGTCATGCCATAGACAATTTAATGTGTATATAAATTTAGTGTAATCTATACCTCAAATAAATCAGTCAATAAATAGTCTCTGGTGTCTTATTGCACCACAATAATAAATCAATATAAATAAATCTTGGGTAATTTATATCTCAAATAAACAAGTCAATTAATAAATCAATAAATGAAATATATAATGTATATGTATACGTTGTATGTATGTACATGCATGTAGTATATATGTGTGTATGTCTGTAGTATAGTAACTAGCCTGTTTAGGAGTGTTAAGAGCAATATGAATGTGAAATCACAATTAAATTAATATAAGTATGCAGATGAGTTATAATTAGTAATACAATATTTATGAGCATATAAATAATTAAATCAATCAGAGATTGGTAACAAGCATAATGTGTGCACAGGTCTTCTTAACTGACCATTAAAACACACTTAAATGACATGTCACCCTCACACGGACTAGTTATAAATACATTTTTCATATAGAATCCCCTTCTCGAGTTAGACAAAATTCTGCTTCTCTCCTTTCTACTGTTTTTAAGAATGCCATGTTTTATAACAAATGTTTCATTAAGAAAGATTAAAACATATTAGAAAGCAAATGTTATCTCCAATAGTTTAGGATTGAAAAGCGTTTACATTTGCATTATAAATTATTTTGCCACTCACATGATTTATGTGTCTCCTATATAACTGTTTAAAATCTGTGTAATTATTATGCTGTTATGGACCTCTTTAAAGGAAATTACAGGTATAGGCAACATACAGTCAAAGTTTTCACGTGTTTTGATTTTGTCTAGTGTTCAAATAAAACAAGCAAAAATAATTTTAATATCTTATTATTAATTCATAAATATAAAAATGGTTCAGATCAGTAATGGGTCATTTTCAAGTAATTACTTCTAAAATCAACAGCACTATCCTCGGAAATAACTACTGAAGACCTATAATTTATTTGAAAGCTTTATATTATAACTAATAATTTTATTTCCATTAAAAAATTTTACAGATGATAAAAGTTATTCTCTTGTAAATTCTATAGTTACAACTGCAGTCGTTGTGTTTTTACGTGAAAATTGCTTTAAGTAATCAGCTCTAATAATATTTAAAATTTCATACAATAATAAATTAAGATAAAGTAATAATAATCTTATTTAAAATTTTAATTATGTATCAGGTTTAATAATGTCTTTATCATAATGTTTTAGTGATAAATGTACAACTACAACATTACTCATAGATTTATCCTTCCGTAAATGCTGTTAGTATACACTACTGTCACTACATTTTTACTGCTTAGCAAAGTATTAAATTTGATATATGCTGTATATTTTGACTTTATGAGAAAGTCAAAATAATATTTTGATCTAAATAATAACTATGATTATTGTTATTTTTTATCTAAGTAATAACTATCATTCAAAATATTTTTTTTCCCCAACCATTTAAATTCATTAGAATTCAACTGTGCTCCATAATTAATTTTTGAGGCCTAATTTTTTTTTGTGATTTATGTAAGAAAATTTGCATTTTAATATAATCTTCATTGCAAAGAATACATAAGAAAAGAAATCATGAAAGATGTTCATTAAAATCTAAATAGCTTAATGTACAGTTTATTAATGTTTTATAGAATATCTATTACTAAGCACTGATTACATCCATCCAACTGAAATTATTAATTATAATTTAGTGAAGGATGATGACATTTGTTAACTATTCATTAGATAACAAAAATAAGATTATGATAGTCTCTAATTTTTCAAAACAGGAAGTACTTATGTTTGTCATAATAAAGTTAGCTAACTTCAAATACTGCACGTTTGCATAATAAAAAAAGCAGCTAGAATCCTTACAAATAGAAATCTGATGAAGAATTACTGAGAAATTCAGACATGAATGCTGGAATTTTTGTGTTACATATAAATCCATTTATTAATAACTTCAATAAACCAATTCAAAAAAATGTATATATTCATCCTTTGTTAAAATTTAACTTCATTCTTTACTCTTATCAATTTTTTATTGTTTTGGCCACTCTTTCAGTAACATTAAATATTTACCACCCATCAGTTTCAAAATGGCTGTTTGTAGAAACTGTTTTTAACCAATCAAAATATCAAAATTATTCAAAACACATCAGAGTATGTTAAATGTCAAATAAAAATGTTTCAAATGTTAAAATGAAAATGCTTGATAAATGGAATTATTTTTTATTTTGTGCATCAAAATAATGTTGTTTATATTTGATAACTGCAACTTTGAAAATACTTTAAAGCTGCAACCTTTGTGAAATTAATTAATTAATTTTCTTCTTCTATTTCCTCGCTAAATGATTTTCCTTCTCTACCTACTTCTTCTTTTTTATAATTATTCCACACATTAACAATTTTATTTTAAACAACTATCCATTTGCAACACTAATGTTAAATGCTTTCATTATCTCAAAGATTTTCTCTTATTTACTTATGTAGGCTAATCTTTGTTTAATATTTTTTTCTAAAACACTAATATCCCCTTCCAGCAATATTCTGTTTTGCATTTTCAATTAATTTTGTTTTTTATATGTGGGTGCAGAGATTGTTTTGAATTTTCATGAACCTATGAACCGATTTTAAATATTTGAGTGTTACTTTGATGTAATAAAGTCAAGATTATTAGATATAAAAAGATAAATATGAATTGTTATTGATAAATAATTACTGACTGAAAGCCAGTAAGTTAGAAATTAATGTGTGAAAAACTTTAAAAATATGCTCTAGAAGTAAAGAAATAAAAAAATTAAATGGTGAATTTTTATGTATTGATTGTTGAAAAGTGATCAAAAATAATTGTAAAGTTAAAAAACTGGGAAATTTTTTGCTGACTGTTTGAAATGAGTTACCATTATAATAAGTATATTTAACAGAGTTTAGAAAGAGTAAAAACATAGATGCATATTAATCCTATCTGGAGTATAATGTTACTGCTAATACAGTGGAGGAGAAATGGCTTCATAGGTTACCAGAAGCCACTTTGTTTCACTCATGTTGTTAATTCTGTATTTCTTTGTTTCCATATTTTATAAACATTATTTTTCAATACTCATACTTCATTTATGCAATTTATTATAGTATTTTTCAGTACGCTAGACCAGCAGTTTATATATATATATAAACTTATGAGTGATGTACAAGGCGCAGTTCAAAAGTAAGGGCTGATGAATTATAAATAGCAATTGGCAACATTGGTTGGTTTGCACATGCGCCAACACACATGCAGTAGGTTAAAGTGATCTGATGGGCATGTAATTGCCACATTCCTGTCAGTTCATTGTTGTTTGCTTTTGCGAGACAGTGTGGTAATAACAAACCCCACCAGTTGTGAAGTTCGTTCAGTGATTAGATTTCTAATTGCAGTGAGTGAAGGAAAAATGAGGCAATAGTGTTGAGTTTGAGGAAGACTTCTCAAATGTTCTCAACTAACAGAGAAGTGGCAGGCCTAGTGTCCGAACTGACGATCTTGTTGAATGTATGAACACAAAAGTAAGAGAAAATTGTTGCTTTATAATTAGCAACCTTTCTTTTGAAATCCCAAAAGTTTCAAAGACAATATTGTTGAGAATCGTGACTGACACTCCAGGTTGTGTGCACAATGGGTGCCAAAAATGTTGACAAGTGCTCACAAAAATCACTGAATTACATCTGCATTTGCTTTTCTCGACCACTTCAACAACAAGAGAGATACATTTTTCTCCATTCCATCACTGGTGATGAAACATTGGTTTTGTACATCAATGCTGAGACATAATAACAATCCACTGAGTGGCGTCATTTCGGTTCACCTAAACCAAAAGAACTGAAACAAGACCAGTTTCAAAGCAAATTCATGGCAACTGTATTCTGTAACCAGAAGGGTGTGCTTTTGATGATTTCAGGGAATCTGGAACACCCATCACATCACAAGTCTATTGTTAAACACCAAACTGCATCATGTCATTCGAAACTTACAACAGGGAATAATGAGATCAGGACTTGTTCTTCTTCATGATAACACATGACTGCATGCACAAGGGAGAATTTTTATCATCTCCTTACAGTCCTGATGTTGCGTCCAGTCTCTTCATCTCTTCATACACCTCAAAAACTGGCTTGCATCCCAATAATTTGAGGAAAGTGAAGAGTTAAAAATCGCAGTGCAAAAGTGGCTTCAATCCTAGGCAGCAGAATTTTATGCAGTGGGTTTGAAGAAGCTCGTTTCATGTTATCAAAAGTGTTTGGAATAAAATGGTGATTATATAGAAAAATAAAGTAAATATATAAGTATTTGAAACCATTAATAAATTTTTCATTTTTTCAATTGTTCTCATTTTGTTACCAATCAACCCTTCCTTTTGAACTGTGCCTATATATATATATATATATAATATATATTTACACTATAAATATATTATTTATATATAAATTATGTATATAATATAAATATTTCATGTTTACCTTCCCAATGCCTCAGTGAAGATCTAACCACGGATTAAGACAAGGAGTGGCTTTAAAAAAAGTCAAAGCAAATGTAAAATAATGAATGTGTTCAACAAAGTAACAATTATCAAACAGCATTTGATAATTGACAACATTTATTATCATAAAGTAAAATCACACAAGGCCTGAATTCAAGTTGCAGAAAAAATACTGTTGAATAGCTGTAAAGGAGAAATATTCCATGTTCAACAAATATGTTAAAAACTGTACTGCATGAATTAATGCAATTGAATATGCCTTGCTATAAATAGTACTACTTTGACAAAAATATTGGAGGATTACAGTCATATTAAATATGCCTCTGCACCATTCTGAACTCAGCCCAATTGATCTGATTTGGGCAAAAATAAAGTCAGGTAGAAGAAAAAATTGTCACATTTGCAAAATATAATTTTAAAAAAATGTTCCTAACTACCAGCTGAATGTTGGAAGAAGGCTGTGAACATGTGCTAAAAATAGAAAAGAATTATGAGAAAAAAATTTCACAACAGCTAACAGTAATATTGAAACTGAAGTGAGATATCAATAAATCTCTCATCAGACAGGAAGAGTGCAACGATATGGGTAGATTACACTGCAAATCAAAAAAAATTGCTCATCCTTTCTTCCTACTTTTCTTTTTTGTAAAATAAAGAAAGTCGCTGCCAAGTAATGGTGAGCTTGGAGTGGTGACGATTATTACCCACTGTAAAAACATGTTCCACACTCTTAGTAATCCCCCTTACCAAATAATTGTTCTATTTTTAACAAATGAATACAACAATTTTGAAATTAAATACAGTTTGCTAATTGTATACTGTACATTGTAAATGTAATAACAGATGACAAAATACTATCTGTTACTAATTACACTGTAGATATTGCGGGATGGTTATAACTTTAACTTAAATACTTACTGGAAAATGAATTATCCATTTAATTCCTCAGCTGAAATGCTCTCTTTGCTGCCATCACTATCTTCTGTGCAATCGTTATTAATATCACAGACACTGCATAAAGAGATAATGAAAGATTCTGTCAGACAATCTATTAACGATTTTTGGCTCAAACATTCGCCTTTGATTTTTTTTAACCTTTTCACAGTAAGGTTTCCAGTGTTCATCACTCAACAAATTCATTTTATCTTCACACAGTTTCTGCACTTCTGACATCTTAAACAGTGTTTTGCACCTCGCAACATGTCATTTTACCTGTGACCATACCATCTCAATTGGATTTAAATGATGATGGTAAGGGGAAGCTGCAAAACTTAATAACCACTTCTTTCTAACAATTCGTCAAATTGGTATTGATTTCTGTTACTTTTGTTTAACTTAATTAGTTCATACAATTGTGGTTTAAGCATTTGAACGAAAATGGAATATGATGTTTCTGTAGTCAAACAGTCATGTCTTATTTCTTGCTTGATTACAGTGGAAGTTTTTTAGAAAGGAGAAAAGGTATTATGATATGGAGCATTGTCAATAACTACTACAAACTCAGAAGGAAAGTTAGGAACTAATATTTCTTCAGCCTGTTTCAAATAATTTTTAGTATTCATCTATCATGGTAATCAATACTTTTTGATTTGGCTGTTCAAGTTAACATTGCAATTGGAATAAAGCCCATTTCACCTCCAACATGAATTATAATTAAGCGTTCATCTTTAGTTATTGATAAATGAAGTCCTACACCGCTATCATTAGCCCATGATTTTGCCGTTGAATGGATTATAAAACATAGGATTCATCTAAGTATATGATTCTGGGTTACATTTTCTAAAATCACAGACTGCCTGTAAATGTGAAATCTGTTTCTGTCTAATATGTTTTTCAACTAAAATTTTCCTTTCATTTTCTGTTTTATGCCACCTAAAACCTAATTTGTTTAAAATTCTTCTTAAACTAGTTTCACTTCCTTTAAAATTAATTTTAATTTTCAATCCTTTACAGAGTTTTTTAACTGTAGGCAGCTCCCCTAACTTTGAGTGAAATTCAGCCACAGTTCGCCTATCCACACCTTTATCAAAATCATCTAATCTGGTAACTGGTTTAGAAAATTTCATTTTCAGGGTGATGAATGAACATTCTGGCCCCTTGAATCGAAGAAGTTCTATTTTTTTATTCTCTTAGGCTTTGAACTGAGTCCTGGAAATGCCACAGGCAGCTGCAATTCTCTTTACATTTCTGTATAGCAATTAAATGCTAGTCATTTTTTAATTTTCGTACAGCTAAAGATTCTTTCTTCATGAAATCATACACAATGTTTACAGTTTCGTGTGTCTATCTTTGAAATTTTTTATCTTTTACAATAGACTTAAAGCCATAACTATTCTCTCTTAACAAACTACATTAAAAAGTTAGAACCATAAACCACAATAATCTTTTACAAAATATAGTATCATAAATTAATTACTATGTAACAAAATACATGAGGCAGAACCACAGAGCTGAACCTTTTATACATGGTAAAGCAAGTGAGAATCAAAAATAATTGTTTTGTATTTGAAACATGATGTTACTTTCTTATTATTGTAAACATACAAAAATACATTGCTTTCTGAACTACAGTTGCATCATATTTTTGCTACTAGGAGATGACTAATCATGGTGTACCAATGTTTCAGAGAACAATAGTACAGCAGTAACGTGCGGGCTGATCATCCAAGCTTGTTGTTACATGGCAGCTACTATAAAAATCTAAAAGTAATAAATAAATACAAAAAAAAAAATGTTTTTTTTATTGAATATAAAAAAATAAATACATAAATAAAAATATCATTAAGTAGATAATAAAGGGAAACAGACATGTTCACCATTCAATGTACTCGCATGCATGCAAGTAGCATGTGTTTGTATTGATAATCCTTGTCCTTCCCTGCCATTCCATCTTCATCTGAGCTTTCTAAACTTTGATGAGTAATTAGTATTTCAATTCCTGTTCAAAATTGTATAGATGAAATACTAGTGCATATCATTAGATGAGCTTTACAATATAAAAAATAAATTATGAAATTTAAATGTTGTATAAAGTAATAAAAAGTTCTTAATTTTTCGTCTCTCATTTAAGAACTTTTAACAATAGTAAAGGTAAATTTCCGAGTAAAGAAAATTAAAAAAGATTAAAACAGAAGGGTAAAATATCTGAAGTGAGTAATTACTGACTTCTTTGCATTCTTGATTTTTCTGAATATTGTTTGGCAAATTTTTATAAACTAAATAAACATAATATTTGCAAGGTTTTTAAAAACCATGCAATTGTTTTTAAAAAAAAAAATTCTATAAAAAGGCGTTCTTTTGAAAAAAAAAAATAGTTTCTAAATTTTTGTATCTTATCAGATTGTTTGAATTCAGAATTTTCAATTGTTTTTAAACTCTTTTTATGTAAATACTTATGATTAATCAATGTTTTTTAAAAATAAAAAAATTGCCTAACTTTTATGTACAAATTATAATGGGAACATTTTCCTGTTATTGATATTTGTTAAATGAATTACCTTGTACAGATTTGTGTCTCTATTTGTTAAAGAACTAATCTTCTAATAATTTTAGACTTAAAAGATTGTCTATAATAAGTCCAGTTATGATTATAGATAACACACAGTAACAGTAGAAGTTTATTTAAGAATATAATTAACATATGCATTTTTGAATACCAGGTAAAAAATTATGGCATATTTGTAGATAACATAGAATCTAAATAAGTAGATATACGACATATTAATAGTTAAATTCAAACACATGAAATAATGTTAAAGTAAATACATAAAGTATAAAAAAATTACTAAAAATAATTCGCAATTCAGATCCACTGTTGAGCACATATTTATGTACAATTTGCACAGGAGGTAGATAAACAGTTTTTGTTTTTTAAAATTTTTTTTTAATTAGTATTATTTTAAAATGAATCAAAAGAGTAGTACTGTTTCCATAAAATAATATATTTTTATTGTATTTTAAATAAATTGGTTGAAAGAATTTTCAGATGTTTCAATAATTTATTAAAAATTGCATTGGAAGCATATTAAGGCCCTTTCTGATAAGCCAAAGTATTGTGTTGAGTTATGCTAAAGCAGTTTCATTGTCTGGTTTGTAAAGGTGGATTTTGTTATTTTTTAAGAATAAGTGACTGTTAATTTAAGCAAAGATTGCACATTCATTAATATAAACATAAGTATAAGTTTACATATATATTTATATTAATTTTCTAAATTTAGGTCAGCATGAATCTTACTTTAAGATAGACATAAACTATCAGAGGTTGTAAAAGTAAAAAAACCATACTAATTAAATAAATTTGTTACTATATTGATACATATTATTTTATTATTTAATAAGATATAATTTTTTTTTTGAGTCATCAGTAATTCTAGTTTGTGCTTTTATCCATTCCTTTCTGTTTTATGCTAATTTTTAATCTCGGTATCTATATATTTATTATGTCAGTCCTTGTTATCCTGTATTGTGCTTATGCTCTATGATCATTTTAGTAAATCTGGATATCTTATCTATAGTCTGTTAATGTAGTTTACCTTCTTACATCATTCTAACACAGATTTCTCTCCCAACTTACTTTTCTTATTAAGGCCTTTTCATTTCATATTTAATCTTGCATACGCCAGTTTACTTTTGATGACTACCTTACTTTATCCATTCTTTATAATTTTACTACATAAATAACAGAATTCCACTACTTCTGGTATTTCATGACCCTATATCATTTCTTAATATTTAATTTCTTATTAAATATTTCTGTATGTCTTTTCTGTTGTAATTTATAACTTTTATACTTGAATTATGAATATGTTTTTGATGTTAACAGATTTGAATTCAAGAGAGGAACGTTCTCGCCAGTACTTTGATACAGTACTTGATTTGGACACAAGTGAGAAAACTGCAGCTGATCTTGAATGGGGTGGTTTAACAAGTGAAGCTGAAAATATTGACCGTCAGTTCAGTTTTTCAACAATGGGAGGCATAAGATGTCAGACACAGGCACAGCTGTTGCTGTTAGAAGAGGAAAACACACGTATGGCAGCACATCATGAAGCAGAAGTTCAAGGAATTGTAAAGTCAATTGTTGATCTCAATGAAATTTTTAAGGACCTCTCCCACATGGTTGTGGAGCAGGTATTATTTACTTATGTTTGATACATTTATACTGATTTATTATACGTACCTTACATCTTAGATTCCCATTTTGAATATTTTTAAGACTTAAATATTTATTTTGTATATTAGAGTTTGTACTTCATAAAAATCACCATCCTTGTGCTTCTGTTCTGTAGTCCTTATTTTTCATACTGCTGCATAAGATAATACCTACCATAACATCTATTGCATATAACATTTTTTTCTTTTGTAAAAGAAAAAAATGTTCTGTCATCCTCATCCTCATCCTTATCCTGTTTAAAAAGTTGACTTAATACCATCACCTCAGCATTTATATTGATTCCTAAGGCTAATTTAACATTATAGTAGCTAAGACTAACTGGATATGCCATTGGTTAGGTCTTTGTAATACAAGAGGCATCTGTATTTGCTGATTGACGTATAATCAATTTAGTAGCAATTATGGAACAGCTACTTTAATGGACTGGCAATAACTTCAACCTCTGTAATTCTATTTTATGAAGCAACCATTTCTATTGTATTGTTCAGACACACTATATTCCTTAACTTCATTCTGTTAGTTAAAGAGACTGCTAGAAATCATATCAGCATTTGTGAACGTTGCCCAAGGTTAAGCGACCATTGCATTTTCTGTACTTTCTTTTATTGGTTGGAAGCAGAGATGAAAGAGAGGTCCAGACCTCTGCTAACAAGTGGACTCATTGTCAGAATGGAACAACTGTTGTTGACCTCATTGACTACTATTACGTTTTGCTTAGCAACCAATCTTTTTTTATTTAGGCACATTGTACTTTTCAATGTATCCTTTGTAGCCTTCTTCAATCCTGACCAACAACCAAACTCGCTACCCTGTTACATTTTCAGTCATTTATCGTCACTGTGTTACAGGGACCCTCCTCAATCTTTGTTTGAGGATTTCAACACAAAATAATCTTTTGAAAAAGTACACCAACACAGTAAAAATTTTGCCAAAAAATGAAATTGTTCAGCTTTTCCGTAATCTACATTTTCCTTTGCTAGCGTTAAAACACTGTTAAGATTAGCTCATGCTATTATATAAGATAAGATCTAAAATAATATTCATACTATATAAATTTGGGTTGTATACATTCCCCTTGTAAAATGTCATTCTCTAGATGTAGGTTAACTGTTCAACTTCTGTTCAATGGTCATCCTTTTATTTTTGTTTTCTTAATTTTTTGTGGTTTAGTGTATATAAAATATTTTTTAATTAACATTTCCAAAAAGAAGTACCAAAATTATTTTTCTGTATTTAATATTTTACAAGTATTTGACATTTTATCAAATTTATATATAGAAGATCTGTTCATACAGTAATGTCATATATTTTATTGTGAAGTGACTGTACATTGCAGCATGCTCTATAAACTGCCAGGATCGATGGTGGAGTGTCAACTACCAAATGAGTGCTTGCTCAGTTGTCTCCGAACTCTCGGAGGTGAAAGATGGGTGATTTCATAAACCTTGTTTCGTGTCTTGTACGAGTCATGATGCAGGGCTCGCTGGAACAAAGATACATGATCAAGTTTTGTGTGAAACTTGGCAAGTTTGCAACAGAAATTTTTCCAATGATTCAACAGGCCTTCAGGGGTGAGTGTTTATGACAAAGGCAAGTCTACAGATGGCACAAGGCATTTTTGGATGGCTGTGAAGAGTTTGATGACAAAACCCGTGCTGGATGCCCATCAACCTCAAATGACGAAAATGTGACTCATGTGAAAGAACTTTTGCAAACAGACCGTCGAATGAGTGTTCATTTAATGGCCACATGTTAAATATTCTAAAAGCTATTATCTACAAGATTGTGACCAAGGATTTGCACATGAGAAAACCGCGCGTGAAGCTTGTCCCAATAATTTTGATCAATGACCAAAAATCTTGCCGAAGGGAAGTTTGTCAGGACATTTTGGAAATGTGTGAAAATGATCCTCACTTTTTGGACAATGTTATCACAGATGTTGAAACATGAATATTCCAGTACAACCCCGATACGAAGAAGCAAACTGCTGAGTGGCATACCTCAGCATCCCCTCGTCAAGAAGGCTAGAATAAGCAATTCAAAGATCAAGACCAAGCAAATTGTGTTTTTGACATCATCCACCGTGAGTTTGTATCTCCCAGACAACCATTAACTCTAAATTTTACATAGAAGTCCTTTATTTTTTTCATACTTGTGGACTTTGTGACATTACTTTTCGGACAGACCTTGTATGTAATTGTTACATTTTTAAAAATTAATTTTGTTATTTTTATAAAATAGTAATTTTAAGTTGCTGCATTTACTGTTTAACATGTAATAAAATTAGTTTTTCAAATGTTATAAAGATAAAAGCATAAATTATATGACTTATGTAATTTTTATACCTAACTCTCTTTGAAATAAATATTCAGTGTATTATCTACACTGAAATATTCAATCTTAACTACACTTGGGTTTTTTTTAATTTTCTTTGTGAATGTGACCTTTTTATTTCTTTATTGGCTTTTTTATTTCCTTCAACATTATACATTTCTTACATTCATGTACCCTTACATTTACTACTTTTAAACTAACTTGCATGAATATAAAAAAATTATATCTTTATTTTTAAGTTGTTTGCTTCAATTACTCAGATATCTTTTAATATATTTGTTATTAATATAATGACTTTATTTATATTCATATTTTATATAAAATTTCCTTGAGAGAAAAATTTAATTTTTTATTTACAAACTGTTTACTTTTGTGATAAATTGGTGATTTTTAAATTTATTGATCAATGGTATTTCAATTTTGAATTAAAATCTAAATTTATTTTTGTAATTATTTTTCAGTTTGTAAATTTTTGTTTCAGGGAACAGTACTTGATAGGATAGATTATAATGTGGAACAAACTCAAATGCAAGTATTTCAGGGATATCAGCAACTTCAAAAAGCTGATGCATATCAAAGAAAAAATCGTAAAATGATGTGTATTCTAATTTTAGCAGCTCTTACCATATTTTTAACATGTTTATTAATCATTGTAAAAACATAATTATAATAATTCATTTATTTGTAATGGATTATATTTATAAAGGGAAAGCACATGAATATGGAATTCATTTTACCATTCAGTTTACCATGATTGATGTCTGCTTGTAATGTTTATCAACATTTATGCTGTTGATGCTTTGAATTTGAGTCCTGTGCCGCGAGTTATGGTAATGTGATACATTGTTTTGAAATGAATGTTTACATGGCAAGTGATACTCACATATTCTGAATTACAGAGGTGGTATACAAGTTTAGGAAATGTTATCTGTTTATCAGTTTATTACATATATGATGTCTACATAAATATTTATATGATGTTAAATCTATTTTTTATAAAATTAGTGTTTATTAATGAGGGAAATAATGCTGGAAATTTAAATATTGAATCAAATGTATGTATGATTGTAATCTTAATGTTGAGGTGCATTCCTACCTTACATAATTAATGTTCAGTTATATTAAACAATTTACATCGCTAGCCATATTCAGGCTCTTTTCAGTCTGATTCATTGATATATGTAAAAGAAAACTTGTTTTATTTTTAATTTTTGCTCTAGTTACAAAAATATGCTATTATTAATTTTAATGATATCCATCTAATTTATTACATATTTTTATTACTGTTAAGGATGTTTTATTTTAAATATTTTCAGTATTTTTTTAAACATTTATATTGTATAAGTACAAAAATTAAAAATCTGAATAATAAAACATTAATTTGTTTTCCATGAAATAATATCCTAACTGATGTTTATTTAATTTATTTATTTTTTTAATATTATTTTTTAAAAACCTTTAAATTTGTTTAAAAATTGAATTAAATAGATTTGTAGTTCTTGTTATATATCAAAAATTAAAAGGAAAAATATAGACTGTGTATTTAATTTATACTTATGCATATCAGGACACCATATTGACCATTGTAGCCACTTTAACCTGTTGTAAAACAGACATTCCTAAGCGAATACTTGTTAGAAGTTATTCAATGATCTCGTATTTTTTAAAGTTGATTAAACCTTTAAAGCTATCAACTATCAAATGACTCACTTTCAATGTAAAGAATTCTTTCTCTTTCACTAGACATTTCGCAGTTAATTTGCAGCCCTTATTCAGTGGAGTTACCAATACCAGTGTTTTTAATGGCATCTGCCTTAAAAAGGTTAGAAAGCTCCTTTAGTGTGTAGTAGAATAATATGTTTGAGCTACACTGTGCTTGTACATTTAATTTTTTTTTTTTTTAATTCAGTGTTTGTAAATTTCTTATTATTCAGATTTGCTGAAATCTTATTTTTTATGTGCTTTATGTATAAACTGTGCGCGTAATGGTCATTGTCTTTGTTAGTATGTCTTGTGAGATGATGATAAAATTTTATTCTTCTGCGCTATGTAGTACCTATATATATTCTTTGTGTATATAAATCAATTGGTCCAATATTGTATTTAATGTAATCAGTGCAGTTTAGTTTGTATATATTGGGTTACTGTGTTTGGCAGTATGTTATTTACTTAATCTTGTATAAATTGTAGTTTTGAAAAGAACAGCAATTCTTATGTTGTAAATGTTAGCAATTTTATCTGTTTTAGTTGATGTACGCTACAATTATGTCTTGTCTGTCTCTATGTGTTTTTGATTTTGTATTGTTTTTTATGTAATATATAGGTCATTTTACATAGCATATGGGTTCTGTGTAGCATATATATCTGCTAGATGTTTTATTTAGTTCTTTATTGTAGTTGCTATTGTTGCGTGTTTGTGGCTTGATCGGGATATTAAGAGATTGACAATTGAAAATGTTTATATGTTTATTATTAGTTTAAGAACATAAGTAAAACAAGACAAATCTTTAATAATGACAATAGTAATAATAATAAATGACAATAATAAACAACTTACAATAATAATCATAATAATGACAAGATCAAACATAAATAATAATAATAAATGACATTAATAAACAAATAATCATAGTAATCACAATAATAGTAATAATAAACAGTGATTATTTACAAAACAGAATGTGAAGTAATCGTCAGGATTTATTTACAGGTTGTTAAATATTGAAAACCAGAATTCAGTCCCAATGACAAAAGACATTAGCATGACCTTTTATCTACACTTTTAACCACTAGTCTTATATTAACAACAATAGTAAGTAGATAAGACAAGTATAAAGTTCTTTTACTGCAAATGCCTTTGCTGTTCACAAACAAAACTATCCTAAAAATTTAATGAATGAAATTTTGTGCATTATCTCTTTCACTTACAGTATAACAGTAACTCACTGAACCATTTCTTGTTGTCGTGTACTGGAATTTCTTATGACATCACCCTAATCACGTTGAACTTATACACATTAGAGATTCGCTCTTCACTGATCTTCTCACAGAATACTCTCGCTTCAAGCTTGCATAACTCCTTGCTTAGAACTCTGTCACAGAACTCAAATCTCACAGAAGTGATTTCAACTTGTCTTCCCTAGTGTATTTATACTCCTGTCCTCTTGACCTGCAGGACCAGATCCCAGTTGACCGTGAGAACGATTGACTGAGCCCTTTCAGTTCCTCATGCATTCCTAACCAGGGTCCAGTAACTCTTCTCATGGAACATTATCTGTTTAGATGTATCTACAGGTAGTATTAAAAAGGACGATTGTTAAACGGACCTCTTAGCTTTACTAAAAGGGTCACTTTTAGTCCCTTCCTTGATTCCTCCCATTATATTTTCTACTATTTTCTTCTTAAGCAGGAATCCGTTACTCAGGTCTACCGGTTTTGTTACACTACAAATGCCAAATATTAAACAATGTAGTGTGTAAGAAAGTGGTTTGTATCGTTTGGGATACTTAAATGTGTTGTGGATAAGTGTGCGAGTTTCCTATGAATGTTAAAGATGTATTTGAATCTATCTTTGTTATGATGACTTCAAGAAAGTTAAGTGATTTTTTGGGTTCATATTCTGTTGTAAAATGTAAATTGGGATGCAATATTTGTTGATAGGTGTGATTAATGTATTTTTAAATTATCTTGTTTTTTTTTTTACATGAGTACGATGTTGTCAACATAGCAATGCCAGTGTAATATTCTTCTAAGTATTTCTCATTTTTTAATGTATGAGTGTTTTCAAACTAATATCAGTGTGTAACTGTATCATGTAATAAAAAAACATGCAGACAAAATATTTTACTAATATATTTCTGATGATATTTTTATTGTAAAATGACTTTAATTAAAGCAACTACTACCTTGGTATTACAAGTGTATTATCAATTAACTCTTAAAATATTAACAATTACAGTTAACTTCTTTTTTGTTTTAAATGAACCTTTGTTATATAAATGTGATTTTTATACTAAACTAACTAAAGAAAAAACTTATTGAAAAGCTTAATTTTATTAAGCTTCTCGGAATAATATTGCATTTACATGTAACGGGAATCCCTTAAAAATGTCCTTAGGGGAGAATATCCAAATTTTTCATTGTCTAAATTTGTTACTATCTTATAATTCAACTTTTCAGAATGTTTTTCCATGTTGAAAATATTTTGACTATAATCTTATTTAAATAAACTACAGCAAGAAGTTTGAAAAAGAAACCATCACAGATAAAAAAGGTTTTTTATATCCATATGTTTTTAGTATCTTTCTACATAATTAACATTAGTTTCCACAGAATATTTACATTGTGTCACCAATTTTCTTTCTCTAGATTTGAAATATCTGTTACCGTCATTATTGCTTTCAGTTTATTTTAATTTTCAAACCACTACATCTTATATTATTTCTACTTAGTTTAATGAATGGTCAAAAAATTGTAAATAAATGTAACATTTGTACTCCTTGAAATTAAACCGTACCTACGAAAACATTGATAAATAATTAAAATTAATATCATTAACAATAATAGAGAGAAAAAAAAATTTTAAGGAATTATAAGAGTCGCATAGATGATAAATTAGTGTTTACTTTCCCATGTTGAAGTTGAAAGTTTAAGGTCAGTTCAAACCAGCACATTCTAAAATGTAAATGATCTCAAAATTTGATTTGTCTCGCAGTTAAACTTTGGTTACTGGGTTCTAATTAACAGCAAAATCCAGGTATGTGGTATTTAACAAGCACCATACACACACACACACACACACACACACACACACACACAGTATTTACTTGTGTAATTCATACTTATAATTCACACACCTGAATTTTTAAACAATAATTTAAAAAAATAAAATTTCAACCAGATTTATTTTTAAAATCTTGAGAATGAATTCTCAGTCTTGTTGATATGTTACTACAAGCCTGTTTGAAGGATTCTTGGTAGTGGAAAAAGTAAGAGCAAGAATGGGTTAATCCCGAAAATGTAGTTATAAACATTCCTGTCTCCATCCTTACTGTTTATGGAATTTTTTTTCATTGATGGACAGCTACTACCTGGTGGGGTAGTAGTTGGCCTTGCAAGATTTTCTTTTTGTTATTGTGGGAACATGAATACCTACTGTTCACACAGTTGTACTGTTGTTTTCTTGATGTGTACCTGCAGTTGCCGTATTGCAACTGCACAATTCCTGAACTGATCAGATGCCTATTTTCTTTGACATACTAAACAATACCACCATTTGTGAAGAAGGTACTAAATGTATACCAGCAAACTACAGAGTGTAAAAAAGTAAGGTGAATTGTGATGCTTTCAATTATGCCCGATAGAACAAAACTAACACCTTATGTAATAAGAGGAAAACTATCCCGAAGCAAAATTTACCCAAAGGAATTCATATTCACATCCAGCAAAAAAGTTGGGTGGATGTAAATTTTTTAGTGAGTGGGGTGCACACCTTTTGAAATAGGTGACCTGGTACATTCCTTTGGAAGCCTTTTCTTCTTCTCTGAGACAGTTTTCAAAGTCATTTAGAGGATGATACAAATGACCTCTACTGAGATGAAGACAAATTTGCCATTATCTCCAGCAAACTTACATCAGTTTTGCAACCTTTAGATGTTTCCATCAACAAGCCAATTAAATAAAACCTGAAAAAGTTGTATGTAGAATGGATGACTGAAGGGGGACTCAGTTTGACACCAATACAGGACAGATAAGATGCTTGTTTATTGAACAGATGTACTCCTGGATAATGAAGACATGGGACATGGTGGATCAATGGTTAAATGTTTTTGAAACATCTTTCAAAACTCAATGAGTTTTTGAAAGATTGGAATTTTCAATGCGCTGGTGAGGACAATGCTTTGTGGTAGGCTGAGGAAAGTGTAGATGAATAGTGAATCAAAAGAGGACTATAGTTCTGAGGAAGAGAACAATGGTGCATAATGGACCACTAAGTTTCAATCAAATAAATTACAAACCTTTTTGAAATTGTTTCCTCACATAAATCGCACACCTACTTTTAGATAAATATCTTAAAAAAAGTGCGTGATTAATATGAACTTTTATGTGGTAAATTATATTCAAGCAGATATAATTTAATGTATTTATATTTAATTTATGATCATAAAGTATTCAAATTGTTAGTATAAGTCAAAATTGAACAACATAGGTTAACTGTAAATAACTGTTCATGCACCATGAGTTATGATATAATACTGCTCATCTGGTTTATTTCAAGTAGTGATTTATTCTTAAGATTTGCAAATCTGAAATCTTTTAATCATGTGAGTAAAAGCTGAGTGGTGATGTAGCATCAGATTTTTTCAAAAATTTGATGAAACATTCAAAGATACTTGCTTAAAGTTACAGACAGTCCATGGGTAGGGATTTTGAATGCAGGGGATGATTTGAAACCAAAACCTAACAATGTCTAGCTGAGATGTTACTGTTCTGTTTCAGAATGAGGATGTAGGTTGTCAGGAGGGATAGCTGCTTATTTAAATATTCTGCAATACTTCTACATGCTCTTGGATGCCCCATGCTTCTGTGGTGCATTGTAAAATACAGGCTCATCCAAAAAGAATGATGGGTTTCAGTAACTCAGATTAAGGCATTAGGAACATTTTGAGAAGTTATGTTGGTAACACTGAAAACCTCCCCTCAATAAGTTTAACAGCCATTTAAACCATTGCATCAGCCTCTGTATATTTCTGAGGTGCATTTTTTTGTTTTCTGTTCAAGTAAAAACACAGTGTGTGGCACTGCGAACTGAAATTTATTAGGTAGATTTCATAAGAAAGTTACCTATTGTAATGGGTACCATGATTCGACTTCCAGAAAATGTTGGCGTTTCACATCCCCCAGACCCCAAAACCATCATCAGTTCAAAAGTTTATATATATATATATATATATATATTTCACTTTCTTGTGGAATTTTCAATGTGCTGGTGAGGACAATTCTTTGTGGTAGACTGAGGAAAATGTTGATGAACAAAGTGAATCAGAAGGGGACTATAGTTCTGAGGAAGAGAACAATGATGCATAATGGACCACTAAGTTTCAATCAAATAAAATTACAAACCTTTGTGAAGAAATTGTTTCCTCACATATCACAATAATTGTCATAATTTTGCGCCAGTCACTTTCAAATTAGTACGTAAAATATAACGACCCAAAATCTCGGTCTAGTTAATGAGCAAAATCGGAGCATGGAGGTGGAATTGGGGGGCTTTTTTGAAAAAACAAACTATTGCTGTAACTTTCTTATTAAATAAAATAGCGAATTAGTTTAAAGTTCCTACTATTCTCTGAATTAGGGCAATCTATTTTTTTAGAGATAAGTGAGCTAAGCAGCACATTAATAAATACATGAAAAAGGTTGGAAGTTTTAATTTAGTAAATAATGGTGTAAATTAAAAATATTAATAAGCACCAAAACCTCTGACAATTAAATTCTTAAAGCAACTGAGTAAAAGATGTTACAACCCACTGATGAAAGATTGATTAATTTTATTCATAAAAGAAAAAAACAATAGCATTTATGATTTCTTTTAAAATAGATATAGGAATTTCATCACTACCAATTGAATGTTTTGTCTTCATTTGTAAAAAGTTTTAATTTCTTGTGTAATATTCATATGTCACCAATCATTTCTAATATTTGGTATGTATGTAATGGAGCATACAGCAATTGTAATGTTACAAATATAACTAATTAGTTTCAATTAAAACCAATCATCTTCAAAATTATTAATTTTTTATGCCCTTATTTTTTTAAAAATACCAGTTGACTTTATGCTAGTGCACTAACATTGGTAACATGAAAATCTTTACATAAATTAAGGATGCAAATTAGACACACTTGAATGATTTTAATTATTCAAACCCAAATATTTATAAAACAACACTAAATTAAAAAATATAATTTAAATCACATACATTTTTTGAACACACTATAAACAATAAAATCTCATTTCACATACCACTGCCATATTCTGTGACACCACAATACCCAGATGCCACAAGTGGCTAGAATTAAAGTCCAACCTACTCATCCAACCTTTGATGCAGTATTCTCCAACCAGCTTGTTAATCATTACAGGAACAGCCTAGATCTACTGATCCAGTAGGCATCAGAGCTCAGCACCTTTTCTCAGCCCTAAATATACAATTACTTCCAGTCCTAAATGTTGATCCATGTCATTACCCCCTTTGGCGAACTTCTCTCATTACTGCTGTAAAATTTGTCAGTATAATAAACAACAAATCTGATTATTTTGTGAAACAAATTTTATAATATTATAAATAGCCTTAATCCTGATACTACAGTCTAAAAACAGTAACACTGTTTGTTGTGGTTTGTTACAGAATGTACATGTTTGGTCTTCTCAGCATCACAGTATTTTTATTGCAGAGCTCTTTTCCTATTAATAAGGCCTTAAATATAATTTAGCCCAGCGTTTTAACATGCACTTGTTTTCTCTGATTCCATCAGTGCCTTACAGGCTATTAATGACGTGTACTGCAGACACCCTGCTGTGTATGAGATTCGGTGTGTTTTTTCGCAAATGACTCACCTTAATGCAACTGTCAGCTTCTGCTGGATCCCCAGCCATATTGGGATTTCAGGCAATGAACACACTGATAGTGTGGCAAAGGAGGCTTGTTTCCAGCCTCCTTTCACCAATTGCGTTGCTTCGAATAATCTTGTCTGTTTCCTGAAGAGGGTGGTTCATGATGAGTGGCAAAGTGATTTTATATGAGATATAAAATGTGATATATGTTTGTTTATTACAACAAATATATCGTGTCCAGGCGATGATAATGCGGAAGCATTTTTCACCCAGGAAAAATAAAAACTCTCTAAAGAAGCTTAGCATTAAAAGCTAGCTCAGAAACAGTAGTAAATTTTTATTCCTTTTACCTTAAAATACAGTGCACTGCAATTGGATGTAATGAATTTTGAATTCTGTTACTTTCAATTTTTATATACTTGCACTATCTATACTAGGCATTTTTGTTTGCACATAAATTTTCAAGAACTAATTTTTCTTTTGAGAAAATTTTGAACATGATATTTTAATTTTATGCTGTTTTTATAATTGTTATTTTATTACTGTTAAATTAGTAAATGCATGACATAAATTTATTATGTAACACAATTAAAAAGTTTTAAAAAATTAACTAGTTCATTTTATAATGGTGAAGGTAATGAAAAAGTGTGTATATCTGAGCTAGCTTTTTCTCTGTGTTATATTTTTTCAATGACTAAATTAATTTATATCCTGATCTTTAGTTTCTGAAGAAGCTTTTAGCACAGGTCAAAAACTAGTATAAGTAAAGTTTTTTATAAGCATTTTTGTTAAAAAGTGTTGTGTAGTTGATTTCTTAACACATGGTACATCATGGGCTTTAAAACTAAAAGATTCAATTACTTCTAAAAACTAAGTTTTTTGGTGTTCGTAAAAAGAAGGTTTTTAAGTGGATTAATTATTAATTGATTAGTAATTTTTCAAGCAACGATTATTAATGTGTTTTAAAAAATTAATATGAAAATGTATATGTGAATCCTTTTAGAGATCAGATGTTCAATCAGTCATTTATATATTAAAATAAAACTTCATGAAAACAAGCTGTGTTGTCTTGGTTGAGCTGCTTTGGGAAGTTCCAGTCCCTGAAATAGTCATCATTTTAAATGGCCAACTCAAAAAAGTAACTGTAGCAAATGTCACTGAAATAACAGTTACCTCAGCGTAGTCATAAAAAAATTACTTCACTTTCAACAAGTTTTATGTATAAAATAATGAGGATGGGAAGGTATTTTAGGTATTTTAATAATAATAACTATTTCTATTATTACAATGAAGTTTTTTAGCAGAGAAATTTTCCACAACCCATTGGTAAAACAAATGACAACACAATGAAACTCATACAAATAATCAAATAGATTTGGTCTTTGCAGCAGTGGCTGAAGAATGCTATTTAGCAAAAGATCTGAGTTTATCTAGTTCATTTAAAGTTTTAATAACTTTTGAAGTTAGTCCCAAAGTAAGTGCACTGATTTTTAATTAATTATGTATTGGACTTACTTGAAATTACAAGTTGTCTCCTTCAAAGTATGATCCTTGGGAAGTTACACAGCAGTTTCAACGTTTATTCCACTGTTCGTAGCAGTACCAGAAATCATTTCCCTTAAGTGTGTATAGCTCATCGTTACAGTTTTTCTTATGTTTTCCATCGTCCCAAAATGATGACCCTTCAACTACTTTTATTTCAACTTAGGAAAGAGGTAGAAATTGCACAGAGCTAGATCTGGGCTGTAGGGAGACTGTGGAAGTAGGGAATGTTTTTCTTTACCAGAAATTATAGAATTGAAAGCAAAGTGAACTGGCACATTATCATGGTGCAGCACCCAATCATATGTAATCATTCAAACACACTGGACCCATTTTCGAAGTCTTTCAAAGACATCCGTGTAATGGTTTGCTGGATTACTATCTTGCATAGTTTTTGATGGGACATAGGGGATTTAGAGAGTACCTTTATAGATTTGGACTTTACTACTCCCCATGTTATCCAGTTTGTAAGAGTATGGATGAGACAGTGTACCACGTTTTTTTCAGTTGTCTCAGATTCGAGAAATATAGGGGTGAAGCATTGCATGCAATAGGCAGAAGGGATATGTTTTCACCTGAGGAATGTGACTGATCATGCTTGAGAGTGCAAAGTAATTGGATGGCCGTAGCAATGTTGACCTGGAAGGTAATGCAGGTGCTCTACGCCTGTGAGGAGTTCCACAGGGGCAGGCAAAGAAGGGGTTGCCGGAGGGCATTTGGGAGGACAGGCTCTCGGCTGCACGCCTAGGGAGTCCCCCGTACGTGTAGAAGTCGTCTATAAGTAGTGGGTGTGATGAGATTGGGGTCACTCCTCTTTTGCGTCCAATGGTGGCCTGTAGTATGTTCTATGTCAATGACTGTGTGTGTTGTTGAGGGATGTGTCTATGATCTGATTATGTTTGTGTGTGCGTGGTGTGTTGTTGTTGTATGCTGATTAAGTTTTGATGAATGTGTTGTTGTTAAGGGGATGGATGTGACTTGTGATGTGTAGTTTGTGGTTATTATTAAGTTGTGTTGCATGTGTGGTGTGCTCTTGCCTTATGTGATCTTGTTCATGTGTGTGACTTTTTGAGTAGTGTTTGTGTGTGTGGGTGTTTTACCTCCTTCCTGATGAAATGTACACCAGCTGTACCAGGAAGGGAGTAGCCAGAGATGGAGGTTTAGTCAGTAGTGTGCAGGAATACAATACGCACCTAATATCATCTTGCGAAACCATTTAGTGAATCTGACACTGCTTCGGTTCCTCCACATCTAACAAAAAAAAAGACATCCTTGTAAAAGTCACTATTAACTGTGTCCTGGAGGTACAAATTCTTTGTGCCCAACACCACAGCTATCAAAAAAAAAAACAATCATTGTTTTCACCTTGGATCTGCTCATGCATGTTTTCTAAGGACAAGGAGAATTTTTTGTCTGGCATTCTGAACTTTGGCGTTTTAATCTCAGGATCATATTCAAACACCCAGAATTAATCCCCTGTTATTTCTTTATCCGAAAAATTTGACTCAATTTTGAGTCTTTCCATTAAACCCTGACAAATTTTCACCCAGTTTGTTTTTTGCTCCACAGACAGGTTTTTGGTACAAGTTTTGAACAAATCTTTTGCATGTGCAAATGATCTGTTAAAATTCCATAAACTGCATTTTAATCCAATCCCATTTTTTCTGTAACCATTCTTACCTTCAATTAGTAGTCTTTCACCATCACAGCTCACACCACTTACACATTTTCATTGTTTGTTGATGAGGTTGGTCTTCCAGAACGAGTGTTGTCTTCAACATTTTCTTGGCCCTCTTTGAAAGCTTTGTGCATAGTTCTTGATAGAGTGGCATCTCCATGAGCTTTGGTTAAAGAACCAAATGTTTCTGTGGCAGACTTGTTGAGTTTCACACAAAATTTGATAGCATAACATTGTTCAATATTCTTTCCATCACAAACATAACCAACTTATAAAACATGATCATACGTGAATAGCAGTAGGCTGTTACCTATTCGCTGTTATACATCAAGAATCTTTTTATTACCTGTTGGTCCATAGGAAAATCAGTACATTTACTTTGGGACAAACCTCCATACACTTTAATTAAAGTGTACTACATTCAATTTAAAACTATTTTATATAGCAATTTCTGTTAAGGGCAAATGATCAACACCCTTGAAGATAAATGAGGAAAATATCCTAATGGCAAAAAGTGCATAAGAGCCTAGAGTTTGTTCTTTATCCTGGAGCAAGTTTAGTGAAAGGTGACAGTAGCCCTTTCACTAACCATTGAAAGAACCAATTAATTGATAATCGATATGGCTTCAATTACAGTTGCTTAAAGCTTACTAGGGTTTGCATAGTACATGACTGAAATCAATGGTAAACTACTATTTATTCTGAAGAAATATAGTATTCTGAAATGTATTCTGTAGTATTAAAAAATGTATTTTCTGAAGAAATGTAGTTTTGATAACTAGCTTTACATTTAAAATTATATATTATTTTAAAGAAATTTAACAATTTCAAATTATTGGGTTAATATTCTGGAAGTAACATAATCTTTCCAGTTAGTCCTCAGAGTGCTATTCTACAGAAATATGAAATATTGGAATTATGATTCGTTGATTCAGAAATTCAATAAATTATATATTTTAAAATAAGAAATTGATAGGTTAGATACAGAACTTAATAGTGAGATTAGGTAGAAGGCAGATTATCAGAGGATTATGGAAATGAGTAAGATTTAACTAGATTATGAAAATTCTGGCATTGTAAAGTAGTAGTAAAAAAAGGTGTAAGCATCACAATGAGGGAATTATTTTTGTTAAGAAAGATTAAAGTCCAAAACAAGCACAATACTGTAAAACTATTTGCCATCCTCTTCAGAAAAATTTGGAGAAATAAGAAATCTATTAAGTATGTAAATGTAATAGTAATAATATTGTAGGCCTGGACTGTCATTATAGAAGAAGTAAAAAAGACACAACAGAAGACATATTCTGAAGCCCACAAATATAGGTATGTATCTAAATATCGTAAAAGCGTTAGGCAGAGATTTTGAAACTAATTTTATGGACATAAAAACTATTCAAGTGTATGACTGCAATTTAGATGTGTTTAGGTCAGGCCTAGAAGTTGCTACACAAATGATTTAGTAGAAAAAGACAGGAAAAGAAATTTAAAAAAGAAAGGTTAAGAGTTAATAGAAAGCATAAGATAAGGCTAAATTCAAACGGAAAAACTACAGACTCCCTACACTGAATGCACTACTTGTCTTTTTTCATGAAAACTGCTCCACTACCCTGAATACATTTAATTACTGATGTGAAAACTTTTAATTCTTATGATTAATTTCAGTTTAAGATAAGCAGTTTCTATGACAAAAATAAACATTTAATAAATATTATCATTTTATCCCTATATTAATTATGAAAGTAAGTATTTTCATTTAAAATTCGCCCAACATTAGTTAAGTACTAAATCTCAATTTTAAACAATTTATTGCATCCAGTTTAGGAGTTATCCTGTTCTAACCAAATTTCTGTGGCACATATGGGCTGCTTAGAAAATTTTGCATCACTAAAACTAATAATTGTAGTCAAAATATAGATTCAGAAAAGGTTTATAAAAATGTAGGTCCAACCACTGCTAACAAATTGGCTCACCCTTATTTTTGGTGACTGGTACATTAAAACACAGTAATACTTTCACAATACTAATATTGCGCATCCAGAAACGTTCTTGTTGATCTATTTTTATTGATCACAATTCTATAGATTTGCTGATTGACAAATAATGTTTATAATCAACACATAACTCAAAACTAAATCTCAAGTTACTCAATTGTCACACTTTAAGCAGTAGATATCAATTTCTTACACTCTAAATATGGCTAGCCAAAAACAAGTTATTCAGAATATTAATTGTACGAGTTCAAACTTGGCTGTAACTCATCAGTGTTGAAAGATTTTTATAGCATTTGGAACTTACTAAGAACTTGCTTGTACATGTTAATGAAGATAACATAACATCATATTTTCTTCAACTAGAAAAGAGATGGAAGTTAAGCAAATGGATGTCCCAGAGTTTCACACATGTGAGAATAAATGACAATGGCTCATAATATGCATTTCTTTTATCACCCTGTTAAAAAAATAAACTTTTATTCTAACAAATTTTAACATAAGAAATGGATCCAAAGTGACATGAGAATTGATCTTGAATCAGAAGAGGTTTTATCATTGGTTGTCTCCAAATGACTTAGCCACAAATACCAAAGGTGCAACTGATTGCAAGAAAACATTTACTATGTGTTTGATGGACTTACACAGGAATGATATTCATCACAAGTTTTTAGGAATGTAATAACTATCACTGTTACCATCTGTATTTAAAAAGAATTCAGGAAAACTTTTGAAAAAACGGCCACATTTTTAAACAGGAAAAAAGTTTTGTTTCTTCAGGATATCAGCTGGACTTCTCTGACAAAGACTCATGACAAAATAATAGAACTTGAATGGGAGATTATGTTCCATTCACCATATTTGCTAGACCTCTCGCACATTAATCTACACTTATTACTGATTAGATAATCATGCTTGATTTTGAAGTGGAGAGAACTAAGGTTCAAATCCTAGTAAAGGCAATTACTTTTATACATATTTCAATGCTAGATCATGGATACTGGCGTTCTTTGGTGGTTGAGTTTCAATTAACCACACATCTCAGGAATGGTCGACCTGAGACTGTACAAGACACATTCATACATATCATCCTCTGAAGTAATACCTTATGGTGAGTCCAGAGGCTAAACAGAAAAAAGAAAAGAAAGAAGCTAATCGTACTAGAAATTAGCAACTCAGTAATGGAATAATATAAAAAGAATGTCAAGATATTTTCCATGGTTAAGCAAAAGATTTTTTTTAATAAGTTATAAGAATTTATAACTTATTAAATAAACGATTGGGAGAAAATATGAAGGTTCATATTTTAATGAACAAATTTAGTCCAGAGTATTCTTCCCATGTATTATGGTACTTCTTTCTAAAAGCAATCTTGTCTATATCTCTGATGTTTACATCTTGGCTTCACTTCCTCATTTTTTCTATATATTGCATCTATATTATCTGTAATTTTTTCTATAACTAAAAAATATTTCCTTCAACTAATCTGACTTTTATCATTTTCTGTTTTCTGCATCTCTTATTTTTTTGTAGTTTAACATTCATCCATTAGTGCTAATAGATTTCTCAATATAATTGAAATAAAATGACAAAAAGTAGGCACATCCTTGAGATGTGAGATGATTTTACTAAGTTGGGTGTTGTAAATTGTGAGTCAGTGAAACAGAGTGCTGTTGTAGTCAAACAAATGAAGACAAAAATTAAATAACATTGTTAAAAAGTATAAACAACTTTCTATAAATTACGTGGAAAATTTTCTTGCAAAGGATCTTTCAACTAGTTATGCATGTCCTCTTTGGTGGTGTCACCAGTATAAAAATATGGTCATGCTGTTAATGGTATTCATCTAAAAAAAAAATTGGAATATCCCTTTAATACATAATATAATATGTTTCATAGAAATTGTTGATTTTGTCAAATTTTGTGCGTTTGCAAATTTCTAACTGTTCAGATGTGTTGAGCTCTTGGTTTTTATCTACTATGTGTAAAATTTACATGTTGGATGTCTTTGTGTGCATGTCATATGAGTTGATTTGATTCTCTTGTACAGCATAGAGCCTGTGTATGTTTTTGTATATACAGATGAATATGGACCCATGGTCTGTCCAGTATTTTATTTAGAGAAATCAATGTAGTTTAATTTGTATAATACTGAGTTGCTGTGTTTAACAGTGTTTTGTTAGTTTATTATATTATCTTGTAAGCAACTCGGCAACCTTCAGTCATGAAAATGTAATTTTCTATTATTATTAATTTTTAGAATTATGTGTTCTCTGTCCGTTATGTGCAGTTTTTTGTTTGATGGTCAGTTATTATTTAAGCTCAAAGCTTTTATGGTAATAAGATATACTACAAATATTTATATTTTAATTTTATATTTTATTATAATATTTATAACATTTTTAGTGCATAAGAAATGCCCAGTATCACTGGACTGGTTTTGCAAGCCTAGAAGTTTCTGATTGTTTACAAGCTTTAAATCTAAATAAGAGATTTTTTATTTAGATTCAAGGCTACAAGTGTTAGTGAGTACTTATTAAGTTCTACATGTTTAATTGTAGAGTTCTTCAGTATACTTGGTTTGTGTTAACAATATATTGCCTCTACTAATTCCACTGAAGAAGTTGCATAATTATTTTTGTAAGATTCTCTGGAAGAATAATTTTTGAGCAATTTGAAAGTAATTTATAATGTTTAATAATTTTTAACAGTGAAATATGTAAAAAATTTCACTGTTTCAACAAATCCGATTCAATTTGGTATTAAAATGTAAGAGTTTTGTGTATTATCTATTTCGTTTCTACAATGTCTAGTTTAGTGTCTGTTTAATTTTATATTATTAAGACATTTCTGACAATATGTTACTTTATGAATTATTTAGAAAATTTTAACTACTCATTTAAAATTACTGGGAAATTGGGTTTCCAGAACATCTTTTCGTAACTAATTATATGAATACTCTTTTAGATGACGTGTATGTTAGGTTGTTTTAATTTATAATTTGTTTTCAAGTTTCTCCATGACGTTCCACGAATATTATTTTGTGAACGTGTTTTTTGATTATGAGTAACATCTCCCACAACAGATGCTTATCTTTCAATAAAAAAAAAACTGTCAGCAGCCACTTCAGCTAAAACGACTGTGCAACGTCAGTAGTACTGGATACAGACGGACTAATGATGTATGAATAATGATATCATTCAATCAATCTGCTGTTTACAAAGTTATTAGTTAACTGCAACAATCTACAATAAGTCAAGAAAAGCCTGTTAAAAAACACAGTAAAAAGTAATATAGTTCGTTTTAAAAATTGTTCCATTGCTAATCCAGCCATTCAGAAGAGGTCATAATCCCCTCAAGAAGTTTATTTAATTAAAAAAAAATAACTATAATTGGTTGCTTGGCTTAAAAAAGTGATAGTTAATTCCACATTTAACAAAAATATACATTTAATTATTAGACAAATAAATTCTACATTAGGTCATTTTGTTTCTCTTTTTTTATTTCTTTGTTAAGAAATTGTTTCCTACTAATTTTATCTCTCGAAATGTATAATACGTCTGTGTAATTGTACCAGTACGTGAAGCATTTTTAATTTTATTATGTTGGTACTACTAAATCGTCTTGTGACTGTCTACGTTCTTATTTTGATATAGTGCGCCTGGCAGTTGCGCGGTATTGGATTGCTGGTTTTGATATGTGTTTTTATTAGCTAAGTTTTAAAGGTTGTTAACGGGTTTAATGGGCAATAATAATTCAAAGAAAAAACGTACGCGAAAGTGTAGGTTATCTGTCTGTGAAATCACACGAATTTCTGATGCTTTAGATGGTTCTTGTAGTGTCGATGTTTCTAAAGGTGTTAATATAGATGTTATCCAGGTTAGTATTATAAATCCAAATTTTTTTTAGTGGTTTGTGTTTTTGGATTAAGTTCGTAGTGTCATTCCACATTTAAATAAATCTTTGCTGTAGTAATTAAAACGCTCGTTTGCTATTGATTTCAAGGTTATGTGTGCCCTTGACATTATTTATTTATTAATACCAAAGTGCGAACTCTAGTTAACGTTTATGCATTAAATGTTAATGTATTTGATGAATATTTAAAACGGTCTGTGAGTAATATTGTCACTTACTATTAGGATCGATAATTCCCTATTGTTATTCTTTGATTTCTTTTCTTTTTTTTTGTTTTTAATAATGGCAAATAATTTGTGCCATTTTTTTTTTAGATTTTTATTTAATTATGAAAATTTTAATTTAATTTCCTCCCGAAGTTAGTAAACATTTAAAACAGATATAGTTATTCTTTAAAGATAGACTAGATTCAGTGATGTTTCACAACTTTTCTATAGGAACTGGTTTATTTAAGCTTTTGGTACAAAAACCTTTCTACTCAAAATGAAACTGTGATTATAGCTGTTGGCAGTGTACTCTTGCTTACCTTCCTTTATTTCCCAACTTTATTTTGAGATATTTCAAGCACTGTGGAATCAGCATATTGTAGTAATTTTTTTTGTACTAGTATGTTTTCCCCAGCACCCAATATAAGTATGTTTTCTGGTGTTAAATTTTGCCCATAGATTTGTTTTATATATTTTTACTCACTGAATTACCTCATCGATACAACTGTGGCTGAGCTGAAGTTCTATATATGCATAAGCATGTATTGTGCTTTGCAGTATTTAGTTGTAGGCTACTTGCTGTGTTACTAGAGTTACCCTATGATCATGATGTGGTTTTGGCTTAGATGCTTTGCAGAAGCATCTTATATTGTTTGGCTCTGAATTCATTTCATAAACTGAGCCCACCCTCCAACCTGCGGTATTGTATTGCATTCGTACTATGGTATAATACAAATTATATTGTGCAGTAATTTATCCCCTTCATGTCATTTAACAGTTACATGTTGTAATAGTTTGCTAATTACAAATTACTTGCAAATACAATATTTAAAGCTCTTTGTTAAGCGAGGAACAACTCAAGAATTTCATTCTTGGGTATTACCATTTAATGGTGGTAAAAGGTACAGTTTTACAGCCTATATTGTTTTTAAGCTCCCATTACAAGTATGTAGCTGTTTTATCATATTCTTATTGATGTCCAACATATTTATTGAACCTGGTTTTATTTTACCACCTTTATTAATGTGCTTGCCAAATGGTCAGTAATTTCTACTCCAAATATCATTTTTAACTTTCAAACAACCTGTGAAAATCAGGCTGCAACATTACCCTTCTCTCTTTTTTCTGTTTAGCCTCCAGAACCACGTTAAGGTATTACTTAATGGTATGAATAAGGATGATGTGTATGAATGTAAACATAATGTAGTCTTGCACAGTCTCAAGTCAGTTGTTCCTGAGATGTGAGATGTGTGGTTAATTGAAACCCAACCGCTAAAGAACACTGGTATCCATGATCTAGTATTCAAATCCATATAGAAGTAACTGCCTTTACTGAGATTTGAATTGTAGAACTCTACACCTCAAAATCAGCCGATTTGCAATGACAAGTTAACCACTAGACCAGCCCAGTGGGCTAACATTAACCTTCTGATATTACTTTTTCAATTTGTAAATAAGCTTTTATTCATTGTAATGGCATTATAACTTGCAATTTTTTAGTTACTCATATGTGACAATGCAAAAGTATGTTCTTCGTACGTATACAATGCCAGGCGACCACCATATTTTTACTTATGTTCATTTCTCTGTAGCAAAACTTGTTAGAGGTGAGTTCTTTTAATTAACAATAAACGAAGTGATGGTAGAGGTGAGTTCTTTTAATTAACAATAAATGAAATGAACTAAACTTTTAGTTACAACTTTCATACTTAATAGGCAAGGTAATAGTTAGAAGGCGTGACCGTTGTGGCCTGTTACTCTCTCTAAACTATTTTTATTATTCATTTTGGTACTTGTTGGTTATTTAGATACTACGTTATTTGTTTTGCATTGTGATTTTATCTGCATTATATATTTTTATTCATATATTATCTTAGATAATTATTATTTCATTAGAAATAAGCATTTCCAATTTTATTGTACATTAGTTTCCTGGCATTTAATATTTATGGTTAATTATGAGGTTACTGAGCGAAACTAGCGTTAGGTTATGTTGATATCATACGAAGTTCAGTACATGTTAACTAACCTTAACCTAAACCTAAAATCTTATCCTCTTTATCATTATCTTATTTCATTTAAGTTTACAAGTCAATTTTATAGCATTTAATAATTTAAATAATTATGGATATCAGTAAATGTTGAAAATTTGTAGTGGCACTTATACATGACAAACAGTGTGGCATCCAGTAATAAACAAGTACTTTTTTTACAGTTGTACCTATTGCACTTTCTCGTAAATGCTACACCTGTCTTTTCTTTTTCCTGTTTAACCTCCGGTAATTACCATTCAGATAATACTTAGAAGGATGAATGAGGTTGATATGTATGAGTGTAAATGAAGTGTAGTCTTGTACAGTCTCAGTTTGACCATTCCTGAGATGTGTGATTAATTAAAACCCAACCATCAAAGAACACTGGTATCCATGATCTAGTATTCAAATCCGTATAGAAACAACTGACTTTACTACGACTTGAACATTGGAACTCTTGACTTCCAAATCAGATGAATTGGGAAGATGCATTCACCACTAGACCAACCCGATGGGTTGTAAACGCCACACCGAAATATCATTTTATTACATAATGGTTCTAGCATTTATAATCAATGAGTAACACACTACATTCCTATAAAAAAATAAAAATTTTTATAAAACAGCTTCCTCAGGTGTCAGCACTGCATCTAGTGCCATTGTTCCACTTATTAATGCAAATAAACTTGTTGACGCTAGAAAATTCGAACAAGAAGGGATTTACGATTAAAAAACTGGAAGCAAAAGCACACATAAATTGAAAGATTAAATATATCATTTCTATACTTTCATATGCTTTACTTTCTATTACTTTAATACAATTTTTTTTTTAAAGGAGAAAGAAAGAAAATAGTACTAGTGATAATTACATCTGTCATTTCTACTGATGTAGGCAAGATTATGGAAATAAAAGTGGTTTTAAGCCTCATTCTTGATCAGGGTGAATGCAAATTCCAAATTTTTGCTAAGATTTAAATTCTATAATTTAAATGTAAGGCTCATACCTCTCCATCATATCAGTTGCAAGAATCGAATGGTTTAAGTTGACTTGAACTAGCTTCGTTGTAATGCTGTTTTCTGTCTGGTCCTCCCCCGGCTTCTGCTTACAGCATCACTACCCGCCCCCTTAGGGCATGCTACGCTCCCTGTGCGGTGCCCCTCGTCATCGTAGATCAGATACCTAGGAGGCCTAGAACAGTCGGCCGCCTGATGACCCTCCCCTCCGCTCTTAAAACAAGCACTGCACCTGTCAGCACCTCTACAATTTCTAGCTGTGTGTCCCACTTGAAAACACCTAAAAAATTTCAGAGGGACATCCACTATATCGACCCTACAAGACACCATGCCAATTTTAACCCTTCCTCTTTGGGCTGTCACCGTAGCCATAGAAGCTGGGAGTCAACATGTCGCCACTCTGGTTTCTCCGTAGTCAGATCTTGCCGTCAATTGCGTTTCGGACGGCAAGGCCTATTTCACTACTTCTCTGTGTCCCCTTCCAGGTTTCTTTCACATAGGGTCACCATCCTTAAATCTGCCAACCATAGTTATATTTCCAGAGTGATGAATTATTTCTGTTCTCACAATTAGGACAAGCTGCTTTGTCAACCTTAACAGGTAGAATTGTAGTCTGCAGTTCTTCTATAGAATGGTAAGCTCAAGAAGTAATTTTCATTTTTAGTAGTTTACTTAATACTTTAGGTTGCTGTCTTTTCTTTCCCATTCTGCAGCAACTAATGAATCATTTTAGCTGGAAGCAGTGTAGGCTTTAAAGGATCAAACCATAGTATTCTGATTAGCTTTCAAGGCCCAGTTAGGGTGTTTGAAATGAAGCTCGTCTTTTTAGAGGTGGAGGAACCTCATTTACAGGTCCATAAGCAGTGTCGGGCTCGCTAACAGCTTCCGTCATTTATAACCAAGGGCGTATGTATACCTGCGCACTACCGACTAAACTTCGACCCCTGGCTTCCACCTTTCCTGGAAATGCTTATAAAAACATTTCATCAGAAGAAAGTGGAATCGCCCGCACACACAGTCATAACAAACCAACAAATGTCACACACCTCACAAACAACACCATTGGAAGCAACACATACAGCACGTCAAATACAAACACCGACAGAAACATCGCACAAGAACTCTGCAGAAAACAGGACAAAGCTTCTAACATCCACAACACCCACGCGATACACACCCACACAGCAGTCAAGACGGAAATCTCAAATAGTCACACCACTTACCAGTGGTCACCATCAGACGCACGAGCAGAGTGTCCCCGGCCTCATGGCACCCAGGCGAGCTTCCACACATGCGGGTGACCCCTAGGCACTCAACCGCGCCCTCCGGCGCCATTCTTCTCTGATATCCTCACATTAATGCAGCTTCCTCATGACCGTCTTGACGAATCTTTCTACAGTCTTCCGCGGTGCCTCACCTTGTAATAAGGTTTCGTAGAGTATCTTCAGGGCAAAACATGTGCTCACGTCTCAGGATGCCGAACTACGCTCTACGGCGAATCGCGAGCACAGAAAGAATACATGTTGGGAGTCTCTTCCACTCGCACTCCGGAGAATTTTCAGATAGGTCGAGCCCGAATCTATACAAATAAGACCTGAATTCCCCATGACCCGCCAAGAATTGTGTTCTCAAAACTCAGCGTGCCATGGGTCCTCTGGCACCACCCCCTGATGTCCCCAATAAGGCGGTGGGTTCACCTACTCTTCGTGCCCGGTCCCACCGCTCCTGCCATGCTTGTGCGATTTATTTTTCTAGTTCTTCAGCAGAGCGCTTTCTTTATTCTAATGGGAGTGTTCTCAATCCTATAAATTTTAACTTTGACTTACCATATACAATAAAAAATCAAGAAATCCTATTGTCTTTCAGCAAATGTTTTACCAATTTCTCTCCAAGTCAAACCCAGACGCAGTAGTATACACAGGTGGGTTAAAACAAAATGACACCGTGGGATACCCTTTTTTTGCTAATGACAACAAAAGCAAATGGTATAGCAAATCCTCATTCCCAAAGGTATGAGGACCATCCACAATATATAGCACGTATAAGTAGGTGTTCGTATCCAGTGTTATCTACACCTTGTTAATTTTCACATACTTTCTGTTTTACAAACTCTTCCCTATTCATATCCTCCATGGAGAATCAGCACTATAAATTTTAATTTTGGCCTTACCATAAACAATAAAAAATCAACAGCTTTGTTTGTCTTTCAGCAAATATTTTACCAATTTCTCTCCAAGACAAACCCAGATGTAGTAGTATACACAGATGGATCAAAGCAGAATAATACAATTGGATGTGCATTTGTTATTAATGACAGAATCTTTATATTTCGCCTACCTAGTATTACAAGTTTCTTCATTGCTGAACTATGCGTCATCAATAAGGCTTTGAATATCATTAACCCAAAGTATCATAATTTCCTTATTTGTAGCGACTCGTGTAGTGAACTCCAAGCTTTAGAAGATTTGTACTGTGTACATCATATTTCCCAACACGGCTTGGAAGGGGGGGGGGGGGGTTTGCGAACGTCACCAGGCGGGTGTCTTCCCCTACGGGGTTGGGATGTGTGCATCATATTTTGATGACAGACTTCGATTCAAGGAGCACCTTCAGTGGAAGGTAATTGATGCCTTCTTTGGTGTTCGTAGAGTCATCCATCCCGATTGGGGTTGAATTACCGTACTGTACGCATTCTTTACAAAGGTGCCTGTGAGGCCATAATGTTGTACGCTGCGATCGTTTGGGTTCATCGTTTGTAATTCCAATGCTATAGGGACATGTTATTACGAGCCCAGCGTCTTCTGCTGATAGCTGTTGTCGGAGTTACAGAACTGTTCGAGAGAGGCAGTCTCTGTAATTGCCGTCATAAAAGCAATCGACACTCTAGCTACTGAACGTAGCGAGCGATATATTTCCCAGAAGCCTTCTTACTTCTGGGCGTTTGCGAGAAATAGAAGACCAAGGATTTGACTCTTGGCAGGTTAGGTGGAACGATTCTTCTACTAGTCGATACACGCACGGTATATTTCCAAATTTTAGGCAGTTGTGAGCAATTAGCTGGGTTTCTCCCAATCGGTACTCAACACAATTCCTCTCAGGATATGGTGCGTTTAGAGATAGTTTGGCTAGATTTGGTTTGGTTGAATCGGGCTTGTGCCCCGACTGTAGAGTCGGCGACACTATCGACCACGTGCTCTGTGTCTGTCCCGGGCACGAAGCTGAACGTACCAGAGTTGTCGGGGAACTAGAGAGAGTAAATTCCTTTCTTGATCTGCGAGTCAATTGAAAGACTCGCAGAGATTGGACTATTGCGGCTGGCTTCCTTCGTTTCCTCGCGCTTAGCAGGATTACTGAGGTAGTATAAGTAGAATAGAACCCCAGAGTGACTAGGGACCGCCTGGACAGCAGATTTGCTGGAGGTAGGCTTATTGGCATCGAGCCGCGGTTAGGTAGAATTTGTGGTGATTATTTTTGACTGTGTAGCTGTTGGCGAAACGGCGACTACACTGCCGAGGGCATGGGTTACCATGCAGCCGTGAGGTGGAGCGCCGTTTTAACGAGGGCAATTTTAAATGAACATACGACACTATCGGCAGGATGACTATCTGCACTGCCGAGGGCATGGATCCCATGCAGCCGTGAGGTGTAGCGGCATCTCGACGATGGTTGAAAGAAAGTAAATGTCACGCAGAACTCTGCAATGGAGCTGAGTGGGAGTAGGAGGTCTGTCCGCCTCTCCCTAGTGGCCCAGACCGGAGTCCTTAACTTAACCTAAGTTTGGGGTATGAACTAAAATGAGTTCACTAAGGAAGCTAGGAGTCACTCCGTTGTTGCGAGCAACATTGCTGGTGGTATGTTGTATTTTCTATTGCCTCGATCAAAGCGACATTTACAAATTGGCTCTGTAAAATGTAGAACTAGACGCGGGGTTCACACTTCCGCGAACTCGGTTAGCTAGTTTCGAGGGCAACGATGTAGGACATTTAAGATGTCCATATGAGACCTGCAGCGAAGGCAAAATCTGAGTTAAAAAAATCATCGATGTAAATGTCTACCGAGGCATTTACATCGGTGGCATCCCAACCGAGGCCTGGCTTATTACTGTGAGGTGTTAATCAGTTGATGGTCTATAAGACGACTCCCGTTAAAGCCCATCATGGCAAGTAACTATACGTGGTAGAGTTAGGTGTCTGATGTGTTCTACGAAAGCAATTCTATGAAGACTAGGGCTTAATTTACTGATGTGAATGTCTTTCGAGGCATTTGCATCATGGGGTCTCATCGAGGATGACTGTGGAATGTGATCAGTTCGAGGGCAAGAAGATGTCCTCCGATTAAGCCAGTAATGACTATGAACGGAGGCGGTGGATTGGCAACCTGACATGTCACAAGGCGACTGTTCTTCTCCCTCGAAGGAGGAATTGACATGTGTACATCATACCTAATGAGGCCTGGCTCTTAATACTTTGAGATGTAAAAAGTTAGAGTCAAAAGACGACCTCCGGTAAAGCCCATCAAAGCTAGGAACGGAGGGGATGGTGTGGCGACCGGATCGCCACAATGCGGTTGTCTTACTCTACGGGGGTTCATATTATCACCGAAATTTATATTAAAATCGCTCAGTTGAACCGTCGCAACACAAGTGAGTTTCTTCTGGATCCCTAGCCACGTGGGAATTCCGGGTAATGAACGAGCGAATCCGTTGCTAAAGACGCATGTAGTCAACCGCGTTTCACTACTTTTGTTACTGCTGCCGATTTCATTAATTCTGTAAAATTACAAGAATTACAGTTTGATTATGTTACTCTTCTTGTAGAAAAATTCGACGAGAGGGAGTGGTTCTCTGCCGATTGCGGTTAGGACATACCGGAGCTACCCACAGGTATGTCATCAGTTAACGCACCCCTCTGTATACAATGTAAATGCTGCTTGACTGTGTGCCATATCCTTGTGGATTGCATATGTTATGCAGTCTTACGTCGTAAATTTAAATTGCCAAGGAACATCGCCGAATCTTGGGCAACGGTAAGGAGGTTTTAAACCGGGTGTTATTTCTACGGAGTATCAATATTCTTCATAAAATTTAATATTGTTTTACCACGTGAAAACAAGAATCAATTTTTGATTTCATTTTTTTTTATCATTGTCGTATATTTTATTCTGTTGATTACGTTTTTTTATTATTATTTTAGTTTTAATGTTATTATTATAATTTTAACCTTAGCTTTAGCATTTTTGTTAACCTAGAAGCACTGAAATATAGAAATACAGTATAATAATGTAGAAATACAGAAGCACTGAAATATAGTATTTCTATATTTCAGTGCCTAGAAGGGGCCCTTCTACACTCCTCTCGAACTTCGTTAAATTTTATTTATGTCTATTTAAATTTTATGTTTGGCGACTGTTATATTAGTTTTAAGTGATAGTTTGGTTGTGATGTTAGTTGTTAAATTTTTGTTTTATTTTAATATCTTTGTTTTTAGTCTAGTTATAGTTTTTTTTTTTTTTTTTTTGTTATATTTGTTCCGGGCAATGATAACGCGAAAGCGGTTTTTCGCCCTCCAAAAAATTGAATTGGCCACTTTACTCCCAATTCAGACAAAATTATTCCGAGTGCACAAGTCACTTGAAAAAGCTGTTTAAATCCTCTTAATTACTCAAAAGAAATTGAGGAGGATAATGAAGTCATCATGTAGGGATAAAAATCCATTATTTAAAATAAGGGTTCGTTTGTTTGTTACACCCGCAGAAATCAACCTTTGTTAAAAAAAAAAAGTCTTATAATCCCCTTAATGAGTTAAGTTAGTGTGTACTGCACGATTCACGTATGTTACCGACGTTTTCTGATCTTCTACTAACGAAAATAATGAAAAACGTTCATATTAACATGCATCCGGAAACGTTCCATTAGCGAGTTACGGCTAGCGAAAGATTTCGTCCTGATTTCTGGGAAAAGAAGTGAAATAAAACCGTATTGTAATTCTAGGAACCCAAACTAGATGGTTTCTTATGGCTTTTGACCCGACGAATTGAATAAATTAGGTTCTAGAACCGTATCTGTAGTTTTCCTAATGTCAGACGTAAAACAGAAAAATTTGTTTCTTAAACACATTTTTTAGCCGCAGACTACCATTATTCTGCTATTTATAAAACATTATATTTATAAAATTAATTCTTCTTACTGCATTTGTTTTTCTCTCCGTTTTTAGTTATTTTGCAGAAATCTCTGCTTCAGAATCTTTTATTTTTAATTTAAAACTTGAAATTTTACCTTAACTCGCTATAATTTTAAATTTAAATTATGTTTCTAATTAAATTCTTTAAAAAACATGTATCGAAGACATATCTATAAAAGCTACAAATAGATCTCTATGTATTAAATGTAAAGCGGAAAATACATTGAAAAAATTAATTGTATAAAAAAACTAAATTAAATGAATTGAATGCTTCATAAAACACGTTGTATAGGCCGTAGGTTTTTAATAAATAGGCTGTATTGAAAAATTAGCATTTATTTTTCCTTAAGGAATACGATATTTAATGTAAAACAACATAGTTATTTAAAGTTTTATGATATTAATGCACTGTAATGTTTTATTTGCATTTAATTAAATTTCATTTTTGTTTCTTATTTTTATTGCACATATGTTATATTGCTATAAATGCACTTAGCTGTTACTTATTATTGTTGTGTGTATGTGTGCACGCACGCGCACTCCAGCGTGGTGAAATAGCGGGAATTAGTTTCACGTGTGATTTAATTGTTCCAAAAAAGCTTAATTCGATTAAAACTTAATTAATGAAACATTGATAGAATGTATTAAATTTCTATATTATGAGGAATAGAGACCTAATTGAAGAATACCGCTTGTATAGTATTTCCTTGAATCAATTTCTTTAATAGCGTTGCATTTAGAAAACTAAAAATAACTGTCGACATGTCTAATGCATACAGTCCAGCCAAACTATCTTAACGCTGTCTTTATGTGCTTTCAGCTTGTGTTAAAAAAAGAGCATTATGTGATTGTCGGCAGACATTTTTGCGGTTTGTTGTATATTATGTTTCACGTAGAATTACATTAATTAAAATCTGTTATTAGTTATGAAATCCTTGTTAAGATCTGTTTGCTGTAAAAAAATTTACCTACATTAAAACTGTATTATTTTCTTCACGGCTTTAAATCATTCGTTTTATTGTTAACAACAGTATTTAACGGGTTAAACATTACGTTTAGTTTTTCATTTAGATTTATGAAGAAGACTTTACAATAAAAAAAGGGAGGAAATACTCAAGGAAACAGTGCTGATAGAGTTATTTTATTAAACGAAGATCGCTTTTTTCGTAAATGAGCTGTTCGTAGTCAAATAAATAAAACATACTTCACGTTTTAAATACGTCTATTTTTCTATTTTGGATTGTTAACACGATGATTATTTATTTCTTTGTTCAGCCGGTAGAGACTAATAGGAATTCCAATGTTAAAATTAGTTCAAACTTTATATCGGTATTTTTAATTTTCTTTCAAAAATATTATAATTTTGTTTGCGTTACAATTTAACATGTATTTTGCTAATTACGTACTTTTGTATTTTAATATAATTTCATCGCGTAATGAAATGTTTTTAAAGAGCTTGTTTACCTACTATAAAATAAAATCTTGTTTCTTATACTGATAATTAATCTATTGATCATTCTAAACGCTAATCAGTTTTTCTTTCTTACATTGAATGATACGGTCAGTACAACAAAAAAAAAAAATAGATTTTATAATGTACGGGAACAGGATTATTAAAGTTGGCATCGACCATTAACATTTTATCCTTATTTCACACACTTCAATTACCGACTTTGTTCACTGGAGACGTTTCACGTGTTGTGAAACTATCAGGTTGTAAGTTGCAAGCGATGTAGTTTTCCATCTTATTTAGCAGCGGCACGAGTTCGGTTGTAATTTGTTGAAAAAAACCGCCGAATGTCGATTCGAATAAGGTTAATGGTGTACCGTAAATGAACTTCTTTATGTCATATTTTTGATGAGCGAAAATAGCTTGCTTTTCCACTCTACATTACCATTGGTCAACCTCACTACCCCACGCATACTCGATTCCATATGATGTCATGTCGCTTTTTGAAGCATTTAAGCCAATCTATTATTTGATGCTTGAATTCATTTTTCAGTCAATTAACAGGTTACTGATTCATGTATTTGCGTTTCGCTACAGTATTAATTAAAAACATTTAATGAGAAATGTTTGTTTATTGTAATAGTCTATTATTACTTTTTATCTTTAAGGTAGTTACCTTAAAGATAAATATATTATATATATATATATATATATATATATATATATATATATATATATATATATAATATATATATTATGTATATATATATATATATATATATATATATATAATATATATATTATGTATAAATATATATAATATTATATATTATAAATATTTCTTTAAGATATATCTATAAGATAAATTTATATTTCCACGCATTTAGTCGAAATCAGTTTTTTTTATATATGCCTGAAATTAAAGTATATGACGACCAGATCAGTTAAAATAACGAGGCTAAGTAAAAATGCATTTACAAAATTCAAATTCGAAAAAAATATTGAAAAGAAAAAACGACAAAATTTTAACATTTGCATTTGGTGAATCTCGAAAATGTTCTTCGTACATGAATCGAGAGCAATATATTATTTAACTACGTATTAATGATTAAGTAACGTATACTTTAGTTAAAATATCCGCTCTAATTATGTATAGATAAACACGAGAACCCAAAGTATTTTTTTCATATTTTTATTAATTTTTGTTTTCACTATTTTTCTTTCAATTTTTTATCTAGGATTAATTTCATTTTCAATTTTATCACTGCATTCTTGTATTGTATTTATGGTTCTGATTTATTTAATTTATGTATGTATGTATATATATATATATATATGTAATCTTGTCACTAGCTGAAATTTTAGTACTGCAAGACTTGTATCGTATAATTATTTCTTATATCCACTTGGAGATCCACACTTGACCATAATTCAAAAAATGGTTAGTTTATTATTTTACTCGTTGAAAAATAATGAATGGTAACCTCCAATACAGTTATTACAATTGGGGTACCTAGTTCCACAAGATTGTGTAATAATTGTTTATTTTTATATTTTTGTATTGTTTAGTTGTTTGTGTTCTAAGCTTATGTATTAAGAATTTATTACTGTAAATAATTTATTTTTATTTTCATTTGTAATCTGTTTATTTTGTGGAATAAAGATTATTATTATTATTATATTAGCCGAACTGCAACCGAACGTTATTTGATAACTGTCAGGCGCAATAATAATTACAATAGGTTTTATTTGTTTTAATTCTAGCGCAAAATTTTCTTTCATGACGGCATAACTAGATCAGGTGAAAAGCTGAAAGAATCTTACCGTCGATTAATTCTGTACTCGTAGGAAAAAAACGTGATGCACTGTTGTCAGATTGTGGTCGGCAAGGACGGAAAAGAATTATCTCCCATCTTTGTAACATTATTTTCAGTAATTCAGACTGTTTCTCAAATTCCTTTTTACTAAAGTGAACATTTTAAAGGAGTAACAAATCTTTCCGCTGCTGCGTTAGAAAAGTTGTTTCCGTTTCATTATGGGTCTTTTATACATAGTGAAGCGATTAAGACTTCGAATTCTTTCCATTTTAACGGTTTTCCATTTTGGGGTTTTCCAGAAAGATTTTAAATAGTTACTTTTAATTAGATTTTAGGACTATACCGTGATATTTAAGCTTTTATACTGATAACACTAATATTCCTTTCCCCTAATTAGGGTTACAACCTATTTTGAGGTATTTTAATCTTAAAATAAAACTTAGAATATCTTTTTTATTATGGTATGTGAATTAATCTAACATCACAAATTAGAAGCTGTAAATTATTTTAATTTCAAAGCAATACATTAGGAGCTTTTTATTTTCACGCGCTACATTTAATTTAAATGTTATTTTTGCTTTGTTGATAAGGTGTTTCTGCCTACAAACTATCAAAATGAGCATTATAATCAGAGATAAATATATCGTTTGATGTGATATCGTCAAAAGTATATAATGCAAAAAAAAATTGTTTAAATAAATTACTTAATTTAATCTTTAGCTAAACGAATTTAAACTTACAAGTGAAAAAAAAAACTAATGAAAATTGTTTGTGACAGAACTATTTGAAAATAAAAATTAAAAAAAAAAAAATGCTTGCGATAAAGATTTGAATTTTATAATAAAAAATTCTCTAAGTATAATAAAAATAAAAAAAAAACAGTTTTTAGATTAGCATCAATTATTCGATTTATTAATTTGATTAGGTAATTTTGAGATTACGAACAGAAATTTTTACCATCTCTAGAAAATACTCGAGTACTCATAAAATCTGTTGTTAATTTTTCTGATGCGGTTAATTTATAATAATTATTTAACAAAACATCGCTTTAAAAAATAATTAACATATATTCACAAAATATGCATAAAGTAATCCTTTAAAATAGTAAAGTAATTATGAATTATCTAATTTATGCATTAAAAAATAAAAATAAAAAAAGCAGAAAATTCAAGTTTACACTTTCACAATTTTAATGAGGATAATAATAAAAATAATAAAATGGAGTTTCATTAAATTAAAAAGAAATTATCTATTGGTATTTAATAAAATAATACAAGTTTGTAAGTTAGTATAACGTAAAAATTGTGTGAAATCCTATTTTTTCTCTAAATACGATAATTATAATCAAATTTGGTCACTTAAAAAATTATCTTAAAATTAGCGAATTTTTTCCATTTGTTTCTAGTACCTTCTGAAAATGTAAGGGAGAAAATATGAGAACTAAAGTGTTTTCTGTAATTTGGGAAATTACAAAGAATACCAAATAATTTGGGAAAAATACAAAACGTTTTTAAAATGTGTCTAATAAGTTTACTGGATATTAATTAAATTCAATTATGTGAAGTGTAAGTATTAGTAGTAAATTGTATAAAGAGTTAACTAAATTCAGTCGTATTATACAGGATAAAAAAAATATGCTTTTCAAAGAAAAAAGTGTATATGTGAGAATTATTTTTATAGATTGATATAATATACTTTTATTTTAGATGTTACCTGCCTTTACAGGTGTTTAGACAACGGCACCGGTTAGAATAATTGCAAGTAAATCAAGTATCGAGATATAATTCCTACCGAAGTAGGCGGTTTTACCATTAATATAATGTTACTTACCTCATCTTTGTTATTTTTTTAAGTCGTTAACGGCCAGATAATTGTACAGCTATTATATCTACGTTTAGGAAGCGAAAATTGTGCCATTAATACTTCGGGAAGATAATACAAAGAAAAATAATACAAATGACACTACTTGTTTATACTTGGGTAACAGTTTTTAAATTTTCTTTTGACAAGTTTTATGTTCTATTATACATTTACTTATGCTGTAAATCTACGTTACCTTATTATAAAGAAGCGTAGTTTATTTTGTTTGTTTGAGGCAGACTAAATACTTGGGACTACTGCCGAATGAAAAACATTTTCTGTTAATTCTGCCTCTGCTTGTTTCCTCTTTGATACCTATCCATAATAATAGGTTTAATTTTGTATAAGAAATTATTAAAAGTCTAATGAAAGTCGAGAAAAGCAGGAATCTCAACTTTACAATTTGATTTTCAGAGCGAATTTCATACAGATTAGGTAAAGGCTGGAGTTCTAGGAACCTGCTTTGGAACCTTTACGATTGGCATAGAAAAGGTTGAAAATATTCCATATTTATATATATATATATATATATATATATATATATATATATATATATTGTATATATGAATCTGTACTTTTCGAACAGTATTGCACGATGTTTAGAATTAAAACTACAAATCACGCGCAGAATGCCTAAAAGCCAGTGATGGCATACACAAAGCCGGCCGATACACGATACATACGGACACTTTGGATTAAATATGTATTTACTTTACTGCGAATTTACGAAATTAATGGTTAACGTTTAGTTTGTTTTAAGCCCTTTTGATCTTGTGTGAATTCAGTTTCTTAAGACTGTGACAAGACAAAGTAATAAAAAATAACATACATGGACATAAGGAAGTAATTTTTATTGCGATTGTGCACTTGTAAACAAGTGGTTGAATTAGAAACTGAAAATAAGATAATATTTTGAAGAAAAATTTCATGAAAGAAATTTTCATATTTACGTTTATGAATTTAACAAGACATCATTAGTTGTGCTGCATTACCGTTTGTCTCAGGTAAACAAACAAATTCTGCTTCTATAAAATAAAGTAGCGTAGATTTACAGTCTAAATAAATGTTTAATAGAACATTAGATTTGTTGAAAAATGTAAAAACTGTTATCTATTATTTTTACGAAGTATAGGCACAATTTTCCTTACGAGGGTAGTTGTGAAAGTTTTTGTTAGCTTTCGTATTTAATCTAAAAAATTCACTTTTGCGGTTTACTTCACCGTAACGATTACAAAATAACAAAGAAGTTACGATAATTTCTAAAACAAATTGTTTTAAAAACTACCTCGAACAAATGCATAGGTCAAATGCTGTTGATCATACTCAAAAACCAAAATTGAAATTTCGCATTCGGTTAGTATAAAAAATGTTATAAGAAAACTATGATTTTCTAGTTGTAACCTGTTTATATTTCTACATGCTTAGTCTAGTTCTGTGTTCTTTTTATGGATATCTGTATTTTGGGCAATGTATTATTATGCTATTGAGGGATTTCTTCTTATCCAATTGTTTCTCCCTTAAAATATTGGGTGTTCGCATTTAACTAGAAATTCATGCGTAGAGCACAAATTTACCTTTAGTAATAAATTTCGGCTTAGAAGTGCCGGTAAGTCCTATATCTGTGTAACCACAGATATAAGCATGTAAAGAAATTTTCATTTCGTAAAGGAAATTTTCATTTTTATGGTAATGAATTTCATTTTATGCTACTCGTATTTCATTTTATGTTATGTTAACGAACGCCAAAGCGGTTGTCTGAGATTTTTCAAACTGTTCTTAATATTAAATAAGAATTTCCAACGGTTCAGAAGATTTATTTACAAGAGGGGGTGGTCTTTATGTAATTGAAAGTCCAGCTAGTGTTTTTAAAAATATTTTTATTTTCGTCTCCTCGGAGTTCAGCACAGCTTTCTTATCGTTTAACGGTCGGTTAAAGACTTCAGTAGTAGTCGGTAGTTCGGCCTTTCAGTATATACTAATACTTAAAACGTAAAAACCCAAGTGCAGTAGACCCGGGTGTCCATTTTTACTCATTCTCTAGGACGAGAACAACGTAAAATTTCTTTTTTTTATGATAACCTTTTTTCGATGGCCCGATTCTAACGGCCTTCGGTAAATTTTAACAAAACCTATTTATCAATTCTCATTTTAAATTGTGCATTTAAAAAAAATGAAATTATTATCCCTATAAAACCGAGTGCAAAAAAAATCACTGAACGACTCTACAACGCTGTAAAATATAGATCACAGTAACAGAACAGAACTGAGTCTAGCCGTGTAATGAATCGGTGCTACAGGTGTCATAATCATGTTAGGCTACTGTACATCCTCTTTGTTACCCCTGTTATTTTTTTCTGATTTTCAAATTTATACGTTCAGTACAAGTAAAAAAACTAAATAGTTTCTAGCCCTCAGACTCAAGCCCCTAGCCCATCACTTTAGAAAAAGCATTGCTAATATAATCAAACCAGTGTTTAGAATGATAAACACATTTTCGTTCTGGAACAAAAAACTAAGTACTGTTACAGGTCATCCTATTCTGTGTTCCCAAATAGTTGAGATCTCCCTGGCATTAAACTGATAAAAGTTAAGATTTTGTGGTAACCGAACTGTTGTTTTTAAGGGGGGAGTCTACCCAAAATTCTGTTTTCTTTAGAACTGGGAATAGGTGGTTTATATTTGATCAGTTTATTTAGTTTATATCTCTGCCGTCTACAGAGGAGTAGGGCGCTGGATAGAAATGACGTAGAAGAGCTGACCCAACAGCTCCGAGAGTCTTCGAAAAAGCTGAGGCGAGAGACTTGGAGAGCGAAGAGTGAGTCGTGGAAGCGTCTCCTTGACCAGCTGCAAGAAGATCCTTGTCACCAAAAAGCTGGGAAGGAGACTGCCAGTCATCCCAGGAGACCATATCAACGGAATAGTGGAATCACTCTTCCCCAGACTACCGGCCGTCGAGTGGCAGACGACGCCAATAGGAGAGCCAAGGCGAATCTCGCTTCAGGAGCTGGAGGGAGCAGCGGCAGCGCTCAACCCCAAGAAAAGTCCGAGACCGGATAGAATTCCAGGGGAGGTGGCAAAGATGGTGGTGGGGGCATTCCCGTGGACGGTGCTGGATTGTTTTAACCAGGCCTTTACGCGGGGTGCTTTCCCATCATGCTGGAAGAAGGCACGCTTGGTACTTCTACACAAGCCGGGAAGGAATCCAGACCAGCCAGGATCTTTCCGTCCAGTGTGCTTACTCAGTACACTGGGCAAGATGTATGAACATGTCGTGGAAACGCGGCTCTTGGCAGAGGTACAGGAGCAAGGAGGACTCTCCCCTCGTCAATTTGGATTCCGGAAGGGCATGTCAGCGGTCCACGCAATTCGTGAGGTGATGTACTCTGTCGACGCAGCAGCAAATGGTACGTGGCGGACAAGAGCGATTCCGGCCTTGATACTGTTGGATGTCCGGAACGCCTTCAACAGCCTACTATGGGAGGTCATCGGGCAGGCGTTGAGGGCGAAAGGAGTCTCCGGACAACTTCAAGCGATCATTAGTAACTACTTAAGTGACAGGGAAGTGTGCACGTTCACGGATACTGGCGAACGGGTGTTTCAGATGCAAGCGGGGGTCCCGCAAGGCTCTGTGCTGGGCCCTCTCTTGTGGAATATCACATATGATGGAGTTCTTTGCCAGGCTTATCCGGAGGGGGTTGAAGTCTTCGGATTCGCCGACGACCTGGCCTTACTGATCAAAGGAAGGGACGAGAGGCTGGTGGAGGCCAATGGAAACATTGCCTTAGCATTGGTGCACCATTGGATGGTGACTCACGGTCTGCAAATAGCACCAGAAAAGTAGGTGCTGGTGCTTGCAGGTCGACGCCAGCTAAGGGAAATGCGCTTCACCATCGGTGGTGCAGAGATAAGCCAAGTCTCGAGGGCCAAATACCTCGGGGTCTGGATGGACAAGCGCCGTTCATTCGGACCTCATGTAGAGGAAGCAATAAAGAAGGCAGAACAACAGCTGAGGGCTATCTCGAGGCTGATGGCAAACACAGTAGGGCCACGAGAGAAACGTCGACGAGTCATAGCTGCAACCGTGACATCAGTCCTATTGTATGCGGCCCCTGCATGGAATAGGGCAGTGGCGGTTCAGAAGTATAGGAGGAAGCTGGAGGCCACTCATAGGAGGCTGCTTCTGCGGGTGACATGTGCCTACAAGACGGTCTCCTATGACGCGATCTGCATCATTGCGGGAACGCCGCCAATAGACCTATTGGTTGAGGAACGATGCTTGCGGTTTGAAGGCGTAAACAAAGAGAATGTAAGGGCGCAGATCATGGCCATCTGGCAGCAACGGTGGGAGGCGAGCGAGGTAGGACCATGCGTCTGATTCCGGACGTGAGTGCTTGGGTGGGACATAAGCATGGTGAAGTTGGATACTGCATCACTCATTTACTTTCGGGCCATGGGAACTTTGATAGCTATCTGCATCGCTTCAAGAGGAGGAGAACGGCGAGTTGCAGGTACTGTGCGACAGCTGACACAGCCGAACACACCTGGTTCGACTGTGTCAGGTGGGAGAACGAGAGACGTCCGATTCCGGTGGCCTTAACACCAGATAACGTCGTCGGACACATGCTCCAGAGTGAGAATGTATGGAGGGAGGTAGAGAGAGTGGCTCGTCTCGTACTAACAGCGAAGAGGCAGGAGGAATCCCCTTGAGGTGCACACGGCCCTCGATGTCAAAAGAGGCGTTGAAATGTGTTTACTTAGTTGTTGTTGGATTATGCTGCCGGATATACCTATGGGAGTGGGGGATATTTTGTGCGGTGCTCTACCGCTGATGGCGAAGGAGGCATGGCGCAACAAGTAATGAGGGGTCATGGGAATGCGTGGGGGATCGAGGACAGGTACAAGTCCATCTTGATGCGTGTAGGGGCCAGGGAGGCAGCCTCTATGCCTAGGGTGTTCAGGCCTACTCACGCGCAAGAGTGGGTGGGTCGGAGCTCCCCGATGATGGCATGGGGGACCCTCGAGGTGTGCATGGGGAGGACGCGTAACTGTGAAGGGCAAACGAAATGTGTGTCTTCATCAGTACAATAGGAACTGGAAGGGTGCTCTCCTGCGGAGAAAAATTCTGATCACTGGAAGAGGTGATTAGTATGTTTTCGAGGAGGCACGAGAACCCCCGATGGGATGTCTCAGTTCGGACGAGCTAGGGAGGGCAGACTGCGCTGCCATGAAACCCTGAGGTGACTGTGTTAAGCTTTTTAGCGTGGGCTGGTCGTCTTGGGGGAGTTTAAGAAAATAGTTTATTTAGATTACTGTGAAGAGTATTTTTCAAAATTTTCAGATTATTACATTTATTCAACCCCTGAAATAGGGATTGGGGTGAAGAAACAGTCTTTGACAAGAATAAATGTATCTCATTTTGACTAAAGATAAAAGCTTAGAAAAACACCAAAATAAAGAGAAAATAAGTGTCTAGTGCCTTGTGTACACACAAAATTACATCTTGTAGAATTTTTGTTACAAAGTTTTTAAACAAAAAAATCATAATTTTAATTTCAGCCACCCCTCTCATAATTGTATGTACAAGAGGATTATCACATGTATAACATGCATCTAAACAAACACTTTCTGTACAATTTAAAAAAGAATTCATGCAGTTATCTCAATTATAACCAAAGTTATGATTTTTTTTGTCTTAACAAAATAGAGAAATTAAAGTTTTCGGAAAACAGAGATTAAAGATTGCAATCTACCATAGTACCTGGCGATTGTATTGCATGGTTTTAGTAGTCTCTTATGAGCTTCAAAGTTGCACAACCTGTAGGATAAATTGTGAACTAAATAGAATAATGAACGTGGTTTAAAATGGCAAAAATTCATATTTCCTTCATCTTTGATTCGTGAGATACAAGCTATTGAATTTTGTATTTTTCACAGAGAAAATAAAAAATATTGGCATGGAAACAGGCTTATATTTTATATATATTTTTTTATCAATGGGAAAAGAAATAATTACACAGTTAAAAAGAGCACATTCCATAGAATAAATGACAAAAAATATTTTACAAAATATTTTTTACTGTATCAAGGGTAGACTCCTCCTTGGAAAAACAAGAAAATCAATGATTTTCAAAAGATTCAGCCATCTTACACATCCAGACCTTGTAAAAATTCAATAATGTACATCAAAAAAAATTTCTTCTCAAGGTGTGCTACCTGCCATTATTTAAAATGTTTCAAAATATCTTACCTTCAAGTATGAACAAGAAACGTAATGGTCACTAGGAGGTATACACTCCTTTTTTCTTAACCTATTGGGTGTTTCCTTTCCATTTTAAAGTATGAAAATGAAAATATGATATTCAGAACATTGAAAATAGAATAAATGTCTTTTTATTTTTAATCCCATACTTATTTTTATATATGTGATTTCAAAATTCTCATTTTAAAATTTTGGCGGCCTACAGTTCTGTTTTCTCCTGAATACTATTTTTCATATTAATATAATATTCTGATTACAGTTTAATAATCTGAGCCAAAATGCAAACATTTTATTTGTGGAGGAAATAATAGTGCATTATATTATTTAAGAGTAAATGCTATAATAAAACTATTATCTTCTGCAGACATACTCTGGTTCTATCTTTCTCGTAAGAAATAATAGAAATTGTAGGGAAAATTATTAGAAAATTCTTATTACTTTAAAAATTGCTTTCCATGAATAATACACTATTATGCAAGTACATTGCATATAATAAAACAAACTATTATAAATGTAAATATTCTATATACCTATTAAAAAAAAATTTGTATGATAAAAAACATTTTTACACATTACATTATAAATAAATGATAAACTAATTCTTTTACTGATAAATTAAGAGAGTCAGACAGTTTACGTATTTGGAGCAGCTGTGTACTAAAGAAGTATACTGTTCATAAACATTTTGCACTAATGAGATCGGTAGGAGAAAGTCAGATTAAACAGTTGATTAGAGACTGCTAGACAAACTGGGTCATGCAAACTATTGCAAACAACTCTTGTATTGAGATCAAGTTAAAAATGAAACTTAAGATGAAGCCTTTTAGTTTTTAGAAATCTACTTTACTATATAGTAAGAATATAGAGTATAGATATAATAGAATCTATATAAGAACATAGAAATTATAATAGTAAGAAGAAAAAGAATTGATGGACATTCGTAATCAGAGTTACACAGATGAGAATATTTGTGAAAACTTATATCAAAATTAATCAGTATAATTATTGAACAGTGATTAAGTATTTTTATGTTCATTTATGTTGTGAAGTTATGTAAGTTGTGAAGAATGCATTAATTTTCATTTAAGGATAACTCAACCAACTATGCATAAACTCGTGTTATTAAAAAAATAGTAATGTATATTTTTGATATTCATTTTTTTAAGCAGGAAAGGTTAAAATACAAACAAAACAATTATTAAGAAGTTATAAAATAGTTGGTGATAAATTTTTTAATTAATAGACTGATATGTAATATACAAAATAGATTGATACATAATATACTAGGTGTTCAACTTAAAAGAGGCCCCATCACTAAGTTTAGTCTATAAATAATAGTTTATTGGCAAATACTTAATAATACATAATAAAGAAGGTGTTGAAAATGATGTCTATGGACTTCTCAACACTTTTGACCGTGTTCCTGGGTACTCTGTTAGCTGTACCTTGTCTATTTCCTGGATGGCATTGGTAATGTTTGTCTTCAGTTACTGCAAGGTATTTTGATTGCTCCTATAAACAATTTACTTTTAGTAACTGTGAAAAAAAAGTCTGGACTAGTCAAATCAGGGGATCTTGATGGCTGCAATCCTGTAGAAACGGTTCTTTTAACAAAAAAATCCTGCAGCATCTCCAAAGTAGAGTGAGCTTTTGATGGCTCTACTCAAGTGGTACTGTCCTGTTGCAACCAGCAGTTATGCTCATCCTTCTGCAGTAAGGCTATGAAATGTTATATAATATATCTTGATAGATAGCAGCATCCACAGTTTTATCAAAAAACAAGGATCCTATTATTTGTCGCTTTAAAACCATACACCATATGTCTATTTTTTATGAATGGGAAAGAAAATGTGGGTTTTTAGTACTCCAGATCTGGTAGTTCCGACTATTAACATACTCATCAATGTGAAACCACATTACATCTGTGAAGAACACGGATCAAAAATGCCAATGTAGCCTCTAATGAAGTTCATGATCCATTGACGTAAGTGAATCCTTTTAGTATGATCAGTATTAGTTTGTTTATGGAAAATTTGCATTTGTCACAGATAACATTTCAGCATTCTCTTCACTGCAGTGTCAGTTGAACTTAGTGAAATGTTCTTTTCCTGGCTTAGTCTCTGCAAAGATTTATGAGTAGATCTTGTAACTGTCGCTTTAATGTCCCGTACAACCTGTGTTATTAAAGTTGACCTTTGTCGGGCACGTTTCTTGTGTAACACTGAACCTGTTCACAAAATGTTTTTACTAACCTCTGAGTAACACTTTTCATTAGTGCTTCCTTTTCAAATTTCTTCCTGTACTTTCACTGACACATAACATGAGAAAATGCACAAATATGAGATTTCATCTCTAAATAAGTTTCCATCACAAATACACGTTTTTCAAAATGCTCTGTTCAAAAGCCATTGCTTGACACAGAGTAGTAACACTTAAATGTGCAGGCACTAAATTGCCCTCCCCACTCAAGCTCCAGTTGTATCAATATCTTCCACATTATTTTACCTATCTCACACTAATATATGCATTTTAACTAAAGTATGTATTTAGTAAAAACAATCAGTGATGGGCCTCTTTTAAGTAGAACACCCTGATATTTTATCCTTTACTATTATATGTAGAAAATTATTTGTGTGTTTGTCCAAGGTAATCTCAAGAAACACTCAACCAATAAGAAAAATTCCTGCACTATTTTAAATCTTTTTCCTACTCAAGTGTCATAGTCTGTGCAATTATTGCACAAATTAGAGACTCCCCTAATTTCATCCCCTTTTGTGCCCCTCCAAATTAAGATTACTTTGGAGGGATTCAGAAATGTAGATAAAAAATGATGTTGATTGTGGAAAACTGTATCAGATGTCTACTGAATTTTCAAATGTGATTTTATAGAACCAGAAGTATGTCACCATTGCAGTTTGAAAGATTTTAAACTTTTGTAACCCCTTAATTTACTGTCATAAAAAATTGAAAGCCTGTAAATTCAAAATTTTTTCCAAAATTGATTAGCATTCAAAAAATACTAATACAGTGGTGGACCCCTTGGCCCCAATGAACTTTATAGCCTCCTAAATGTGTTGTGATATCAGAACTGTTTTTTTTTCTACTATAAGAAAAATTGAAATATCGGTACATAATACTGACTAAAGGTTTCAGGCTTTGTTGCTCCTCATCAGCTTCTACCCCCTCCTAGTACTCTAAATCAAAAAAAAAGATTTCAGAATCTGGTCTACCTTTAAAAACATTTTAAATCATTAAGAAGCCACATGATCTTATTCTCCCCACTTCAGTTTGAAGTCTATCCACCACAGTTAATACAAATTAAAATATGATATAAAAAAATATTTTTTCCAAATGTGTTATGTCATCAGAAAAAAGATTAAAAACCAATGGTTCTCAGTTGTCTAGCCCCCTGCAATGAATAAAACTTGAAATTTACTGATATTGAAAGCATTTCATTTTCAGAATGTACTCCATAACTAAATATTAAAATACATTATGTTAATCAAGAGTTTCAGGCTCATTTGCTCCTCTGGGTCTTAATCCTCTAGTCCCTAAACCAACAAAAAATGAAGTAATATTAAAACCAGTTGTTCAGAAAAAAATTAATATATAAAATAAGAGGTTCAGAAGCCTGAACGATCTCAGTCCCCCTTAATGCCATTCTTTTTTTTATTGTGTATTACCTAAATCTGTGTAAAATGGGTTCTTGATCTAGTAACTTTACAATATTGAAAATGCTTATTAAAAAAAGATATTTGCAATCAAGAAAAAAGACAGCAGCATATTAAGAGTAATTTTTTGATAAGAGGATGTATATTCAGAGGCAGTAATATTAAGAGTAAGTAATTGTGTCCTCCCCCCTGCCATCTTAATTTGCCACTATTTCTGGCAGTGCGAGCAAATCCTTTGTATACTTTCCAGCTTCCACAACTTCCATGATTAATATTTTTATTTTAAAGAACCAGTGTTACCAAAATAATCAGAACAGCATGATGCTTTAATTTAAGTACATACTTTAATTTACTTGTTTTATGAAAAATTATGGATCTTGAAAATATTCGAAAAAAGTTATGAAAACCATGTTTGTTTGCTTTTATCTTAAATATGTATGATTATTTTTTTGCCGTTTAAACAAATTCTTAATAAAACAATGTTGGAAAAATTAGTTTAATTTAGAGTACATTGTATAATTTTTTTTTAACTTTAAAGTATGCAAATAGTATATTTTCAAATAGCGTGACTCATATGAGGTGAATACAACTCTTAATTGATAAATGATTACTCTGAATTACCAAAAGTTATTTGGTTGAAAAATATTTATTATTCTTTGAAAAATATTAAATTATATTCACGTGAAGTAATCGTATATGATATTATTTTCTTAAGTAATCAGTTTTGGCTGTTTTAATATTATGCTGCATTCCTTTCTCCTCACCTATCATTGAACCTCAACATAATTACAGCATTCTATGTCTACAGTTTTCTGTTTTATAAATTACAATCTTTGTTGTCCGTTAGAGTTTTTGTCCTGTACACATTCCTGTATTACTGAATTTCCTTATTCTGGATGTCATAATGCACTGTCCTAGTTTGTTTGTACAAGATTTTGCCACAAATTTCTCTTTTCTACTTTTCTCATCAAATTTTTTGAACCCATTTAATTTTTAACATTCTTGAAATATCACATTTCAGAGACTTCAAAGGAACTTTTATCTCTAATATCTGATTCTTGTACAGATTGTTTGAATGCAAGTCTTCATTATATATATGTTAATCTAATTTTCCGTATAATTCCAAACATTTTGACCCACTCTGCATTTTCAGTTGCCTTCTCCAGTTCTACAGTTATCAGTGTGTGTTTCAGTTTCTTTTTACTCTAAAACCTCATCTAACTTTCCTCTTTGTGTAATCAGTCCGGCTAGTATAATATATATGAATTATTTATTCTGTTTATATGAGCTAAAAAAAAGCGGAGACATTGTTTACTGGAACTTATTTTTTTATTCATTGAAACTTTTGTCTCATCATTTGTTCCCACTGTTTGTACCCTTTTTTATGTATCTATAATAATACAAACAGATTTTGTAGAAAATTAATTAGATATTATTGTAGCAGACTTTTTCAGATCTGTGGTTAATTTGAAAAAAAAACTGTCAGAAAAAACAGTAGCTGTTGTTTAATAGCTTTTGCAAAAAAAAAATAATAGACTACAGCCTGTAAAAAATGTGATTTACAATCATTTAAATGATTGTAAATATGATTTACAATCATTATTTGCAATAAAATGCAGTATTCAATACTTTATAGAATATGATAAATAAAAGAATGAAAGCAGTTTTTAGGATTGTAATTTCCACATGGCTGTAACTAATTAAATGTCAAAAGTTACAGAATTTTTTTATTAAATAGATAAAGCTATTTCTCATAATTTTTAATCTCATTGGTTTCTTATCGGTAAGAATTTTAAGTTAGCCTCTGGTTATGTTGGGCTTTAAATTTCTATGGGTTTTGTGGGGCTTAAAACGAGCACTAAACAGATGTAATATTTTTTTTTTTTTTAAACAAGAGCCTTTCTATTTTTTTTTAGAATAAGTAATAGCATAGCAACTTACACCCTAAATGCAATTCTTTATTAACATTTTTGAATTCCTGTGGGTTCCTTAGGAAAAAAGTTTATTTAATTTTTATAGTCTGGGTAATAACACGTTACATCAATTACATTAGTCGTTTTGGGAGTTGAGATTCTGTTTTCAGCTGCTATGAATTATAAATTTTCCTGGATGTTTAATCTCATGCCTTATAGAAAAAGATTCACTTATTTCTCATTCTTTGATCTTGTGGGTTCTGTATACTGAACATGAAAGAAGATTTAACCCCCTTCATCCAATTGTGAGTTTCCTCAGGGTTTCTATAAAAAGCAAACAATAAACATCATGTCAAATTCATTCAGAAACCTTTCATATGCGTAATAATCTGAATTGCAGATTTATGATTTATTTTATTGCAAATTTATTTTTAGGGATTTACAGTACAGGGCATTTCATACGTCCATTCAAATAAAAATTCAGATTTGGGAATAAATACTCCAAAAATTAGTTATTGGGTTTCCATGAAGTATATATGTCAGTTTTACCATTTGTTTATTGCCTTTAAAGATTTTTCAGACCTTCTATTTGAAATAGTTTTTAGGTATATTGAAAAGAAAAGCCTGATTTTAGAGCTCTAATTTTGATGCTTCTTTAGTTGGCTATTGCTTGTAAAATTCATCACCTGATTGTTTCTGACGTGATATTTATTTTTATATTCATCATTTGTGTTTTAAATGGACTTGCGATTATATCTCTAATGTTTTTATTTTTCCATTTGTTATGTTTTTTATGAAGACATGATCTTTACAACTAAAACTCATGGAGACACTGTGTTGACTTTGTTATAAATGAAATATTTAAGTCATTATGATGTAGATTTTTCCCCAACTGTGGAATTTGTGAGGAATGGAGTGTAATATCACCTTCTATCTTCAGCAGACGTGAACTTTTGCTAACTATATAATTCAAAAACGGAATATGAGAAAAATTGTTGGATCAGTCAGCAGAATTATTCTGATGGATTAATTTATGTAAGATATTCATTTCTGAATTGTCCAGGGCTGTGAAGGGAATCTTATCGTACGTGAAGACATGTATGAGACTGCTTTAGAAAGTAAAGTTTAATTTGCAGTTTACCTATGAGCTCATGATATGGTAAAACTATGAAAGCATTTCTTTGAAATATTTTAGTAAGTGTTTTAACTGTATCTGTCTTGTTTGTCGGTTATGAATCTATTTATTATTTTTTCATTTATCTATATCAGTTAGGTAAATAATACAATATGAATTATTTTATTAAATATAAGAACTTGCAGTACGTAAAATGTACACTGCACGGTTTAAAAAATTGCAACAGTTTTATAGAAACCATTTTGTACATTTGGATCATTAGGTGAAGGAGTAGTTAAATGATGAGTCACTTAGTAATAAAAGATTACAAAATAGAAACAACTACATAACGTAAAGAACCATGTGTACTTTGATGTTAAATAAACTGTGTTGAATAAATAGGTAAATATAGCGCTCCATTATTTTGAAACCTCTTCTGTCTAAACTTATTCTTAAAATTTAATTTTCAGTTGAAAACAATTTACATACTACTTTTTAATACTAAATTTTCTTTACATTAATATTAAAATATCTGTACCATTCTAATATTTTTATAGCTGCTAGTACTGGTTGAAAAATATTAGAATCAGACGAGACAGAGTAAAATAAACTCTTGTATTTTATACTGTGGTTCAAGAGACTATAAAAGTTATATGTTGATAGAATATTATAGAATGAGTTTATAATAAGTGTATTTTGGTATAAAGAATGCAGTTAAACACATTTTATTGGCATTTCATGAGTCTTTTTTTTACGTAACTTAATTTTAATGTGATTTCTTTGAAATGCTCTTTCATATTTTTAATTAAATATAGTCAGTATTTAATTAAAAACTAGCTTTGTGTGCTTCAAATTAGATTCTTTTATGGTATATTGTTTTTAATCTTATTGCATTTTTCTGTTGTAAATTTCATTAACTATTAGTTTAATTTTTGTGATAAATTATTGAAATCATTAGGATTTTTAACCTTTTTATTTTATTTTGTAGCCTTTTGTACTTGTTTTTGTGAGAGATAGTTTTTTAAATCCTAATTTATTATTGTATATTTATTTACTTGTTTTGTTACAATAATAATAATAATAATAATAATAATAATGTGAAATTATTTTCAACCAATCTTACAACTGGCCAGTAATAATACAATTAAATAATTGATAAAATTAATTAAGCAAAAGAAATAAAAATTAAAAAAAAGTGTTTTTCCAAGTCTTTGACCATCAGTCATACTGCTGACGACCAAAGGTCTTCTTCCAGGTTAGTTCAGTTTTTAATAATGAAACTAGATTGAATGCTTAAAACAGATATAATAGTTTCTTACAAGTATATTAATAACATAATAATATATGCAAGAATTATATAAGACAAAAATTATGTTTAGTAGAGATGTATAATAATATTATATAGTGAATAATATGTGAGTGTTGCCTTTATACATATAAAAACAGATAATTCAGTTGCTGTTGTGAGGGAAAAATATGTAAATAGACATTCAAACTAAAATCTAAAAGAGGAAGTAACATCTTATGGAACAAACATTTTTAGAAAATACTACCTGGCAGAATAAATTTGATTTGCGTATAATAATACTGAAATCAATAAGCTTAGTGCAGCAGAAAAAAGGGATTAGCTACAGAAATAGCTTATACTGTGGTAATAATTAGTTGAGCCTATAAGGAAAAATGCGCACAAGACATTAAATCTAAGCCCCCCAATAACAGCTGCTTCTGTTAATAAAATCAATTTTTTGTTCGGTTGACAAATACAGACGTAATACATGGTTTTATATTTATCAACCCGGCCCGGTATTTAAGAAAGCCACGGTATATTTTCAAAATGTAGGTTTCACAGAGATTGTGCACATCGCCACATAAAATGAACAAAAATAACGATTTTTTCCTGTAGCGTATTTTATGTTTACATCAAAGATAAGAAACGCAATACGTCATTACGATGATGTTCAAAACGTAATTTCGATTTATAACATTTATATGATATAAAATCAATAGAAATAGGAAATCTTTTTTTCACTTCGCTCAACGTCGGGAACGCGTTTTTTCATCGGTAAATGAATTCGAATGCCTATGTGTAGAGGTTTCATACAAAACCTCTACCTTCTTATTGTTCCAGTAAGAAGGTTTTACTCATTTATTCAGCAAAACTCATCTTTCCGAGGTGTTCCCTTAACTTTTCGAAGTGAAAGTGGGAGGCCGATATCGAGATTGTACTGTAGATGAATCATGATTTTTCACCGGCATGATTTTGAAACAGGTTGTGGTTTCTGTGATATACGATCGCTTATTGTTTTGTAGAATGATTCTGAGTAAACGTTTCTACGGGTGCTTGGTTCTGAGCGCCCGATGAAAATTACAGTTAGTTTCCTTATAACGATCAGCATTTGTAATTGTTCATCGCTCTTAAAGCCAACAAGAATTATACCTGAACGAAACGTTATTGCTCGTTGTTAATGAGACCTATCTGAGATACATAATTCGAATTTGGATAATTGGTGATTACTGAATTATATCGTACCAACGACGTACAGTTTGGATGTTTGTGAAATCAGATTCAGTTATGTTTCATCAATATGGCGAGATTTTTTTTGGCCCATAAAAAATTAATCACGAAGCGCACCTCCGCTTGAACTAACAAGACGCACGCATTTTAATGTGCCGTTGCTCTGGGCCAAAACATTTCACTAAAGCCTATTTAACGTAGAAGGAATATGATTTTCTTCCGCTATTTGGTCGAGAAGGCTCAATCAATATTAGCGGTTGCTGATTTGATTCAAGCGTTACTTTTTGATCATCTCTCGGTATTGTCTTATGTTTCTACTGTAGCGTTAAAATATTACTTAAATTAGCAATAACTGTTGTGAGAAAATTTGGTGTATGCAGTACTACTTTATTTGTAGCAAGGGCTGGGTGGTTTTATATTTTTACAATAAAGGTGTAGTGCAGAACAGTAAGTGCTTTTAAAGTTTAATCTTCAGAGGTCATTTAAGATTCTGTAGGACTTAATGAAAGTGACTCGGAGTTCATACTAAACCTCTCAATGCGCCCGTCAGATACCGACATACTTTCATCTGTAACCAAATCTTTCATCTGCTACCTACCACCATCCACTTGCTCTAGTTGAGATGAAATAAAATCTTGCCGTAGTTTTGATACACAAATTCAACGACGAAAAACAAAAATTGTTTAGTGGAAGTTCTGTGGAAAAAATGTGAGTTATTCTAGGAATATGCTTAAGTGTTGTTGATACTGAATAACGGCTATGAATCTACAAATCGATTAGATTTTATAAGGATCAGAAGACCCGGCTTTACGCAGTGGGTGCAATGTGCCCGCAGTTTGACTTTCTGTGTAATCCCTGATGAGAGAACACTCCTAGAACTGTTCCATAAATTTAGAAAACAGGTCACCACACACCGCTGAAAGTCAGTGAAGAAGCGGCTGCCTGCAGGCTACTAGTGGTGTGCCAGCATGATTCCGTAGAAAAATCCCAGCGTGTGCCGGCTGACCTAATTCCCATTCAAGGCCCTAATTCGAAGAAGAAAAAGATGACCCGCATAGGGGGTTGTCTCTGAAAGGTTGACCGATAAAAAAAAATATACATTATTATAAGTTTTTCAACAAAAATCACTTAAATTGTAAACAGGATTGCAAAGCTAAGCATTAAATTTGCAATTGTGGAAAATTAGGTTGGCTCATGCGTGTGCGTTGCAGTTATTGGGTACAGTTGTTGACTGCTAACTCGTTTCTTTTATTTAGTTCTAATATTTATAATTTTGCTTATTTGCCTAACAAAAAAGAAATTGGTGATTAATCCCATTTTATTGTTTCCAAATCAGTTATCAGTCGGGTAATTTAATCTGTATGATCAAACATTAATTTTAAAATAATTAAAATAAAAATAAAGTAATTATTTTTCCACGTTATGTTGCCTTAAGATTATTTATAGGAACGCACAGTTTCTCATTTATTAGTTAATTGTAATATTGTATTTACAGTAACTCGATCATACTTAATATATTTCACAAGTATTGAGATGTCATTTTTTAAGAAAAATTTCATATTTATTGGTTACTACCTTAATTTTTTTTATATTTAACTAAAAGGGATATCATAGTATGATATTAAATAATATATATCATAATTCACGGATGGCGGGTGATCTAAAATAAGAATGTTTAAGCACGTTATGTTAATTTTTATATTGCACGGCTGTCGGAACTAAGCCAGTGGATCATCATGCTTTTGCAAAAAAAAACATTTCTCAAAGATTTATCATGATAAGTTTGCATTCTTTCATTCCCATACGCAATTCGCTTCAACTAGTCAGAATTTCTCAACGAAGGTCGCTCTGATCTCACCATCAATAATTAAGTTCGTTTTCACTTAGGTTTCAGTTAGTCTTAGCTTTAAGCTTTCAGTTCATTAATATTATGAGTACAGTGAGAGAACACGCGGCATTTTAAAAATTTGCATAAAAAAATTCCACACCGAAATCTGGTGGATTGACTCTTTTTCACTTAGTAATGGTCGCGGGATAAAAGACGAGTTTTATCCGATGGAATCCAATCGCATATAAACGGTTGTGTTAACACATGCAAATATTTTTCATTAAGTTTTCGTCCCATTTTTTAAAAATCTGTTAAAAACAAAACAACTCTCCCTGCAAAATAGTGTTTTTGCAATTCCTGATCCACCCGAATCTAGTACGGATGAGTGATCTAGGGTCAATATTCTGCCAAAATACGATGAGATAAAAGCTTAATGACACGAATGTCGCCGTGCCGAAGGGCTGTGTAGGAACTAAGATCTGACTGTCTCAATAGTTTATGGTGTTCGGATATTTTTTGTTGGGCCTACTTGGTTCTTAATACTGAACCCACCGTCTCAGAATTTAGAACCTACCTCTTTACACCGTAAATATGGAACGATTTCTTAAAAATAAAATTCCTTTCGCGCAACTCAATAATCACCGATCTTACAAAATGTTTTTATTAAAAACGTACGATGCAATTAGACCAAACCTAATCGTAACTAAAACCCACCGATCGGGGAACAAAATAACATCAGAAATGACATAAAAATAACATCAGTTCTTTCAACTCAAGTTCAGCTTTGAAATGAACGATTTAGAATCGCCACACCATTTCTTCCACACCACCCTGCGTTTAAAATGTTGGCTTATGATTAAAATGCCACTTTCTTAATAAACATTTTATAAGTTGTACCTTATTTGTTTAAAATTTTCGTTTTATTCTTAGGAAAACGTTTAATACACTGTAAAATAGCCTATTAATTAACATCTGAATGTCTTGAAACATCAGAATTCCAACAACTTTCCATTTTCTGACTACTATCTTAGCGAAATAAGCACCTAGGCGGGTCCCGCAAGGGACCCTAGCCAGGGTTACGATTCTATCCATACATCTCTAACAGCATCAGATCCCCTCAGCCATATGCAGGACTAAGAATCTAAGGAAGCCAGTAACTATGTTCCATTCCCTTTCGGTTTTCATTAACTGCACTTCAAAACCAGAATTGATCCTTGCAACCTCTCTAGCTACTTTGGTACGTTCAGTTTCGTACGTAGTGCAAACATATAAGACAAGGTGCACATTATCAGTAGTCCTACACTCCGGACGCAATCCTAAATTTATCAAACAAAATCTGGGCAACCTATCTCGAAAAGCGCCATGACCAGAAAGAAACTGTGTAATATACCGATTGCGGGAAACCCACCTAACTGTCTACATACTTCTCACATCAGGAAAAATATCATGCATGTAACGTCCATCAGACGATTCAGTCCACCTGTCCTGTCATAAATGGAAACTTTAGTCATCTGTTTCTTTTATGCGCTTAGAGGTAAGTTTTTTGTGTTTGTTCTCCTGCTGCCCTGGGCCGGCTCAACAATCAAGTATTATTCAGCCCAGGGGAATGTCCGTGCGACTCTAATGAACCTCCCACTTACCGGCAGTACGTCCGGTATGGAAGGTTCCAGATCTTTGCCTAATTTTCATCTTGCCTCTGCTTCTAACCGCTATGACCAGGGATAACGGTCCCGGTATCCCTGGTATAACGGTCCCGGTATCCCTGGTCTATGACCAGGTCTAGAAACTATGCCGTTTCCGGGCCCTGCACCAGCAGCCGGGTCTCGGTCGTTATGGGTTTTTTTTTTTAAGTAACTCCTTCCACTTCTGATAATCCACTTCCTTTGCTCGTATAACTTCAGCCACGAATCTCTCTATTTTCAGCCATTCCTCTTTACTTCTCAGTATATACTTTGTTGAAGTTTCTGGGGTTCTCTCTTGGATGTTATATCTTGCTTGTAGATCCTCCCAACGTGCACATTCAAAAAAGAGTGTGGCAGGGAGTGTCCTCTTGACCGCAGTACACACAATTTGGGAGCTTCCTTATTTTAAACCTGTGCAATAATACACCAAATCCTCCGTGACCGGAGAGGAATTGTGATAGGTAGTACTCCACGTCGCCGTGTTTCCTCCTCATTCACGGTCCTATCCCAGGAATAAGCTTCTTTGTCCACGCCCCAGTTGTAGCGGCGTTTCTCTTCTCTTGCCATTCTTGTAGCAAGAGATTAGTGGCATCTTCCCTGTCCATGCCCTCATAGATTCATTTCATTTGGGTAGTCCGTAACTGGATCGGCAGTACCCCGGCCAAGACTCCCACCGCATCCGCCGATACCGTTCGGTAGTCGCCACGATCTTTAAATTCATTCGTCTCTGCAGTGATGGTATCATCTTCACATTCCTAAACCAGGCAGGCACTGCATACAATACTATACAATACAATATCATCAATAGCTTTCTTTTAGCTGCTCTGGGTTCCCACTTGGCACCCATCAGTTCACCCAGAGCGTTGACGATCCGCTCGGCTTTACTGCATACTTCTTTGAGGTGTCTGTTGTACAGCCCATTTTGATCGAACTATATCTTGAGATATTTCACAAAGGGCGTTGTTTTTAGTCCAACCTCTTCGACAGGTAACTCGAATTCTTCTAATCTTACGTCGGCTTGCCACAACCACGAGTTGCATTTTTGTGGAGCGAGTCGTAGCCCCCTTGTCGCCAACCTCATGCTTATCTGTCTTATGGCCCTGTTACCCTTTTCCTCCACTTCATCTTCTATGGGGTCATCAACGAGCATCGCCAAATCGTCGGCGTACGCAATTAGTGTCACCCCTCCGAGAACCTCAATCTCAAGACCCCGTTTCCACAAGAGGGGGCTTAGCAAAGATCCTTGGGGGACCCCCCCATACATCCAGAAACTTATTTTTCCTCCTTCTACTGGTGTCAGCAGCTCTCTACCCCATAGTTAATTACTTATTGAGGCTCTTAGGTATGAACTTATATTCCTCCTTCGCATTTCTTCCAAGACGTGTCTCCACGGAATGCTCTTTACTTCTCAGTATATACTTTGTTGAAGTTTCTGGGGTTCTCTCTTGGATGTTATATCTTGCTTGTAGATCCTCCCAACGTGCACATTCAAAAAAGAGTGTGGCAGGGAGTGTCCTCTTGACCGCAGTACACACAATTTGGGAGCTTCCTTATTTTAAACCTGTGCAATAATACACCAAATCCTCCGTGACCGGAGAGGAATTGTGATAGGTAGTACTCCACGTCGCCGTGTTTCCTCCTCATTCACGGTCCTATCCCAGGAATAAGCTTCTTTGTCCACGCCCCAGTTGTAGCGGCGTTTCTCTTCTCTTGCCATTCTTGTAGCAAGAGATTAGTGGCATCTTCCCTGTCCATGCCCTCATAGATTCATTTCATTTGGGTAGTCCGTAACTGGATCGGCAGTACCCCGGCCAAGACTCCCACCGCATCCGCCGATACCGTTCGGTAGTCGCCACGATCTTTAAATTCATTCGTCTCTGCAGTGATGGTATCATCTTCACATTCCTAAACCAGGCAGGCACTGCATACAATACTATACAATACAATATCATCAATAGCTTTCTTTTAGCTGCTCTGGGTTCCCACTTGGCACCCATCAGTTCACCCAGAGCGTTGACGATCCGCTCGGCTTTACTGCATACTTCTTTGAGGTGTCTGTTGTACAGCCCATTTTGATCGAACTATATCTTGAGATATTTCACAAAGGGCGTTGTTTTTAGTCCAACCTCTTCGACAGGTAACTCGAATTCTTCTAATCTTACGTCGGCTTGCCACAACCACGAGTTGCATTTTTGTGGAGCGAGTCGTAGCCCCCTTGTCGCCAACCTCATGCTTATCTGTCTTATGGCCCTGTTACCCTTTTCCTCCACTTCATCTTCTATGGGGTCATCAACGAGCATCGCCAAATCGTCGGCGTACGCAATTAGTGTCACCCCTCCGAGAACCTCAATCTCAAGACCCCGTTTCCACAAGAGGGGGCTTAGCAAAGATCCTTGGGGGACCCCCCCATACATCCAGAAACTTATTTTTCCTCCTTCTACTGGTGTCAGCAGCTCTCTACCCCATAGTTAATTACTTATTGAGGCTCTTAGGTATGAACTTATATTCCTCCTTCGCATTTCTTCCAAGACGTGTCTCCACGGAATGCTATTTAAAGCATTGCAGACATCCAGGAGGACCATCAATGGTATCTTTCTGATCCTCCGGGTGCCCACTCTACTTGTCTCTATACACTATCTTGGTGAGGGCATCCATCTTGGATTTTCCCTTGGTGAACCCAAATTACAGTGGCGCCAATCCTCCAGATGCCTCTAACTCAGATTGAACTCATCCCGCCAAAAGCCTCTCGTTTTGCCTTTGCTATTCAGCATTTTATATCGCTCCTGCTTCGTCCATCTTTAGTAATTCTACTTCCCAAATAACAAAATACTTCTACCTCCATAATCTTTTCTCCTCCTATTTTTACATTCAGTGAAAATCTTTGTTATTTCTACTATATTTCATTACTATATTTTAGTTTTGTTCTTGTTTATTTTCATGCGATAGTTCTTGCGTATGACTTCATCCATGCCGTTCATTGTTTTTTCTAAATCCTCTTTACTCTCAGCTAGAATTACTACATCATTAGCAAATCGTACCATCTTTATCTTTTCACTTTGTACTGTTACTCCGAATCTAAATTGTTCTTTAACATCATTGACTGCTAGTTCTACATAAAGATTAAAAAGTAAGGCGATAGGGAACATCCTTGTCGGACTCCCTTTCTTATTACAGCTTCTTTCTTATGTTCTTCAATTATTACTGTTGCTGTTCGGTTCCTGTAAATGTTAGCAATCGTTCTTCTATCTCTGTATTTGAACCCTAATTTTTTTAAATGTAGACTATTCCAGTCTACATTATTACATGCTTTTTCTAGGTCTATAAATGTCAAGTATGTTGGTTTGCTTTTCTTTAATCTTCCTTCTACTATTAATCTGAGCCCTAAAATTGCCTCCCTTGTCCCTATACTTTTCCTGAAACCAAATTGGTCACCCCTGACACTTCTTCCACTCTCCTCTCAATTCTTCTGTACAGAATAATAGTTAAGATTTTTGATGCATGGCTAGTTAAGCTAATTGTTCTGTATTCTTCACATTTATCTGCTCTTGCTCTCTTTGGTATCATGACTATAACACTTTTTTTGAAGTCTGACGGAAATTCCCCTTTTTCATAAATATTACGCACCAGTTTGTATAATCTGTCAATCGCTTCCTCATCTGCACTGCGCAGTAATTCTACAGGTATTCCGTCTATTCCAGGAGCCTTTCTGCCATTCAAATCTTTTAATGCTCTATTAAATTCAAATCTCAGTATTGTTTCTCCCATTTCATCCTCTTCAACTTCCTCTTCCTCTTCTATAACACCATTTTCTAATTCACTTCCTATAACTCTTCAATATATTCCACCCACCTATCGACTTTGCCTTTTGTATTATAAATCGGTGTACCATCTTTGTTTAACACATTATTAGATTTTAATTTATGTATCCTAAAATTTTCCTTAACTTTCCTGTATGCTCTGTCTATTTTACTAATGTTGCCTTTCGTATTCTAAATCGGTGTACCATCTTTGTTTAACACATTATTAGATTTTAATTATGTACCCCAAAATTTTCCTTAACTCTCCTGTATATTCCATCTATTTTACCAATGTTCATTTCTCTTTCCACTTCTGAACACTTTTCTTTAATCCACTCGTCTTTCGCTATTTTGCACTTCCTGTTTATAGTATTTCTTAATTGTCGATAGTTCCTTTTTAGCTGCAATATATCATCTGAAACCCAAGGTTTTCTACCAGTTCTCTTTGTTCCGCCTAAGTTTGCTTCTGCTGATTTAAGAATTTCCTTTTTAACATTCTCTCATTCTTTTTCTACATTACCTTTTTTACTCAGACCTATGCGATGTCCTCCTCAAAAATATTCTTTACCTCCTCTTCCTCAAGCTTCTCTAAATTGCACCAATTCATCTTGATACCTTTTCTTCAGGTTTTTAAACCCCAATCTACATTTCATTATCACCAAATTATGGTCGCTATCAATGTCTGCTTCAGGGTAAGTTTTGCAGTCAACGAGTTGATTTCTAAATCTTTGCTTAACCAAGATATAATCTATCTGATACCTTGCAGTATCGCCTTTTTCCAAGTGTATATTCTTCTATTATGATTTTTAAATTGGGTGTTGGCAATTACTAAATTATACTTCGTGCAAAACTCTATAAATCGACCCCCTCTTTCATTCCTTTTGCCCAGCCTGTATTCACCCACTATATTTCCTTCCTTGCCTTTTCCTCTTCCCACCGAATCTCACTAATTCCTACTACATCTACATTTATTCTATCCATTTCCCTTTGTAAATTTTCTAACCTACCAACCTTTTTTAAACTTCTAACATGCCACGCTTCGACTCGTAGAACATTATTTTTTAATTTTCTGGTGACCCCTTCCCTAGTAGTCCCCATCCGGAGATCCGAACAGGGGACTAGTTTACCTCCGGAATATTTTACCAAGGAAGGTGCCTCCATCATTGCTATATGAAAATGCAGAGAGCTACATTTTCTTGGAAAAAAAGCAGTTGTAGTTTTCCATTGCTTTCAGCTGCGCAGTACTCAGAGGACTCAGTGATGTTGATATGGCCGTTTAAGTCTTCCTTACACCCTTAACAACTACTGAAAGAGCTGCTGCCCTCTTTCAGGAATCATTCCTTAGTCTGGCTCTCAACAGATACCTCTCCGATATGGTTGCACATTTAGTTCAGCTACTCTGTATCACTGAGTACTCAAGCCCCCCTCACCAACGGCAAGGTGTCATGATTTATAGAGGGGGATTAATTTATATATGAATTAAATAAAAAGTGCACTGTGGGTTTATAGAGCATAAAGAAATAATCTATCTTAATTAAAAATAAATTATTATGTTGAAACTATATTTGTAAAACTATATAACAATTTACCTAGAAAGTATAATGTGCACTAGTAAAAAATTCATATTTTTGCATTTTACATAATAAAAATATGTATGCCATACTCCGAAGAGAATTTTAAAAAACGTTTTTTTTGCTACAAATTTTTTTGTTTTTTTCTTTTAGAAAACAGTTAAGTCTTCATTTCCCAGTTAACTTGCAATCAGAACATTTCATTATTCAGTAGGTAGAGCCCACTAACTTAAATCCTGTAAAGTGTTTGGCATGTAAATTACTAATAGATACATCTTACATAGTCCAAGAGCAAGTTAATATAAGAGTGGTAAAAGTATCTTCTCTAGATGCAATGATTTCCCAATTTCTAAAAACCTACAAGATATTTTTATTGCTTCCATTAACAATCTGTGATCTCTTAGATCATCATCTAAATTTCTTTTCTTTATTATAGAAATTAATTTTTTGCGTGCGTCTAAAACTGCAAAATATTAATTGTGAATAAATCCCATATTGCTACCAATAAATGATCCAGTTTTTTAAAAGTTTTCTAACTTCCCTGATACTTATCAAGACACACACATGCTTGTGCATGTATGTAATTTAATTCTCTTTGATCTAATACTTTGATGAATTATAACAATTTTTTCTTTGGAAAAACTTATATCTTATTTTATGCCATTTGGTTTTTAAAATTTTCATTTATTTTATGGTATATAGCAGTTAAAACTCATCATTTTATGCGTGTTTTTGAAAATGGGTGCTGTCAAAATTTTGTATAAAATGTAATGGCCTGTTTTATTCATGGATCACCTTTTATAGACCTGCTCAGGATATTGTGAATGTAGTTAATGCTGTCCAAATATTGATAAAATATTTTTATTTTTCTTAAATTATTTTCATACAGTTGGTTACTTAATAAGCCACTGAGTAAAAGGGAAATTTAATAAAAAACCAACACTATTAATTTTGTGTTTATTATAGTTGTGTGTAGATCAGAAGTATAAGACCTCTCTTTATCCTGTAGGTAAAAAGCCACTTGGTATTTGATACAACCTCCAGACAGGGAACAGAATTTCTGGGTTGTCATAAAGGTAGTATCACCACCCCACTGAATCCCTGCATCATTAACAACCAACCGACTTTGACTTCTTCATTGGTCTTAGGTTATTATTGAGTCAATTTCAATTATACTGTTAAAAGTTACAATCATTTTTCAAATTCTTTGTGTAGATATATTAAAGTAAATAAACAAAAATGTAGGAGAAAGGAAACCTGAATGCGATTGATAAGGCATGCAGATTTTCTGACCATAAGTAGTTTGAAAAATGTTTAACCTTTGTGCTCATAATTTTCATAGATATTTATGATTATTCTTACTTGTTGCAGGTACTCTGGAAACAAGAATTGATACCATCTTTATTAGTGCAGTATCAGAATTATTTGTTTCCTCATGTAAATTCAAGATGTTCTGTAGAGGAATTTGGTGATTTGTATGTACAACTGGTACGCGGCAGTTATGAAGAAAAGGCTTTAACAATTGCGAAAGTTGTCGGAACTGAGTCTGATGACCATGAAGTATTATATGATAAAATGGTCAAGGTTTGTAGTGCTGAATTTATTGTGTTTATATTTCTGGTAACAGTATTTTGGGATATATGATAACTACTTTCACTAAGTTTTTTTTTGACATGAAGCTCTAGTTAGGTTGAACAGATAAAGTCATAAAGTTGTAAAAGAAGAAAAAATGAGGCACTCAAAGTTATTGATTTTTACATGCCTCTTACAGCTTTTAACTACCATAGTTTAGTATGATACTGTTTCTGCAACACTAATTGCTAACTGTTTTTGATGTGCTTTGTTAATAATTTATTTTTTTTTTTAATAGTTAAGTGTGGCATTTACTGGATTTATTGACATGGTAAGCTTACTCAAAGATGGAGTTTTAGAAAGCACGTTCTGAGGCAAAATTAATGAAGTTGATTTTGTAATTAAAAATAATTCACTTTATGTTTGAAGTGTTAGATATTATTAATGATTGTACAAACTCATCCCAAATATCTTTCTTAGTACTAAATTTCAGAAAAAAGATATAACATTTTGTTTGAAAAAATAAAAAATAATAAATGTTGGTTGTAGCTGATTGCTTGTAAAAATCTACAGTTAAAAAGAAGTTTAATCTATGATTTTCTACAAGTTAAAAATTTTATAGGGTACATTAATTTCTCATTCTGTACTGTATTAGTCATGACCTTTACTTTTACACATTCTGACATAACAAGTACTAAGAATTAACGTTTTATTTTTTATTTCGTTAAAATTTTTTAAAGATCAGAACAATGTCTTACATATTAAAACAAATTATAGTGAAAGACCATAGTGATTGATGGTGACCATTATGTACAGTATTTGTTACACATATTACTCATACATTTACCTTCATTACTTGTTTCCATATTCCCTAAGGATGAATCACATTTATGTAAGAAAAATAAATATTTATTATATATTGCACAAGATAGAAAAAATAAACTGTATTCAATAAATTGCAAAATCAGTATAAATTTTCTAATGTATAGTAAAGGGGTCATTTAAATCAAAACTTTTTAACCATTATATATTTTTTTACATGATTAATTCACCACAAAGGCTCAAAGCTTGTGGGTGGGAATGTATGAAACAGATTTAACATATAAAAAGCATGACCTGTTTTTGAACAAAGAATCTTCCAGATGAAAGACCAAGACACAAGCTAAACTTCAGTTCTGCTACCGCTTGGATAATAAATATTTTATTTATACTGCGATGGCGGTTGGCATACGAGGTGTGGCTATTAAATAATGAGAATAATGCTATAAAATATTTTAAATTTATACCTATTTAGTTATCCCTTTCAATATACTCCCCTCCTCCGTCCCTGCAATACTCCATGCAAATTTTCCATTGTTTGAAACATTGCTGGAAGTCTTCTTCTGTGAGCATTTTCATGATGCATGCTGCTTTTTATTTCATAGCTTCAATCTGAAATCTTGTTCCTTTTAAAGCAGATTTAACCTTGGGGAACAGATAAAGGTCACATGGTGCCAGGTCAGACAAATAAGGTGGATGGTATAACACTGGGATGTTTTACTTCTATACTAGATTAATGTTTAATACTAGAAATGTTTTGACAGACAATGCAGTGTGAGTTGGTGCGTTGTCCTGATGAAGGACCCATGACTTGTTCTTCCACAGTTTGGGTCATTTTTTTCTTATTTTTTAACAGAGTTGAGCAAGGATCTCAAGGTAGTGTTGATTAATAGTTTGGCCTTCAGGAATCCAATGAAGGTACATTATCCCATGAATATTGAAAAAACAATCATCATTGCTTTGAATTTTTTTTCTCATTCAAGCTGTTTTAGCTCTCTGTGAAGTTCGGTCCTTCCAATACATGGATTGATGCTTAGTTTCTGGATTATAAGTGGAAAACCAAGATTGATCACATGTGATCACTCTTTCCAAGAAGTTTGGGTCATTTTCAATTGCATTCAAAGTGTTAGAATAAAATTTTTATGAGCTTCTTTTTGCTCGATTGTGAGAATTTTAGGCACCATTTTTGCATACACTTTTTGCATGTTAAAATTGTTATGTAAGATTTGCCCTACGCATTCTTTGTCAATTCCTAAAGTTTCAGCAATCGCACTAATAGTTAAACGACAATCAGATTGGATCAGATTACCAATTTCTTCAATATTTTTATCTGTTTTTCATGTGGAAGGGCGACCCGGGTGAACATCATCTTCTCAGCTATCTTGGAAACACTTAAACCACTCAAAAACCCGCATACGTGATAAACATTCATTGTCATATACTTTTTTTTAATAAAGTTTCAGTAGCGGTTTTCCCAAGTTTCAGATGAAATTTCTCTGACAATTCTTTGCTCTAATAAAACACTTAATATTTTTTCAATACAAAAAACAGATGTTATCCAAACAAAAGCCCCGGCCAGATTGATATGTCTACAGACACTAGAGTGGCAACAATCGAAAGAGAAGGCTTCACGCTACACAGCTGTCGACTGTTAGAATTTGGCGCATGCACAGTACTTCTGAAACAACATGAGTCTCATTATTTAATAGCCACACCTCATATTAGTAGGTAGGTGTTCCACAGAATGCAATAAATTATTTTCATAGAATGGTTTTTTGTTTGTCTGGCTTCACTGCTTCATTCAGATATGACAAGGCTTTTTCCCAATAATCCACTTGATAAAGTACCAAAACAGTAGCCATTTCTTAGAATTGTCTGTTCTTTACTAAATATTACAGGAGATGAAAGGATGTTTCTGTTCATTGCAGTAGTCTGCTAATGTTGCAATAGGCTGTATCACAGGACTGTACTGCTTGTTAGCAGCAGAGGTTTTAATTTGTATAGCAGAGCTCCAAGCAGATCACAGACCATCTTGTTTTCATATGTTAAGATCATACAAAATTAGTGAATGTTAATATAAAAACTTACTCAAAATCAGCCAGGAATAGTAAAGAATAAAGTTGAAAATTAAATGTTTGTGTTTCTTCTACATGTGCAATATTCATATGTGAATATCAGGCTTCCAGTTCAAATAGTTTGTGGCCTTTCGGAATACTGTACCTACATATAAATATTCTACTACAAAAATATTTATGATTTAATTCTTTGGAGAGGGATTACTTTTAATTAATTTTAAAATGGCAGTTTAATCAATAGAGTAACAGTATTATATATCAAATTCTATATCTTCATTTGTAGTTTCCAAGTTTTGAAATTTGCATTTTCTCTTCAAAAACCGTTCAGTTACATGTGTAGAAATTGTGCATTAAAAAATTATGATCAGATCCAAATTTCGCAAACTTTATATTGCAGTTACACTATGCTTTTAATATATGCTGAACCATCCAAAGAGAGTTCTGAAATCACTGTGCTAAGAATGTTCTGTATTAATTTGTTATTTTCACTACATTTTGTACATCCAGTATAACCTTTAGTATGTCCTGATATGTTATAATCTTTGTCTCCCATGTGGTCTGTAATTTCAGTACTTCCCATGTTACTTAGTTTATTAACCCTGGGTGCCTTAAAATTCAGCATACTAATCTAATAAGAATTTGGCATTGGTCATAAATCAAAATTTATGTGTTCATTAAATGTTCATACTTTCTTGGAGTTTGGTAACATTTTAGGATCCTCTTTCATTTGTACTGGTTCTAGCCATTTAAAAAAAATATATATTTTTATGTATACCTGATGTTTTAAGATTATGTAGATTACTGTTAAAAGTAAACCTAGAAACCGAAATATGAAAACAATTATTTTTCCATTTGTCTGTGTAGATTTTTTAGAAATTTGTATCTCTAAAGTAACACTGAAATATTTTAATGAAATTTCTTATTAATGACGAATTTTAATTTTACAGAAGAAATAAATAAAAGGATTTATTATTTCAAATGTGAATTTTTTATTTATTAATATCTATAATATTAAATTTGTCAAATTATTTTCTGTTGCTAAAATTTATTAATTTCAAAATGATAAAGCTATTTCACGCAACTTCAAAAACCAAACGGGAACATTGGGAAAAATTACATTAAGTAGGAATAAATTAAAAAGTAATTTTTTTTCTTACAGATAAAACAACAAAGTTTATAGCATTTGTGTAAATATTTAATTTCATAAATAAATATGTATATTTTATACTTGCTATTGACAAAATAAACATAATATCAATCATCAATGAAAATGTTATTAATTGGAAGTAAAATTTTAATTTGATGATTGATTAGGGAAATAATTAACTTAATTTAAATTTTCAAATTTAGATTTAGAAATTTATGATACTAATTCAGATAGGATTTAATTTAGTTTAAATCAATTTATGGTATTAAATCTGATAGTTTCATTACCTGCCTCAGATTGTTAATACCAATAAAATTGTTCATTTTACATCAGTTATTAAGATGTTAAATACGAGGCGTGTTTAAAAAGAAACAAGAATTTTGAAATTTTGCAGGTTACATTAATCTGATTTTTGGGATTTTTTCATTGTTGTATTGGTAAACATGTCTGAAAAGTATCTGTACATTTTTAGCCACATTGGATGTTTTTATGTTGTCAGCTGTCAAAAGGATAACATGTGTTTGGTATAATCAGCAATTTCTTTATTTGTATGAATAATGGATCAGAGAATTTGTATTAGATTTTGCTATAAGAATGGAATAAAGTATAGCAATGTTTTAAAAATGTTAAATATTGCTTTTAGAGTCTGCTATGAGTAAAGCAAGGGTTTACAAGTGGTATAACCATTTGCAAGAAGTCGTGAAGACGTTGAAGATGACGAGCGCCCCAGACGCCCCAGCACAGTAACAACCGATGAAAATGTGGAAAAAGTAAAAGAAATGATTATGAACGATCACCAAATCACAATCAGAGAATTCGCTGATCATGTTGGGATATCAATTGGCTCATGCCATGACATTTTTTCAGATGTTTTGCGTATGAAATATTGGACAACAAAATTTGTCCCAAAATTGTTTTTAATTTCAAATAAAAACAGCGGTGAAAGGAAGTTGCTAAATGAAGTCAGCAACGATGCAGAACTACTGAAATGTGCCATAACAAGTGATGAAACATGGGTTTATGGATATGATGTTGAAACTAAGGCTCAATCGTCCCAGTGGAGGTATTCTGGATCACCAAGACCAATGAAAACTTGACAAGTATGGTTGAATGTGAAAGTTATGCTCACCGTGTTCTTCGATTTTAATGGCATAGTGCGTCATGAGTTCTTGCTACAAGGTCAAACAATCAATAAGGAGTATTACCTACAAGTTCAACACCGTTCGCGTGAGGCAATCTGAAAAAATGCCTGGATTTGTGGCAAAACAATTCATGGCTTTTGCACCACAATAATGTGCTTGCTCACACTTCATTGCTTGTTCTCAATTTTTAGCCAAAAATAACACTGTAATGATACTCCAGCTGCCATATTCGCCAGACGTGGCTCCGTGTGATTTTTTCTATTCCCAAAAATAAAGAGAATCTTAAAGGGCTGTCGTTTTACAAGCATAGGTGAGATTAAAAGCGAATAGCTGAAAGAGCTAAACACTATTCCAAAAAGTGTTTCAGAGATTGGAAAAAGCGCTGGCTTAAGAGTATAATATCTAATGGGGACTGTTTTGAAGGGGGTAACATAAATGTAGACAAATAAATAAAATTCTTTCCAAAAAACAAAAATTCTCGTTACTTTTTGAATAGACCTTGTATACTTCTGTAATTTTAATATTTTAACTGCTTATAAGCTAAATGTCCACATAAATGATTGATGAAGCAGATATCATTGCAAAAGTACTAAAAATTGAAGAAAAAATAAAGCAGAAATAGGGAAAATAAAAATTTATGTATAGGTAGATGTATAGATAGATATTTTACAAATTCGTACATGAGATAACACATGTATATATACCTGCAGTATGTAGGTATACTTATAAATTTGAATATAGTAGTTCAAAAAATATTCATTTAAATATATATGTAATACAGTATATAAAAATAAATAATGTATATATTTTTAAATATTAAATTTTCTAAAATTTAGGAGTAAATAAATGTATGTTGCTAGGAAAATTACTTCAATTTCACAGGATATGTGTACAGTAGTTGGTTTTTTAAAAAATTAAATAATAACATTGAGTTGAACATTTAATTGAAATGATAAATAAGTGAAATTAAGAAGTTTTCCAATTTATAAGGCTTTGGCAGTTGATTTAAAGTATTAATTGAGTAGTATTGCCATTACCTTATCCCTTATATTTTGTACAATAATGCATTTTTTATTTATTAGTTTTTCCAAAAATATTTTTTCATTATGAAGTTATTTCAGTACATCAGTCAAGCAAACTTTATTTAACTAAAAAATTCTGAATTGGAATAGAATAAATTAGGGTCTTGATCTGTCCTCACAAATAAATGTTATGTTGAGGTTGGGTTCTTTTTGGTCAAGGAATTGGCCCCTCTCGACCAGTCCAGTTGGGATACATTTGACTGTTTTATAATCACTTCTGTTAAAATGAACTAAGGTCTCATCTAGCATTAACCACTTTTTGTGAAAAGAAAGTTATTACCAATCATTCGAGCTCAAATATTCATAAAGAATTAACGTTGATTTTGATTGTTGACAAGTAGATTTTCTCCATATATGGAGGAATTCATATATGGTTGTTTTGGAAACTGACTGATGAATAAGAATACAGGAGCACAATAATACTAGAATAAGGAAACAGTTACATGATAAGCCTAATAAATTACAAAACTATTTATTACACCACCTAATTAATTATATAATTATCTTAACATTATCAGTTTATTCAGTTTTATATGATAACAGCTTTAATAAATAAAAAACAAAATAAAGTAATGCTAACTATATTAAATTATGAGGGTTATTATTAAATTTAATAAAATTATTTAAATTTTCTTATACGAGGTCTGTAAATAAAGTAATGAGACTGGTTCAGAAAAACGTTTTATTTACAATCCAATTTTACATGGACTATACCACCTTCGAAATAGTTCCCTTGGGAAGCCATGCAACGCTTCAAATGAATTTCCCACTCTTCTTAGCTATGTTGGAACTCAGAAACCGGAATATCCTTCAGATGGTCGGTTACATTTATTTTTATGTTTTCTACTGTTCCAAAATGGTGTCCTTTGAGGTGTTCTTTAAAGTCGGGAACAGGTAAAAGTCACCAGGGACACAAGTCAGGTGAATAAGGTGGTTGAGGAACTACAGGAATGTTTTTCTTTGCCAAAAACTCATTAATTGAGAGTGCAGTGTGACAAGGTGCATTGTCATGATGCTGCATCCAGTTGTCTTTGATGGCTGGTCTCACACGGGCACTCTTTTCCGCAGTCTTTCAAGAATTTCTCGGTAAACATATTGATCTACAGTCTGTCCTGTAGGCAAAACCTCCTTATGTACAATGCCATTACTATCAAAGAAACAAATTAGCATGGTTTTGATTCGCTCATTTTTGCTTATTTGGTACGTGGTAAGTTTATAGTGTGCCACTCCTTACTCTGGTGTTTTGTTTCTGGGTCATACTTAAAAATGAGTATCCAGGATTCATCACCTTTTCTAGAAAATCAGGATCAGCTTCAATTCGTCCTAGAAGATCGCGGCACACTTCCACCCTATTGTTTTTCTGTTAAACAGTGAGGTTTTTTGAGACCAATTTTGCACAAACATTTTTCAGTCTAACTCGTTTGTCAAAATTTGATGGACTGTGGTATGGTTCAAATTCAGTTGTTCTGCAATCATTCTGACAGTTAATCGCTGGTCAAGTCTCTGATTTGCCCAACATTGTCATCACTTTTTGATGTTAACGGGCCATCTGAAAATGCTTTAAACCACCTAAAAACTTGGGCTTGTGACAGAGTGTCATCTTCATACGCCGTTTTCATTTTTGAAAAAGTTTTAGTTGCATTCTAGTAATTAACATTTCTACTACTGAAACGAGAATTCAGTATGAACTGAAATGCTACTGAATTTCAGTAGCATTTGAGTTTAACACATAACTTGATTGCACAATGCTACTCATTATTAGTATCAGTCATTTTTGTAATGCACAACAAAAACTCATTTCACGAAAAGTTTTTTTATGTCACACATGGCAACAGTAGACTAAAAGTATTAATATAAATCAGCTGTTCACATAACCATATGTTTACTAGTAACATTACAGTGTTGCCACTGGCTACCAAAAAAATCTAGTCCATTACTTTATTTACAGTCCTCCTATTTTGAGAATTCCAATATTTAAAAAATATTTCTTGAACAAATATTATACAACTGCAAAAATAAATTAAATCCAATTTTTTTTTAATATAATCAACAAGAAAAAAATTTTCTTATTTAAGGAAATAAAATGTGCTGTAAAATAATTTCTTCTATTGTTAGAAGTTATATTCAAATTAAGGTGGTTTCATTTTGTTCATAGTAAAATACTACATACATATTTATGCGTACTTACATATGCAGTAACTAGATAAATCACTCTTTCAGAAGATATATAACAATATATGTGTAATGTGCTATTTTATTTCAGACATTTTTTGTCATATTTTGAGAAAGTACACAAGTTATATCAAGAGCATCCAGTAGTTACACTCATGTTGATTTTTCCATCATTTGTACACATTTAACTGTGTGCTCACCGTTCATAATGCATACATTATTTTTTATTAAATGTTGTTTATAATTATAAAAAAGAATTCCTTCAAAACAGAAAAATATTAATTGCAACTAGTAACATGAAAATAAACCTTACGTTATACAGTTAGTGCTACTCGGTCAGTAGTACTCATTTGCTGTAATAAACAGTATGCTGTAATCAAGTTTGATGATCATTACATAAATATTATAGAATTAAAATATAAAAATATTTTTTAATTTTTAGATTCTTTTATCTTTGAAATGGAGTAAGGTAATTTAAACTCAGTTTAAATGACATTATGTCAGTTCCATTGAAATTGTTAAAAAACACTGACTTAATTGTTTTTATCGCATATATTACATGTTTGTTCCAGCAGATATTTCTTTGACTTAACTATTTCCTATTTACCCATTAATATAATTTGTCAGTTGCTAAAGTCACCAGCTGCTGAGATTTATTAAATATATAAAACATGTAAAATTTATTTTCTTAATTCCAGTTATATCTTAGCACAATCTGGAACAGATGATACTAATGAGAAAAACAATGTTACAAATATTGATAGATCAATTAATGTTAAAAGTTGTCTGAATTTTTACTGTATGTGTTGGTGTGAATTCCTGGTGTAGTCATTAACAGTGTATTCATTGTAATTAACTGTGACAGATCTAAAATAGTGCCAAAAGAAATTTTGGCTTGAGACCAATCTTACATTTTAATTTCCTTGTGAATCACTTTTTTACTTACTTTTATTTCATTCAAAACTAAAAATAGTTTTGTTATATTTATAATTCTCATATTTGTTGAATTTTATTTTTATAGCTTAATTTAGAAATTAAACTTGGAAGTCAGTATTGTTATTATCCATTAAAATTATTCAGTTTTATTCTAAAAATTAAGTAATTATCTCTTAAATTGCGTATGATGGTGAAACTCATTTGATGTTTAGCAAAACTGCTAATAAGCTGTTACTGCTATTGTAATTGAACAGAAGTCATTTTTAAACTGTTTAGAAGTACTATTATATTGTATTTAAATATTTAAAAAATATTTTAAAATAACATGCTGAAGATGGTCACATTTCATTCCATACATTCCAGTAGCTGTGTGTAGGTTACCCATCACATTTTGCAGCATTGCCAATTAATTAACGAAGCCTAGGAGGTGTAAATGAGTCTCGCAATCAACAAAAGATTGTTTAAAAGGTCTTGGGATTAACATTTATCATGTTCTATTACTGATGACAGAAAACAAGTCAGTTTGTTTGATAAACAGTCAGTGCATGCACAATCTGGATGTTACATGGATGGTACTGGAGATCTTGTAAAATCCTTTGGTCAGAAATCATCCACTGTGATCAGAAGTATATGCCAAAATGTCAACTGAGTATAGTAAAGCAGTCTTCACTCTTGCAAAATTTTCTGTCATTCTTACATTTATAACTTCCAGTTCTTTTTTACTGTGAACCCTGTTTACTCAAAGTATTTAACCCATGTTTTTTTTTTATGATGTGCGAACACCAGCTAAGAGCAGTATTTTAAATGAGTTAGAAAGACTTGCCACTCAGTCACATAGCTTTGTTTTTCAGTATTCCTTAACAGCAAAATCACAGTGCCCCATCACTCCATGACTGTATCTGTATTCAACATGAATGATAGATCGTATAGATATACCATTGTGATGGATCTACGATTTATCACAGATACAAAGGTAGACTGTATCTGGTGTAGATTGGACTGTATACCAAATCGCCTGATTCACTGCCACACCTATATAACAAAAAGTAAAAAAATTTATCAGTTTTATTCTTACATTTAATTTGAGTATCTTTAGGTATTTTATTATTACAATATTTTTTTATAAAAATGAACAAATTATTGGACTTGACACTTTTATGGCCAATGATTGTAATTATTTAGTGTAAATACGGCATGCATTTGTCTTGCTTGAAAATGCTTGAAGAAAATTTTTATTAAATGATTTAAAAAAATAATGAAATCTCTGTAGAATTAAATTAATACCCTGAATATATATTCTTTGTACACTCCATATTTTTTTTTTGTCTTCAGTCTTTTGACTGGTTTGATGCAGCTCTCCAAGATTCCCTATCTAGTGCTAGTTGTTTCATTTCAATATATAACATCCTACATCCCTAACAATTTGTTTTACGTATGCAAACGTTGCCTGCCTGCACAATTTTTTCCTTCTATCTGTCCCTCCAATATTAAGGTGAGTATTCTAGGATGCCTTAATATGTGGCCTACAAGTCTGTCACTTCTTGTAACTATATTTTTCCAAATGCTTCTTTCTTCATCGATTTGCCGCAAGAACTTTTCATTTGTCACTTTATCCACCCATCTGATTTTTAACATTCTCCTGTAGCACCACATTTTAAAAGCTTCTAATCTTTTCTTCTTAGGTACTCCGATCGTCCAAGTTTCACTTTCATATAAAGCGACACTCCAAACATACTTTCAAAAATCTTTTCTTGACGTTTAAATTAATTTTTGATGTAAGCAAATTATATTTCTGACTGAAAGCTCGTTTCGCCTGTGCTAATTGGCATCTTATATCGCACCTGCTTCGTCCATCTTTAGTAATTGTACTTCCCAAATAACAAAATTCTTCTACCTCCATAATCTTTTCTCTTCCTACTTTTTACATTCAGTGATCCATCTTCGTTATTTCTACTACATTTCATTACTTTCATTTTGTTCTTGTTTATTTTCATGTGGTAGTTCTTGCAAAGGAATTCATCCATGCCGTTCATTGTTCCTTTTAAATCCTTTTTACTCTCAGCTAGAATTACTACAACATCAGCAAATCGTAGCATCTTTATCTTTTCACCTTGTACTGTTACTCCGAATCTAAATTGTTCTTTAACATCATTGACTGCTAGTTCTACATAAAGATTAAAAAGTAAGGCGATAGGGAACATCCTTGTCGGACTCCCTTTCTTATTACGGCTTCTTTCTTATGTTCTTCAATTATTACTGTTGCTGTTCGGTTCCTGTAAATGTTAGCAATCTCTGTATTCTATCTCTGTATTCTAGCTCTGTTATTCTATCTCTGTATTTGAACCCTAATTTTTTAAATGTAGACTATTCCAGTCTACATTATTGCATGCTTTTTCTAGGTCTATAAATGTCAAGTATGTTGGTTTGCTTTTCTTAATCTTACTTCTACTATTAATCTGAGCTCTAAAATTGCCTCCCTTGTCCCTATACTTTTCCTGAAACCAAACTGGTCTTCCCCTGACACTTCTTCCACTCTCCTCTCAATTCTTCTGTACAGAATAATAGTTAAGATTTTTGATGCATGGCTAGTTAAGCTAATTGTTCTGTATTCTTCACATTTATCTGCTCTTGCTTTCTTTGGTATCATGACTATAACACTTTTTTGAAGTCTTGACGAAACTTCCCCTTTTTCATAAATATTACACACCAGTTTGTATAATCTATCAATGGCTTCCTCACCTGTATTGCGCCATAATTCTACAGGTATTCCGTCTACTTCAGGAGCCTTTCTGCCATTTAAATCTTTTAATGCTCTCTTAATTCAGATCTCAGTATTGTTTCTCCCATTTCATCCTCCTCAACTTCCTCTTCTTCCTCTATAACACCATTTTCTAATTCATTTTCTCCGTATAACTCTTCAATATATTCCACCCATCTAATGACTTTACCTTTCGTATTATATATTGGTGTACCATGAAACCATGAAAAATGAAAGCCATGCTATGGCTTTCATTATCAGCGCTTTTAAAAAAAAATAATTTTTTTTATTTGCCTAAGGAATAGCTTGTCTGTACAGCAATTTCTACAATTTTTTCATTATTTCAGTATGTGGCTGATCTCCTACAGTCATATTTAAAAGGTGTGGAAAGAAGAAAAACACGAGAGTTCCTGAGTTGGCATGGAAAAGTTATTGAAAGTGTTAATAATGAAAATATTCTGGCAATTGCTAACGATTGGTGCCGTGACTTAAAGCAAGAAGATAGTCCACTGGTAAGTTATGTTTGTTAAGCTTTAATTACGATGAGTAAATTCATTTTTTTAGTTTATGTATGCAGTGTTAGATTAAAAAGTTATACTGAAATTGTTCACAACCCTTTTTCATTTTTTAGTATTCTAATTTCATTCCAGAAATGTCTCTGTAGTAATATTCGAGGGCAAACTACATGGAAAGAGTGGGGTTAGCACTACCGTTTTTGTACAGACGTGCACCTCCTCTGCACGTCTGTACAAAAACCAGTCGGCATCCAGCCGTGGCAGTAGCAAGGTCATGCGATCGTTTGTTGATTTTCTGTGGCTTGTTAAAATGTGTGCTGCAATAGAAAACCCTGTGAATTATAAAGGATGTGCTGTTATAAGATTTCTCATAGCAAAACACTATTCAGCGGCAGATATTCATCAGGAACTTTGCACTGTGTATAGACCAACGATTATGAATGAAGGAGTTGTACATGATTAGGTTTGTTCATTCAAAAGTGAATGAAGAAAAGTGCATGACAAAGAAAGGAGTGGCCTTCATCTGTGGTCAGTCATGAACTGGTTCAAAAGATTAATGCCAAAGTGCGTGAAAATCTACATTTTACCATCTCGGAACTTTCCAATGAATTCTCACAAATTTCCAACACTGTTTGTTCAAGGTAGTGATGAAAGAGTTAGCTACTGTAAGTTTCATAAGTAAGGAACAGGCGGGAGATTTTTTGGCAGTCAGAATTTCTAAGTTAGTGACAAGGTACAATAAGTGCCTAAATTTAAATGGTAATTATTTTGAAAAGTAGAGGAAAGATGTATATAATAAAATGTATTTACCTACAACTGTGTTTTATTTATAACCAAATGGAGGTTACTTTACAAACGGACCTTGTATTATGTACTTTTTACAATTTTCTTACTACAATTTTGAATTATATATGTTATGATAATTTTTTTTCATAAACTTGCATGAGTGCACACTTATTATACTTTTCCAAATTTATTAAGTAATTTCAGCTGTAGTTATGAGGCGTTCAATTTATACATAAAACTTTTGTTTTATGTATACTTTTGTCTTATACATAAAACTTTTGTTCATAAATGAAATAATTTTGCCCCCATTTGTTATGTATTATGGTTATAACATTATTTATCTTTATTATACTTACTTTTTTTTTAATTTCCTGGCATTTTTTACTTGAAAATATATAATCTTTAAATTATGAATATATATATATATATATATATATGTATATTTTTGTGGTTTGATGTGTTGCTGTATTTTATCATCATACTTTTTAATGTTTTTAAATATTTATTATTTAATTTTAATTTTAAAGTTGATAAATATTCTATTAAAATTTATTTTTTAATTAATTTTTATATTGATTTAAATTTATTATATTTGAGCTTTTGTTGATTATAGTAGTTTATATTTATCAGATGTGTAGTTGAAAACACATTACTACTTTCTCATAAGAAATTATTGGAAAAAATATATTAGTGTGTTTGTTTATTTTCAATATTTTCTTACAAATAATTATAATTTAAGGTGTGACAGTTTTTAATTCACGGAATGGGCTTGTAAAAACCCTACATTTACAACTATTTATTATTGGCTATAACTTATTTCAAAGTACTTTCCTTGTATGTCAATACACTGGCTCAATTGGTGTTCCAATTTCTGGAAAGAGCTGGAACTGTTTACCAGAACACTCTTGAGCTCCATTTTATTATGCTGGATATCAGTGATAACAGAAAATCGTTTTTTTTTTTTTAATTTTGGAAGTAGACAGAAATCACAGTGTGGTGGTGAACATGTCATTGCAAACCAGCTGATTTCGAAGTCGAAAGTTTTAAGGTTCAAATTCTAGTAAAGGCAGTTTACTTTTGTACTGATTTGAATACTAGGTCGTAGATACCAGTTTTCTTTGGTGGTTGGGTTTCAATTAACCACATACCTCAGGAATGGCCAACCTGAAACTGTACATGACTACACTTCATTTACATTCATACATATCATCCTCATTCATCCTCTGAAGTAATACCTTGTGGTGGTTCCTAAAGCTAAACAGAAAAAGAAGAGAGGGGCTTAGTCAGGTGAATAAGCAAGATGACGTAATTCCACTAATTTGATTTTTTGACCAAAAGTTTTCTCGTAATGAGCATACCAACGCTTGATCCATTGTGATGTGTAATCCATTTTTCAAGTCACAATTCAGGTGTTTTCCTCTGTTCAGAATTGTTAAATCTTTTTAGCACCATTCAACTTTTCATGAACCATTAATCATATATTTAACTGTCTGTCATGTCATTGATGAAAAAGAAAATGATGAAATAACATTTAACCTTATGATGTTGTCCATATTTCTTGAAAAAGCTTGGAACCTGGTTACAATTAAAGTGATGAAAGACTTGTTTTGGCATGCTAGTTTTACTATGCAGAAAATCGTTTTTGAAGAAGGTGATGAAAATGATGACTTGCTGATATAGGATAGGCTTGTTTTGACATTTTTTAGATGTCAAGGTACTCCTGTTTGTAACACTTAATGGTACTGAATATAGAAAATTTCATTAAAGAGGATTATTATTGATCAAAATGTAAACATTAGATTTAAACTGCAAGTTACTTTGGTTAGAGAAAAAACAAGTGATTTATAAGGAATAATAAATAAATAAGGATTATTAAAATAGAGTTTAGGGATTTTTTAAACATTTTTTTTTTTTTTTAATTTTAAGTAACATTAAATAATATAATGTGTTTTTTTAAATTTATTAAATTAAAATGTTTTTAAATACTTATCACTCATCAATAACTTCTGGTATTTTTGCTTTTCTTTTTATTGAATTATTATTTATTGTAATTTTTTTTACAATCAGCGGTTATAATTAATAAGTCAATATATTTAAATTAAAGAAAAAAGTTAAAAAAAAATGTAGTCGAATTCGAACCGATGTGCTGTGCCCTTGTAAAATCCAAATATTTCATTAATTAGAATTTGATTTGGCTATAACTCTGGAACCAATGGAAATAAGTACCACTTATGGTATATCATTCAAAGCTCTCAATGAGGGTTTATTACTGCAATTAAAAAAAAAGTCTAAAATTCAAATTGTTTGGATTTTGGGCTTTTTTGGACACTTTTGGTTCAATCAATTGCACTCAAAAGAGGAGGTGTATAACTAGATGTTATAACAGCCCTAAATACAAAATTTCAACATTCTACGTAATCGTTTTTGAGTCAATGAGATACATACGTACGTATGTACGTTCATGCAGACGTCATGCCAAAAATAGTCAAAATGAATATTTCCATAGAAATCAGAAAACTGAAATTTTTCACAATACTTACTTTACTTTATACAAGGAAGTAAAAAACATTATATTAAATTTATCACAGAAAGTTTGCTTTATTTATATATACATACAGAGCAAACATTTTTTATATATGTATATATAGTTTTATTTTTTTTCGTTCAATTGATATATATTACTATTTTATTATTATTGAGAAAAATGGAAAATTTAATCTTTTCTCTTTTTCTGTTAAGAAACTATCACTTAATTTATTCATTTGGATTTACAAACATCATAATAATGTGAGGAGAATATGCAGAGCAGCTGTAAGCTTCAAAGATAAGATTATATAAACGTATGAAAATGGTGTTTATTTATTCAATGTGAAATACTCTTGACTTATTTATTTTGAGAAAATAAATAAATAAAGTATGTAGTTAGAAATGATTTTTCTCATTTTGTTAACAGATCCCTCTGTATTTATTTATTTGTTTAAATTGTTGAGTGATGTTGGAACTTGTTATGCTGTAATTTAGTGTTTGAAATTGTTTTATTATTAACAAAATCTATTTCTCAACTATGTTTGTTCGTTGTATCAGTTACTCCAATTTATTATTTTCACTGTTGATAACACAAGAAGAAAGGAGAAGGCCAGAATTATTGTTATTATTATTACTATAAAAAAAGTTGTGTCTGTGGCCAAGCATTACTGTCTATGCTTGGAAGGAAGGTTCTGGGTTTGAATCCAGACAGGCTTGGCATATTTCATAAGCTATAAATTCATCTACCTTTCTGAAACTAATAATTGGAATAATCCTGATATTTGTAAAGGAAGTAAATAAAAGTAAAATTGTGATTTAAGAGTAAGGTTTTGATAAAAAATAATCGTCATTCAATATTTTTTCAGTGTAAAATCTTAGATAGTTGATGTGAACAGTATTGGAGTAAAATTATTCCCTAATTCTTCTTGTTTATATGTTACATTTATCTGCACGGTACCATACTGTGAATGTGATGATTGTATTCTGTTTCAAATGCAGTTGTATATCCGACAACAGTGTGAATGTCCAATAAAGTTGTAAAGTAATTCTTTTTTACCTTGGTACTTTCTTGTACTATTTTCAGTTATCTGCTTATGCTTTTTTGTAATGGATATTGTTTAATTTGTTTATATTGTCCTGCCTGTATATTCAGTTTTTGGTAATATAATGCACTTCATCCATTTGTTATATATAGATTGGTTTTCAGTTGGTTCTACATTGATGTCATTTTTATCACATCGTCCTCCATTTTTTCTGTGTATTTATTCTCTAATTCTTGGTTCTTATTTATTTTTTAAATTTTAAATTGCTACAGTGAGGCCTTTTGTTTCTGTATGCATTGTTCCAATCTTCAGCTGTTTACTTGAAAATTGTTTATTTATATGAGTGAAATTTGAAATGAATGAGTTCCATTTAGTTCATCCTTGTTTTATATGGTCTTGAGACTGTGGTTACGATATTCCTTATCTTCAATCCATGCTACACTGGCTTTGTGATGAATTTCTCTTTCCCAAATGTCAGCCCAAAATGTTATCTTTTCCTCACGTATATGGCATCTTCCCATTGTTCTCTCCATTTATTTTCCTGTAAAACTGCTTAGGGTTCTCTTGGAAAACCATATTGTCAATCCAAAACATACTCTCTATATCTTAATATTTTTGGCGCTTTTGCAGATATTTGCTGCTTGATAGTCTCTATAACAGTAGTACGGTCTGCTACGTTGTTAATTCCATACTATTTCTTCAGTTTCAATATTTGCTCTCTCAATCTTGTATTATGTATTTTATCCTTAATTTCATTTTCATCTAGTTGGGACAATTCTTTCCTGAATTTCTTGATTCTTCCATTCAAACACCTCATCCATGGTGGTTTCTTTCCTGGATGTGTCATTCTTCTTTCTACCTCTCATGTCTGCTTCTTCATTTCTTCTTGTCTTGCTGCTTTCTCTATTTTTTTTCTCTTGTATTTGGTTGACCATCTGAGCAGCTGCATACATAGATCATTGATCTCTATTATTTCCAACAGCTCCGTGTTTATTGCTATGTCCTGTATTATGTACTCTATTGAGTATCTGTTAGAAGTGGTTATTCTATTTTACCTTGATCAGTAACAGTCTTTGATATGAGTTGCATGATGTCATATCTCATGCTGCTGTGATTAGAGTCCCTTATCCTCAATAGTTCATCATACCATGAAATGTATCATCATACCATGTATGCATAATGTATGCTTCTCCCTTATTTTAAATGATATTTGCAGCTACTTTGTTTGCTCCTTGGTCTTGATCTGATTCTGGTCAAAAGGTTCTCTCTCTTGTCAGCCCTCATCTTGTGTTTCTATTACCCTCCTTACTTCCGTTTGAATTTATCTTCTCGGTGCTTCACTTATCTTTTTGCTTTTTTCAATGTTTCGCCTTTGGTTACCCAGTTATTATTATTATTATACTAATTATGTATTATATGTATGAAAACTTATGGGACACTCTCTGTATTTGTTCTGGTATATATAAATTTTTGTATTGTTCAATAAAGTGGATGCATTGTCTGCTTAATTATTTTTTTCTTTTTTTTTAGATTAAGTTTTTCTTTTGTGTTTAGTGATGAGTTGACATGTCATGTTAGCGGAAATGTTAATGCACATAATATCCATGTCTGGGAATCAGAAAATCCCCATTAATTGTAACAGCGCAAAAGGACTCCCTAAAATTAAACGTTTTCTGTGTAATATTTTAACAGCAAGTTTACAGGTTGTTCTTTTTCTCTGAACCAAGTGTTGCAGGAATTATTTATTTGGATGTGCTGTCTACATCACTTTTCTCAACTGCAAGGTGCCAGAGAATTTTATTAAGCAACAAGATGGTGCACTTCCTCACTGGCATCACACTTTACTGGATGGTTGTATGAAATTTTCCCCAACTGCTGGGTTGGTTGGTATGGACCCAATGACAAAACTGGTTTATGGTGGCCTCTGTGGCTACCCAATCTGACTCCATGTGATGTTTTACCTTCAAGGGTTTTATAAAGGATATTGTATATGTGCCTTTACTACATAGTCATCTACCCAATTTGAAGCTCAGGGTTGAAACAGCTATCGTTTCCACTACTACAGATATGCTGGTTCATTCCAGAATATGAATGAACTCTGCTATCAGTTGGATGTGTGCTGCATGATGAAAGATGCTCTCACTTGCACTTGCAAAGAAAAACTTTCATTTTTTCAAGAGTGGTTATTCTTTCTTTTTATTTGTGATACATTACTGTAAATCAAAGTTAAAAGGTAATGAACAGCTTTAAAGCCCTGAAATTCTTTTCTGTACATTCTGTATAATGTGTTTCATGAAATTTTTACATGACTGCAAGATTAAGCTCCTGTAGACAAGTTTCCACTATTAACCCATAAACAGCTAACACTAAACTTGCAAATTAAATTGCAAGTAAGGGGTCAGTGTCTGCTTCCTCCTAATTTGGGGACTTAGGGACAGTATCTGGAAAAAATTGAGCAGAATGCTGCTTTTTTTTGGGAATAGTTGCATCTGGATTTTTGTTCTTGTTTGTTTCTTATATACTTAAGGGTACCTAAGAGAGAATCAAATGCTTCTGTCTTATCCTACATGTCTATATGGCATTTCCCATCCTACATGTCTTCCATTAGAAGACAGGGCATTTATTACTTTTTACTGTCAACAAGAAAGGGGTATTATTAAAAAAAAACTGATGTAAAAACCTCTATTTATTTTGAATAACATGTATTTGAAAAAGGTGACTTGATTGATATAAAGGAAATCAATCATTTTGTGTGGGTCACTAGAAAACTGGGAAAAATTTTTTATTAGAAATTACATTCTTTGTGAATAAATCAAAGAAGATATTTCATACAAAAATTTCAGCCCATAAAATTATCATTGAAATAAGTCATGAGGCCAAATTTTGTTGTAACAGTTTTCTACCAAAAGACAATGTTGACACATGTGAATTTTAAAAAGAACACTCTGAGCAGCTTATAAGAACTTATTTTCTGTATAAAAAAAGAAGTTATATTTTATTTGCTCTAAGAAATGCACTAAGAAATTCATTTAAGTAAACATAAGGTTCTTTTAATTTAAACATAATTAATGTACATACGGATTTCTTGTATGCTGCAATTGTTATACAATGCTTATTTATTATGGCTGTTATATTATTTCAAATATGGATTGTGAAATTTTATGTATATATATATGAATTGCTTTGTTCCATTTATTTAAATAATTGTAGAAACATTTATTTTCAAAATAAAAATATTTGAAATGCCACATAGAATAAAATATTGAAAAATACTGTTATATTGATTAATACTGCTTGCCTGCTATTACTAATAGTATTTTGTCAACTAGTGTAATTCTGCAGGTTATTGATTAATTTTGAATCACATTGTTTACATTGGTATTGTTTTAACTTATCATTTGACATTTTATTTACTTGTCTTTATTCATATTGTTTAAATATTGTGCAGTGAAGAGTTAATGTAGATCAATTTTTTTTTAATATACAGAAAAATTTATATTTAAGACAAAATTTCTTAAGAAGATATTTTTATATGATCACCTCTCCTCATTGGCTGTCAATTACAAAATGATGACACATTTCAAAATCTGAACATACTTTTTTGAAAATTACTTCAAATATTTTTTTTAATGTAAAATATGTTATATGACATAACAACTTTGAACAGCCCAAACTGATGAAAATTGAATAGAGCAAAATTTGAGCTGTAGGGAGGGTGTTCCAGTACCTCATAATTCAACTACTTGATGATTTGAATAGTGTGGCGAGCCGTGTATGGGCAGACATTGTTATTTAACAACTCTTTCTTCAACAATAGATCTCTGCATTTCTTGCGTATTGCTGATTTTAGCTTGTTTTCCAAGATTTCACTATAATTCGTAATCCCCTTCTCTATGAAGTCTTCCAGTATAGGCCCTATTGAATCTGAAAACTCTGTTGCCATAACCTTCTCTACAGATGGCCCAGTCTTGAATTTTTTCTTCGTCAGAGATATTGAATGTTTCCACTGTATACACTGGCATTTCGATTCTGGTTCATAGTGATGAAGCCATGTTTCAACACCAGTGACTATTTTGCTCAAAAATAGTCTTCCTTGTTGCAGCATCAAGTAAGCATTGGCAGATGTCAACTTGTTTGAGCTTGTGTTCTGCAGTAAGCTGTATTGGTTCCATCGCACACACTGTATGGAAGCCGAGCATGTTGTGGATGATTTGATGGCTAGAACCATGACTGATGTTCACAGAAGACCCTACCTCATCAATGATAACTCATCTATTCGACCAGAACTATCTCTTGGTCTTGCTGAATCTTATTTACGGTGGAGGTTGACGGGCGTCCTGCTTTGTGCATTACAATTGTTTGGCCATTTTGAAACTTCTCTGTCCACAAATAAACATTTTTACTTGATAAAGTACTGTCCCTGTGTATTGTAATAAAAGTCTACAGTGGATTTCAGCCACTTTCATATCCTCTGACCAGAGAAATTGGATCACTGCTTATGCTCACTGTGGTGCAAACTGCTAGCGGAGCAGACATGTTTACACTATAACAGCCAGGAGGTAAATGATGTGATCAGGATCAAATTTCACTTGTGTGACTGTAGTTGTACCAGCTCTAAGCTCATGTACACAGAAGGCAGTGTGACAACCTTGAAGGTGTGTTACGGCAAAAGTGAAGACAATCATTTAATCACCCTTGTAATCTCAATGACAAATTAATTCGTCAACCTCTGAGATGGAATGGTACTGTCTCAATTTTTTTTCCAAAAGGTTTCAGGTTCAATGCTGGAAAGGCATGGCAGTTTCATACACTACAGAATCTCTTTTATATATTCCCAATGGCTAAGCTTAGTGTATATGCAGTGAAATAATGAGCAACCCCCTCCAAAAAAGAATTCCATTCAGTTTTACAAAGAAAAATAAACTAAAGGTGATAAAATATAATTAAGATATTAACAATAGATAATACCACACAAGTATTAGACTGTTCTATTAATCAAATTACTATTAACCTATTACAATGGCATCAGCAAATCATAATTCTATTAGTTGGTTATTTTCAATTTTTACGTTGTTCATAAATCTTCTCTTTGATTCCTTTGTTCCTCTGATACAAAGTTGAGAAGCATTAAGGACAGATTACATCTACATCTCACTCCTGAATTAAGCTTTGTCTGTTTTGCTCCTAACAGATATTAATTGCTATGTAAATTATATAAAAATAAGATTACCTTTAGAAAATATTAAGAATAAATAAAATTTTTGTGTAGAATATAAGTTTTAAGTATATAGATAATATAAAACTATTCTTTTTTATATATTTCAATTTAAGGGCTTAAGGAAAAATTTATTTATATTATTCAGAAATTTTAATATACATTTTAAAATATGTAAATACTATAGTAAAATAATAATTTAATTATCTACCTGTTAGTTGTAATACATTTTTACGACAGAATAATCCATTTTAGTTCACTAGTAAACATCAGTTTTAACAATTTAAAATTTAATTACATTGTTTTAAATTAATTATTGTAAAAAATTTTTTTTTAAAGAATCATATCTCTGTGAAAGTAAATTACTCATTAGAGACATAAGAAAAAAAGCAGTTTGGAGTTATTTTTTAACTAATTTTAATAAATTGAGTTTTATTTTTAATAAAATTACGTTTTTAATAAATATATTGAAATTCCAGTCCTATTTAAGTAATCATATGTTATTATATCTCCATGTTAGCATTCCACACACATACAAGTGCACATGTGTGTGCATACACACACACACACTTGTTTTTTTCTGTTGTATTTAAATAACTATATTTTATTAATTATTCATCAAAAGTAATTTTCCCTTATAATAATTACCATATTTACCATTATTATAGTCAACCGATTATTACTTATCAACATGCAGTTTACCTGTCAACCAACATGCCAGGCCCTATATTGATTTTATTTACGTTATCATTAAAGTGATATTATTACTATTATTATTATCATAATATTTTTAATCATTATATGTGCCTCTTTTTTTTTTACATATACCATATCATGTCTTGAAATAAGGATAAATTAAAAAATCTGTAAAAAAATAGTACGTGGATCACAAAGTATGCAGAATGATTTTATTGTTATTTTATTTTTTATTAATTTTATATAATTATATCTCTATTCTCCTACTTATTAAATTACACATTTGTATGGTGTTATACATGTTAGATAATAGTATTAGATCCATTAAACTTTAATTTTCCAAAACATTGATATTTTTATAAATTCTTCACACTTATTACAAAACATCTTAATCAATCACGTGAAAGGGGTTTGTAAAAAATGACAGTTTTATCAAATATTAATATAACTGCATCATATTTAAAATAAGAAATAAAAAAGCTATTCCTGTTAGCTATCGTACAAATTTCTTTTTGCCTATTACGAGAAAGTATCCTGTTGTCTTTGATCCAAAATTATTGAAAAGGTCAAAAGATAATCTGAACATTTTTGACAGTTGAAACAATAAAGAACCTATTAAGCTTTGAAAATTTAGAGTAATAATAAGTTAGTAAAATTAAAACAATAATGAGAATAAGAATGTAAGACTATTTTTAAGCAGAATTTGAAAGCAGCGACATTATTGTGTAGGATTCCGATGCTGATAAATTCTCTTAACAAAAATAATTTTTTCCTTAATATTTTGTTTTGGTCATATATAATAATAGTAGGGAGTTTTATCCCCCCTATCAGTTATGAATAATAGGTGGTTTTATGCTTGACTTAAAAAAATACCTTTTTCTCATTAGGTTTTATCAATTTTTTTATATTATGAATATATATAAATTTTTAAACGTTTTATACATCTTTTTCTTTCAATCACTTTACATTGCTGTTAACGGCATGTATTTTATTAGTGTTAGTGAATAAATACAGAAAAAGTTTTAGATTTTTTATTGAATTATTATTAATAATAATAATAATTAAAAAAAATAATTAAAAGCTCTGACAATGACAATGATAATGACAAACAGTATGATCTTATTTTACTGAATTTTCAATAAACAATGTAAAAGTTTTTCTGCATTTATTCACTAACACTGCTGAACAAATACACTGCTGACCGAACATGTATGTTACATTTTTATTTGTTAGTTCAATCCCATTTGGATTATGGTTGTATTGTCTATTGTCTACTCGTCAACGTGTTATACTGTGCTCAAGATGCTGGATGCTGTACTCCATTCCTTCCTTCGTCTTGCCACTGGTCAAGATGAAGGAACAGGCCCTGGTTAGAGCCAAGCCCTGTTGCAAGCATACTTGTGGTAAGCCATCACTTTGGGCTAGACAGAACCAGCTACTAGAATTTTACTCTGCTCATCTTAAAGGACAACTAAATCACCCGGTTTTTAAAGCAGTCCTTGCAAACCCCCATTTCCAACAACATGAGTACCGTCCACATAATACAGCACCAATAACGGGTGTCTGTATCCGGCATTTAATGAACGTTTTAAATTTTGACACCTATTTTCCCAACCTATCTTTGTTCATAAACTCTATGGAAACTTGACCCCATAAATTTTAATTATGACTTCACCATATACAATAAAAAAAATTAAACTCCTCTCGTCTTTCAGCAAACATTTTACCATTTTCTATCCAAGACAAACCTAAACATAATAGTATACGCAGATTGGTCGAAGCAGAATGATACTGTTGGATGGACATTGTTGGACGGATATTGTTGTAAATGATAGAACGTATGTGTTTGGTCTAACTGGTATTACAAGTATCTACAATGCTGAACTGTACACCATCAAAATGGTCTTGAATATCATTAAATCAAAATATCGTCACATCTTTATCTGTAGCGATTCATATAGTGCTCTCTAAGCTTTAGAGGATTTGTATTTCAGAAATCCTACTGTCACCAAAACTCATAATACATTTGCTGAGTTGAATCGTCACAACACAAGTAAATTTCTGCTGGATCTCTAGCCATATGGAAATCCTGGATAATGAATGTGCGGATTCTGCTGTTAAAAATTCATGTGTCTTTTACACTCTAGTTACTAATAGAGATTTTATTAATTCTATTAAATGTACTCCTTGAAGAAGATAGCAAGGTGACTGGACTGCTACAGTGGATAATAAACTCTGACATCAAAGATATGATGCTACCATGTGACTCTTCATGTAGAAAAATTGACCAAGAGGAAGTGGTCCTGTGCCGATTACGATTAGGGCATACCAGAGCTTCTCATGGATACCTGATGTCAGCAGAAAACGTATCAGTGTGCATGTAATGTAACTGTCACTTGACTGTGCACTACATCCTAGTGGATGTATAGTGGATAGTATATGTTGTGTACGTCGCAAATTCAAATTACCGAGAGACATGCATCTCATCCTAGGAAATAATTAGAATGTGAATAAGACTGGGTATTGTTACTTCTAAGAAGAATCAATATACTACATAAAATTTAATTTTAAGCAACCATAATAACTTTGATTTTATTTTGTTATTCTTGTTGTATATTTTATTCGAATGGTTATGTTTCTTTTATTATTCTGGTTTTAATTCTACTCTTAAATTAGTTTTCATCTTAGTTTTATCTGTATTTTAATACCTAAAAGGGGTGCTTTTTTGTTATCTTTTTTACCCTGGCAATGATAACAGGAAAGCGTTTTTGCCCCTAAAAAAATTTATGTTGTATGTTAACAGTGTGCTACATTTTTATACAATAATTCATTTGTAGAGTAGGCCTAGTAGTTTTATTTTGATAGTTATTTTTAGTTCTCATTTTTTTTCTGTATATTTGAGCTCTACAAAAAAAATTTGTAATAATGGTTTTATCATAGTAGTGATTTAGGACTTTTAGTTCAGAATAGTAAACTTTTATTATAAATTTAAAAAAAACATTTCCAAAGATTCAAAGATGTACAAGCATTATAAAAAAGATAATTATTTTTATAAATTAATAACAATGAAATAATCTGTAACAAAATAAATATGAAATCAGAGCAAGCAATTGAAATAATTTGCTGCTTGGCTAAATATACTACACATTTAATAAGTTTAGCATTATAATCCCTTAATATGGTATTTATAAATTGATTAAATCCTCTCTCAAAAAAAATAAACTGCCACTGGTAATGCATAACAAAAATTGTTTAGCACACATGTATGCAACTACAAAATGCCAAAGTAGAAAACCTCACCTCTCAGTGCTACAAGACTGCAGGAAAATAGATTTAATCTACTGTAATGAGAAAAATAAATCGTTTTCAACTGATGCCAAAGATTGTAAAATATTTGTGTCCAGAAAGTAGCTTAACCCTGGTCTGTGAAGTATTTGAGTTTTAAGTTGAGAGAAAGGAGTGTTAAGAAGTATTGTTTGTAGGTTGAAGAAAGCAAGGAAAGTGTTTAATTATATCATTTGTATGTTTATCAGAGGATTTAATGCTGCTTTAAGAGGAAGTTTGTGGTAAATAAATATTTTATTCTTATCAATCCATTAAACAGATTATCATATCTACAAGGGATATCTCTAAAGTAGACTGCTGGGAAAGTTTGCTCCGTAAGGTTGGTGGCGAACCTGTGTTGTTCATGGCCATGCTAGTAATGTACACACTGAATTGTTGTGTATAAGTTATCCCATTGTAATATCTTTGATTACATGTGAGTTATTACATTATAAAATGAATAGGAAAATCGATGTTGCTGTCATCTATGAAATACGTGGTCATAGGTTTTTTAAACCATCAAAATGTTAAGCCGACTGAAATTCATTGGCAGTTGGTTGCTGTGTATGGTGTTAATGTAATGAATGAAAGAAACATCCAAAAGTGGTGTGAAAGTTTTAAAAATAACAGAATTAATGTGCATGATGAAGAACATTTGGGAAGGCTCTCAATAATCACTGAGGACTTGTTGAAACACGTTGATGATGAAATCAGAAAAGATCGTTGCTCAACAATTTCCGACCTAGCCCTACTTTTTCCTGATGTTTCAAGAGCTATTATTGGTTGCATTGTTCATGATCATTTAGACTTCAGAAAGGTTTGTGCATGTTGGGTGCCGCATGTCTTAATGAAACATCACAAAAAATCCAAATGGGATCTGCTTCGGAATTTTTGATGTTCTACACAGGAAAAGGTGATGAGTTCCATAATTCAATTGTTACCGGGAATGAAACATGGATTTTGTATTACACATCAGAGAGGAAATGGCAGTAAAGTGAATGGCGTCATCCTCAATCACCAACCAGACCAATAAAGGTCAAGCCACAGCCATTTAGATACAAACTGAAGGCCACGGTCTTCTGGGATCAGTTTGGCATACTGCTGATTGATTTCATGCCATGTGGAACAACTATAAATGCAGAAGCCTATTGCAAAACTCTACGTACGGTGCACCATTCAAAATCGGCGACGTGGGTGGCTGACTGACAGTGTCATCCTGCTGCACAATCCAATGCACATCCATGTGTTGCAGGTCCAACACGTGATTTACCGAAAACATTTGGATGGGAAATTTACGATCACCCACCATATAGTCCGGACTTAGCTCTTTCTGATTCCATTTGTTTGGAAAATTAAAAGAATTTTTGAGTGGTAAGCAATTTGCAGGTGATTATGAACTTAAAAATGCTGTTAATCAGTGGCTAAATGGACTTGCAGTAGAAGAATACAAAGAAGATACATCGAAGCTGGTGTATCGCTATGATAAATGTCTTAATTCATGTGACGATTATATAGAGAAGTAGTATAAGGTATGTAGTTTAAGAGAAATAAAAAATATTTATAAACTTTTCAGAATAAATTTTTTTACAATGAAACTGATTTTACTTTAGAGATGACCTCTCATACATCTATGAGTAGATATGCTTTATGGCAGGTAACAAAAGGAACTGCCTGGATATATCAAGGGAAACTGTGGTAAAACTTTGATAAGAGTAGCATTACAAATAAATAAAATCATAGAATTAAAAAATAGAAGTGGTTAAAGTCTATATTAAGAATTAAAAATATAAATAAATAGAATAATAGTAAACTAAATCCACAAACATTGTAAACAAGTAAATAATTATGGTATAAACTACATTTAATGTGTTAATGAAAATTATTTGAGTGCATATATTTATTTATACTTTTAACAAGTGTATTAAATTCAGAGTTTTCTAATTTTTTTTCTTAGCATTTCTTTTTTTTAAATTCATAAATAAGATAATATTGTATCTGTAATTTTTTTTAACTTTATTATTAATAAGTTTGTGTAAAAATCTGTAAAATGGTTGATAACACTGGTCAACATGATTTTTGTCTCACGAGTATCAGTAGGTGTATTTGATTCAGTTTTTATCCTGTTTTCAAATATGTATTCAGAATTTCTCCATCACTTTTTTGTTATTTTAATTTTTTTAAATATTTTAAAATGTTTTTTCATCCATTTGTCCACTGTTAAGTAAAAGCTCCTAGAGCATTGTAAATATGATGGAACCAAATCAAAGAGTAGCGTTGCTGTTGTTGTGCAAGTTCAGAGGTGTGTAGACATATACAGAAGTGTTCTAGTGTAGCACACATTCATCAGAACAATGCCGTTTGTGAGATAGTAGTGAACCCATAAACACATCATTGTGAGTGCTCTGTGTATTTGAATTATTGTGTATTACATATTTACAACTTTATTTCTTTTAATTAGTTGTTAGTTTGTTTAAATTATCCTAACAATTTTTGTTATGTATTTGGTGAAGTTACGCTCAAGAACCAAAGACGAAACCTACTCCATTAGTAAAAAAATGTTATGAACTTTATTCTGGGTGTAAAGTCGGGGACCAAACAAGGGTCTGGACCCCACATATCTGTTGTTTATTGTGTTCAAGGCTTCTCACTGCATGGAAAATGGCACACACCACATGCCATTTGCTATCCCTATGATTTGGAGGGAACCCAAAAATCACTCTTCTGACTGTTATCTCTACTTAGAAACATTAAAGGGATTATGTCAAAATCAAAACACAGTGGTGTACCCTAATTTGCAATCTTTAATGAGAACAGTTCCACAATGCGAAGAATTGCCCATACCAAAGCCTCCAGAACATGTAACTAGATGAAGAGATCTCAGTGTCTGATGGAAGTAAGGAAGAAAAAGAAAAGATTATGGTGATACAGATTTGAACAAAGCAGTTCATCTGAACCTCATTTACTGACTCAAGAAAATCTTAACAATCTCATATGAGGTTTAAAGTTATCCAAAAAAGCAGTCTAAAATGCTTGCTTCCCAGCTAAAAGAATGGAATCTTCTTCAAAACAGCTGATATTAAATTCTATTTCTATTTCATTAAAACTCATAGTTAATATTTTAACTATTGTTATAGTTAATATAACAAGTGTTATATTAACACTTGTTAATATTTTCCCATTGTTATAATTTAAAAAATATTATTAATATATTTTGTATAGTCGATTAGTTTTATAATTAAATTTATCTTTTTAGATACCAATGGAAAAACTTGAACAGTGGTTACATAGTTGTGGGGTAGTGGCTACTTTGCATCGTGTAGAGTTGGGAATATTGTTTGGTTTAGATGAAGAAGATGAGATAGGTATGCTGCCACTGTTAATGAATCCAGAAGCTCTTGGTAGAAATAATCATTCAGTATTAGAACCAGCTCATATATTGCACCTCAATTTTCTGTTACCTCAAGACTACCAGCGTGAATGGAGGCAAGTACAAATTTATTTTGCAATTTAATATAAGATTTTTTAACCAGATCCTTGCTAATTAAAAACCTATCTAACAGAGAAATTTAGAAATCAGTGTATTAAGAATATTATTTTTAAAACTTCTAAAATACTTGGACTTAGAAAAAGGCCCTGATTTTTTTTTTCATCACTTGAATTAAAACAGAAATTTTTTTTTATTTTCACCAAAATATGTATAGTAATGTGGACTTCTGTATGATTTTAGTTGATACAACAGTTTATGTTAAAAATAAATCGCAGGATGTGAGATCTGGCAAAAGTATGGCTGTTGAACCTGCGGAATGTGATGCTTTGCAAGAAATTGCTCAAGGTGTGATTCATGAGTGTATATTTGTTATATTCCAATTGCCACTCACTGCTCTAATGCATTGCTAGCTGCTTGCAACAAATCATATCCCTCAAATGCCACAAAATTTGGCAGTGATACTGACAAGGTGAATATAACCTCTTGAAAAACATTAATGATGTATGATTTCCTTATTGAAACAAATAATCAGCATCTTCTTGACATTGTTGCAGCTATATCATATTTTTTTCAGGTCTGGATGTGATGTCCTACTCTGAAGGCTGAGCTGTATTTTGGATTATATCTACTTACAATTTATCACCAATAACGGTAGTTATTAAAAATCTTTAATTGTTTTCAATGGACTCAAACAGGTCACTATTATCGACAGACCGGCTACACCGGTCTGTCGATAATAAAAAAAACCGGTGTAGGTTTAACTCACCAGATCACTATTTTCTGAAAGACAGACCTATTTCTGGTCAGCTGAGAGCAGTTTTGCCACAGGCTTGGAACTACTACATACCTCAAGCCTAAAATAATTTTAAGAATTGACTGAACTGGACCAGAATTAATATTTAAGTTCAGATATCTTACAAGTATAGATTCAGTGACTTTCCAGATCATCAGCACATATAAGTTTAATGGATTCTAGTTTTGATAATTAAAGGTCTGTCTCCCCATCCATCACTCAGCACTTTCTCTGTCATCATTAATACATTTATCCCGTTTATAAACTTGCATATCACATATAGACTTATATGACACTTAAATGACTCCTCTCCTAACTTAAAATATGTCTTTGGTAATTTCACCAATTTGTTGTCAAACTTTATGCAAATTCACTTTTTTTTTTGAACGCAATGATCATGACAAACAATATGCATTCATAAGATTGATGTACGTAGAAAGCAAACCAGATGAGCATGGAACTCATGACAGATGGCTCATTTATTGTAGAGTCCAATATCAACCTCTGTCCAGCCACATATGAATGCATCATTCAGCTTGACAAAATTTTGGTGGCAACATTATGCCATCAGATTTTTTGATCAGATCTCATTTAGTGAAACATTACTGTTTAAGAGGGCAGATCTAGTTCTCATGATTGTAAAAGACTTCTAGTGCTCTTCTACCTATCTGATTTTAACCCAGTTCTATGTCCTAGGTAAATAACTTGTAAAACTTGGCCCATAAAGTCAGAACCGTGCAAGAAAAAATAATGACCCAGATGCAATATTTCTTTGGTGTTGAAATATGTCACATTTCAGGATTTAATGCCTACTAATCTTGTTTAACCCTTTCAGAACAGACTTTTTTTTGGAGAGGGTTAAAAAAATCACATGCTGTGATTTTAAACAATAACAAATGTAATATATATCATAAGTAAACTGGCATGTCTGCCTTGACAACAAAACATATGATCAGTACAAACATCATTTTGACACTGACAACATTTTTCCAATTTCTCTAGTATTTCATTTACTTTTTTAGTTGTTTATTTTCAGATTGATATTCTTATACAGTAGCAGTGATGCCATAAAATTATTAATTTTCCTGTCATCTTAGTTTCAACAAAAAGAACAATATCTTTGGGAAAATATAATAATTTTATTTTTATTCATGGCCTCTTAGTCTGGTTTCCCTTTTTATACTGCGTTTTACAGCTAAACTATTACTGGAATATGTAAGACACATACTTGAGAGTACATAAGAGATTAAAAAAATTATTGTTGAATAGAAAAGTGTGCAAAAATGTATCAAAGAGTGGTTAAATGATGGTAGGATGTTTAAATTTATATGAAAAAACCCACTTTGAAGTTGGTCTTCTCCAAATTTCATTATATATTTGTTTAAAATGTAAATTATTTTATAATGTAAGAAGAAAAACATGTTTTCTGATGATGGAACTATGTAGACCAAATATGAGTACAAGAGCTTCAAGAAGTTTTCTTTTCAAGGCTGCCATGTACACATTGTTAATTATAGATAATAACTAAAGTTTTTACTTTATTCGTAAATATGTTTTAATATAAAATCAATATTCAATTTGTATTAATTTAATTATAATATATGGTCCTTTTTCCTTTTTTTTTTTCAATAATGGTCTAAATATCTGTAAAAAAAGTTTCTTACTATTTGATCTAAAGTAAACCTTTTTTAAAGCTTAACATGTTCAGTATAACCTAAAAATTATAAATCTCATAAAAACTGGAACATGTTTTTCTCGTATTTTAGACTTATAAAAAGAATATTTATGTTACAAGTAACCATTCTTAACTAAATACTGCAACTGAAAATTTAGGAAAACAAAGCAGTCAAAACATTAAAGTAGTATATTAGATGTTTATATGGAGCCACCAGTGAATAAGATAAAAGATACTGCATGTAAATCTGTGGCACTAAATGTGTTACATAATAAAATGGCAGATTTGAGAAAAGCTGTATAATCGACAGTCATCAGTCTTATACAAACACAAATGCTGAAATTAAAAGAAGTAATTTTTTTAATGTGTTTCACAACTTATTATCAAACTGGGAACTATCTGAAATTGTTCCAGATAGCTGTTTCATATATTTGTGGTGTGTTGTTAGACACAGGTACACCAATTTAATACTGACTGAATTTGCCACAGTATAAGATACATTTTTTGTCTGTTTCTTTCTTAGCTCAATACACATTATGAGTTTAACAGTATTCATAAAAATACTAGATTCTTTCTAGAGGTTTTGTTATGTAGAATTTTTCATTATTTTTTTTATGTTTGGAGAAAATTGAATTGTAAAAATATTCCTTCATTAAATTTCTTTCTTTTTTTAATTTTTTTAAAGTTTTCCTGGTTGGAATGATGTTGCTTTTAAGAATAAAACAACTGTTTATAAAAATTTTTTACGATAGTTTGAAATTTATATATCAGTTGTAGTCATTTTAAATTCATTCAACATCACATTTTAAGAAGAAATTAACAGAAAGGATGGAACAATGTAAACGATTAAAAAACAGTTTTCAATTATAATCATCTTTAAGTTAATTATGTTAGTGGTGGGAGATTGAAATTAAAAAAAATGAGTGGTAAATTTGATTTTTTGCTTTGCTGATTGTGGCCATTGCAACCAAATGAAGACAGAGAACCACAATCTGCTATGAATTAATTTGTTATTTATATTAGGAATCAAATCCTGGATCTTTGATTTAACAGTAAAAAATACATAGATTTAGTCAACTCTTAGAACATGGGGATGTTGTTCTGTCAGTTTCCTCTTTGTATTTATTTTTTTTTACATGAGTATGTTTTAATGTATCAAATTGCAAAGTTATTTCTAGTTTGCAAAGTGGAAGGTATAGTAATATACATAAATATATGGTTTATATATCTTATAGGTTCTTGTTTTCCACAACTACCCATGGAGAAAGTTTCTCAATGCTGCTTGGAAAGATAATTGATAAAGGACCAACAATTATTGTTATTGTTGATGATCACCACCATATGTTTGGTGGTTTTGCTTCTCAGAGTTGGACACTCAGTCCAAAATTTCAGGGTAAGTAATCAAACTCCTATGTATTCAGTGGCAAAACATTTTCCCCCAAAAATGTCATTTTGTATTCTGATGAACTTAATTCCATAATGCTTATATTCATTCTTAAACTACTATACCTAGAGATTGGTTCAAAGAAGAGTCCAGCATGTGACTTTTAAAGTCCAACAGTGTCATTACATTGTTATGGTTACTTCTATTTGCCCTTAATATATAGGTTTTCTGAATAATAAAAAAAAAAAAAACAGAACTAATGGTGTTGGCCAATAGGATTTGTAAACAGGATTGGCCAACAGTGCACCACCAGATATTATAGATCTATTTATTCCATTTAATTTTACTTTTTTTATTTTAAAGAATTCAACAATTTTTTATTCATGTTTTCACCTTTTTAAAATTACAGTATTTAGTAAATACCTCTTATTCCCATAATGGTCCGTTTTTACATACATAAGACCATAGGGTCTATCCTGCTACATTTCCATTAGCTGTAGCACATGTAGATCAGGAATGCTATGACAGTGCCCTTACTTGCAATTTCTGATCAATGCGCGCATACTTCATTGGCTTAGATATTATGTAAGCCAAGCGTTTATTTTTCCACTGTTTATTTTAGTTTATTTCTTTGATGAAATAACTAAGAGTACTGAAACCCAAGTCTGTTATTGTAAGGGGGATTGACTAATAATAAGTTTATGGAAAATCAGCACTGTTTGTAACTCAATGCGTTACAATGCGTAAACATTGTAACGCATTGATTTACTAATTAGAGATATGCATGTTTGGAAACTTCTGCTTACATCAAGATAATCATGCCTGAACATTAGTAGCTACACTTTCTGTAGTACTGTTTTACTAGTGAATTTAGCTAAATATTAATTTAGAAATTTATTATAAAAAATGTTTTATGAAATTATAATAGTTCATGGTTGATTATATTAATAAAATACTTTCATATTTACATATTTATTTTCCTATAGTATTAAGATTTTACATTTAAGTTTTCATTATAGATTAGTTTTCTACTTTTATTTTAATTCTTGTTTATTGTTTTGGTAACTGTTTAAAAAATCGTAATAAAAATATTTTTTTAGAAATAAATTGACAAAAACTTACTTAGCAAATAATAAGCACTTTATTTTATTAGTGTATGTTTTTTTGTTTGCTGTAGCTACAATCACATATACTTTACAAAAAAAAGTAAGTAAAAAACTACAAATTGCATATTCAAGAGGGTACCCAAAAGTAACTAGAATTGTTTAAAAAAAATTACTGTAATAATTTTTTCTTGCTGAAACTTTAATCTCCTTCAAAGTACTCTCCATCATGGTGAATATATGTACCTCAGTGGTGTCCCACTGTGAAACGCTACAGGCCTTGGGCCTGGAGCAATTTATCTTTGACTTCCTCCGCAGTACAAAAATGCTTTTCTTTGAGTTCTTTTTTTTGTGCATATGAACAAGGAAAAGTTGCACAGACTAAGGTTATCAGTAAAGAAAGTAAGGGACAGTATCTTTCTTTTTGACAAAAACTATTTGAAGTGGAGGGTGGTATTGGAGGGGGACATTGTTATGGTGCAGAAATCAATCGCCACACTGATGGGCATTTTTGTCATATACTCTCATCAAGTTTTCTCACTATATCCAGGTAGATATGGTGATTCATCAGTTGTCCAGCTGGAATAAATTCTCTGTCAAGAATCCCTTTCTTATCAAAAAAGCTAATCAACAGTATCTTTACTTTTGATTGAACTTGTCTTATTTTTTTGGTGTCTGTGAATTCAGTAATTTCCACTGGTGTGATCGTTACAGTCATAACCATACTGCCAACTCTGACTACCTCTCATAACTTAGAGGGAAAAAAATCTGGATTTTGAAGATGTGTTTCAAGTCTCAGCATATATTAACACTAGTTTTCTGATATTTTGTGAACGATTGAGGCTTAAATTTTGCAGCAATGTGTCTCGTGTTTGAATCATCTGTAAAATTTGTTGACAAGATCTTCAAGATCACAAGTTAATTCAGAAATCTCTTCAATAGCCTGATGACAATCTTTGTAAATTGCATTATAAATTTTTTTAAGATTTTCATCATTCCTAATTGTGGAAGGTTTACCAGATCTTGGTTGGTCTTCCATGTGACATTTCCCCTCATTTTAAAAGTAAAAACCAGTCATAGACCTATGTTTTATTTAAAGCTTCCTCTTTGAAAGCATTTTGAAACTTTTTTCTCTGATTCAGCAGCCATTTTCCTTGAGGAAATAAAATTTAACTCACTCTACTCTTTATTATCATTTATCACAAAAATTGCCCCAAGAAAAACAGACATTGAATACCATACGAGTATACAGAGAGGTTTGTAGACTGCCACAGAATACTGTAAACTTGCTATGCCTAGTGGCATAATAAATTGCAACCATATCTAGATTGCATGTCAGGTGCAGATTCTCATTAATTTTGGTTAATCCCTTGTATAATATAGTTTAATGTAACAAATCCAAAATAATATACATGTACTGTGCAATTAAAAATTCTAAGATAAGGTATTGAATAAAAAAACAAAAAAATATATATATATAAACAGGTGTAAATGAAAAAATAAATTACAAACAATAGTAAACGTGACTAGCCAATGAGCATATCCCAACCCACTTAGAGGAAGACACCACCCCCCTCTGTTCCTAGCCATGATGGACTTTAACGGGAGTCGTCTTCAGACCTTCTAACTGATTACACCTAACAGTTATAAGTCAGGCTTTGGTTGGGATGCCACCAATGTAAAAGAAAAGCCTTGGTAGACTTTTAACTCAGCATTTGCCTTTACTGCAGGTCTCTTCCGGACATCTTGACTGCCCTACCGTCTCTTAACTATATCCGTATCGTTACCATCTGAACTAGCTAACCAAGTTCACGGAAGCACGAACCCCACACCTAGTTCTACATTTCCAGTAAGCTACTTGTGATTGTAAATGTCTCATATCTTACAAGTCTATTTGGTAAATATAATGCATACCTCCAGCAATGTTGGTCGCAACAACAGAATTTATTTCTATTTACCTTAATGTCCTCAGCTCTTTTTAATCTAAGCCTTCAGTTAGATTATAACTATAGACTCCAGTCTGGTCTACCAGGGACAGGTGAACAAACCACTGACTCCCACTCAGCTCCATCACAGAGTCCTGCGTGATATTTTCTTCATCACCTAAAACTACCACTGTCGAGATGGCACTACACCTCACAGCTGCATGTATACCCATGTCGTCGGCAGTGCAGTCACCATCCCACTGACAGCTATATTGATACTCATTTGTTAACTGCCTCGTCAAGATGGTGCTACATCTCACAGCTGCATGGCTAACCATGCCCTTAGCAGTGCAGTTGCCTTCCTGCCAACATCTTATTCTTTTTCATAATTCCCAATATACTTCTAAATTACCGAGGTGCCTACCTCTGGCCAATCTTAACTGTCCAGGTGGTACCCTAGCCACCTGGGGTACTACTCTATTCATACCCCCTCAGTTGATCTGCTCAGTGCGAGATACTTCAGGAAGCCATCCACTATTGTCCATTCTCTATGGGTCTTCCAATTGACCTGCAGATCCAAAACGGAATTTACTCTCTCGAGTTCCCTAGCGACTCTGGTACGTTCAGCCTCATAGCCAATGAGCACAGCACTCATTTTAAAAACATCAAATTGTATTGAAAATCAGGAAACACAGTTAATAATATTACTGAGCATAGTGCTCACTTGTACGAGCTGAAGAAAGGAATGGCAAATATATATTGTAAATAACTTCTACTTCATAAAAATTATTGATGATTCACATCTTTTTACTTATGTAATAAGAAAAGGTACTGTAGACAATTGTAAGAACTATAGAGTAAAAATCTGATGTTGACAACACATGACTTCCTTGTACTCCTATTAAATTACTTATACACCACATTTTTTGTTGCACTTCATTTAAACTTACTTTATTCGAAAGTGAGATATGATCTTACAATTCTTTAATAAAGTGGGCAGTTATACAATTACATTGTGGTGGACACCACATTGCATCACATTTTTTTGTGATGTCTGTATCTGCATTTTATATTAGTTAATGTATTGATGTTTTCACGTCGCTCAAGTAATTGTGGAAAAGTGAGAATGTGTTGGATCCATAACCATATAGACACATCGGTTTGAATCCGCCTTCATATACATATTTTTTTTTTAACTTTTCTTTTAATTTAAATATATTGATTTATTAACCTCTGTAAACATTTTTGAATTAAAATGAAAAGTACATTAAATTTTATTTCACTAATAACTTCTGATATTTTTCATATAAATGTTTTTTTTATTGTTATTATTGAATTATTATTTATTGTAATTTTTTTACAGTCAGAGGTTAAATTATTAATAAATCAATGTATTTAAATTAAAAAAAAACCGTTAAAAAAATATATGTATATGAAATTGGATTTAAACCGATGTGCCTTCTCCTTGTAAAATACAAATATTTTATTAATGAAAATTTAATTTGGTTATAACTCTGAAACCAATGGAAAAAGTACCATTTATGATATATATTGTTAAAAAGCTCTTAATGAGGGCTTATTACTACAGTTAAGAAAAAGTCCAAAATTCAAATATTTTGGATTTTGTTTTTTTTGGACACTTTTTGTTCAGTTGATTGCAAACAAAAGGGGAGGTGTACAGCTAGATCTTACAAAAGTCCCAAATCCAAAATTTCAACATCCTTCGGCTAATCATTTTTGAGTTATGCGAGATACATATGTATGTATACGTACGTACGTACAGATGTCACGTCAAAATGGTTATTTCTGTTGAAATCTGAAAACTGAAATTTTTTGCAATTACTATACTTCCTTTATTTGTACAAGGAAGTAAAAATAATAAAAAATTAAATCATGTATATAATCATGGAAATAATATTGAAAATGATGCGCTATTTTTCTCGATAAAAGAAGTTGTAAAAATATTTAATCCTTGAATTATTAAATTTTTTACAAAAGATTACATTAATATGGTAAATAAACCTATAAAATTGGTAATGCATTGTGTACTATGAAATACTGAAGTATGGACTACCCAGTTTTTTTAGCATTTAAATTTGCTTGATATGGATTGAAACAAGATAAGTAATAATCCTGGTTGTTCAGTCTTTACAATATATATATATCTATAGTATGCACTATGTATGTTTTTATATATTCAAAAATTTGTTTTTATATATATTTAGAAAACTAAATAAAGTCATTGCTGATGTGATCTACATAATTATTTTTATATAGTCAATTTAAGTATTTATTTGCATACCAGACATAAGGTTTCTGGACCACACACTATGAATTTTATATTCAAATAGTATGGTACCCAAGACTTTAGTGACTGGATGACTAATATTTTTAGTCTGACTTTAGAAGGAATTTAATCTTTCTAGAGTCAGAATTTAATCTTTGAAATTGCTCAGTATGATGTAAAAAAATAAATGAGGAGGGTAGATGAAAATACACCTGCCGCACAGAAGGGAAATTGGTGGGAAAAGAGGATGCCTGTTGTAAATGCTATACAGGACATAATAACTGGTATTGATAGTATCTCTGACTAATTAAAAATATGTTAATTGGTCAAAAAGCTTGCTAGCTAACCTTACCTTTTTAGAGAATACTTTGGAACTTTTAATACTGTACAGTTCAAAGGAAAACCAAGCAAAGTACCTGAAAATACTTCCTGTGATCCCTTGTGCAAGTACAGAATAATAACTTCAGTAAATATGTTTCCAATATTAGTGGTAGATATCCTGTGTACTCTGATTGATTAATTTCCAGAGAAAAGATTTACCATAATTCTTCTCTGGGTCTGACATCCTGTGAAGATGTAGGATGTAGAGTATGAATTTGTTAACGTGATTTTTTTTAGCTCATAGTTCGTTTTAGTCATATTTTGAAAACACTTATATTTATAATTTTCATACATTCTGAAATACTGAAAATCCAGTAAAGTGTGTTTTCAATATTAAAAAAAAAAAAACAAATAATTTTTTTCTGTATACTTAGGACACTAAATTTCAAAATAAGCTTACCTTCTAGCTTTATACTATTTATTATTTTATTTTGGTATTTCTTTTATATCTAGGAGATGTTAAGTGTTTCCTTTTCACTCTTTTACCTGAAGTGAAGGTTTTTCATCCTACTGGATACAATGAACACTTCATGTACTTAAATTATCACCAGCAGAGTATGCCAAATGGTTTGGTAAGTTGATCATTTATAACTTACTTTCCTTTTTTCAAAAATGCCAGATTTCTTAATATGTACATGTTGAAAGTAACTGGATGAAATTTAAAAAAAAGAATTTATGAATATATCAGTTTGTGTTGGAAAAGGATGTTGAGAAGGCCTTTTTTAATTTTTAACATTGAATAACTATAAACATTTCAAAAAAAAAGTGAAAAAGTTGCTTCAACTAAATTATGCGGATAAAATTCATTATCAAATTTAATTTTGTGTAATTAAAATGATTAAACTAAACGTTAAACTACTTAACTTAATATTTATATGAAACAAAATTGTAAGCTGGTGTACTAAAGTAATTTATGAATGTATAATAGTTTTTTACTAGCCATCTAGGAAAATGTTGGACAACAGTTAGACAAATAATTATAGTTTCAGCAAGATAAAAAGGATTTCATTACCTCATACGCTCTACAGATATGGCAAATCTTTAATGATTCATTTCTAGATCTAGAGAAACAATCAAGTATCCTGTCTGTTCTCCAAATCTATTTCCAGTAGATTATTTCTTTTATGGGTATCCAAAAAAAAAAGTAGTTAACAAGTTTAATCATGTAGTATCAGATATGATTGTTATTTGTTAATTATATAATGTTAATAGCCTATTAATGACATAAGAATATATATAAATGATGAGCATGTTCATATTCTACACAATATGATTTAGGAAGAACTAAATAGTCATCAATAATTAACAAGCTTCAAAAAATTTTTATTACATCAGAAATGAAAACATTAACATAATTAAATCTTGAAATTAACTCTTTTCTTTTACTGCTTGAAATAAATAATATCAGCGTGTCTTCACCATATTGTCATTTAATGGTAAAAATGTAATTGTATATACTGCAGCTATGTTTTTTGAACATACTGAATGATTTTTAATAGTGTGAGCTATTTTAAGAAAGTAGCTTTCAAATTTGTGAATGCAGATTGAAGATGAAATGTAACAAAAAAAATTGTTGAGTTATTGGAAAATACATGTAATCTCATTTTTCTTGCAGTACATTGAATGCTTCATATGACCATCAAGATTTCAGACAGAAATGCCAAATTTTGTGTAAAATAAAAAAAAATTTTCTATAAAAGTATAATGCATTTTTTGAAAACAATGTGTGTGTTTTATAGATGTGATTACTTTATTATTAATATTCATATCAGTAAAATTCCTATCTTAAGTAGTTAATGTTTATTCCACAGTAAAACATAATGAATACATCATAAAGAAAATTAATATCCTTTCAATCTGCAAAATGTTTCATATCTATAACCTGAACAACTTTTTTTGCAATTGTTGAAGTTGTGAAAGTACAGTTTGCTCAGTAGAAGCTAATTTTCATAAAAGTTTATTGTTAATGTTTGGTATGTTGGCTACAAATTTTAATAGACCATTCATTTTTAATGATCACCTTAGGGAAAATGAGTAAAAGAAATCCTTGCATAATAATTTACCACATGATGTTTATGTACAAGCAAGGCAGCAGATGGATCTCAACATAATGGGAAGTTTTTGTTTACGCACCATTTACCATAAAAGAATAAAATAAACTGTTAGAAAATTAAAGAAACGTAATAAATAAATAACAAATAATAACTAATTTTTAGCAGACTTCATATATATCAGTGTTCATGTTTTAGGTATAAATCTATATAAATAAAGATTCCATTTGAAAATCATTAAATTATTGTATCAGTATTATCAAGAGAGAAAATGCTTATATTATTATTGTAAAATGAAATCACTTTATTAGCTATTACAATTAGAGCACAATAAAATTATTATGAGAAAACAAAGGAGTCAGTTTTAGTCAGATTTTATTAATCATAATAGTTCTAAGAAAAAGGGTTAAGAGTCAAACATTTCATTATATAGTCCCATATAGAATTAGTAGTGTTTTTACTTTCCCGTCAAGCACTATAGCAAAGCTATAGCTTTAGAAGGGGGTATTGTAATCGGTCCGATTTGGGCATATGCAATTTTCACCAGATCTTGGCATTTTGATCCCTTAAAAACCCAAAAAACCAGATGGAAATTTTCTGGATGTTTGTATGAATAATATTTAAAATGTAAAAAAGTATTTAAAGTGGTTGCTAGTACCACCACACCCGTGTGAATAAAATACAGTATGCGCCGCTTGTGCTTTAGTTAGACTCCTTGAATCAAATAAGCAAAAAATATTATATTTAAATAAAATGATAAATATTTTTAATTAACATCAGAAAACATGATGGGAAAGTCTCATAACTGTGTAGTCAGCTTTTTTTAACTTAGAATAAAAAATAAATACATGGTCTATTCAAGTTTTGTTTATAGTATTAGCTAAACCTAAACCAACAGATTTTTCATAACTCTGTAACTTCAAAAGTTGTGTTCTTTTTAACTAATATATATTTTTAAAAAATAGCTTTAGATCATAAAACATATTCGTAATTGTCTGTGAAGAATAAAGGATACTTGGAAATCTTGTTTTAATAGAAATTAAAATATGTTTTTGTAATTGAAAGATAAAAACAGAGATGAGTGTCTAAAGGTAATAAACTATCCTCAGTCGAAAAAGTTTTCTGTATTTTTCTACTGGAAAATTATATCTTAATAAAACAAAACAAAACTTAAAAAGAATATTTGTATATTCCACTGATAATTTTGGATATCTAGCACACAGTTTTAAAGATCATTGACATTAAAGTAATTGTTTTCTCTTGCAACCTTTGCAGCACGTAGGATATCCACATGGCAATATTCTAAAATGATATAATTCTAAAAAAAAGTTTTTCTCATGAATTACATAAAGGAATTACCATTTATAATAATACATCAAACAGTTACTGGTCACTCAAGTGTAATTTACTTTGTTTCTACATTATTAGATATTGAGGGTCATAATGTTTTACAATATTTATATACTGCAGACCACCAGAAGAATTTTTCCAGCTGCAGCTGCTATTTAAGAGAATTACATTAACCATAACTTCATCGAATGCTTAGCTTTATATCCAAGTGAATAAAAACTGTGGTGCCTGTCTTGATTAAATAAGAATTTCCCTCGTGAACTCTGTATAAAATACTTTGATACTCTCTCTTTTGTATTATCATTGGTAAATTGATTGTTTTAATCATTGCTCTTTTCATTTCTATTCTAGTTCTATTTAGTTGTGATAGTGGTTTTATCTTACACATATTATAAAAATTGTTTCATACGTGATGTCATAAATTTAGTCAAATATTTTTATGATAAAGCAACTCTTGGTATTATTTTATTGAACATCAAGATTTGTTAAGGTGTGTGTGTGTATGTGTGTGTGTGGGTATGTTTCACACTGTATTTAATTGCACTCCATGGTGAAACAATTTTATGAAATATTTTAAGTAATTAAGTATTTATAAATTAAAACTTAATTATTTCTATAATTAAGTAAGTATTATTGTAATGTATTTCAGTTTATCATTCATTAAAACAGTTTGAATTTTACAATGAAGAAAATCAGGCTTGTAAAAATTTTCCAAATATTTTTTGTTACGTTTGTGGAGAATTCATGAAAAGTCAATGAAAACTAGTATTGAATCTGCTGAAAACTGCTTACAAACATTATTTTGACTGTCCCTTGGGAGACCAAGATAAATCTTGGGCTCCATATGTAGCATGCATCAGGTGCTATGTTAAACTAACCCATAGGTTAAAAATAAAAAAAGAAAATTTGTCATGTTACTGGTTTCAATTCAAACAATAAAAGCAGTATTGCATACCCAAATGTTTGTTCAGCTATGAGACCAGTACTTCGGTGTTGATTTACTGATTCTCATTACTTCAACTTCTTGGAAAGAAATTTCTGATCCCCAGAAGGCTCAACCGATGAATCCTCAACTTTAATAGATATTAAATTACATTCCAGAAGATCCAAATACTGAACCTCCACCTCATCTCACAAGCAGAACTGAGCAATCTAATCTGAGACTTGTATTTATCGAAACAATATGCAGAACGCCTGGGTTCATGTCTTAAAGAATGGAATTTATTAAACAAGGATACTAAAATTTCAGTATATAGAAATCAAAACAAAAAAATTTTAATTTAATGATTTTTTAATTTTAAAATTTTATTTTAACGTCAATGATCTTTAAAACTGTTGCTAGATACTCAAAATTAACTATTATCAGTGGAATATACAAATATTTTTAAGTCTTGTTCTGTTTTATTAAGATATAATTTTCCGGTAGAAAAATACAGAAAACTTTTTTGACTGTAGATAGTTTATTACCTTTAGACACTCATCTCTGTTTTTATCTTTCAATTACAAAAACTTGTTTTAACTTCTATTAAAACAAGATTTTCAAGTATCCTTTATTCCTTTGGTTTAATGATGTTAAGGGGCTAATGTCTGAACTGGACATTGAATATGTTATTCATGATTGGTGTTTATTTATAGACTCATTAAAAAGAAGTTTAAAGGCAGTGTTGTTGCATAACTTGAATACGTTTTCTTCTGTATCGGTAGCACATGCTGTAGGAATGAAAGAAACATATTAAAATACGTCAAAAATTTTAAAAGCTATTAAGTATGATGAAACTCATGGCAAATCATTGCTGACCTGGAAGTGACAGAGCTTCTTCTCAGTCTCCAGAGAGGCTTTACAAAATTTATGTTTCTTGTGTTTTCAGGATAGTCGGGCTATAGATAAACACTTCGTTGTTAATGACTGGGCAAAAATAAATCAGTTTACCCCAGGAAAGGAAAAAGTTATCAGTATTCCCCTTGTCGAACAGATCGTACTATTTTACCACCTCTACACATAAAACTAGGCCTGATGAAGATGAACTTTGTAAGAGCATTAGATAAAGATGGAAACAGCTTTAAATATTTAGCCATTGTTTTTTCACAATTAAATGAAGCCAGATTAAAAGAGGGAATATTCATTGGGCCTCAAATAAGCAAATTAATTCGTGAAAATATATTTGACAGCAAAGTGAATCCTAAAGAACTAGCAGCATGGAAGTCATTCAAAGATGTCATTACTGGATTTCTTGAAAATAAAAAAGCTGAAAACCATGATCAGCTTATAAATGAACTCTTGTTGAACTACAAGAATTTAGGCCGCAGAATGTCATTGAAAATTCATTTTTTACATTCTCATTTTGACTTTTTCCTGTTAAATGTGAGTGACATCAGCAACGAACTAGGAGAAAGGTTCCACCAAGATATATTTCAGATGGAACAACGTTATCAAGGCAGATGGGATGAATCATATGGAGTGATTACTACTGGATGATAAAAAGAGAAGACTTTGCTGAATATAAAAAGAAAATAAGAAAAAAGAAATTAAGATAAACATAAATGTCTACAAAATAAAGATAGAAATTTTAATTGTAATTATTATTATTTTTGTATTTTGTTATTTAAGAAGTCTCTCAATATTTTAAATGGTCATAACTTAAAATCTGTGGGTGATGAAGAAAAACTGATTTCATTTTAAGATTCAGCATAAGAATTACATTCTAATTCACCTACTTTTATCTTGGTTCCGAATTTTTTTTTTTTGTTGACCTGTGTTATAAATAACTTTTTTCATTTATGTTTAAGTACTATTCTTAAAATTTTAAACATTCTATTTATTCTACATTATCAAATAGTTTTCAAGATATATAAATGACATGGAAGTAGCTTTGTTTTGTCTTCTGAAATTAATCTTTCTGCCTTCTAGAGTTAATATGAGAACTAAAATTGGTTCTTGGGGTCCCATACATCCTCAGGTACACCTTGTAGTGTGTTTAGTATACATCTTCCACATCTTGTCTTATTTTTCTGTAAAATAGTTTTTAAAATTTAATAATGTATTAGTAATAAGATAGTTAACTTAGTTCTTACATTGATCAACTGCTTTGGTGAAGTAAAAGTAAAGCATTGAAATCTGAGGTTACTTCTCCATTCTCTTAAATTTTTGCTTATGGTTATTTATTTCTTTAAAATGAAAGATAAAGATCTTCATATTTTATTAGAGTCTGACTTCATAAAATCTTACATAAAATGGTACTATTCACAGTCTGTGAAAGATTTTTTTCACAGCCTGATTTCCTACGGAATGGAAATTATTATCAAACATTTAACACAGAATAAAGGATTAAAATTAGCATTCATTGCATTACATGAATACCTGCCTTTTACCTACCAAAATTATAAACAATTGTAAATATTACTTTATAACTGTACTTTCATAACTGTACTTTATAACTGACCTCAGGAGTTGCAGAATGCAGAAAACTTTTAGAGAAATAAGAAAACATTAGAGAAGTATTATTATTAAAACAAAAAATATTCAAGCCTGAAACAAATAAAACAAGGAGAATACATATAAGAAGACTCGCACAACCCAAGTTGTTTTAATGTATCTTGATAAATAATTAATCAATTTAAGCTTATAAATATTCAGTACAATGTGAATTTGAATATAAAAAATGGTTACTTTATAACAGTATGTTTATATCTTATTCAGATCTATGTTTTACCAGCATAACCTATAAACTGGATTAGTTTTTGCTACATAATTTCTAGATCCCATTATTTTTTGTGCATATTATATTAACTCTTGATCTGCAGTAGTTGTTTTGAATATATGTGGGGTGTGAAATAGTACAAGGGTCATTCACACATATACCAGAATTTTTCTGCATGAACTGAGCAAGAGCAGTGAATGTGGAGGGATTCTGCGGGTAGTTAGTAGGATATGTGTGGAGGGGAGCATCCAACCATCCATGCCTGTAGGTCACGTTCTCATGTTAGTAGCAGAATGTCTGAGCAGGAGGTTCCATTGTCTTTTGCACAACAAATTATTATCCGATTTCTCACCAACAAAGGTGTCAAATCCTCTGAAATTTTGACTTGACTCTAGAATTCAGAGTTACTACCCTGTCAAAAACAAAAGTGTTTGGGCCAAAAATTTTGAAGTGGTCTTGGTGCAGTGGAAAATGAAAGTAATGAACATCATCCTCAGACCCAGTATCAATGATGACAACATTGAGGCCGTTCACGACCTTGTGAAAGATGACTGCCACATAGCTGGTGCTAAAATTGCATCAGAGGTGGATATAAGGTTGAAAGTGTGGATACAATGTTCAAACACTTAGATATAGCAAAGTGTCGGCGAGGTGGATTCATGTCTTCTCAATGAGGCACAGGAAAATGTCTGGAAAGACATCTGTCAGCAGCTTCTGAATCCCTTGAGGAAGAAGGAGAGACATTTTTTGGACCAATTGTGCCCTGCAATGAAATGTGGTTCCACAACTACTCCCTGGAAAGCAAAAAACAAGTACGGAGTCATAGAAAAGTGGGAGGGGACACTGATCAAGGCCAAAAAACACTTGTCAGCTGGAAAGGTTGTGTGGCAACTGTGTTTTGGGACTTAGAAGGTGTACTGATTGATTTCCTGCAAGAACAAAGAACAGTAAATACAGCATTCTACTGTCAGTTGCTGGATGACATCAGGGGGCTTATCGCAACAAACAATGCCAGCAACTGATTTGCAACATCCTCCTTCTCCATGACAATGCATAGCTGCATATAGCAGCTCAGTCTAATGATAAACTTGCTAAAATTCATTGGACGCCTCTTAACACTCACCGTTCAGACCGGACTTGTCACCGTGTGATTGCCACATATTTGGTTTGTTGAAATGAGCTTTAGGAGGGGAAAGATTCAAAGATGATGGTGTAGTCAAGCATTATTTGTGCAATTGGTTATTGGAGCATCTATCCTGTGTTTTTTTATGTAGCGATCATGAAGCTACCTGAGAAAATGTGTTCCTGTTGAAGGAAAGTGTGTAGAAAAATAAGGTAATTTATTTATAATGCTATCTAATATCAATAAAGCTAGGTAAGATTCCAATTTATATTTGAATGATCCTCATAAAACAGTAATGCAGTATTAAAGTGTTTACTGATTTCTATTAAATATTTATAAAATCAGACCTATTAAAAATTTGTTTATATAGATTTATTTAATTTTGACAGTTTTAAGTAATCTATTTGTATTCATCATTTATTACAGGAATTTATTTTTTTATAAGAGATGATTTTTTGAAAGGATTGTGTGTAAGAGATAATTCCAGGATATATTTCTCACAATTTATAATTTTCAGATCTTATCCATGTAATATTCAATAGAAGTTGATAGAATATAAAGTGATAGTTTTGTCGTGGTTGATTGATAACTATTAAGCATAAAAGAGGAAGTCCACCGATTAGATTAGGAGAGGTAAAAAAGGAATATTGAACATATATTTTCAAATAAGTTTTCCAACAGGTTATGATCAATGGGGGTGGTCTGTTAGAACAGAAGCCTGCAGGCTTCTAGATCATTTGATCTTTGTTTTGATTCTAAACAACAGTTAACATATTTTAATAATTTTATATATGTAATGTCACATTGCCTTTCTAATTAGTTAAGATTTTAGAATAATTTTTCTTTTACAGCAATATTTTTGTTTGAATTGTTTTTATATTTTCCAGGGAATGGGAGGTCAGTTTAATTACTGGGGTTTGTGGCTGGATGGAGAATTTGGTGGTGGTCAGTGTTCTGATGTTTGCACAACTTATAACAAGTACACTATGTTGTCGGAAAATAAAAAATTCCTAGTAAAACACCTTGAGATATGGGGTGTTGGACCTGCCCCTCTCTCAAGTGAAGAAAAGGTAATCTTAGTACTAGAGTTTTATTTTCATATATAATAATTTAGAAAATGAGTTATTGCAGATTTATGTAAGCATCAGGTTTGCCTACTTTAAAGAAGTAGAATAATATAATAGTTTCTGTTACCAAAAGATTTTACGAATTTTTTATAAAATTATAATTTCCAGAACTTCCTGAATGAAAGGCTGAGACGTTACCACAACACCATGGAGGTCAGCAGCCAGATATCTATCTTGTTTATTATTTCATAATTCTCTTCTTATCCATTATAACTTTTTAGGCAAGTTTATTTGGAATGCTGCTTATACGCATGTGCATCCTTGCAACAAAGAGAAATTGTAGATTTTTTCTAAAATTTTAAGTCTCTAACTTATTGCTGTAGAGATAAATTAAAGTAGTTTAATAAATGATTTAACTTCTTAAATCATTAGTGATTCATATTAAATCACTAGAAATGTTATAAAAAAATAAAAATCTTCCTCACATACAAAGGAAGCATCTTTGCAAAGCAAGATCTTTGTGGATGACACATAATCTGCCCTGCATTTATAATAACTGATTATTCCTTTAACAAGCATCCTTTACTTTTGTGTCTTAAAATGCCATATTCTTAAAAAAAAAATAGTATTTATTACATAATTCTTTGTTCAGTATTTTATCTTCAATTTAACATAAAAAGTTATTTTGAAATTTATGAAAACTCTAGTTTTGTGATAAGCTGATGTTTTATTTTAACTTTGATCATTTTTATTGTGATGATTATTGTGCTTTAATCAGAAAGCATATTCATCACAGTAATTATAGTTTTTAAATAACTGAAGGAATTAACCATGTTGTTTATTTTGAAGGTTATTTCTTGGCAGTCTAATTTTCCTGCTGCCATTAAAAGTTGAGCTCTATTATTAGACTAGAAGTCATCTTGAAGTTCTTCTATATAGAATTAAATTAGTAAAATAACTAAACTTATGGACATATTGAATGCATGGATATATATAATATGTATATGTTCAAATGCAGACTTCCAATACTGAGTGGTAGTATCTGCTTTCATTTGAAAGTTCTGGATTTCAATTCAGGTCACAGGTTTGACATGTTTCACACAAAAAAAAAAACATCCAGTTTAGTAATTGTACTTTGTGAATAAAATAAATGAATAGTATCACTATTAAAACAAAGAATTTTTTTATTTCTTTAATTAAAGATTTTTTTTATTTATGTTAATAAATAAGAATTTTCTTGTTGCATTTTTGCCTCCACAAGAGGGCCTTATTATCCTTCCATGTTTAACAAATTATATAAGCATTTAGAAAATCTAAACAATTTATTGAGAATTAAACATACCTGAATTTTCTGCATCCGCTTGCTAAAATATATCTAAGTATTTTTTCATTACTTATATGTACTTAATTCTTGACTAAAATATTTTTCAATTAACACCTTTAAAATTGTTGTTCTCTTCTGAAATGAAATGGAAATGTTCATAACAAAATTATTGTTTTTCAATTCAGAGTATACATTTTGCATCTTAGTTTGTGGGGTTCTAATTTGCTCACATATGTGATAGCATGTTTACATTTTCCTTTTCTTCAAAAGTATACATATTCATTGACGCTAGTGTAACTTTAGTTTTAAGTCAATAAATTTTAATATGGTTGAAGGAAAGTAACACTTGTCAGTTCAGTAATTAAATAAATTGAACACCAACCTAAAACTGCATATTTATTATACTTTCTGAGTTTTAAAATTTTTCTCTCATGAACATTGGTAACTTAAGCTGCAGTAAAGATAAATTATAATACTAATTTTTTTGTAAGATGACTAATTCATAGCTTATTCATTAATATTGAATATATTTGTCCTAAGTTAATTTAGATGCAAATTTGATTAGTTTTTGGTTTTTTTCAAGTATGGATTTCAGAATTATAAAAAACCACCTCTTGTTACTCCTTTCCTTAATCATATGGTATTTTTTTTTTACAGGGTGAAAGACCTGGTATCTTGGATAAAGATCCTACAGCTCGTAAAATCTTGGAATTAGCAGGAAAACCCGAACACAGTGCTGGTTTAAGAGGAGAAGCTGTTGCTTAAGTTTCACCTTATCAATTGACTTGTATGTCAGATATATTTATAAACTTTAAAGTAATTTATATATTTTTTTATTATTTGATTTTTTTTGCTGTTAACATTGTATATTAAAAGTTAACTTCAACAATGAAACTACGATTTCACCAGTGAACCACAAAGTTTCATTTGTTAAAAAATAGTAAATTCAAACTACTTTTAAACATTTAAAGGTTATATTATTACTTGACTTATTAAGTTTTCAGTGATGCTGATCAGCATTACTGAAAAATTATCATTTCTTCAATTTGACCTTTTGAATGGTACAAAATAATTCTTTTCTAACAATTCTAGTAAATGTGGAACCAAATCTGTAACCTATAAGATCATTAAAAATTGTTTCATTCCCGTTACTCAACTGCATTTATAATTTTTGTTCTTATATTATTCATTTGAAAGTGTTGAAATCAGTTTTGTAATAATAAAATTATGAAAATTTTGGATGGATAGTATTAATTTTCCTCACTTCTAATAAAAATATTACATATCATATTTACTATTAACAACTATGGGTTTTTATTTGCTACAGTATTCTTACAGATGGTTAGAAACTTAAGAGAAATTGCTTTAAAAAAAAAATTATACATTGGCTGCGTTGGCCATATCTTTTAACTAAAACTTTTTTTAGAAAATTTGTTTGTACTATGAAGATGCTGGTTTAAGAGGAAAAGCTGTTGCTTAACTTTCACCTTACTAATTGATTTATATGTCAGGTTTATTTATAATAGTTGGCTCACTTGGCTATATTCTCAGTGCCGAGACACATTTTATGTACATATATTGCTGGATTAGGTATACACCTCTGATGAACTTGATGACATCTAAACAACTTTTTTGTTATGAATGCAAGCAAAGCAGCATCTTTCATTGTTAAGTCACTCATTTAGGATTTTTTCTTATGACCTTTATTTCTAGATGATTTTCAACAACATTATTTTAATCCATTTATAAATGTCTTTATGTGTTTATTTTAATTCTTAAAAAAAGATTGTAAAATATTCTTCTTTCAGTATTTTTATATCAGTTCAGAATTATTGTCTTAAAATATATAAATACTTTAAAATAAAATAGATTGTCTAAAATAAAAAAATATTTGCATAGTTTTTTCAACATTAAATTTTAGATTAATTTTTTAATAAAAAACTTATCACCTGTGATCTGTGAATAGTATCTTTTAGGACTTTTTGGATTCACTTTAAAAACTATATTTCCATTTTTCCCTATTCTTACTGCGCCTGTTGTTTAGATTTACTAATTTTTAACTTTTAAATGTACACATGATTTTCAGTTTTCACTACTATTTCCAGCATTATGAAAAAGTCAGAGAAATTGCACTAGTAGTGAATGAATGTGTTTTGTTGAGATCACACAATTTAAATGTAATTGTTAATTTTCTATAAACAAATCAGATATTTTACCTATATAAACCCAGAGTGCAGAATGAAATAAGTCAAATAAAATTTTAGTAATTGATTTTTCTTTTATCCAGTTTTTTTCTTTGCAATAATAATTTTGCTTGGAAGCCTAGTAATTTTGTAATTAAGAGCTTTGCCAATCTTTACAAAAGAAGTTGCTGAATTTTTAAATACTGAAAATCATATTTTACATCAATTATTTTGTCAACACTGTTGGTGGATGTCGGACGGTAGAAGTAGGTTGGTTACTGCATCTACAGAAATTTTCTTCATCAATATGCGAAGTCTGTCCGGAAAGTAACTTACATTTTGAAATAAAAAACCCAACCAAATAAAAAAAAAGAAATTTTATTATATACATTTGAAAGGGACAATCTTAAACTATTTTTCTACATAGCCTCAATTTCAATTGAGGCACTTATCATAACAGTGCACAAGCTTTTCAATTCCTTCTCTGTAGAAATCTGCCACCTTAGATTTTTACCCATCTTGTACAAAATTTATAATAACCAAGCTTTGCCAATACAATATCATGTAGTAAACTTCGTGAAATTTGAGGAAAATGAACTGAGAGTTCTGTAATCATAATGCAGTGATTTTCACGAACTTTATCATTGATTTTCATCGTCAGTTCATCAGTCACAACGCTAGGCCAATCACTGCGGTCCTCATCATTAACATTGGTGCAACCATTTTTAAACTGAATGTACCACTGCCTCACCCCACCTTCAATCATTATTCCATCTCCGTACACCTCACAAAGTTGCTTTTGAATTTCAATTGGTTTGAGGTTTTTTGCCAGTAAACCTAACGCACCTCACAACTCGCAGGATTTTCTATTGAAGCATACATTTCAATAATTCACAGCGAGCAAAGTAGAAAAATCACAGTCCACACACTATGACAGCTTGACGCTTACTGAGTGTAGAAACATTTTGACGCCAAGATGGCAGCTCTATCCCCACCCATCTCCACACTAGGCACAAATGTAAGTTACTTTCTGGACCGCCCTCATATCAGTGGTTACATAAATATATATATATTTTTTTATTTTTTTTCATGAGGAAAATTTCTTAAGCTATATATATATATAGGCTTAACTAGTTATGCATAAAAAATCTTAACTAGAAAATTCTGTACAGAAGAATTGAGAGGAGAGTGGAAGAAGTGTTAGGAGAAGACCAATTTGGTTTCAGGAAAAGTATAGGTACAAGGAAAGCAATTTTAGGGTTCAGATTAATAGTAGAAGGAAGATTAAAGAAAAGCAAACCAACATACTTGGCATTATAGATCTAGAAAAGGCATTCAATAAAATAGACTGGAATAAAATGTACAGCATTTTAAAAAAAATTTGGGATCAAATACAGAGGTAGAAGAACATTTGCTAATATTTACTGAAACCAGACAGCAACAGTAATAGTTGAAGAACATAAGAAAGAAGCCATAATAAAAAAGGGAATTCGACAAGGATGTTCCCTATCCCGTTACGTTTTAATCTTTACATAGAACTAGTAGTTAATAATGTTAAAGAACAATTTAGATTTGGAGTAACAGTACAAGGTGAAAAGATGAAGATGCTACGATTTGCTGATGATATAGTAATTCTAGCCGAGAGTAAAAAGGATTTAGAAGAAACAATGAATGGCATAGATGAAGTCCTACACAAGAACTATCGCATGAAAATAAAAAAGAACAAAACAAAAGTAATGAAATGTAGTAGAAATAATGAAGATGGACCACTGAATGTGAAAATAGGAGGAGAAAAGATTATGGAGGTAGAAGAATTTTATTGGGGAAGTAGAATTACTAAAGATGGACGAAGCTGGAGCGATATAAAATGCCGAATAGCACAAGCGAAACGAGTCTTCAGTAAGAAATATAATTTGTTTACATCAAAAATTAATTTAAACGTCAGGAAAAGATTTTTGAAAGTATATATTTGGAGTGTTGCTTTATATGGAAGTGAAACTTGGACGATCGTAGTACCTTAGAAGAAAAGATTAGAAGCTTTTAAAATGTGGTGCTACAGGAGAATGTTAAAAATCAGATGGGTGGTTAAAGTGACAAATGGAGATTTGTTGCAGCAAACTGATGAAAAAAGAAGCATTTGGAAAAATATAGTTAAAAGAAGACTTATAGACCACATATTAAGACATCCTGGAATAGTCGCTTTAATATTGGAGTGACAGGTAGAAGGAAAAAATTGTGCAGGCAATGTTTGGAATATGTAAAACAAATTGTTAGGGATGTAGGATGTAGGGGCTTTACTGAAATGAAATGACTAGCACTAGATAGGGAATCTTGGAGAGCTGCATCAAATCAGTCAAATGACTGAAGACAAAAAACAATGTGAGTGTGTGTGTGTGTGTGTGTGTGTGTGTGTGAAATATTATATAGGAATTAACTCAAAATATGTCACATATATATATATATATATATATATATAGTGAAGAAAATTGGGATGCTTTGATTTGATTAAATAGTGATTGGAAAAGCGATTAAATATTACTAAAAGTAAAGGCCTTGGAAAGAGCTTGAAATTCTTGCAGTAGAGATGAAAAGGATAGTGGAAGAGATATATTCTTTGAATAATGAAAATAAGCAGAAAATTAAAAGTTAACTGTTCTGGTCGGGAAGTGTGATCAGTTTATCCATACAATCACAATTTAAAGTTAAAGTTCTTGTGATCACCTACATTTTGCTTATAGTCTGAGCTGGTTGAAAGAATTCCCTGCCTGCAATCAGAAACGACAACAATGTTAAAATATTAAAAAGTAAATTGATATTTAAACAATTTATTAGTGTAAAATACCAACTTTGCTATTTATTACTTTGTTGGATATAATTTAATTTATACATTGCATTCACAGTTATGTGTTTAATTTTAACCTATGTTATATTCTGTTAATTTTATATACATTTCAAATTTGTATTTTTAAATTAATTTTGAAATTCTGTTTATTTTTCAGATTTTCTGCTCAAAATATGGCATTTATTGTCTATCATTAAAGTGTAGAAATGCACATTAGGTTTGTAGTTTGCCTTAACGTTCAACAGTTATATATTATTTTTTTATTGCATATATAATTGTATGTTTTAACTTAATTCCAAAAATAGTTTTAAAATTAATCATTTTTTATTTCTACAAATAACAGTTGTGATTGATGATTTGTTTATGAGTTAATTATATTTTAACAATAAAGTAATAATTTATTTGTAAATGTGTTTTATATTACACTTTAGTTTTCATTCTAGTCATTATTGTATTTTAAAAATAAGTAATGATTATTTATTTTAATTTTTCTGCAACAGAGTCCTGTATAAAACATTTTTAAGGTTTTTAAAGCATCACTGCAGTATTGTTCTATATAAGTTATAACAGATCTTCTTTCATGAAAAGATTAAAAATACTGAGAAATGGTATATTTCAAAAGTGGCCTTTTTAAGTTATTATATCAAATATCTGTCTATTACAAAATAATTAAAAACCTTTCTCTTTCTGTTTTATAGCTTGCCATTCATTTCTGAAAAAGTTTTATTTTAGTTTTTTGGGTATTAAGATTCTCATGGCCATAGTAATGTTATTTGCCCACCAGACTGGTCTAGTGGTAAACTCATCATCGCAAATCGCTTGTTTAATAGCCGATTTTTGAAGTCGAAGAAGGTTCGGAAGTTCAAATCCTAATAAAAGGTAGTTGCTTTTACATGGACTTGAACACTAGACAGTGGAAACCAGTGTGCGTTGGTGGTTAGAGTTCATTTAATTAACCACATATCTCAGGAATGGTCGGCCTGAATCTGTACAAGACTATTCCTCATTTACAAATCATTGGGCCTTGGGAGGGTTGCTTATTGTTTACTAGTTGAACAGATTGCAATATACACACAAGGAATATATAATAAAAATAGTAATGTTATTTAATTATTTATAACTTTTCTCTGTAAATTACTTCAATTTTACAACTGCGAGATATATAATTTAAACAAAAATTTATTTTTTAATATAACTGGAAAAAATCTGTATCATAAACACACAATGATCCTGCATTTTGTGTGTATGATGTGTGTGATTCTATTTCATATTTGATAACATTGTAATACATCAACATTTATTACCATTTTTCCTTGTTTTTAAATACTCGCATTACCATATAATTGTCTATTTTATTATTTTGTAATTTTCAACTTCATTATCTTCCACTTGAATTATTTTAAATGTGTTTAAATCTTATTTACTAATATTTCAAGATAATACTAGTAGAGTTACTTTATTACTGAAATTTACTAACAAAATATATTTACAATGAACTCAGAATTTACAACGAATTTACTCTTAAGTTGTACATTTTAGTAATTATTACTGCTTTACAAATTTGTGAACACAGCAAAATGTAATACTAATCCTTTTTTTATTGTTTGAGGTAACTAGAAATATGAAAGTTTTTTTGTTTAATAATTGGACAGAATTTAGAAGATGCATACACTAGTTACTTACATTATCTTTTACTACTCACTTAAATATCATGTAGCATGTGCACATGCGAATGTAAGTGTATTTATGTTTTTATAATTATTTTTCATTAGGGTTTTAATGTTTATGCAAATTTTTATTTTCTTGTAGATTTTCACAAATTGTTTTCTCTTGTAACTGAAATCTTCATCTAAAACTGATGTAATGTATATTTACTTATGTAAATATACATTTATAATTGCCTTATTAATTATTAAATATTTTTGTACTTATTATAAAAAAAAAGTGTATAGCTACAATTTGATTATCTGGTGCTGTGCAAAATAGTTTACTAATTTTTTATAATAATGTGAAAGAAAAATCATATAGTTTGTCATGCTTAGAACAGGTCCAGAGAAGTGAAAATTATTGAAATTGACTAATAAAATAATATAGTGTTTTTATAAAATTTGTTAAATTCTTTAAAAAAATTGAAAAAATCATAATAAAAATAACAAAACTTAGATTAGGAGTAAGAATAGGTACTATTTGTTTTTTATTTTTTATTTTCACCTGATGTTATAAAATATTTTGTGAAAAATTTAATTTTCTTTCGCCTTAAATATTCCTTTTTTTATTTAGTTTATCTATTTAGTATATCTATCATTTTATTTTTATTGCACTTTTCTTGATTCATTTCAGCTGGGTTTGCAACTATCTTTTCCCATTTAATATTACTCTTTATGTTTCTTTTTTAAAAATGGATTATTTTTAAATTTTTTAATGAAATTCTAATGTATGAAACAATCAATTCATTTGTTCTGTTCATTTGTAAGTATTTTTTTATAATAACTTAAGAATTTTGTTGCATGCTGTTTTTGTTATTGTATGTACTTTTCTTTTCAAAATGAATGTATAATAATGGGAATTTTAAAGTTATTACGAAAAGATAAATTAGTTTGTATTCTTACTTTATTTTATTTTTGTTGTAAATTAAATGGTATTTATTCTGTTTTGTTCTTGACAATTTCTGAACTCAGTAATTTATAATGTGTGTACTGCTATTCTAAAGTGACTTAGTTAATTGGATTTAAAAAAAAAATTAAATGTTTAGGATAGATTTTTAAATATTTATTTTTTAAAAATCAAATATTTGTGCCAAAATTAAGATTATGATATATGTTTTATATTGTCACTTGATGTATTTTTATGTTAACTTTGTAGTATAATTTTTTATTGACTATATAAAATAATTTGACACCTATCATCTTATTTAAATTAAGTCTATTAATTTATTTAAAAATTTTAATATATATGGTCTTTCTGTCTTGTTTTTATTTTATATAACTAACATTAACTAAAATTTTTGGGCTGATTTCTGCAATGCAGATTAATATTCTATAAACTTAATTGATTTGTAATAAATTGTTTGAGATTTTTCTAGTCACCTTATACTGTAGTATTGATGAAATAGACATAATGGGTATCTTAAAGTATGGAGAAATGACTACTTATTTTGAGGAGATATAAAATGATTGTTTCAAACAAAATACATTCATTGTAATGAATAAAAAAAGTGTTTAAAAAGATGTTTGATATTTTTTCCCAGCTTGTTAGTTAATTTTTTTTTTCTTGAATTTTTACGGGCATCGACTACTAAAGTCATTAGCCCTCGTCACGTTCTTAGAAAGAAATTAGTATCACCATCAGGATCGTCAGAAATTAGTATCACCATCAGGATCGTCATATGTAAGGGTGTAAAGGGCCCTTACATTTTATTTAAAAGTACAATCTACACAGAAATATTAATCAACAACAAGACAAAACAACAGTTATGGTGTGTAAAGGGCCCCGTTATTAAAATTTGAGATAAGGTTCTCAAAAGACCATGAAATTAAAAATACAAGATATCAATACCATTTCCTTCTTCTACGTGTCTCGTTTATAGTTTGTTTAAGCACCCTCGGGGCGACCAGGACCGCTGTTGAGCAGAATATCATCGCGCCAGGGCGCCGTGGCAGTTGACTCCTCCTTATAAATAAATAGGCTACAGGCATGCACCACGCACACCCATACCCTCACGCCCTCAATCCACCCTTGAGGGTCCCCTATGACATCATCGGAACACCCCGACTCACTGCTCTTGAATGCAGACAAACCCGGGTGGCCTAGTCAAGAGGGCTACCTCCCGTCAACATGTGCCACACTTCGAGAATTCCACATTTAAATGAAACAACCTCTTAGAGATTCTTTAACACAGCTTTAACATTTTTCACTTTTATAGACTTCTAAGAAGTCCACTGGCGTGTAAAAATGCAACTATCTTTTCTTCATTTCCATTATCCAGATCAGCAGTAATATCATTTCTAAGACGGAACCTCTTTCTGAGGTCCCCATATATGGTACATTCTTCTATTAGATGCTTGACTGTCAGTATTTTATTACAAACACCACACATTGGTCTCTCTTCGCCGGTTAACAAATAGGAATTTGTTAACCGGCATTTATTATTTAAGTGGCAAAGAATTTTTATGACCTCCCTTTTAAATAAAATTTAATGGGAAATTAAGTTATGAAGGCCAGCTTTAAGTATCTCATTCTGATAAGAAGTTACAGTTTATTGAAGTTTAAAAATATAATCAAAAATTCTTTCCTAGAGTATTAGTTTTAATTATGTAAATAGAAGTGAAGGAAGTAATGGATGAGTTTTAAATAGATTATATGATTGAAGAAACTTTTTACTTTTTTATCTAGGTATTTCTGAAATTTTGTCCAAAGGTGGTTTCAAGGATTGACTGACTAATCTTCCTAAAGAAATTCAGATGAAAAATAGTAATTGTTATATTTTAATAAAAAAAAAAAAAATTTGAATTTATTATGAAAATAAAATATTTTATTAACTTTTACTTATAAACATATAATATAAATTCTACAACGCTTTGTTTTGTCTATGTTTTGTTTGTCAATGTTTTGTCTACATTTAATGAAAAATTCTGTAATTTTATTTCACAATTCATTTAGGCTTGAAGGTTTGTTTTGTAAATGTTGCTTTCTGTGTAACACTCTGAAGAAATAATCCAGGGATTCTAAACCTGATCAAACCAGCTGTTCAAACCTACTTTTGAGGGATAACCTCGTTAAAAAATTTTCAATTCAACAAACTGAGGAGTTGCACTAGCATCAAGTTGAAATAGTATTATTTTGTTTTTTGTTGCAAGCAAAATTAGATTTTATAATGTTGAGATGTGAGTAACAGGTTACTCACACTTATTAAGTTTCCTGCTTTTAGAAAATTCCCTACTATTTTTGAATTTTTCAAGCCATCTTAAACATTTATTTTTTGTAGAAGCTGAGTACGGCTATACAGTTAGGATTTTCTACAACCATATATGTTGTATTAGTTTTCAGTTCCATTTAGGTAAAAGGCCGCTTCATCAGAAAAATTATACCAATGTTTTCGCTCATCTGATAAACTATAATTACAGATCAGCCTTATACGAGGTGTGGCTATTAAATAACAAGACTAGTTCTGCTACACAATAACTGCACATGTGCCAAATTCATATGACCGACATCTGTGTAGCATGAAGCCTTCTCTTTTGATTGTTACCACTCCATTTCTGTATACATATTAGTCTGGTCATAGTCTTTGTTTGGATAATGTATTTTTTTGTTTTGCCGATAAAATGATAAGTGTTTTAGTAGAGCAAAGAATTGTCGTGAAATTTTATATGAAACTTGGAAAACTGCTACTGAAACTATTTTTTATTAAAAAAAGTATATGCCAATGAATGTTTATCATGTGCACGGGTTTTTGAGTGGTTTAAGCTTTTACAAGATGGCTGAGAAGACCCTGAAGATGATGTTCGCTTGGGTCTCCCTTCCACATCAAAATCGGATAAAAATATTGAAAAAATTGGTAATCTGATCATCGGTTAACTATTCTTGTCTTTATTCAAAGTCCTTGCTCAGTTTCATGAAAAAATAAGAACCATCCACCTTATTCGCCTGATGTGGAGTCATGTGACTTTTATCTGTTCCCCAAGGTCAGGTCTGCATTAAAAGGAACAAGATTTCAGACCATTGAAGCTGTGAAAGAAAAAGCAGCATTCTTGATAAAAGAGCTCGCAAAAGAAGCCTGCCAGCACTGTTTCAAAAAATAGGAAATTCTTATGGAGCGTTGTAGAAATAGAGGAGGGGTATATATTGAAGGGGATAGTAATGAAATATGTATAAATTTAAAATAAAATATTTTACAATATTAGTTTCGTTAGTTAATGGCCACTATAATTTTGGCAAAATATCATAATTATGGCAAACTACTAAATAAAAATCATCTTCTGTCACTTCTTGCTTTATATGAACGTTATACTATTTCTGTTAATTTTGCAATAACAGCAATTGTTTGCAATTAGCATTAAAAACAACAGACTTTATTATTTTATTAAAATTATTTTATTTATAACAGTATGCAACAGTAGTTAAATTATTTTTCAAAATCCAGTGGATTGTTCCTCCTAGATGAAAGAAGTTATTGTTATTAGCCTTCACCAGTAAATCTCAAAATGTTTTGTCAATAATTAATTAAACTACCTCACCTGGTAATTAAAAAAAAATCTAAATTAATATTATAGAACAAACTATTTTTTATCATTTTTCTACTTCAACTGTGTAATTCGCAAGATGAAAGGATATTCAAAATTGGCTTTCTTCACTAAATTTCTTGTTAAATTTTATTTCATAAATAACTTTTTATTTTAAAAAAGAATATATTATATTTTATAGACATTATGGCATATAATTTCTATCATATTTTTAAGTATTTTTTTTAAATTCATTACAAGAATTTATGTTGTTTGAAGTATTAGTATTTGAAACTAAAAATATTTAACAATTTCCAGCCATTTGAGAGCCAGTATGTATAAATCTCATTTATTTTCACATAATATCTTGCATTTATATCAACTTATATAATCTAAATTGTAAAACAGTCTATATATACACTCAAATTATGCACATTTAACATTTACCTTATTATACCACATAATCAGCTAATATTAAGCTATTATATATAATTTTTGAGTTTGTCAAATTTACTTAAATCTTTCTTGTCACTACTGATAAGAAATAAAAATTTAAGTGTTTATATATAAACATCGATGTTTATAATGATGATGTAAACATTGATACAGTGGTTTAGTAATAAACTAAATCATGATTAAATTTTTTTTCATGCATGTAACACACACAATATATATATATATATATATTTTTTTTTTTTTTTTTTTTTTTCATGTATTTTATTATACTCAAAATTATTTTAAGATATTATTTAGTTTTACTTAATTGCATACTGTTCTTTTGGTAACTGTATTTTTGTTTTAAGAAATGTAATTGATACATTTGCCATTTGAAATTCTAGATTTTTGTGAAGCTTATATAAATTTCAGATTTATATTTTTATTAGGATATTGTTATTATTAATTTTGTTCCTCACCAGTGTTAGCATTTATTCTTAATTTTCAGTTAAGTTTTGAATGTATTTTTAGAACATTTTTCTATTATAAGTTTAAAAAATCTACCAATTACTGTTGTTATCTAGTAAATAAAATTAATAATTACCTACTATTAATACAAAATATTATCTGTTCCATAACCTTACTAATAATTTTTACTTTTACTTAAACAGTGTTATGCAAGTTACATAAATGACTACATAGCATTACATTGTGTTGATACAATCTAATGAATATGGATAACTTATATTGTACATTTTCTTGTCATTTCAAACTGAAATATATGTCTTTTTAAAGTCTTTTTTAAACAATTATCCACCATAACACATTTATTACTTTTCAATGAAATAGCAATATTTTTTAACTTAAATCACAAAACTTTAATTGTATTTAGTATTATTTTAATCATGTCTATATTTATTAAAAATAACTTTGATAAGAACAAAGTATAGTAAAATCTATTTTGAGAGAAGCCTGAATAAAAAGTATTTCCTCTTTATCGATTTATTTTACCCATTATGTAGAAATTTTCTTTTTCAGCATATCTGAGTTTTCTATTGTCAGAGGTGCCAATCTTCAAACTAACAAACTTTTCAGTAGAATTGAAGAACTGCTACTGAATTGAGTAGCAGTTCTATGATCCCCCATAAGGTGCTTGTTTATTTCTTAATTACATGTGTAACTTTCTCTTAAAATGTTTTAGCTTAAAACAATCTCCATAACATTACTGTGTATGGTATTCATGGATTATAAGTCCGTAATGCATTGTTCTCATCTGTTTAAAAACTTAAGTTTGGCAATTATGTATTATTCTGAGCAAAGATATTTGAGCTTAATTAAACTGTCTAATTTTTCAATAATCAGCTCTTTTAATTTTCTTATCTATCTTCTCCTTTTTAGTTTATTTAGATGACTTATATTCTGCTGATGTTGCTAAATTTATTCAACCAGATTTTTATTAAAAATCTGGGATGTTATACTTTAATATTTATCATTTATAATAGTACCAAGTTTTATTTAATTCTGTAGTATTAGTAAAGGTAACAGAATCTTCCTTATTTCTGCTACCACACACACATATATCTATTTATTTATTTATACAAAATAATGTAGAATGTTAAAATAAAATGATAGTAATAATTATTATTTATGAAATAATATGAAGGTATAATTAGTTTGACTTATCATTTACCAGTTATTCTCTGATGCTGCAGGATGCTAACCAGTAAAAAGTAATCCTGAATGAACTTAGATTGTCTTTAATTTTTAATCTTTTTCAACCTTTCTCTTTACACCTTCCTCTGCTGGGATTTAATCAATCCTTTTCATATCAAATATGAGGGGGTGCTAAAACGTTCCTGCCTTTGCCTAGAAAGAATAGAACCAGAAATATGAAATTATCCATTTATTCGATATATTCTCCACTGAGACTGATACACTTTTTACATCATTGTTGCAGCTTTTCTAGTCTGTGCAAATAAACATTCTGTGATTGAGCATGAAACCAGCCTTCAGCAGCCTCTTTGACATCTTAAATATCCTCAAAACAAATACCCTTCAGGTGTTTCTTCAAGTTTGGAAACAAATAATAGTCTGAAGGGGCTAGGCTAGTGCGTAAGGAGGATGATTGACCAATTGGAAGCTCAGGGTCATCAGTTTGGCAACCACAACGTTGGATATGTGAGCAGGTGCACTGTCATGCAACGGAAGTACCCTTTGGCCAACTTCTCTTGACATTTCTTCTTAATTCCCTCCTTCAACTGGTCCAGCAGGTTAGCATAATATTTTCCAGTTGTACTAGATCCCTTAGATAAATAGTCCACCAACAGAATGCCGTCTTAGTCCCAGAAAACAGACACCATCACGTTTTTGGCCAATTTCAAAGCGCAGAACTTCTTCAGCTGCAGGGAACCACTATGGCACCATTCTTTTGACTGTTCCTGGTTTCAGGTTCATAAATGTGAAGCCAAGTTTCATCTTCTGTCACTAACCAAGCCAAAATCGCCTATGGAGCTTCAAAATGGCACAAAACAGCTTTGGATGTCTCAACTTCCACAGATCACATTTCAGACCCACTTCGCTGAAAGCTTGCGCATATCTAGGATTGTGGTAATAATTAAACCAACACACTCCCTGGAGTTGTCCAGTATCTGGGCTATCTTTTTGGCGGATATTCGCTGGTCCTCAAGAATGAGCTCATGGACAGCATTGCATGATGCAGTGTCAATTGCGATTTGAAGGCACCCACTGCAGGGCTCATCTTCAACAATGAAATGGCCAGTCCTGAAATGAGATATCCAAGTTTTCAGTGCTATAGGAAGCACACTTCTCTCCGAGTGTTTGTTGTGAAAACTCAGTGTGAATGTCTTTTGCTGACTTTCCCTAGAGAAACAAAAACTTCATGACAACCAGTAACAACACTGATGAGAAACTTACTTGAGCCTCTGCCATCTCGGCTTTCAACTGCAACAGAAAAGATTGTATGAATCCTAAACACCTGATATTTGCACTGTTACATACTAAGATTTCAAACTTTCAAATGAGCCCAAAGCTGTTTTTCTATATTTCATTTCAACCACAAGATTTCAAAGCCAGGAACTTTTCAGCACCTCCTCATATCCCACAATTAGCTTTTCCGTTCTGAAATCTTAAGCTTTTTTTTAAATTTGTTTCATGATATCAGGATTTGGTTAATGTTGGTAATCAAGAGTGGTCAGCTGAATTCGGCAGTAAATTGAAATTGTAATTTTAACTGGCTGTTTAGCCTGTGAGGCAGTAAAATTACAGTTTAAAAAATGTCTGTTTTAAGAATAAAAATAGGAAAACACACTTCATTTTATTTTCTTTGTGTTGATGACTTGGGAGTCTAATATATAAAGAGTAAAAGAAATTTAAGTATTTTGTGATAAATAAATTAAAAAAAATTGGCAGTTATGATTCTAGTTTTGGCTTCCACTGTTATAAAACTATGATTTCATTTTACATGACCATCAAATAAAGATATATATTCATCTTCCATCAACATCTGAAAATAAAATACTACAAGCAAGATGGGTACTACATTTGCTCACAATAAATCAAAAATGTCATCATGAGGCTACTTTTATGAATTGTTTGAATATAATCCAAATGAAATTCTGATTAATTCAATGACTGCTAATAAAAAATGGATTCATTACACATCAGAAATGAAATAAAAGTTGAATCAAGAGTAGAAGCTGGTAAATTTGCTCCAAAGAATAAAAAATTGTAGCATCAGCTGGATAGGTTATGACAACTGTTTGAGGATGCAGTAACCGCAAATTATTAATTAAATTGAAAAAGAGAAACTTATTGATTGAATGATGTAGTCAAGGGAAAAACAAATACATTTTACAAAAAACTGATGTAGACACCACATGAATTCCTTACACGCCTATTAAATTATATATATATATATATATATATATATATATATATACATTTTTTTTTAAAATAAAAAGTACATAAAATTTTATTTCATATTTTTTTTTTTTTTTTTTTAATTGTAATTTTTTTACAACTGGAGGTTAATAAATTAATACTTTTAACTTTAAAAAAAGGAGATGAAATCAGATTCGAACTGATGTGCCTTCCCCTTGTAAGATCCAAATATTTCATTAATTAAAATTTTATTTGGTTGTAACTCTGGAACCTATATATTCTTGAAAAGCTCCAAAATTGAAAAAGTCTTGAAAAAGTCCAAAATATAAATGTTTTGGGATTTTTTGGTCTAGTCTATTGCAATCAAAAGGGAAGGTACACAACTAGATGTTACAACAGTCCTAAATCCAAAATTACAACATCCTATGGTTAATCGTTTTTGAGTTATGCGAGATACAAATGTCACGCTGAAACTAGTCAGACTGGATTCAGCGATGGTCAGATGTATATTTCCGTTGAAATCTGAAAACCAAAATTTTTTGCGATCACAATACTTTCTTTACTTTGCACAAGGAAATAAAAAGGGCTTTTTCATCATTACAGTGCAGCTTATACAGCAGTAATTGTACTAGCAAATTTAGATGAATTACATTAAAAAAAATTGTTCCTGTATGAACTACAGTCACCAAATTTAGGAAGGTGTGGATTTTTCTCATTTTAAAATATGAAAAAATGGTTTGCAAAAATATTTGTATCAAACAATGAAGTAATGTACAAAAAAATGCATATTTTGGTGGTTTTGACAAATCTTTTTTTTCATCAGAAAGCTTCATAATGCTGATATAATTGTATCGAGTTTTTTTATTTAATAAAAAAAAAAAAAAAAATTATTTCTAATCCTGAAAATTGGTATTTGTCTCCAGTAATTGCACTTGGAGTGGAAGTCTGTTAATAAAATTTTACATTTTGAAATTCAGGAATTCCTTCAGGCACTATAATATCTCCAGTAGGCCATATTTCTTAGATTTGGGAGTTCTGTTAGTGTGAAATATCTTGGGTTTAGCATTGTATAATAGCAATGAGTGCTAAAACTATTACCTATAAATCAGCTGGTAAAATTAGCATAATGCTGGATAAAAGTGCAGTCAAAAAATGGGCTCTGAAGTAATAACAGAAATTTCATTCCTTTACAAGATCTTAATAAATTGCTTTTTAAATTGAATCAGAAAAATCTTAGGAAGATTATTAGTTCTTAACTAAGTTTAGTGTTTTTAGAAATGCTAAACAATAGATCTTGAGATCATTAACCAAGAGTAATCCAAGACTGTTTTGACAGACTCCTGGAAAAGTGAGAAACTACTTAATAAAAAGTTATAGCATGAGCTAGATAGGTTGTGACAACTGTTCTTTGAGAAGTATTAAGCTTAATTTTAATATATATATATATATATTTTAATATGCAGTGTTGCTGATTGTATGATGTCAACTCTTGTACTATATGTAACACAAAAATAAATTAAATTTGTTTGAATAAATTCAATTTTCATTAACTTACACTTTTTCCCAAGCCGATACTTTAGTAATTGTTACTAATTAAGACCAAATGAATAAATTCAATTAACATATTTTTGTACTTCATACAAGGAAGTATTGTAACCAAGAAAAATTTCGGTTTTCAGATTTCAATGGAAATATCCATTTTGATCATCCCTGAATCCATTTTGATTAGGTTCTGTGTGACATCTGTATGTATCTCGCATAACTCAAAAAAGATTAGTCGTAGGACGTTGAAATTTTGTTTTTAGGACTGTTGTAACATCTAGTTGTGCACCTCCCCTTTTGATTGCAATTGACTGGACCAAAAGTATCCAAAGAAAGCCCAATTGGTTCAAATCTGACTTCATTTCCTTTTTTCTTTTAACTTTTTATTTAATTTAAATATATTGATTTATTAATAATTATTAACCTCTGATTGAAAAAAATCAGAAGTTATTAGTGAAATAAAATTTTATGTACTTTTCATTTTAATTCAATAATTTTTACAGAGATTAATAATTATCAATAAATCAATATATTTAAATTAAAAATAAATTTATGTATATGAAGTAGGATTCAAACCAATGTGTGCATGGTTACGGATCCGACATGTTCTCATTTATATCACATGACTACTTGAGCGGCGTGAAACAAAATTAATATATAAACTAATATAATGTGCTGATACAGACAGCTCAAAAAAATGTGGTACATTGTAGTGTTCACCACAATGCAATTGTGTACTGTCCACTTTATTAAAAAATTGGAGGATCATATCTCACTTTCGAATGAATTTTGTGTAAATGAAGTGCATTCTGACCCTGTAGAGAAAGACACCCTCCGTTCCGAGCCCTTATGGGCTTTGCCGGAGGTCATCTTTGAAACCTCGGCTTTTGACATATTTCTGTCTGCATCGGCCAGGATGCCATCAGTGCGAATCCCAAAAACAAAAACACATCTCACCAAGTCTTAAGCAAGACTGAAAGATGTAACTAAATAAAGAAATTGAACTAGCTACCTGTAGAAGGTAAAAGTGAGTTCAACATGTAACACAAAAATATTACACGGAAAATAACAACACAGTACCATTGAAACAAAACAAAACAAAGGACAAGAACAACAACAAAAACATAATTTATAAAACAAAACATCAACAAAAATAGAATACAAGAGAAATCAAAGTAGAGCTCTAGATCCATTCAGCAATCCTTTCCTTTGCTAAGTACACAATAAAACTCCACTATTGCCAGTTTACACAGAGATCCAACACCGACCTGATAAGATCAAGCCAACAAATGGCCTGCGTACTCATTAACTCGTACTTCGAGCACTCATAAAGAACATGGTAGGTGTCGTCAATTTTCTACACTGAGGACACATTCCAGAATATACCAGGCCGAATTTCTGCAGTCTGTCCCTAAAAGCACCATGTCCAGAAAAAATTGCATCACATATTTATTAGGGTGTCCTGAAAACCAACAACATTTGGAAAGAGATCAAGTGTATAATGTCCACCATCTGACTTGCCACAGGGCATTACCATGTTGTTCAATTTCTCTAACTTTATCCGAAGACAACTGACCGGTCTTCTTAGCAACTTATCGCTGCTGCTTCTCAGACACAATAAAGTCTATAGGTTTCACGTCTGCAATCACCAAAACTGCCTCCTGTGAAATGGTACAGTAACCACCCATTACTGTTAACAATATTACGCGTTGAGCCCGTAATATGTCCCGATAACTTTTCTATTTTAGCCTGTCCGCCCAAACAGGCGCTGCGTATAGCATAATACCCATGCACACGTCTTTATACAGGATGCTCATGGTCTTAAAGGTAAGACCCCAGTCAGGATTGACCACACATCGAATACCAAAGAAGGCATTGTAGCCCTCTCTGCGACGTATTGAAGGTGCTTCTTAAATTGCAGTTTCTCATCAAGAAACGCCCGAGGTACTTTTGATGATTGAAGTAACTTTGCATAACTTGCAATTCACTTACAGCACATTCTCTTTTTTACAGTTGGTAAATAGCAGAAGGCCACCATAAAGCAGCAGACCTACACCCAAATAATTCGAGCAATTTAGGTCACCAAATAAGGAGAATGCAACCTCATTCCGGTCCGCACAAACGCCGCACCCGTGTTATGTGCGCACCCGCACATGTTATCTCGCGTGGCATTACCAAGTTACGATCAGAACCGCCACCGGCGGAGGGAAGCCACGCCCCCAGACCCACGGTTTAACACACCCCGGCAGCGCAGCCATCCCCATAAGCGGGAGCCCCAAATCGAATCACAAACGATACCAATATAATCGTAGGACGATGTCAATGCGCCTACCTCCAACCAATCCAATGCCTAAGCCGGAATCCTACCACGATCGAGTACCTCGATTAATCTCCCTCTGCAGACCTACATACCGCAGGGGCGCAAAGAAAACCAGCCACTATAGACCACTCCTCGCGGATCATCCAGTTAATATGGAGATCCAGAAAGGAATGTATTCTCTCGAGTTCCCTAACAGCTCGTGAACGTTCGTCCTCGTATCGGGGGCAGACGTAGACTAGACAAACTCGCCTGAAAGGCACCATGCTCGGAGAGAAACTGTGTGATACACCAATTGGGGAAGACCCATCCAATCGCACCTAAATCAGACACTATAGGAAATATACAATGCGACCTGTGGACATTCGTCCCACCTGACCTGCCAAGACGCAAGGCCCCGGTCTTCAATCTCCTGCTTTAGTTCTGATGTCAGTAGGTTATTTACCTTGGAAATGTAGCGTTCCTTACGCTCATTAGCCAAGATATCTATTGGTCTGACTCCGGCTATAACACAGACTGTCCCCCGTGAGACTGTTCTATAACGGCCTATAACAGGCAGCAAGAGGAGTCGTTGGGCGCGCAGCAAAATGTCCGCAACCTCTCAATACCTAAAATCCATGCGGTAAGCCCAGACAGGCGCAGTATACAACATAATAGCTTTGCTGATGCTCTTGTAAAGGATACGCATGGTACGGTAATTGAACCCCCAATCGGGATGAATGACTACAGATTCCATAAAAAATCAGCGATCTTTTTTGTTACATACTATAGATGTTCTTTGAACCGAAAGTTCTCATCAAGGAAAACAACCACGTATTTTTGGGCCGTAACATACCGAATATGGAGACCAACCATCCGAACCCGGATTCGTCGGGAAGCAGCCAATCGGCCCCTAAGCAACATCATTATGGTTTTCTCTGAGCTGAAAATCATCTTATGTTGGAAACTCCACAATCGGAATGTCTCACAAGCATGAGCAGCTTGGAACTCTACCTCGTTACCCGAATCCTCTTCAATCAGTAGCATCGTGTCGTTAGCATAAACGACGACACGACAACCACTTGGCAACCTTAAACGCAACATCGAATCGAATTCTATGTTCCAAAGAAGTGGACTCAGAACACTGCCCTGAGGGCATCCTTTAGTTAAGGTCTTACGAACCTCCGAGCGGCCATCACGCAGGGAAACGGTCCGATGGCTGAAATAACTTGAGAGCACTTCTAGTTCATTTCGTGTACACTTACGTCTTTTCATCTGAAACTGGGCAGAGGGCCACCATAAGTTGTTAAATGCCCCGGATATGTCCAGAAAAATCCCTAATACATATTTACATGGACTAGAGGAAGCTATATCCATCACCTTTAGTATGGCATCCTCAGTGCTCTTTCCCGGTCGGAAACCATACGGATTGTCTATTAGCTAATGATCAGTGGCCAATCTAACATTAATACGCAAATACAGGACCTTCTTAAAAGCCTTGTCAGTCACGGGTAAGAGTGTTAGCGGATGGTAAGAAGAACTAACAGTAGGATCTTTGTCGCCACCTCTGAACAACACCAAGTCTCCACGCTTCCAACACGCGGAAAGTGGCTGGCGAAGAATAAGCTATTATATAGTCTAGTTAGAGGACCAAGGACTACTGGAAGCGCTCAGATGAGGAGCTTCACTGTGATACAATCATATCCGGAGTCCTTGTGTCGTGCCGTACTACAGATCACTGGCGCACCTCCACCTCGGTGATAGAGAAGATTGTAAGTTGGTTTCGAAAATCGCAACTTCCCGCTTGACACGCCGGTGGTATGAAACCTCACTCACCATAGTGTCATCTAGGAGCAAATCATTCAGCAAAATTATAAGGAAACGGTCCTTATCAATTACCACACCCTCGGAGGACATCTTTTCTGCGCTTATGTCCAAGGGCTTTATATACAACACCTATTCCCTTGCTCTTGAACGAAGGAGCGCCAGGAATTAGCCTTGGAATACCTAATGCTATGAAAGTACCTAGCTCTCCTGCGGTAATCCGCAGTTAGGGCCGAACGCCGATTGGGATCACCTTCTTGCTGTGTAGCCCTTCTGAGTCGATTCACAGACTGCTTCATTGCTGTCAGATGTCTTCCAATAAACAGGGAAATATTCTCCAAACTACAATTTATTAATACACGTGTGACAACTCTTACACCCCCCACGGAACTGAGTGACCTGTCGCCGCACTCGCAGATGGTATGCGGTCTCTCCAGGTTCACTATCAGGCAGTAAATCGTCTAGTAATTTGTGTAAAATCTCAGAAGTATCCAAAATTACACTAAACCTGGTCAAGATTACACTAAATGTCGAGATTACACTAAACGTCGTTTCTGACCCAAGACTCTATGTAGAGTCTTGGGGCGTCGTATACTACGCCGCAGGGATCCCTGTTACAAAAAAATGTGTATATGTAATTTAATAGACACAAAGAAGTCATGTGGCGTCAACATTAGATATTTAATAAAATTTCAAATAACCAGTCAGTATTGAGTTTTAGCTCAAATCAGAGAGTAACTCTCACTAATTGTAATATTGTTTTCATTTGTAGGCGTTGTATTCAATGGTTACTCAAATTGAACGAGTGAGTAAGGAGTATTGATATTTAAAATTCCTTTCGGATATCTTTTGAACTCGCTGTTGTGTTGTATGTATTGAAATGGCTTCGACGGATCGTAATTTAAAATTTTGGGAGCTTGTGTATAAAACGGTGGAAAAAGATTTAAAAAAAGAAGAAGATGTGTTAGTTGCATTTATTCATTTGGTCTTAATTAATAACAATTACCGCAGTATCGGCTTGGGAGACAGTGTAAGTTGATAAAAATTGTATTTTCGTTGTTTATGATCAATCTGTGTTTATACAAACACTGTTTATAAAAACATTGTTGCCCTAATAATAGTTTATTGTTCGTTAATTAATACAGAGTTAATGCGTTAAAGTGTGTTCATACGTTAAGTTGCTTATTCATTCTTAACCTAGAATAAATGAAACTATGCTGTCTTTCGTCATCAGGATTTGAGCTTTATAAGTCATAGAATTTTATATTTATATGAAAATCGACAATGCTTGAAGTTACATAATGTTGATAAAACTGCCAGTTACTATTTATCAGTCATTTAAATTAACACCAAATTGATGTAGAACAGTAAATTTGTAACCTTAACATTAAGGTTATGTATTACAGTATCATTTACTCACTTATCGTACTTTTAAGGGTTCCCCTAACTTTCCTATGATAAGTTAGGTACAAATCTTTCATTAACTTCAGATTGTACATATTTAACCAATTTAAACACAGTATCTTGTTCCACAGATAATATTTTTATAAATATAGTATTTCTGCAATAAATTAAAGCAAAAATTTAATGAAAACTGAAAAAACTGTTTAACGTTTTACTTAAATAACATTTAAATTATGTATCCTAAATGGTATAATTCATCCATTGATATATTAGTATAGTTAGTTATAGTATAAACAATCGGCCAAATTTTTGGTAGTGTTTGAAAAAGTACACCATTGTATTACATAATTTAATATAAATGGGAATAAATTGAAAATTTATCATTTTTTTATTAAATAAATGATTATTTAGATTTTAAAATTTTCATTAGTGTATATTTCTAGTACTGTGTGGAAGAAGGTTTGTGCAATTTGCAGATCACCAAAAAATTCTCTTAGATTCATTCATGAAGGAGAACTTTTATCATCTTTTGTAGTGGCAACTAACTTGGCAGATAGTTTCTGATCAGTGTCTCTCACATCATCATACACTAATGAATTTCAAATTTACAAGATACAGATGGAAGGTTGTTAAACATTGGTGAATTAAATGCTTCATTTGCATTCAGTGAGTTGTCTCACACACAATAAAACACTCACGTGACAACTCCCCATGACCTGACAACATTCATCTCAGTATGCTCTCACACCTTCCCAATTCGGTGCTACAACACTTATTGTGTATTTATAATGGTTTATTCTCCGCACAAGTCTTCCCACCATCTGGTTAGAAGCCATTGCCATACCAGTACTTAAACCTGGTAAAGACAAAACATGCCTCTCAAGCTACTACCTTATCTCCTTGATGAGCGTTAAGAATGCAAAGTGATGGTGAACTGCAAGCTTACTTGGTACTTTGGGGGACATGGCCTTTTATCTCCAGAGCAGTGTGGTTTCTGCCAAGGATGATCTTGCATTGACAGTTTAATGTCACTGGAAGCAGTTATTCTAAACTATCTGTGTTTGTGATTGAGATTCTTTATTGGGTAGCATCACCTTGGAGAATAGAATGCCTCAAGGAAGTGTATTAGGTGCCACCTTGTTTGCTATGATCATCAACAGTATTACTAATTGTGTGCAACCACCTTTTTCATTCTTTATTAGTTAAATACATTACATCCCATTCAACAGTCGCAGCTGAGAGACTACTAAGAACACTATATTTCACCTTGAATGAAGGTTGGCTCAAGGTTACCAACTTTCTTCTCTCACCTGTAGGACCCTTTTATTCCATTATTTAATTGCTATTTCTTCTGATGTTAAGTTTTTTTTTTTTATCGCTATCTTGAGTGGGTCAAACACATCAAATAATTAAGAACAAAATGATCCAAACTTCTAGTTTTGGGGCGAATCCTTAGTAACAATAATTTGTGAGCCAATCGCTCATGTATCTTGCATTTTTATTATTCCTTAGTTAGTTCCTGTTTAGTTTATGGTTGTGTTGCCTACTCTTAAGTGTGTATCATGCACAGAGTAGTGTCGCCTACTCTTAAGCGCATGATACCATGCTTAAAATGCTGGATGCTGTACATCATGCTTTCCTTTGTCTCTATACGTGCCTTTAGATGAAGTTCTGCTGCAAGCATACTAGTTAACTGCAGTGAGCCATCACTTTGGGATAGACATTAGCTTCTAGTATCTTACTTTGCCAATCTTAAAGGACAACCAAATCACCCAGTTTTTAAAGCAGTCCATGCAAGTCCTCATTCCCAAAGGTATGAGGACCATCCACAATATTCGCACCTGTAGGTGTTCGTACTCAGTGTTTACTACACCTTGCGAATTTTGACATACTTTCTATTTTTCAAACCTTTCCATGTTCATATCCTCTGTGGAGAATCAACACAATAAATTTTAATTTTGGCCTTACCATACACAATAAAAAATCAACAGCTTTGTTTGTCTTTCAGCAAATGTTTTACCAATTTCTCTCCAAGACAAACCCAGATGCAGTAGTATGCACAGATGGATCAAAGCAGAATGATACTATTGGAGTTGCATTTGTTATTAATGACAGAATCTATATATTTGGCCTACCTAATTTTACAAATGACTTTACTGCTGAACTGTACGCCATCAATAAGGCTTTGAATATCATTAACCCAAAGTATAATTTCCTTATTTGTACTAACTCGTGTAGTGCACTCCAAGCTTTAGAAGATTTGTACTCAGGACATGATATCACATTGGTGGCATCCCATTGAGGTGTGGCTTATTACTGTGAGATGTAAAAAGTTATAGGATCAAAAGATGACCTCTGTTAAAGCCCATCAGGGCTAGGAATGGGGAGGATGGTGTGGCGACCGGAATTTTCACAAGGCGAGTGTCTTCCTCTATGGAGGTTGAGATGTGGACATCATATTGTCATCAAAATTTATATTGAAATTGCTCAGTTAAACCGTTGGAACACACAGGTGAGTTTCTGCTGGATCTCTAGCCATGTGGGAATTCCGGATAATGAACAAGCCGATCCTTTGCTTAAGACACATGTAGTCAACCACCTTTCACCACTCTTGTTACTACTGCTGATTTCATTAATTCTGTAACACTCTGAACAAAGAGGCAAGGTGATAGGAATGTTGCAGTGGATAATAAACTCCGACATATCAAAGATACTGAGTTGCCATGGAATTCTTCATGCAGAAACATTCACTGGGAGGAAGTAGTCCTCTACTGATTGCAGGTGGAACATACCAGAGCCACTCATGAGTATCTGATGTCAGCAGAAACTATACCACTATGTGCATATGATGCAACTGCTGCTTGAATGTGTGCCACATCCTTATAGATTGCATATGTTATGTGACCTTATATCATAAATTTAAATTGTCCAGAAAGATTTGTTGAATCCTGGGCAGTGATCAGAAAGTTTTAGACCAGTTGATATTTCTATGATGTATTAGTTTTTTGCATAAAATTTAATATTGTTTTTGTTATGTGAAACATTCATTTTTGTTTATTTGTATATATATATTTTGTTTTGGTATTGAACATTTTATTATTGTTTTTCTTATAGTTGTTATGAGTCTTTTATGTTAGTTCTTTAATCTTTCTGTTATTCAAGAAGGGGCTTTTTATACCTTCTTAGACTTTGTTAAATTTTATTTTTGTTATTTTAAATTTTTATTTTTTTGTCTTATTGCCAAGATTCTGATTGTGATATTAGTTTTAAGTAAGGTTTTAGTGATATTTTATCTGTATTATTAGTTTTAGTATTTTAGTTTTTAGTCTAGTTATAGTTGTTTTTTTGTTTTAATATTTTATTCCAGGCAATGATAACGCAAAAAAGTAGTGTATTCAGATTTCCTTGATTTACTTAATCAGCTTTTATTTTTCTTAATCAATTTTTTCTGGTGTCTTTTTTTTTTTTTGAAATGCATTTTCAGCCCTGGTTATATGGCAAACATCATTTGCTTAAGCCCTTTTATTTTGTATAATATAAGGGCTATAATAAAGTTTTAAAAATACTCTTTTAATACTCTTAGTTATTTGAAAATTGAATCCTAATGCATCATATGCTCCTACCTGTAAAGCAGGAACATCATATAATGTTAACTGTAAAATCTGTAAATACAGTATGGAAGGTTTTGTCATAAAACACTTGACTCACTGGGATTTTGAGTCTAACTATGACTACAAAGATATTATTTCAGAACTTCTACATTTGAGAGTGCTTAAAGATAAAATATAGGGATTTCGACCCGAGCAGTGAATTTTTATGTTTGTACTTTTCACTGAAAATAAATGGTCCACTAGCTTTTTCCTCAGCTTTAACAGTATGTACATTATTTCTAATATGACTTACATAGTACATTTGCAAGAGGTTTATAGCCTTAATTTGTAAGCCTATTTTTATATCCAAGCACCTTTCCATCTGTATGAGGTTATCCTCTTTAATTTCTTTACCTTAGAGCTCATCCTTTCCTGGAAATTTTTTGTATTACAAATTCGTCCTCATAAGATTTGTTTTCATAAATCCCTTTGTATCAAAATATATTATAGATTTATAGAATATTTTACACCTTGACTTTCAGCATAGCTAGTTGTAAACTGATATTGCTCCATCAGCTTGTCCCTTGTAATTTGTATTACAGTCTGCACCATGCTTACCATATTCCAATTTCGAGACCATCTAGCCATAGCAGTATTTTCTGATGCATTCTAATTTTGAAACTTATCAAGAGTTGAAGCTTGTTATAGTTATATTTTTAGTGATATAACCTGTGTTTAAAAGAAATAAATTTAAATTTAAAAGAAAGGAAAATAATGAGTTATTAATTATTAAGTGAGGGATTGATTTAAACAGTTGAGATTGAAAGTACACAATAAACCTGAAGTTTCAGAATTTTGTTTCTTAGGTAGTAAAACTGCAAAGAACGAACAGAATAATAGAATGTCAGGAGCAAACTAGTATTAGTTAAGGCATGCAAATTCTTGTGCAGAAAATAAATCTGCTTGTATTATACATAGATGTGGGAATTAAGTAAGGGTATTAGAGTTCAGGTCTTTAAGACAGCAAAGGAAGGGTAGTAAAATAGCCAGAAATACTAAGAATGAAGGTTTTTAAAATTTGGTGTTTCAGAATATTAAAAATATAGTTGCTAAAGCATATGTTGAAAAGAGATCTTATGACTTTTAATTAATTTGAGAAGAAAGTAGTGTCTGGTATAAAGTGTTAAAACAAAAAGATAGAGAAAGAGTGAAATATATCATTAATTGTGATATGAGAAAAGAGAACAAATCCTTAAGTAAGAAGGTTATCACATAATATAAAGAACTGCATAAATATGTCAAACTAAAAGTAAAATCTGATTACAAACAAAAATTCATAAACTTGACATTTTTTATTCACTCACAATGCTTTTCATTAACTCACAATGGTTTATGTTTGTCCTCAAATCTTGCATCCTTAATTTAACATACTTCCTGACATTGCCGATTGATGAAATTTTGCACAGTTACTAAGGTTGGGTGACAATACAATATTCGACCATTACTTTTGCAAACATCTTCTTGTGAAAGGGGTAAATTAAGAGTGCATGCAGTGTAATAATAAACTTCCTGACATTGCCTATTGATGAAATTTTGCACAGTTACTAAGATTGGGTGACAATTACAACATTCCACCATTACTAATTTAAACATCTCCTTTGAAGCTTCACTATTTCACTACTTTGTATTGTAAATGTTTGATTGAAAATTTGTTTGGTTTTTTAAGTGTATTAGAATTTTCAATATATGATGTTATCTTTTGAAATCCAAATTAACCCACTAATTAAACTCGTGCATTGTATGATAATAATTTGATTAAAGTATAACGAGAAAGTATAAAGCAAGTTTTTAAAAATTTTGAAGGTAAATGATATAATATATTATCCATTTTATACACCGTGACTTTTTTTTTTGTCTTCAGTCATTTGACTGGCTTGATGCAGCTCTCCAAGATTCCCTATCTAGTGCTAGTCGTTTCATTTCAGTATATCCTCTACATCCTACATCCCTAACAATTTGTCTTACATATTCCAAACGTGGCCTGCCTACACAATTTTTTCCTTCTACCTGTCCTTCCAATATTAAAGCGACTATTCCAGGATGCCTTAGTATGTGGCCTATAAGTCTGTCTCTTCTTTTAACTATATTTTTCCAAATGCTTCTTTCTTCATCTATTTCCCGCAATACCCTTTCATTTGTCACTTTATCCACCCATCTGATTTTTAACATTCTCCTATAGCACCACATTTCAAAAGCTTCTAATCTTTTCTTCTCAGATATTCCGATTGTCCAAGTTTCACTTCCATATAAAGCGACCCTCCAAACATACACTTTCAAAAATCTTTTCCTGACATTTAAATTAATTTTTGATGTAAACAAATTATATTTCTTACTGAAGGCTCGTTTCGCTTGTGCTATTCGGCATTTTATATCGCTCCTGCTTCATCCATCTTTAGTGATTCTACTTCCCAAATAACAAAATTCTTCAACCTCCATAATCTTTTCTCCTCCTATTTTCACATTCAGTGGTCCATCTTTGTTATTTCTACTACATTTCATTACTTTTGTTTTCTTCTTGTTTATTTTCATGCGATAGTTCTTGCGTAGGACTTCATCTATGCCGTTCATTGTTTCTTCTAAATCCTTTTTATTCTCGGCTAGAATTACTATATCATCAGCAAATCGTAGCATCTTTATCTTTTCACCTTGTACTGTTACTCCGAATCTAAATTGTTCTTTATCATTAACTGCTAGATCCATGTAAAGATTAAAAAGTAACCGAGTTAGGAAACATCCTTGTCGGACTCCCTTTCTTATTACGGCTTCTTTCTTATGTTCTTCAATTATTACTGTTGCTGTTTGGTTCCTGTACATGTTAGCAATTGTTCTTCTATCTCTGTATTTGAACCCTAACTTTTTTAAAATGCTGAACATTTTATTCCAGTCTACGTTATCGAATGCCTTTTCTAGGTCTATAAACGCCAAGTATGTTGGTTTGTTTTTCTTTAATCTTCCTTCTGCTATTAATCTGAGGCCTAAAAGTGCTTCCCTTGTCCCTATACTTTTCCTGAAACCAAATTGGTCTTCTCCTAACACTTCTTCCACTCTCCTCTCAATTCTTCTGTATAGAATTCTAGTTAAGATTTTTGATGCATGACTATTTAAACTAATTGTTCTGTATTCTTCACATTTATCTGCCCCTGCTTTCTTTGGTATCATGACTATAACACATTTTTTGAAGTCTGAAGGAAATTCCCCTTTTTCATAAATATTACACACCAGTTTGTATAATCTATCAATCGCTTCCTCACCTGCACTGCTCAGTAATTCTACAGGTATTCCGTCTATTCCAGGAGCCTTTCTGCCATTTAAATCTTTTAATGCTCTCTTAAATTCAGATCTCAGTATTGTTTCTCCCATTTCATCTTCCTCAACTTCCTCTTCTTCCTCTATAACACCATTTTCTAATTCATTTCCTCCATATAACTCTTCAATATATTCCACCCACCTATCGACTTTACCTTTCGTATTATAAATCGGTGCACCATCTTTGTTTAACACATTATTGGATTTTAATTTATGTACCCCAAAATTTTCCTTAACTTTCCTGTATGCTCCGTCTACTTTACAAATGTTCATTTCTCTATCCACTTCTGAACTCTTTTCTTTAATCCATTCTTCTTTTGCTAGTTTGCACTTCCTGTTTATAGCATTTCTTAATTGCCAATAGTTCCTTTTACTTTCTTCATCACTAGCATTCTTATATTTTCTACGTTCATCCATCAGCTGCAATATATAAACCCAAGGTTTTCTACTAGTTCTCTTTATTCCGCCTAAGTTTGCTTCTGCTGATTTAAGAATTTCCTTTTTAACATTCTCCCATTCTTCTTCTACATTTTCTACCTTATCTTTTTTACTCAGACCTCTTGCGATGTCCTCCTCATTACCTCCTCTTCCTCAAGCTTCTCTAAATTCCACCGATTCATCTGACACCTTTTCTTCAGGTTTTTAAACCCCAATCTACATTTCATTATCACCAAATTATGGTCGCTATCAATATCTGCTCCAGGGTAAGTTTTGCAGTCAACGAGTTGATTTCTAAATCAATCACAACGTGACAATTTATTTAAAATTTCCCCCAGCTGTCTTTGCTTCTAAGTATTTTATGATCTTTCAGTTAATTTACCTGACCCAAAAATTGAAAAATAGAACCATGCACAGGCTGTTCATACATACAGGTTTGTAAGTTTATGATTTTTGTGGTATGAAAAACATTATCAGACTACAATATGAAGTTCAAAAACCACACCAAAATGGATGATCCACATCACATCAATTTGTAGTTAGAATTAAAAATGGGAGGATAATAAGATTTAAAACAAAAATACAAATCAAAACTGGCATGTAAAAAACAAAAATGCATATATATTAGTTCATGGTGGTCTACGTTTTAAACGCGTGTGCCAAAAACTGTCATAGGTTTTCATAAATTTAGAGTATTATTTATAATATTTACAAAAATCTAGAAAGTACATTTTCACCTCATACAGCTCTCTCTTTCTCTCTTCTCTTTCTGCTTCATGAATTTTAAAATCCAATGATTCAGTGACCTGTTATTTTGTTATTTGTTTATTTATTCCAAGTACAAATATTTGAAAGCACACAGAGAAAGCTTACATTTCTTTCCATGAGACAAAGAATTGTCTGCAAATATAACATAAAATAAAAAAGGGTTGTGTGAATATACATAATACAGTATATACAATGGAAGTATGCAGAAATAAAATAGGAAAATAAATAAGCCTGAAAAAGAATACACAGTAATAATAAATTACAATAATAATCATGTTTAGCATATCAGTTCAGAAGGAAGTAATAACAATGATAAACATAATTTTTGTTTCCTAACATGAGATGCATGATTTTAATTTGTTTTTTTATGCTGAAAACGAATACAAACTCAGAATCTTTCTATCGCCCACCATTTTTAAAAAATAAATTTATTTTTATTAAATGATTTTTTTTTTTTTCATTTTTCATTGTGTAGTTAGTATTTTAAGCTCCTATATTGTATTTTGTTTGCTCATTTTTTATTGTTTAAATTTGTTAATACAATTTGTAACCTATAAATAAACAATACTAGACAAAAAATTAAATCATATCATAGTCACATATTATGACATCATATTTAATACTGAAGAGTGAGCCTTCATGGTCAAGATTAATCATGTCTGTGCAGGTCAAAACATGTAGCCGAAAACACAGCTGTGTTGTTTGTATTAAGCACTGGATTTAGGAATGAATTAATTTTGTTCAATCTTATTGCTCTCTTTAAGTTAGTCAACAGTGCAGTGTCATAATGCCTCAAAACTGTGTAAATGATGTGGATGTCTTTTGCTATGTATGTGGTGAGTTTACTGTAAAATCAAATAGAAAAAATATTACACCTTTAATTAAAAAAGCATATCATTTATACTTTCAGTGTAAAATTTGTGATCAGGATAAGGTGTGGGCTCGTCTTATAGTATGCACTAATTGTTCTGCATATTTAAGAGGATGGCTGAAAGGTACACGGAAGCTTTGGCATTTGGTGTACCTATGGTTTGGCGTTCCAAGGATCATGTAACAGATTGTTACTTTTGTTTAACAAGTGTGTCTAGAATTTCCAAAAAAATCTAAACATACTGTAAAATAAGCTTCATTGTAATCTGCAATCAGGCCTGTACCTCACATTGAAATTATTCCGTTTCCTGAACCACCTGTGAATGTGTTTCGAAAGCAGCGATGAAGAATCGGGCAGTTCTGAAGAAGACAATGATTTTGATTTTGAATTACCTTCCAATAAGCCACATCTTATATCACAAGTTGAATTAAATAACTTGGTTAAGAATTTAAATTTATCATAAAATCAAGCTGAACTGTTAGGATCAGGACTGCAAGGTTGGAATTTACTTTAAAAGAAATACAAAAATTTCGGGCTTTCAAAACCGAGAAACAGAACTTTCTCAGTACTTTTTTGATAAAAATAATTTGATTTATTGGACAAATATTGATGAGCTTATGTTGCTCTTAGGACAAGTTCATAAACCTGAGGAATGGCGCCTTTTCATAGATTCGTACACGAATAGTTTAAAAGTGGTTCTGTACACAACGTTAACAAATATCCTTTGATACCAAATGTTTATGGTATTAATTTGAAAGAGACATATGATCTGATGAAAGACGTTCTTGAAAAAGTAAATTATAAAAAACATAGGTGATGATTACAAAGTTATAGCTATTTTGTTAGGCCTGCAGTTACGCTATACTAAGTACATGTGTTTTCTTTGCGAATGGGACAGCCGAGTTAGGGAAAAACATTATATTACCAAAGAGTGGAGCAACAACTCCAAATGGGGAAAATATTATTGATGAGCCCTTAGTTGAACCCAAATAAATATTTTTACCTCCTCTCGATATCAAGCTAGGACTAATGAAAAATTTTGTAAAAGCAATGAAGGATAGTCTCGGATTTTCTTATATCAGGCAGAAATTTTCGAATCTAAGTGAAGGAATATTTGTTGATCCTCAAATAAGAGAGTTGGTCAAACAAAGATGATGTATTTAATTCAATGTTAAATAATGTAGAAAGTGCAGCTTGGGCTTCATTTAAAGGCGTTTGCAAAAAATTTCTCGGCAAACAAAAATTCGACAATTACTACGATTGTTAATCAACTTTATACAGAGCTGTGGGATGTAATATGTCGTTGAAAATACATTTCCTTTACTCACATCTGGATTTTTTCCCGGACAACCTTGAGGACGTAAGTGATGAACACGGTGAACGTTTCGACCAAGACATTTGGGTGATCGAAAGCCGCTATAAAGGGAAATGGAATACTAACATGCTAGCAGATTACTATTGAACATTAATTCGGGGTGTGCCTGAGGTTATTTATAAAAGAAAAGCGTCAGCGGAATCTTTCTATCACAGGTATGATCATGCAAAATTATGAATTTCACAGATTTTAACTATATTTTCCCTTAATATTTTTTGAAGTGTAATTTATTTAAAACTAAGGGTGATAAAAAAATTGTATTTTCAGTGTAATTTTAGTTTTCTTCCTCCTGTGTTGTCACATTCCATCTTAGCAGCACTACTCGCATCATATGTTCTGTGATATTTTATTTTTGTATCATTTTCCCCAAATTTTTTTTCATTAGATCTATGTTTACAGTAATTATTTTATTTTCTAAAGCACGCATCTCTTCAGTTAGTTTTGTTTTTCTACTTTTCACATTTTATTATAAATTTTGCTTGTTGATGCAATTCTCTACTTTCATAATCTGTTATTCATCCATTTTTTCCTGCTTTTTCGTGTGTATCCATCAGTTTTTTGATATTTTCTAATTATCTTAGATTTCCTATTTTAGTAACTTTCTATAGAATGTAATTTATTTTATAAATTACTTCTTTGGAACTATTTGCTTTTTAAAATTTATTAATTTGTTTTCAAATTTATTTTATTTTATTTTATTTATCTTTGTTAATGAAAAAGATTACTACTATAGCACAGGTGATATGTTTTTTTAATCTGATCGTAATTTGTTTGCTCCTAAATTTATTTTACAGTTCATAGTTAGGTTTCAAATTTGTTAATGTATTTTCTAATTAATCAATTTTTATAACTTCTGTGCATGAGATTATGTTCTGTTGAAAATTTAACTTTTGTCAACTTTCAGTTTGCTCCTTTCTTTTTATGTTCTCAGCTTCTTTTGTTTCTTAAAATTGCACTTAATGACTGTTTTTGGACATGTTTTACAATTCATAATTTGGTTTTCAAAATCTTACCTAACGCCTATTTGTAATCGTTGTAAATTCTAACCTAAATTTAAATTAAATTGAATTGGATTGTTTAAATTGGTGAATTTATTTTATTTTATTATAAATTATTTTGTTATATGGATTTCTTAATACGTCGACGGACGATATTTTTTTAAAAAACGTAAAAGTTAAATTAATAGCAGCATGATTCATTAGTTATCAAAAATTCCTTCTTAAAATAGAATTTTAAGAAATATGACATCATGTTTGAAAAATGAACAAACGTTTTCTATACAAAGAGCGTTACAGATTTGATAATTCGGAGACATAATGGTGGGGTTAAACCGGTGAGACCATTGGAAAGCGTCAGTTTTCTGTTGGATTTCGACGTGGGTTGGTTTAGTGCAGTGAATATGTTAAGAAAATTGATCAGGAAATTCATAAACTATGATTTGTACAGAATACAGGAATGAAAATTTATGTCAAAGGCCTCTCCATAAAAACATTTCATGGATTTATCAGAACATTGCTTATCCGTCGACTTTTTTTAAATAACATTAAAAAATATTATTATTGAAAATGTAACATGTTATAATGACAAATTGTGTTTAAAATTATAATTAAGATTAATTTTGGATTGGCCAATTCCTTAGTATTACAAATATTAATAAGATATTTTGTTAAGTTCTGATGTGTGCAAGTAGTTACATTATAGTGGTTCTACGAACTCAAGTAGACTAGTTATGGGAGTACTGAGTCAAATGTGTCTATTGTCATTTTACTTTATTATTATAAGTAATGTCTATTATCCATCGCTGTTAGTAATATTTTTTTGATTTGTTAAGTTATTGTAATTTTTTTTGTCAATTTCGAGAGAGAAGATCCCAACAATAGTAAGTTTATTTTTTGTTTATTAAAAATTATAAAATTTTGTTTTTTGTGTTTTATATTAATTTGATGATTTATCAGAAACTCGCACTATACAATATGTATTTTACCTTTCTGCATCTTGTAGTCTAACCAATGTATGTCTTATGATTTTGAAAAAAAATGACTTGCAAATATAACTTAAAAATTAGTTTAGACAGTAAAGCATTTATATTATCAAGGACATATCATCAGGTCATGCTGAGATATTTCACAATTCTCATTTAGTAAAAGAAAAATCAACGTAAATTTTTTTATTTAAAAAAAAAGAAGTTATTTCTTATTAGCGTTAGTTTTAATGATATTTAATTTCATTTGTTTGATGATTTACAGAAAGATATTATTGGAAATGAAAAAGCCAGTGAATTGTTACCAGAAAACTGGAATGCTGATTCTTCTTGCTATGCATTAAGGTACTTGAATGGTGATAAACTTTATCTTCTTAAAGTAATACCTTCAGGTGATAATGTTATAGTGACTCTCATAGTAAGTATATTTACTAATGTATTCATTATTTTGAATATTTCACTTAAAAAAACAATTTTTTTTTTCAGTTCATGAGTGACTTTGAAATTAATAAAACTTTATACTTTTATGATAGAAGAGTGTGAGTGATCTTTTTAATTAAAAAAATAAAATAAATTATAATTTTGTTAGTAAAGATGTAAGAATTTGTATAGGCTGCTGTCAATGCTCCAAAAAAGTGACCAAAACATTTCTCTAATTAGTTGTTGTTTATTGTTCACTTTTTCATTTATACTGACGAATTATCTTTCATCATTATAGAAGAAAAATTACTTTTATGATACAAGTGATATGGATTTAAATGCAATTATAATTTATGTTTGATTGTAATTTGGTTTCAAAATCTCTGCTTAACTGCTGTATAGTGTATGCGATATTATTATTCTTGTTATCATCTGGTCTTATCTATTTATATTTTATTATTACCATGTATATAACTTAATAAGATGGTATTAAAAAAAATATATTGTTTATTGTAACCTTAAACAATTAGCATAAAATTAGTAATGTAGAACATTGATTTTCTTTTTTGTTAGTTTATGGTCTCTTGTTCTTGTTCTTTATGTTTTGATGTGTATATATGTTAGCTGCAAGTGTGTGGCATAGGATGATTTATTAAGTGAATAAGTAATGAGTATGTTGGTTTTCTGTGAATTTCAAAATTGCTAACATTCCTTTTGTTTATGATATCTAGATAATTTAATAAGTTTGTACTCTTTTCAGAACTTGTATCCTATATCATCATTACATATAAATTTTGGTATGCAAAAGAATTGCTGTGCCAGCCTTAGAGTAAGCATGAGTAAATAAAATGTGGCTATATAATTCAAATAACATGTGACTATATTTGCCCCACAGCTATTGAGTTTTTTTATTATCTGTCAGAATTTTCCATTCACAACGTCAGACATTTTCTGATAATCTAACTTTCCTATAATTATTTAATAAAAACTGGTTGGTGATACTTAAGGATTCGTGAACTTCATTGATTATTAAAAGCTTCCAAAATAAATTTTTTTCTTTAAGTTTCCTAGATTTCATCAATCTCACTGACTTGAGAGTGAGTGATTTTAATTCTTTGTTATCTGTTTTCTTACTTTAAATTTATGATTCCATTTTTTCACATTTTGTCTGTAATAATTGTCCTATGTCAACAGAAAGAAGTTGGCAATGATTTTCAACTGTAGATTTTCAGTCTTACAAAGGAATTGAGTAACTGAATGTATCTTGTACTTTGTGGGATTTGAAATTGACACAGCTGTTTTAAACATACTGTGGTATGATTAAAACATACCGTATGTTTTAAACATATCATTTTTGGAACTGAAATATAGAAAATTACATATCTAGCGTATGCTGTTAAGACATATCAATGTTGCTGACTTTATTATTACTGCCTATTATGGCAGTATTTATGGCACTATTTATTATGACTTTAAAATTATTGAAAAATCATTTTTGTTGTATTTTTAATAGCTTTGGGATTTTTCCTTCTTAATACCCTTTATTTATGGTGTAACCAAATATTTTCTCTGAATCTAGCTTGTTAGATGAAAGTGCTTACAGTTCTATTTAATTGTCTGGGGCAGTTTATTACTACTGTTGCTTTTCAGAAATAAAAATCATGGTTTAACATGCACTGGATACAGAGGAATTTTTCAGTTGCACTGTATACTAGAAAAATTTCTTCCTAGTTGTTAAACTGTACAACTTTTGTTGTTATTATAACATCTAATAATAACTTATGTAAAGTACGTAGAAAATTATTAATAGCACAAATCTGCGATGGTTGTTTTTTTTTTAGTTTTTAATTGATTCTTATGTATCTTTTAGCGCTCAATCTGAAAATAATTTTTTTTTTCTCTCTTATCCAGAGTTTTTGCCAGTCGAAAATTTCAAAATTCATAAAAAGTTGAAAAATTGCAATTATGTGATACAATAAAATAGATATAAAATGATAATAAATTAATATAATGTGTACACTTTTTGGCTTATACTGTGCATTATTATAGCTAAACAGTTGGGTGGTCTGAAGAGGTGGGCAGGGGAACCCTTAATTTCTAATGAAAATTGCCACAAAGTAAGCCTAATTTCTATTATAGTGCATTTTTAAATTAATTTATTTTTATTTATTTAATTAATTTGTATGAGGTACATCATGCCTTTGGAAACCACTCCCCCCCTCTTCAACTACCCTTAATTACAAAGTATGTAAAATATTTACAATTTTATTTTATGTGTTGAAGTTTCTTTGGACAGCTTTTACTATGTTTTGTGCTTTTCCTTCTACGTTTCTATAGGGTTCATCTGTGTGTAACATCCAGCAATAGTCTGTCATCATTGTATTAGTCCATTTTCCTTGATACCTCCTTTCCATTTCTTTCAATGCCCTGATGAAATCTCCGATTCATCTCTTTGCTAATGTCACCCAGATTTTCAGGAAAGTAGTCCACATGTGAATTTAGAAAGTAAATCTTGAAGCTCATGGAACAACCTAAAGTTTTGTACTTCTGCAGCATGTTCTTTATGATTGATTTGAAGTTTGGATCCTTCTTATTTCCAATAAACTTTGTTACTATGTCTGTAAAGGCTCCCCAGGCTTCTTTTTCTGGAACTTCCATTTGTTTCTCAAAATTACCATCTTTGAGAAGTTTCTAATGTCAGGACCAGTAAAGACACCCTCTTTTAGTTTGGCAGTTGATAAGACTGGAAATTTGCCACAGATTTATTTAAAACATTATCTTCTTATGTAAGGTTTTGACAGATTTCTTCATCAAGTCTAACTTGATATGCTGAGGTGGAAGGAGAACTTATTCGGATCTATGAGAGCTTTTTGGAGCACATTTTTGGTTTCAGGTTTTAATGAAGTTCTTTTTAGCCAATCTTTTCTTATCCAATGATTCTCTTTGTCTCTGCTATCCTATTAACACAAAAAACAAGGAAACTTTGTTGTGCTGTCCTAGGAGCATCGATATTATGTGATTTGAGATCGCTGCATGTAATCCACTTATGATGGTCATATTTAATTTTATCAAGAACAAATTCTAAATTATTATAACCCTCATTTAAATGGACAGAATATTGACTAGTATTGATGGATATGTATTCCCATCATGAAGAATAACTTCAAGACTTCTTTTGGATGAATCTATGAACAGTCTCCAATCGGTACTTTCATGCAGAATGTTAAATCAAGTCAAAAGTCCATGTATGTCAATGCAGAAGACTAATTCACCTTTTTTTGAAAAGTATGGAAGAAAATCCTTTTCTCTGTACCTGAACCAGGGAAATGAGGTGCCAGCTGCTAGCAGGTTCTTCTGTTTAAGCCTCGAACCAAGCAGTTCTGAATTGTCTGGTCAGATGTAAATCTCGAACCAAATCGTTTAGTTCAGAATGTGAATAAAGCTCTGTTGCACAGGTATCTCAGGATTCATACTCCTTGATGTTATCTTCATTTAAATCACTTGTGGAGCGGTCTATTGTAAGTAAATTTTCTGGTGGAATTGACACTGATACATCTGGATGATGAGGAACTAGGCATAAAGTGGATGATGTATTTGTACAGATGATTCTTTTTTTATTCTTCAAATTGAAACCATGAACACCATTTGAGCAAAAGTAACAATCATTGGTATGATTTCATGGCTCTCGTCACATCATTGGAACTCCAAATCTGAATGCTTCTTGTTCACCTTTTGACCACCATCTAAGTCCTTTAACTCATGTAGAAAATGTAGTGGGGTGCCCAAGTTTTGTTTTGATCCTCCTATTTTCATTCCACAATAGGTGAGGTACACTTGTCGACTAAAACTTGTTATATTTATTTTTTGCCTTTCCACCATTAACTCACCACAAAAAGAATCTGCAGAATTTTTACAGCCTCTTGAAGCCATTTTGAAAACTGAAAGTTTTGCTTTATGACCTGAAAATATATTTTCCACTGACAAATATGCATTTGATCATGAAGGATTACTGGTCTGACACAGCTTTGTTTCAACATTACTGTCCCATGGATTATATTTGGTTATCATCCACTGAAAGTAAAAAAAAAAAAATTGTGTATAAATCTTTTGTAAAAGTTTAATTTTAATTTTGATAGCTTTTAATGTATAAAAATTGTTGAAAAATGTCAGAAATATTGTATGTTAATAACTTTTAAATAAAAAAAATTTCTTACTAAAGCATATTTGAAAATTTTATTTAAGTAATTATAAAATTTTAAATAATTTTTTATTATATATATATATATATATATATATATATATAAAATTTCAATCAAATTACTATAAGAAAAAGTTTGCTTCATATGTATTTTCTTTAGATGGTTATTAATGTTTTTACATTCTTATAGTAATATCCCAACGATAATTTCTTTTAATGGATAGCTTGGATAAAATCTAGTACGATAAAAAATTTTTACTTGATTCAGTATTTTCTTATTTTTTTGCTTTGAATGTGTTAATTTTAAAATGGGTTGAAGTGTTTGAAAATACTTTATTATTTTTTTCTTTTGCTCTTTTGGATATTGAGTAGCCATAATTTGAAGTTTGTAAAGATTGTAAAGTGAAAAAATGTTAAATGATTACTATTTTTTAATTATATAATTATTACTAACTGCAATTTTTGAGGTACCATTAGGTATTATTAATTTTTTTTTCAGAATGTGCAAGATCTCTCTGTAAATAGTGTAGCTTTTAATGTTACAAGTGCTGTAAAGTCAATAAGAGGTGATACATTGGCTGACATTATTCCTAATTGCAATGAAATAGCGAAGAAAATACAGTGTGAATTAATTAAATCAGTAAAGGAAGCAACTACACAAAGTTGTCAAGCACAGGAACGTAGAACTCAACCCATTATTCCACCAAATATACCTGACCGTGGAAGGTTAGGTCAACCTCGACATCCAGATCTAGCTGGACCACCAGACTGGTAATATAAAAATTTTTATTCAGTGTGAGAAATAATTTAATTTAATTAACATACGTTCCATTATATGCATTAGTTGGAAGAATCATTTATTACAGGCTGTAATAATATGGTCTCCTATTTTTGTCAGCAAGTCTAAGAGTGAACAAATCTGTAGCACTTATGTTATTTTATTCTGATTTTTTTCTCTACACGCTCTCATAAATTATCTTTAATCTTATCAACTAATGTGCTGCCTTGGTTCAATACCTCAGTTAGATTTAATTATCCTAAATCTTCTTTATTCACTGGTTCAATCAAATGAATAAAAGTCTTTATTTCACTTATAATATAAATTATTTTTATTATAATCTTTGAACTTGTAATTGATATATGTAACATAATTGAATTAATTATACATTTATAACAAACACATGTTGAGTCTTTGAAGGATGGAGCAAGACTGACTAACAAGAGCGTTAGATCATTGTTAAAAATTCATTTAATGAATAAAAAAATGTGAGAAACTTTCATTTAAAAATTAAATAACCTCATTTAAATAACTCTTGAGTCTTAACATAACTACCTACCAAAAATCATATGATTTTTTTTTTTTTTTAGTTTAACAATGTAAATGAAATTATTACATACAGTAACATGATTAGAAATTACAAATAAGTTACATTCATAAATATAATTAAATTATTAATTTTTATGATTAATAGAAATGGTATTTACATTCATTTATGATGCAATATTAATAATACTCAGCAAGTGTATAATAAATAATACACTAAGTAAGTGTGTTAGCTCATAATAAACTAATCTGTAAATAGTATTTCAAATAATAATAATAATAATAATAATGTATATTGCTTAAATAAATAATAATACATTTGAATATTGAAATATACTCATATAACAGCTTGAAATTACATTCACGTAATTCTTAAAAAATAGATTAAAAAATAAATAAATATAGGGAATTTTATTCCTCAAGATCAATAAATTATTACATTATTACTGGTGTCTTATTGAACATTTATATATAAATCAATACATAATCATTTAATGTGTAATATAGATGTGAAATCATAAATAAGTTAATAGAAATATGAAAATTAAATTACAAATGTTAATACAATGTTATGAGTTTGTTAATAATCATATTATAAGAATATAATCAAATGAAATTACAAGAACTATAGTATGAAAATAATTAAATCAATAAAAAATATTACTTAAAAATATTATTTAAATCAATAATTTAAGATTGGTAATAATCTTAACTTACGCACAGGTCTTCTTAATGGTACATTAACAATGTGTAAATCAACAATCCGTACTAGGTTTTCAGAACACAGGTAAACCAGGTTGATAACTCTATGTGTCCAATGCATGAGTGGAGAATTTTCATTGGTAACTAATACTAAATCTCCAACACAAAAGATTATGGGAAGAAGAATGCCATTTATTGCGTTGCTGCAAATAATGTAAATAGCCCTTAGACTGTCGTCTCCAAATAGATAGTATACATTTTTAGAGTAGTTGCCAGTGGCCTAAGTGATTAATTTTAATTTTTTGGTAATTGGGTTCAGGCAACGAAGTGAGTGGACATCTTATGAGAAAGTGTCCTAGATATAGAGTTTCTGGGTCTCTATGATTTGCTGAAATAGCGAAAATAGGACAGGAATTGAGACAGTCCGCAATTTGTGTTAAAAGTTTATATAATTCCTCAAAATTAAGGATCATTTGTCCAATTACACGATTCACATGAAATTTAATACTTTTGATTGCACTTTCCCATAAACCACCAAAATGGGGTTAAGAGGGAAGAATAAATGACCATGTTATACCTTGTGTAGTTGTGAATGCTTGAATGTCTGATTTTAGTGTTTTGAATTTAATAATTGTTGTACCTTAAAAACTATATTTTTGGTGGAACACAAGTTGGAACCATTATCAGAGGAGACTTCAGTGGGATACCACTATGTGATATAAATCTTTAAAATGCTGTAATAAACGACTGTGAAGTCGGATCAGAAACTAATTCTAAATGAATAGTTTTATTAGTGAGACGTATGAAAGGTACTATATAAGATTTACTTAAAATCTTAGACCTCTGCCTGCCATGATCAATCATAAATGGACAGCCATATTTTATTGCACAAGTAGAAGATGGTCGGGAAGAAATAACTCTGGAAGATGGTAACTGACCAACCTGTTGTACTTGAGATTTTGTATTATATCGAAAGCCTATCATACATTTATGAATGATAGAAAAAATAATTCTCTTAAGATTTATAATCCAAGTTGTGCGATAATTTTTTTACATATATCAAGTATATTTTATCGATTTATTATGCTTACTAATATGAATATCTAATTCATGTCTGATTTTAATGCCTTATTACAAAAATTACAAATATATTTTTGATTGAACATATTGTTAGGGTACATCATTTTTGAACTAGGATTTTTAAATTTATAAGTAAAATGGTTTATAGAATTTCTCTTAGGACAGTAATGGTTATGTAATTGTTTTCCAGAAAGAAATTTCTTTCTACTGAATTTGCAATGATAGGTATATCTAGCACCACATGCTGTAATGTGCTGGCCTATTCCATTTTATTATCAAATATTTTTTTGCAGGGCATACACTTGTGTTCTTTTTTATCTTCTTTCTTTTTTTTTTCATGTTCACATTATTTGTGTCTCACATAATTATTTTTCTTTTTGTATGGCCTCCTGGTATCTAAATCTGTATTTGAACTACTTGAGCTAGTTTTGGTAGATTTACTTATATTCGTATCTGAATCAGAATCTGTATTGCTACTACACTTAAAAGAAAATGATAAATCAAATTTTGGTGTTTTTACTTTGCTGTAATCACAATTCCAGTTAAATAAATATCACTAAAAAACTTTTTATTCTTTTTTATTTGCTATTATTATTATTATTTTTATTGTGTGAAATATCAACATTTTTATTTTTATCACTGCTACATGACGGTTTTGGACTTTGCAGTTTGTTTAATTTACTGTACTATCAATGCTTTATACTAGATTAACTTCGTTAAAACATATTGTTACAATTTCATATTAATACTACTGTTATCCTCATTACTTTTTGAAGAATTGATGTCATTTTCATTTTTACTAGATAACAAAATTTCTTTATGTAATTTCTTTGGATTAATTTCACTAACAATCTTTTTCATCAAATTATTAACATATTAACATTAATTTTCTTTAAGTGAATCCTTAATTCCATAGATACTTCTTTATTTATATTATTAACTAGCAGACCTGGCAATGCTTCACTACTGCTAGATTTAAATATATATATTTGAAGAAGTTGCGATAAATTCAAATATTGATACTTATTATAGAATCATAGAGTTATTGATCTTAATAACTTAATTTAGAGTTATTGACCACATGAGTTATCCACTTCAGTTTTTGAAGGAATGGAATATTTGGTTACAAGAGCTAGGAAGGCACTGTAAAAAACTGAATTATGAGAAAGCCAAAAAAAAGAAGTGACAACTCAAAATGTACTTAAAAGAGAATCTAGGAAATTTATTGTGATGATGAGGTTAGAGAATTAATATGGATTAGAACAGAGAATTAATAAGGATGAGGCATAATAAGGATATGTGTTCATTCCAAGTGAAAATGACCCATCCTCACTCCATGAATATTTGATAGTTTGATTATTTTGAGACTAGAATCTACTGAATTCAAGCATTGGTTAAAAAATTTTAAAAAAAACATTGATGAATTTATTGATTTGCTGCTTTATAATTTTTGAACATACTTTATTGGAGATCAGAAAGCAAGCATTTAAGTTAATGAAAGAGAAGGTAACAGCTACTTGATTTTGTCAAACTTCTCAAAAATTATTCATTACTTTTTCATGTATCCTTCAAGACAACGCATAAGGTTTTCACTGGAATAATATTACATCTGCTTGTGATTAATTACAGAAGTGAAAGTAAAGTTTGAAACAAATCATCTGAAGTGACTGCCTCACATATAATACCGGTACACTTTTCACATCTCAGAAAATAATGTTGTTGCATATCAAGGAAAAACTACCACAGATAAAACATACACAAATTACTTCAGTAATGGCAGTGCTACCAGATACAAAAACTAGAAAAACTTTGTGAATTTATTTACCATGAAGATGAAATGAACTTACTTCTGAATTACTTTTTTTGACAACATTGGCATAAAATGTACATTGTAGTATGGATGATACTTTAAAAACATTAGTAACAAGGATAAGTTTAGAAAGAACAAGAGGGACTCATTTTTAACCTCATGTTTTATTAAATTTTTCACATGAAAATAGAAGGGCATTGAAATATTTTTTACATAACATTAGCAATTGAACCAAAACCTACATGAATGCGTTAGTTTTATTAAAAGTGGATAAGTCTTTCAGAAATGTTGCAACAAGCAAAAATAGTAGGCATCAATTTTTTTTACAGAATGTAATCCTATGTGAGTGAGTCACTTCAACAAAATTCTTGTTTTCATATACTTTTTTTAATTTAAAGTAGTATTTTCATATACTTTGTACATATAAAATTTTACTGTGTTTTGCTTTTTATTTTTGAGTCAAATTAAAGGTTGAGAAAAATTTCTATATATATTAATTTAAAATAAAATTTGTCCAATTTATCTAAAATAAAGTAGTTTTTTTGTTATAAATAATTAATTTTGTTAAAAAAATATTCTTATTTATCTAAAACAAAATTCATACATATAATATTAAAATTAGTTTTATGTTATTTAGTTTAAAAGAATGCACATTTATGATCTGCCTTTGTAAAAAAATATAAAATTCATTTAATTGCCACTATCTGCTAAGATTCATATAAAATAATTTTTTTATTATTTGAAACTATAAACAGCCTTTGTAAATTGTTACCTAAGAACTCCCTAAGGTAATTTTACAACAAAAAAAGTTTAAAGATGTGTTAATCATAATATATCAGATCAATTTATAAAATATAATGAAAATCCGTTTGAGTACCTCTAATTTTTCACCAAGCTATATTCTGAAAAGCAACAATTACATTTTGGCTATATTTTTAAACAGTCAACATTTTTAATGACACCTGGAGTTATTACAGTTTTATGTAATGTCAGAGTTAAAGAACAAAAGTTGTACCAAAATCAAATTCTTTTTTTAAAATTCTAGTCATGTTTCATTAGAAAAGAATCTGGAAAAAGATTAATGTGCATTATGAAAAAACTAAGAAATCTGAAGAACAGTTAAGTTTTAAAATTAGGTAATTCGGTGTGAAATGTCCTGTATGTCAAAAATGATGTTGAAAGGCTTTCCAGTGATAATATGGTAAATATTAGTAGAAATGAAAAAATAAATAAAAAATCACAATGGACACTGGTAAAAGGAAATGTAGGAATTTGTTAAGACATAGGGTTATTTAAATGAGGTTATTTAATTGAGTTATTTAATTTTTAAATGGAGGTTTCTCACTTTTTCTTACTCTTTAAATCTCTCAACTTTTTTTTTCTCTTTTTAAACTCTCACTTTTTTTGTTACTCCTTTGTAAATGAATTTTTTAACTATGGTCTAATGCTCTTGATAGTCAGTCTTCTTCTGTCCTTCAAAGACTCAACTTGTATTTGTTACAATTGTATAATTAATTAATATAATAATGTTTTATATATATGAATTACAAGTTTAAAAATTGTAATAAAAATAATTTATATTACAAATGAAAAAAGACTTATTTATTTGATTCAACCAGCGAATAATAAATATTTATAATAATTAAACCTAACTGAGGTATTAAATCAAGGTGGCATATTATTTGACATCCATTATTGGTACTCCAACCATGGATATAATCCACAAGATCAGGTATAATTTGAAAATTTTGAAGAATCATCATTTGGTCTTCTATAACGATGGATAAAATTGAAAATTTCAAGAATTTTAATACTCAACAAATTATTACAGTAAAGGGTTCGCAAAAATTAAATTTACATCATCATTTACATGATATCCTTTTTAATTTATTATTACATTTAATTTACATTGTTTCATAATTTATGTAATATCATTGATTCATTTCACATTTAATTTGTTTTGATAATATTTCAGTGTTAATTTAAGTTATTTAATATAATTATGAATTTGGAACAATTAAGACAAAAAGGGTCAGTTTTTAAAAGGTAGATATATAATTACTTCGTTGAGAAGTGTCTACAATCACTTAAAACAGCTGAAAAACTCTTCCTTGGGCTGCAAATGTTTCAAGATGTATTTTTTTGCAATAAAAAACTTTCTTCTTGATTACACCATCTCTGTACAAAGTTTGGTGATCCACATGGCTATCTTGATCCTATCCACAGCTGCCCTGAATAATTTTGTCAGTGAACAACTGAACCATCTTTTTAAATCACACTCCCAAGACGATTTTCTTGGGAGTTTTATTTATTTAAGTAATACATTACATCACATTGCCATGTGAGACGTAAACAAACTTTTCATCAAATGAGTTTTTGTTGTGCATTACAAAAATAAGTGATACTAATTATTGGCAACGTTGTGCAACCAAGTATTGTGTTATACTCTGAGTGAACGCTACTGAAACTTTTTCAAAATTGAAAAGGGCGTATGGAGATGATGCTTTGTCACAAGCCCAAGTTTTTTGGTGGTTTAAAGCATTTTAAGATGGCTGGAAATCAGTTGTGGACAATCTATGCCCTGGAAGACTGTTAATGTCAAAAAGTGATGACAATGTTGAGCAAATCAGAGACTTTATATAGTACGACTATATGATTGCAGAACAATTGAATTTGAACCATACCATATTCATAAAATTTTGACAAACGAATTGGACATGAAAAAAGTTTGTGCAAAATTGGTCCCAAAAAATCTCATTGTTGAACAGAAAAACAACAGGGTGGAAGTGTACTGCAATCTTCTAGGATGAATTGAAACTGATCCTGATTTTCTAAAAAATGTTATTACTGGTGATGAATCTTGAATATTTAAGTACAATCCAGAAACAAAATGCCAGAACAAGGAGTAGCACACTTCAAACTCGCCACATCCCAAAAAAGAAAATATGAGGAAATCAAAACTATGCTAATTTGTTTCTTTGATAATAATGGCATTGTCCATAAGGAGTTTTTGCCTACAGGACAGACTAAATCAATATATTTACAGAGAAATTCTTGAAAGACTGGTGGAAAAGAGTTACCTGTGTAAAACCAGCCATCAAAGATAACCGTTTGCTGCATCATGACAGTGCTCCTTGTCACACTGGACTCTCAGTTAATGAGTTTTTGAAAGAAGGATACATTTAGAGTTTGTGTTAACATAGTTTATTTAGTCTGTAAAGACAGTGTGATGTAAAATAAGTTATGATAGAACAGATTAATCTACAATGAAGTACACTATTGGAAGTGTACTTTTTTGCTATGAACACTGGCAACTGTTTTATACTGGGAAATCAGAGCACTTTATTTCAAAATCTATTGCTCATAGGATTATTATTTTGATGAATAATATTTGTAAGTTCAGTGTAAAGGAAGTGGTATTGGAGAATTAAAAAGGAGCTAATTACTCTTAATTTTGATTTCCATAAAATTGTGTATTACCTGCTAAAGTAAATTGTCAAATGGTTTAATTTTAATTTCATTTACTTTAATCACAGAATTATGTAAATAACATTGCACATTGTCAAAAAAACTAGATAGCAGAGAAAAAACTGTAATAAAATGTATTACTTAAATAAATAAAGTGTGATTTAAAAAGATGGTTCAGTTGTTCACTGACAAAATTATTCAGGGCAGCTGTGGATAGGATCAAGATAACCATGTGGATCACCAAACTTTGGACACAGATGGTGTAATCAAGAAGAAAGTTTTTTTATTGCAAATAAATACATCTTGAAACATTTGCAGCCTAAGGAAGAGCTTTTCAGCTGTTTTAAGTGATTGTAGACACTTCTCAACCAAGTAATTACATATCTACCTTTTAAAAACTGTAAAATTAAACAGTTTTACACTATTAGGAAGTTGATTATTGTTTAATACTGCTTAAAAAAAATTCTACAAATCCCAAAAGTTACTTAGGAGTGAAGCATTCATGACGTCATTTGCCACATAAGATAGACATAATTCTGTTTTTTTAAAACTATGAAGTATATGGGATTACATATAACATAGTATATCTTAAATCTACATATCTAGTCTTTCACCAAAGGCCAGAATATATAGATGTATTAATCTAGATTACTACACATTAATATGCTAAACCCAGTATATGTGTAAACACTAGACCCTGTTTTTTGACAAATGAAATCCAGATGTTCAGTGTAGTTAAAAGAACTATCACTGATGGCACTTAGAAATCCCAATCTATAATGGTAATTGTAAAATCCTTAATTAGAGAAGTTGCAGTCTGTTAGTATAGATCTATTGAAGGAAAATTATAAAATTGTTTCAATTAATACTAAGATAGTTGTCACTCATAATCAATAAGCTCACTCTTAATTGTATGTTCAGTCTTCCTGAAAGAGAAGGAATGTGTCATCTGTATATAATAGTTTCTTTATTAAAAGAACAAATGTTATTTATATGTTTAAAAACAGAACAGGATGAAGTATAAATTTTGTGGAATACCAGACAAAATTCTTTAACAAATGAAGCTCTTACATGGTGGTAGTCTCAGTTTTGTATTTGTGAAAATCTTTTACAACTTGTATTATAACAGGGGCATATTGGTCTCTATTACAGTTAAATATTTTATTTATTCTTTTAATAGGTTTTAAAATGAGTTTTGTAAAACTCAACAGTAATGTGATTTTTCCTAGTATTTGTGTTTTTATTTTCATTAATTAAATGTCTTACTTTTTTAAATTATTTTCTTTTATATATATTTTTTTTCCCCATCATTTTTAAATGCAATATTTTTTATTTTAGGCAAGCAAGGTTTGATCCTTTTGATTATGGTCGTGCTGATCTTGATCCTCTGAGACGTGGAACAGGAGGCATGATATTTGATCCGATGGGACCTCAACATCCTGGGATTCAACCTGGATTGGGGATACCGGGTCAACTGCCCAGGTAAGAAAAATACTTTCTTTTGAAGAATTTCTTACTTCCAAAATTTTGTGAACTCTGTAATAATGCATTACATCTTTGTTGATATTGTAATATTTTTAATTATTGATTTTGATTAAAAAAAAATTATTTAAATTCTTTGTTTTTTCTTTTTTGCTCACCAGCAGCAGCAGATTTTGTTACCAGTAGAATGCATCATTAAAAAGAATTGCTGTGAAAATATGAAAAAATACTGTAAATATATATAAATAAAGATTCATTATTATTTATTGTTTCTGTCTACCATCATAATCTTTGATTGTTGTCATTCTCCAGTCAGCTGAATGGAAGTTTGCATTAAACTGTCTCTTGGGCTAAAAGATATCCCTGTCAGAAAAATAAATTTTATCTGCCCTTATAAAGTATAGGTCACTCTAAATTAGAATTTTATCCTTAGTTCACTTCCTTTAATTTTCCAGAACACAGTTGTTGAAATTCCAGCTTTAGAGGAAGTATTTGTTTGTAATGGGATGCATTTTGTTGCCTTAAATCAGTAAAGATTTCATTACATTTGTAAAATATGTTTGTATGAAATTTGATCAAACAGTTGTACAATTTTTGTTTATTTGAAAATTTATTTGTTTATTGGTCTTAGTTGATGGTCACTTTAAAGAAAAATTTCTTTCAGGTTATCTCACTTGTCAGATTTTTCAGTTTTTAAAAAATCTGAAGTGGACTAAGTTATCTGTGGTAAAGCATTTATTTTACTTAGCAATTTTTGTATAATGTCTCTACAGTGGCAAAAATTTTTCCTTCTTGTTGTCTGTCAATCTCAGGAACAGAAAAATGTCAGTTTTGTGATCCATGTCTGGTAAATGCAGCAGTAGTAGAAGATTATTGTGTCTTTTTGTTTTTTTTTTGTCAAAAATTTCTATTATAGAAATGAGATGTCATCAGCTGGTGCTTTATCATGCTGCAGTTTCGGTGAGTGCAGATTCCATAAATTTGGGTACTTTTTCAAATAGTTTCATGCAAACAACATAAAATGCTCAAATTTTATTCTTTATCAACCGCTCTTTTAACTTCATTTTACTTGTTCATGGAACATAATACTGTGATAATCAAAATTTCAAGATAAATTAAACATTTGATTGAACTTGATCTGCTTTACTCATCTTTAGCTCATGTGGAGGTTTCCATAAGATAACTGGGACTGTTTTGGTATCGTAACCATAATTTTATTACAATTTAATTTAAGCAGCATTAGGTTTTTAGTTGCTTTTATCATTTTCTAATAATAAGCTCATGGCATTTCAGTGTTTAGTTAACATTTAACGGTTTCAGAACAAACTTTGTTACCACTCGTCACCTGGCCAAAACATTTGTGAAAATTATTCTTTGTAGACTTCATTGGCAAATTTCTCTATAGTGATTTGATTTATTAGTCTCAATTTTTCATTAACATTTTCCACAGACGTAATGTTATTGATCTTCCAAATTGTCATCTTATTTGATTTACAAATGTCTTGGATGCATTTTTAAATTGCAGTTGTTGACTCCTGCAACATAAATTTAGTTTTTCTTTGTTAAATGTCTCTTGAGTATATAAAGCTAATGAATTCATTGCTGATAATAATAGTTTTTATTATTAATACAATGAATTCATTGTAAAAATGACAAAAATATTTACCTTTATAAACCAATAACTTCTGATAACTTATACTTGGATAAGTTTAGTCAATTAATTATTTTGAATATATTCATTTATTCATCCATTCATAATTCATCTATTTATGTTTGATTTCTGATTTATTAAAAAGCAATTTATTTTATTTACATTAACTTAACCTGTAATATTTATATATTTTCTCAAATTTATTTTTAAATATAATTTTTAGAGGGGCAGTACCTCCTGGTGCACGTTTTGATCCGATGGGGCCACCTGATTTTGAAAGACTACCACGACCTCGTTTTCCTCCAGATTCTGATGATATGCCTCCTCCTGGTTTTGAAGATATGTTCATGTAATACATGAATGATGAAAGGCTTATTGTACTGGTTTGTTATTGTGATATGATTATACATATTATATATTTTATATCTAGCATGCAAGTATGTTTTTTAATTTAACTTTTACATAATGCAATAAATTATATTTTACTGGATTCGTGACTTTTTCTTTGCACCATTTAATACCTTGACTTTGCTTTGTCTCTCCAATTTCTTTCTATTTTTTATATATTTTGAATAAAAAATGGTATATATTTTATTTTTTTAATTTTTATTTATTTATTATTTCTTTAATTAAAGATATACTTGTGCTTTTCATATCTTTGTTTTTACACTGCAGGTTTTCTAAAATGTGATAAGGTAAAACTTAGGCAATGTGGGATTGTTGTAAGTAGGTACCATGCAAACTTCATTTAAACAGGTTAATGTTTCTGATAATTTCCTTTGGTATTGAGGTTGGTAAATTATCATGTAGGAAATGCTTCACAACTTATCTTTTGACCATGTACGTGATCCATAATTAATAATTTTTTTCTGTTTCAGAGTAAATTATGAAATTTTAAATAGATGAGATTGATTCCGATTCACAAATTTTTTTTTAAAGTAACGTGAGATATTTAATACTTCTGGTGATACTGACATTATTGCGATTACATTTATAAGCATATCTTGCTGAATGTGTGGTAGCAGTTTTTTGGTATTAACACATTCATTTTTGCTTTCGCTCATAAAATTTCTGGCCATTTTGGTAATTATTTTAGCAACAGAGGGTGTGTTTGAAAATGTAATATTGCTAGCTCCAGTAGCTGGATCATATTCATTTGACCCAGTAAAATATCCAATATACATTTTTGTTTATGAAGTTGTGTAGAGATGAAAATAAATATCAATCAAAATTAATTTCTTAATGAAATTAATGGAATCAAAATTAAATTTATAAATATGATCAAACAAGAGGAGGCAGTAAATGAAGGTTGCTTAATAAGAAAATATTACTAATTATTTATGCATCTGGTTAAAATAAATCACCTGTGTAGGCTTTTCAAAAAAACATTTTATGAATTTTGCTTACCTTCCATGTACAGCAGCTATCCCTTTTTGATTGTGAAATACATAAAATGTTAACCAGAAGTGTATAAGCTTCCTAATCCTAAGATTTATTAAAATAATTAAAAAAACATTATGATACACTTAAGTAAAATTTACCCACACTTGCGCAGAAGTCATATTACAAAATTCCAAAGTCTGTTTTAATATAGTCTGAAAGTATCAAGCAAAACAACTAAAAATGCAAACAAGTAGGCTATTCTTCATCCCTGAATAAAATTGCTCAAAAAAGTTAAAATGAAATTTATATGTAATAGAATCATATTAATATAATAAAGTGGCCTTAAGTTCAGGAACTCCAAAACAGAAAATAGGTTTTTGTCCCCACCATATTATGGGGGTTTGAATAAGACCAAACACCATCAGAAAGTATCTTGATTGCCTATAGGGCACTAAATTATGGTAAGAAATTTATGTTAAATTATATAAAGAATTTACCTACCCTATGAGTAAAATTTTGAGATTTACAGGCCTAACAAGATCCATATTTGTTACCTCCCTACACTCTTTGCCAACTGATTGTGACCAAAATTATAGCATCTTTGGCATATATGAATCATCTTGTCAAATTTCATCCAAATCGTTCCATCCTGTCTGTAGATATTTTAAGCAAAAAACAGGCCAACTTACTTGTTTACTTCCAGAATTTCTCAATATTAAAAATGTATTTTGTTAGAAGGGTAGCTTAATTGCCAATATCTTCAAAAGCCCTAACATGCAAAATTTGATCTGATTAGCGTAAGTATCTACAGAGTAATCTGTAAAACCTATACAGTATATACCTAGTAAAATAAAAATATGAATCTCTCTTTACATTAATGAAAATATATAAGTCCATGACCACATCATGACTCTGGAATGATCCAGGTATGTAAAGAAGGAATACGTGTGGTACTTAAGGTCTGTTGAAATTAACATTAACTCTGGCAGTGAATTGGTCTTGTGCATTTGTTGTGTTTTGGTATATGATGTAATAGTCAGCTATCAGCATCTAATTGGCATCATCTATGTGATTTTTTAAAATGTGAGCAGTTTACATTGAATACTGTGATATAGATCAAACCCACCAAATATTAGGTTTGTGCAGTGATGTGTTGAGGTTTATGAGCCAAATGAGTTATGGTAAATTTAACCAGTTATGATGTATAATGTGGCTCTAACATGTAACAGAAAAGTTTTGTTATAAAAAATTGTACCCGAGATGTTCAGTGAAAATACACACACCAGCAGAAACATATGGTTTTAGCTCAACATTTTTTTACAACATTTTGAAAATAAAGAGGATGAACTACTATTTAACCTACAGACAGTATTACTTATCCCAATAATGTTGCACATTACATAAATGTTTAGGCAATTATCATTACCATCGAATCCAATTACTTCCTTAATTATATTAATATTTTCATTCATTTTGCTTGTAGATATTGCACTTGTTTTCATTGGAAGGTTTCACTCGATCAAGCTTTTGACTGTGAAATGTGGATTTGTTGAAAACACTTTATACAGCATATGTGTGATCTGCAAAAGCCTGATGCAAACTCTTTATATTAGTTTGCATGCTTCAGCATAACTTAATATTCACAAATTACTTATTTTTGACCGCAATTTTGGAATTACAGATAAGCCTTAGGGCTTATCATTTACTTTCAAAAACACATATGACCTAGGTCTCTAAGGTTATAGCAGTGATTTGACAAGGGTTACAGTGTTCAGTAGCTTTATTGTTTTGAATTCTCTTTGCCATTTTGAATTGGAGTTAAACTTTTTTTTAATAACATGCTAGTCGTATGGTTTATCACTTCCATAAGGTAATTTTACAACAAAAAAAGTTTAAAGATGTGTTAATCATAATATATCAGATCAATTTATAAAATATAATGAAAATCCGTTTGAGTACCTCTAATTTTTCACCAAGCTATATTCTGAAAAGCAACAATTACATTTTGGCTATATTTTTAAACAGTCAACATTTTTAATGACACCTGGAGTTATTACAGTTTTATGTAATGTCAGAGTTAAAGAACAAAAGTTGTACCAAAATCAAATTCTTTTTTTAAAATTCTAGTCATGTTTCATTAGAAAAGAATCTGGAAAAAGATTAATGTGCATTATGAAAAAACTAAGAAATCTGAAGAACAGTTAAGTTTTAAAATTAGGTAATTCGGTGTGAAATGTCCTGTATGTCAAAAATGATGTTGAAAGGCTTTCCAGTGATAATATGGTAAATATTAGTAGAAATGAAAAAATAAATAAAAAATCACAATGGACACTGGTAAAAGGAAATGTAGGAATTTGTTAAGACATAGGGTTATTTAAATGAGGTTATTTAATTGAGTTATTTAATTTTTAAATGGAGGTTTCTCACTTTTTCTTACTCTTTAAATCTCTCAACTTTTTTTTTCTCTTTTTAAACTCTCACTTTTTTTGTTACTCCTTTGTAAATGAATTTTTTAACTATGGTCTAATGCTCTTGAAGTAGGCTATTCTTCATCCCTGAATAAAATTGCTCAAAAAAGTTAAAATGAAATTTATATGTAATAGAATCATATTAATATAATAAAGTGGCCTTAAGTTCAGGAACTCCAAAACAGAAAATAGGTTTTTGTCCCCACCATATTATGGGGGTTTGAATAAGACCAAACACCATCAGAAAGTATCTTGATTGCCTATAGGGCACTAAATTATGGTAAGAAATTTATGTTAAATTATATAAAGAATTTACCTACCCTATGAGTAAAATTTTGAGATTTACAGGCCTAACAAGATCCATATTTGTTACCTCCCTACACTCTTTGCCAACTGATTGTGACCAAAATTATAGCATCTTTGGCATATATGAATCATCTTGTCAAATTTCATCCAAATCGTTCCATCCTGTCTGTAGATATTTTAAGCAAAAAACAGGCCAACTTACTTGTTTACTTCCAGAATTTCTCAATATTAAAAATGTATTTTGTTAGAAGGGTAGCTTAATTGCCAATATCTTCAAAAGCCCTAACATGCAAAATTTGATCTGATTAGCGTAAGTATCTACAGAGTAATCTGTAAAACCTATACAGTATATACCTAGTAAAATAAAAATATGAATCTCTCTTTACATTAATGAAAATATATAAGTCCATGACCACATCATGACTCTGGAATGATCCAGGTATGTAAAGAAGGAATACGTGTGGTACTTAAGGTCTGTTGAAATTAACATTAACTCTGGCAGTGAATTGGTCTTGTGCATTTGTTGTGTTTTGGTATATGATGTAATAGTCAGCTATCAGCATCTAATTGGCATCATCTATGTGATTTTTTAAAATGTGAGCAGTTTACATTGAATACTGTGATATAGATCAAACCCACCAAATATTAGGTTTGTGCAGTGATGTGTTGAGGTTTATGAGCCAAATGAGTTATGGTAAATTTAACCAGTTATGATGTATAATGTGGCTCTAACATGTAACAGAAAAGTTTTGTTATAAAAAATTGTACCCGAGATGTTCAGTGAAAATACACACACCAGCAGAAACATATGGTTTTAGCTCAACATTTTTTTACAACATTTTGAAAATAAAGAGGATGAACTACTATTTAACCTACAGACAGTATTACTTATCCCAATAATGTTGCACATTACATAAATGTTTAGGCAATTATCATTACCATCGAATCCAATTACTTCCTTAATTATATTAATATTTTCATTCATTTTGCTTGTAGATATTGCACTTGTTTTCATTGGAAGGTTTCACTCGATCAAGCTTTTGACTGTGAAATGTGGATTTGTTGAAAACACTTTATACAGCATATGTGTGATCTGCAAAAGCCTGATGCAAACTCTTTATATTAGTTTGCATGCTTCAGCATAACTTAATATTCACAAATTACTTATTTTTGACCGCAATTTTGGAATTACAGATAAGCCTTAGGGCTTATCATTTACTTTCAAAAACACATATGACCTAGGTCTCTAAGGTTATAGCAGTGATTTGACAAGGGTTACAGTGTTCAGTAGCTTTATTGTTTTGAATTCTCTTTGCCATTTTGAATTGGAGTTAAACTTTTTTTTAATAACATGCTAGTCGTATGGTTTATCACTTCCATGTAAAATTTTATGAGGAAAATAATTTTGAAAATGTTTATTGATGTCTGCATTTGTTTTCAAGATTTTATAAATTGCAGATAATGAAATCAGTAAAATATGTTGCAGAATTTTTTTATTACATTCTATCTTGTTGCATTTGTTAAATAATTTTACAATTTATTTTATAATTGAATAACAAAAATACTACTAAATAGTTTGTTTTAAAACTTAAATGTGTATGTAGAAAATTGGTGCTGGTTCATTTGATAAATTAAGTCTTTTGTAGTTGCAGTTTTAATTATTTTTATTATGAATTGTAAGTATTATTATAGTTATTATATCCATAAATGGAATGATAAGTTATTGTATTAATGATTGAAATAATTCTTAAAGATTGTAATAGACTAGTTGGAGATTGGAACAGGACTATTCAAATGAATTGATGAACTTGTTTACATACTGTATATGGAGCCACTGAATCGTCTGGAGCCGAGTGCATCCAAAAGGAGCTCAGTGAACTGTGAAGAGCTGCTGAATTGTCAGGAGCTGAGTGCAGCCAAAAGGAGCTGAGTGAATCCGATCGAAGCTGAAGATCTTTAAATTTAAAAGTCTTATGTTAAATGAAAATTAAAGTTCCAACATTTAAACAGGAGCAACATAAAAAGTGAACATTTATAAGTGTATTTAAAATTTAAATAACCCTGAATCTTAACATAACAGTTTATAAAATTACAGATATTTTGTAATATTATTACAGTATTAAATTATTTATTAGATGATTATTTAATGATGTTTTTCTTCTTAATCTAAATTTAGTAGCCCATTAATCATTGGCTATTTATTAAGTGTCTGGGTAAAATATGTGAGGCATAGCAGATAATCAGTTTTTGATCAGTTGCCAGTACTTACAACAAAATTAATTTATTTTCTCCGTTTACTATTGTTGTCTTGATAATCAATCAATGTAATTTATTTTATTATGGAATGCCATCAGCAATCTTTCTTGTGCAGCATATAAATTCTTCTTTCAGATCCTTTTATTTCTTAGACCCTTCAGTATTTATCTCTCAGACTCCTAGTAGTCTGCAAATTCAGTGTGGAAGTTTTGTTTATTTCTTGGCCTTTGTCCGTTCTGGTAAAAAGTTAAAAGTAATGGATTTGTATTTGTGAATGAGATTGACTGTATCTATTTTTTGGTTTTCTCAACATGTTTGGTTATATCTTTATGTATATTCTTTTATTTTGTTGCAAATGAAATAACTATTTTGATAAAGGAGGACAAATTATCTGAATTATTTGGTTTAATGATTTATTTTACAGTCAAGCAAGGATTCATATTAGTGTAATCTCATCAATTATAAGAATTTCTTTAGTTATGAATTTTTTTATCTTCCTGTAATGATCTCTTCTAAGTAATGATAATACTGATATTTAAAATACTTACTACCTAAGTACTTGACCAGCCATGTTCTTAGTGATGAATTTTATTTATCTGTTAATCAAATTTAACACTAGTTGAAAATTTACTGGAATCTACAAGTTCTTGGATGATGAAAACTCTAAAAAGTACTTAAACATAGAGATAATACTAATACTCCTGTACAAACAGTTCAAAGAGAATTGATTCTTATGGAGATTCAAGGAATTCTTTTGGATTTCAATCATTGCTACAGATTGTGCTAAGCAAGACCAAAAAAATAATATGCTTGTGTTTGTACTAAGGAGTTTGCCTATTATGCACATAAGTTACAGCATGTCCCCTGTAAGTTCTGATTTCACATCAAATGTTTAAAGAGTTGTAAATGGTTGCCATTAACAACTGTGCAACTGGTTCTCCACCAGAGGAGGAAATGCATACTCATCTATGACAGAAATACTTCCTTGTAATTTGAAAGTGAGTCATTTGTATATTTATAAATTAATTTTAATTAAATTGTGTACAACTTAATCAATTGGAATAATTTTTAAAGAAATAAAAGTAAAATATGGAGGCAGATAATAATAAATATTTAGAGAATTCTTTAAATCATTACTGTAAGAGTAAATAATTATTAACAACTATAGAAAAACAAGAATGAAATGTTTTGAATATGGCTGAGTTGTTAGAAATCAAAAAAATCTTGCCTTGCAGACTGAAATAGATAATTTAAGGAATGTGCTTAATTATGGTATGGTATTAGCGTATTGATCAACTGTTTAGAAATACACAGCATTGCAGCAGGGTAATAAAAATGTAGCTTTGTAGTTAAGTTGATTTGCATCTCTGAAAGTAGATTAAGTTAATGAATGTAAGTTAATAGTAAAATTATTAATATTTGTTTTTTGTTGAAGTATCAGCAAATTCTAGTAATACTGGTGAGGTATAGATCCATTTTAGAAGAAAAGAGATGAAAATAATTTTTGTATTTAGCATAAAAAGTAAGAAAACACTCAATATTTGTAACTTTGGATGGATAGAATATATCCTTAATTACCTACTTTCTTTACTGAGTTTTAAATCATTTTATACTCCAGAAAGTTCAAGAAAGCTGAAAGTTGTTCAATTGTTTGTGATTTTATGTGTATTTTGTAAGAAAGAAAATAGGAATAAAGTAAGCTGTTTTTTCTCCTGTACTTAAATATTTTTAGATGAATATAAAGTTTTAAAATTAGAAGTTGCTTTATGTGTAGTTTTGGTTTGGTGCATCATTAGTTTGTAACTTTATATGGAATAGTATCACCTTGTACATAATTTTGAGTGGAGTCAGTTGTTTTTAAGTTAGGGATGGTATTTTATTGTTTTATTCTTCTGAACATTGTTTGCTGATGTAAGGTCTTAGGTTGCTGGTCCAGCTTTTAATTAAATAAAGGATTCTAAAGCCATGCCCATCAATGACGAATCTCTCACAATTGCTAGAATTAATCTACTTTGTATTTCAGTGAGGATATTATGAATGTTATTGCTCCAAGAGGAAATTATGTACTTAAAAGTAATGTTTAATTTTAAAAGTCATCTTCTAACTAAATGTACATAATACATTTTTTTCATAAAAAATTATGCTATGAGAAAGGTATCAGTATAAAAAAAAACAACAGAGAATTACTGTAGTGATCTTTCAAATAGTAATAATAACTCAATATTTCAGAATTTTTATAAAACCCATGGAGTGGGAAAAATAAAGTAAAAGCAATGATTACCAGCGTTGGATCTTAATTTATTGAATAAAGTTTTGTTGTAGAAACTTAAATTACCTATATATCACAAAATTATTAGTTATTACATAAGGCTCATGACATTTTTATACCTAACTGGCTTTATAAAAATTCTTGTGGTTGTTATTCTAGTATGCAAGATGTTCTTGTGTTCCTACCTCTGACTACTGAATTTCTTCTAGTATGATCAACAGGACACATGTAACAAATAAAATATGAATGCAGCAATAGAATAGAACACATGCAAGTAGTAACTGTGTGCACAATAATTTGTATATATGTATTTGGCTGATAAAACCTGCAGATTATAAAATAATTATGGAAATCAGTCACTATTTGTAGGGTAATGAAAAGTGAATTAAGGACTGCATAAAAATTAATAAATAAAATAATTGTGTACAGCCACACAGCATGTGTAGTATTACAGTTTTAAAAAGTTAAATTTGTATTTGATATTAAAGGAGGTGTGTGTGATTGCAACAAAATAATTTTTCATCAGGAAAGACAAAAAATCATGGTTTTTATAGATAATTTCTCTACAGCACAGTTTAAGATTACTAATGGGGGCTGGTAATATATGAAAAAAGTTGTATACATATATATATATAACCTTATTTTTACACATTACCATTTGGATTCCATTTGGCTTGATACCTCTTTTCCATACCTGAAATCTCCTGATGAAAGTGTTCCCTTATGTCTATCACTGCTCTGTCAAGAGTTGTACCTGGCAGTTTGTAAACAGTTACAATCCAGTTTAATATTAGAGGTAGCATTCTGCACTCGACATCTTCGTATCCCTTTGTCACTTGTAATGTTGTAAAAACTCATGAAATGACTATGCAAACATCAACATCTTTCATTCTAAGACCAATAGTCTTGTCAGTAAATTTTATGAGTACAGGTTTCGGTAATAATACTAAAAAGTTACAAATAATTATATTTTTATCTATTAACTAAAGTAAAAGTATTACAACTATTTTTGAAGTCAACTAACTATTTTAAAATAACTATTTTTGAAGTCTGTGCCAGTTAATACGAGGTAAACAAAAAAAAAATCTTAAGCTCTATGTAATACAAATTGTACTTCAAGCAATACAAAATTGGTAATAGAAATTTTACAACAATAAAATGCGACATACAAAAATATAAGAATACTTTATAGGTGCGTTTTTTTAACCCGTGGTAAACCGTTAGGTATTACTTCAGAGAATGATATGAATGACAAGTAGTGTGTGAAAATGCCATGCTTGACCAGGATTCAAACCTGGGACCACCAGATACTTGGGTATAGATGCTTAGGTACATATATTATTACCAAGTAGATGTGCCTTAGCAAACTCAAGATGGTATTATCATGAGATGACACTCTCTCTTATTTGCTCTTGAGATCCTGTTTTACATGTGGGAATCCTGTTTAGCCACCTAGCGATCAGTTGAGGTACTAACTTTACGTAAATTATGTGTTGGCTGACACAGACTTCAAAAATAGTTATTTGTTGTAAATACTTTTACTTTAGTTAATAAATAAAAATATAATTAATATTTCAATTTCTTATGAAGATATAAATTTGTCTAATTTTTAATTTTCTTTTAAAATGTCTGAAGACATTTTGAAAAAAGAATGGCTTAAATATCATTATATTTCAGTTAAAATTAAGTAGCTAAGCACCATGAGTCCTTTAGTAAGAAAGAAGCAAGAACTTCCTGTGTGAGTTTTAAATTTTTTGAATGTATGCCAGGTGTTTGAAAATCTTAAGTACCTCAATTTTTGTTAATTACAAGGCCTGTGGAAGGAAGGTGGCCTTAACCTTGAAGTTGTACTTTAATTACTGGTATTTTTATTTTTCATAACACAGAACACATTCCAAAAACGAAAAGTTTGAATGTATTTATAACTTTCATAGTATTAAATTGGAGAGGATGTGAGGGATATAAGAGAGAGTTGGGAGTTTAAAAATCTTTTCAGTCCTAGCGATGCTACACATCAGCCCCTGTAGAAACAAGATTTCAAAATATGGTGGGTATATTATAAATGATTTTATTTTATGTTATTATTCCTTCTTAAATATAATTAATATTAAGGTATAGCTTAAGGCAGTATTTCTCAACTTGGGGGTCATGGTGATATGAAAGTTGGGGTCACAAAATAGTTTACAACATACTTGTTATGTAACGTTTTGTAAACGTTACATAACATTTACATGTTATGTAAACAATAAATGAAATCATTTTATGAGAAAAAAATTATTTATTATAAACATTTTACTTTTAAGTACCATGTAAAGAAAATAAATTAATGCGATGGTTGCATTTGTGGTTCCTTTACAAGTTACTCCATATGTGGATCTATGTTAGAAACAGATAAAAGCAAATTGTTTTCAAGTAATAAAAGACAATTCCTATATTAGTTTATAATTCGCTATATTTAGTTTATAGCGCAACCATAGATGAAAAACTTTTCACAAAGGTAAGACGTGGCAAAAGGGATTAATATTTTCAGTGCTTCTGTGACTAAATTTGCATATTAACTTCGACAAGCAAGCCAAAACATATCTAAATCTTCAGATTTGCATTGCAGTTGTAGTGTTTTATTGGCAGACATTTTGATGAGCTGGTTGTAAATCTCATATGGTAAGTTAGCAGTTGCAGTAACATTTTCACTAAATGGATTCTATACCATCTCTTTGAGAAATTATTTCTATCTTCTGGAAAATATTCTTCCAACTGAATTTTTAGCTCATGCAAATGTAACTTCATGCTAACCAAATTGTGGTGAATTTTTTGTGTCTTCATCCAAATTTTTCTCAGTATAATCAGAAGTGAGTAGAAACATATGCAAAATTTTTGCTTTAAAGGCGAATAATTGAGATATCAAGCTTCTTAATGAAAACATGAACGTTGTCATTAATAATTATCAAATTCTTGTAAATTCACATTTAACTCATTTAAATGTGGAAATACATCAGCTAAGTATTCTGTAAAAACATTGAGAATAGCGCGCTTGTTTGTTTATCCTGGGAAATTATTAATTCATCTCGTAATTTCAATAACTAGGTTAACTCTTTTCCCTGCGATAACTGACTGACTTCTGTATGGAAAAGAAGAAAAATTTCTTTCATCCATTTCATCGCATAGTTTAGCAAACGGCCTATTCTGTAATAGTTGACTTTTAATAAAATTAACCACTTTTACAGCTCTAAAAAGAATTTGAGATTTTCCAACATATTTTTTGTGGCAAGAGCATGTCTGTGAAAGAAGCAGTGTGTCCACTCTGCCCTTGATATAATATGATCTTTTCATTTTTTCAGAAATCCACTGTTCTTTCTTGTTTATCGCCTTTGAACCATCATTACATATTGCAATACATTTTGTCCAATCTATGTTATAGTTTTTAGTAGTTTCATAAAAAACATTGTGCTGTTGCATCACCAGGTATTGATTTGCAAAACAACATATTTTTTTTGTTTGATCTGCCCCTATCGCATTCATATCTTACAAAACATAAGAACTGAGAAATGTTTGCCATTATCTGTTGATTCATAAAATTGAATACTAAAAAATTCACCTGACCATGAACAGAGGCAGAGTCATGACATAGATTCACCTTGATACTGTATCATTAGAAAGTAATTTTGAAACGTTTTTCTGCTTCCATGTTTATTAAAACAATGACCATATCAATTGCAGCTGGCAATATGAGGTTATCTGTGATTGTATGGGGTTTGGACATCCTAGCTATTCTTAATGCTACTAGATAAGATTCTTCAGCTGTACTTTTATCATTATGGCTTGATTTACAAATAGAAGTTTATTTTTCTCAAATATGTAATCTTTCAAAGAATTCCAAGGGTTTTCTTTTATGATAAGGATGTTGTATTTCCAAGTGTCAAATTAATTTTCATGCTTTCATCAGAGAGGACTTGAAAGCAAACAACGCACTGTGGTTTTCCGTCCAATGAGGTAAAACCATAATTTAAATTACTATCATTGTACAATCTTGTCTTTTTACCAATCAATTCATTGGATGTAGATCTCATTTTGTTTTTCACAAATTTTTGCATTTTGTATAAGAATCTAATTGAAAAAAATACACTGTTTGACTTCTCACTAAAAAACTGAAATTTCAATTATTATTATTTTTAATGAAACTATGATTTTAGAAACTTAAATAAAGACACCAGATGCCTTATTGGATTCAAAACTAAACTGCCATTCTGCAATCCCTTATGACTTTTGTACTATTGAGAGCACATATTCAAACATATATGCATGTTAGATACATGACACTCGCACAGTGAATATTATACAAGCAGACCAAAATACAATGACCACATATGCATCAATTTGGAACCTGTAAATTGCTCATGTTTGTACACTTCCTACATGCATGTTTATACCCATTGCCATCAACACATCTAAATAGTTTTAACAAGGTTATGGTTTGGGGTTAATGAAATATTCATTATAATTTTTTTTTACTTTTTGGGGTTTGTGGAGCTAAAAAGGTTTAGAATCGCTGGCGTAAGGGATAGTAAAAGAGTAATTACTATATAGACTCTCTGAAGAAGGAGTAAGATTTTTATAGATTTTTAATTATTATATTTTAAACAAAATAAGTATTATTTTTATAGTGAGCTCTTAATATGAGCTACCCATTATATTGTTAAGTAATGCAAGTTTTAATTTATACGTTTATTATGTTAATTTTACACATATATAAATTATTGAATGGTGGTTTAATAAATACATATATATATATTTTTTTAACTATCATTCCATCAGTAATTCAATTGATATCTGATGTTTATTACAAGTAATTAAATCGAATATTAAAATTTTGGCTGTGCTAATTTAGTATTTTTTTAATTAGCTATTTTAATTATTTGGTAAGTTTTATTTTATTTTCTGTTTTTTATAGCAAAAGATTTTGATGTGTTGGGAGTTAATCTGCTGTTGAACATATGATATAAACCATACAAAATGCATAAATGTTTATAATTTAAAAAGATTTTTTATTATGATGCATTTTTTGTTATTTTTAACTTTCTGAAAGACATATATGAATTAAGCATTTATAAGTTTGTGGTATGTATAATTTATAACATTAAGATAAATTCAGTGAAGCAAAAGAAGAAATTGGGACTTAAGAAAACACTAAGTCAGTAAGAAATGACTTGTAAAATTAAGCACAGAAAGAAGATAGTGGTAAGTGTTGTCAATGTTCTATTGTTCATTTTTAATTAATCTATTTTTGTATTTTAACATCAGCTTCTCATATCTCCTTGGTTTATTTTATTAAATTGATTTGTTTAGTAAAAAAATTGTTTAATGTGATAAATTAGTCCTTTATTTTAATCATAGAAACTGTATGTATGTAAAGGATACAATTATTATTAATTGTATTATTTAAAAATATACAATCATACGTATTTGGAAGTCATTCCAGCTACTACCAGGTCTGTGTACACTCTAGCCCTTTTCCATCTTCTCTCTTCTACCCTTTTATCTTCTAAAATTTCCTTCCAATTTTATCCTTTTCTCTTTACACCACATTTAACAAGATTTCTATTTTGCACACTGGTTTCTGGGTGTTCTCCATGCATCACTGGTTCTCCCCTCTCTCAGTAGTTGGTCACATAATTTTATGATAATATCCATTCAGTGGTAACCTCATCTCTTAACTCGTTACATTTTTGATGCTTTTAGGTCCTTAGCATATATATTCTTCACTTATTTTTCTTGTAAGTTTAAAGTGTATGTTGCTCCACAACACACACCCATACTGTTATATTAAAACATAGAGCATGTTAATCTGGGATAATCGCATATCTTAACAAGCATAAAAATTCAACAGATTTTAAAGCTTACTTCGTCTGAATGTTGTACATTACATAGTGGTTATATAAGAATATAACCACTGTGTTATATAGTGGTGCATAACATTTTTTCTTTCATACCCCTTCAGTTAATAAGATTAATAGTTTTTTTTTCTAAAAAAAACTTTTAGCACTGATATATTCACATTTTCCAATTTCACAATGTTTCATCTTCAGAAAAATATAGAATTATCTTTTAGAAGAGCAGTTTCCGGCCTCCTGCTCTCATCCCAAGTCTGTAAATTAACAAAAAATGAAGTACTATGATATTTGTACTGTTCGTTCATAACTTAAGAAAAAATATAGAAGAAGAAGAAGAAGAGATTTAGTCAGGTCTTCTTGCCCATTATAGTTCTAATGTCCCCCCCCCCCCCCATTAACAAAAGTTTAAATATTGCAAAACTGAAATTATGTTTTTAAAAAGGTTTTCACCTTCTACATAAAAAAAATATAATTGTGTAAAATAGGTTCAATCTTCCTTGCCTTTGAAAGGCCTCTAACTGCCTTTAATTCAAAATTGAAACTTTAGATGTTCAGTGCCTTCTTTTTTTTAAGTGTTATGTTTCATGACAATAAAAACTGTATATTATTGACTTCAGTTTTTTGGAAAGTAAAATTCAGTATTGTTCAGTATGTCTGGGCCTCCTCTCTAATACATTTTAATTATTGAACTCTAATGTTGTACATAATTAACATAAAATTAATGTTTGAGAAATTAAAAATGGTTAAACTATTAATAAAATTAAAATTTTATGTACACATTCCCATTACTAGGGATTTTTCATGCCTTAGTTTAAAAAATAGAAATGGTGTAACTAACCTGTTAAATGCTATTTTGTAATATTTGAATGAATTAAAGTTTTTCTTATCACTTATCAGCTGCATCAGCTTTGGAAAAATTTGATGGAAAGTTAAGTGAATAATAAAATCTATAAAAATTGTTTATTTACCTATTTGGTCTTATATGTTTTTCTGAGAACAATATTTACTATTTCTATGAGTGGTACTCATACTACTTATACTATTATTTCTATTCTACTTCTATTATTACTATTACTACTAGTAGTAATAGTATACTAGTAGTAGTACTACTATTATTACAATCTAGTTGAAGCTGTGAAACTGGATTCTCTTACTAGAAATTACTAATATAAAATGTTAACTATACATGTAGTGTTATTAAAAGATAAGTCATTTAAGATTTAAGCACTTACGTCATTTAAGATTGTTTTAAACATTAACTTTAGTTTCCTTTAGAAATAAATGAATTTTACATGTAATTTGCCTTAGTTTTATTTTCTGTTGAGCCTGTTTGTTATAACACTTTTACTATTGTTTACTTTTAATAGCTGATGGTAGAGTTAAATATTTTCTTCTTTATTTGATGTTTGTCAATTTCTTCTTTTCTATGAATTATGGTGTTCTATCTTTACTGTAATTATTTAACTTTATTCATCTTCCACTCAATTTTTTTTAATGTTTAATAGTGTTTAGAAGTTGATTTGCCTTCAGTGGCTAGTAAATCAAGCGCCAGTGAATTCTCAGTCAGGATTGGTGAAAATGAAATAGAAAATATTTGGGTAAGATTAATTATATAAAGGCATTCATTAGTAAATGAGTAAATTAGCTTACTATTATTAATTCTAGAGGAACTGTCTGTGGTGTAAAATGACTTTCAGCCTGTCAGAAAAAAATATTTTCTTGTGAAAAATTGATAATATATTGGTGTAAGCTTGAGTTTTCCAGTGTGAAATTTTTCAAATTTCTATTAAATCTTTGCTGAAGTTCATATGTCATCTAGACATTAGGCACAAACTTGCTCTTTGTCTCGCCTTCACTTGTTAGAAATTTCTTTGTTCTTTGATTATCCATTTTAGCAACATAATCCACAGTAGGGTTAACATTTAGAGTAGGGGATTCATAAAAATAAGTAAATATTTCAGTACTTTGAGGGTCAAGAGTATGAAGTCAAAATCAATAACTATTTCTGAAATTGAACCCTCTAAAAGCCAGGAAAAAATTATTAATTATTGTACATGAAAGTAGTAAGTTGTCTATATTGGGATCAAATTTATAGGCTTGCATCATTACTTCTGTAAAAAAAAAAAAACTATAAAATTTTCTGTTAACATGTTTAATGCATAACGCTGTTGTAGCAAGTTATTTATGCAAGTGCTGTGTTTAGTATGTCTAGTGTGTATCAAATATGCAACCAAGCTAAAGACTGGCTACATGCATATATGTGTATTTAAAGAAAATATCAAATATATAAAAAATTGATTTGCTATTTATTACTTTTAAATCAAAAAAAGCTGGGGCTTTTTATCTTTTTATAATTGCTGTATTTGTTTCAAAAACATTTTATTTTTTCTTCCTGGGGAAGCACCCCAGGAGAATAGGATTGTATGAACAATTACAAAAAACAACTTTCAACAACAATTACCTAATCAAGCATCATAAATAAATTAAACTTTTCACTAAATTTCACAATAATATTTTCACTGGAAGTTAAAATGTTTTACCAGAATCAGTATTTATCTCATTTTTACACAGTAACTTGTGAAATAATTCAGGATATGTTCTATGTGTAAAAGTGAAAATAGAAACATTACACAGGTCCAGAAATTCTTTGTTTTTTTAGTGAGGCTATAAAAGGTTTTGCTCTGATTTCTGACTGGAGTAGTTAAAATGTATATATATATATATATATATATATATATTCCCATTAGTCTTATTAGCACTACCTTGATATTAAAACAAAAATAATGTAACAAATTCAAACAATAATGAACAATGATAGAGGTGTTAATATTTAAAAGATTAAAATAATGAAGGTAAACTTATGAAATTACTTTTTTGGCGCTTATGTAATCACATTTTCAACTTATAAACAGTTAAATTTGAATTTGTTCTCATAAAACTATTTTAAATATTTCAAAGGTCATATCTATAATTTTTATAAAATCTATTTTTACACCAGAAAATGCAATAAGTGTTTAAAAATAACATTAAATTTTTTAAATACATTGAATTAGGGTATCTTATCAGTTTCTAAAAAAATGTTTCTATGATTAATTTTTATACATCGAGGCATATGATCATTTGGCAATTTTACCTCCCAACAGTAGTCATTGATCGTATTGAAATTCCATTCTCTCAAGTACCTTTTGTTCCAACTCTTTAATATCTTGGTGAAAGCATTTACCGTGTTCTTCTCATTGTCCCAAGATTTTCTTGGAATAAATTCAAGTACGCATGTAAAAAGTGAATTTTTATGCTCTTAGAACATCCCAATATTTTGAATTTTTCTTTCAACAGTGTTTTCGTAGTCAGGCTCCTTGGTGTTTCCTACGAATTTAATAACAACATAATACCTTTAAAGCCAATCCAGTTTGTCTTTTTTACCAATATTTATTGTGAGCAGGAAGTTTTCATCTGTCTCAACAAATATGCTTTCATTCAGCTCAGCTTCTGAAAGGTGCGGGAACTTTAACATAATGCTTTAAAGACTGTTCACAAGACCCAGTTTGTTGTGGTGTTAAAATATTTTTTTTTTTTTTAGTTGACAAGACTTTCATTCAAAATATATGAGGTCTGTTCAGAAAATAACAGAACATTTTTAATTTCACGCCAACATAGATATTTAATGATGTGCAGTTGACAGCATTGCATTCCACACAACCTCTTCTGTAACCACATGTTCTTGGATTGTTAATATCTAGTTTAGTTTTTGTGTTATTATTATTTGAGTGTTAACATATTTAAATGTTAATAGCGATTTCTTTAATGTGCAGTTTTCGGGTGCAACAATACAACATAAAACTTTCACAGAAACTTTTCAACTTTTGAAACAATTGTGGAGATGAAGCTCTGGATCATAATGTTATGAATGGTTTTTATGATTTAAAAGTGGTCATTTGTCAATTGAAGATGACCCTCACAATTTAAAAGTGGTCATTTGTCAATTGAAGATAACCCTTGACGAGGAAGGCCATCGACTTCCAAGAACAGAAAACTTGCAGAAGAGGTTAGCATTTCAATTGGATCATGTCATGACATTTTGACTGAAAAATTGAATATGCATCGAGTTGCAGTGAAGTTGCACCAAACAGCAGAAAGAACATAAGAGTGGACAGCAAGTTGGCAACTTCTTGAACAAGCCCATGAAGATAAAACATTCAAGTAAAAGATCATAATGAGAGACAAAAGCTGGGTTTATGGCTACAACATTTTTTTTTTTAATTTTAATGGAATTGTGCATTTTGAATTTTTGCCTGTAGGTGAAACAGTGAACTGTGTGTACTATCAAGGCGTTTTACAACGGTTATGTGAAAAAATTTGCAAAAAGAGACCTGAGTTGTAGCAAGACACAATACTCTCACACACGTGCCCACATTCGCTTGTCAGTTTTGTGTCAAACATCAGATGACTGTCCTCCTCCCTCAGCCTCCCTACTTGCCAGAACTGGTTCCTTGTGAGTTTTGGGTGCTGTTTTGAGACACTAAAAGCACTGTTGGGCACTGTTTATGAAATTAGAGAAAATTGTCACAGACCTTAAAGGCAGTTTAGGACTACTTCACAAAGTGGAAATACCCCTGGGAAAAGTGTGTGAATAAGGGGAGGGGAGTACTTTGAAGGGACAAGTGTTCACACAATTGTGAGTCAAATAGCATCCACAATCATGCCCACTATTCTAAATACTGTAAACCATAGAATATCTTTAAAAAAAATTAATTCATTTTAATATCTTTAAATAAGATAACCGATTCACTTGTTCAAATGATTATTTAATGTTTCTTTGTTTACTCTTTATATATTTAATTGTATTACATTTTTAATGTTTTACATTATTGTGTTGTATTTTAATAAACAAGATGAGATGTTTTGTGAAGTTATAAATGTGAGAGTAAACAATACAATAATATTAATGAAATGCATTTATTAACATCACCTGTACTTGGCTAACTAGATATACAGCTAAAAAATAAGAAAACCAGACTGTACTAAAATATATCATATGAAATATAAAATAAGTAACATATGGAGCTGAACATACTTCTCACAAAAAAGATTAATTCTGATTTTTTTCTTCTTAATATTATAGTAATAAGTAATAACACAATAACATTTACAATTTTTGATCTGTAATCTCAAAATAAATAACATTACATTGATATGTTATTAGTATATTAATTATTAATTACATTAATATACATGAATTACAATCATGCAAAAGAAGATATACAATAATAAATATTAATCATATGTTACAAAATAAATAAATAGTAATGCACATAGGGTCATTGTAATACAAATGAATGCTAGAACAATTCAAACAATAACAACATATTGTATTGAGTTTAGTATTCAGCAGTACATATAATAATTATATAGTACATAACATATTTTATGAACATACAAGGCATATTATATGCCTTTACAGTCAGAGGTCAGTTTGATTTATGACTATAGAGATTGTTCTGTCTATATCATTAATAAATAGAGGATATGTCTTTAAGTGTTGTATTATTTGTGCATCCAATGCCCAGAGCAATCATAATGCCATTGGATATTTTGTGTCCAACATCACCATGAATACATAAAATTTGGACTTCTTCAAAGTGTTGTTACTGGGGCTCAACTAGAGTGAAGATGAATTCAATCGCCAGACTAAGCATGACGACATTGACGATCTGTACCTAGATACTGTGGATCTAGGATTACTTTTAAGTGTTGTTCCTGGGGCTCAACTAGAGCAAAGATGAAATCAATTGCATGAATAATCATGATCAATTGATGATCTGTACTTAGGATCACCTGAATCTAGGATTTCTTTAACTTAGCATCACCTGAATCTAGGATTTCTTTAACTTAGCATCACCTGGATCTAGGATTTCTTTAAAAGTGTTGTTCATGAGATTCCATTAGAGTGAAAGTGTGTTATATGGCTAGACTAATTGGGATTCCATTGAATATAAATGTGTACGAGTAATGTCATGGAACTTAGCTTCATGACTTACTTGTATATGTACACATGATATGTTTGTGTATGTACATGCTGGATGTTTATGTATGTATTGTTTGTGCCTGTGTGTTAGTATGCATATAACTGTAATCAGTGTAATAATAGTCTGTGAAGAGGTAAAGTGTAAGAGCAATATGTATAAAGTTATAGTTACAATAATGTAAGTACACATTTTATAAAACATACAATAATCAAAATATAAGACATTAAGAGATTACAATGTGCTGAAGTTACAATAATAATTTATCGAAAATATATCAAATTAAATAAAATATAGTAAATTGTATTGTGACCTTAAAGATATGCTATTACTTATCTAAATAAATATTAAATAATTTAATCATTGTAAATTGGGAGTAACATAGTTTATGAATAGCTAATTTGCCCTTTAGCAGTATTTAAATCCACAACCGTTACCAACTTATCAGCACCTGGATGAACCTGGGTAACAACTCTGTGCTTCCAAAGCATGGGAGCAGAATCCTCTATCAAAACTAGATCTCCTACCAAAAGATTACGGAAAGAAAAACGTCATTTATTGCATTGTAGATAATCTTTAGACCATCTGTTCCAAATTGAGTAAATAAATTTTTGAATAAGTTGCCAATGACATAAACAATTAATGTCAACCTTCTGATAACTGGATTCAGGCAAAGTTGTAAGCGGGCATCCTATTAGAAAATGTCCTGAAGAGAGTGGTTCTGGATCCTTATGATCGGTGGAAACAGTAAACATAGAGCGCGAATTGAGACAAGCTTCAATTTGAGTTAGAATTGTACATAACTCCTAGAAATTCAGAATTGTAATGATAAATTGATGTAAATGATATTTAATGCTCTTTATTGCGCTCTCCCATAAACCGCCAAGTGGGGAGAAGTGGGTTGTATAAATGACCTTTGTATGTCTTGTTTAGTTGAAAATTAATGTATGTATGATTTAAATTTATCTGATTTTAAAGAATTGATGTAGATTGTAAAGGATATTTCTAGTGCAGTGCAAGTTAGAGGCATTGTCAGAAAAGATTTGAGCAGAATACCTCTTAAGAGATATTAATCTCAGCCACCAATTCTAAATGTATGGCCTTAGTACCAAGGCAAAAAGAGCAATATAAGCCTTACCCAAGTACCTAGGTGTTTTGTTTCATGAGAGTTGTTTCATTAGAGGGGTCAATCTTGATTTTGAGCATAGTAAATTTGATGAGATTGTATTGTTGGCAAATAATAATTGTATATAAATACAACCATAACCCGTTATAGAGGCATCAGAAAACCCATGCATTTGTATTGACTTAATCTTACATTTATTGTTAGGATTTGTAAATAATTTATCTTAAATGATTGAATTGAAGATAACTGATTATGTATCAATGAAAGCCAATGAGATAGTGGTTTCGGTAATGTTTCATTCTAGTTGATTTTAATTTTCATAGTGTTACATAAAATATTTATATATGTCCTAGTGGATCAGAGACACCAGCTATTATAGATAAAATATTTGTTTTAGTACAGGTGTTCGTATATAATGCTCTTCACGAGATGGGATAGAAGAGTTATGATCAAGGAAGTACTGATGGGCCTATTAGAAAATAATGTGTGAAATGTAAAACCATACTGTCATAATAGTTTAGATATATCAGGTTTTAGTTGAATGACCTCATTTAAGTTGTCTGCACCTGTAATAAGATCATCGACATTGAAATCATTTTGAATAGCCTTGCACACTTGTGAATAATTAATTTCATTTTCATTGGCTATTTGTGCTAAACAGTGTGTGGCTAAAAATGGCGCACAAGCCATTTCATATTTCCTGATTTGGAGAATCGTGCCATATGTGCTGCAAATTTAAATCATTAGATGTAACTAAAGCCTGTTTATACTTCTTTGCTGTTCTGAAGTAATGACATATTTATATGTTCTAAATCTAACCATTATTGAGAATAGATCTTGTTGGACTATGGGACCAATTAATAAAATATCATTAAGAGTTAGAGGTTAGAGGTTAAGTAATCAAACTGGATGGTTTGAATATGAGATGATGCGGTAAATAGCACACATTGGATTGTTTAATTAATAAGTCATCGGAATTAAGTGATGACATGTGTCCTAAATCTAGATACTCATGAATGTTTGTAGAGTAATCATTTTTAAGGTTATATTCATTGTTAGTAGTTTTTCTAACTGCAAGAATCTAGGTCAAACATTAAAAAAGGCGTCACCTAATTGAACATTATCAGATTTTCATGGTATTGACACTATGAATCTATACCTTGCTCATTTTGTGAAAAATGAAAATGTTTTTCATGTGTGCAATTGTCATAAAATGAAATATCAGTATTGATCTCTTCAATTTTTCAAAAATTTTCAATTATATTTGATAGATTTGAAAAATTTTTACAAGAAAAGAATGATAAAATAGAATTATTATCTTTAACAATAATAGGAAGACAACCACTAAGGATGTATCCTAGCTTGGTTTCTTGTATAACAGGATATTTAAATTTTGAATAAATTTCCAAGGGAGAATATGAGTAAGGTAAAATTGAGCTCCAACAAGCACATCATCACTCGTTATATTGAAATTAGGATCTGCCAAAAAGTAAGTTATTAGGTAAACTAAGATGTGAAATGTCAAAGGTATATGGTGGGAGATGATCGGTTATGTTTGACAGAACAGCAAACTGCACCTTAAATGAAAAATCATATATATATATAGAGTATAATGTAATTACGATGCGGTATTGAGAAAGTGAATTATTTATTCCTGTAATGAGAAGATTAATTTTTACAAATGCAAGCCCTAACAACCTTTGAGCAAATTTACATATACAGAAATTCACTTTACTTTCTCTTCCTGAATTTAACAAGAGCAGACATGTTCGATCATTACCATGAATGTTGTTGGCATTACATATTGCCATAGACAAAATTATGTTTTTACCTAATTACAATTTAAGTGAAGAATGATTATTATTATTATCAAACTTAGTGTTATTAAATTTAGATTCAATAAATTAATTCATATGAACAATATGTTATGTTTGTGGGAACAGAGTTTACATATATTAGAAGAATCACATTTAGTGACCGAATGTCCTTTACGATAATTGAATTGAAATAACAATGGTTATGTCTCAAAAACTCTTCTTGATCATTGGATAAATTAAAAAAATCCTTACAACCATACAAATGACGGCTATGATTACAAAATAGACATTTCTTATAATTTGATTTTGAATAACATGAGTATTTTCTTATATAAGTGAATCCTTTAGTAACTGATTTGGTTGGATTGTTATAACTTGTTGAATTAACGTACTTGGGTTGGTATTTTCAAGAATTTGATGACTTGAGTCGAGAAGTACTAGGAAATCTTGAAGTGGTAAACTGTTGAGTCTCGTTTCATTTGTTAGAAGTGTTGTAATCTAATTTTGTAGTCAAGAATTGAATTACAATGAATTTATGTATATTAATTGGAATCTGCAATACTTCTAAAGCATTTACATAAGAAGAGACTTCAGTAATAAATCTGGACATGTCCAAAGATTCTCCTTTTAAAATCATTTCTACTATGAACCAGATCATTGAAAATGCTATAGTAATGCTGCCAATCTACGACATTGCCCTTAAATATTAGTATATTAATTGGCTGCAATTGTAGTTGGTTAATTGCTGTGTTTACATTGGCTTCTCGAATTACTGTTCTTTGAGTAATATTTTTTATCAGATATTGTAATCTACTGGTCTGATCAAAGATCATCATCATCATCATCAAATTCTGTTTCAAGGTGAGATTGTATAATTTCATGTTTATTCTGTAAATCAAGAAGATTTCTCAATTTGATTTGAAGGATGTTAAGTATCATCCGTTGTGACATCAAAATTATCAATGAATTTCTGTAACAGTGGATTTAACAGTCCATTTCTGTATTAATAATTGTTCTTTATCCATTATAATGAAGTTCTTAATAATATAAATTAAGTAAAAAAATAAATAAAATAATATTATGTAAATAAGATGTTGTAACCTCAATTCCAATTTAAGATGGCAAGTTAAACAAATCTTTTTTAGGTATTACACTGGTTCCAGTTGAAGATTAAGTGTAATTATAATTTGAAGAACACATATTTAAATATGCACTATCACAAATAAATCTTCAAATCCGTGGAGGAGGACCAAAATGTTCACGCAATTGAGTCTAATAGTGTCCACAATCATGAGCACTATTCTAAATACTGTAATCCATAGAATAACTTTACGTGAAATAAAATGCACTGATTCACTTGTTAAATGATTACTTAATATTTCTTTGTTTACTTTTTTACATATTTAATTATATTTTGTTTTTAATGTTTTATATTGTTGTGTTGTGTTTTAATAAATGAGATGAGATGAATGTGAGAGTGAATAATACACTAATATTAATGAAATGAATATATTAGAATCAGCTGTATTTAGGCTAACTAGATATATAGCTGTAGGAAAGAAGAAAATGTGACAGTACCAAAATATATCATAAGAAATATTTTTTATAAATATATTACTGGTTACAGTGTGTAATATATCATAAGGAAATAACATGTGTAACTGAACAGACAATAACCAATAACCTGTAAAATTAAGTTATTTTCTGAACAGACCTCGTATTCTTGTTTCCTGCACTAAGATAATTTCTTTCAGGCTAGTGTTTTTGTACATAGCATTGGCATCTTGCTTGGCTGCCCCATTTGCATAAGAAGGGTGGGTACTTCGTATATCCACCCTTTTGTTTTACTGTTTAGCCTCTGGTAATTACCATTCAGATAATACTTCAGAGGATGATATGTACGAGTGTAGTCTTGTACAGTCTCAGTTCGACCATTCCTGAAATCTGTAGTTAATTGAAACCCAACCACCAAAGAACACGGCATCCATGATCCTGTATTCAACTCCGTGTTAACTGAATTTACTAGGACTTAAATGCTGGAACTCTCGACTTCCAAATCAGCTGATTTGGGAAGACATGTTCACCACTAGACCAATCCAGTGGGTAAGCAATATGAGTGACTTAAGATTGATTGCTATCCAATCTATAATGACCTTATGAATCATCAAACAATAATTTGATGTGGACACCACATGACTTCTTGTACGCCTTCTAAATTACATATACACATTTTTTTGAAAATGAAAAGCACATAAATTTTTATTTCATTAATAACTTTGATATTTTTTTTTATTGTTATTATTGAATTATTATTTATTGTAATTTTTTTTTGCAATCGGAGGTTAATAATTATTAATAAATCAATATATTTAAATTTAAAAAAAAAAAAGTTAAAAAAAGGAGATTTTCTGCTTCAAACCGATGTACCTTCCCCTTGTAAGATCCAACTGTTTCATTAATTGAAATTTTATTTGGCAACTCTTGAACCAATAAAAATAAGTACCACTTATGATATATCGTTCGAAAGCTCTCAATGAGGGCTTATTACTGCAACTAAGAAAAAGTCCAAAATTCTGGATTTTGGGCTTTTTTGGACATCTTTGTTCCAGTCGATTGCAATCAAAAAGGGAGGTGCACAACTAGATGTTACAACAGTCCTAAATCCAAAATTTCAACATCCTACGGCTAATCATTCTTGAGTTATGTGAGATACATTTGCATTTACATATGTACATAGAGACGTCACGCTGAAACTAGTCAAAATGGATATTTCCATTGAAATCTGAAAACCGAAATTTTTCACGATCACAATACTTTACTTAGTACAAGGAAGTAAAAAAGGAGATGAATCCGGTTATCTAACGAGAAAAATCTTTTAATATTTTAAATAGTGTGAATCCTGATGCTATAGTTTGTATAAACTATAATGGCTCTAGACATGATAACTCTGTTGGTTGTGTTTTTTCTTTTTTGGCAATAGATCACACATGTTTGACCTTACCATCATCATCAGGATTTTCATCGCCAAGATCTGTGCGATTAACGAGGTCTTAAATATACTTACCCGACATTCCAACATGTACTTATCTTTTCAGATTCAATAAACGTTGTGTAGGCTATTAGTAACATGTACTTCAGACACCCTGTTGTCTGTGATATACAGTCTGTTATCTCTGAAATGACTCACTGTAACACAAGTGTGAGCTTTTGTTGGATCCCTACTCACATTGGAATTTCAGACAATGAGCGTGCTGATTGTGCGGTAAAAGAGACCTCTTTGCAGCCTTCTTTCACCCATTGCATTGTTGCAAATGATCTTGTCTGTTTTCTGAAGAGCGTGATTAGTGATGAGTGGCAAAGTAAAGAGAATGCTACCATCAACAATAAACTTCATCCAGTTAAGAATACTGTGTCACCATGGAGCTCCTCGTGCAGGTATAACCATCAAGAGGAGGTTATTATTTGCAGTTTGCGAATAAGCACACTAAATTTACTCATGGGCATCTCATGAATCAGACCGATGCACCTGTCTGTGCTCACTGCATCTGCCAACTAACAATACACCACACGCATTTAATTTACAGTTCCTCTCAATTTTTGACTCAAGTTAGTTTGTTAGCTTTCCTTTGACAATGCAATTAGTTTCTGGGATTTTTCTTAAATTTTCAATGTCAAATCTGATTCTGGATCTTTTACTACAACCTAATACTTGAATATTTTGGATTTTTCTGACTTTTAAAGGAAATGACTAAATGATCAACAACATGTCTGTTAGTGTGGCATTGCGTCGGAAGTTTAAATTAGGAGCTAACATCCAAAATATCTTAGGTAACAATGTATTTATGTTATCGAATGTCTTATGGCCATGCATTTTTTCGTCTGTTAGTCTTTTTCTCTTATTAATTAATTTTTTTTTCCTAAGTAAAATCTTTAATGTTATATTTCATAGTAGTTTTATTTCACTTTTTGCTACATCATAGGCTTTTTCTGTCTACAATGTGCTTTTATTTTACTCTTGTTTAGATTTTAAGTTAATCTTTAATTTTTAGTATATAAATATCACAATATAAATATCATGTTTGAGTGCTGATGACAACACTTTGTTGTGCACCCAAGAGAAAAAAAGACCTTCACTAGTTTTCTTCAAAATTGACTCATACTGTCAAAGTAAATTTCCTTTTGTGAAACAAACTATCTCTTAATTATTTAAATGATTCAGTAATTTACTGAGCATTACATTTTTTCAAATATTATAACTGCTGAAAAAGTACTGGCTAGTCTGCAAGTACTTACAATTTGTAACATTAGCAAGGTGGAAAGGGAATCAAAAGAGATCAAGAAGCAATATTTGAGAGCTTTGTTCATTAGGGTTAAATAAATGTATGAAATTGGACAACTTATTTAAATAATAATTATATTCAATAGAAACTGTTTACATATTTCATGTATTGATTAACAGTAATGTGGGAAAATAATGGGACTAATATGTAAAAAATTCTCAAAAATAGATGTTACAATTTCTTTTTAAAACTTCTAATTAATTGTAGTTGAGGCTTAGGATTTTGAAACCTCCAGCGGAACTAAAGAAGAGAAAAGTCCATTGTTAAAAATCATAGGTTTAACACTGAAAAGACAATTAGATATGGAAATTAATCATTGCCCGTGCTCCAATTGAAGATAATAAAAAAAACGCAAACAACACAGAAGAATTTTGGGAGCCGTTAAAAAAAAAGGCTGTAAACTACCAAAAGACCAAATCTTGATTTTAGCACACATATTGAGAAAGAAGTATAACAGAAAATCATAAGAAACTTTCCATCTCATAAAAAACAACAAAAATGGTTTAAGACTAATCAAATGATGTATAGCGTTCAACCTTAAATTAATGTTCACTTCATTTTAAAAAAAAAGCAACACAAAACGATCCCCCAACCCAAACTTAGGAGAATCCCAAATCAAAAATCACTTCATCATGTTATTGATCATTTTGTCATTTCCTTTAAAAGTCAGAAAAATTCAAAATATTCAAGTATTAGGTTATAGTAAAAGATCCAGAATCAGATTTGACATTGAAAAGTTAAGAAAAATCCGAGAAACTAATTGCATTGTCAAAGGAAAACTAACAAACTTGAGTCAAAAATTGAGAGGAACTGAAAATTAAACTAACAGAAACAGCCAAAGATATCTGTCCTCTAAAAATAAACAGAAAACATAGATGCTGAAATAACACATATAAAGAAGTTATAAATGAAAGATTAAAAGCATGGAGAAAATTGTACTTCTTAAAGAGAAATGAAGATTGTCTAAGATTTAGATCAACCAGGTGCAAACATCCAAAATTATCAGAACTGCTAAAAGAAAATATGAGAAAAGATTCAATTTGAACCAATGAAAGAGGACTTTATGATAAACAACACAAGGGATTTATATAAAACTTTATGGAAAACTTATTAAATACCAATTACCCAGCAACAAAGACAATTTCAAAATTGTCTTGTTTTACTCCCTTATTAAATGTAAATAGTTCACTCTGCAAGCTCCATACCTAATTTTTGTCGTCGTGTCTCTTATGACCATCTTTATCAACTTTGTAAGTTTCATGGGGATTCCAATATCCTGCATAGTTTCATAGAGTTTTCATCTTTGCACGTTATCAGAAGCCTCCCTGAAACCCACAATAACACATGAAGGTCTGTATCATATTTATGAACTTCTCAAAAATCTGTATTATGACACAGTTGATCAGAGATACCTTTATTTAGTTGGAAGCCACACTAGTATTCACCTAGTCTTTTTTCGGTCCACTGTTTCAACCTTTCATTTATGATAAATATCATGTATTTATATACTGTGCTGAGTAATCGTATTCCTTGGCAGCTATTATTTTCTAATTTATTTCCCTTATTATATATTGGGCATGTAATTCCTCTCCTTAGGCATTGCTTCTTCGGTCAGTTTGATTGTAGGAATCTCTGAGGCTTTTTGTTTTTAACTGCCATTTCTATATTCTTCAATGTTGAATATGTTATCATATGATTGCTGTCATCACCTATTTGGATCCCTAACCCTTTCTCTTTCCCATCCTCATCTTGGGTTCATTCAGCAATTCTTCAAAGTATTCCACCCATTTCTCTAAAACGCCTTTATCTCCTCCTAAAAACCTTCCATTTTTACCAACACATCTCTTGTACCTTGGCTGAGCTTTCTTTGTCAACCTACTGACTGTGATATTGAATTTTCTTAACTCACTTTATTAGCACAGCTCATCTGTCTCTTCCAACTGCCCCTTAAACATTTTTCCTTCTTTTCATCATTCTATCTCTCTTTCTCTATTCTCTCTTTTAAACTATCTGTACCTTTCTACATTCCCTTGTGTGCTTCTTTGTAACACCAGCCACTCTACCTCATTTTTTTTCCTTATAACCTACATACATTCTCCGTCAAACCAATCTTCGTTTCTTGTTTTTGTTTTTCTCCAATTGAATGATCTGTCACTTTTCCTACCAAATCTCTGAATTTTCCCCAGCTGGCTTTAAACTTTCTATCTCATCTCCAGCACTAGTGGCAATCCCATTCTTCAAGCTATCCTGATACTAGTTGACAAGTGGATTTTTATTAAGTTTTCAATATCCCACTTTTGTACTCTTGTCTGGTTCAATCTCTTTTTTTTGTTATTCTTTTCCTAATTATTGCTTCTAATAGATAGTGATCACTATAACAAGTGGGACCGTGTATTGTTTTCTTCCCCTATCTGTTGGAGAGCTACTACTAACTGGAAGGCAGCAGCCCAGACTTTGGTCTGCCCCAAGTATTTTACTTCCCAGTATTCATTGCATCTAATGAGCATTCCCCAATTCTCTACCTGGGGAGGCACCTGATGAGAGATCAGGAACTAGTGAGGTGACCTGTAGGAGAATAAAAATGCCATAGTAAAAACAGCAGAGAAAGAAGTAGGCTATCTGAGAGAAATAAAGCCAAGAAACCTTGGATAGTTGCAGAAATGCTAAAGAAAATGGAACAAAGAAAGAAAGAAGGCAGTATATGAATAAGACAGAAGAAAATGAAAGAGTAGTTTATCACAAATTAAGAATGAGTTAAGGAGGAAACACAAAAAGCTAGTGAAAGGTGGTAGATGGAAGAATGCAATGAGGTTGAGGATCTAGAAAAGATAGGGCAGGTATGATGAGATGTACAGGAAGGTGAAAAGCATTACACGGATGAATGGAAAGGGAATGATAAACTGAAAGAAATTGAAGATAAGGATGATACACATGATGAGGAGGAACTAAGAGAAAGAAGAGGAAGGAATAAATGGTGGACAAGAGGGAAACCTGGAGAACTAATGACAGAAGAGGAGTGGGAGGGAGCTAAAAAGGATAAAGGGCTATCTATATTAAAATGTGAAATACAGAAACAATTAAACAAATGAAGAATAGAATATTTACTGGAATAGATAAACTTTGCGTAGAATTTTATAAATGTTTCAAGGGTGAACAGCAACAATGAAAGAAAATAAGAGAATAATTGACTGAGTGGGGTGGACTGTCTATGTTGAGGTTTTAGGCAAGGATATGCTGTGTTTCACCAACACTGTTCAACATTTATATTAAAGAAACTATATAAGAACAAGTATAGGAGGGCAGAAAAATAACTTCCATAATATTTGTTGATGATATGGTAATTATTGCTGATGAGACACTTGTGCTCTAAAGACTGTTAACAGCCCTGAAGAAAGGGTTGAAAGAGTATGGAATGAAAGTAAATATAGGAAATACTAATGAAATTAATGGAAAATACAAGAAAGAGGATTTAGTAGTAAGGATAAGTGAAGAACGAAAATTGAAAAAATAAAAAGTTACAGGTATTTGGGTACTGTTGAAACAGAGAACTGGAGGAGCGTGTTGGAATAAAAAGGAGGATAACGATGGCAAATGAAGTCTGGGTTTAGATTTAAGGAAGAGGTGAACCATATATGCTATAATATGGACGATGAGGAAGAGAGAGAATAACTGAATTGAGATATGGATATGGAGAAAATAAGGTTGTTGAATAAGGAAGTAATGAATAGAATTGAAGAAGAAAGAAAGTATGTATGAAATGCATAAAAGAAAAGAAAACTAGTTAGGACATGTGGTTATAGGAAATGGAATCTTGGCAACTGCATTGGAAAGGTCAGTAGAAGGAGAAAGGAAGAAAATAAGAATGAAGTTAACAGATATGGTTAAGATTGGAAACTACAATGGACAAAAGAGAAGACTTGGGACAGAGATGCAAGAAGACAGTGGTGGCGTAAAGACTGTGTTCTGCCATAGGCAGAACAGATGATGATATTAGAAAAATGGCTGAACGTGAATTTTCTATTTCATAGAGAAGTTGATGGTTATATCTAAAAATTTGCTGATAGGATAAATGGAAAAATCTTAAAAATTAAAAAAAGGAGGGTTTGTTTATCATACACACTATGCATTATCAATGCAGACAGTTTTGCTGTTGTACAAGGATATTTTGCTATTAAAAAGTATAATTATCCAGTAATAATTTTTATAAATTCTTTGCTGTGGATCTTTATAAAAATTCTTTGAGACAAGCGTCAAAGTATCATCTGCAAATTATGCCAATTGGACTTCCAGAAGATCATTAATGAAAAGAAGAAACAAGGTGGAGCAAAAAAAAAACTGAAGATTTTTTGTTATTAACTGTATGTTTACAGGAATGGAGTTTATTTACTGAATCTAGCAGTTAATAAAGTTTTGTTTCAGCAATCCTCCTGCCCATTATAGACTAATAAAACTAATCATAAGTCATTTCCCCATAAAACCACAAACATATCCCCCTTTTAATAAATCTGTATGATCTACATCAAACGTCATTTGAATGTTCGCAAACTTTTTGAATTTAAGAAAATACCTTGTTTTTTTGTTAATAATTGACACTAACAGAAGTAATGCCAGAAATAATATTATGAAGAACAAATTACAATTTGTTCTAAAGACATTTTGATGAGGAACAAATATTATTTTACTTGACTACTTTTATTAGTATGAAGTAAGAAGTATTCTTAAATACTGTGCATTTAGTACAGCCTTTTCTTCAATATCAGTTATATCATTATCTATAGATGACACAATCTTATGAACCTATAACAAGAGTATTAAAATTAAAAAAATAACATCCGAGTTTTACACCGACTTTATTGGTAGTGATTTTGATTTCTAATAGTAAACTCTGCTTACATCAGCTTATAACTCTAGCATATTACATATTTACAGCAGAAACACTGCATGAGGTAGTAGAGGTAGTAAGTAACTGCATTTTTGATGTTAGGTTTAGGTAACACATGCGTAAAGATTTGTTAGAAGATTATAAGGAATAAAAATAATGTAAAGTTTTTTTGTAATATTTATGTCGATATGTAGATGAAAACATTATTGGGAAAGAGGTGTAAGTCAGATGCAAATCTGAAGTTCATGAACAAAATAGATGTGGAATAACATTGAAGAATTAGAAATGGGCTGTAGGCAAAGAAATAGAAAAGAAATTCATTACAACACAGGTGAAACTATGTTGTAATGTGCACCAATGTAATGGTGCACATCAATAAATGCAAAAATTATCAGCTTAATTGAAATTAAAGAAGATCCAAGAAAAACGACTAAAGATTAAAGTGACTAAAAAAATTATTCTTCAGATTTCATTGTCAGAAAATATTTAAAAATGTGGGTAACAAAAAAATGTAGCTAAATATGTTTGACCGTAAAATAAAATATAAGAAATAAAAGATTACAGTGGCCCTTAAAGAATTAATTATTGATGGACATTTTTAAACTGCTATTTGTTGAATTGAACAAGCTACTGCAATCCTAATTAAGTAAATAAGACATTTTCAAATTAATTAATGCGGCTGCTCAATAGAAATGCATTACAAATTTTGATAAAACACATTTACACATGTATAGGAAAAAACAAAAGATAATAATAAAAATTTATATCAATTAAAGAACTGATAAAAGAAAACTACAATTTTATAATTAAAGATAAGAAAATTATTTTGATAAAAATAATAGCATGAAGGTACTTTATCGTAGGTAGTTTTAAAACACAAGTTACTAAAAATTTTTAAATTAATTAAAAAATCAGATAAATCAAAAAATATTATTTACTTTCTCGTAATATTAAATTTGTTTAAAATTTAATAGTAACAATACAAAATAAAATATTAGAATCAAAATGATTATAATATTAGTGAATCAACATATGATATTGGGATACAATTGCAGTTAATATAATTTCATTATAGTATTGGTCCCGGCCCCTGGAAAACGTGGGTGAAAGAGCAGCTTTTACTGAATAATGAGAATCCCACACGACCAGGCGCGCTACCACCACGCCTGTTGCCTTTGAAAGGTTTACCTCTCTTCTCCCATAAAGAGAAAAAAGTTATTTATTGATTTTGGAACAGTAGAACAGAAACAATACCCATGTATACTGTTCTAAAAACAAAAAAATCTACGATGTTCGGTCAGATAGATTGACCTGAGTTGTTAAGCAGAGGTTATATTAAAAGGAAATAATGTGACCTATATATATAATAATAGATACACACCTACAGATAATCGAGTGATTCTAAACTTTAAAAATGATAACCGGTAATAAAGATTGATTATTATAAACTGTTTCATAACGCATCGAAGATGTGAACAACTAAAATAATAATACATCTCCGTGGCGCAGGAGTAGCTAATCGGCCTATCATCCGGAGCTCGCGGGTTCGAATCCCGGTTAGGCATAACATTTTTAATGCGCTACATAAATCTCATATCCCATACACAAGCTTTTTCTAACTTACATATTTGGATAATTAATTATCCAAAAAAGAAGCTGACCACACAGAATGACAACAAAATGTCATCAGTTATCATTTTGTTTAGTCATTTTTATTTGGTGCCAATTGAATTAATGTTAAATAAATTGAATTTTTTTCTTTAATTTATACTGAATTTTCACATGTGAATCTTGCTTCTCTGTTTGTTGAAAGTAATTCATCTACCACAGAGTTGCCGAATTGTCAAATAAATGTAGAAATATTCATATAATTAGTTAATGATCTATTTTAGTTATTGGTTTAGAATTAGTATTTAATTTTAATCATAATTAAAATTATGATTTATAATTATATTTAGCTTAATATTCATGAAGTATTATATTAATTTAAAGGAATACAACTACAACTCGCTAGGCAATATGTTCTTAATTTAAAATTAACTGTTAAGAATAAGCAATTCATAACAAAGCAATTAAATAAGAGGAAATAACATTTGCTTCCATGATCGAACACAGAATATTTTAAATTTACACGAAACTTTTATTCTAAATGCCTTTATTATGTACTAAAATAATATAATAGGGTATGCGATGCGATATGCGATGGTGTGTATATGTGACGTTAATACGAACAAGGTTTTCTCACGGTTTCGTTATTCGTGGAATAGCTCATCTTTCCATTATTTACGTAATTTATATAATGTATTATTATGTAGATTTGAATAAAATTACTTATTTAAAATTTCTAAATTTTATTTTATTTTTTTTTTATATCTGACGTCAATATGCTTAAAATTAGTTACGCTAGGTGGAAAAAAAAGTATAGCAAATTAGTGATTCGCAGTATAAAAAAGGTTTTTTTACAGATTGATTTTTTAATAAAATGTAGAGATGAGTTTGTATATTGAATCAAGTTGCAAGAGTTTTTTTTTTAATACTGACAGGTAGTATGAGACACCCATCATTGATCTAATTTGGTTTGAAGCTGCAGTGATAATTGCGATACGAATTATCGTGTGACATTAGAGAAAGACGTAAAAACCACTGTACTCGTTCGGTAAATATTATTTTCATATTCGTATTAGTCTTTTTAACATTTTAAGATGATAAGAAATATATTTTCTATTGTATACATTTGTAAAACAGATTTTGTCAGTTATTTAAAATTCACTTTGCATCACCAAGTATTTGCAAGTATTTTCAATACTTGCATATTGTAATCCAAAAAATTAAATAACAAAGGCAAGAAATCATAAGAAATGTACATTCATTTTGTATTCGACAGGAAGATTTTTAGTTTTCTTCATTTATTGGTTCAATTTATCCTACACTAGGGGCTGCAGATTAGCATATTTAAGTGTCATGAACTCAAAATATAAATGTCAGCTCATGTTTGTAGTTACACGAGTACATCATATAACAATTTTCATTTTATAAGTTAATTGTCGTTATGAACTACTGTACTGTACATTATTACAGCTCGGGTAATGAAAGAAAGCAACTGAGTTATAATTTTGTAATAAACCATTGTAGAAAACCATACCGAATTAAAACCTGTTCTTTCTGTATTTTTTTAAAAACCATTTCTATGGTTTAAAAAAACCAGAAAAGATCTAAATACCAAAATAAAACATTATCTAATTATATGAATATTTTTACATTTATTTGATGACCCGGTACCTCTATGGTGCGATGAATTAGCCTTTCGATATACCGAGAGGCAAAATTCGCACATTGAAACATCCTTTTTGGTTTATGTGATTTTCATGTTTCGATACAATTCTGAACACTATTTAGACATCAGTGTTAAAATTTTATTTTTACCTTTATTCTTGTAAAATTTTAAATTGTTGCAGTCGTTATTATATGGATGATGCGGCTTAAATAAAATAGTATTTCCATTCCCATCAAAATAATTTTTTATACTAATAAACTGTTTAATTACAGAAATTAAAACTGTGATCATTTATAAAATTAAATCTTGTATATTTATGAATAAGATGTGATAAACTAATTTTTGTTACACGGAGGAAAAAATACGCGTAAAATAGATGAAATTATTAAAACTATGGGAAAGAAGAAAACTGGGTGTTAAAATGATAAAAGTAGAATATTTCTTCACAATAAATCTTATTGTGAAAAAAAATTTATTAAAACCCAGCCGGGTTGGTCTAGTGGTAAACTCGTCGTCGTAAATCAGCTGATTTCGAAATCGATGTTCTCAGGTTCAAATCAGAGTATGTACAGAGTAAAATTTATATCAAATTTAAAACTACGAATACATACGTATTCATAGTTTTTATGGCGCTTTCTTACCACACATTGCAGTTTGTAGAGAATAGTATAGATCAAAACGATCATGCCTATTCAAAGTAAACAAAATTAGAAAGTTATTGACGGTCTTTGTTCGTAAAAGTTAATTAAACCTTATCTCTTGAAGTCAGAACGGCAGAAGGTAAGAATAACTGCAAGTATCTTTTGGATGGTTCTCGTCAAGTTACAAGTAACTCGACGAATTTAACCGGGTATCAACTTGTATATGTAAAAAAATCTGTCATCTGAGAAGCGTTTGGGAGAGCATAAAATAACTCGTAAGTGATCCGTACTCAGTTGAACTATTAAACGTGTTCATCTTATTACTTTTTTTACTTTGACTGTACTAGCGAATGAATGCTGGACCTAAAAGACCGATTTCGCTTTATTGTGAATAAAATCAAAATGGAATAAGGTTACCGCATCTAAGTAAGCTAGCACATCAATGTTCTTTTTTGGAGGGAATGACTTTGACTTTTTCTTAAATCGTTTGTAGCGTTTATATGGTTATCGTTACGGAGAAATCAGTTAATTACTGCGTTTTAGTAGGACGAAGAATATATAAATTCTATCATAATTTTGTTTATTGTTTAAAAATTGTTTAGCTATCACTCCGCGGTCGAATTTTTCAGTAATGTTAGTGTTCACAGGAAAATCCCGAAGTCCCAGTCGGACAATTCACCGATAATTTTGGAAGAGTATACGTTTAATATTCTACGATAAGTAAGATATTCAGTAATATTCAATTAATTTTACTTTTCTCTAGTTTACTGTATTCAAGTATATATAAAACCATCAAATCAGGGTTAAACCTTTAGGTTAATCGGTGTTTTTAAGATAAACACTCGGGGTATTCCATTAAGATTTGTTACTTAACCTAGATTTAAATTTGCGAGGTCAGTGGAGCAAATAAGTCTGCATTAAAATATCTTTAGTTGTATGTAGTTCTTCGTGGATAACCATATAAGTAAGCTACAAGTAATGTGTTCTCTACTGCCCTTTGGGGTCAACGTATCCGTCCAGTGGGGTGGCTGTAATGCGAATGGGCATTGAACCCGAGTAACGTTTGGAAGAAACAGATTCTCTGCTGTTCGAACTGGCAACGCGGTACGGGGGGTCATTGTCCCAGACTCCGCCCGGATCGGCCTTGGGAGGCCTCGGGATCAATGCCTTCGGCTCGATCACGTTCACGGGGAAGCTTATTTACTACCTAATATAACACACATCGCGTATCGTTGTACGTTACTGTAGCCTGTGCGCTACTTACATAACAAGCTTAACCCGCTTCCATGAATTTACACTTGCAGATGATGTACCTTAATTCCGGAATCGAATGTTTTAACAAAAACTCTACAAAGAAAATTTACTCGTTTCACTTACCTCCTTTTTTCGTATGAGTTTTCATTGGAGTACAAATAATCAATGAAATAGTTTTAAGACATGTAGTCAGCCGTTTTTTCTCTTTGATGATTTACCCACTTTCTACTCTTAAATAATGTAATTGTATCTGAAATGGTGAAAACTGTAGTTGTAACATATATTTCTAATCGTTTATTAAAATGGTAACGCATTAAAATTATGTTTTTATGACCTTTAATATTAACATAGAAAATAAAATTGTATTCCGTTACATAATTTTCAAAATTTACTAATAAATAACGGTAACAAGAATGCAGACGATTCTATATCTCATTTGCGTTACTCGCGACTACTCTTTCAATAATTTGTGTATGAACAATCCTTTCATTTCAATTTAAAAAGGGTGATAGTTTACGGTTTCATAAATGAAACTAAAGATTTTAGTTGTATCTTTCCAACAGTTGGCGATGGGTTTGAACAAGGAACTATGAATAGAGTTATATTGTCCCTTATGTTTGTGTGTCGTTTTCAGCTGTTTATAAAAAGTGTTTTTTTTCTACTACATACTCCTACTATAAATTAGTTTCTTTAATTCTTCCCATCTTGTAAACGTAGTTTCGTCAATTACTACTGTTTTACCAGGTTCTCACATGCTACCGCACTCTTCGGTCGTCCAAATATTTATTTGGACGTCTTAATCGTAACAAATATTTTTTTTAATTTTGATTGCAGAATTTTTCCTAACCCAGTTTATTTTATTAATATTGCCAGTGTGTACCGCTCTAACCATCTTGTACAAAGATTAATATCGATCGATATTTTTAACGGGATTAAAAATGGTATCATCGCGTAATGATATTTTCTTCCGAAATAGATGAATAATCCAACAGAACATCCGTTCCTGTTGTTCACTTAAAAATAATTTTTTAAGCTCTTTTTTAAAGAAATTAAATAACATACGTTAACCGATATGAAAGTTGTTCTATTTATTATGTAAATAAATACAGTGAATTCCGGTTAATAAGACCACCGGTTATTGGGGGCAGCGGTTTAATTGGATCAGCTTTGTAAAAACAAAAACGTATTTGTATAATTCTTGTAAACTTATGCTTGTTTAACGGTCCAAAATGCCGTTAAATAAGGTTCACTAGTTCGTATATTTCTTTATTTTATTCGTAAAATAACACAATTTTATTAGTGATGTAAGTAGTTTTACTGTTGTTAAGACGTTTTAGAGAGGGAGGTAATTTCTACTTCACCTCTAGCAGAAAATTTTGTACGTGCTGGTCTGTACAGTACATAATTCTTTTAAGTTGTGAGGAAGTGATGACAAAATATTTAAAAAAATGACTCAAAAATGGACGAAGTTGAAGATGATGAAAACGAACCCACGTCTTTAATAATTATTATGTACGTACTATATGTGTACATCTCTTTATTTTTCGTTAATTTCGTTTAATGTTGTCAGCAGTCTAATAGTATGGCTCCGGTTCCGAAGTGATCCGATTATCCGGAATCTACTGTATTCAAAAACTTCTGACTGTGTAAAACTGAATTTATCTGTAGATAAGTAACCGATCAGTGGCGGCTCTCAACTTACATTAAGGGAAATTACACTCGATTGACATGTTTATTATTTAAGATACATTTACTACGGTTAGAACCTTTCTACATGCGCGGAACGACCTTTATTTTGTGTGTTATTAAAACTTTTGTAACAAATAGAAGAGAGAAATCGTTTTACCAAAATTATGCTATTAAATCATATTAATTAAATACTAATATTTATCTGACACAATAATATAGTTGACAAAGTATTTTTATGTGTTCGTCTCAAAAATTTGTTTTTGACGGTTTTCTCTTTTCTACTAATTTTAAAGTAAAATTATTTCACGTAAAAAGAAGTGAAATCGGATTCTCAGGAAAAATATGTATATATCTTTATTAAAATTTTATATCTCCTCCTCGGACCCTTTTGGAAGATACAACAGCGAGACAAAATTATTTCAGCATGAAGTTGGCTTTGTCTGGTGTTAGCCAGTTAAATGAAACCTATTCTGTAGGTTTCATTTATAATAATTAATATATATAATAATATATTATAATAATTAATATATTTCTGACAGTTCTTAAACTATTTTAAAATTACTCACTTATTTAAAAAAAAAAATTGTGTTCATTACATTTCACATTACGTTTTTTATTTCAAAAGAATGTATTATTTTCTTTGTACATTCTCGGTACAAGGATTTATATGATAGTGTAGAGCCTGTATCAACAGGTTAAAATAGAAATATAAGCTAACTATTAAAATTATAACCTTACAATTTTTTTCCCTCCTCCGGACCGGATTCCACAACGAAGCACAACACAGTCCGGGGGGCCTTACAATTATTATAACCTTACACATCTTTTTCTCCCCTCCCCCGAATCGGATTCCACAAAGCCCGACACAGTCCGGGGTGTCCATTTACTCTGCCATCCATTTTTACTCTGGTGTCCATTTTTATCACATGCCTCTAACCCCAGGGGTAGGGTTACCAGGCTCGACTATGCCGTTTCTGTTCCCCACCCCAGGAGCCGAGACTCGGTCTTGATGTATTCTTGTCTCTAAAAGAAACACTCAAAAGGGCATCCCCGCCGGGACTACGGTCTTTTCCATTCCCTCCACAAGAGGACAAAAGAGTCTCTGTGCCTCATCACTGTCATCCATCTATGCAAGCCCAAACGAATGGCAGTTCAGTAGATTGCTGTCCTTCATCCCCTCGTCGCTCCACCAGCTCTGTCCTTCAGTCGAAAGATCCGAGAAGCAAGCAAGAGTGGAAAAACCCAATACTGAACTGTACAACCATTCAGCGTGTGGCCCTCCGAAACACAGACACCAAACCTCCGTGAAGTGTAGAACATTGGATCCGCTGATGACCCTCCTGACCACAGTTGAAGCATAGTTTGGTGCTGTCAGGATCCGTGCATCCAAACGATATTTGCCTCAGGCCCCAACACCTGAAGCACCGGTCCTCAGGATCACGCATGCGGACCCGACAATGCACTCAGCCAACCTTCAGCCGCCGGGCAATCAACTACTTGACCACTCCATATGTTGTAATGACAATAGCGTTCTGCGTGCTACCAAACGCCGGAGTGAAGACACGCGAAAATCGGCGTTATGTCCAACCACCCGCCTTACAGTCCCCACCACCTCAGCTTCAGCCACCGTGTCCTCAAGGTCGTGAATATGGACCACAGCTCGCAGGCCCTCCTTCGACTGCAGATCCACCCGCAATCCCGAACACAAATCTTCAGTGCACTCGTATGCGCAGTTCACCCTCACCACCCCGCCGCAAAGACAGAATATTATCCTCTTCCTCATTCTCCATGAACTGTTTTATCTGCTTTACGAACTCAGCGTAAGACCAGTCAGCAGACCGAACAACAACCGTACTACTCTTCTTCTTGGCCGACGAGGAAAGCCGGGATGGGGGACCACAACTCGCCCTCCAGCAGGAGCTTGCTTCCCCCCCCCCCACCATAATGCCAGATACCTCCCGGCTAAAAAAGTACAAGACCATCCGTTTTCCAAGCCGACCTGGCGAAAGAAAAATGTTTGGCTCAACCGACTCACAGTCAATGCTCTTCAACACATCCAAGATCGTTGGAAGGGAAGTGTCAGTTCATCTTCACCTGCAGCATCATAGTAAATGGTGAAACGCCGTGGAGATGATGCAACCTCCCTTCGGCCAAGAACCGGGAATTGTGCTCCTTGACGTCCTCTGCCCACGCTTGAGGACACATCCCGTAATCCTCACCAGATATAGACGCTGAAAGATCCACAAACCGGCAAGTATCCATCGCAACTAGCGACCCTTCCACAACCCGGGTCAACAGAAACATTACGCTGAGCGGCCAGAAGCTGCCCACCGCCTCAATCTACTGCGCATCAGACAAGGACCGAACAACACGTCGTCTAAGTTGTGGTCTCTCGGAGAAGGTCTGAGTCGCGGTCTCAGTCTGTGGCGAAGTAGGAGCTCCCCCACTGCAAGTGCCTCCAACAGGGACGTTCAGGCTACACCAGATAACCTCCTCTCGACCACCAACATTCGGTCCATGGAGCCTTTGATTTCCCGCTTGGTATTAGGGCATTCCTGCACAAGGCCATATAGTCGCTCGACCGCCTCAAAAAGCTCCCGTAAAACCGACACAGCTGTAGAACCTGTCAGGACCTGGGATCGCTCCTCACACAAGAACTGATGAACCATACCGTCCGTCCCGGCCAACGAGACACTAGATCCCCTGTCTGCCCCGACAGTAGCACAACCTTCCACCCGAAGCTTCCTCTTCAGGCCGAATAACGGCGGGGACTGTGACTTCGGATGTTTGTTACTCGCCTTCGGCTCCTCCATATTTCCTCTATATATTTGGAGCCCTCTTCCTCCATATTTTCCACACAAGGGCCCAAAACCGAGTCAGGCAATTCGCCATCGGACGAGCAAACAGAACTCGTAGGATCACAAGAAAAGACAGCTTCCTCAACATGAGATTGGCTCTCTGCCACCTCTCTTCGCTTCGGCCGCTTTCCTCCGCCAGCTTTAGTCTTCCTGGTTGAAGAAACAGACACAGACTTGACTGCAAATGAGGGCAGTCATATTGTAAATAACTAGCGAGTTCAGTTTTTTACAAGTTTTTTGAGATTACGGGAAACTTTAACACTAACTTACCTTACAACTGACATCATATTAGAGATTACAAAACATAGTTATTTCTATTCAAAAACAACTATTACACACAATTTGATGGCTTAACAAAATATGGATCCCCCTATTTTTATCTTCCTACCATTCTGATCATCTTCTTACCCTGATCATGCCATATATTCTAAAATATAGAACGATTACACAATCACTGATAACAAGCTTGCTCATAAAATAATATACCGGCACAAATACGTTGATGACATAATCTTACTGTACCGAGAAAACACAAGAAATGTCAACAAATAACTAAATGGACCATAAATTAAACTTTACAGCAGAATAACACAATAACTTTAAGCAAACAGCGGAATAAAAACAAAAAGTTTTTCTTGCTTTCACCATTCAACGACCGAGAAATGATTATTTTCTGTGAGTACAAGTTGGTTTTGGTTCTAGTGAGTGTGTGTTTTTCAACACAATTTTTCAACATACAGTGAGCAAATCTTATTTACAACACCCCAAACCATCCGACCTACGTGAAGTAATTATTTCTAGACATATAACCCACAGATTAGTCAACACACCGGTACCCGTCTCCACGTCGAAGAATTCAACTCTACGCACACTTACGCTCGTTTGCAGCTATCTACCGGTTCTTTTTTTTATAACGAGAAATGAATTTTGTAGCTCATGGAAAATGCCAAGCTTAACAAGCATTCGATCCACAATCTTTACAATGAGAGGAGGAAACTCTGCCATAAGGTCGGTGATAAAAGCCAAAAATAAACAAAATAAAACCTACATCACCTTAATATACATAATCAAAGTTTCTGAAAAAAGTTTCTAAATTAAAAAAAAAATCTAGATACAATGTGACCTCCAGTACAAAAAAAGAAATCACCAAACAGCTCTCTCTCTCTCTTTTTCTTTTTAGCCTCCGGAACCACCGTAAGGTATTACTTCAGAGGATGATAATATGTATGAATATAAAGGAGGTTTAGTCTTGTACAGTCTCAGTCGACCATTCCTGAGATGTATGGTTAATTGAAACAACCACCAAAGAGCACCAGTATCCAGACCTAGTATTCAAATCCGTACAAAAGTAACTGCTTTTACTAGGATTTGAATCTAGTAAAGGCAGTTACTTAACTGCCCTGCAGAATATTAATTAAACTGTCCCGATTGCACAGAGTTCTTCTATATTGGTCAAACGAGTAGTAGTTTTTGACAAAGTTATATTGAACACTTAAAAGTCGTACACAATAACATTTGCCGACAATCTCATCGGCAAAAATTCCGCTGTGAGAATAGCCGAATTAGTCACTGAAGACAGATGTAATAACGACTGAAAAGTTTTTGCGATAAGACTTTAAAAATTTTTACTAAAAGATTTAGTTAGGTTTGACGCTGAAAAAGTTTATATCTTTAAATTATTTTATTTTTTGATTCGTATAATTCTAGCAGTTAAAATCTGGTCAGCAATACGTTGATGAAATTTTTGCGTTCAAATACTAATTGATATCCGAATAGTGTTGTGATAAAATGAGTTTCTCAGTAGTTATTCATAAGATGACACTGAAAAGGAGAAGAATTACAGTATTCCATAATTCAGATCTATCGCACGTGCCTATGCTTTATTTCGCTAGCGATATTGAACATGGGAATCATTGAAATCGCTTTTCTCGATCTGATAACTAGGTACGTATGTAGGAATCTAAGATCAGTGTACTGTATATTTTCGGTCATATTTTAATTTATTATTACAAATTGAATAATACTAACTTGAATTTTAAGAATAAAAAATAAATTATAAAAAAAATATTACAAAATTAAGTAACTACAGTTAAATTGCTGTTTTTGAAACGGTTATTAAATTGCAAGACCGTGTAGTTAATTATTTCACACCGACTGTTTAGATCTTATTACATCAAACGTAGTCCGCAGAAAGCGTTGCTATTTCCATTAAATTAGTCTTTCATAACGTGGCTAATTCAGAACGTTTCAGTTCAATCTCTGATTATCTAACACTACTCATAAATCTATTTACGATGGACATTTTGTATAGTTTTATGTAGTATTGTGTTGTGCGGTGAAATATTTAATCGACTTAACTTAATTGGAACAACTCAATAGCGTAACATACAGTATATATAAAACATCTTAGGTGAAATGGCTCTGAGCGCTTTTTTTTTTTTTTTTTAATAATGATTCTCGTGTTGCACGGCCGATCGCCGGAGAGAACAGAGTAAAGATGTTTCCTAGTAAGGCTGAGTGTTACCTATTTATATACATAAGAGATCTTAACGTGCTGATGCGCAATAATACGTCAGGCTCGGGAAACAGTTTCATTCTTCGTTTTAGAAGTAAAACAGGCTCGGAATCATTATAATTCATGAAAAAACGGCCGTGCAATTTTCGTGAACAACTTCATGTCTAGTGCCAGGTTGCCTGCAACTGTCGGTTTCGGAACCGAACATACGTCCATGAAATACGAAGACTTTGGTTTTTAACAATTTTCGGATGCCGTATTTTTAGAATAAAAAGTTAACGTAAATAAGTCTGATAATAACTTAAAAACTGATTATTATGAACGATCGCGGTTTCAGAGAATGACGAATAATATGTAATTAACATTCTATCTTTAACTTTTTATTTCAACGTTTGGTTGGGTAATCGGAGAAATAACTGAAGAGCGAAGTACTGTAGAGAGTAAAGATTAAAATATATAAAACCAACAGTTTACGATTTACGAAGTAGAAGGTACTGTATGTATTGAGGTCGTAACAATTTTTTCTTAATTACGCGGCTAGGCTATAGTTGAACGTGAGGCGGTAGATTTTTCTCTCTCTTTCTACCTTGCCTCTCTCCTTTAGTTTACTTCCTTCGCTTACTTCCTTCATGTCACGTCTGGTTTTCAAAGCGGTGTTAATTTATTTATTTCTCTTGAAATGAATTTTTTATTATGTTTTTTTCTGCTTTAGATTTTGTTTACTACAGTATTATGTTTAAGGCTTTAATCATCATGTTTATCCTTCTGAACTGACAATAATGTACAAATAATACATGTCAAAACATATCTATACCTATAAAAGAAAAAGTGGGGGTTTATAAAATATTGTAAAGATTACAATGGTTTTTATTCGGGTCACATAAGAGGAAATTTCTCAAAACGTTTCAAAAAATCATATATCTAAGTTTAATACAATATATTTCATCCATTTAAATATTTTAGACTATCCCAAATCCAGTTATACTCACCATTTAATTTTAAACAACTATGATTTTACTGGTTTTAAAACTTAATTACTGGTTTTAAACTTTAATTTTCTGCAAATATATAATAAAAACAGAGTTATATGAATGGTATCAAAAAATTTGAAATCTACAAAGTGAGTACGGATAAAAATAGTCACGATCTACTATTAAACGACCAGTTAACTTACTAATTCGATCCGCTGCACCGTATGTCAAAACCTTAGGTATTCAATATTAAAAAACTGACAGTAGATCTGTCTTCTTGCCAATTCTAAGGTGCGCTTCTACATCATCCCTATGTTCTTGAAATTATTTGTGAACATTTCATATTTATTCATTGTAGTGAAATTAAGTTTTTGACGACCTACAAGGATGTCATATTTCTAATATGCCTTATGATGAAACTTATATTGTGAAACATAAACACGCTTATCAAAGTCACAAAACTAATAAAGAACGGTATGAAAAACCTTTCATTTCTTAACGTGACTCGGAACACCATAACCCAAAAATAATTAATTAAATTTTTTTCAGAATTTGCTTTACTTTACCGAACTAGAATAATCAGTAAGAAAATTTATTAAATCAGAGGTTGAAAATCACAAATTTTACAACGTTTGATAAACAACTGAAAAGAATGATCAGAAAACATAATTCGATACTAACATATTTTATTAAGACGATAAAATAGTAATTAAAAAAAAATATCTACTAAGTAAGCTAACAACACATCATCCCGATATTTTTCTTTCTTTAATTGCTCTACTAAAGCGCCAATTTGTTTAAAGGTTATCGCTTAGCGGTAGAAGGCCAGCTTTCCTGGAAAGTTATCAAATCGGTTAAAGGAAATTTAGTTCTCGCAACTTTTTTTCTTCAAAATGTTTCATGCTAAAAGATTATGTAGACTAGGAGTATACAAAATAAGAAAAAAGTTTGTCCATCTTAATTTCGTTTTCAGATGTTTTATTACGACGTCTAGTTACCAAATCGTAAATTTACTGATTACATTATCATATTGTTTGTTTCAACAAGAATGAATTGAATGAATTTGAATGAATTGAATTTTTAATTGATTGATTTGGGTCCAAGAAACAATTACCGTCTGTCTGTTTATTAAAACATATTAATAAAACTCTTATCAAGGTTATGAAAACCAGTCTAATATAAATATTTTCTTAATTTGATTTTTCATTAAAATTAGCATTTTTTAAAATATGTCAAGTATACTTAAATTTATGAAGTAACCTTGAAAATCCTTAAATAATTTTTTATTACCGGCCTCCGTGGCACGAGTGGTAGCGTCTCGGCCTTTCATCCGGAGGTCCTGGGTTCGAATCCCGGTCAGACATGGCATTTTTCACACGCTACAAAACATTCATCTCATCCTCTGAAAAAATGCCTAATGGTGGTGCCGGAGGTTAAAAAAAGATACTTTTTTAATGAATAATTAACTAAAACAAGAATTATTTTATATTCATGCAATTCTAAATCATATTCCATTAAAATTCAATAAAATCAAATCGATCCCAAATTGTTTACACGTCTTTATTTTTTAAAGTATAACCAACATCTACTAATTCACGATGTGTAGTATGTTATTCGTAGATGATTTTCAAACGCTCTAGATTTATAGAATCATTAATGCGATATGAAAATAAAAATGCAGAGATAAATGGTTAACCCACCGGGTTGGTCTAGTGGTGAACGCGTCTTCCCAAATCAGCTGATTTGGAAGCCGAGAGATCCAGCGTTCAAGTCCTAGTAAAGCCAGTTATTTTTACACGGAATTGAATACTAGATCGTGGATACCGGTGTTCTTTGGTGGTTGGTCCTGAGATGTGTGGTTAATTGAAATTAACCACACATCTCAGGAATGGTCGAACTGAGAATGTACAAGACTACACTTCATTTACACTTATACAACATATCATCCTCACTCATCCTCTGAAGAATTATCTAAACGGTAGTTACTGGAGGCTAAACAGGAAAAAGAAAGAGATAAATGGTTATGCGAGAAGTAGTACTTGTAAGGTAATTATCTGTTTTAATACTGTTATACGATGTAGAACAAGGATTACCGGACATTCTTACCATAAATGTAATTATATTTTTACAAGACAGTACTCGTGTGGAGTTTTTTCATACTTTTATAGGACAATAAACATTTACGTTAAATTTTCTTAACATGGCACCGTTGTATTTTATATATAAAATATAAATAATGAAAGTTCAGCTTATCAACAATATAAAATGTTAAAACGTATCCAACCGCTTTCGAATCTTCATCCATCCTCAGGGATATCCATATGATTAAATAAAAAAATATTTTACAACATGCATTTAAAATTAAATAAAATAAAATAACCAAAATTCTGTATTCATAACAATTGATTGTCATGTATTAAAAGTATACCGTATTATTATAATTCTCGTTAACAATTGAGATTCTTTTACGGACAAGACATGTTTATACTTTTACTGGTATAAATATAAAATATAGTACTAAAACTACTTTTCTTTCTTTTTTTTTCCTGTTTAGCCTCCGGTAACTACCGTTTATATAATTCTTCAGAGGATGATATGTATGAGTGTAAATGAAGTGTAGTCTTGTACATTCTCAGTTCGACCATTCCTGAGATGTGTGGTTAATTGAAACCCAACCACCAAAGAACACCGGTATCCACGATCTAGTATTCAAATTCATGTGAAAATACCTGGCTTTTCTAGGACTTGAACATTGTAACTCTCGTCTTTCCAAATCAGCTGATTTGGGAAGACGCATTAACTACTAGACCAACCCGGTGGGTTAGTACTAAAACTACTATAATTTTAATATATAACGATCAATTGTTATGAATATAAAATTTTGGTTATTTTATCTAATTTTATATGTTTGTTGTAAAAAAATAGTTTTATATTTAATCATATGGATATCCTTGAAGATCCGAAAGCGCTTGGATAAGTTTTAACATTTTATATTGTTTGTAAGATGAACCTTCATTATTTATATTTTAGAATAATAAACATCTACATACACAAAATTAAAATGAGGAAATTCCAAAATCAGAAAAAGACCCATTTTTTAAGTTTTTCTCATATTTGTCTTTGTAAAAGATTACATTAACTTTTATATATATATATATATATATATACAGTAATTCGAAATTTCATGGCGAAAATTCGGGAACTGATTTGAGACATTAATATAAACAAAAAGAATTTCTGTAACCGTATATCTAGAAACGTTTTGTTTTCTAGTTACGACAAGGGGAATCTTTCTCTGTGATTTGTGCTCTAAAGGTAAAGTGTAGCCGTACTAAAATTATTAAGGAGAAAATTTGATGGTTTTACGTGTTTTTATCTGAAAAATTTAATCGAACAAATTCCAGAACTCTACCTCTATTAGTTTTCAAAAGACTGGATTAAAACATGCTTTCTTAGGATTTCCGTAAATTAACTTGTTAAACTGTCAATCAAAAAATAAAATTTTGCAACAAAATTTATAGAGAATTCATTTCTAAAATATATAGAAATTAATTACAGTTAAATACCTATCAACCAAAGTCCGTGTCATCCGAAATGTCGATGTAGTAATCTTTACTGTATTCTGTATTCAAATAGAGATTAATTAAATAAAGTTATTAAAAACCACAGAAGAAACAAATTAAAACCAAAAAGCAATAAAGTAGGGGCCGCCTGCTGTGCTTTTATGGAAGTGTAAACAGAAACTGTTTCTCTAATTTGAAGCTTCAACATTACGTTCAGACAGGATATTATTGTAATAACTGCACCAGTCATTTTCTTACTACGGTATTGTATCATTTTAGTTGCAAAGAGTCCAGCTCCGTGTTATTGTGGTTCAATGTGAATGGTGTCACTGTTTATATTTAAAGATAAAATTTTATCTTTTAAAAGACTTTTGTTTCACATCGTCTACAATAATTTTCGTGGGTACAACGTAGTAAAATATAAAAACAATATCACGTAAACGTTAACTGGTAATAAAAAATTGGAATCTAGTTAAGAAGGGTCCAAAGCGGTGATATTTTGCGTCATGTAACTAAAGATTTTGGTATCAGTATTTTCACATACTCTTATACGATGTAGTGGCCGTATTAAATGCAAAAACAAACTCGACAAGCATAAAGTTAAAACATCGAATGGGAAAACAATGAAACCTCCGGAATATGAAAAACTAAATGACTAAAATCGATTAAAAATTTTTCTTTTTGTGGTTCACGCAGAATACGAAAAACGACTTCCGATATCTGGCATTATGATTCAGGAAAATGCTAGAATGTTAGCAGGAATGTTCGGTGATGAATATGAGAACTTTACGGCCATCCCCACCCCGTAGGGGAAGTCATCCACCTTGTGGCAATTCCGGTCGCCCTCCCCACCCCCCCCGTTCAACCCCTCCACCCCGGTTCACCCCCCCCGTTCACCCACCCGTTCGCCCCGTTCAGAGCCCTGAGGGGCTATACCGGAGGTCGTTTTTAGACCCTCTAATTGATTACATCTCACAGTTATCAGCCTGGCCTCAGTCGGGATACCACAAATGCAAGTAGAGCCGTGCGCCGATCAGGATCGCCTTTACGTTGTGCAGCTCTCCTGAGTCGACAAACAGACCGTTTCATCACAGTCAAACTCTGAGTCCACCAGACTCGGGGGCTAGAGCCCCGGGGAATGGAATTATCAGCAACTGCTACCAACACAGAAGTAAACTTTTCTGCCAGGTCATCCGATGGGAGCCCGTCCAGGCTCCGAGAAAAGACATTAAACCCGGACTCAATAAGAATAGAAAATCTAGGCCAATCCACCCTCCTGTGCAGGAGCGCTCCTACCGAACAGGAAAATGCCTTCCATGAACATCGCGCAGTCCATCCATCAGTTCAAAACGTATTGGTCGATGATCGCTAGAGCAATCATCAACCACAGACCAGTCCAGGATCCTACCAGGGATATTTCTACATGGTAATATCAATATTAGTGCCACGAAAGGCTCTCGATCTCACAGTGCCAAAAAAAAAAACGACTTGGCATAAACATCAGCGCCTATAAGAACTTGATAATTGCCTATAAATCTAAGGATCCTATCCCATCTCACTAGCTGTTCCTCAGTGAGATCCCTACATCGAAACTACGAGCTGACAACAGTCAAGTTCTGACCATTAATGACAAGCCTGACCACTACATGATGTGTGTCAGAAGCCTGTCGCACAAAGACACTATCAAGCGACCTCCTACACAGGATAGCAGACATGCTATTATGGCCTACGTAAAGCTTTTTCCACCCATAAAAAGCTGGCAGATCACCCTTAATCAATACGGCTGCTGCAGGAAAATAACATCGAGGCTCCGTCGTTCAACAATTTCACCTGACTCAATTTGGAAACATATTGGGCATTCAGTTGGCCAAACATAACCATCAAGATATTTAAAATATAGCTCAACTACCCGTAAGTAATAACCGCATTCTCTACTAGCAACTGAGTGCTTATGATTCTTGTGCAACCTTTTGCAGTTCACGCAGGTCGAAGCCTCTGCCTTCTGTCGACAGTCATCGCGTTTGTCACTTTCTTCGCCACAATGCGCATAGACCAGTGTAAATTTACAAAATTTGGCTCGATGGCCATACTTGCAACACTTAAAACGTTTGAACATCAAGGTATTCTCTAACCCGACAGGATCCAAAGTTAACAAATAATCTACCCTCAGATGTAAACTTCTGCAAGAGACCAGCACTTATCTCAAAAACTCCATGATATCTATGGGCATCACGCCTACCAGTTGTTCAGGATGGTCGGTTGGAAAACCAGATACGGAATTTATCAATTAAATTTTTATGGTTAGCAGTTTTCGGCTGATAAAAATGTGGCCGTACTTTTCAAAATTGAATTTTAAAAAATAACAGAGGGTTATACAAAAGCACCATTTCGCTTTGTAGTTCCGGATTATAAGATGAGCATGGACAGAATAACGGTGCTAGCAACCATTGATGCTTTGAGAAATTTTCATTTCCCATTAATGTGTATCGGTAAATTCAAAAATTTCTGACTTTTTCCGAAAAAAAAAATTAAAAGGCTACTGTAAATATTTTTTAATTAAATCGCTTAAATAAAAGTTTCTCAGACAAAATTTGTTTTTTCAATAAAATAACATTTTTTCCTTATTATTTAGCAAACCCGGCTTATCCAAAATTTTCGGATAATCGGAATTATACCTGTATAAGTTTTCGATATTCAAATATTTATAAAAGAAGACCGAAATGTTAGAAGAGAAATGTTCAATTTTAAACCGAAAAAACATCTTTTTCATAATCCTAAAAGAGTATTATTATTTACATTACTACCTCTATTTTGTGTTCTTATAGGCTTGTAAGATTTTCATATCCAAAACTCAGGGTAAATTTCGCGATAAACGAATTTTCGCGCCAAACCATTAAGTTTCTCTCGCCTCCGAAAGAGGCAGAAATATGCATTATATCTTATTTCAGGTTTAGCGGAACTACGCGCTACAGTGAAATCAGTTATATTTAAATTCAATAAGCTTTTACGTTTCTCTGAAGATACAAAGTAATTTGTTTTGAAAAAGAGTGTTTTAACAATATGAGTATTCAATTTTTATCAGCGGAAATGGGCGACCGGGTTACGGTGCCTATTGTGGTTTAGTGGGACAAGACGGCAAAACTTTACACTATTCAGTTTTTTTACTGACTGCAGGAGAAATATTATAACAAAAAAACATTTAGATATCATTATAATTCAAATTGTTTTATCTTAAAGTTCCAGCGGGTGATCAATTCAAACATATGTTTTGAAAGTTTAATATAATTTAGTAAATTAAAATATCTCTTGGGTGAAAGAAATTGGACCGATGGAAACTCATGAGATAGCTTATATGTATAAGAAAATTTTGCTAAGTCTTTTTATTATTTTAATAATATAACAAATGTAACAAAACCTTTAACGAAGAAATAAAACTGCAATTTATTTTTACTAAATAAAGGTATGATTATGATTCAGGTTCACAACGCTGAAAATTATTAAAAAATAGATGTATGATAGAACAACGTTGATTTTTCTCGTACAAGTTAAGCCGTACGATTTTAAATCAGCCAGTGATAACATTTATTGTTATTTTAATTCATATCGATTGAGCCTTAGAGTAGAGTTAAAAGAGGTACGCGTCATAAACGTTATCTAACGATGTGCATATTTGAGCTATCACAGATCCATTCTTAAAATAATAATGATGAGTCATCTAAAAATTAATCCATTAGCAATTGGTGTACAAGAAGATGTTACATTCATTTTTAAAACAATTTTTTTTAGTAGTACTATACTCAGCGTATTCATTCATCGGAAGGTTGAAGAAAAGAGTAGTACTTGGTGGGTGGAGCGCAGCTCCACTCCCACTTTTTCCATTATCCAGCCCTAATACTGAATAACGAGTGTACAGTCAATACAACCAGACGGGATGGCGACCTTTTTGTCGATGTATAACTGCTGAACTATAATTAAATATTTAGTAAAAGAAAAAAAGCTATATTGTGAAGCAAGACCATTTGTTTCTATTACTACATGAACAACCTTGCAGTTTCATTACATTAACGACACCGGTTCAATAATATTGGATTTTTTTCATATTTAAAAAAAATAGTTATGTTAGGTTACCAAAAATGTATAAAAGATGCTAGCAAACCAATGGTACATAGATAAATAAGTAGCTTTTAAACAAAACAGTTTGTCAAAGTCTTTTGATAGAAATTTTCAGCTCTACAAATAACTGTAAGAGTTTGTCGATTTTTTTAATTGAAAAAAATTTGAATTTCATATGAAATCAAACAGATATACACAAGAAATTATTACACCGTCGTGTAATAATAATATCCTTGGGCTTGGGCTGTTGAACGCTAATTACCTGATGGTATGAAAGAATTACTGTTTGTTATGGAAGTTTGGTAAGAAAGAATGTTACTTGTTCAATCCGTGTCAAGTCGTCAAATTTGAATAATTAATTGTTCTCTTGAACAATAAGACAAAACGCGATAACATTTAAAAAAATTAAAATTGTCATTTTCAGATCGAAACTGAAATTATTTTTTCAGAGGAACATTTGAAGCTAAATGTATAGTTCTCTCTTCAGTGAAATAAACGTTGCACTGTTAATAATGGCGCCCGATTTTAAGCTACAGACTAGCACTTTTTCAATGTGTGGTATATTGTAAAGAACTACTTCTATGTTATCTGAAACGTAATAGTTTAAAATTTGTACATTACCAGATATATATCTGGTAATCTACTGCTTTAATGTCCGTTTAAAATACTTATTAGTTTAATGAACTGAATAGGAAAACATATAAATTAATAAAAATTAATCGTTAACAAGGGCAGGACAAAGTAGTATTTGAAAAATTAACATCTTTCAAAATAATTGCCATGGAGAGTAAAGTACTATACATGGTCTTTGTCACTGCTATTGGGTTCTGCAATTTCTAAGACAAGGCGCCATCAGATAACCTTTTCACAAGAGTTGCTGTACATTGTCGATCTGGTTTAGAATATTTAATCATATTGTATTTTACAAGTGAACGTAACAAACATAGAATTTTTAAAATAACCTTTTCTGACAAAATAACGGAACCATTTGCAATATTGGAATTTTGAAGTATTTGCTTCATCACATTAAAGATTTAGCAGGCTGTTGAATTAAACGTCTTAACAGTTAGTAAAGTTGTATAATTCAATTTCTTCTTTACACTGAAGTATTATTCTTATAAATACATTTTATCCCTGTCAAAATTTCTATTAATTTCAATTATTTATTACCAGAGTTCACCAGAGATTGTAGGATGACATCGTTATACCTGTTCAATCACCTGGTGATAATTTCCAAACCGTTCAAAAAAGATAAGAAAATGTGCAGAAAATATGTAAATTATATGTTAATATGTAAGAGTCATTAAAAATGTAATTAGAATAATATAATTGGTTTTGCTAAATGTTACCTATATATTTCGTAAGATGTTTCTTGTTTTTGATTAAAATTTTCTTATTATTTTTTGTCCTATTTTCCCCAATTATCTCCTAGGGTTAGGTGGAGAAATTATATGGAATTTTTACGGCCGGCTGTCCTTCCTAACGACAACCTACTGAACGGAAATTTATAGTGAGCGAAAAGCATTGTCTGCCTCGGGTTGGAACCCCAACCTTCCGAAAAATACGGAATATTCATCTTTGATACTAAGATCACTAAAATAAAATATCGGTCTTCTTCTTGGCATATAAGTGAGCGTTACTACTAACAATTCTATTTTTCCACTCAATATCTGGGGCATTGAAGTTTCCAATAACAACAACATAATAAGCACTAATGTCAATTTTCATAGCCAGGCTACCAAAATAATCAGACATAATCTCAGGCATAGTATCAGGGCTAAAATAGTGATTACCAAGCAGAAGATTGACTCCGCAACGCAACCGTATTTCATCCCAGACGCATTCCTCAAAGCTTTCCAAATCGGGTCATCTGAAGAAGAAATAGAAGAGCGAACGGCAAGTACTAACCCACTACCATATGTCTTGCCCAATTTAAAGGAATCACGATCAGACCTATAAACGTTAAAAATGTGTGGAAAGTATTCAGGATTTAGAGGGGTGTGATTAAAAGCTGAATTGGTAACAGAGATAATGTCATAGACTTACAGCAGGGGACACAAAATAATCGGAAGTTTTGGTTCGAAGACCCCTAACATTCTGATATATTATGCTTAAATTATTTTTCTTCTTCATCACAATACTGACCACAATTCACCTCCACGATTACAACCAGGCACAAACATCTGTTCAGATTTCAATTGTCCATAAATGGGAGTATCAAAAAACAACAAAGCCAAGTTTCAGAAGACATTACTTTATCAAAGTGTACCGCAGGAATCGCAAGATGAAACGAACTGTAACCATCTTTTTTTGTTTTCAACTTGTTGCAGACAACGTCAATACCTACTGATCCCTAACTAAATCGACAGTAATATCAGCAGAAGTAAGCGGTTAGTTCAAACTGAGTACAAACGCAGCTTTAACTTTAGGCCTGGCAAGATTGGTTTTTACTGGTAGTACCAGTACCTACAATAATATTTTTGTTAATTTTAACTGGACCATTCAAGCCCTTTTTAACCTTTCTTTTAGCCTTACGATTCCAATAATTTCCATTCTCAATTGAATCGAAATTTTCAGCCATAAACGTAGGGACAATATCAACCGCAACGGGACGAACCCTTTTTTTTTTTTAAGAGGTGAAGGAACCCACCTATACACCTGGCTGCTTCCCCCTTCCTGGTGCTGCTTATAAAAGCTTTCTTCAGAAGAAAGGGGAATCACCTGCACACAGTCATAACAAACCAACAGGATGTCACACACCAAAAAAACAACACCACTGGAAACAACACATACAGCACATAAAAAAAACCCGACATCACACAAGAACCACACAGAAAACAGGATAAATTTTCTAACATCCACAACACCGACGTGTACACACCCACACAGCAGTCAAGACAGAAATCTCAAACAGTCACACTACTTATCAGTGGCCACCATCAGATGAACGAGCAGAGTGTCCCCCGGCCTCATCGCACCCAGGCGACCCCCACACTTACGGGGGACCCCCAAGGCACTCAGCCGAGAACCTGTCTGTTACCGCGCCCTTTGGCGGCATTCTGCTCTGCAGGATTCCTCATATAAATGCAGCTTCCTCATGATCGTCCTGACGAATCTTTCCACAGTCTTCCATTGTATCTCACCTTGTATTAGGATCCGTAGGGTATCTTCAGGGCGAAACATGTGCTCACATCTTAGGTGGCCGAGCATCTCTGTACGCTCTATGGCGAATCGTGGGCACAGAAAGAATACGTGTTGGGGGTCTCTTCTACCTGTCACTCCGAGCAATTTTCAGACAGGTCGAGCCCGAATCTGCACAAATAAGACTTGAATCCCCCATGACCCGTCAGGAATTGTGTTAACTAAAAACTCAGCGTGCCATGGGTTTTCCGGCACCACCGCTGATGTCCTCCTTTGTTGGGTGGGCCCACTTGTATTCGAGAGTACGCTAGCAATAAGACCCCTCGTTTTCTCCGCATTCTCACAAGCCCGGAGTATGAACACTAAACCTTAGTCTGGAGTCAGCCCAAATTCCCAAGTATTTTATGGCAACCTGGGTCAAAATTTCTCTGCTATCAAGGATCAGAAGTAAAGTTGGCCTCCTCCTGGCGGCAGAAATCACCATCATCTCTGTCTTTTCAGGAGCCAACTCCAGTCCTACCCCAGTGATCCACTCACTAATCCTTGTATACGACTCAGTTATCTTTCCTACAGCCTCATACCTTGTTTCCGCCTCCACTAGCAACGCTATATCATCAGCGTAGCCAAATAATGTAACTGATTGCGCGAGAACAACCCGAAACATTCAATTATAAGCCATGTTCCAGAGGGTCGGTCCAAGGACCGACCCCTGCGGCACCCTTCTAACGAGATTCTTTTCAACATACTCATCATGCAGTCTAAAGATCATCCGACGTCCGATGAGGTAATTTCGTACCATCCTTCGCAGGTAAGAAAGGACACGTAGGTCCTCCAGTACTCCCGTTATTGCTGAGTGGAGGATGAAATTAAACGCGTTTCCTCGCGTTTATTAAATTAAACTGAAAATACCTCGGCCTCTATGTCTATAAAAATTGCCAAAACATATTTACAGTCGGCAAAAGTATTTAAGATGCAATTCTCGGTGCCAACCCCTTTCGTGAAGCCATATTGGCTTCGATTTAGAAAACAGTTCACCTCATTGCTTACCCAGAGCCGTTCCACAACCAGCCTTTCAAGCAACTTTCCGATTACCGGCAAGAGGCTGATGGGTCGATAACTGCCGACCACACTAGGATCCTTTCTTTGATTTAAGAGCACCTCCATCAAAGCCACTTTCCAAGAAGTTGGGAAGCAACCCCAGCTTAGGCACCCCGTGAATAGCCTGCCAAGCGGCTCTCTTAAGACAGGCAGCAGATGGAATAATATATCCGGTCCAAGTTGGTCAATACGCGGTGCCTTTTTCACTACCATTCGAGAAACCACTCGGTCTATATCAACGGGATCCACAGCCCGTATGCCAGGGAAGGGCATAGTCCCGCCCTAACGCCGACCTCTGCTTCACCCTCCGGAGCATCTGGAAACAGTGTATCCAGGAACGCCTGGTAAGTCGCCACAGATGTTAAAGTGTGGTCACGACCACTAAACCCGCATCGAACATTGGACAGCACGTACAATAAAGCCATAAACTAAATTCGCCGTGAGGATATCAAAATCCTACTGAAGGAAGAAAATCTTTTCATACTGTGTCTGCAAGAAACTCACTTCCTTCCCAAGACGAAGTGTATTTTCACGTCTACGAGAGATGCGACTATCTAACTGAGGGTAGTGGACAAGAAGATGTGGCTGTTTTTTTTTAAGGAAGTCGTATTAGCCATGAGGATTCCGCTTGCTGCATGTATCCCTGCAGTCTCATTGAAGGTGTTTAAAGTGCATTAAAGCGAAATCAAATCATCCACCCTATGGTGCGCTGTTCTCCAATCCGCTTCTTAATCGATATAAGGAACAGCCGAGATCTACTGTCCCTCTAGGTATTAGAGCTCATCGCCTTTTGTTATCTCTTAATGTATAGTTACCTTCAATTCTTACCGTTACTCAATGTTATTACTCCACTTGGTGGCCTTCTCTCGTAAATTATTGCGTTAGTCTTTGTCGATATCAAAGTAATATACGAAGCCGGGGTTATCTTATAGAACAATTTATAATATTGTAAATAGCGTGAATCCTGATGCTAGAGTTTATCAGATGGCTCTAAGTCGATAACTCTGTTGGTTGTACTTTTGTAGTTGGCAATATAACATACATGTTTGGCCTTCCCATTGCCGTCAGTGTTTTCGTCACGGAGCTAAATGCAGTTAATAAGGTCTCAAAAATAATAGCCCGACATTTCGACACGTACTTGTCTGTTCAAATTCCATGAGTTCCTTGCAGGCGATTAGTGACATGTACTCCAAACACCCAGTTGTATGTGAGATTCAGTATATTATTTCTCAAATGACTCAACGTAACACAACTGTGAGCTTCTGCTGAATCCCCCGCCATATTGGAATTTCAGGCAATGAGTGTGTCGATAGTGCTGCAGAAGAGGATTGTTTGCAGCCTCCTTTCACTAACCGCGTTGTTTTAGACCACGTTGTCTGTTTTCTTAAAAGGGTGGTTCATGATGAGTGGCAGAGTGAATGGAATGCTATCATCAACAATAAACTTCGTCTAGTTAAGGACTCTGTGTCACCGTGAGCTCTACATGCAGGAATAACCGTCGAGAGGAGGTTATTATTTGCCGTTTGCGTATAGGGCACACTAGACTCGCTCATTGAATCTCATGACTCAAACCGATGCAACCGTTTGTGTTTGCTGCGACTGCCAACGAACGGTACACTACATTGACTGTATCTGTTATAAGGCGTTGGGTCGGAAATTTAAATTCGGGGCTAACATCCAAAATATTTTAGGCAACAATATGACCATGTTATCGATCATCTTGTTATTTCTTAAGGCCGTGCTTCTATACAAATATTTAATAATTATTGTAGTTTGCTTTTTTTAATGTTTTATAATGTTTTTATAATTTTAATATTTCGCCTGTGTATTGTACGATTTAATTGTTAATATTATTTGTTTTTTATTAATGTTATAAATAGTTATGTTCGTGATGCTTAGCGTTTGTTGTTGAACTAGTTTGTTTATTGTAGAAGTACTGCTTCTGGGCGTTTACAACGATTCTTCGTTTTGAATTTACAGAAAGTTAAATATTTTAAAAGATATAATATTTTATATCCATTTATACTTTCTATACGGTACAAAACGTGTGCTGAAAGTTTTCCCCTCGCCAACTGCTGCGTCTAGTGTACTAGTCATGTAGAAAACATGTGTCGCCTGCTCATATTCATTTCATTTACAATATTTTGTATGTTATTATATACGATATAAATTTACTAGTAACTCCACGAATTAATTTATTTTTATTTTTTCCTTGTTTTTATTTCAATTACATTATTTTAACTACAAATAAGTACTAGTTGCATAAAAATATTTATTTTGACTTACTCTCATGGAGAAACTGTTATTCCAAAGGTGTTACTAAATCTTCGTTGCCAAAATCGTCTTCGCTTGTAGATGAATAATCCCAATAAAATATAAAAATGAAAAAACAAACGTACACAAAAAGTCAAAAGACAATCAACTCTGTCGTCCACATAGTGGAACGTAGAATGAACACTCTACACCCCCCCATCCACGTGGACGACGTGTGCGCACGTCGCGTTTGTGTCTGGTTTTATGTGTTATGACTTTTTGTGTTTACATGTTTGTTTGTTTTTTCATTTTTCATTTCATCTTGATATGAAGACTACCTCCAGTAAGTGATTTTCTACTGATGGAACAGAGTTCCGAGACGCGTTAAAGTAAATACTATATAGAAAATTCAGATATACGGGTGTAATTTATTAAATTAATTATCAGTCACTTGGATACATTAAGATGAATTTTTACAGAAAAATATGTGTTTTCATTAAACCAGCCCAAAAATTAAGAGGCCTATTTTATTATTATTATTTTAATAATAAGTTTATTTTATCTTAAATTTAATATTAAAAACCTAGGAGTGTGCTTATCAAATGAATTTATTAAGTTTCTTTGACGAGTTCTTTTGTAACAGGGCAAACTAGACATAAAACAAAACTGTCCTACAGAAAGGTAGTTATGAAAAAAAAAACCGTAGTGTTCATAAAAATATTAGGTACAGAACAAAACTTTTACGATGAATTTTTATTGGCCAACCAAAAGCGGCAATGGTGAAAAGTAAAATGAGAATACTTATATTTCTACAAACGCTGCAAAAAATCTTCTCTAATTACCTTTTATTGTTGTATTTTCAATTATTTACATAGGTGCCATATCCTTACTGTTGCAACCGACTCTAATTACCTTTTATTGTTGTATTTTCAATTATTTACATAGGTGCCATATCCTTACTGTTGCAACCGACCTGATATGAGAATAAATCGCTCCTACAAAATTACATAATAATTTTTCAGATCAGTTTTGCTCTTAAAAATGACCTTCATTCCAAATCACGCTTACTAACAGGTACCTTCATTCCAAATCACGCTTACAAAAGTGAGAAGTGAAGAGGTTACCTATGACTTATTCACCGAACCGAATATTGTTGCACATCAGCATCTCAAAACAAACTCAGATGACAGTTAGGTCTATTAAGTGATACTCGGTATGTTTACTTCCTGGTATGTACAGCTGATCGATATGAGTATATTTTCAAAACAAAAATCAAAGTATTTTCTAACTCAGAAACGAAGGCTAGAAAAGAAAATGCATTTGAGATAATATTCTCAAAGGCGGTTATACTTACAAACAAAGTTTCGTACAAAAATTTATGTTTAGAAGTGTACAAAAATCAATTCACACACACACACACACACACACACACACACACACACACACACACACACACACACACACACACACACACACACACACAAATAAAACAAACGTACCCCTTAAGGTTGTTATATAGAATTTCAGCTTTTTAATTGTTTTTAAAAACCCTATACGCAATAGTTGCACGTTTTAGTGCTTAAAGAACTCAGAAATAACGTAAAGTTAAGTTAACTTTACGTATTTTTTAGGATTAAATACTTTTTTACTTTCAGGGTTTGTCAAGTACATTCAGAAGTAAATCCTAATCCGCATTTTTTGCATTTTCTTTAATTTCTCCGTGTTCTCTAAACAAAGAACAAAGAATGGAACATTCTCTAAACAGCTAGCCGTTCTCTCAATGAGTTAAATTACTCTTCAGTTAATTAGTTTACTTTTAGGACTGAAGTTTTCCCAGCAATCGACTGTGGGCTAAGAGGAAACCCATTTTCACATATTGCACTTTCCTAGCACTACTGGATCGGAAGATAAGTGAGAAAGCGTATTAATGAATAAGTAAGTGATCGTTTTGTCGTTTTGATGTACAGGATAAACGAAATGGAAACACAAGGCTTTCCGGAGGAAAAAATAATTTCGCCTGATTTTAAATTGATAATTACGTAATAGCTACATAGATTTGTGTTGTATGTAATGTACATTTATAATAAATGATTTTGGTTTTGTAGGTAGAAGCCTTTATTATTTCACTGAAATTATAAATTAATAATTCGGTAGTAAAATTACGAATATTTTTTTATATCTGTTTCACCAAGTAGATTTCAATCGTGTTCAAGGGTAGCCTACAATTTTTCTTAACATGATCCGCTTAATTTTTACTCTGAGACAGCGTTTTGAACAAATTTATAAATCACGATACTGTAAAAAAAATTTTTTTCTTTAATAAATAAGATTATTATATTTGTGTAAATTACTTAAGATCATCAAAGAATTTATCTTCAAACACTAGAAGAAAATACTCCTGATTTGTCTAGGTGGATTCGTATTATATTACCCAGCACGATGCCAAGTCAACAATAGAATGAAGGTCGGCGGTCGGAGAAGATTAAATAAAATGTCAGTCGTATAATTGTCAGATTACTCCATGTAAGTGAACCTGTTTTATCAAATTAGCAATTTTTCAAATATTGCCGGTAACATAAAAAAAAAGTTATAAATAAATTAGATAAAAAATAATTAAATATATATATATATTTTTTTTCTTAAGAACAAGAGAGTTAAATGTTCTCAGTGATATAATAATAGTCCTATATAATATACTGTGTAAGAATCGAGATACACAAACGATTTCTCTGGTGGAAATATGAAACTAATTAGATTGATTTAAAGTATAGAGGAAGTTTAACTTATACAGAACTACAGTTAAAAATAGAATTCAAATGTACAGGTTTTTACAAAATTTCACTAAATTAACATTATAATACAAGTAAATTAAAATTGAATTATGCACTTTTTTATTTTGTGTGTTACATTGTTGTTTTAATGATTTGTATTACAATACAAAATTGTTTTTATTATATATTTTGTTTTTAATCTTGAACTAACGTCCAAAATTATAATAATTATTAAAAATATAATTATGTGCTGAATACATACATTCCAATATGAATGAATATATTCAGTACATGTAAAAAATATTTTTATTTGCAAGATAATATATATACTCATATGGTTTCGTATAAATTTGAATTCGTATGGCGCTAATCTCTCAGGCTCGGTATATTTTACGTGCCACAAAATTTATCTATCATGACAGGTAAGTAACATTAAGTTTAAGTACTACGTTTCAATTTAATAAATGTATAAGTACATCCATCGTGGGTGTATATATATTATATTACATTCATACACATATAACATACTAATAACTTTCCTCTTTTAAAGTTCATTTTATTTCACCCTTTTCTCTGTTAATGAATGTTGAATTTCACGTGAAAGTTTACACCAAATTACTTTACTATGTTACAATAGAGTGAGCCGTCGAAATAATGAGGTAAGTCCCGAATTTTTCTTTGAACCCTAGTAAAACATATCGTACTAGATAAAATATTAAATTTAAATGGAATTTTTCGGATCATATCAATTTTTTAGTTAAATCGTCCCTCACATCTTATTGCTTTCATCTATCTTATTGATCAATCTATCGATTTTATTTTATTTAACAAAGCGATTCCACGTTTACTCTTCTTAAAGCTGATTCAAGCAAGATATGCAATCAAAAGAGGTTTCTGTTGTTTTAAACAGAGGGTAATGACCGTGAATCAAGCAAGATGGCGAGCCTTGTACCGGGGCGGGAGAACAAAGGATATACGGGATGACCACAGGGCTCTGGGCGGTGAACAAGTGGAGGTCACGGGGGGAAGCCGAGCCGTCAACCTCGGAACATGGCCTTCAACATACCTCACAACCACCACCACACCATTACACCTGTGAATTACGCGGGAGAAAAGACAACACCACGAGTCTACGTAAGTACATTATTGTAGAAAATATAAGCAAATGGAGTAAAATTTAAATTATTCGATGATCGAGTAGATTCTCCTCGCCCGGGAAACTTAATTCGTTTAATTTATAGGAATGTTATATAAAGGACAAACTCTGATGAGTGTGGACTCATTCAATTGTGCAAAGCCAGTTGATAGGAATCGTATATTTTTTATTGTATTACTATCCAGTTTTATATTGTTTTTTAACCTATCACGTTATCGACCGGCTGGAATCCAGTCGAGAACGTGGTATGTCCATTAAAAACTTAAATCAGAAAGCTATTTAACGACTGTATAATATATTAAATCGATAATAAATCTCTTTAAAATTGCTATACATTGGGATTCAGTGCGCATTACATAAAAAGGAAACGCTTCTCTTACATTAAAAAACCTGTGATAATAATTCATTAATATCTCATGTGTAACTTTGGTTTATGTTCCTGACTTTCAAAAACGCCTATCTTCATTAAAGGTTTGTATAGTATCGAAATATTTTGGGCGTATTTTGGTCTGATTCCAGCCGGAAATATTTAGCGATTATTTTACTGCTAAATATTATTTTTTACTACGTGATTAGTGATAAAATAATGTTCACTAATAAACTAATTTAATCGCTTGCGATCGAAACGGTTGTACAAGTTTTTCTCTGTTTCAAACAACAGAAGAAAATTTTAAATGATTCCGTTCAAAAGATTTGTACAGCAAGGGCAACTACTAATGTTCTCAAAGTATCGACCGCTTGATCAGTCCTAGGTTCTTCCTTGTCTTTAAAACAATGAAGTTAACATGATCTGTAAACAGAAGTTTCGAATCAAAAAGCACACCGACTTCTTGATAACTTTTTTCCTGAGTAAGCATTGATTATTATCTACCTTAATTTGAAAACAGATTATTCGTCTTGCTGGGGAAGGTTCCAACAACAGTTTTTCCTAGATTTAATGGCGGATTTTTTTGGTTAACCCGACAATTACTGTATCAATACAGTCTTATAGTTTGTAATGGTCATCTGTACTATTAATTCTTGAATATATATTGACTTCGTTTGCAAACAACAGGTTATCACAGATGATCACTTCCACAATATCATTAATGAAAATTAAAAACAAGAGCGGGCCAAAATTTGAACGGTGTGGAACACATGAGCCGATAAAAATCTTAGGTACTAGAACGATTCAAATAATAATTTACCGAACTTGTATCGCACTACTTTGTTAAGGAAATTACACGATCATTGGAATTTTGTCTCTTTTTTGTACGTCTAATCTCCACTGTTTCTGTAACCGTAAATTTAGTTAAATTTTCATAAAATTTTATGTTGTAATATATTATGACCGTTATAAACAGAACGTTTTGCTAATCGGAATATGTTAAAAGAAGTAAAGATATTTTTACAAGATTATCATGTAGATACTTAAAGAATCCGGTTAAAAGTTGAATATATGTCACTTATTGAAGAAAACGTCTGTTTCCTTTTCAAAGCATGACACTCTAGCGAATGCAAACACAAATTGTCTATTCAACCAATAACAGCGAAAATCGTACAGTTTCTTCACGAATCTTGATATTTATTCGTAAAAGTAAGAACGAAGACGGTATTTACAAACACACACACACACTCGCGATGTTATTAGAATCTTATTAATCCATATAACCATTAAAAATTGTGCCAATAGCTTTCACATTGATGCTATTGTTGATAAATGTAAATATTTCTGAGTAGATAATAAAAACAAATGTAGATTTTCCACTAGCACAATTAACAAAATAAAAAATTAATATTTTATTGAATCTAGCCTTAATAAATTGGTAGAATCGATATAAAATAATAATAATAATAGTAATAGTAAAAAAATTAGAAGAAGAAGCAGAAGATAACCTTTTAAAAATAAAATATAGATAAAAACAAGTCAAGCGCTTTCGGCTTAATCACTACCATCAGAAGATATATAAAAAATTAATTAAAAATACATTTAACGTAATTTTCAAAGTTTAACTACGACTTGGATAGAATAATATAAAAGTTGTTTTTATAAAATATTGTTAGCAAAAGGCTGACTTAAAATTATTAATATTTTTTTATAAAAATAAAGAATTTTTCGGCTATTGTAATATTAGTAAAGTATATTATACTTCAGTAGATATTTGGGCTTGCGTATATTCTTCAGATAAATATTTAAAAACTACTTCCGGGTCTACTTGAATTTCGATTTCTTAAGGGGTGCAACGATGTACAGCGCGATGGATCAAACAACACAGCCACTGAATGTTACTGTATGTAAAACGCGACTGGCTGCATCTGCCTCATGTTACTTAACTAAAAAAAAAAAAATAAATAAACAAAAATTGACCGCAACGGGAAATGCAAGTAACCGTATAGTGCGAGCGAAGCCGTGACGGGGATGTTAGCATTAGTATATTCTGTATAAAATTCAAGAACTGAAAATCATGTTTTACAACTGAAGATGTTTTACACTGGCTCTAAATTAACGCATAGATTATATATATGATGGATACACCATTAAGGATAAAATTAAATGAATTTAACAGAACGTGAAAAGGAGATCTTAATTGTGTGGTTTTACATCATTTTCCTTAAGAAAAGAATCATTAGCTCAAAGTAAAATTTTGATTAACAGGTATTGTGAAGGAGATTGTGACCTAGACGCGATCGGATTCTTAATACTGGTTAGAAATAAAACCAAAGAAGACGATTTTTAAATTTAAAAGAAATAAATAATTTAGGAAACGTAGTAGAAATATAGTAATATATATAAAATGGATGCTTTAAGATAAATATTACAACAAATTGTATGTGTTATTACTTTATAGCTGCTCGAGTAACGTGTGTATACTATTATGCAAATGATTTTACTTTGCGTATGAATATCTGACTAAAATTATATAAACAACTGATTTTTTTATCGAATTGAGCTCTGTTATTAAAATTTCATTTTTTAAGACTTTACTATTAGTAGGCAATTTAATAATTTGTTGACAGTATCTTTGATAAAACACGTTAAAGGATGATAACGACGTCTGATCGTTATTTCAACAGTTGTATCGGTTGTACAGTTTATCGATTTAGGAGACGTACAGCGCTCATATGAAGTGTCCGTTGACAAAGCTAGTCGTATCTTAGTTATCCTGATAACTTACTGTTTATTCTATTTCAGACACGACTGATAGTTTCACTCACTCGCTCGCTCTACGTTACCGTTTTCGAAACTAGCAAAATTTGTTCACGATTGATGTTATTGTTCAGAATCACGTATTCGATACTTTAATAATAGCAATTATTTTAATAACTATTTAAATATTCTTGAACGAATTTAAAGTTATAAAAGAGTAGGGAATTATCTAGTTTATTCTGAAGAGTTTTTTTTTTGTTTGGCCTACTATTGTACTCGTACATAGAAAAATGATATTAATATATAATGTTTTATAAAGCAAAGTTTAGAGTAAATAAGGCTGATTTTAAGAAAAAACTGACGACAACGTTGCTGAACCTTTTCGGCATTCAAGTAGAATTTAAAGCTAAGCCTTCCCCGGTTATAAAATTGAAAATTACCTTTACTTTTCCGCTTTATTACCTTACTTTTTATTTATTTATTTTCTTGACTGATGAAAAATAATAGAAAGAATGATGAATAATTGAGGCAAGATTAATGAAAAGATCACCACCGCTCGGCAGTGTGACTAAACTCATATGTTAATGGCTTATAGTTTTGGTGAACCTTCTTACAGACCATGTTTTGATTTATAAGAACTTTATTTATTTTTTTCGTAAGTACGAGGTACAACAATAAAGTAATGAGACTGATGTGATAACAATTTTTATTTACGTTTTTAGTCAACTGTTATGTAATTTCCTTCAAATTAGTACCTTTCTGGTTGCATACACTTACTCAACGCTTCTGCCACTGCTGATAACATTTCTGAAATTCTTCTTCTGGAATGTTTTCTAAGACCCTTGTCACAGCATTTTGGATATCTTCTGTTATTTGAAAATGGTGTCCTTTGACAACCAGTTTGACTATTGGGAATAAAAAAAAATCACTCGGGGCAAGATCTGGTGAATAAGGTGGCTGTAGTAATACTAAAATGCCTTTTGAGGTTAAAACTGCTGTACAGACAATGCAGCATCAGATGGCGCAATATCATGATGAAGAATCCAACTCGTACCAATGTTTGAATGGACACGGAGGACTCGTTTTCGAAGTCTTAGTAGAAATATTTATTAACTGTTTATCCAGGAGGCACCCACTCCTTATGAACAATGCCTTTGGAATCGAAATAACACACAAGCATGCATCTCACTTTCGACTTCGACATGCGAGCTTTTTTTGGTCTGGGTAATCTTTTTGAACACCATTGCGAACCTTGATGTTTTGTCTCTGGGTCATATTGGAAGAACCAACTCTCATCGCTAGTGATAACACGGTTCTATATCTCTGGGTTGATTTGTACTTGTTCCAACAGATCAGCCGCCATATTTTTCGGTGTATCTTGCTGTTGCTCTGTGAAATTTTTCGGGATCTTTTTCGCATGCCCAGATCTTCTGTTATTATTTGGTGAACACCTTCCCTTCTGATGTTCACTTCTTCTGCAACCATTTTTACAGATACTCTTTGATCAGATCGTACGATTTCACGCACCCTGAGCTGGCCGTGTTGACGCCTGTCCGTGAGGTTGATGGTCGTCCACTGCGGTCTTCGTCTTCAACATTCGTTCTGCATTCACAAAATATTTTATGCCAACAAAAAACTTGAGCTCTTGACATAACCTTATTTCCAAAAGCCTTCTGAAGCTTACCGTAGGTTATCGTCGCATTCTTACCGAGTGTAACAAAAAGAAATGGCTTACCGTTGCGCAATATTTCGTGATTCCATTTCCGTGACGAAAGATCAAAACACGTATTCAATTATTAAGCCAGTACTCAGGACTGAGTAGTCGTACTGATGTGCCGGTTGGACTATTAGTGGCGGGAAGATGAAGGTCAAAGATGGAGTGGCTATGAAGGCTGCAGGATTGCCACATTTTGCTCAAAAAAATCATTCTCATTACTTTATTGTTGCTGTTAAAAGCAATATGCAATATAATATATGCTAAATATATATGCAATATACGCATATATATATGCATTATACATGCGTATGCAACATAATAAAAGGATTCCTATGAAGTAAAAAATGTGTAATAAAAAAAAAAATATCGTTACTAACATTACTACTTTATTTTTTTGGACGTGTTGGATAGATAAACTGGGCTAGACTTGTTTTAAAGATTTTTTCTTTTATTACTGGTGGGTCTTTTAAAAAATATAAAGGAAGGCAGTTGAAAAATTGCTGAAAGGTAAGTTATGGCAGATGTTATTTGTCATTAAAAAAACAGTCTCACTATAAGAATTAACGACGTGATGTGAAGCACTGAAAGAAGCATAGAAAGCCAGTAAAAAGAGGTGTGTTCTACGCAATTTGTGAAATTAAACGTAAATATAAAAAGTAATTGTTCGTTTGTTAAATTTCCCTGAAATCTGAGAATTTCAGTAAGGTAGCTTTTAAATATTTTACCGTCATATATACAGTAATTGTATTGAACGTTATTATTACAAAAATGATTCAAACGGGAATATTTTTCTAAATTCCCAAGAATAGACAGATTATACGAGGTCTGTTCAAAAAATACGTAGACTAACGCCATAAAACAAAATTTACTTTATTAAGAAATTACTTGTCTGGGTCCATTTCAAAGTACTCTCCTCCCCGACGCACACACTTATCCCAACGGTGTTTCCACTTCTGGAAACAGTTCTGGAACACTTCTTTTGTGATGTTCTTCAGTTCCTTCGTCGCATTTGCCTCAGTCTCGGGAATCGTCTCAAATCTTCTTCCTTTCAAAGGTCTTTTGAGTTTGGGGAACAAGAAGAAGTCACAAGGAGCGAGTTCAGGTGAGTAGGATGGGTGGGGAAGAACGGTGATCGAGTGTTTCGCCAAAGACTTACGATTTCTGAGAGCTGAATGGGCTGGAGCGTTGTCGTGATGAAAAAACCAGTCACCACTCTTTCACATTTCTGGCCTTTTCAAACGCAGACGTTTGAGAACTTCAATGAACTTCTCTGATGGTCAGACGTCGATTTGCCCGAAACAGGGTGTTGATTTCGTCTACGTGTGAGTCGTCAGTTGACGTGAAAGGACGACCAGGATGCTCGTCGTCTTCAATCGACTGACGACCATCTTTAAAACATCCATGCCACTTAGAACATGTCACACGCTTCATAGCAATGTTTCTTGAGCATATCAAAAGTTTCACTCGCAGATTTTCTGAGTTTAACACAAAATTTCACAGCAACTCTGCTCGTTCAAGTCAATCATTCTAAAATCCGCCAAACGAAAAAACACACTTCATAAACAATCGCGTAGCTAAGCAACCAATAATGATATTTGCAATCAAAAAACTGCGTTGTAATCAGCTGACCTGTACAAACATGGCGACGCCGAGCGTATTTGACTGGAACCAACTGGATCCGCGCAATTCAAAGAGTCTACGTATTTTTTGAACAGACCTCGTAAACGGTACGGTGCTTATGAACATAATTTTTGTTATCTGTTGTATAAAAGTATAACAAAGCACAGTTTGAGTGTACTGGAAAAAACAGTTAGCGAAAGAATTCTCTTGAAGTCAAAGGATAAATAAATAAAATCCCAAAGACAGTTTTTTCTCAAAACTTTTGGATTAATATTTTGCCAGATATCACTTTGAGATGCTATGTTAAAAATTATCAGGCAATTTTATTGGAAAAATTGCCTGATTCAGATTTTATTTCTTTATACAATTTGAAAAAGACTTCTGAAATAGCGTTGAAGATTTAGTTGAGAAATTTAATTTCTTTGGAAAATGAACTACCCTTTCGTTTAATTTTTAAATTAACTGAATTATTATTATTATTTGAGTTACGATTACATTATATAAGGAACATTTGACTTAATATCTGTGTTAATTATTCACATTTCGATATAATGTATACTCCACCGGAGAATATAACTTAACAGCTTACTTTTGTACACTGATCTGGTTATGAAAATAGAATTTAAATAATTTGAAAAATCCTTCATAACATTACTACCCGAAAATAAATAATTCAATGGCATTATGTTAAGGAAGGAACGATAGTTTATTCACAAAGGACTGAATTTTTTTGGAGAACAGTAGTAAAACTTCACATAGAGTAAATCAAACGTCTTCACCTGTGTATCTGTGACCTGTGTAGAAGATTTTTTTTTATAAAAACTCATTAAAAAACTTCATGAACCTCATGTCCTACAAAAAAAAATAATTTAGAAATATCTGTTTGTTAATATAAGTATTTTAGAGCTAATTGCTTTCATTTCTTATGAATAATGGGGTTTGTTCCCTAAGGTTTCCTTTTGTATTATTATTTTTTGCTATTTTCCTTTGATGTAGTGGATTTCATGAAACCTTTAATAAGATCGCAGAGGTCAGACTTTTTATACTTACGACTTCTTTAGTGTAAAGAAAACATAAATCAAAAAACATTTCTGATAATGTGCATTATTTTGCATGAATGTTTACTGTAATAATCACGGTAAAAAACATAAAGGAATGTTAAAGATATATTTATATCGGTTCATTGTCCTTCCAGTTCGGGTCCGGACTGGATGCAGCATATAATGGAAAATTAAAATAAAAAGACAGTGTAGGTTGAACAACCTTTACAAAAGTCTGGCAACACCGCAAAGTATGACCTATAAACTGAAGTGGTGAACACCAAAACTGGGCCGCAGAGGGCAATACTCCAGAGGCTGTTGAACCTGAAACTGTTGCTCATCATGTATAGTTTACAGAAATTGCAGTCATGCAGCTTGTAGTTTCTAGCACCGGTATAAAAATAAATGTACCATCAAAAGAAGTACTGAGCATGTGAGCTCAGAAATACATACTCATCTTTATTTTAAACTCAATTCGGAGAAATGACGAACGTTATCCAGAGTATTTTGAAATAATGCCCTCCTTCACTCGCTACATAGTTAAAATTCAGAATTCATAAATAAATTCAAATTAGTATTACTTTTTTATCTTATATATCAGAAAAGACATTAACACAGACTATTTAAAATTCATTCGATTTTCGCCCTTTCATTTATTTAATAGATTTCCTTTAAAGAATTATTTCGACTGTTTTGTTTGTAGTTTACTTATGATGTACTACAATTTTCTAATACAGCGCCCGTAATAAAAAATAAAAATATGCATTCTTATAGTATTGAAAAATTTCAACTTGCCTCATAATTATGACAAATATTTACGTATTTTTTTAAAGAGAAATACATTTTTACTTTAAAAAAAATAATAAAAAAAAAAATTTTTTTGAATAAAGGAATAACATTAAAAGTATTTTATACTTGTACTGTTATTTTTTTTCTAAATGTATATATATAAAATAAAAGTACACTAATTTTTGTCTAGTTTCAATGTAGGTTGTCTTAGGAATATGTAATACAACAATTTCCAACAAAAAAATTGTTCTTTAGAGAATATGCTGTCACAAATTTCTAAGTATATCAGCAAAGTTTAAATTTTCTGGCGTAAGAGTTTCAAGAATTTGGAGGTTTAAGAAAGGTTACTTACTTCCCGAGACGAATAGTTCAAATTCTGATTATATTCTGATATAGTATTACTTGTCTAAATTCAGAAAGATCAGTTGACGCGCAGGATGAGGATGGATTGATGGACCGGTGGCTTCTTTTATCTAAAACCTGCTGTTGTGGTGCACTATACCCTCCACTGTATTATTGTTGTATTATTTCAGATACCCCGAGTAGAACTACGCGTAAATGTGTTTTCTTAATTTTGCCTAGTAATAATTTACACTAATAACGGGGCAAAGAAAATCTGACATAAATTTTACAATTAAACTCTAAGCTACATATACCAAATTTTCAGTCAACACCCGTTTATCCTCGTTTATAAATTAGGGAAGAGGATCGCGGTTAATTCAAAATCGAGGTTGATCCGAAAATAATATTTAATGGAGGAATATGTGTTAAAATGATCTAATACTGTACTACAGTACAGTATTTACTCGTACATGCACTATTATATTAAAATATAACAGTAAATAATAAAATAACATACAGTACTACACTACATTATTAAGTACCTGGTAAAACTAATATCCAAAGATTTATTCAAAATACGTATTAACATATAATAAATTTTAACTATCACTAATACTGTATGTAAATAGATTGTACCTGTTGTAGAGTATGAAGCGACGTAATGCATTAACAAACACTCATTAAAACTACAATAGCTAACGAGAAAAAAAATACATGAACATTAAAAAAAATTGTCTGTTTTACTCTTTCTGATGTATATATATATTTTTAAATAAGACGCAACTGATTGTTGTTTTAGTGAAAACACTTTCTTTTAATTGAAGTTTGCGGTTTGCATAGTATAATAATATCGCAAATGTACTATAGTCCTATCACATCCACAATGAACTATAATAAGCAGTAAATTCAAAACAAGCAAACACTCGAGTAACATTTGAAAGAAAGAGTAAAACCTATCGCAGAACGATAAAGAAAATTTAAATTTTTAACTACTTTAAAAGTTATTAAAACTTTATTTTTTCCGAGAGGCATCGCGGTTAAGTCGCAACGCGGTTAAAACCACTCACGGATAATCGGGAGTTGACTGTACATTTATATTATTTGTATTAATGGATTGTTTACCACAGAAAAGAGTCAGCTAATTTGCTACTAATGCACTCTGTACCCGTCTTTCTGATGAGTGTGGTGGTTGTAGAAGTACAACTGATAGTTGTCGGCCTTACTTTCTCTAAGAGGAATGATGTCGGTATAAAGCTGGTTCCTGCGGTGAACGGAGCGAAATGTCATTTGTTCGGCTGAATATCGCCTGCGTTTAGGTGAGCTAGGGGTGTGGATTTGTTACAGTATACTCGGTTCGAAAAGTTTTACTCGTCCTCTCTTTCCCTAGTAAATCTTACATAGAATGCTTCTTATGCAAAGAAAAACTTTTTCTATGCAGATCTTTTGGTCCAAGAATTTTAAATCGATGTTATTATTTTAAAATATTTTTGATTAGTTGTTCTGGATATCAACTTAAAAATTGTCCCCGTCTTTCTTATGACGTTCACTTTCCATTATGTTGAAGATAAACTACAATTTATGTTCATAATGCACTTCTCTTGTGTATGGAAATAAAAAAATATACCGATCAGACAGAATATATTTGTCAGTAAAACCATTTTGTTGGCCGACAAACTTCTGTGTGCAACATCAGTCGCCCGATCTGACCGTCATCAGCAACCGTATGAGAAATAAGGATAACGAATTAATAAATAAACAATTTTGTATTATATTTTGTTAATACTACACACAATTTAATATCGGAGTACTACGAGTTCAAACATTTGGAGTATTTTCAAGTATTTGGAGTTCAAACACTACCACCAGTATTCTAGTAAATTGTTTGGTTCTTTATTTTCAAACCTGACCTTATTGAGTTTACACTCGAGTAATTTCCGTTTTACATGCATATGTCTCCACATAGAGACAAGTTTAGAGAAGTTTTTGTATACGTTTTTTTTCTTAATTATTTAGAAAAAATATCATTATTTTGAATGTGAAGTCTCTTGTATTTTAAAACCAACAATTTTTATATCGGTGGATAATTTCGAATTTTTGTAACGGGCAGCTTTGAAAATAACGAGCTGGTGGACAAGAACAATGCTCTTACAATTTGATACCTACCGTGCCTACTGAATCCGAATAAATATATTAATGTGATTCATTCTACATTAAACATTTCATTTTCATGAATTACAAAGAAAGTCATAGGAAAAAATGAATCTCTATTGTGCTCTAAAAAAACTCATATCGTATTACTCTCCTTCAAAGTATAAAAATTATGTAGTCAAGTTACAAAATTATTAATGTTTTTCTAAAGAAAAAACGTACTGTAGCTTGATAGTGTAAAGTTACAATGTAATTTAATTTCGAAACATACAATACGATGTACGAAATACGATTATATTTCAATATTGACTATTGCACTACAAAACCACGAAAATAAATCAATTTAATGTTTTTAAATCGCATGACATTTGGAATTTAAAGTTTTCTTCTAATAAAATATTTTTTGCGTACTCGTTGAATGTCCGTTAGTGGTTATATCGATCGGGTTAATAAATGTTATCGGTAGTAATAGATACGAATAACAATAAGATTAAATTCAAGGTTGTCGACTGGTATACACAGTACACGTGTAAATAATAAGATTAATTTCAGCCTAATATGTAAGTACTTATCATTTCATAAACTTGTTTACCTTGAAGCTGATACTCCCTTGATTACTGCCGGTTTTGTGTTTTCTCATTGTTATGACTTCGGCATTAATTACAAACTAATTTTTTCAGTTCGCGACCCAATATACAACATTTGTAGAAAAATAAAATATACTCGTTTCTCTCAAAAAAGTAAAAATAAAAAATGCACGAAGATCAGATAATATATTAATGATTTTATTTTTAATCTCTAGGCCGAATTGTAGTTGCACCCAGTGTCATTTAATTCACTTTACAGATTTATTCTTCATGTATTTTTTACGTATGTTTGTATATCCTTAATGTAGTTTAAAGTTTCTTTTTGGATTCCATCGATACTCAAAAAAAAAAAAAATTTTTTAATTGATAGGAAAGGTTTTCCCATCGAGTTTTGTAGAGTTCATGATGATTCCTTATTAATTTTCAACAGTTGTTTAATCTATTCTAACCGAAAGCTTAGATCTTCCGCCTCGTGAATTTCACATCATTTGAAAAACACCATACTAATTTGCGATGTGAAAATATCGCTGTTTGTTATGGATAAGAAATTACATGATATCAGTTATACGAGTAAAAAGAAAAGTACGAAAGTTCAGTTCCAGTGTTTACGCTCCATAAAACTGAATGTAATCATAAAAAAATTGTTTTATGGTTCTATTTAAATAATATAGTAAAAAAATCAAAGGCCAGATTATGCTGATATTTAATGACTTAAAAAGATTACTAAAAGTCTAAACGATCTAAATTTTACCTCTTAACCACATCTTTTTACCCACATCAAATCGATTTCAACCGTTTATTGAATAAGTACGATGTATGCTCAATTACGCTGGATTTAAAAGAATTAAAACCTTTTATCAACTATTATAATTCTTGCTTTCGCGTTGTGATTCCGGAGGAAGTTATTTCTGTATTTCCTGAATAATAAACGTTGTTTAGAATATATTCAAAATCCGTATACGGTTGTATGTTATCTAATATAAGTATGCCCTAATTCACACATATGTATATATCTAAAATTATTTATGTGGTTCGAAATGGTGCGCGCACTTTCTGAATCATCGTTACTTAATTGAAATTCGCGGTGACGGTTAACTGTAAGTACGAGTGCTGGTGCTCTGTGAATTAATAAATCGATCGCCAGTTTTGATCTTTGAGTGCATGTTCGTATTAACATTAAATTTTTCACACTCAATATTGCTGCTAAAAAAATTTTAACTAGCACATTTTTAACTGAGTTTATTACAATTATCACTTTACATCTCTGTTTTATTAAAAGAAGGCTTTTATTTATCCAATCTGATCTTCGGAATGCAAAAGGTTTTGAAGGTTGCTTTTTTAGGAAGTTGTTTACGTTTTAAGGGATTCTCAGAAAAATTAAAGCATTAGCAGAAATTTTGTGGGTATTAAACTCTCGGCAAATCTTTTGGGTGATGGACAATTTTCTGTAACTTTTATTTTTTGTAAACACCGATCGCCGACGTAGGTTTGATATTTCCTAATAAAGAAGTTAGGTCCTGCCTCGAAAATGCTATTTTTGAAATTTTTCAATATTACCTTTAATGAAGAACTCATCATTGAAAACACATTAGGCTAGATGTATTTTTTCTATATGTTTTTATTTTTATAAGAAAGACAGGAAAATAAAAAGAATTTAATTGCAGATAGTTGGTCATGAACGCGATTGTAATAATGATTTAATAAATAAATTTAAAGTAACTCTTGTGAGGTCATTTTTAAAAGATAAATTGATTAGTATAATGTGTTAGATATCAAACAAATACTCCTTAATGACTGGTTCTAACATAATGAGGTGGAACTAACAATATAAATAACACAACTTTTTATCGTTTTTCTCAGATGAGTTTTAGATCAAACAGTAAGGTACTAGTCAGCCAAAAAAATTATAAATACTAGCGGCCTCTTGCTGTTCCACAGCGTTATTATTAGAAAATAATGTCATATATTTTAAAAAATCAGCTAAAATCTTATTCCATTTGCAACACATTCATCCCCAACCGTCTTGCTTTTCTCTTTCATTTCCTACCTCAAATGAAATGAGTGCTCAAAACCAATTTCCAGTACCTCCGGTCATTCTACTAGATGGATCGGGCTGATTTTTTTTTATTCTGCTCGGAATGGCCAGCAGATATGTCATCAAGCATCAACAGACTTTTAAAGTGATTTTACTGTGAGTAAGTTCCTCAATGTACCTCTCAAAGTACCTCAATTAAGGAATAAATGAGGATTTTTTTGAGGATTCTCAAGTTTGATGTCTGATGACACTTGATGGCATATCTGTTGGTCATTCTGAGCTTTTCTAATCCATCTGGGCATTCTATAGGACAGATCGGGCTGATTTTTTTTTATTCTGCTAAGAATGGCCCACAGGTGTGTCATAAGAATCGACAGACCTTCAAAGTGATTTTCCTGCCAGTAAAACTTCTTCAATAAAATAATAAATGAGGATTTTTTGAGGAATTATCAGAGGGGACTCAAATTTGGGGTCTGATGACACTCGATGACATATCTGTGGGTGATTCCAAGCAGAATAAAAAAATAATTGGCCTGATCTGCCCTGTAGTACAGCCATACTGACTGGAAGTAGTTTACAGCCCAATTTTTTTAATATGTAAGATAATCCCAGCTAGACATGATTAGCCATAGCTTTATACAATTGCTCATGAATCAAACAAATTCATACAAAACTGCAAAAATAACATTTAAAAATAAGGTAATAAGCACATCAGTGTTTGCTTCGTAAATGAAAGGTTGAATGGACTAAACACAGTTTGCACTTAAAAAAATCTGGCAAAAATATCTATGAAGTAGGATAGTTGAATTAATTTCATACAGTTATAATAACTAGAGAAAATATTTTGGTAAATTCAACATCCAGGATTCTTTTATAACAAATTGCCTGAAAACATGGAAACGGGTGTAAGATAAAAAAAAAATTGTAAAATATTAGTAGCTGTAGAAGAGAATAAAAACAAATAGATTATTGGCATATACACTAAGATGAGAAAAAGGAATATAAAAAAGGTTGAGGTTAGATGTAATTTTGATATAAAATATTCAAAATTCAAGCAGGCTAGAATAGAAAAATATTTTGATAAAATACACATGTATGTATGTATATGTAACATACATGAAGCATTGCATCAAATTCATCATCTATTAAAGATATAAATATATTAGATATATCTTTAACGGCAACCTTTCCTAACACTGTAATTTTGAATGAAATTAAATAAATAACAAAGAAATGAAGCAGTTTAACACTACAAGTTGTTTATTAGCTGGTTATAATTGTAGGAATTCATGTAGAGTAAAGATGTAACATTTGTAAAATATTAAACAAAAGCAAAACGTAATAATCAAGTGCATTTGCTTCTGAAATGGTCATCAGTTGAATTTTTGGAATGCAATTACAAAAAGGGAAAAATAATATAATAATTTCATGGATATATTTTTTCAAAATGGAAACAGGATTATGTTCACTAAAAACCTTTTACAATTGTAGACAAAATCACTGAAGTATATAACAAAGTAGTAATATTAAGGATATTAGTATATGCATTATTAATACCAATAAAAAAAATCTTGATGGAAAAGGAAATTTATTACAGAAAAAGTATATCAGTGAGTGGTAGAGAAATTATCAAATCATTTAATAAATAATATTTCATGCAGTGGCTTAAACCGCATCATGCAATAATGATTCAAACAAAATTATTCTACTATTGTTTACAATCAACAGCAAAGAAAATGAAAGTAGATTCAGTAACAAAACCTCTAAAAAATAATAAATTTTTATTGTAAATGATATATCATGTAGGATCTTAAATACTTAAGGAACAAATAGAAGTTCCATTATTTTAGAGGATATTTCAGTGACTGCAGATGAGTCATGGTTTGCTGTCAGTGCCCTATGGACTTTTCTAATGCATTTATGAGAATTTTGAATTACTAGACAAGCACTATGGAGTCAGTGGAGGAGCCCTAAAATTTCAAGAGTCATGCTTTGTTAGCTGCTGACAGGAAGTTGCATAGCAGGATAGGTCTCGTAACAATAATTAAGATCTGGGTAATGGCATACTATAGACTATTTTGGGTTCACTAGTCTTCCTGACTTAACAACCAGGCAGGCATATTATGTATGAGGAACATTTTCACCCAGTGACTTAACTGATATGGGCAACTCATTCAAAGTAGCTGAATCAGATAAAACACAGAACTAGCTTTTAATTTTAACTACAGAAATTGTACTCCTGCTGATGGTGTTAACTGGTATAATGTTTCTGATGGCATTAACTAATTGAAAAGAGTATTTTAGAACAGGTTTTTGCATCTGCATTCACTTTTTTTTTTATGATGTGGTATTTTGGTTCAATGGTTAATTGAGCACAATCATCTTAGTGGTGCAAAAAGATTAAGTGTTTTCCAGGACAATTCCTACACTCTAATGCAATATTTTATTTTTTAAATTAAACACTTACTTTAAGTCTCCTCTTTATTTACAAGTCCTTAATATTTGCTCAACAATACAATTGGATACTCAATAAACTAGGAAATGTTTCTTCTCAAAATTTTTTGTAATAATATAAAATATTGCATAATATGAACTTACCAGAATATTGTACACTAACCAAACTTATAAGTAAAAATAGTAACTTCCACTGAAAACTCAGTTTACAGGATTTTACAAAAACTCTCTTATTCTTCCATAACTTTGTATAACAGTCTATCCAAGTGCATTACATTATTTCATGTTTTTAATCCAAAACTGAAAAAAATTCTCCACTTTAAATCTACTTTTAACCTAATCATATGATTAATATTTATTTTGTATTTTACGACAAATCACCTTTCTTTGATATTTATGACATTTTAAATAAATTTTAAAAGACAAACTAAACAAATTGTCCCCTTGCAGCAATACTTGAAGAACAAAAAATAGCCAAAATTAAGCCTTTGCATAAATAATGATAAAACAAGACCAGCAAATTACAAATCTGTAAGATTGTAACGTTGATTTACAAAGTTGTACGATACAGAGTATAGTGATGCATCATTTAAATATTGTTTGTTAACTCCTAGTACACTTAAACAATCTTCAAGAGGCTTAAATACACGGTCCATTTTGTAATTGTATATTGTTGCTTTCAGTGTTGTAATTCCATTTTCTTTAGCCAATGAAGACATAAACATTTCTCTTAGATGTGTACCTGGATATTTGATAAAGTCTATAATATGATTTCCAATTTCTTTGTTTATCCCTGGACTTACAACTTGACATACAAATTTTTTATAAATATTTATTCTAGAATTGGAGTTCACCCACATTAAGCATTCTATCCCAACAATTTTACTGCTATTCAGAATTACATTGCAATCTTCTAGGTACTCTCCTTGGATACAAAAGTTATGATTCGAATTATGTAATCACACATCTCCATCTCGTTAAAAAAGCCAGCCAAATCTTGTGTATTTCCAAATCCATATGGTAAAAATCATCCATATGTATCAAATCACAAATCTAAGGGTAAACAAAGAAACTGGAAATCATATTATAGACTTTATCAAGTGTCCAGATACGCATCTAAGAGAAACGTTTGTCTTCTTTGGCTGAAGAAAATGGAATTACAATTCTGGAAGCAATAATATACTATTACAAAATGGACAGTGCCTTTGACCCTCTCAAAGATTGTTTATGTGTATTAGGAGCTAACAAACAATATGTAAATGGTGCACCACTGTTCTCTCTGTACCGATTGCTTTTATGTGGTTTAAACTAATGGATAACTTATAGAACAGTTGTGTAGTGTTTAACAGTGTGTTGCACTTTGTCTACTGGGGTAATAAAAATACAGGAAAGTTGACTGTTATACATATCAAATTGCCAGATAATAAAGATCTTAAGATTATAAACTATGTATTATCAGTCTACAGTTTTAATTATCTACCTGTCAATTATCAATTATGTAGTAATAGTTAACAACTCTTCAAATAAAGACAATATAAGTTTTATACAAAAATGGGACATTAAATCTGGAGAAACATTCTTTTCTCAATCCAAGACACTGTTCTCTACAATACCATAAAATATAAATATTGGTGAATTTGGGATTGGTAGACACAAGTAACATTATTTCACAAGTTTTACGAAAAAGGACAAGTATATCAAGTAGACTTACACCATACCCCATTAAAGAAATTGCACTATTAAATACAGTTAGTGTATAAGGAAATGAAAATTAAAGTTGGAATAAACGGAAATCAAAAAAAGAAAAAAATATTTGACAAAAACAATTGCTGCGAAGGAAGAGTACAAAATGCTGTTGGAGAAAGAATGGGTGATTGCTGATTCAAAAGCCAGCTTACAAAATGCTTTAAACAAAATTCATGGAAAAATTTAGATGTAACTGAGGAATACAAGAGAGAGAGAGTGTGTGATTTAAAAGATTTTGATTAAAAAGAACTTGTCTCTCATAAAGAGAGACATGTATTCTGTGTATAAAAATGTATGCATAGATTAATAAATAATTTGTGTGAGATTTGTTTTCTTAATCACTACCCACCATAACTTATAAAAACAATCGATATGTTCGATAATCTTTGTCTATCTTCGGGAAAGTGACCTTGAAAATTAGTTGAAACTAGGTAGGTGAAAACATCGCAATCTAACTTTCTTACCTATATGAGGTACAGGTTAGGTCAGTTCCAAAAGCCTCATGGTCTAGCCTCGCATGGCGGGATTTTTTTTTCCTGTTTAGCCTCCGGTAATTATCATTCAGATAATACTTAAGAGGATGAATGAAGATGATATGTATGAGTGTAAATGAAGTGTAGTCTTGTACATTCTCAGTTCGACCATTCCTGAGATATGTGGTTAATTGAAACCCAACCATCAAAGAACACCGGTATCCACGATCTAGTATTAAATCCGTGTAAAAATCCCGCACAGCGAGATTGAAAATTGTTTATGGTCTATCCTCACACTGCTCACTCAATATGTGACTAGCCTTGCATGGGGCGTTCAAACATGCCGCACTGCACAAGCAGCGTCGAATAGCCTTGAACTCGTCCTTACTTGCTCCTCTCTATACTACTCAAAAACTGTAATCTTTTACAGTTAATGAGAGTTCTTTCATTACTTATTTACTTATGCAATAGTCAATTAAGGCAGTCAGATTTTTAAAAAATTTGACGATAGTAATTATAAAGCAAGAAATAGAACAAATAAATTTGTAAAAGTCAACTAGTATTGTTAAACAACAGTATTTGAATATAAGTCACTTTAAGAAGGATCAAATTTCATGGAGAAATTACAATCTGATCTGCACCTGAAACAACATAAAATATTTATAAAAAAATAAAACACTTTTTAATCTAAAAATACTTTGTTCCATCAAAGAATTGCTTTACCCCTACAATAACTAATTATTAACCTAATTATGAACCTATATTTAGTTATAGGTTCATTATAATCGGCACTATGGTATCAGGAAATAGTATAAAGAAAGAAAAACAAATGGAATAAGTATCGACTTACAAAGCTGGATACTATCTAAAATTATATATTAAAATCAGAATTATATATGCTGTCAGACATTTGTACTGTAGATTTGTAGGAACTGAACTTCTTCAAATAGCAGAAAAATTAAGTAATAGTACATTTATAAGTGCGAAAGTCATAGTAATTTAAATTCAATTTAGACGGTGGATTTTTCTATACCCATCAAATAGCACTTAAAGATGAAGTTAGACTCCTGCAATGATTTAAGGCGCATTGATGCAAATATAGCTACCACCGCATTGTCATTCGGTCTCCATTGAGTCTTACAGTGACCTTGTATCCCTAAAGAATGATAACTCCCTCTCTGGGGATTACTGATTTCCCTAAAAAGAAAATAAATTGAACATAACCGGTGTTCTGAGGTGTATGTGAAGGCTACTTTTTCTGGAAACATACAAGAGTCAAAAAATTAACATTAAGTAAGAGTTTTACTCATTTTTAGAGTTTTACAATTTCAGTAAATGCAAATACAGGATAAACTCTCAATTAAGGGTTGAATATTGGGATTCTTTTTCAGAAATCTGGATAAAAAATAAAATTTCTTCCAGCTAAGGATGAATTTAGAAATGATTGGAAAAGTTAATAATTAAATGCTGAAAAATACTTAATTTAATGAAGTTATTTTTTAGGAGAAAAAGGTAAAAGAGTACATATACAAGAACAAAAATTAAATCCAGTAGGAGACTTGCAGGGTCTCATCCTTTTAATCGACGGAATTCTAAAAAGAAAAAACGGATTACAAAATACATTTTTCTTATAATTTTTCCATTTTTCTATTGTTTGTATCTTTGAAAAAATTAAATAATCTAATTTTTCTTTATCGTACGTTATAGAATAGTGGTTTATTTTTCGCCTGGGCTAATTAACCGAATGAAGGTATCCACACTAGCGACTGCGTAATACCAGTAAAAAAAATCTTAATAAACTTCGTTCATATGACGTTATTGAGTACTACATATTAAAAAAAACATGCCAATTGGCGGAATTAAAAACAGTCAAATTTAGTTAAAATTTAAGGAACTGAAAATTACACACTTAAAACGGAGTCGTTTCGTTTATTATATGAAATACAATAATTCACACTGCAACGTTAACAGTCATAAGTTGTTTATATTATGTAATATGTAAATGCTGTCTTTGTGGTTATAAACCACAGCTTAAGTATTAAATAAGTACGTAAAAACTAAAATGATTATTAAATAAGATGATATATATGATTACATAAAACTTAAAAATAATTACCTTCGTGATATTTCGTGAAAATTGATTTTATTATACCATGTTAAATGAATTTAATTAGAAAAATAATAATAATAACAATCAAAATTGTTTGAATAAGCAATTTTAAGATGATTAAGTAAGGCAAGTTATTTAGTTACTACTCTTTGTTTACTTAGTTACTATTAAGTTAATACAATTTTGTGTTATTTTAATTTAAATTTTATTTATTTATAATAATTAATTGTGATACACAATGAGGTTGATCGAAAGGAGTAATTTTAAACAATCATTTCATTTAGTATAAAAAATGTATATATATATATATATATATATATATATAATAACAGTAAGCTCGTTAAATAACTGAAAATCAACGCAACGGATTTTAACTGTATATAAGGGTGAGTCCGTTTTGCAACGTTTTGTTTTTTTGCGAGCTATAAATAGCAAAACGAGCGGGGCCATTGCAACTGGAGAGTGTTAAGTGGGTGGATTATACACGTGCGTGTTGCTTGGCGACGAACGATGGTTCTGTTTCCACGTGGCACTGCCGTAAAGATACGAGTAGATCTGCACTTCTTTACTACTATCCGTCCTGAATTTTAAAACTTTTGTTTTCATCTTCCTCGCCTCGTTTTACCCTTGAAATATTCTAAAGTCAGTTACACGGTCTATTAATTATACTTTGTTAAATTAACATCCCAGATGAATATAATTATTATTCGCGTAGAATAAGATTATTCCTTTTCGGTCAGGCAATGAATTATCAAGAAGTGATTTGCATATTTTCTTTCATAAAGCAGATGTAATCTCACAGTTATTTACCCGTATGGTTCATCAAAACTGAATCTGATTTTAAGTTTTAACATTATTTCAATCTTCTGTTTACGTAACAAAGATTATTAAAAGCTTTCGTTCGATTATTTTAATCAGTGTTATTAATTACTTCATATTTTTTACGAATATCCATTTGATTTACAACTGCAAATAAAAAAAAGCTATTAAAAATTCCAAGATCGCAAATAATACATTAAAGTTTGTGGTTCACTACACAATACAAAATCCTAAAATGAAATTTCAAATTATTTTTTTTTTTTTTAGCTTCTTTCGAACTTTATTGCGCAAAGTTGTTTTAACTTCGCTATTCTAAATATCTTTGTTGATATTATTTGTTAACCTCAAAATTCTATTCATAAACATTTTCTTTCTTTTTAGGGTAATCTTCAAAATAATAATTTAGCTAAAATATTACATATACTACTAATTTACTTCATAACGAATAGACTTAAACAATCGTTTTACTAGATCGTTTCTAAAGGAGATTTTCATCGGTCTTTCCCAAAGTTGCTGATAGTTAACAAATGGTGTTAAATTTGGTGAATTCCCGTGAATTATTGGTTCACTGGTTGTACTTCAACCAGTAAATGAAAATAATCGGTTAGCGATTTGAATTCACTTTTCTTGCTCGTAGATGTTTCTTATATTTCTTTTACTTAAAGAAATATTCTTTATACTTAAAGAAATACTTTCTTTACAAAAGTTTTCAGTGAAACTTTTGTTTTTAAATGAAAAAAGATAATATTCACAACTAAATGTAAATCAAAAATTTATAAAATCTTAGAGTGTTTTGAAAAATAAATTAAATTATTAAAAATTTGAAGTAGAATGTCACTTTATCAATTTTTTTTGTCAAGTGCAAATTTTTTGAAGTATTTTCTTGATAATTACCTCCATTAGAATTTGTTACCTATAATAATTTATAAGTTGGTTTTCACAGAAAACGTTAGAAACTCTCTTTTTGAGAATTATCTTCTAGCCAAGTTTTCATTCTTACTGGATATCAGCTTCTATGCGGAAGAGAGGATCCTGTCTTTAGTTTCTGAAGCTTAATGGCAATGCATGCTATCATTAAACACAGAGTACTCGTCCGTCATACAACGTCTTATTTAAATTATAAAGACTTCCACTGGGCACTTTGAGGGATCGTTTACGGTCGGCGAACTTCTAAATAACGATCGACGGAGAAAGTTACTCAACTAGTTCTTACGTACTCAAATCGCTGAATAAATCGCTTAACGGCGTTTTTAGATGATGTCTCCTTATATTCCCGCTTTCAATCAATCAGTGTTAGATAGAATTTCTAGGAAGGAAGTAGCAGTTTAAAGAGAATTGTTTAAAGTTTGATCGGACATATTCCACATATCTTTTATAATTTACATCGTGGTACGAGATTGTAGCAGCAAAGTTAATGAAAACATATAAGCATATTATTTTGTTTCCCTACCATTATCGCAATATATCTGAGCTGCAAAAGAAATATCTGTAAAAGAAATATATCTGCAAAAATCATATGTGTTTAACATCGGAATTGGATGAGCAGGTAGTGGTAGAGTGTAAAACGTCAACCGGAGGAGTTTAAAGATATTTTACTAACTCTTTATACATTTATGTTTAAAATTTATCGACGATACAACGGGTTTACGCGTAGCGAGAACTCTTTAATTGTATTAGAAATACTTTCATGATAAAAACGCGTTCCGATTAACTGTACTTGGCATCGGGATTGATAAAGAATTAAACTAAACTTTTAAAACAAATAAAGGATTTCTAAGATAAAGCACACTAAGGGTCTGAGGTTTCTTTGGTTTATTTGAATCAAAATAACTGTAAATTTGTTTTCACTTGTTTCTGTCGGGTCAGAACTCAGTATTTCTAACGACACAATCTGGATTGTGTTTTTTTTTTATAATATTATATTTTTTATTGTATTTTGTATTTTGCACAGTTGTATTTATAACGCCATCAAAAAATTACAATTATTTAGTTTTATTAATAACAAGCAAGTGTTAAAAATTTTTATAATAAAACAGCAAAAAAGTCATTTTCGATTTTACTGGCGGTCTTTTGCAAAATAATTTCTGTTATAGCATACGAAGTCGCCTGAAAATGAATAGTTATGCAATCTACATTACAAAATAGATCCTAAAAAACACTGGAAGTCTTTTGTGATGACTGAATTTATTAAAAAAATAAACATTATAGTAAACACTTATGTATTATAAAGAATGACCTATTTTGCTTCAATTTATTTACAACCTACTCCATTGTATTCATTTATATCGATATCACTTTACTCCAAAGAGCGTGACATCCATCACACTCTAGCACGTTTGTGCAATTTAATTATTCCGTTAAGTTATCAACCTTTGTTTTTTCAGTGCACTTCAATATTCACTTTATCTTCTTTTTAATCCATCGATCATCAATTATTCCTGTTGCTTCTTCTATTATTAATTTTCTTATTTTAAAACAGAAAGCAGTTCTTTAAACAGCAGTAAATTTCTGTTATCTCTAAACAAAATCGTCAACGTTTTATAAAAATTCGTATATTTTAAGTAAATAAATATATCAGTTTTATTAAAACAAGAGAAACAATTGTTACTTTACAAATTGTAAACTAATCAATTCTAGAAAGTTTTTAGTAACATTAGAGAAATTACTATGACTTAGAAATTTGCGGGACCATTATCGTGGACCATATTGCTTTCTCAGATATTTTGTTTGTTCTGTCTTTTTAAAAAATCGTGTAATGATTCTATTTTTACCTTCACTTTAGCGTTGCGCATAACACTTTAGAGTTTTGGAATAACAACTGACCGATTTTATTGAATAATTGGTTATTTCAGATTTATTTAAAATCACTCTTAAATATGCATTTGCTACTTTATTTAACAGGCTATTTTAAAGTCAACCTTTCGGATCAAATTAATATGATATCCATAACAGAGTTGGAAGCGTATTTTAATTTATCTGCCGTGACAATTTACGGCTTATCGATTTTAATTACTGTGATTGAAATTAATCAAACCTACATAAAATAAACTTTTCTCTTTTAATTCTCGAAGGGTCTAATAATATCTCAATAACTTCAAGTCTGGAGGATTTTTTCTTTTTTATCAGTTTCTGCCGTTGAACTACTAAATATTACATCTTCGGTTTAACTATAATTTCTTTCTATTGACTAACATTGAAAAAATAGCTTTCTGTGAACTACTTTTTAATCTAGACTGTCCAAAGACGAGTAGATGCAATCATTTTTAGCATAACTTTTCACACTGATATTTTTCATATTATTAAAATGATTAATATTCTGAATTTTTATTCTTTTTTAACTTAAGCGCAAACTGTATCATATATATACCGAAACTTACGATCCATGAACGAAAATTTCCTGATTCCCTGAGCAGTGAAGTTACTTGAAATACAAATTAAAACAAAATAACAGCTAAAAATATTTTGTTTTACGTTTATAAAGTATTATATCCTAAATTTTACGACATGTAATGCAAATATTGCGGTTATATTAATTGGTCCTGACCGTTTAGTCGATGAAAATTAATTATTTTCCATTCTATCTTTTTTTTTCAAAATCATTTTTGTGTATACAAAAAAAATTGAAAAAACAACAAATTGAGAAACTTCAGATCAGTAAGATCTATTTTAAATAATTAAGTAACAATTTTTTTAAGAACGCTACAATTGAACTACGAAGTATTTATGGCCGACATTAGTTGCGCATAAACAAATACTGGCATGGATGCACCTGTAACTGGTAAAGCAGACTTGTTGCCAAAACAAAAACAATTAATTGTTTCCTATAATATTAAACTAAAAATAAACTATTATTCTTCTCAATACATCTGTTAAATTAAAAAAAAAAGCAGCTGAATATTAAATTACATGAAAAGCTGATGTAAAAATAGAAAATATTTTTAAATTAGATAATTTTTATAACATTTTCTTCATTAAACCATATTTGAACAAAACGAGTTAGTTACCGGATTAATGAGGAGATACATAATTTTAAAAATAAATTAAAGATAATCTAATAAAGGGATAAATACACGTAGGAGTTTCAAACAGACAGACCTTTCTGTTTAAAACTAAGATAAAAATAAACAAAAATTATGCAACCTTTTTTTAGATTTAAATACGTACCTTGCCCTTGGTAGTTGTAAGTCTTCCCTCAGTGCAAAGTAAACAAACAACTGATACTTTAGTTTTGTTTGCTGTTATTTGACACAAACTATAAACAAACAATTTCTTATTAGACGCTATTTAAAAATAATCTTATTTGTCCTTATTTACGATTCATCTTTCGTTTCAGCTTTTCTATTTCATCTGTTAATTGTTTTAACTGAATCGTTTCAAATTTATTTTTGTTTTTATTATTACGACTCGACATGCACATTTTCGAACATGCGATGACGGACTCATTTGTTGAAGTTGCACAATGTTTTTAACAAGAAAGGTTAAAAACCTATAATAGTTAATTTATACAATCATTGATGCATTTGAAATTTAAAGCTTGTGGGAGAATAACGTAACATTTTCAGACTGGCCTAACATTTATTTACCAAAAACTTTTCTACAAATATATAATTCATTTCATTACAAAATTCACCTCTTAAGTACAAATTGAAAACCTAAAAAAGTTCCTATTCGGTTGCTTCTTCTCTGAATTGTTTACATGTTGCGTTAAAGAATTATAAACAACAAATCATTTGTAACTCGTAGTAAAAGATAACACAAATCTTAAAATTAACTGACAATTTAGAAGAACTAATACCAATTCTAAAACAACAAGCTGAAAACTTAGCCCCTTTAAATCCACGTAAAAGACTTGCCTGGTGGACTTCAGAATATGACAAAATGCATGAAGAAAGACATCAAGCATTCTTAAAATTTCATACTCATAAAACAGAAGAAAATGCTATCAACCTTAAAAAAATCAGGAAAAAATTCACCCAAACCATCAGAAACATTAAAAGGATATCTGAAAAAGACTTAATAAATTCAAAAAAGGAAAACTACCATAAAACCAATTCTACAGACTATTACAACACCCTCAGAAAACGACTACAAAAATATAACCCACCTACACTAATGTTGAAAAAACAAGGAGGGGAAAATAGAACATAATAACAAAGACAATGCCAAAATCATGGCAGAAGCGTTCAACAAACTTTTAAACTACAAAAACCAGGGAAACTTCTGAACATCAACATAACATACCCATAAATTCCAAACCAGAAAACATAAGTCACCCAACAGCCCAAGAAGTTGAGACAGCACTCAAGGAGCTGAAAAACTATAAAGCAAGCGGAGAAGACAAGATTTTTGTAGAAATGTGGAAATATGCTGGCAACTCAACTCGGACCTCCCTACACATGGCTCTGTCAAAAATTTGGACGACAGAAAAACTTCCTGACCACTGGACAATGGCTATAATTCACCCGCTAAACAACAAAGGGGACAAGAGCAATCCAGATAACTACAGAGGCATATCCCTCCTGGACTGCACATACAAAATTTTATCTAGAATCTTGTACAATAGAATCAAAGAATAACTGGAACATGAATTGGGAGAATGTCAAGGAGGCTTCAGGCCTTGGAGAAGCTATTCAGAACATATTATCACCTTAAAATTGATCATGGCATACTGTAAAAAACAAAAAACCTCTGTCTGTAGCCTTTGTGGACTTTAAAAAAGCGTATGACTGTATCCATAGACCCTCAATGTTAAATTTACTTAGAAACTTTGGAGTTGAAAACCGGTCAAGATGATTGTTCACACTAACAAACACAAAATCCAAAGTCAAGTTTAGAGGGGAATTCTCTGAACCATTTATCATAAAAACTGGATTGAGACAAGAAGATAGCCTTTCATCACTGCTGTTCAACTGTGTCTTGAAATATATAATGAGAAAATGGTACAAAGTCAACCCGAAGAACATAAATTTAACATAAATTTAAACTGCCTAGGATTCGCGGACGATCTGGTCCTTCTGGCAAACAACGTACAAGAAACTAAACAACAAATAAAATCACTACAAAAGATACCACAGCGAGAATCGGCCTCAAAATATCTTTTGAAAAGACAAAAATAATCTTAACCCCCTCCCCCTCACTGCCAAATAAAACTTCAGTAAATGGCCAAGAGATTAAAATTGTAGATAAATTCAAGTATCTTGGAGAAACTATAACATACAATCTCAACGAAAAACCAGCTTGGCATAACACAATAAACACTGACTAGGGCGCAGCATCTTACCAAGAATACCTACAACAAAACAATTCTCTCAATAGCAACAAAATTAAAACACTATGAAACAGTCACACAACCAGAAATTATATATGCGAGTGAGACTATCTTCAAAACAACCAATACTGCAGCAACAGACAAGACCCTCAAGATAGAAAGAAGGTTAGTCAGAACGTGCATAAACAACTTATTTCTATGGTTTTTCGCCGTGTTTATACGGTATAAGATACAATAAAAAAACAGACTGTTATAATCTGGCAAATATCATCACATTTACCCGACAGAGCTACTTACAATAGCAGACAGATTACAGGGAGAGAAATCATAATGTTAACAACGTTAAAATTTATGGTAATTCAAAACACGTTATGAAAGAAGACTGAGAATCGACCAAATAGGAGCCGTGCTACGATCTGTCAATTTTTAGTGTAATCGACCAAGTTTGCCGAACAGAGATGAATAAATGTCCCTTCTACTCTGAAAACATCTTTGTGATGTATTTAAAACTTTTAATGATGTCGCAAAAGATGACGAATAGAAAAATAGGGGAATTCCTTTCAAGTTCTTTGTCTCTATCGTTTCTGCCTGAACGGTTCAAAAATTGATGAAATCCTCCAAGCTTGTATAACTTGGGTGAGCTTTAGACATAAAATATTGTTCGATCTAAAATATCTTCTGAATATGATTCGATTACTTTTGGAGTTTTAAAAGAAATACAAAATAAAATATTTATTTGTTATGCAAATTTTTAACGAAATTCTGAAAACGTGCCTCTACACGTTCCAGTAGAAGCTTTATAAGGTAACAGTTTTATTTCTAAAACCGGGAATCTTCACCTTTTATTTTGTTGAATACATCTATAAGTCCCGTCTCAGTAATTTCAAAAGTATCAAGAGCATCAGACTATCATGCTTGATGCCAATCCGTCATACAAACATCATTCCAGATCACTGGTTTGGTTTCCGACGGGATCATTCTACCTTCTAATATTTACATCGAGTTGTTATTCCGTCAATCGATTTGAAAGGAAGGAGATTTTCTACAACTGTATCCTCGATATAATAATCGACCGTCGGCTATATCGAATAACTATTTTTCTTTTTCAGAGATAATTTTTAGTGGGTCATTTTATTTCTGATAAAATTAAATCCCATAAAATATGAATTCCTGATAGTAAGAAATGGACAGTTCCTAGTGTGGCTCAACACTAAGGTCTGTACTCTCCCCATACTCTTTTCTATTTACACTTTTTTCTTTCGTGTCACTCAGAATATTACAATAGAAACTTTGTGGGAAAACGGATTGAATATTGAAGGATGAAAATGAATACGACAGAGATATGACACCATCAATATTCTTAGTTAATACTTTGTACAGCTGTTCCACAATACCCTAGAGTTTGATACCTCGGGCATCATAAGGACCGACGCTTTGGCTAGAAACACCGTATTAAAACGCACGAAACATCTTATTTTGTTGATATCAGAGCAGCTATACGAAGTTATTCGTTACAGGTTCATCAGTTAATTAGAAAAAGATTGCTGTGCAAATCTCTTAAATCAGTTTGAATGTATGGCGTCCAGATCTTTGGTACGCGAAACGAAATTAATTTTAATCAAACCAGAACTTGCCGTCAAAGTTTATTGCTATGAATAAGATTTACTTGTATAATCACTAATTCTTCATATCACAACTGCAAATAAACTATTTTGTAGAAAACTTGAATGGACGGGACTGACCGAAATGTTAATATTTGATCTTTCCCTCATGAAATTACATTCTCCTCTAACGGACGATGTGAAATAAACTGTTAAGTTTAACTTTGAGTTTTTACTACATTGGTAGTTAGAAGTGCTGTTTTCCGAGTTCAAAATTTATCATCTTTTAATTTCACTTTTAATTAAAACACCGTTTCGAAAATAAACTTACCTTCTCTTTTATATGATTGCAACATTTGTTCCAATTTTAAACATTAGACTGTTCAAAAAATCTGAGACATAATTGCTTTTTTCTTGAAAGATGAACAAATATTTTATGTCAGTTACTTTACGTTTTATTTCGGCTCAATAAAATACAATCATGGTAGCGTTGAAATGACCATAAATAAATTCCACCATACTCTATTTAGGTTTTGTCCACGATAAATAATATTTCGCATTAAAAATATTGCATACTTGTAAAATATGTATTTTTCTGTAATTGTTTGAAGACAAATTACAGTGAAATAAGATTTCATAGGTTAACAGAAAAGTAATCAGGAGATTAAAAATAAATCACTTACAAAAATTGTAGCACACGCTATAAAATTTGTCATTCATTTCATCCTCTGAAGTAATACCTAACGGTAGCCCCGGAGGTTAAAAAAAAGTATAGAATGATAAAATAAAATATTTGAAATGTTCGTTTATGTAACAATATTGATGTCATAACGAGATGTTAAAACAATTTCTTTTTCATGTTTTAAATACATATCGTTATTTTTTATTTTAATTATATCTCAGTTTAACCACAAAAATGATTTTGTTTTTTTTTTGCATTGCGTTATTTCACCTCCAGTCCGAATGATCTTGAGAGTGAACTTGATGGGGGATGAATGATTGAAGACAAACTAATACAGCGCGGACTGAAACGGAAGAAGCGGTTGGGAGTAAACGGGCATTTCTCCAATACTAATGATAGAATGCGTGCAGAGATCTTTTTAAAACACGTATTTCATTTTGATTTAAAAGTCGCTTTCATAAAATATACTATAAAAAAATTAACTCAAGAGTTAACTCCAAATTACTAGTTCATAATAACCCTAGTCTGGTAAATCTATTAAATTCTATCAGAAGGTCCAAAAGAACTTCGAACAGGGATCTTTTTCAATAGCACTTTGATTAATGTTACATTTTTTAAATATCAATTTATTTAAACGTTAGACGTAAATATCGTCATTATTTAGTTATGGTGGTTGAAAGATTATGAGTAAGAACATAAAATTAACACGTTATGGGTCAGTTTTAATTTGTTGGATGCGAATTTAATCGTTTTTTACTTAAATACCCCTAGAAAAGCGACTAAGTGCTCGAGGCGGGACTAGTGCATTAAATTTTTTATAAAATTCTGATTTTCTTCCAATAAGAATTAATGCTGTAACGGGAATTTTTAACTCCATATTTTAGTCCTGTAAGAATTGGCAGAAGTTTATTATGTGAACAAAAATAGTGTGAAAATTTACTTTAATCTTAAATACGTATATTTAAAAATGTATGGTTGTTTATTTGTACCATATGCGTTCCTATATTATTCTTCGAATTGTTATGAAACTTTGATTAGTTGTTGTGCGCACGCCCGCGAAGGTTTCTGAATTAATTTTGACCCGCTAGGTGGCGCTGGGGTCGAGATATTTCGAAAAACTTTATGTATGGTCTGATTTGACTCATATTCAGAATAAGTTACTTACACGGAAAGAAATACCTGTGCAAAAAATGGATCCGCTAGATGACACTGGGGTTGAGATATATGGAAAACTTGCATTTGTGGTCCGACTTTGCTCATATTCTGAATATAAATTAGTTACGTGAAAAGAGACATTTTTGCAAAAACTATAAACGCTAGGTGACGCCGGTGTCAATATATTTACGAAACAAACAAACAAATAATCAAACAGACTTTCTTCTTCTATGTATATAAAAGGCAATGTTCGTATGTGTGTCCGCTATAGACTAAAAAAAATACTGGACCGATTTACGCGCAGGAAAAAGGAAAAAATGGAAAAGTGAAAAAGGGGAAAAGACAAATAGGGAAAAAGGAAGAAAGGTAAAAGAGAAAAAAGGGAAATAGGGAAAAAAAGAAAAATAATAAAGGAAAAGATAAAAAAGGGATAAACTGAAAATAGGGAAAAAGGGAAGAAATGAAAAGGGGTAAAATTGAAAATAAAAGGGGAAAGGGTGAAGGGAAAAGGAAGGGGATAAAGTGAAAGGTTAATTTTGTGAAGTTCCGTAATGTTCAGTTTTTAATGTTTTATCAAACTTTCAATTGTGTTACTTAATACTCTAATCTTGTGTTAATATATACTGAAATCTAGTAAGCGCGAAGCATTACCGAGTCTGCTAGAATTTAATATTTTTATACCGCATCTAAGTGTTATTAAAGAATTTTTGTACTCTCACTCACAACCATCGGCATAGTACGGAGTGATGTGGCTAACACAACGCTATATTCAACGCTGATATTCAATATATACGGTGGAGTTCCCCAAGGTTCGGTTTTGGGTCCTCTTTTGTGGGTCTTCACCTTTGATGATATTCTACAATTGGACTATCCGCCTGGTGTGGAAACAATAGCCTATGCGGATGATTTGGCAGTCCTTGTACAGGGTAAGACGGGATTGGAGGTGTAGGAGAAGGCCAATATGGTGCTTGCAAAGATACATGAATGGTTGCAAGAAAAGGGACTTATGTTATCAATTAATAAATGTAAGTTCATCACGTTTACTGGTAGAAGAGTTATAGAACGTCTGAACATTGTTGTGAATGGACGGAAATAATGGAGACAAGGTGCCTGAAATATCTTGGAATTCTTTTTCAGAGAAATTGTGCCTTTTCTGAACATATTAATAGTATATGCAATAAAGCGAACAACATGATAAAAGGGTTAAATATGATCATGTCAACAAAGAAGGCTCCTAGAGCGTCCAAAAGAAAGGTGACAGCATCGGCAGTTGTATCATCTTTATTGTATGCAGTGCCTGTATGGTGGACTTCATTACGAATCAAGAAAAACAAAAATAGACTTGTGAGAACGCATAGGAGGCTGTTGCTGGGAGTGGTTTCCGCTTACAGAACAGTCTCCTATGAGGCACTTTGCGTTTTGGCAGCAGTACCTCCAATTGACTTAATGGCCCATTACAGGGTAGAGATATCGCAAGGACTGGAAACTCAGGAGGCTAAGCATAGGCTGATAACTAGGTGGAAAGAAAGGTGGAGAGAGGTAGGATCTGCTGGCAGGACAAAACAGCTAATCCTTGACCTTGAGAGTTGGATCAATAGGAAACACGGGGAGGTGGACTTCTTTTTGTCGCAGTAATTTACGGGCCACGGTAATTTTAATTATTACCTTCACAGAGTTGGGAGAAGACAAACGCCGGCCTGTATGTACTGCGGCATTGAGGACGATGCAGACCATACCTTCAAGGAATGCATCAGATGGATACAAAATAGACGGGACACAAATTTATCAACGATGAGACCTGAGGAGATTACGAGTAACATGCTACATAGTGAGGACAATTGGAAAAGAATTGAAGGAACTATCAGGATCTTAACAGTAAAAAACGAAGACGAGAGGAAACTGGGCTTCTGAGTGAATAGATTAGGGTAGGGTGGATAGCCCCAGTGGTGAGGGCTGGCATGCTTAGGTGTGTCAGTTCCAAGGATCCACTGGGAACTCCGAGGAATAGGTCTATACAAGTGTAAAAGACCCATCGATGCGTCACGACTTTCCAAGGTATGGCGTAGCGATACAGAAGGGCAAATGAGACTCAAAAGACCTGTACGGTGGGCCGACCTGCCTTGCCGGACATACAGCCGGTAGGTGGGGAGGCCCATTAGAGTATAACAGGCACTCCCCTGGGTGGCGTAATACCAACCAGTCGGACCGGCCCAGGGGAGCAGAGTCAAAAAAAACAAAAAAAAAAAAACACAACGCTCTACCTTATTTTATTCCCCATCAGAGAAAATAAAAAAGCTGTTAGGGCTCGGGCAACGCAATCTACTTTTTATCATTACGTGTTTTATTAATGTTGCAAATTCAACAAAATGTCGTCTGAAGAAAAAGAAGTCTGGTGATGCGCAGAGTCAAAACTTAGTTTAAAGGAATATGTGTAGGATAAAGCAATTTACATTATTAAGAATATCCTATTTCTCACAACAGATAATGCTGCTTTAATAAAGAAAAGAAGGTAATAAAGCGTGATTAATTACTACTACTAACTCTTCGTTTAGTTAAGATTATTTGTTCGGGACTGATGAAATCATCGAATGCAAACGGTAAAAAATGTTTTTATTTTCATTTTTTTAAAGGATCTGTTCGAAACAAGGACATGTGAACTTTAACTGGTTATTTGCTTGATGTCAGGGTTTTTTAATGAACTCGACCTTCGATGAGCCAGCGCATGAACTTCACACAAGCGTACTTTCTAAGAAAAAAACAAACCTACACAGTAATAGGTTTCAAGCCAATTATTTTAGTTCTTTATTTTATAACATTTTAATCAGCTGAATAATTCCGATTTGGCTCTATTTACGTTTAAGATGATGAGTTGAATAATGATTGACCCCTCAACCAAAATGTTACAGAAATTGTATTTAAAACAAATAATCTCATATTACATTGTTATTGATGTGTTTCTCAACGCTAAACATTCTGTTTTAAATATATAGCCGATAAAACTTCAACGAAGGAAAAAAAAGATTCCTTATTTTAAATGGTATAATCGTTGTGTTTAAAATTTTCTAACTATACTTGTCTGAAAAAAATACTGTTAAACACATCGATTTTTAATAAGTTCTTTATGCCAAAATTTATTTTAATTACCTTATTCATGACGACTCAGCTGATGTTTTGTAGAGTACTATAAGGGATAATACTGAGTGGCGGAAACGATTTTTGTTGCGAGCAGAACGTTTTTTTTAGAAATTATCTCAAGGTAAAATTTGAAAAGTTAAGTGATGTGCTACATTTTTTGGTAAAATTTTAAAAGTGAAGTCATAAGCACACAACGATATTTTATTCAGTGATCGTTAAGTTAAATTTGTTCAACTATAACCATAGCCGGCCTCCGTGCGGCGAGTGGTAGCGTTTGGGCCTTTCATCCGGAGGTCCCGGGTTCGAATCCCGGTCAGGCAAGGCATTTTCACACACGCTAAAAATCATTGATCTCATCCTCTGAAGCAATACCTAACAGTGGTCCCGGATATTAAAAAAAAAACCTAAAGCGACCCATCGGGTTGGCCTAGTGGTGAACGCGTGCGTCTTCGCAAATCAGTTGATTTCGAAATCGAAAATTCCAACGTTCATATCCTGGTTGCTTTTATACGGATTTGAATACTATATTGTGGATACCGGTGTTTTTTGGTGGTTGGGTTTCAATTACCCACACATCTCAGAGATGGTCGACCTGAGACTGCTGTACAAGACTACACTTCATTTACACTCATACATATCTTAACTCATTCAACCTCTGAGTAAACAGGTTAACTCATTCAACCTGTTTAGGCTAAACAGGAAAAAACTATAACTATAGCACGATAAGAAACATACCGAATCCTATTTTTAGCATCCTACCGTTATATTCGATTAAGTATTATCGAGTTACCTAACTAGATCTCACACGTCACTGCTAAACGAAAACTATTACAACATTAAAATAAAAAAAATTAAAAAATATTACTTATTTAATTCTTTTGCATTTACTATTATTATTTATACCAGTTCGTAATGTCATTTACAACAGATTACGTTAAAAATAAAAGAAGAAATTTATATACAGAACCTAGAGATTGTATACTGTTTTTATTCAACAAGAGAACCGTTTAGTTTAGCCGGTTTGCAACACGGGGATATTTTTGTTGCATAATTAACATTTCTTATTTCTTAGTTTTTAAGTAATTAGAAGAAAGACCAATTATTCATAATAAATGTGAAATTCAATAGTTCTGTCGGACTTATGACCTTGCAAACTTAATGTAATTGTAAGCAACTGTATAATTTTCATCGTAATCAATATTATTAGCGATCAGCTTTAATAAGTGTTGCTGAATAAGAAAAAAATATTTGAGTAGCATTCATCAGCATATTCCCGACCAGTAATTCCTTACCTAAAAATAGATCCAAACAAAGCATAAATCATACAAACAGGTCGTAAATCGTTTTCAGTGATTTTTACCATACACTGAGCAAACAAATAAACAATTGAAGACCATTTTTATTTCTATACACTAGGAAAAACTTCTTCACCGTAATATCTAAATACTAATATTTAGAATTTCATTTAACTATCAAACATGTGCATGATAATGTTATTATTATTATTTTTTTAATAAGTAAATATAATTACGGAATTTAACTTTTCTCATAAATTATCCATCGGGAGATCAGACATCCAAAATAGCTATTTTACATTCATTAATATTTAATTAATGTAAACAATAAAATCCGGCACAATAAGTTATTATGATCATACTTTAAATTATTAACTGCTCGATCGCGTTCACAAGACTCATTTGATGCAGTTATTAAAGCAATTTCATCAGCAAACTAAAATCATCAACTGTACTTTGACAAAATTTCTATATTCATTAGAGAGTAGCTCACAGAACCGAACCGTTTTACCTTTTACTACGCACAAGGGAATTGACGGTCGGACAAACATCTTTTAAATATAGAAAATATCTGTCCTGCCACTCAGATATCTTTATGATTCCCTGGCAGTAATAAGTGAGAAAGAACTTTAAACGACTTTCAAAAAATCTAAATAAAATTAAGATTTGATTGTCTTTGTCAAAATGTACATTTATAATAATTTAAAAATAACAAAATAAATAGTAATTAGCGACTTAGTCGCTAATTACTATTTATTTTGTTATTTAATTAATTTTGTCACTAATAAATTTTTATTTTGATACCTTAAATTAATGCTAACGAATTTTATTTAAATATAACATAACTCCGTTAGTTTCCTTATCAAGCACAATTAACACGTAAAAATCCCACATTATTATTATCAGTAACTTTAATTAAAAGTTGTTCTTGACTGCAACGACTTCTTTAATAAAAATGATTTATTTATAATACTTCAACTGACCTCTACCACAGCAGTTTAGAGTAAATACTTGTTTACAGTTGAAGTAAATATTTGCTAAAGTAGGCTGTCTGTAAATTTATTTCATCTATTATTACTTTATTAAAGCATTAAACATTATTTTACTTAATTGATTGAGAAAGATGACGTATCCTTTATTAAATAATTATTTTTTTTTTTTAGTAAATAACTTTTATTTTGTAAATAGTTTATTTTTTCTTTATTAAAAAATCAACCTAACCTGATGTCATATATTCCTTTTTACATCGATGTTCATTATTAGTCATTAAAGCCAATAATTAAAAACAATAATAATAATAATAATAATAATACACAATAGATTTATAAGTTACACAATGAACTCTATTAATTAAATATTAATAATAATTTTTATGTGAAACATAATCAGTAGACACAAATATGAAGAATATACATAATCAATGAAATTGAATAATTACACTTGACTTACATTCTATTATTTCTTACTTGCTGAGAACATTATTTTCATTTACGTCGGGTTTAATCCTTATGAACATTCTCGTTGTAAACATTTATTCACACTATCACGCATAAACGGATTTATCGCTACACGTGTTAGATATTAAACAAAACTGATGACGTAACCACTGACGCGTTCCAGTGTGCGACAACATGGAATACTGAAAAGTCGTGAAAAGTATAGGAAAATCTCACAAACCTGCTTAATCTAAAAATTATGTAATTTAGTCTTTCAATTTCAAATTGTTTCGTTATGTCGACTTCATTTATACAAATTATTTAAATTTTATTCGAGATAAAATTTTTAATCGTTTCTAGAATCTTTCTTTTTTTGTTTAGCCTCCAGAACCACCGTAAGGTACTACTTCAGAGGATGGTATGTATGAATGTAAATGAAGTGTATTCTTGTACAGTCTCAGGTTGACCGTTCCTGAGATGTGTGGCTAATTAAAATCTAACCACCACAGAACACCGGTATCCTACGATCTAGTATTCAAATCCGTATAAAAGTAACTGCCTTTACTATGATTTGAACCTTAGAATTCTCGACTTCGAAATCAGCTTCTTTGCGATGACGAGTTCACCAGCATGCCAACCCGGTGGGTTCGTTTTTAGAACCAAACTGTAATAAACTAACTAGTTTTTAAAAATTCGATTACCGTATTAAGTAAAAGAGTGGACGATGTAAAGAATAGTAAAAAAATCGGAAGAGCACAAGAAAACAGAGCTTTCATGCGGAAAAAAATTTTAATATGGAACTTACATATATGAATTAGAAAACTTAAATTATTTTTGTAAGAGAAAATATGCCTTAGCATATTGTAAAAGGACTAGGTTGATGGACCATACCTACGTCATCTTTTGTGTTAGAAAGAAGTTTAGAGGAGAAAAATTTGTAGGAAAGGCAAATAGAATTCCTGAAGTAAATAACTGAGTATTTAATTTGTAATAAACACTGTAATTTTTAATAAAGATTAAAAATTAGCAGCTGAAGTAACAGAAATGGAAGTCAAACTGGTAAGATGAATCGTAACAAAAACTCTCCTAAGAATCAAACAAAATATAGTATCTGTTTCCAGAGTCCTTTGTTCAGATATATTTCATCCGATAGCTTTATAATCGCAGTCTCTGTTATTGTGAGATAGGTTTATTTTCGAATAAAAGAAAACACTCGTAATAAAGTCTAGATGACATATTATTTAAACCTAAAATATTAATTTCAGTCTCGCTGAGTGCATTATTTCTCATTTTATGAATGTATATAATTAAAAAGTGCAAGTTTAATCTTTTTTTCTTAAATCTCCGAATTTTGGCAATATTTTAGGGGAAAGTAATAAAAAGATTTCTTAGGTTGTAAAAGTTTACTAATTTAGATACTTCAAGAAAATTATTTAAATTTATACCGAATTCGTTATTTCCAAACGGTAGATTATTGTCTACTACATTTATGAACTCGGTTAGATGTATAAAAATTCCATGGAGGAGTCAATGGAAGCTTTTAATCAGCATTAGAGAAGCTTTTAATCAACCTTTCATTTTGCGTCTGCCTTTAATCCGGAAGCTTTAGGATTATAATTTTAAACAGGCTAACTTTATACAATACAACAATTACATATACCATTTTCATATACGTTCAGACTTGTGTGGTGGGTATATCATCTAACTTATCATTAACTAACTATATAAATTAACTATCAGTATCGAAAACTAGCGTCAACATGATAATAGGTTGAAATTTTATTATAATAGGTTTAAACAAGCTAAAAAAAAAAACCATCTGCTTAAAGTTTAACGCTTATTTATTCATCACTGTAGTTAATTACATGCAGCTAGTAGAGAAAAATGTTTTCACTATAATGCTAACAAATAAATTTTAATGATAAAAGTAAATAATAAATATTCAAGCAAAAAATCATATTTACCATTAAGTCTTCTCATGTAATATTACTAGCGTTCTGAAATCATATAATAATATGATTTCAGAACGCAACTAAACTAAACTAAACTAATTTCCGAAGTTAAACTAATAAGTTTAACAACAAAAATTATTTTAATTTCTTGAACGAACTCCTGATATTTAGTAGATATGGTGTTCACAAACATGTAAGAAAGCCAATGAAGTAGCGATTCACAATCGCGTCGATAATTTTTAAAAGTTATACTAAGATATCAGTTATTTGATACGAGTAGGAATTACGTTGAGAATACAGAAGTTGCTTAGTGACGAAGGCCACCGTAACGTTCATACTTAGTGCTTGTCGCTACTTAGAATTCACAAATAACTTCTCTTAATTCGCCTACTAAAAGATTTTAAATGTGAACTAAGCCTAACAGTAACAGTGAGAGCATTGCAAAATTCAGCTGCTAAGAACAGAAATGATTTAGTTGTTTGTAAGCTTAGAGAGTCTAACAGATTACCCACCTTTAGTCGGTAGTTTTTCGGTTAGATCAATTGTTATCCTCAAGTTGCCATCCATGACAAAAATGAAGAAAGAGCTTTAAATACGAACACATATTTAAAAAGTAATATAAAAATAGTGTGGTGCTAACTGTCGCACTTGTTACGCGAAAAAAATATTTTTGATCGATTACAATAATATGATTCCTTGAGTATTAAACCCGAATGAAAGACCGTAATTTAATTTAAATAATTACTCTGTAAATGTAATCACAACAATTTTTCATCACGTATCCCTAGATAATTAATTTGATCCCTTTTCAGCCACAGGAAACATTAGCGCAATTAACCTTCTGATATCTCAGAAGAAACTCGAATGTAAAATTTTGAAGAAAAAATGTTAACAGATTAAAAATATGGATAAAGTTTTTCATTAAAATTTAACGATAAATTTACTAGAAATGAAGAAATAAACAGCAAGTACAGTCAAGTCGCGATTACCCGCAAGCGATTTAACCGCGTTGCGGTTAAAAACGTATAAAGAAGATAAAAATTTGAAGATTTTTCATTGTTCCGTCTTAGGTTTTACTCCTTCATTCATTTGTTAGTTGAATGTGTGCTTATTTAGAATACAATAATGCTGTACTATTATTCATTGTGGATATGATAGGACGATAATTCATTTTGCGATATTATTACGCTACGCAATCTACGAAGTTCAAACAAACCTCAATCGCGTCTTAATTTTTTAAAAAATATATCTGAAAGAGTAAAACGCACAATTTATTATTATTTTTTTAAATTATGTATTTTGTTCTCATTAGCGACTGCAGTTTTAATAAGTGAACGTAGTACATACATTACTGTATGTGCAATCTATTTACTTACAGAATTAATGATAGTGAACATTTTTTATATCTTAATACGTATTTTGAATAAACTTCTGTGTATTACTTTTACCAGATACGTAATAATGTAGGCAGTGTACTGTATTTTATTTTATAATTTACCGTTATACCTTAATACAATAGTGCATGTAAATACTGAACTGCAGTACAGTTTTAGGACACTTTAACTCATATCAGTTTATCAGATATTATTTTTGGATCAATCATGATTTTGCTATGATTTTGAATTATCCGCAATCCTTTTCCCAGTTATTATTGCGGATAATCGGGAGGTGACTTTATTAATATTTGAAATATTAAAAAAATTCAAAAAGATTTTTTAATTAATAGTAATTAAAGATAAAAAAGTGTAATAATATTTATAAAGATTTACGTAATTTGATGCGATAGTAAACACGATTTAAATTTTCTTTTTTAATATAAGAAATCAAAAGTCCATTGTGTGAAAAATAAATAAAAAAGAATAAAGCTTAATTAATTTTTCTTACTATTAAGTAATTAAAAGTCAGATTCATTATTTCCATTTTCCAAGACACAGTGAGTTAATTAATCAAAAGTTAGCAGGTTATTGTTATCGGTAAATAAATGAAATAAATTTGGAACCGATGGAAACACTTTACTTTTAATCACCTGTTCGTTAAAAAGAATTTATTTATTCTCCCGTCAAATCTGTTTTTAGCTCCTGCCTTTCAAGGGAACTGTATAGGTGTTACAGATGATGACTTTTTAAATCGATTTTTCTCATTATTTATTCTATATACCACTACCGAAAAAAATGTGTTCTTCAAAGAAAGCTTAATACCATAAATAAAATATTTAAATTCTTCCTTAATGGGAACCGTACTTCCTTCTAAACGGTATGTTTAAAAAAAGTTTTAAACAACTTGTTCCTTATACTTAAAGAGTAAAATTAAATGCGGTTATTAATACACTTAAGCGATAAGATTTAATGATTTGTACATTTGTCAACATCTTTAAGAAATATCAGGTATATTTCAATATTTCAGAAAAGTAGTTAAGTCTGTGCTTTTGTCCACTCTATCACATTATCCACAGACACAAATCACATTCTCTAATCTCAGACAGATAAACTCCTGTCAGCGCGTGATATTTTTACATTTTGTCTTACGTAGATTAACAATGTCTAGATATACCTGTGTTTAGTTACACTTGTGCAGCTGAAACGCCCTGTGAGAAGTTCCACAAAGCTGGCTTGACCTCGTCCGATCTTCATTATTTTTCTATCTGTGTGTAAAGCGTCAAAGCGAGACCGGAGGAGAACTGCTTAACGATATAGATTTCTTATCTCTTAGCAGCGGGATCCGTTTGTTTAGTAAACAAATACGCTCTACGTTAGCGGGTTACTTTCCTTATTAAAGCCTTCTGTTTTTACCTCTAATTTAAAAAAAAAAATGATACCACAGAGTGACACAGCCGAGAAGCTGGTGACTTATCATTTGACCCAAATTAGCTGTTACCGCAAAGGCTTTTTTACCAAAATGGAGCAGCCAAGAGTCTATATGAAGACGCTGTGGAGGATGGTGGTATTACCGTCAGGTTTATTAATTCTACGGAGAAGAAAGAAGACGTAAAATTCTCAAAATTCCCTCTCAACGAAGGGCAGAAAAATCAATCCTTAACTAGATTCCCATCTCGGATTCTGAATCACTCAAAATCGCAAACTATATATAATTAAATTCTCTTCTACCGCTGCTAATTCAGTTCTAGGTGATTCTGTTTACTTAGGACATATAAAATATTCTCTTTATCGATTCTATGCGGTCAAAGTTAGAATCATAAAGAAACTGTTTTTGTAACTAAATAATAAATTCATATATTAAATTTATTATAATTAATAATACAGTAAAAAAACTAATTAAACAATCACGAGGTTGCGTCAGCAGGTAAAATCTAAAAACGAGGTTAAAAATGTGAATATTATTTACACGCATCTTCATGAAAAGACACATGAGTACTCTCAAACGCGTACACACATTTACGCTCACTAAAGTCTTGAATTTACAATAGGAATATAATAGAACACCACGTACGTGCTGCTGCAGTTACACGTGTATATATTCAAATGCAGACAGAGCAACTATAGCAGCAGCTTCATATGAAGGACAAAGGAATTGCATAATTTCCTCCCATCTATTTAAATGTACATCAATAAACAAACCGAGTAATTGTCCGCCCTATTAACTGTGCTATAAATGTAGAAGTAGTAATTTTTTTCTTTATTCAATCAGTTACTCACTTACTCGAGTTAATTATGTTAACTATTAACTGATCTATTTTAAAAAGATAATTAATTAACTTTTGTAGGAAGTAACGGTTACAAAAATTTGTTACTACAGTGTGGTGGTAACAGGAGGGGTGAATGAGGCCCCCACGGTAAGTCGTTGTTTGTTACAAGTCACTTTTAAAGATTTTTATTTTTAGTTTTGGTAACAGTGTAAATTACCAACCATAATAATTATCTGCCCACTTTAAAACTATTAATTTACAAAAAAAAAGAGTTTTAATTTATCTATCACGTAAACAGTTTTCTACGTTTTTGAGGTTACAACTTGTGTTTTAGGTAATAAAAATATTTCTTGCGTTGGAGAAATTATCGCGTATTTTTTGAGTATGTTATCTCATTATTAGCCTTTACCCAAAAGATACTTATTAATTTCAGCAGTTAGGAAAATTCTTTTCTTTCGTTACAAACAACATTAGTACAAACGCTCCCGCATGTTACAATGATTTCCCGCAGTCGTTGCAAAATACTTTAAAAGAAGATATAAAACACTGATTCACCAAATGAACTAAAACCTTATGTGTAGTAATAAGGAAGGGTTTTATTTTAAACTTTCGAAAAATATTAAATATGACCAGGGCTGGATTCCAAAACGATCCTGATGAATGGCAGGCAGAATTAGCTGGTACTCCTCCACAGAGAGGATTATCACTTATTAATTTTTAAGAGAGGATATACCAGAGCCTTTCAGTGGTCGAATGTGTAGCTCATATTATTACTACAGTTACTAAAAGTACCAAAAATACTTAAATTTATTTCTCTAATTCTTTCAAAAGATTCAAACAAATATCTGTTGTTTTAAATTTCATTCAGTAACTAATGGTTGACCTTCAACTGATATAATATTTATTACTTCAGTTGAAACAATCACTGTTTCAACTGAAAAAGGGTCGAAGGAAAGCTACATCAGAAAGACTGGCAACGATACAAGAAGTAAGAATTAAACTCAACCTCAAACAATAAATAAACAAAAAACTATTTAAGTAAAAAATTTATTATTCATCTCAGTAACTCCAATTTCCTGATTTTAGGAAACTGAAATTTTGTGATGAGTTAAACTTTTATCCTGGTATGAAAAAAATTACTCTTAATATAAACTACAGCCAAAAACAAAAAAAAAAAATGGACGATACAGTCTGTACGAAAGTTCTTAGGTTTTGGAAACGATGCTCCCTCAGATATTACTTTTATTTTTGTTTAAAATATTTTTTATTACATACTAAAAGCATTATTCTGAAACTCAGGCAATATGCGGGTTTATTTATATGTTGACATTACAGTTGTTTAAAATAAGTTGAATAGTGCGTAGATTTAAAAATAAAAGCGTTAGAAAAAATGAAGACATTAAAATTCGGTACTGGTAAACATTGTATAAAGCGATTGTTTGTGCCAACGTTTTATTCTAATAAGACATCGACAACTGTTTACATGTTAACTAGCACTAGATATTCATAATGTTTTTCCTTTTCTTGTTTTTAAATAATTAGAATTTTAACTACCTTATCCTCTACAACAAATATTGGACATGTAATCGGCGCGATTTAATCTTTACCTATGGAGTTGGATTTTAATACCTATAAATATCGAGGGGAATCACTGATAACCACCCAATTTCTTTCCATTAATCTTTTCTCGTTATCCTTTTAAAAGGACTAAGAGCGATTTCTGGCTGACCGTTTTCAGTTTCAGGCAATTTTCCAGGTATCTGCTAATTCAATCAATTATGATTATTTTTAAAATTTTAAATCAGTGTTCGTTCTTGAAAGCGAAATAAGAAAAAGGGTGTAGCGAGTAAAAATAAATAAATATTATCACTGGGATGAACCGGTATTTGAAAAAGAAGTCTTTTAAAATAACTGCTACGCAGTTGAAGAACTGATGCGAAGAGACATTAGCTGTAAATATCACATATCATAAACATTGTGGATCTCGGCCGGCAAATCATTTTCTTCCAAGTTACATGACTCGCCCTGGCAAATACTTTACCCTCGAATGCACACACAAAACTATAGTCTATTAAAGCACACGTGAGATACTACAGCACCAGAATAAATAATTGAAAATATCTTTAATTAAAAAAATATTTTATTATTATATATCATTAAAAAAAAGTCAGACACGTCTCCGAATGTAGCAAAAGGTATATGATTTCAAACTGTTGATGTTTTAATCAACACAAGAATCGCAAATCTTCTTCTTGTGTTCTGAGCATATTGGTTTTTTACACTTGGTGCGGAAGGTCTCTGTTTGTTGGGCATTCAGCACATCTTGCTTGTTTAGGAAGTCCCTCATTTGGATCACGCTGAGATTGTGGTCGAACACCAAGAACTTTTCTTATGCCTTCAGAGAGTTCTTTTGAAGTTCTTGACCCTGTACAACATGTAAGGTTTAGCAAATTATAAGCCAAGAATTTTGAGAATGTTCTTTCGTTTTACAAGTTCACTGTTCTGTTTATTCCTCAACAACGCAATTGCATTAGCATCTTTCCGGTCCAACGTACCATATAAATAACGAAGACGACATCTTCGAGTTATTCATGAAACGCTGAATGAATGGGTCAGCTGGTCGAATGTGTTGACCCCTCTTTTTTTGTTTCATTATAAAAAATGAATCATCTCTGACTTTTCTGTTGTCTGATTTATATGCTCACTTTAAATCACATGGTGATGGACGACGGCTTTAGACCCGGTAAGAGCACAGAGGATGCGATTATTAGGGTCCTGAATCTGGCTTCGGGCAGCTAGTGCAAGTATGTACTCGGTGTCTTTTTGGACATATCCGGGGCATTTAATAACTTGTGGTGGCCCTCTGCCTTGTTCCAATTGCAGAAGCGTGGTTGCACGCAGGAAGAAATTAGAACACTCTCGAGTTATTTCAGCGACAGAACTGTCGTCCTTCGTGACGGCAGTTCGGAAGTAGGAAAGGCCCTGTCTAAAGGATGTCCGCAGGGCAGTGTATTAGGTCCACTCGTCTGGACCATCGAGTTTGACTCTCTCATGCGGTTGCGCTTGCCTGGTAGCTGTCGCGTCGTGGCTTATGCCGACGATGGGCTGCTGCTGGTTCAGGGTAATTCGCGTGCTGCGATCAAGCTTAGAGCAGCACAGGCATGTAGGGTTTTGCGGTTGTGGAGTCTTCAGCATAAGATGGTTTTCAGTTCGGAGAAAACCACTATGATGTTTTTGAAGGGCCGTTTAGCTGTAACTCGCCATCCGCGGGTTGTGATGGACGGTCGGTCTATTAGGTATGTCACTTTTCAGAAATATCTGGGTGTTATCCTTGACGAGAGGCTTCTCTTCAAGGAGCACCTTCAGTATGTGGCGAAGAAGGCAATTGATGCTTTCTTCGGCGTCCGTAGAGTGGCCCATCCCGATTGGGGGTTGAATTTCCGTACCATGCGGATTCTTTATAAAGGCGTCTGTGAGGCCATTATGTTGTACGCTGCGCCCGTCTGAGCTCATCGTTTACAACACCAAAGTTATAGGGACATTATTTTACGAGCCCAGCGTCTTCTTCTGTTAGCGGTTGTCGGTGGTTACAGGACTGTCTCGCGAGAGGCAGTAACTGTGATTGCAGGCATCAAACCTGCGGATATTTCGGCTACGGAACGTAGCCAGCGGTATGTTGCTAGGAAGGCTGGCCTTCTTACTACTGGGCGTATGCGTGAGATCGAAGACCAAGGTTTTGACTCTTGGCAAGATAGGTGGAACACTTCTTTGACAGGTCGTTATACGCATGGTATATTCCCCGATGTTAGAGAGTTGCGAGCGATTAGCTGGGTATCCTCCAATCGGCATACCACTCAGTTCCTTTCAGGACATGGTGCATTTAGGGAAAAATTGGCTAAGTTTAGGTTGGTTGATTCCGGCTTCTGTCCGGACTGTAGGGTCGATGAAACTGTGGACCATGTCCTCTACATATGTCCCCGGTACGAAGCTGAACGTACCAGAGTTATTAGGGAGCTCGAGAGAGTAAACTCTGTTTTGGATCTACGAGTCAACTGGAGGACTCGTAGTGAGTGGAAAATAGTTGCTGGCTTCCTTCGCTTCCTCGCCCTGAGCAGGACCGCCGAAGGAATTTAGTAGGTGTTAGGAACCTGGGTGGCTAGGGACCGCCTGGGCAGTTGACTGGCCGAAGGTAGGCGCTTAGGCAGCGTGCCTCGGTTAGATGTATTGGTGGTATGCATTGAATCAGGCTGTCGGCGAAGTTGCGGCCGTTGTCGGTGGGCGGGATTATTCTTGCCCGGCGGGTGCGGTCGCGCTCCGACGAGGGCATTTTGAGCTAAAGTCACTGTCGGCGGGGCTTCTCTGGGTACTGCTCAGGTAGTACGTAGGGGAGTCTCGGCGGCAATTGCGAAAGATGGTGAATGTCACGCGGGACTCCGCGATGGCGCTGTACGGGAGTAGGCGTTTATTCTCCTCTCCCGGGCGGACCGGAACGGAGTCAGATAGAATCTCATTAGAGTATTAAGCGGGGTTCTTAAGGGAACTAGGTCTAAATTTCGATGTTAAACTTTAGTGGGAAGTTTATTGTTGAGGTTGTTAGTGCGGATCTGAGACATTCAGAAAGTGGCTTATAGTAGGATCTATTATAGTATATTATAGTAGGATCTAGGCGCGGGGTCTTCTTTCCGCGATTAGGTTTCTAGCTTAGTTCTTGAGGGCGACGTGGTAGCTGCAGGTGTCGGTTGTCTTCATTCTGAAGGCATAAACTTGTAAATCTATCTCGGGGTGAACTTTTACCGATGTAGATGTCCCTTGGGGCATCTGCATCGGTGGCATCTCTGCGGGGCCTAAACTGTAAGCTGTGGTGTGCATCAGTTTGAGGGCGAGAAGAAGTCCTCCGTTAAAGCCACTGCTGGCTAGGAAAGGAGGGGGTGGTGTAGCGACTGGACACGTTACGAGGTGGGTTCTTCTCCCCTCGGGGGGGGGGGGAATCGTGATGTCTGATTTATATCCCTGTCATTATGCATAGTTGATACGAGTATAACAGTTTTTTTTCTTCGGACAGAAAGTTACAAGTGTTTTTTCACGATCAAAGCGAAAAATTAGAGTATCTCACGGCTTTTTGAAGGAAGACATGAAGGGGGAATTTCTTTCTTATTTTTTCGTAAAGTGCCAACATGTGTCAGCCTATATTTTAGCATTGTATCAGCAAGAGGAATAAAGGATAAACCAATTATCTACCGTAATAATACGTCCAGTATTATGCATCGATTCTGTTATATTTGCCACAAGATTCAGTGCATGAGGCTGTCGGTGGCGATTCTTTTTACAATGTAGGACGTTGTATTTACCATGTAGTACGTTCTGATATCACAAAGACAAACTATATATGTGCCATATTTATTTGGCTTTGAAGGTATATATACTCTAAAGAGACATCTACTCCGGAACCCAAGCAGTTGTTCATTTGCAGTGCAATATGAATGAGGAGTGTAGCTTTCTTTACAGTTTACAATAAAAATATTCCAAAGAGCTCGAATTAGTGCAAACTTATCATTGTTATCTCGTGTCAATCCATCATCAAATCGTAAACGATTAAGTAGTAATTTAATTCTATTTTATGACATGATAAACTTATGAAGGGGAACGCCGTATACAGAACTCCACATTTTTTCTGTGCTCAAATGTCCTGCTTTCAACACGCCTGCAGTAACAATAAACCGAAAAAGACATGATTTCATCACTGTTGGTGTTATCTAAATAGCGTGAATCAGATGTATAACTTATTTTCTGAATATTTATTTCAATATTTGTAAAATTTACAATTATTTATCAATAATTTCTTTTTAAAATAAAATCTCCCAAGCATCAAGTTCAGAGGCAATATTTCTAGCCCTGATTTTATTTCCTGGTATTCGCACCACAATATTTCTACTTGAAGTGCAACCCCGAGTTGGTGGATTATTGCTCCATCTATAACCGTTTCTTCCCTGAACATCCTCTTCTCTGCCAATTCATCTTCACTTAAATATGAATTAAGAAATTTCATCACTAACCTCGTCTTGTTCTTCAGTGGCGTTTTCACATTCACTAATATTTTCTTCGCTACTTCAATTTTCTTCGCCCCCTGGCGGGTGGCGTCTCTAAATGCTATTATTAGGTGTCCAAATTACCTCTTGTGTAAAAATGCTTTTTTTTTTAATGATGTAAACTGATCAAGGAAAACCGAAAAAAGAGTTCGTCATCGTTCAGTTAAGCACCCTTCCTCATTAGGAAATAAGTTAATCTAAATGGATAATCGATAGTATTTTCAGTGTCGATTTATTTGTATCGAAAATAGTTGTGTTTTAAGATCTGGTACGATATTGAATGAATGGATGATTTACGGCAGTAAAATTTATTCATTTATTTTATAATTATTATTACTGTTTATAAACATTTAAGAAAAAGTGTTATGATTTTTTGACGGGCAGTATATTCAATCATGTAAGCATGTTCTTTCTTTTTGCTCTTATTTGTTGGTTTTGCTTCTTCTTACGTATTTTTTATAAAAATTAAAAAAAAATCATGTGATTTTTTGATGGGAAGTATTTTCGATCATGTAAGCATGTTCTCAGCTAAGGGGGACGCACACACAGACAGACACACATATAAATGCCATTTAGTAGGGTAGGATAATTAATTTAAGTTACCATTTTAAGTAAGACAGTTCTATTAATGTAAAGTTATGCCGGCCTCCGTGACGCCAGGGGCAGTCTCGGTCTTTCATCTAGAGGTCCCCCGGGTTCGAATCCCAATCAGGCATGGCATTTTCACACGCTACAAAATTGCCATTACATCTCATCATCTGAAGCAGTAACTAACGGTGGTCCCGGAGGCTAAAAAAAATTACAATATAACAGCCTTATTGTGATATACAGAAGCCGCTACAGTAAATGCAACTTTTTAAAATTAAAGCAGATGTTTAAGTGTAATATTTCAGTTAAAGCCTGTTTTAATTCTCAAAAAAAAAAAGGTTTTAAACTAAAAAATATATAACCCCGCTTGTTACATTAAAATGGTTGTCTCAACATCAAAAACTGACAAATGCCCTATCACGCTTTATTTTTGCTTTCCTGGTATCATAGCTGTAGAACTATGCTGAAAGAAGGAAATAGTCAAAAAATGCGGTATGGGTTTTTTTTTGCATTTCTCGACGTTTCATGACCCAAGAACTCCAAAAAACAAAAAAAGGGGATAATGTTCGTAGGTACGTGTGTTCGGGCGTGTTTGAAGCTTAATAACTTTTAACTGGAAAACCCGAATTTTATCAAATTTTGTACAAATACTAGTGTATATGGGGAAAGGTGTTTGGTAAAATGATGGACCAATATCTTCAGGAGTGGAGGGGGTTTTGGGGGTTAATTTTCCCAAACTTTTGCAAACATAATCCCACTTCACATTAAATACATGCGTGCATGCTTATCTTATAATTGTTTTTATTTTTAACTAGCTCTACCCGCCACGCTTCGCTGTGGCACATTGTGGTTGCATGGGTGAGAAATGAGAAACAAAACAAAGCATACGTTTCATAGAAGTTTAATTTTGCAATATTTGTGGCTATACAATATTTTTTGTTTTTCCACTGTCTGCGTAGATATAAAGGCTATCTGGTTTGCCGACTCGGGAACACGCATTGCCCATGTGAGAAGCAATCCGCAACTAAATCTAAACCACACAATTCTAAAGATTGACCTTGAGCTTTATTGATTGTGATTGCAAATGCCAATCGAATTGGGAATTACAATCTTTTAAATTAAAATGGTGTATCGGTCGGGATTATGGGTATTCGAGGAATGAGGACATCTTCACCTTTGAAAGGCCCCGTTAAATTCGTTGCTTCCACTACGTTATTCATCAATTTCTTAACTGCAAGTCGCGTGCCGTTGCAGAGTTTTGGCTGATTAATATTCCGAAACAGGATAATTTTCATTTTTTGATCGAACCGTTGCTAGAATCAATCTAATGAGGAATGTTTTCCCAGTTCCTCCTGGCGCATCCAAGAAGAAGGTCCCCCCAACTCCGTCATTTATCATTTGCATTATGCGATCATAAATGCCTTTCTGTTCAGGCGTTAATTTGGGAATGTTTGATTGGACATATGACTGAAGATCACCAATGTTGTAACTCTATTCACGGCGTAAATCCACAACAAATGAAGCAATCGCAGCTCGGGTGGGTGCTGGCATTCCCAATTGACTAAGAACTTTATTTGCAATAGCTAAGCACTTGACAAATATCTTCAATATTTATCAATGCTTCGTTGTAAATGCCTTCTGTTAAATTCCATGGTCATATTGGTATTTTCTAGGCGTACTCTATGCAAAATATCCTCAGTCATGCGATCGATATCTTTCCTATAACTCTGTGGGAAATGAAGGGAAGCAAGCGGTCAATATAATTGCGAATAATGCGCAAATTTGGTTTGGATGTGCAGTGTTGCACGGGTCATTAATACATATATCCCACTGTTGGTCGTTTTCTAATAAATTCAGAGCTAGCTGAAAGGCGCAGCTCAATCACGACACGATCACACAAAAGTACCTCGATTAAAGTGAATATTTCATTCAGATTGTATAATAATTTGAATCAGATGCAAGTGGATACGTTTTTTTTTTTGTTAATAAACAATGTAATTGGGAACAGGTATTGTTTCACATGTGACTGCGGTTGTCGTTAGCTAGTATGGCGAGTGTTCCCCTCGCTTCCGGCAGATGGCGTGGTCACTGGTACACAGCTGACCGTTAAAAAAACTGTTTTCTCGCGGTCGCCGGTATGTGACTGATGCGAAAAATAGATAAAAACAATCTTTGATGCGGGTTATATATCGTGCTAAAATTTGAGCTCAATCGGTGCAGAACATTTTGAGTTTTTGAAGCGTATACAAACGAACTTAACATTTTTATATATATAGATTTTGCTTCAAAATTTCCCATTCCCTAAAAATCGTAAAAACTATATTTTTATTTAAAGCATATTTTGTAACCGATTTTTTAAAATGTCTTACTAGGCGTAGTAGTAGTGCAAGCGATTCAAAAAAAAAATATTTTGGGCGCAATATTGTAGGGTGAGTGAGCCGTCAAAGTTTACAAATATAGATTTTTGAATTTTTCAGAACTATTTTAAACTAAATAAAAACTTTTAATATTAAAAGTTTAAATAATAAACTTTTACGAATAATATTACAATAAAATTTCATCATATATCACTCCCACCCCCGAGAAAAAAATCTTAGGTAACTTTATATTGGTTCTATATCTTTTAACTGATTTTTTTTTTTAGATTCCTCCATTTAACGTAGTAAACGTACAAAAATCAAAAACTTTTCTTGGAAGGTGATTTTGAAGGTGGTGGAGCAGAAAAAATAAAAAAATTCCGATTTTTTTTTTAAATTTAATTTTCTGGTTTATTTAAACATATTATCACAGTTTTACAATAAAAATTCATCATACATAATCCCCACCCTAATAAAGAAAACTTAGGTAACCTTTTTCTGACGTAATTATTTTTCCACTTTATAAGAATAAATAACCAGGGCCAGAAAAGTATTAGAACTTTGTTGCTGGCTTTTCTCCCATGCCCACTACTTTGTGTTTTTTCAATAAAAATTTCTATCTAAGAACGGATTGTGTTATATTAATGAAATTCGGTTTATATGTTTAATCTATTCAAAATAAATAAGTTTGAAAATTCCAAACACTGATCCTGTTAGGCCGCGTTCTCCATTCGGAAACCGAGCAGCGCATGTTAATGTATAATACGGAACAAGAAATTACAATTACAGTGCGTACAATGAAAATAAAAGCTTGTGTTGGAGAAGGTTGAGATTGCATTACTACTGAACCTGAAAACATTTTTACCCATCTAATAGAACAACAATAATAATCATTATACTTTTAATTATGCGCGTTTAATTTATTACCGTTTTCATGTTTTATTATTTATAATTCATTATTACGTAATTAAGATTAATAATTAAATAAACAAAGATTGAAAAAACAAGAATTTTAATTTAGGTATATTTTTAAACTAAAGAATCTTAACTACTGCTTGAGTGTATATTGTATCCGTGATTACACTAAATTAGATGAACAATTATTTTTTGTACAATATTCAGAATTTTTTATTATTTAAAATTTTAAAATTATTTTTTTTGTACGATTGTTTTCATTGTTGATTGTACTATTATTATTTATCAACACTTACTTGAAATTTGCATTATATGTCCAGTTCCTGTGAAAGTTCACAATCTTCAATGTCTTCCTCGGAATAGTTACTTTTACTACCACTGTCCAGATGTATGATAAATTTATCAGTCATTTCTTCGACTAGCGGTTTCATCTTAAACTCGGTTTCAGCTTTTTTTTTAAATATTCTCAGTATGGTTTCCAATCATATTCACTTCATTCATTTTTTCTCAGATAGTTTTTTAATGTCTGACATTAAAAATGTTCTGTTATTATTACCAATACATATTTTCATAGCTGACCATACCATCTCGATCGGACTTAAATTGGAATGGTTAGATGGAAGTCACAGAACCTGATGCCTGTGTTTTTTTAATAGTTCATCAAAATGGTACATTATTTTTTAATTTTTACGTGATTTAATTATATCATACAATCGTGGTTTTAACATTTTTTTATTAAATGGAATTTTGTTATTTTCTAACCAATTAATAAGCCACTTATCCTATTTTTTGAATTTGGAGGCTTCTGTAGAAGTGAGCTGTGGTATGGCAAATTATCGATAACCACCAGTAACTGGAGGAAAAGACCAGGATTATTTTTTCAGATGCCACTTCATGAAATTGTTATTGTTGACGTCTTGAGAGCCACCATTTTCTGAACTCGTTTTCCAAGTTAATATCGTGTTCGGAATGAACCTCATTTCTCCTCCAACCTGAATTATGATTAACCGATCACCTTTATTAATCGGCAGTTTTACTCCTGCACCACTGTCATCCGCCCACGATTTTGTCGTCGAATGATACATTAAAATATACGATTCGCCCAAATAAACAATCGAAGAATTTTCTTTTCTGCAATCGATCATTTTTCTTAAATATTATATTCTCTTCCAACGGATGTCTTCTTTCTCAGTCAAAGGGTTCCTATTATTATCAGTTTTACAACACTTAAACCCTAACTCTTTTAGGGTAGCTGCTAGTGTAGTTCTAGAGCCTTTAATTGAATACTATTTTGAACTACTCTTTTATTTAAACTAGGCCGTTTCTTCATGTTTTGCGTGAAACTCGTTAAAAGTTTTTCTTATAATGAATGCCTTGATCAAAACTCTCAGCCGATTCAGTCTCATTAAAATTGTCACTCCTAAGTTAGAGATTGTAAAATTTCTGTCACCTGAATTTAAATATTATTTTTAAACAATGATTCTGTTATTATTATCACAAATAAGATAACTTTCTTTATTATGTAAATTAATCTTAAAAAAAAAATCATTCAGATCATCTTGTAGAGAAATATTTGTTAGAAATTTTTTTTTTTAATTTCAATTTAAAATTTTAGACTACATTAAGCTGTGGATGCATGTAATAATTATACTGGTAAACTCCATCTTTGATTTATGAGATGTTCATAATGTTTTTATATAACTTAATCTGAGTTCAAAAATGCCATGTGAAACTTTCTATCAGCCATAACTTGTACAATTCTTCAAATTGTAAGTTATTTCAACTTTTATACTGTACACAAAATAATGTTCTTTATTTTGTCTAGGTCGTTTTTTTAAGGTTCTGTTGAAAATTATTGCATTCTGTTGTAAAGTAAAGGCTACACAAAAGCAGTCAAATGGTAGTGTGACTCATCATGACATGACATGATGCAATGGTTTATAGAGCATCACTGTTTTTATCAGTACTGACCTAAATATTCTTCATTAATCATTTATTATAAACAGTCGCTTTTATTCTTAACCTTTGCAGTACAATACAATTGTGGTTCTTCCCTATAGCTTCTGGTGCATGTGTGTTGAGCTAATCTTCAGATTTCAGAGGAAACTCATATATTCATAATAAAGCCTAACAAACTTTATTCTGATTTTAAGCGGAGACCCCCCATATATTTGTAATGTAACATTTTTTATGATTTTTTTTTTCAAAGAAGTTCAGAAAATATTTTTAGTATGCTTTATATGCTTAGAACATCTTTGATGATTTGAAAGTCATTGTTTTTTCCAAATCAAGTAAATAAAAACTTTCCTTGATATCAACTTGGTTACGTTAAATTTGTTGCTTACGTCTGACTAATGTAGCAGGAACTGAAATGGCATTTATGAAAAAAATCTTGCCAGAATGTCAGATACATATTTCATTATAGGTGGTCAACCCTAAAACTGTGGTTATATATTTGAATATCACTGGGGATATAGCGATTCTGTGCTGGGAAAAAATTCTAAGTGATACATCAGTTTTCAATCATGTTGTACTCAAAAACACTGTTCTTGAATCAACAAAACAATCATTAGTTTCCTTTTGTTTTTCTCTCAGACTTTATTTTACCTATTTTAATGCATTGTTTCAAGAGACTTTTCCATGTTGTCCTGTAAGTTATTTTTAACATCTCTGCTTTTTACCAGATCTTCTGACAGGTTGATAAAGGTCTTCCACAGGTCCATTTTTAGGCTTATCTAGTATATTTTTTTAATTTTCAAAGATTTTTAAAGAAAAGTAGAAACTAAATTTTCCACATAATTAATGTTAAAGTACAGAAATTTATATAAAATTAAAAAAATAATAAAATTTTAATTTAATTTTCTCACCCAGTATTCCAGTTATTTTAAAATTTTGGCTCTGAATTCACCTACAGCTGCTCGACTTAAAATATACTGTAAGTCTGATTATTAGTGTTAATCAATAAAAAAGGACTAACAGTAAAAGCGTTAACATTTTCATTTTTCTATGCTTGAACAAATGTATTGTTTTGTAAAGAATAAATTAGGTCATATATTTTAATGAAACTGGCACTAATTGTGAAAAACTGTTTCATAAGTGCTATAAATCTGAGCAGAAAAGCAGTAGATATTTTTAAATATGTTTGACAAAATGGACCTTTTTGACAAAATAGGATTTTTTTTAGAAAACTTTTTCTTAAAAAAATAAAATTGAGAAACTATTTACTTAAACTATTAAATATTTTAATAGGCCTGAGCTGCATTCTCAGGATCATTACAAGCTTAGACCTTTTTCTTCTTCTATCTGACTTTTAAATACAAGTTTGAGAGCTCTTCCAGTTTCCTTACCTTTTCTTAATTCTTAAAATTCAGATCATACAGTATGCGGTAAGCTAACTAGTTTACACTAACATTATATAAAAACTTAAGTCTTTGATCTGTCGGGGTGTACATTGTTAAAATCAATTATTGAAAAACCTTTTTCCCTGCTATTATATTTTTGAAAATCCCTACTGTACTGTAAAAATGCTACTACATTTAGAAATATTAATATAATATTTTATATTTATTGATTAACACCGGTATAAGATCCATTTGTCAAAGTTGAATCTTAGCATGTGAACATTTTTCAGTAAACTTGATCAAGATAAATCATTAAAACCAGCAATTTTTTCCATAATAGGAGTTATGAGATTTTTCTGACTGAATTCTGTGCCTGAGGCATGGTTCTTCTCTATGTATGGTTTGCTGTTAGATAGGGTAAAATTATTAAGTCTCTTTGCTAGTTGGAATCTATATACATAGCTCAAATAGATTTCCTCATTCTCGAAAACTCAATTCAGTTATTCTCAAAACTCAATCAATTTAACTCATTCTCAGCTCAAAAACTTCCATATATCAGTTATTGCATTACATACTTAAAAAAATATCGTTTTAAACATTAACGTCTTAAACGTGAACAAATTTATAATCTTTATCTTCTCAAATTAACAACACATTTTTTTATATGCATTGCTGATTTTATAATAAGTAGCTATTGAAGTGTGTAATTGTATTAATATTATTTTTGAGTGAATTTTTCTGTTACTTTATTAGTAAGCTTAAAAATGTTTAAATTACAGAGGTCAAAAAATATAAAAGGTAGAAAAGATTAAAGAAATCAAAAATTTAAAAAAACTTAATTTAGCTTAAAAAAGTTTAACCTGACTTAGAAACCTGGTTTTGTTTTTTAACTTTGTTAAAAAACCATAATCTGTGGAAAACCCCCCAAAACATTGGTAATAATGAAAAAAAAACAATGTTTTTTCAATTCATGAAAGAGTAGAAATAGTAATTTTATTTGGAAAAAAATGAATTTATTGCGCGGCATCCTAATCATATAATTTCCAACATCGCAGTCATAAATTAATTAGAAAAATGTTTAATTACTGGTAATTTCTGGTAATAATAATACTTTTAATAAACTGTAGCGTTTTAGATGATAAAAGGCTTGGCCAATTCAATACAGATGAAGTTACTGTAGAACAAATATTAGTAGATATTTCTGTTAATAATCAAAAATTGAGAAGAGCGATTGCCCAGAATAATAATTATCAAGGTGGTCAGTGTAAAAAGTATTAAAAAAACATAAATACCATCCATACAAGATTTAATTAGTACAAGAACTTATTGAAGATGATTTGGCAGGAAGGTTGAATTCGGTGAAATTTTTACAGAGATTAAAAGAAAGAAATAACAATTATTTCTTTCTTCAACATATTGTTCACTGACTAAGCCTCATGTACTTTATATGGGGCTAATAGACATAATAGTAGGTACTGGTCCTAAGAAAACCCTCACTGGCATCGTGAAAGTCATACCCATCATCCAGAGTGGTTAAATGTATGGGCTGGAATGATAGGTGACACAATTCTTGGACCATTTGTCATTAATCATAAACTTAAATGGTGATATGTACTATGCTTTGCTGAACAAGCATATAATTCAAGTTCTCAACAATTTGATTGAGATAGCTTGTAGACCAAACGGACAACCTTTATGCATGAGAGATATATATTTCCAGTCAGATGATGCTCCATCGCACTATGGTCGCAATGTGAGAAATGTGTTGAACCAGCACCATCCAAATCATTTGGTAGGTCAACACGATAACAAGGTAGTATTGAATGGTCAGCCAGGTCACCTGACCAAAAGCCTCCTGATTTCTTCCTGTGTGTGGGCATTTAAAATCTACTATTATATTTCACAACCAATTTCTCTCGAAGGATTAAAGGAACACACTGAGATTGCGTGTAGAAAGATTTCACCAGAAACTTTTCACAATGTGAGAAACGTTTATGAGCAGTGTCTATATTTCTGCTTTGAGGATCAGGGAGGATAGTTTGAATGTTTAATAAGCGGTAAGAAGAAACAACATTTTTTAACTCATGTTATTTAATTCATATTAAATCATTTGATTTAATTACTTCATTTTATTTAATTCATGCTTAATTTGTATTTTTAATTTATGAAATTATAGGAATTTTTAAATAAAAGAATTAATTACACACGAAAAATTAATTAAATTACAAACTGTTATTTATTTGAATTAAATAAAATTATTCAAAACTGTATTTAAAAGAAGTAGTTGATGTTTAATTAAAGGAAGAAAAGAAAGTTTAATCAAAAGAAGTTTTTGAAAAATTTTAATAATTAATTTTTTCAATTTTTAATTTACATAACATTTGTGATAGACACTTCGATTTAAATAGGCAGAATTTAATGTTTTTGATACCGTTTTGCTTGTATTGCAAAGAACTTTAAAACATTATTTATATATATATATATATATATATATATATATATATATATATATATTCTTATTTAGGAGTAATACAACAGATCGATAACATGATATGACTGGTCAATTTAATAAATGTATAGAAGAAATGGAATCAGAATAATAAAAAATCAAAGAGTGTTATGAATGCTCTTAGAAGCTCAACAGTTTTTTTTCTATGAATTTCCTTTGCTTACGATTTCTTTAATTCTTTTTTTATTTTTTTTTTATTTCTTTGAAGGGACTTTTCAACTGACACCGATTGTCTCCAACGACTTTTAAATTTAAAGAAAATCCTGGAATGAAATTACAATTTTCTTCAAAGAGGATAAGGTCAAGACTTGATGTGGAAATATTCGAGGAAAGAAAAAGAAATGAAATCTTAATTATTCGATTACAATGGGCAGTTGTTGTTGCTGTAATAAATACAGTATTGTAGAGGGTAGCTTATTTGACGTTTATGAACGCGATCTGATTGAAAGTAGCAAACGAGCAAAGAAATAAAATTTTCAAGACCGTTATGAAAACAAGTTCTAAACAAATTAAGATTATGAGGAGTAAATAAATGAAATAAGAATGGTGAAAGTAAGCTTAGATTTTCCTCATGGTTCTAGCCTTCTTGCCTATTTGACTTTCATCACGCCATAAAGAGTACAATGAATTATCGTTCCAGTTGTTGCAGATAAAGTATAAATTTATACTTCAGTCAGCGACCGGAAGGAAGATCACTAAAAACTTCAAAACCTTGACAACAGTACTAGCCATCAGATTGAGATTTCGTTGAATTTACTAGCAATAAACGACAAGCATTTCGTTTTTAATAAATTTTAAGTTTCAAAGAATGGAGAGGATTTAGATAGTATAATTGTATTTTATTTTGTAGAGAAAGTTCCTTTGGTATTTCTATGTAGACTTTTCCTGATAACTTAACTGGAAACATTTTAGAAAACCGTTCGTTTTCTAAACTATTTGACTATTTTCCCATCATAACTGCTTATCTTAACATCAGATTGATGTAGCGTTATAATATGCAATCTGATATCATTTTGATATTAGAAATTACTTTGAGGGGAAAATTCAAGAAAACTAATCAAACATCTTGGAGTGAATTCCAAACCATATCCGCGCATTTCAGAAAATTTCAGCTCATATTCGGTAGCAGTCTCTACCTCTTTACATAGTTTCTCTGTATTTCTTTTCTAATTTTTATCGGCAGAGATTTCTCACTTTTATGTTTCGTATAAACTCTTCCTTCACATGAACAGTTTTTTGTAGGTCAATCCGTATCTCAAATAAAATTAAAACAGAAAAATAATTAATATAGAAAAAAGTCTTTCAAAACAAAGAAAATGTAACCGTATTAAAAATTAGGAAGTTTAGTTCATTAATTACTTTATGAGAGGGGTAACAAAAGAATTTGAGGAAAATTTTGAGAATCAATAAAATCTAAGGATGATTTTAAAGAAATAATAACTACCTCAATATAAAATGAGAATGAAGTAAACTTAAAATAACATGTAATATTTAATAAACGATCAAACGATCTTTTTTTTTTTTGTTTTCTTCAGGAAATGGGAAAATTTGCCAGAACTGGGTGTGTGAGGTTCACCGCCTACGCGGTGGGACGCGCTAAAAACCCACTCCCTCACGCAGGTTGGTGCAGGAATTGACATAAAGGCATAACATCAGCACCACCCGCATCACAGGCACACTTCTCATTCACACCAATATTTACATAACATATTCAAACACTATTTACACTCAATATTTACAATTAATATATATATATATATATATATATATATATATATACAGCCCAGAATTTACACTGTAGCGATGCCGGCCTCAGACAACAGGAATGCGTCCCGCGGTAGCCATTGGTGACGACAATGCCGAGGCACCCCGCCACCCATCCAAAAGACTTTCTTTTTCCTGTTTAGCCTCCAGTAACTACCGTTTAGATAATTCTTCAGAGGATAAATGAAGATGATATGTATTAGTGTAAATGAAGTGTAGTCTTGTACATTCTCAGTTCGACCATTCCTGAGATGTGTGGTTAATTGAAACCCAACCACCAAAGAACACCGGTATCTACGATCTAGTATTCAATTCCGTGTAAAAATAACTGGCTTTACTAGGACTAGAACGCGGTAACTCTCGACTTCCAAATCACCTGATTTGGGAAGACGCGTTAACCACTAGACCAACCCCGTGGGCCATCCCAAAGACTGGCGCGACCTCAACCGAGACTTATCCTCCTCACGATTCTCCTCTATTAGTTTATGCTGTAACATCCTTATAAAATGCCAGGCACACGCAGTCCATCCCTCACCGGAAGAGAGCATCAACCGCATGACTCCCCCCCCGGCGAGTTCAATCGCCACGCGGTATCTCCTGCCTCCCTCTGGGGCACACAAAGAAGGCGGACTTCACCATATCCACTTCATCGGAGTACTGGCAAGCTCTATGCTCCTGTTTCCAATCCTATAGAGGATTTACATAACACATTCAATCGATATTTACAATTAATAATATTTACGATATTTATAGCTCCGAATTTACATTATAGGTATGCCGGTCTCAGACAGCAGGAATGCGTCCCGCGGGAGCCACCGGCGAGGTCAATGCATAGGCACTCCCGCCACCCGACTCCGAAGGCTGGCGCCCATTGCTGCTCTCAACCGACATCTCCGTTGTTCGCCTCGCGGTCCTTCTCCATTAGTTTCTGCTGTAGCACCCTTTTAAACACCGAACACATGCAGTCCATCCCTCACCGGCAGACAGCATCAACCGCATGATTACCCCCGGCGAGTTCAAATCGCCACGTGGTATCTCCTGCCACCATCTGGGGCACACAAAGAAGGTGTGCTCCACCGTATCCACGTCATCACAATACTGGCACAGTTCTGTGCGCCTCTTTCCGATCCTATAGAGATAAACCCCGAACGACCAATGACCCGACAACCACTGAGCCGTCCAGAAGCCCACCTCTTCATGCAGTCTATTGATCCAGGCAGCCACCTCTGGGATCAAAGTGTAAGTCCAGTCCCTCTCCTTTGCAATCCGCCACCTCTCCTGCCAGTTAGCCAGCATGCGGCCTCTCTACCATTTGTGGCTCTATCTCTTCTTTCTTTGGCCAGCATGTCCAACGGTGGCATACCAGCTACCACCAGTGAAGTATCCAATGATACCGTCCGGTAGAGCTGCGCCACCCTTATCGCTAGCTTCTTATATAAGCCAATCAATCTCCGGGCATTTCTCACCACTCAAAAGACCTCCCACCATACCGGTGCCGTATACAATATCATCGATACCACGGTAGACGTCAGCATTATGCGCTTGAATGTCCTAGAACCTCCAGCGTTGGCCATAAGCCTCAGCAATGCCAAGGACATCCTTTCCGCCTTCATGGCCACTTGCTGCACGTGAAGTGAAAAACCCCTTGATCCTATGGAGCCACACTCTCCCAAGTATTTTGTCGATTCCTTCGGAGCGATCATTTCTCCATCGACTTGGACAGCAAAAGGGGGTATTCGCCGCCTCACCATCATTGCTACCATTTCAGATTTCTTAGCTGACAATTGCAGCCCCTGCATCTGAAGCCGTGACTTGATCATCTCAGTGGTCCTCGTAGCTATCCAGCTCCAGCTCCTTCGCCACCACTACTACCGCCAAATCATCGGCGTATGCCACTAATTGTACTTCCGGCGGCCACTCCTGCCGAAGGAGGTCGTCGTACACCATATTCCACAAGATGGGCTCCAAGATTGAGCCCTGCGGCACCCCACGCTGCATGGACACGACGACCTCCTCCCCCTCCTCAGATGTGATACTCAAGTTCCTTCCACTGAGGTACAACTGCATCATCCTCAACAAGTAAGGTGAAATGCCTCGCTCCTCTAACTGCCGCAATATGGCCTCCCACCTCATCGCATTGAATGCATTATTGACATCCAGGAAAATTACCAGGGGAATCTTTTTCACATTCCTAGACCCCTTGGCCGCCGCCAACACCACCTCTGTCACATTTTTAACAATATCCACTGAGCTTCTTCCTTTCCGTAAGGCATATCGCTTGTCCGAGAATAATTAAACGATCTAAAAAGTAAAAACTGATCTTCTTAAAATATTTTTTTTTTTAAATTAAAAACAATTCACCAACAACTTACTAAACCTTAGTTTTAAGAATTGACAAATTTTATTTATTACTTCTTGGATCTTTTTTTTACAAAATATTTCAATATGTACTTTAATTTTCTATATTAAACTACTGTTCTCAGACATTAGTATTTTTAATTACAATAACTATACAGAGTACTTCCTTACTTTGTTCTTTGGTTTCCTTTTATTATGAAAGACTTCAGTGAAAATATTTAGTTGTACATTTCCCCTACTCTTGACAGACTGTACCTGATGAAATGAGTTTTCATTTTAACTACAAATATATACATAAATAAAATTTGAAAATTTATATTAACAAATACGCTAAGCTAATTACTGAAAAATGAATGTGGTGCAAAGTTCCAGTGAGCCGCCTCAAGGCAGTGCGCTCTGCGTATTGGTTAATTATAGCGAGATAAAATTATTTTTAGCTCGTTTATTACTCTCTTTTAGTTGTGACCTTATTAAACAAAACAGATGTATAAATGTTAAAAATTATTTACGCGGAATTAACTAAATCGAAGTATTGGTCTGATAATACGACGTATGCGTATATCATTTGTATATATAAAATTCATTTTATGGAGGTTTTTATTATATTTTTACATAATTAATTACAGTACATTAATGTTGTTAAAAAATGTTTATTTGATTTTTTTACAATAAAAAGTACTTTTTGTAGTTCAGTGAGGGGTTTAATTTAATATTCACAATAATTTACAATTCTACGTCAAAATAAAACATTTTGGGTTTTAATCACAACTAATTCATTACACGCATAATTTTCTAATATATTAAAAAGAGTGTAGCAATACCACAGTACTCGCGTAATTTTTAGAAATCTATTTTTCTTGCGTTAAACCCTCAGTTTTCAGGACGAAAAATGTTATGATTTTAGTTTAACTAAAAAAAGTGATGTAAAATTGCAAAATTTAATTGAAAAAACCCCCTTCATTAATCATTGCCTTTAATAACAATTAGTACTGGTTATTGCAATAATTCAGAATACCGCATAAACTTAATAAGAACAGGTTACTACAAGAACGTTATAATTTTATGCCGACAGCATGAAAAAAAGAACTGCAGTGGTGCCGAGATCTGGGTTCTTGAAGCAATATTATTTCTGTGGATGGGAGTATTATTAATTGGACTGATTTTATTACGAAGTCAGTTTAAAACCCAGTACTTTCCTAATTAATGCAATCGCGGGCAGCAGGTTCATCGTACATTTCCTGTTGAATTTTGTACTGTTTTATCAACTCAAATGTTTATGTTTATTTTCAACTTTACAAGGTAGGTAATGTGTTCTGGTACTGTGTCATTTTTACCAACTTTTCGAAGAAAAGTATATTATTTTCAGTCCCAAGGTGAAGTTGAAAGATGAAATTGAATTTTCTTTACGTTTTGAGGTATGAATACGAAAATATCATTCACTTAAAATGTAATTCCCTTATATAGGACTACATAAGGACTATGTATAAAATTTGTAGCTCGAAAATCTCCAAAACTACTTGATCAATTTCATTAAAATTTACATACATTGTTGTAGTGTATCTGAAGTTGTGTATGTGAGAATTTGATGAAGATTGAGTCGTTCTTCAGTTACGCTCAATTTATGGTTATTGTCTTTGTACTGGTGTATTTTTCAAATGCGCTTATGCAGAGAGTCATAGTAGCGATTGAGTTTAAACTTCGCGCTTGGGCTAGGGTCTAATCGTTATTTTTAATTATTCAATCAGATTACGGTAATAGTAATTTAATTTTCTTATAAACAAAAAATATATTTCAATATTAAATAAAAAAATATATCTCTTAGTTTTTTCTTTTAATTAATGTTTTGCATATTTTCTTACGCAAGAAATTTTACAAAAAATATTATATAAAATAACGAAAAGTCGGTCTTCTTGCGCGAAATTGGGTAATAATTTTCTTTTTTTTATTTGTGTGTAACTCCAGACGACTACACCGGTTTTCAAACAAGAGGTACCGATCGATTCTTCTCGATTAAACAAGTAATTCTGGGACGATTTGAAAGTAATAAAATGGCAAACGATAACTGCCATTTTGTCTAAATCGAAAACAAAAGATTTAAACTTACCAAGGATATTACAAATAAAATCAAATTGCCCAAAAAGTAAAAATATACATATTGTAAATCTGTAACGATTTAATCGTGAAAACTACCGATAAAAATTCGAATCGTATAATAAAAATATTCATTAAAGTATACTCGTAAATAATAATACTGCGTTAAAATAAATTTAAAGGTCATAAATAAACATTGAATAGATTACTATGAAGAGATAATTTTAAATCGCAATTACTAAAAACAATCTCATTATAAAAGTTTTAGTATTCATATCACAAAAGCAGAATGATACAAGAAATAAATGGCGCATAATACAAACCCCCGAAATTACAATTACAGTATGAAGTTATCCCTCAAAAAAACAACTGTTTGCCCCGAATCCGAAAAGAAATTGATACACAAAGAAACTGAGTACTATTTACTGCACTCAAATTGCTCTAAAATACAATTTTTTGCTTCAAAGCAGAAAAAAATATTTAATAAATTAAGTCGTGCAAAAACTTGAAAAATATTACAAGGAAAAACATATGTAATATTTAATAAAATATGATGAAACGATCTAAAAAGTAAAAACTGATCTTTTTAAAATCACGAAAAAATACGTGTAAAAGAATGAGCAAACTAGTCAACCGTTAAGAGCTACAAGTATTTAAAGTAACATTATTTTGCTATTTATTATTTTGTAATTGAAACAGCCCTGTGGCGAGTGAACTTTTGTAATATATTTCAAGTGTTTGCACGACTTAATTTATTAAATGATTTTTTTTCTCTGCGTTTGAAGCAGAGAATTGTGTTTTAGAGAAGTGTGAGGGTAGTATTCCGGGTCCGTCCTCCAGTACCATTAACATTAGGCAAAGTAATAATTGAATCATACAGTAATATATTACGAGGAAAAAAATTTCTTATTTATGGTTCTAGTTTACTCGACAATATTAGAAATCTGATATTTTCGATAGTAAAAAATACTCAACGTCTTTCTGGAGACGATACAATTTTCAGTGATGGAACTTTCAAAACAATTCCTAATCGGTTTGCGTCCTAATCTGTGTGTTATACGGTTAATCAGAAATTACGTTTCCACTTCTTTATTGCCTCACAGTTCGGTAAACTGAAGTAACATATACTTCAATATTCGAAAATTGATTAATAACGCTGCAGTCAATAATCTTCTATTAAATCCAATATTTTTATTGTCAGATTTTGAGATTTTTTTTCTGGGCAAAAAAACGCCTCGGCGTTATCATCTCCCGAACACAACACATTTGTTGCAATAAACAGATATCACATTTTAAGTTTTAATTAGAATAATAAAATGTTCAACTGCTACACGGCAACTAGTATCAAACGCCGATACAGACTACAGTAAATTAAATATCAGAGTATAAACGAACGGCCTTAAGAAATAACAACACCCGGTCTAAAATGTCCTTATCGTTGCCCAGGATTCGTTGAATTTTTCTGGGCAATTTATAATTAAAACGCAAGATCGCTAACTTATGAAATTCACAAGGATGTGGCGCACAGTCAAGCGGCTGTCGCACGTATGCATAATGGAATGTTTTTCCTGAGATCAAAAACTCGTGAGTACCTCTCATATTTCCCAACTTTAATTGGTAGGGACCACTTCCTGTTGGCGAACTTTTCTGCATAAGGAGTTCTATGACAATACAGTAGTATCTTTGATAAATCGAAGTTCGTTATCAACTGTAGCAGTCCAGTAGTCACCTTACCACTTTCCACGAATAGTGTGTTGATTTTGAGCTGGCAGATTAACGATTGTTGAGAATCTTTTCCAAACATCAGTATAATGACCTATCTCTTTTATTTTACACAATTCATTTGGAGAAATGTTACAAATAAGAGGCTGAGAAATGCATACTTGGTCACGGAACATCCTCAAATAAGATACTAGATACAAGAGATGATGGAATGACCGTTCATTTCTTTTTACTCCGTATGGGAACTATTAAATGACCTGTTCGACGAAGAAGTGCTGTAGTTGGCTTCGTAAATCAAAGTTACATAATCATTGGCTGGCCTGCAGGAGGTCGGAGGAAAGCTGTGCCTGTGATTCCCTTCCGCATGGTGGTGTATTGTGTATGATTTTTGGTGGTAAATGGTCGTCAACCAACAATGCAGTTGAAGGGTTTCACTCACAATTCATTTAATTGTTGTCTCAGCAACAATTAAATGAAACAATGGTTACACAAGTGTTGGCTGGGCACATCAATATACAACAATTGTTAAGCAAGAGATATTTCTTAAACCAACAGAAACTGGCCGCAGTATAAGGACCGATGACCAATGTCAGCAGTATAAGGATGAAAATGACATTTCCGCTATGTAAGGGCAATCTCTTAGCATTTGAAGCTTCACAGCGCACCAGCTCAGCAGAATGGTGACGAATTTATAAAATAAATCCATATTATCCTAATTTGGTACTCAATAGCAAAGTCTTCGCATTTAAAAATGATCCAGACATCTAAATCGGCCATATACTGTAATGTTATATTATCTTACGTTAATAAATAGTTTATTCATATTCTGATTTCTTAAACTTCCTTAGAAAAGTATTAACAGTTTAAGACAATTTGGTTACCGGACATTATTAAATGCCATCGTGGAAATTTTATGTTTTTGACATTTGGCATTATAGGATATTTTGTATCTAAACACCTTTGTAATAGGACCATTTTGGAAAGTGGATCTTAACGTGCAAAGAATCTTTTCGTAGAATGGGCCTTTTAGTATTGGACATTATCTCGGATAACAATAATTAATTCTTCTTGATTTTCTTGTTTGTTGAAGAAAAAACAAGTTTCATTAGGACGCTAGAAGTGATATCTTACTCATACATGGGATATTTTACTGCAGCACTTGCTGCACTTTTACTGCAGAATTTAAAAATAAAAATCCCTTCACAGAAAATTCTATTTATATTAACTACGTCGACATAAAAATATTACATTGCCATCTTATTTACTTACCTTTTACTAGTACTTTGAACGGTTTTCGAAGCTGTTTTACTAAATCGCTATACATGTCTTACTATCTTAATAAATCCTATTCATTTCGAATCAAAAAGCTTATTTAAAAAAAAAATTGTTCTCTCTTTTCCAATTAAAAAGTATAAATTATTTCCACAATACCCGGAATTAATTCGCAGTTCAAATAAGAATAGATTTCATCGTTATTATAAAGCAAGTACAGATGTTGTGGGTTGCTAAAAAAATCATTTTAAATTCTATTCGTTAACAGTCTTTTTTCACGTTTTCTGCATTGAGATATTACGTTTAAATTTAAATTAAATTAACTTTTATCTACTCTTGTAAACTGTCGTGTAGTGATTAATTATTATTTATATGATTTCCAAACACTAATTTAAAAATACAAGCCGTAGTAACAAGAAAAATGTATATTTATTATGCGAAGAATATTCACAAATTAATCGAACCATTTTATTCCATGATAATTAATTTTATACGAGCTATCTATGTCTTAAGGTGGAGGCATTCGACTAGTTAAAAACTAGAGTTTTTAACTATACTTTAAAAAGTATAGTTGCTGACTTTTATATGGCAGGCAAGTTCACAGTAACTTGTGCACTTTTAGAAGACGTAAAAGTTGTTCTGTGAACTTACTCACTGGAGCTATTATCAATATATTATTATTATTATTAGAACAGCTACAATAAGTTTTACAACTCTAGATATGTGTACTGTTAAACTGATTTATTTAAGGGTAACTATTTATTTATTGTTTTATAAGAATTAAATTCCATACTAGGTATAATTTATAGTAAAATACAACATGTATTTTGTTGTACTATAAACATACCGTTCGTTTGTACGCATTCTGTTTGTGACAAAAAAATGCATTTTTTTACAGCGATAATAGTGGTAGTTTGAATCGGATAGTTTTATCATAAATATAAATGTAATATGTATATCTGATTTTCGTCAAACTTAGTTCACATTAAGAACAATTTGTTTAAAATTTATTCGCTTTGGTTGAGGGTTTATTTAAAGATTTGACAGTGGGCAGAAGCCTAGAACGGGTGGTACGGTTACAAGACATGTGATCCATCGATCACATGTTCTTATAACCAAGACTCGTCTACTCGCAGACGCGTAGGCCTGCCTTTATTGTACAGAGTATTCAATAATTTTTGCTTGCTTATATTGCGATTCAATTTAACCGATGAATAATTGTATGAAACCATCAGCACGTGAAACGTAATTTTATTCCGATTATGCAATTGCGTTTTATTATTACAGATGAATAGCCTGTCTAATACAGAATTCATAAAAAAAAAACTCTTTATCCATTCAGTTTGTGAATGTTTCCGATCGTGTCTAACTTTATAGTATTGGACATCAATATGATTGGACAATCATATTTTAAGAAATAAATATCAATCTAATATATTACTAATGTTTAACATTCTGTAAATTTGTTAAAGATATTCCATATTTTAGTACATAATGTACAACATGAATCCCATTATGATCTGCTTTCACATCATATGAATCCAAATAATTGAGTTTATTTCTAAGTTTGTAACCCTTGAAAGAGTTCCTCGTTCGAGAGATAGAGGTAGAGATACGTCGATAGAGAGAGATAGTCCTTCTTAAAGAGTGAGAGAAAGAGAAATATTCTTCTGCTCTAAATGCTACATTTCCAAATGAAGAGAATGAATTTCGTAACAGGCAGGAAAAATAAGGAAAACTACAGAGTTTTAAAATGTTTAACGATTATCCCCACACAAATCCCCAAAAATTGTTGACTAGGTTTAAAAGAGTAAATTTTTTTATTATAATAGCAATAAAAAGCTTAATAGTTTAACGAATGATGAGTGTGGTATTTTATTTCTATCTAAGAAAAGTTCAATTCTTTTGAATTCTGTTAAATAAAACAAAGTTGTCCGGTCACTTTCACTTTTACTCACCGTCACTACAGTGAAGTGATAATGAATAGGCTTCCAACTCTGCTTTATTTAAAAAGAAAGAAACGAAAATATCATCACTAGTTCAAATATCAAGTAGCCGCCTTATTCTGTTCAATTACAATATACTACTTTTCAATTACTTTTTTCCATTTAAATCAGCCCACTGGGCTGATCTAGTGGTTAACTCGTCGTCGCAAATCAACTGTTAAACAGCTGACTATCGAAGTCGAAGGTTCTGAGGTTCAAATCCTAGTAAATCATAGTTGATTTTATACAGATTTGAATAGTAGATAGTGGTTACTATTTTAGTGGTTGGGGTTCAATTAACAACACGTCTCAGGAATGGTCGGCCTGAATCCGCACAAATTACATCTCGTTTACTTTCTTTTTTCCCTGAACGCACAACGAAGTGTCGTTATCAGCGCCCATACGCGATATTTATAAGTACGTTAATAAACATTAAAAATTAACAATAAAAAATTAAATTAAAAACTAAAAACCCAAAAAACGAAATAAATCCACATCAACACCTCATTTACTGTCATAAAAATCAACCTCATCTCATTGGGCTGTGGGGAGAATTTTGCTTATTGTCGCTAGTTGAACAGATTGCAACATACATATTAGGAAAATAAAAAAATAAACGAAATTTTGAAACATAATTAGTTTAATTTTTTGAAATTTTGTTCAAAATTTAATAATGTTTTTCAGTTTAATTCATTTTTTAGAAAGCTCTTTATACATTGACTTCAGTTACAGTATACTTATACAAAAATAATTTATAATGCAGATAAATTCGTGCATTTTGCCTAACAAAGCGAATGAATTTAAATAATTTTGAATTGTTTATTTAGGTATACATTTTTTTTATACCTTTATTGTTAGTTTATAATTCTAAAGAATTAAGGTCTTAAGAAGTTAGGCGTTAGGAAGTTAGGTGGCAGTTTAAAGGTAATGCCGGCCTCGAGTGGCGCGAGTGGTAGCGTCTCGGCCTTTCATTTGGAGGTCCCGGGTTCGAATCCCGGTCAGGCATGGCATTTTCACACACGCTACAAATCATTCATCTCATCCTCTAAAGCAATGCCTGACGGCAATCCCGGAGGTTAAAAAAAAGAAACGTTTAAGGCTAATGGTCTTTTAAATGAACATTGGTAAATCATTCCTTTGTTTGTATAGGCCCCTTTATAAACACTTAGTACTGATTTCATTTATTATACCAAACTTTTGTCTTCTTCTATTAGTATCTTTTCATAACGTTTCTGGAGAGTTTCGTTCACTTTTTTCATATTTTTAAAGGGCGATATTTTGTTATTCTTGTTTTTTTTTTCGATTAACCTATCTGATTTTTCGTTTATTATAAAAATATTTATTAGCATATCTATCAGTCTTAGTTCTTTATTACCGAGAATAATTTAAGGGTTTCATCTAAACCGTTCTGTTGTTCTCTGATGCCTTATGTACATTTAATGGTGCAGTTGCTTTTACTAGCTTTGAATGGTGGTGTTATCACTGCACCTCGGGCGAAGCAGTTTGGCTGTAATTCGGTAATTCGGTAATTCGGTAATTCGGTTTTCCAGTCGGGAGAGAGGGTCTTCTCAAAATATAATTAACTACTATAACTAATATCCATGATGACAACTTTTGCAACTTCCTACTGATTATACTTCGGTGGATTTCGTTTGCTTTACGTTAAGAATTTACCGAAAGGTTCTTCTTAGCTTACTGGGCTTTTCCATTCTGCACCCCCTTTTCTATTAAATTTTGGATTAAAATTTTATAAATTCATCTAAATTATACAAAGGCCCGGCAACACGAATTTTAATCATAAAATATATAAAATTTTTAAATAATTTACGGTCATAAATTCATAACTCGATAACCGGTTCGGAGCTGTACATTATTATAGTATATATCTGAGGACGAAACATTTTCACAATTCGACAACATTGCGGAAGGACAAGGAGTTCAACGACCTCAGCTAACGAACAGTTTTTATTCTGGTAGCCGGAAGCCTCGTGTAGCAGCTAACTGTAACATGAGTTACCACGCTGATAGCAGTGAGCAAGCTACCATGTAAAATAAAATGTACTCGTGCTTGTCACCCTCTACGCGATCTGACAGCGGCAGTTCAGTGACATTTCCCGTTTGCAAGAAAAATAAGATTTATGTACGACATTGTAAAATTCATTAGAACAAAAATTATGAACGGAATTCGACACGGCTTTTAAAAGTCCTTTTTTATGGAACTTACGGGCTATTTTTGGTATTTATTCCGTAAACCTTTTATAGTGCAGCCATAAATTTTTATAGATTAGGCATTCATCATCAACTTCCTGTAACTGGTAACTATTTCAACTGCTATATTAGCTTTAAATCAGTAACTTACTCTCATCTTTCTTCATACTTGTGCTCTCCCTTAGACATCTACTACTTTCTATTCTGTCCTTTATTGTACGCTGCTGATTGTGTTTCTATTCTACATTTCACATTTTTCATATACTTCATCGCGCGTGTGCCCCCCCCTCCACGCACACACACACATACATACATACACATATATATGTATATTTTGTTAATGAAATTTATTTTTAAGATATAATTCACGTGGCTGGTCAACCTCTACTGATTTATGAATTCATATCATTAAAAGTCAACTTAGGAGGAGAGGTTCAGAATGGCCAGGCTTCGTCCAGTAGACACTTTAACCATCAGGGTTACTTTAAAACTACGAATCGATCCACAGGTAGTCTCTATCCGGATAATATTCATGATTTACTAGCTCTGCAGATCACACCTGCAGATCATCCTCTACAAGGAGGACTCAACAGGAGCAGATCTATACATACAGTACCGATAATGGGGAAAAAGGATCAACAGTAAAAAAAAGGGTCGGTGATGAAAAAGGACGATCTAACCTTGGAAAAACCGCTGTATAAAATAAAAAACCTACCTAAACAAGAGTTCAACGTCCAGATGAAACCACGCCTTATCTGTGAAAAAAATCGAGTCCATAACATGAATAATACCCTCACGCAGAAAGCGACGAAACCAATGACAATATTCTAGTCGTTTTACTTTGTCTGGATCAAGAATTTGATGAACTGTTTGAATTCGATATGGTCATAAGTTTAATTTTTGGTCGTCCGATGAACGGTTGATTTTGGTAAATTTATCTCAGCTGACAAGTGACTAATTGTGTTTTTTTGGCGAGGTAAATAATTGATCTTTGTATCAACGACTGTATCTGCATTCAACACTGTCATCGATTTTTTGTGTTCCTTAACAGAACCTTTCTCTCTAAATTTACCCACTAATCTCAAAATTGATTGGTCTTGTTAGGTGCTGATTTATCACGATACTTACGCTAAAATCATTCTTGCACTTCTTTTTCTTTTCTGTTTAGCCTCCGGAAACATCTAAGGAATTACTTCAGAGGTTGATGTGTATGAATGTAAATGAAGTGCAGTCTTGTACAGTCACAGGTCGACCATTCCTGAGATGTGTGGTTAATTGAAACCCAACCGCTAAAGAACAACGGTGTCCACGATCTAGAACCAATGATCGCGTGCTAAAGAATTACTCAAGAATAAAACCATGTTCGTCTTGTGAAAACATCATCTTCACTGTAACAGTTCACTGAGCTTCGTGATCGCTTTTTTATGGCTATCAGTAGCATTCTACGGCGCCGGCGCGATGTTCACTTGTTCGGCGAGTCCATTCCAATAAATCGTAGAGGAGTAAGGTAGTCAATTCAAATACTATAGAAGGCAATATTATAGAATGCGTTTTGAATGGGACACTCTGTATTTATATTAAAACCTTTTATTTTAAGCCTTAGGTATAGCTTCCTGAAACTTTTTTACTATTATTATTATTTTCCAGCCAGCCTAATTTAATTTATTACCCAGTTCAACCAGGTTTTCCACTCGTGCTCAGGGCTGAGTTTTGTAGTAATTATGAGTCACTACATGACAGAATTAATGAAGAATTTTTATCTCTGTAAGACTAGCCTGGGAAGAGACTAGCCCAGTGCTGCCTAGGCAACGTAAAAGCTATCAGAAGAATTAATGGAGGAAAAACTAGTCTTCAACGTGCTTATTTTTATTTATTAATTAATTAATTAGAGAAAAACAAACTAAATTTCAAAATAAAGTCTAGTCTTTTATGTAATTTAATTTTGGTTACATTTAAACAATTTGGAAGCCTAAATCTAAAAAATGGATACCTTACTACAAAATAAACTGAAAACCTTAATCTTCGGATTAGTTAATTACAACAGTAATTACCGTAAACCAGTTTTTAGTTAATTTAAATTGGGTAATGTTTGACGATCTTGCATGCATATAAGTATGTTTTTACAAAAATTCTACTTCAACATGGCTTCAGAAATTTCCACGAATAATATGAAAGGTCAAAAAATAGATGATTTAAAAATAAAAAAATTAATTTTTTATTATCCTGAAATCCATAAATCGATTTCCGGTTTAAAAAATTCTGTCATTATAAATCATGTGTTTTCTTCGTATTCATTAACAAAAAAAATCGCAAAAAAACTTTTTCTAAATAAAAATGTACCATTTGCTGCACGGGTGTGTTGTCGCAGTTGCAGTTTAGTCAGCTGCAATATTGAAGTTTCCGTAATCGGGTTTTCTAACCTTAACGTTTTAACCTTAATTCCTTTTTCAAGTTATTCTGAAAAATTTATAAGGGTTGATAAAATAACACAAACATTCTATTGCTTTTCCATTTATACGTTACTTATTTTTCACATTTCTCTATCTATTCTCGTTTTTTGTATCTAACAACACAATTTATTAAAATAATAACAAATAAAACACATTTCTATTTCATGTTTATAAATATTTATATCGTAACAAAATTAATAAAATAATCTTACCTTCCAAAAGTTATTTGCTACAAGCTTTAAACATTAACATGTTTAATTTTACACTGCCAGGTATTTTAACGTTAAGAGCCAAATTTATTGTCAGCAAATATAATCGTAAATATCTTACGATAAGCTAAAATGAAATCCATACGCTCAACCTTTACATCCATGTGTAATTTGCATGTAAACTATTTTACTTTTTTGTTTCATAAATCCGTACAAGAAAGATTTTTTCACATTATGGTATGTATTATAACACATTTTTTAAAAACATTTTTATTTAAATAATTTAAAAGTAATACTTATCTACTGATACTGACCTCCTCTATTTAAAAAAAAAAAATACATTAAAAATGGTTGTTACACACCTCTTTAATTTTCATTAAATATACAAATGTTGAATAAATATTCAATGTATTTTTAATGTCTATATTCTGTTCTTATGGTAAGCCGATTTACTGACCCCTATTCAAGTAATTAATTCTCTGATTACTTTGATGTATAATTTTTTTTTCTTTTTTTGTGACTATTTTCTCTCACAAACTTGAAAAAATATGGAATGCAAATTTTATAACGTATGTAAAATTCAATGACTGACCAGGATTCAAACCCGAGACTTACCCAATGAAAGATCACTCTTTCAGGAGGTCAGAGATGGGGTGGTGGATGGCCAGTGAAGTGTACTTGAGATTTTATATACAGCTAAAATAATGTTCTCAGAGAGTAATAAAATAATTATTTTTAAAGAATATGTTGATTAAGTGAAAATAGAACATTATATATTTTTTTAAATTTTATTCATAATACTTACAGTATACTTAAAAAAAAATTATTTATTGGTTTGGGTCTTTAATTTATTTTTGGTCTACGAAGTATTTAATTAGAGAATATGCATAGAAAAGGAAATGTTGAACTAGCTGTGATGCCAAATATTGCTGTAGACTTATACGATACTAATTCAATAAAAAAAGGAACATGTTTGGAAATATGGCAACATAGAATTATGTTTTTTTTATTATTCGACTTTTTTATACAGGTATACTGCTTGCTACCTGTGAAGGAGATTCCTTCAAGAAGGACTATAAAAAAGAATGTTTAGATAGGGGAGAGAATCTACCTGCCTTTTATTTAGCATATATATCTAACTCTAGTTTATAAGAGCCTTGAGATTGTATATTCTATGACATATATATATATATATATATATTATCCATCTGGTACTCCATTTAACTGCTTAAGAAAAATCTTTAAGGACTGAATTAAATTTTGTTACAAAGACTTACTTTGAAAATAACTATTTAATAGATTGTTTATAATTCTGTTTTCTGTTTATTTTTTTAATGATTAAGAAAATTTTGATTTAATCTTTATAATTTGAATTAAACCGGAAACGTAGGTCAGAAAATGGTGATATTAATATGCTAATGAGAAAATTCTCTTCTATGTAGTTTCAAATTACCGTATTTTTTTTTACCACTCGAAAGTTAAAAAAACGTCTCAGATATTTATTTTTTAACGATTAGTTTAATTTGCAATTTATGAATATTTTTAATAACATATTCTTACGGATTTTTGTAACTTCTCATATTCGGACAATATCATAAATAAATTTGAATCCCACACTTTATAATATAGTTTGCGAGATCGATACGCCAACTATATTAAAAGAAAAAAATTATGTTACTACTCTCAGAAAGTATTATCAAATTATTACATATTTTTTAAAAACATTTTCACTTAAATAATTCAAAAGAAATATTTATCTACTGTTACTAGCCTCCTCCATCAAAAAAAAAAACAAAAAAAAAAAAAAAAAACATTAAAAATGATTGTATAAGTACCTCGTTTCATTAAATATATAGATATTGAATGAACATTCAGCAGTTGCCTCTCACAAGGACGGATTGCTGGAGTGACGGGGAGGCAAGAGAAATATCAACATAAACTTATTCACCTACGACATGAGCGACCTGTACTGCCCAAACATGCGAACAGTGGTTGAAAATAAATGTGCTGTTATCAGGGCAAACTGCCTGTGAACTGTCAGAGAAGGTAGAAATTTGTAAAAGTTTGGGTCACTTGATGATCTAAAAACTGAACATGTGTCATCTTATGCCTAAATTTTAGCTGCTAACAAATAAACAAAAACATAATGAGATAGCATGATAGCATTGTAGCATGGAATAGCAATTAAAACGAGTAGCTTTATCTAATCATGTTCTGTTTCTTATTGATAATTTTTGGCAGAATACACCACAGTTACCATTCCTCAGTCTACCTAATCCAAATTTTGCTTTTGCAAACTTTTTCTTAAACTAAAATCAACCTTGAAAGGCTACTATAAAAATATAACTTTTTAATTAAATTATTAAAAATCAATGATTAAGAAAATTGTTACAAGATCTAAGTTCTATAGCACAAGGAGTTAACAAGAAGGTTACCAACAGAAAAAAATAAACGCTTAATAGTGTAGGGAAGTACTTTGTAGGAGATAAGCCAGAACGGTATGTTATACTTTTAAATAAAAATAATAATTTTTAAATGGCATGTATATTTTTTTAAATAAAGTTTTGTTTTTTATGGGAATTCCTCGTACAAACAAACACAATATGGAAGAAGGACAAAAACTGGACAATGCCTTAGGTAGAATATATGTTGAAATTAGAATATTAGTACAGAATAAAGAGGAAAGGAGCGCTAACTAGGTTAAATGACAACTGACCTTAAGAAAGGGGATTGAACGGAAGGTCCTCCCTTCGAAGATTGTTTTTGCTTTTGGATATTTATTTAAAAATCTGGAATCTATGTAAAAAAATATTAACTAATGATACTGAATGCTTATTTTTCTTTAATTGTAAACTTTATTTGAATAAAAAAAAAACATTGTTTAAAATTTAAAAACTTTTATTTTTTATACTGCAATTATTAATACTGGTGTGTACAAATAATATTGTGAATTGGGCCAATTTAAAACGCACAAATAACCTTTTTTTCATAAAAGCCCTGAAATTTTTCGGCAATATCAAATTACATAAAAGTAGTGTGCTACGGACAACTATTTGCTGTATGCATTAAGTCTGTTTCATAGTTCATCAATCATTTTATACTGTTTTCACAGAAATTCGATTAATTTCTACTTGAATCAATGTTTCAACTCCTTAATACTTCGGCTTACAAATAAAGTGCACAGAAAGAAAATTCATGCTGAAAGGTTAAGTGGTCTAGCCAGCCAAATCATGTTCCCACATCTGGAGATAACATGATTAGGGAAAATAATTTTGCAAAAGTCTTGGATCATCATGTGTTGTAGCTTGTAATTCTATCTTCAATAAAAAAAAAATTATACTGAAGGATAACCAATTCAGGGACCAAACTGGTATTTAAAATTTGGACTCAATATGCTTTAGTGACTTACCACTTTTTGAAAAGGTAGACCCAATAATTACTCAGGATTATGCACCACACTAACTGCACGATCCACTTTTGGAATTATGAAGACTTCTGCTGTTTTTCTTAAGTGGTTAGTGGAATATTTTTTTAATGAATGTGGTGTGCTACTGTGTAGATACTTCGTGCAAGTACTGTAAGAAGACTCCAACCGGCTTTGACTCTGGAGTAACCTATCCTCTTACACTGACGAAAAGTGTTTCTGACTGTCTTTATTTATATATTTCACTTTTATCTGATGTAAATTATGTAAGATTCATTGTTCAAACTGTAATAACATTTTTTTTGTATTTCCTTCTCAATCCTTTGGGTTTAACCGGGTATAAAACAGAAATTTATTACAAAATAAGATTTTGGACGTAAGAATAACACTGCAAATGATTTTAGTAGTTTTTCAAAACGAAGCAAACTTTTCCAAAAAAATACACCTTCACCTCTTTAGTTAACAAAGAAAGAATTGCCTAAAAATTCATGACGAAATTATATTCTTTACCTAAAATAATTGGAAGGCTGTTGATCGAGGCTAGGCTAAGCATTTTTCTATTACAGAATTTTTAATTTTCTTCCATTGAATTGCTTATCACAATAAAATATTGATTCCTAATGTATAAAATTATCCACGTTTCATTATCCTATTCCTATAATTTTGCCCAAAACATACCCTATCGCTACACAAAACCAACAAGCAGTGGGATTCCATAAGCAAAAATACGTAATAAAATTAGTCTAAAATATGCAGCTAATTTACTAAACTAAGTGAGGGCTTATTAATAATATTAATAGAACATATTTTGGTATTGATTATTTGAAAACTGATTTAAATGCTGCCCTTTTGCACATGCGATTGCCAAATCGCTTTTTTGGTACGAGTTAGGTGATGAACTGGGGGCATTTTCTGCGTGTTTCTGTTCCTGCTTGCAAGGATGCTTTTGCATCGGAGATGGGTTGATCAAATCTCCTTAGTTTGAGTTGCTTCGGTCTTGACTGGAGTGCTGTTTGAGTAGGTATAGGAGACTTGGTAGAGAATATTTTCTCAGTAGTTTCTACTGCTTTATTTATCAACTTTACTTGGCTAGCTTATTTCTCTTAACATCTTGCACTGGTGACTACGGATTCATTTAGTGTTAGTTATCCAGGTGGCTAGGGTCCGCCTAGACAGTTCGATTGGCCGGAGGTAGGCGTGCTTGGCACCGAGCTCCGGTTAGAGTAGATCAAGTATCAATGATTTTCACTCTCCCGGGTACGATTCACTAACTTTAGCATGGCGTTTTGTTGTATGGAAGTACACTTATTAAGGGGAAAATAAGTAAATTAGGGCAGGGAGAACAGCCCCGTTCAGGAGGGGTGGGATGCTTCGGCGTCCCACCTTGATTGAACAGGGACTCCAGACGTCCTTAGGTGGGGAAAAGAAAGACCGAGACCCGATCTGGGGCCGCGGTTGGGGACCCCGGATTAGAAGCAGGCGCTTTTTTATTAAAAGACCTAGATCCAGCCACTGGGGGGTGCAGTCAGGAACGGCATAGCCGCGTCTGGTATGGCCTCCCAAGGGAGTAGAGGCAACTATCACTCTCAAGGCCGTGTAATACGGGGTCGTGGATCGGGCCTTGAGGGAAAGGGATTTAAAAAAAAAGTAAATGTTAGTTGTGATCAACTTAGCTGTAAATCCAAGCGGCCCTCTAAGTTGGATCTGAAGTGGGAGACTAGTGGTTATACTCAGCTCCTGAACGGACCAGACCTGAGGTCCTCCGGGACATTATTTTCGCTGGTTAGCACTCCAGTCACTAAACTTATTAATATGCTGTCATAGTATGAATTTTTGAAATAATCGTATTGTTAAGTGGGTACATACGGTTTAGGTGGTGGTAGAATGGTAATAGAGTTAGTCGTGCGGGATGTTAGATCTTCCACGAGTAGGCTGTTAGTATAGCAGTCCCTGAGGGCTACGTGGTAGAGTTAGATGTCTGATATCTTCTTAGTAGTCAAAACTTGACTAAGGCGGAATTTACTGATGTAAATGCCTTTTGAGGAATTTGCATCAGTGCCACCTCATGAGGCCGACTGATGACTGTGGAATGTGATCAGTTTTATGTTAATATGATGTTCTCCGATTAAGCCATTCATGGCAAGATCGGAGAGGGTGGTATGGCAACTAGATATGTCACGAGGCAGGTGTTTTTCTCCCTCGGGGAGAAATTGAGATGAAATGCCCTTTTGCCCAGTGGCAACAAATTTCCTTCTATGCTATTAGCTTATACAACAAAGATGAAAGAAACATATGACAATATGTTTCTTTCATTTGCAACATTAGGAAAACCTCAGTACAAGTAAAGTTGGACTATATGTTGCGATTTTAAAGTTATTGATTTATTAATGGGTTTATAGTAGGTCGGCTATACTAAATTTTTATGTTTTTTGTGCGAATGTGACAACAAGGGCAAGACAAATCATTATTTTATGTAAGTATGGCCAAATCGTGAAGCACTTACGCCTTACAGAAAAATGTTATACATTCCTCACTAGTAACTCGGAAATGATTCTTCTATCTTCACTCCATATAAAGTTAGGGATTTTCAAAAACGTTTAATTGATAATTTTTTTATCCATTTAATGATGGTTTATCCATTTTTAACCATTAAATCTAACACCATATAATTAATGGTGCTGGATTTCATTATATGAATGTAAATTTTCCTCTTGTTAGTGCCACTAAAATTAAGAAAGAAATTTTTTTTGGTTCTCCAATGAAGAACTTTGATTAGAGAAGAACAATTTGAAGAACTGTTAAGCCAAATAGAAACGTCAGCGTGGAGATCATTTAACAGTGTTGAGCGAAACCCTTTAGGAAATCATAAAACCCCCAAATACGTGACATCGTGGGTAAATTATTACAAACATGTGAGGTGTAATACATCCATTAAAATTCATTTCTTGGATTCATACCTTAAGTTCTTTTCGGTCAATCTTGGTGTCATCAGTTCCCGAGCATGGGGAACGCTTCCACCAGAAAATTTCAGTCATGAAAAATAAGTACCAACTGCAGTCGAGTACAAGAATTCTCGCAAGTAATGTTAGACCCTAAAGAGGAATCTTCCAGATGTGAAACACAAAAGGAAGACAGAAATTACCTCATATTAGGTAAGTTAAATAGTGCCCTGCATGAATTTAAAATTTTAACTTTCTTTCAGTGTTAACTACGTATCACAAAAAAAAAACCGATGGGTGTTGGAAAAATTAATTTACATATTTGAATTCATCATGAAAAGTTTTATTAGAATCACATAATTTGTTCCTTGTGAAGAAAAAATGTTTAATTTTATTCTTCAAATAACTCTCCTTTAAGTATTAGTCTTCTAGGATGAAGCCTCAGTAGCTAGAGTTACATAAATTTCCCGACTTGCCGGAAAACTGTTCCTTAACTGAAAACAGGACTTGAGTTTTGAAAATATTATTTTCATCTATTAAATTTGTTTCAGTTTTTAGTTTAAAAATCTATAATTTTATTTTAGAGTAATGATTATTGTTATTTATTTACGGTACGTAACTTAAGTTACAAATAAAGTGATGAATAACAAAGAAATTTTTTTAAATGAAATAGTAAAGATAAAACAATTAAAACCAAATATTTTAAATTTACTATTTCGTACGGTTTTTCAGCTGGTGAGAAAGTAAAGAATGAAATAAGATGTTTTTACGTATTCGAACAGATCGTATTGAAATTAACAATTTAGTAGGAAACCCACACATCAATTAATATAAGAACTAGTATTCTTTTTCTTTGGTTGCAATTTAGGCACAAGTACGTATGTAAACCGTTACACATGTATGCATTTGTATGTGAGCGCTATACCAAAACGTTTTTAGTTTAATAGTAGAGAGACAGGAGAATAAAATTAGATTGCCTTCGATTTTTATGGTTATGATCCTCGTAACTTATAAGGGTCTAAAGTTTAATAGAATATACCGAAGAGCAAAGTTGAATGGCACCTACTTGCGCTAAAACGTAGTGGTACTCGGTACATACTCTTGTTCAACCCTCCATCCTTTTCCGGGTTTTTTAAACTAATTTTGGAAATATGTATTATGAATTTGTTTTTAGTGAAGTCCAGTTTATCTCGGGTTAAGTTCTGGTTATATAAATAAATTTCTACACTTAATATCTATAAAAGTAAGGTCCTAGATTTTTATTTAAATAAGGATGGACTTCACCTTAACTTTATTTAACTTCTTCCTTTAACGGACCAGAAAATGATACTGTATCGTGCTCACAGAAGTGCTTCATACGAGCACTAATGACTGTGTTAGCATAATATATAATTTTTTAATAGCTACCAAAGAGTACTTGACAATGAATTGACATTATCGTTAAAATATCCCACTGCTGCGTGTCGAGTAAAATTCGCGAAACTGTCAAGGACAATCTTTTAATATGACTGTCACCATTTCCCATAAACTTTTAGAATGTTTTTAATTTGTCAATTCCTTGCACAATTTATTTATTAAATAGCAGTTGCGATCTGTGTAAATATTTGGTTCCTAATAGGGTTTCTATTATGCACAGACGTTTAAAACTTTTCCACGCTCATGGCTCATTTAGACACTTTTCCTCTATTGTAACTGCAATGTCATTAGAATATACTGTCTAAATACTACTAAAAGAGCGTTTTATTCTCCGAAAAAGCAAATTCAATCTCGGATTGTTTTCTTTTGTACTAGTTAGTAAACCTCAGAGGTACAATCCGAGTAATTCATTCGTAACCGTTAATGTAGGTATATGTTTGTATATTTGTATTTCTAGGGATATCGTGTATCAATGTCAGGTCATCAAATTATATATGTCCCGCTACAGACGTATCTAGGTGTTATTCCATACGAGAATCTTCAATTCAAGGAGCGCTTTAAATATGCTGCCAAAAAGCCTTGTTCTCCTTTCATCGTTGTTCGGAGAGCAGTTCACCACGATTTGGGGCTTACTTTCAGAACCATGAGTGTTCTACATAAGGGTGTATGTGAAACTATAATGCTGTATGCTGCACCTGTCTGAGCTCATCGAATGAGGTACAAATGTTATAGAAATATTTTGTTGATAGCCCAATGTCTATGGTTATCTGTGATTGGTGTTTATAAGACTTTCTCTCGAGAGGCGGTTCTTGTTATTTCTGGTATTAAATCCATTGATATCCTTGCGACTGAGCCTCAATTACCTTATGATGTTAAGAAGTAGACCAACTTACCTCTGGGGGCATAAAAAAAATTGACGACCAGGGTTTTCATTAATGGCAGGTCAAGTGAACTGAATCACCCAATGGCCGTTATGTACATGGAGGTTTTCCTGATGTGAGAACTATGCAGGTCGTTAGGTGGATTTCCCCCAATCGGCATATTACACAGTTTCTTTCTGGACACAGAGCTTTTTGGGGTAGGTTGGCCAGATTTGGTTTGATTAATTCAGATTTGTGTCCGTAGTGTAGGGTCACATCAGTGACCCTACATGTGCGCCGTGTCTCATATGTCTGACCCAGGTACGATGCTGAACCTACCAATCTAGCGAGAGAGCTTGTAAGGATCAATTGTGGTTTTGATCTCTAAGTTAATTAATTGGAAAACCGAAAAGGAATGGAACATAGTTACTTTCTTAGATTGTTAATTCTGCAGAGGATGAATGAAGGGGTCTGATGCTGTTATAGATGTATAGATAGAATAGCAACACGGCTGACTAATAAGCCCTCTCGGGTGCTTATTTTAATAAGCACCCAAGATAGGCGTTTTAGCATCAAGCTCCGTCTAGCTTAGCTATTCGCTGTTAGGATGAGATGGATTTTTGGTGAACTCTGTGGTGGAGCTACGGTATGGGAGATTGTAGGCGTTGGCCTTACTCCTGAAGGTGGACCAGAGCAGAGAGAGGTAGGGTGTGTTTTCATTAGAGGCTTATTAAATTTGTGAATCTGTTTCCTAATTTTTAAGTAAATCAATAGGACTTTGATTAAATTGAACTGTAGGACAAAAGTGTCGTTGTTGCGATCAACACTTATTTTGTTGGTATGAGGATAGTGTTTTTGGTGTTTATAGAGTCAATCAAGTAATTATTATCTGAGCGCACAGTATATAGTGCAACTTGCACTACTTGCACTTGAGCGCAAGTTAGATATAAGAAGAGATTTTGTGTGAAACCTTCGGTGTTGAAGGAAAGGGTGGAAATCGCGCTTCCGTGAATTGGTTAATTTGATAGTTGAGGGTTATAAGTTATGGTAGGTGGTCATGGTTAGAAGAGGCCATACAAAGGCGGTAGTAGGTTGTGGAAATGTCTGCCGAGGCATTTGCATCGGTGGCATCCTATCAGAGGCCAAACTGATGACCGTATTGTGTTATTAAGTTTAGAGGGTCCAAAAGATCACCTCTGGTAAAGCCCATCAGGGCTATGAACGCAGGGGTTGTTGTGGCGACCGGTATCGTAAAAGGGGATTGTCTTCCCCTACGTGGGTCAGGATGTATTTGTATTTATATAAAAAGATGAACAACCTGTATGTACAGAATGTATCAAGATTGTTTAATTGGGTTTATGTGTAGAATGTATTTATGTTTTTATTTTTAATTTGATTCATGAATATAATTCTTGACGATGCACAATGAAACAGTTTATAATATTTCTTTTAATAGTAAATGTTAAGGCTAATTCAAGCTTTTCTTAAGTTTGCTGCTCCGAGGAATTCAGTGAATACCTAATTAGCAGTAATATCCAGAAATTCAGTCTACGAATACTATTTCTGATCGTGCATATCCTAGATTAATTAGCAAATTACATCTACAATAATGCCCCTTTTCATCGTTGACCATCAGTCATCCACCAATGCTCTCAAATCCTTCTACTCCAAGATTAAGAAAAGTATTATCTTTCCCCGATCAAACCGTTTGTTTCATTTGATATAGTGAAAACAATAAAATTTGGCAAAAGGAAATCTTTATTTGCAGGAGGAAGCACTGAATATCAACCTAGCCCATTTTATTTTTCATAAGTACATTATCTACATTATAAAAGGAAATAACACCAAGACGTTAGTATTGTCTGGTTTACATTTGTAAAGAAAGTGGCCATAAAAAAAACAGGACTCATTTTAGGAGAGAGAAATAACAGCAATATCAACCGAATTTTTTATAAATTATCAATCTAATAAATAATCTAATACGAGCAATTAATTTGTAAATCTGCTATAATCGTATTCAAATATTTTAAAAGTCTATAAATTTTGTTATAATTAAAAAATTCCGATAGAGTATACAACAGTCATGTTAATTACATTTTTAAGTCAATTAATTTTTTACATTTGAAAAGCTGATTTTTGTTTGTAATTTAAAAAAAAGAGTATTCAAAAAGCTTTTTATTTAAGGAGCATACGTTATCAAGTAACACTTGTTTGCATAAAATGTTTTGTCATTTGTTATATAGTATAGTTCTAAAACGTTTATCCTACAATTCTAAGAAAATAGAATAATATTTTTAATATTAAAATGATATATATAACATACACACACACGCACATGTATAAATATATATATACAGATTATTACAATTTACAAACATTGTTTTATTTATTTAGAATATTATCTAATTCTTTAACAAATCAACTTGCATGAAAATTCTTTGAACAGTTTTAGTCTTAATATCTGTAAATTTACATAACAAACTTTCCACGTAGATACAGCAAGGTATTCTACGTAGATGATTCAAGGTAGATCAAGTTACTCAGGCATAAAGGATCTAAAATAACCCTTATTATGGGAGGGTGCTTTCACTAACATCACCTGCAATTACCTTTTATGGTCACTGGCTTTCTGTAGTTGCCCCATTTTACTATCAGATTTCTTTTTATCGCTTATTACGCATTTAAAAAAGAACCTAAAACACATCAGTTATCTACAACTAAAAGATTCTCATTTAACGTTTATCGATTTATTTTTGAATTTTAATATGAAAGTCAGAATCGCCTTGGAAAAGTTACATTTTCATATTAAGCTTTTGATTATGCTTAAACAGACTGAAAGAACGGATTTGGTTTTAAAATTTATGTACGGGAGATTTTCCGACGAATATTCTTAAATCTACCGACGTCTGAGGACAACTAATGTTATTTTTGAGCTCTGACAGACATCTTGAACCAGAAAAACTCCACTTTGATGGAAATCTTATACCTTTCATTAATTGTCTTCTGAATTTGTTGTACATATTGATTCATCGAAAGCAAACGGCAAAATCTGATGCATAAATATATTTAAATGTATGTAAAATTTTTAATAATAAAATAAAAAGCTCAATTTTTTTATAATTTTATATAAAGACTAAACTTTAGTCTAAATTTCTAACTACGAGCCGTTTTTTACGATTATTTTTTAAAATATATCCACTGGTTATCTTGATTTATAACAATATTAAAATTATTTGTACATAAAACTTATCTTTTTGGATTAATTATTACCCTGAATAATGTCATAAGCAGTAAATAACTTAGCAACAGAGATTAAATAAGTCTGACTACTCTGTAAGACACTTTAATAAAGAAAAACAAAAGGTTATTATATCGTTACTTCTATTTATACCATACCACTGATAAAATGTTTAACTGTGTTTTACGTATCATTTAATCTTTTTACAGTTAAATTTAATTACAATCATTTATTAAAATTTGCTGCAGAATATTGTATATTATTCATAACTCTTACAAAAAAAATAAGACTGTACGCTGTCGGCAAATATTAACTTCATGTTTAATCATGTTGTAGTTTTCATGTACAAACAAAGAAACATAAATACTGAGCAATACGGAAAAGGAATTTCCATGAACGATTGTTTGTGATAGTGCAAATTCCCGCTTTCAAAGACTCCCGGTTAGAATGAAACTTCTACCTTTCAATACTGATCTTAACTTCTGGCAGTTGTTTCAACGCTTTAAGTTATTTTAATTTTAAAATGTTAAGACCGCTAACATAACATTCATTAATTTAGAGTGTGCAATTATTGAATAACGTAGCTCTGAGAATTGAATACGGGGAGAAAAGTTACATGTCCTAATGAAACAATTGTAAATACTAAAAATTGAAATTTACATTCTATATAATAAATACAAAACTGCATTATATGTAGCTGAGAATCAAGGTTTATTTTTAATTTAATTCTTCATCCTTATTCTTTAGGGAATTATTTGTTGTAGTTATATCCTTCATCTGTATAATGTATTATAGAAGTATGTTACATAGTCTATGAATTTTTAGGTTAATTTAAGTAATTTTTCTAAACTTTTTCTCTCTTTTTTACACTGTTTTTTTAAAGAACCGTTAAAATCGATAAGGTTATAAGATGAAATTAAATGTGGCGAGAACTACCCTCGATAGTGAAACTCCTACGGGAAATAAACCCTATAACTTGTATTCTTCTTACAATACTACATTTATATTATAGTTTAACAGCGCCATTATATGAAAGGTAATGTAAGTAATAATAAAATTATTTGGTGTGTGTATATATATATATATATATATACATACACACACACATCTATATATTATTTATATATATATATATATATATATATATATATATATACAATATACATTATATACTATATAATGTATACATTAATATATATTATATATAAAATTTAATTTTTCGTTTTTAACAGTATCTAGGGGCTGGAAGACAGTATGGCTTCTCGAAATCGCATATGCGGTTGTTGAGTAGTACGAAGGTATTGCCTGAAATTTTTATAGAGGCAAGGTGTCGCCAATGAAAACAGAAGACTTGATAGAGGTAAAAAAGTGAAACCGTACACCCAAATTGGGCAGAGGATTTTTTTTACATACTGTTCATTTCAATTTTAATGAGACAGTCACTAAAAATGAAAAAAGTTGTATTCGTCCATTCTCCGTCGGCTTTAGTTTTGTGACGATATGTATGAAGGCCAAATGTCAATACAAAGTCCAAGGCAATAAATTTGTTTAGTCTGTGAAAATGCAGAGCCTACCACGAAAACCGGTGGGTAATTCCATCTTCAAGAGTAAAAGTCACTCGTGCACTTTTAACTACGTTAATTCTAATAAGAAGTCAGTAAAGTTTTATTTCTTGTTAGGGAATATTTATTATTTAAACCGAATGAATATTCTTTGTGCCTCCCCAAACAAAAATTAAAAAACCGTCGTCAGCTATAAAGCCGGAAGCGCTTGGGAGTCTTTTGGGACATAGAGATAAATTAATTGTAGAGAAGGGAATGTTTGGAGCAGGAATTCAGACTGAATGTATTGCATTTGGATCGGGAGAAATGTAGAATTTCTGAAAATAAGGTTAACAACAATATAAGAATCAAGCTGAGGGTACATTTGGAAACATAGAAATAGCGGTCAGGAAGGAAGATTACTACAGATCCAGGTAATATGTTGGAGGAAACATATAATATAAAAGAGTCCTTCTTGTAATATTTCGCAAAATGTTGTTTTACATTTAGGTTTCTGGCTGCAGAATATTTATTTTTAAGAGCAACGGCAAGAAAATCAACTCTAGGATGAAGATGGTGGACAATTGAGGTGGGGTGGGAATTCGATGATCGGATGGGATTCCTGAATCTTAACATTCCTGTCTCCTAACGTTTAGGAGAATTATATAAATCGGGCAGAATGCTGATTTCAGCGGGAGAAAAATGAAGCCACAATTGCATAGATAAAATTGAAAGAAGTTTAATTTTAGAAGCGTTTAATCGTAAGCCAAAAAAAAATTTAAATTGTATTTACGAGTCGCTTTGAATTTTATATGAAGAAAATGAAAGAAGTTTAAACGTATGGGGAATTATTAGTAAAACGCGGAGTGCAATAGGTAGAAGCTGAAACGAATGTAAAGGGAGAAATTATGAGATGTACAATGGTAGACTGTAGGCAGATGTCTGTACGACCGGTAGAATATGATAAATAAAAGGGATTATAATAGCAGTAGCTGTACCGCCATGGGAATTTATGAGGGCGATCGGAGCAATTAATGATGAAAATCTATGTCCATCGGTATTTTTAAGGTTTTTCTTCCTCTTTGACACTAATGATATTTGAAACCGTGTTTTACTCGGAGTTTATTTACTTTGAATAAACACCGTAGTTATTGATATAAAACGGAGCTGTAAAATATGTAAGAGGGAGGTGACATTTTACATATTGTTTATGCATTTTTGATTATGTACTGTAATTGCAAAATAGCTCTACACATTTTCGTGAAAAGATATCAAACATTTGACCTCTTTCAAAGATGTTACTGGGTACATTACAATATGAAAAAATACATTTAAAAATAAATTGAAATAAAACATTTAATGAACTCAGACAAAACTATTAAGAATAAAAATTATAGTTATAAAAGGAAATTCTGTCTTCGGAAAGCTAGTCGCTGAATATAACTTTTGGTAAATGGAATTTTGCTTACGCTATATTATTTAATGATAAAAATACAAAAGAAAAAAATGTACAGTTTTTATGGCTGCTGACTAATATTAGCAATTTATATATATAGGCTGAAATTACATAAATTAAATTGTCGTGAATAGATTTAAGTTTACTGCACAATAATAAGTGCATTGTTCATTAATTACTATGATTTTAGAATTTAATCAGTAATTCATAATAAATACCGAAACAATATGAAAGTTTTCAAAGGTGACGATAAAAGTTGATAATTTATTGCGCAATAGTTAGATTAACTAAAAATTCTTATTTAAACTACTAGCAACTCAGCCCGGCTTCGCCGGGCTTCAAAGCTAGGCATCTTCGCTCTGCTCTTTCGGGCGTAAAAGGAGATTAAGTTTTTGAAAACTGATTTATTTATCGTAATCGTGTAAAAATTCATAACTTTAGTTATAAAATTCAATAGAACTTTACAAAATAATTGTAACTGTTTTCCACACAACGCATGAGGTTCAGCCAAATGTGTATTTAAGACAAGATTCATTTTTGTGTGCCTCACATTAACTGACTATTACTGCGATTAAAAGATTTTTACTATTTTTTTTTTCCAGTATTTTAATTATTTATTTCAATTTCTTATTTATATTTCAAAATTTTAACGTTAGCCCTTATAATGCTGTCAAATACACTGTTTGAAATTTTAAAATTGGTCGTACCGTTCCGGAGATGTAAGTCAATTTCGGAAAAATAACGGATAATGGGATAACCGAATGATCGAGCGTGCATCTTTTTTTATGCAAATTTTAGTACTCAAAATAGCAAAAAATAAGCCGTTTGAATTTTTAAAATTGGTCATACCGTCTCGTAGATACGACTGAATTTCGGGATAAGATAATGTCCGGATAACCAAACACCGCATAATCGAGAGTATAGAAGAAAAACATGAAAACCACCCTTTTAATAAATAGAAACTTTTTGCCGAATTATATTTTTTTTGTATACTTATGGGTTCTTAATCTTACATTACAAAGAAATCAACTCTTTTTTATATTTATAGATTAGTGATCATTCTTTTTTTTTTACAAAGAGATTATTTAGGAGCAAGTATGACTTTATCTGTACATGGAACTTTATGGACAATTCCATCTTCAACTCTATGCAAAAAATGAAATCAAAACAGATTTTGTCAAGCTTAAATTTTCGTTCGATCACTTTCCTACTAATGAAGTTTCTTTTATATTTCAATATGATATTATTTTCTACATACAGTTCTACGTCTAAACATATTTAGGTTGAGCTAATGTTCTTTTTCAAACCATTTATATATTGTATATCAACTAAAGAGATGTAATGAACGAAATGTATCACAATCTATTTTTCTATAGTATTCTTAATAGTTTCGTACCTTACTGAAGTCATCCGGTAGAATTCGTTTTAGGATAAAAACAATATATCCCGTATTAAAATAGGATCACTATAGAAGAAAAGGAATCGACCAAGTAACCCACTTCGTTAATCGATTTATTTTCAATCGAAACACACGGAACTTTGACCGTGCTTAAACCGGTCTTATTTATTATTTAACAAGTATACACTTGACCAACACCTGATGTACTAACGAATCGGGATTTTCCACTAATGATCGGTACATTCCGGTGCCAAGCTAAAGGGTACGGACACACACACAGACAGACAGAAACACATACAAATGCCCTTTAGTAAGGTAGGATGTTTTAAGTGCATACACCACCATAGGGCGTAAAAATCGGTTTTTTCTCTTAACAAATAAGTTTTTTGTTACTTAATAACTTAATAAGATCTTAATAGATAATATGTTGATGTGTTTAATTATTGGACAACACAATTTTATATTTTTATAATAAAAAATTGGAATACAGTACGAATTATTTTCGCAATCACCTCCACAAAACTGATTAAAAAAGGTAATTTAATAAAACGAAATCTTTTAAGAAAAAAAAAAATGTTCTTTACATAAACTTATAATTTTTAAATCACGTAAACTATATTTTAAATGTAATTGTAGAACAAAATATATCTTCTTTTTCAGAACCAATTTGGAATTAATTTTTAATTTCACTTTCATTAATTTAAAAAATGAATCGACTATTATTATGTTTTTTTTTTCACGACAATTCCGCAAAATATTAATTTAAGTGTTATAATTTTTCTACTGAGATCGTTTTTTACAAACCGTAAAAAAGATTTACTTTATATTCTCTTTTCACTCATTTTTGATAACTCTACTTGATAACTTCGATGTTATTTTATTTTGACCACTGCCTAATTTAGATAGTTGAATTTACTAGCGATTAATTTCCAGGATGGTAAAATTATACAATTTGAAAATACGCTACGATTTCCCTCTCTCTTTTATGTTTACATTATTATTGTTAATGGTAACTAGTACATTTATAAAAACGTGTTAGTCGAATATAATAAAATTAGTAGTAAAGCCCGTTGCACGATAAAATGGAAAGGGGTCTACTAATGTTATCTCTAATTTTCCAATGAAAGGTCCCCCTTTCGCTGTTTCTTCATGTATTTTTGGTTTTTCAACTTTTTTTATTTTTTTTACCTTTTTTTATAATTTCTTAGCACGCATAACATAATACTGTGGTTTATACATCAGTTATACACGATTAAAATTTCTGTATATACAATGTTTTTTTAAATATTATCTATTATAGCAAAAATAATATTTCTAAGTAGTAGTAAATGGACCCATGACTGTACGATTGACTTCTTGGTTACATTTCAGACAAGCACTGGTTCGACCGAAATACGCCACCATTTCAAGACGCTTTTTAATAAACTCCACAATAAACTTCGGACTTTACGTTTTGACACGAAAACTTTCTAGTTTTCTGGATCGGTGAATCAATTAAAAACGACCCGATTGGATATCTATAACAAATAAGGAATTAGGTAGTTGTTTTTTTTTTTTTTTAGCTTTTTGAAAAAAGATATTCAGAAAATCCGCACTTTAGGATTTAATACTGAAAAGTACACTCAAGAAAAGATTCGAAAATCACAAAAGTAGCTGAAATCAACCCTGTAGAACTATAATAATATAATAATGTTTTTTATAAAAATCTCTTTATACAGTAAACCTTAATTTTGACATAATTAGTTATCTTTATTTAGTCTACTGTTAGTTTTATAACATTTTGTATAAAATTTTGTTTAATTTCGTTTCTTCGCAACTTTATAATAAATAACACAAGTAAGAGTTCCTGCTTACTCAAATAAGGCAATTCCACTGTAAATTAATTAGTTTTATTAACAGTATTATTGCATATAGTAAACCACGCTTTCTATTTAATTCACAAAATCATAGTTGAATAAATTTCTTCCTAACATAATTTTATAGAATATATTATTATTACCGCTTATTTAAAAAAGAATCAACTTTGACAATAGGAAGTTTACATTAAATCATAAAATCATAATTAAAAAGTTACGTTTTTACTTATAATTTTATATACTGAAGATAACGAGGAATAAGTTCAACAAAGATTTTAGGCATTCGTGGATATATAAATTGTAATTAATAATACTTGATGTCAAGTTAAGTCTAGTTTACTAAAGTAAATTTATCTAACCATTCATAAATAACAGTTGTGTAAGATAACTCTGTAAAAAGCCAAAATCCATAAAATATTAAATTTTTGCGTCTAATTCCAGTTAAAATTGTCCCTAAATTAGATGTAGATTGTTATTTTATTTACTTCAGAGATCGGTTAAAAATTTTACAGAAATGATCAGTCGTTTTCTTTAGACGATGAGATCAGCCAGATTAAAAGAAAAGACAGCAAATTGAATCATTAACGAGAGTAATAACTGTAATTCTGTATTTCTTGTTTTCGACCTGTAATTAAACAAAACCGAAATCGTAATAGACTAAACCAAATAAATTTCAGATAAGATAAACGAATTCTACCCAAAATTGCAACTTATTTTAGTAGTAAACAACACTGTTACGATCAATTCATAGTTTTGTTTACTTGTCAAGAGGCGATATAATTGCTAAATATATTATTTATTTTAGTACGCACATAGTTTATCTAGTTTTCCCGGGCTTTAAGTTGTGCTAAACCGCATCAACTGTTTTTTTTTAAATGCTTACAGGAAAAATACTTTTCACAAAAAGTTACAAATCCAACACCAGTGTAATTTTTTTTATTTATACAATTTTTTTTAAATCAAAAAAGATAAAAACAATTATAATCATTTTTAATCAAAAATGAGTTTTTTTTTGTCTTCAGTCATTTGACTGGTTTGATGCAGCTCTCCAAGATTCCCTATCTAGTGCTAGTCGTTTCATTTCAGTATACCCCCTACATCCTACATCCCTAACAATTTGTTTTACATATTCCAAACGTGGCCTGCCTACACAATTTTTTCCTTCTATCTGTCCTTCCAATATTAAAACGACTATTCCAGGATGCCTTAGTATGTGGCCTATAAGTCTGTCTCTTCTTTTAACTATATTTTTCCAAATGCTTCTTTCTTCATCTATTTGCCGCAATACCTCCCTCTTCATTTGTCACTTTATTCACCCATCTGATTTTTAACATTCTCCTATAGCACCACATTTCAAAAATGAGGTAAACGTACCTAATCAAGTAACTTCTCAGATTTGCGCAACAAAATATTTTATTAAGTTATTTTTTTTATTTCCCCGCTTAAAATCCAATCTTAAAAAAGTATCTTAATTTTTAAGATAATATAATTTGTAACATAACTTCGCAAAGCCTGTATTAATTAAATATGTGGAGGACCCATCATACAGATAGTTAAATTATTTATTCGGTTTTTACAGTTCTAATTAATGAATATTTTGTTCGAGATTTTCTTACTTTCTACTGCACTATTTTATAAAATTTAATGAGATAAATTTACTAAAAGTAATTTAAACGAAATTTAAGTTTATCTTTTCTTGTTCTACTTTTGAAAAGCCAACATGCATTTCGCTTTCCAATTAAATTTTACAATAACTTTAAGGTAATATGATGTTCCGTTCTTTTGTTGGAAATCCTTTCTCGCTGCTTGAACAAGTGAAATAACATTAAAGGCAATTTGAGAGACTCGCTGCTTTACAGCGACATCTACAAAAGTGTAATTATTCAAGAAATTTGTTTGATTTGTTCTAATGCGTTATTTTATGAGGGAATTATAATTTTATTTCTGGTAATGCATTCTTTTAACTGCCTGGTGACTGTATAACTAAAACACTGAGGACCTCAAATTCCTGACTCAGAGAACATAATTGTAACACGATCACCTCCATGCATGCATCTATGCTAATGCGATCTGCTGGGTTGATTTGTCGTGTGAGAGATTGTCACAGAAAGATTTCTCTTTTTTTACACGGCTTTAAAAAGAAATTATAGTATGATAAAAGAACTAATGAAAAAATGAAACTCTATATTAAAATGCGTTGCCGTTTTCACGCTTTTCATGCAGTAGCTTGTAGCCGTTTTATTTATGAATCGAAATCATACAATTAATTTCTTTCTCCTAGCAAGAGAACGCTTCATAAAAAGAGACGAAAAAATTGGTGAGAATAAATCTGCAACAGCAGATTTTTAGTGATTACACAAAACTTTCTAATCGAGACGCCAGTTAATCGGAAATGAGTCGTGCTTTACTTGAGAAGCAGTTAATGCACAACTGTTGACCTAGTACGCAGTGCCAGCACTGCCGATGCTTCGTATAATAACAAATTGAATGACTCACCGACGATGAAAGATTAAAACCGTACTTAATGTTTTAATTCGCGTGTGCGCATTCAGCATCTCTCATAATTCCCTTTATTTATGTTAAATGTTGCAATATTTTCATTAAATTTACATGAAAAACAGAATATATGCAACCGAATTTGAAAGTAGTACAAGAAAGATGTATTATTAGTTTATTTATTATTATTATTAGTACAATGGATCCAACAGTTCTCATACTTTTTTAATATATTATACAAAAGTATTTTATCATGAATTTTCTTTTCCCATAATTTGAAGAAATTATTTCTGTACAGTAACAATGAGAATATCAGTTAGTCGGCTAGCAACAACGAACACTCAACGCCGATAGCTTCTCGCATGCTTTAGCAGACATATAGAGACTTTGTCCCATGCATGCACCGCGTCGTACATGTTTGAACAAGTTTCTTAACGGTCACTATAAAAGGATTTGGCATACTTTCCAGCAGCAGTTAAGCGAGTCCGTTTTGGATATCCTATAGACAGACAGATACATTTGTTTCCGGTGTTTTGCACTCGTAATGATATTCTGATTTAAAAATATTGTAATCGTGTTACATACACATTATTTGTATATTTATGTGTTACTTTTAATAAAATTGAAGTGGTGGTGTTGGCATACGTATCTCAAAAGAGACCTTTTCTTATATACTTATATATATTTATATACTTATATACTTATATTACTTATATATTTACTTTTTTTTACTTGCATACTTTGTTTAAATATTTATGTATAGTTTAATTGACAAAATATAAATCAACATGAATAAGTGGTTTAATTAATAACTGGCGACAGATAAATCGTCGTCAGTTAAAAACCCTGTACCATCGAGCCTGTTCCTTGGTCAGTATCAGAATTTGTGGTGAGTCAAGATTTTTTTCTACTAAAATACGATAGTGTTGTAAAAAAATATGTTCCTGAGTACTTCAACATTGGATTTATTGTCACGGATATAAACTATAAGTTACGATCTCAAAGAGTAATTTACTCTCAAATTAAAGCATGAAATCTTCATTGTTGAAACGGTATCTTAGTACTAAACATTCAACGTTAGAAAACATACCTATGGATAACTTATTTCGAAAATTGATAGATAATGCACAAAGACAATTATCTCGTCTTTTACAGGCAGTTCTCAAAAAGCAGTTGAGGCATCATTCTTAATGAGCTTAAGAATAGCAAAGTGTGGAAAAGGTAATACAGTCGGTGAAGAATGTTGTTACCTGCTGCGAAAGGATAGTGACTTGTATGTTGTGTGAATTGTCAGCTTAACAGCTAGATAGGATACCACTGTCAAATGATGACGTACACTGCAGAATTGAAAGCGTGGGATTAAACGCAGAAAGAGAACTTAACAGCTCAAGTCATAAATAAGTATTTTTGCTATACAGCTCGATAAGAGCACAGATGTAAGAAACTATGTTTAACTTATATTTCAATGCGGTATGTATTTAAAAATGTAATTCTTGGGGATTATTTATTTCGTGATCAACTGTCAAACGAACTACCACCGAAAAAATATTAAAAAATTGAATGACTTCTTTGCAGAAAATGGTCTGGACTGGAAGCAGTGCGTTGGCTTCACTTCTGATGGTTCTTGAGCTATGACAGGAAAATATGGAGGTGTTGACACCGAATTAAAATCGGTTGCAAATAATTGTAGTCTCAATCACTGAAGCAACCACAGATAAGCTTTAGCAGTAAAACGGTTGCCTGAACAATTTAAACGTAGTCTCCAGGATACCGTCAAGGAGGACAGTTTTATTAGATCTCGGACTTTAAATTGTCGTTTATTTTCGAAACTGTGTTCTGAAATAGGAAGTGAACTTATTCGGTTACTGTTACATACAGAGGTGAAATGGCTTTCTAAAGGAAAAATGCTAAGCAGGTTATTTGACTACATTCAGAGATGCGGCTGTTCCTAATTGATACCGATTTTGAACTGCGTGATCTATTGACAGACAAGCTGTGGATCACAATTCTAGCCTACTTATCAACATTACAATTCTAGCCTAATATCTAAGATATTTTCAATCACCACGATGTCGTATATTTAATTTTGTAAGGTTAAACGACAAATCGATTTTCAATAGAGAGAAAGTAAAGAAACTTATCAAAAAATGTCAAACAATAAATAATATTGTTTCGAATGAAAACCTACAGTGTTTTCTGAATTTGAAACGTTGTGTGACAGTACACAAAAATTGAAGTGAAACATAATCTCATCAGTAATAATGCTCGCTAAAACTTTTGAAGAATATTTTAAAGAAGACTATTCTGAATTCCTATGGATACGAGATCCTTTCATACTGGGTATAATTTCTGGGAACGTAACAACGAAATATAATCTTTGAGTTCCTTAATAATTCCCCTACTTTCGCACCCCAACTTTCTCTACTCATACAAGACAGATTGAAAAAAGCCCACAGTAATTGGATTAGTGAACTTATTGTGTGATATTAAAGTTAGTCAGTGTAGGGATGGGTAGGACAGCCCCAATCGGGAGAGCCAGCATGCCGAGGTGTGCTGATTCCGATGAGCGGTTGGGGACTCCTTGGGAGTATCCAGGTTGGGGTTAAATTAAAGACCGAGTCCCGGCCGCTGGATGGGGGCCCGAGAACAAGACAGTCGGGACCGATTCCCCCCTCCTGGCGGTTAGAGACAGGCAATTGACTGGTTGAGTCCCGGTCCGGGGGGAGGGAGGCAGGAACGGCATAGTCGGGTCTGATTAACCCTCCTGGGAATTTGAGGCAGGCGAGTTAAAGATGCAACCAGTGAGCCGACCTGCCATGCCGCACGTTCTGCCGGTAGGCGGGAGGGCTCATTTGAATTAAAGGACACTCTCCTGGGCTGAGCTTTACTTAATTGTATGTCCGGCCCAGGGGAGTAGGGAATGAGAAAAAAAATTATAGCTGTGAGAACGTATTACTTGAAAATTAAACTTTTTTATTGTCGCTCATTTTCTACCTTGCGATGAAGGTTTGAAAATGGAATTTACTAAAATAGACTTATGTGAATTTTGGTTAAACGTTAAAAATGAATATCTAAAGCTATTCAGAAAAGCATTGTTATTTTTAATTCCATTTTCTACCACATCTTTGTGAAACAAGATTTTCTACTATGGTGATTGGTTTGCTTGACATTTCTCCCGCCACCTAGGGCATTCGGTCGCCCTAAAGCATAAAATCGAATGTCTGTGCCATAAACGGCTACTGAGCCTCGAAACAGTTTAGCGACCAGTGTCCTAACTAGCTCCTACAGCTAATCTAAAAGCGTGAGCGGAATAAGCGTGGTATCATACACCACTCGCTTGAGTGTTCCACCGCCTACTTGTCTAAAATGGGTAGTACCTACTACCACCGCCTAAAATGGGTAGGCGCACCAAGTCAACTACTAAAACATATATGACTATCAATAATTAAATTTATCTCGTCAAATACAGCAATTCGTTGTCACGCCTAGGCCGCTGAATGCCAACAAGTCCCTGTCCACTATTAAAGCTTAATCTAGCTGGTAGGCAGCCATATCTCTCGGTTCGTTTCCTACAGCAGCGCGGTAGGAGTCTTTTCCCTTAGGTAAACTACTGATGTCAATTGAACGAAGCAACTGCATCAAGGAACTCCTACACGGTCCGAAAATGCGGTTCTCGCCGCTTGTGAGTGGCCAATTTTCCCCTTTACTTCTAAGTTTCAGGTGGCCCGAGTTCTGGTCTCCCCAAGAGCTGGGCAGCTACTATGATGATAGTAAAAAATAGATTTCGTAATAACTGAACTTTGCCCCAAATTTGCGATTAAAATTAAGTTCATATATCTTGTTATATAGTTCATATATCTTCAAGTATACAGCACCATCATCCTTTTCACTGAATTTTTAATCTTCAAGAATAATTGTAACAAGTAATGTTAGTAAATGAATAATATGATATTTATTTGAAACTAATAAATGTTTTTGTAAAAAATTATTTTAAAAAATGTGTAATACATGTTTTTTTTTATAAAATATTAAATACTTTCAAAAATATTGTAAATTTTTATAGCTTTACCATCTAAGATATAACTCTACCGCTCTCCTAATGACATATTACATATTTAATAGTTCATACGTACGGTAGGTGCTGTAATTCACATGTATGGTATGTAAAATAAGATTTGGGAACCACTGATATATTTCATTGTTTAGTTGTGCACCCCTTTTTCTTATCGTTAAGATTAATTATTCAGATTTTCTCCTAAGAAAAGTACTAATAATCAAGAGGGGAAAAAATAGAAAAATAGCTTACTACTTCAACTGTAACCTGCTTAGGAATGTGAGCCGAGTTCACAAGCGCTTTACTATGAATAATAAAAGAGAATGAATCTTTTGACAAGGTAAACCGCGAATTTAATCTCTATCCAATCTTAGTGTTGAGCGATAGTATCAATTTTTTCTCTCATTAAATAAATTAATATTTAGATCGTTTGTGTAGAAAAGATGAACACCAACCTGCTTTATAAATGCTCTTTCAAATTGCGTTTTCTTTTCGTCATTTAAAAAGTCACTTTAAGTAGCTATAAGCGAAACGTAAATTTATGTTGTCACTATTCAAAGATTATTTTTAAGTGGAGATTGTATATTTCACTTCATTTCTGAAATGAATACTACGGTCTTGTAGCATTCAAATAATGAGCGGCAATAAAAAGTTTAATTTTCAAGTAATACGTTCTCTCAGCTTTAATAACACATAAGTTCACTAATCCAATATCTGTGGGCTTTATTCAGTCTAAGTCTGTATGAACAGGCGGAGTAGGGGTGCGATCTCATTTTACTTATTAAGGAACTCAATGAAATGGCGTACAAGGCGGTTCTAAACAACTGGGGAGAACGGTTGCCCTATCGGAGCTCTGAAACTACGGGAAGCTACTTCAGTAGGGCATTGAATATGGATGAGCGGGATGTCTGATTACGAGATGCAAATGAAGTCAGTGTTAGGGTGGAGTTACCTGGTTTCTAAAACAAGGGATGTCTGTAGGTGTTTTTATTTCTAAAGAAAAGAAAAGATTTTAGATGTCTTCTTTGAGATCATGTTAAGACAGTAATAAATCGGATGATGTTACACCCTAACTTAGGAAGCATAAAAGAAATGTATGATTAACCGGTTTACATTTGAGTATACATTTAGTGCTACATTACAGAATTATTCTTTTGTTTTTGGCTAGAAACAAAATTATATAATATTTTGAAAAAAAGATAATAAACAAGATAAAAATAACAGTTATGAACAAAAAACTGAAGTTTCAAATTTATTTAAGTAATAGCATTTTATTTTTTAATTATTTAATTTGTTTTCATTTTTTAGTTGTAGTTTTAAAAAGATACAAATTTAAAACACATAATTCAATATAAAATAATCGTTATTTTTTATTTACATTAAAAAAAGGCAGAGTATTTTTTCGTCTTTATTTATTTAATTCATTTATAAAAACACAAGATAAAAAGCTTTTAAGAATAATCTATCAGTAAATAACAGTATTATAACACTGAACAAATAAATCGCACTTAGAAATATCAAATAACTGTTTTAAAAATTATTTTATTATTATTTAACTCTATATTACGATGAGGTAATTTCTTCCAATCTATGCGTAATAAAAGGTATATTGATATATTTTATCTCCACCTGTATATCATAAATTATTTAGAACAAATATTTTATGTTATTGTAATATTATCAAAGTCGTTGAAAATGTGTTTACCTACAAGTAATACTATCTACAACGCGGTATAAGTACAAGTAATTTCTCGTTTTTTGTAAATTAATAGACGTCCAAATGGTGTGCTACTAACTGCTATACAGAAGTAGGTCATCGACATACATTTATAGACTACTAAAAAAAGTCATGTTTAATAAGTAACTACATAAACTACATACTAACATAACTGTATAGTAATGCTTGAATGCCACCATTTATGTAATTATGTCTTCAGGGTATAAAATATATTTTAATGGTTTTATTTCTCATGTTTCCAAAAGGAATTGAAATTAAAACTTTCTATTTTACATGCATCTATTCTTTTATATTACATCAGAGTGAAATTGTTGGGCAGGTTACCTTCATTCGTCTGCCAGAGGATACGAAAACTATTGCCTACGCGTACGTTTTGGTTGTGCTGGTCAGCAGGAAAACAGAGCTGCAGAAGAAAGGCAATGGTGCGCTGGCGGTGATTGACACTTGGATGAAGGGACTCCTCCGCCACGCCATTGCACCGGAGAACAGTGAATTTATCACCCTGACTGGTAAGAGGAAGGTTGGCCATATTGCCTTAAGGGTAGGCGAGCACTGTTTGCAATCTCGGACTACAGTCAAATACCTAGCTGTCACCATCGATGAGGCGAGTCGGTTTAGCAAATATGTCCTAGATAGTTGTGATAAGTCGGAGAAGACCTTTTTGTCTTTGAGATGGCTGATGAGGTCGCAAACTGCTCCAAAGACGTCTAAGCGCAAGGTGATTATGGTGGACAAGATGTCCGCCCTGTTATACGTGGCACCGGTTTGGGGAGTAGTGGTGGAAAGACGGAGAAATCTTCAGCGATTGCAAAGCATTCACCATAAGCCTTTGTTGGATGTGATCTCAGCCTGCAGATCCGTTTCATATGAGGTAGTGTGTGTGTTGGCATCCGTACCGCGGTGGATCTGTTGATACGAGAGCGGATCGAAAGACATGGTGGTACTGGCACAGCAGAGGTGTCGGCGAATACGCTGCGAATTTGGTGTGACAGATGAAAGACTGGAGGAAACGCAGCGTGGACAAGGAGGGTAATCCCAAACCTAGAGACGTGATGCAATAGGCGGTATGGCGAGGTTACCTTTTATTCTGCGCAAGTGATGTCCGGACACGGCTGCTTTGAGGTTTACTTTCATCGTTTTGGCCGTCAGGTATCACCGGTGCGCATGTATTGTTATGCAGAGGACTCACTTGAGCATACGGTGTTTCATTCTCCGAAGTGGATCAGCTACCGAGCCAGAGCAGGTATCGTTGGACTAGCGCCGGAAGACCTTCTGGCCGATATGTCGAGCTCTGTTGATAACTGGAGTGCGGTGGAGGGGTTTGCCTGTGAGTTACTTCGGGCAAAGGACACAGAGGGCAGAAATCGGGGATTTTAGAGTAGGGAAAGAACGAACAGCCCCAGTTGCGAGGGCCGGCATGCCGAGATGTGCTGGTTCCGATGAACGTCTGGGGACTCCTAGGGAGTTAAGGTGGGTTTAAATTAAAAGACCGAGTTCCGGCCGCTGGGTGATGGCCGGGAACGACACAGTTGAGCCCGGTTCCCCCTCCCCGACGGTTAGAGGCAGGCGCTAAGAGTAGAGACCGAGTCCCAGTTCCTGGAGAGTCCGGAAACGACATAGTCGGGCCTGGTTAACTCCTCTCGAGGATTAGAGAGGCTATAAAAGATCCAACCGGCGGGCCGACCTGCCATGCAGGACGTAAAGCCGGTAGGCGGGGAGGCCCATTAGAGTTTTAAGAATACTCTTCTGGGCTGAGCTTTACTTAATTATATGTCTTAATTAATTATATGGGAGTAAGAGAGAGAGAAAAAATGTTAACTTCATTACAGTGTAATTTATCATTACACAAAAATTTTAACCGCATACGAAGCCACTTGTTATCTCTTTTGCGCAATTTTTGTTTTGAAATTCTTATTTATCTTTCGTAGGTTTCTTCAGATTATTTCATCAGTACTTCATGCGTTTACACACAATATTATTCACCGATGAATTTGAGTTTGAAGTTTAATAATTGGCTTTAAATGATGGTAATAAATAACCTATTCTTATCGGCTTCGTCCGCTAGAATGATGGTGTTTTTGAATCGTAAATGTTATTTTTAAAAGTTAAAATATATATATATATATATTTTAACTTTAAATTTATATTTTTTAACCTTCAAGTCGTCTACTGAATATTAAATATATATAAAAGATACGTTTTAATGTGCTCATTATCCTGAAAATATGAATAAATAGATGTTTTAAAAAGAAAATGTAATTAGATAAATAGCAATAGAACAAGTAATTTACAATAAGCGCATGAATATGATTACCGCGCCCTCGATTTATAAACAGTAGTTCACATCAACAGCATTATAGTTTCCACGTTGACGTGATCATTATAGTACGTCATCCTCTTCACAGCAGTGAATATCCCGTAGCAAATGTTTAAAAAAAATATTTTTCTTCAAATATTAGTTCATTATTTTTATAATAACTGTTATTTTTAATTACTATTCTCCAGATAAGAAAATGTAACCAAAAAAGAAATGTTTACCATTTGTTAATGTTTACCAGATAAGAAAATGTAAATATTATTAATATTCAATACACCCAACTCCGGCGAAAATGGTCATGTATTATTACTCCTAAAAATTTGTCTTGGGGGGATGAACCCTTTTCTTTTATTGTACTTAGCGGTTTAAAACAGATCGGCTGTGACAAATTCTTTTGGTACATAACATTGTGTCTAGTACTGTGAAATAGAATTTTTAAGCCCTCATGTAATTAATTTACTAAACATAATAATTATATCGATTTTTAGGATAACAGCTCACATTTTCTTTTCTTTTTTTTAATAGAAGCTAATGTGAAACCCTATACGTTTACTGAAATTACAGTACTTCCTCTGTATTAGAGAAGCCTTGTTCCTTTTGGGAAGAAGAAAACTCATACCGTAGTGGTTATTGTCCGTAATGTATATAAAGAATATATATACAAGTATATAAGAATATACGTATAAAAACGTATATAAAGAATTAGATTATAAACACACATTAAGAATTGTATTTTTAGATGTAATGTATGAGTAAAAATCAGTTTGTTTTATCTACTTGTAGTAATAATAAAATTCCCTACAGGAAAAGAATAAATAAATACTAAATCAATAATGAAATGTTTAGAATTTTTGTTGTACATGCAAATAAATACATTTAAACGACTAAGAAAAACCAACAATAAACAATTTTATTCTTACTCTTTACATTTCTTCTTTCTAAAAAAAAAAATTACAAAATTTTTTCTGCAGCGTATTAAAATCTAAAATTAGAAGGTAGTGAATAGAAAATCGTATTCCGTGTCCTAAAATTATAAAGTCAAATTTATGGAAAAAGAAATTAATTATTGTAGATCACTATTATTCAGTAAATGACTCCATTAGATTACTTCGAGAGGATTTAAACTATCGATTAAAAGGTAGAATAATTATTCACTACATGGTACGACAATTTCATTTTCGTTAATAAATATGAGCACAAATGTTATAATTAATAATTTAATTTAAATACGGTAGAATTAGATTACGGTATAGAATTAGATTATTTTTAATGGTTTTTCATTTATAGCTGTAATTTGACTAGTTTACACACTTATTTCCGTCTCTTCTTATTTTGCTAACCTCTTAGCATCAACATACCAGACAAAAAAATTCTGTCTTGCAGACCGGTAATAAACATCGTAACTTTTTGACTTCTTTACAGATAGCCTTGTAATTCTTTAACACTTTATTGTGGATTAATTTACATTTCAACTGGATACATCCGCATCCATATAATTCTGTAGATGGACAAGGTTGTTCCTTTATAAAGCCTGTACAGATTTCAGGGTTGCCTTATTATTTTCTCAAGAACAATTGTCGGTGAGCGGGGCTGCCTTTCTGTAAGAGACCTTTGGCTTCATTCTTTCCCATTACCTATCCCTTTCCCTTACACTTGAACCCTCCTTCAAAATGTTGGGTTCTGTAGTGTGTAGAACCCTCCTAATTCCATTTGAGAATGCAGAATCCAGTAAAACCATGTTTCTATAGAAAGATGGTCCATCTTTTTTATAATACATGAGGAAGGTTGCTAAAAGTCAACCTTTCCTCGAACACTGTTTGCAGCCGGTTGTCGTCAAGTTAGCCTATTGACTTCAGTCATGGAACTTCAGTTCCATGTCAGCTTAATCAGTTCCAAAATAGAAGTATAAAATTCCAACCTAATTAACTAACCCTAGGTAAGATAATGGAGCCCCTATATTTCAATATTCCAGCACAAAAGATTTATCTTTTTCAGTTCATTTTAAAACTTCAATTTATTCCCTATTAAATCATTTAGCTTTAAAGTTTCATGTAATCACATTTAAAAACCTATTAATTGTTGTTTTTCGTTCTTGCAGGAAATGTATTAAGTATGTCTTTTTACTTCTCTTAAACTAATATATCATTCCAAACAATTGTTGTTTCTCAGAAGCAACTGGAACAGTTCTTCTGAGTTATTCCGATCCGTCTCTGATGTGTACTTTATTTATACCATCTTTATATTCTTACCACATAAGTAATAAGTTATGGGAGTTGGTAAATTCTATTCTATCATATTATGTTAGGTACAATCATTGTACTCAGATTTTCACTAACAGTTTTCTATCAGATTACTAAATTTGTTTTATTACTGTTTAGTTTCATATTGATATTCTTCTTCAGCATCGTATCTATGATATTCTTTACTTTTTCTAATTCATTTTTGGTTTAAGTCAATGGTCAATGTTCCCCGAGAATCCTCATTTTCTCTTGTTGGATTTTTTCTCCGCTGTTAACAGTTTTCTTTCATTCCTTTTTTTCTTTTTCCATGTAGAAATTAAAAACTATCAACGAAGAATAAAAAAACTGTCTCGCTACTTTTTGCACTGCAGTTACTTTTTTGTTTTGCCAACTCTTTATTCCTGATTTATGGAATAATTTTAAATAACTTTTTCTTCTTAACCTATATCTTACTTTACTATAAGTAGATCTTGAAAATTTTACTCTATCGATGCTTGTAAAAAATATATAAAATAAACTTATATTTTATATGTGTATATGTGTACTTATATGTTTATATGTGTATATATATATATATATATATATATATATTTATAAATAAATAATTGTGATCATAAATTATTCAGTGAATTTAAGGTGTTAATAAAAAAATATCAAAACAGTGTACTTACTGGCATATTTTATTGTTGAACAGGGCATTTCAGAGAGTTTTGTTTACGACACTTACCAAACAAGTTCCACACGAACACCTTTTACGGCACGTAAAATGTCTAGACGATATTTGATTTCATGCCACACACTACGAAGAATCTGGAGTTATTCCATTAATTACACCTTCGATTCTTTTTAGTTCACTGATGTTGACAACCCTCGTTGTGTGCACCCTCTGTTTGACAGATACCCAAAGAAAGAAATCGAGTGGCTTAACGTCAGGGTATCGAGGTGGCCAGGGAATTGGTTAATCACAGTCAATCCAACATTAAAGAAATTGTTCATGTAGGTATTCCGTAACATTTAAATCACAATGTGGTGGTACACCATCTTGTTGGAAGTAAAGAATGGATTGGCGATGTTCAATTTGTGGTACTGCATACTCCTGTAACATATCTAAATAACTAGCGCTAGTAACCGTTGGCTCTGCGAAGAATAATGGTCCTTCCACTTCATAAACATTCGACACACACCAAACTTTTCGGGCTATCCCATTCTAGGCGCTTGTGTAGAACCTTCACGATTGTCGATTGCTGCATTCCCAGTTCTAAATTCGCACGATGAATCGATTTACCTGGTCTTCTCTGAAAATTTTCTCTTACTCGATCCACAATTTCCTCGAAGACGGGAGGTAGGACTTATTTTATGTACTACACTTCCTGCATCCTTAAGCTGCAGCGTGTAATAGAGTCTTTATTGGGCCGTATCTTTAAAGAAAAGTCTAGTAACGATAATAAAATATCCGCTATGAAACTATAGTAGGTACGCACATTGCTTTCTTCTGGACAGTAGCCATTGCTCAGCTGACGATCCCCCTGTCGTTACGCGCCGGCGTGTTCATTCAAGGTCATCAGTAACTCTATTACCTACACTAATGTTTGAAAAATCTACGTGCACTATATTGCTTTATTCATTTTTTATTAACCCCTAAAATGTGCTGAATAATTTATGTTCATATTTTATATATATAAAAATATGAACATAATATATTTTTATATATATTTTAAATTGCTAAGATTTTGTAAACGTTAAAGATCAGTTATCTATATTAACATATTTTTATAAAATCAATAGTTTTTGTGATATCTTCAAAAATGTCATTTCTCTCTTCTCCTCCAGCTGTGTAGGCCTAGAAAATTGATAGGACTCTTAATAAGTGAATAGATTAAAAAAGGTCAATCAATAGAGTAACGTCTTCTAAATGTTTTTATCGTTAATGTATATTCTTACAATACTGGATAATGAAGCAAGATAGAACATTTGTTCATATGAACTTTTTTTTACTGGCTTGCGTTTAATCAGTATCTGAAGTATTTGCACTTCCTTTCCGGACACTCTGTATATAATACAAGTATACTGATAATTTTTTACAGTTTAAAAATACATTTATCTATAACAAACAATTAACTCTTATCATTCAATTTATGACTAACATCCAAACTTCGTTTTATTTTAGAATAAATGAAGCTCTAATAAGAGCAAAATAAAATAAAAAGTAAAATGTGCTTTTATGATGCGATTAAAAATAAGAGTTAAGCAATTAATTTATACGATTTATGGAAAGTATTATAAGATAGTAAACCTAATATAAAGTGTTTTTCAATAAATTGAATGATTTAGCTGTTTACAGTTATTTCATTTCTAATAATATTTCATTTGCAACAAGTATGATGAGCCTCAAAATAACTTCTCTATCACCACTTTTATTTTATCTCCACGAATTATCTAATGTAATATATATACATATGTAAAGTTTATATATTTGATTTACACACACACACACACACACACATATATATATATATATATATTTACATGTATATACACCGGGTGACTGAAAAGTAACATAAACCTCCCTCTATTTTTTTTATAATTGAAATAACTGAATGAGGTTTGGGGCATTCTTTCTTGTACCGAGGGGCTACTTCAATGAATGTATATTTCATTCTTTTTGATTTTTGCGCGGCGGGGTTGGGGAATCTCAAATATTTCAAATAGGATCAATAGTTATTTGATATATCATTTTAAAAAGGTCGATGAGACGAGAAAAATGGTACAGTTAAAACTAAATTCTGATCGCCAAATCCAAAATGGTGGCCAGCAATGTGTTTATTTCAGATAGCTCCTTTTAATTTTTTTGTTATTTGAGCTATCCCGAATTCTCTCTTTAAAAATCTTCTCCAATAAGAGAGACTAACACACCCAATTTAGAATATTCACCCTTCGGTGGTGGCGGTGAGCAGGGGCGGCTGAAAAATATAAAATTGGACATACACTCACGTGATAGGTTGTTTTAAAGGTTTTTTTGAGAGACAACCAAAACTGTATAAAAAAATTAAATTCTGACTATTTAAACCAAAATGGTGTCCACAAATGTCATTACGTTAATTAAAAATAGAAAAAAAATTAATTATTAAAATTTTTCAAATACTTATTTTAATTAAACTTAGCCTTGAATTTAAAAATAAGTAATAATTAATTTACTTATTTTTCAACATTAAAATTTTATTTCGTCAGAAACTTTTAAGAAAGTAATTTCTATTACATAACTTCGCAATATCCACAGTTAAACAAAGTAAAGTTACATTTTTCAAAATTTATATTCATTGTTGATTTTGTGATAAGTAGCTAACAGATGTTGAAGTGTAATTGCGTTACTGTTATTTTTTGATGAAGTTTTTTTTTTGTTATTATTAAACTTAACAAAGTTTTAATTACAAAGGTCAAAAAATAAAAAAGGTAAAAAAAATTAAAGAAATAAAATTAAAAAATAACTTAATATAGATTAAAAACGTTTAACCTGACTTACAAACTTGGTTTTGTTTTTTAACTTACTTAAAAACCATAATCTACGAAAAGAAAAGACAATGATTTTTTTTCAATTCAAGAAAGAGTAGAAATAGTATTTTTATCTGAGAAAGAAAGATATACATAGGAACAGCTAATGCATTTAATGCACGGCATCCTAATCACACAAATTCCAGGATCGCAGTCGCAAATTAATTTGAAAAATTTCAACCCATTTGTAGCGTGTTAGATGATGTACCTGGCCGACTCAGTACAGATGAAATCATTGCAAAAGGAATATTAATAGATATTTCTGTTAATAATCAACAATTGGCAAGAGTGATTGCACCAAATAATAGTTGATCTAGATGGTCAATGCCAAAATATTAAAAAAAAAACATAAATACCATCCGTACAAGTTTCAATTAGTACAAGAACTTATTGAAGATGATTTTGATAGGACGGTTGAATTAAGTGAAATTTTGACACATTTTGATTAACAGCAAGAACTATTTCTTGCTTCAACATATTGTTCACTGACTAAGCCTCATTTATTTTATATGAGGCTGTTAACAGACATAACGGTAGGTACTAGTCCCAAGAAAACCATCGTTGGTATCGTGAAAGTCATACTCATCATCCAGAGTGGTTAAATGGATGGGCCTAATAGGGGACACAATTCTTGGACCACTTGTCATTAATCGTAACTTAGATAGTGATACGTACTATGATTTGCTGAACGATCATGTAATTCCAACTCTCAACAATTTGATTGAGACAGCTTGTAGACCAAACGGAAAACCTATATTCATGAGAGAAGATGTGTATTTCCAGTTAGATAATGTTCCACTGCATTATTCTCGCAACGTGAGAAATGCATTGAACCAGCACTTTCCAAATCATTGGGTAGGTTGAAGTGGTAGTAGTGGATGAACAGCCAGGTCACCTGACCAAAAGCCCCTTCATTTCTTCCTGTGTGGACATGTAAAATCTACGTTTGTAGCTCACAGCTAACTTCTCTCCCAGAATTAAGGGAACGTATTGAGATAACACGTAAAAAAAGATTCCAGAAAAAATATATACGGCTGAAGTAGTTTACGCAAAGGAGATACAGAAATAAGGAATTATAAATTATCTCTAAGGGTGACTGTAAAATACTGAAATTTTTTTTTAATTATTAAGATTTTTTTAGACCAATTAGAAATATCATTTTTGGATCATCAGAGAAAATATACCTATCGCATTTAGTCCGATTGACTATATTTGTTTTGCAGAAGTTAAAAGTCATCTCTTCAACCAAATACTCAAAACGATGGAAAATTATAGGCGTGAGACAGTTAGTCGTGGAAGTATAATGTTACGCAGCACAATGCAGTGGAAAATGACGCTAAGATTTTTTTCTGGATATTTCAAAATGTCGGCTCTCGACGTAAAGAAGTTTATAGTTATCGGTTTTGCAACTCGCCGTGCAAACTCGCTGTAGTTGATACCTTTAGAGTTATATATTTTTTAACAATATATAACTTAAATAAACACTTTGATAAAAGCCAGACCTTTATTTATTACATATTCGGATATGTAAATGTATAAGTATTAAAATTATCTGAATTCAATTCGAATTACTTATGCTATCAATTTCAAAATACATTTAATATTAATTTACACATATTATTACACTTACGTATACTACAATTATTACACATATCACTACACAACATGTTTATTAAAATTACGAATTGTTAGCGTTGTGAATAAAACTAATCTAATCGCTTATGTGATGATAAATATACACAAAACTGTAGTAATTATTTTTACGAGGTTCTCAATTATATAGTATGTTGGGTAAAGTTAAGAAAAAACACACAGCTAGTATTTGCCAAAAGAAATTGGACTTTATTGAAAGTGTAACAAATGAACTTATGTTATAATCATAACCTTAAAACATAACAGGAAATTATGAAATTAATATAACTTTCTGATACTTAACATATCAGTTGAATCAACATATAAATAATGATGTTAAATGCAAAAATACATGAATAAACATTTTTTAAATACACAATGTAACAGAGCCTGAAAATAAGAGAACATAAAACACCTTAATTTCAAATTAGATACTTAAAAACATAACATCAATGGAAAGTGGAACTGGAAAACAGGTGCACTACTAACATATACTGTACTATGAAGATTAGCAATGAACAGATTTCATTAACTTAGAAAACATTAATTACAATAATTTCAGTATAGAATGCGTTAATTACAACATAATCACATTAAAATAAGTAATAATGTAAATGGAGTTTATTTTGATAGATAAGCATTCTTGAAAATACAAAAATCACAAAGTCCTAAAACATACCAGCACATCAGGAGTAATTTGTTTTAGGTTAATTTACGAGAAGTATGATGAATACAGTGCATAAGTAGCAAAGAATTAATCTCGGCGATCAACAAGTTGCAGAAATAAATTATAGAGTTAATTACAATAACAAATCGTAATAATTAAACATGTAAAATAGATAAGCCACCTATCATGAATGCATTTAAGTGAATAAATGGTTTTCTTTTAACTAAACTTGAAATCGTAAGGCATAAGGTATGATGAACTGAATGTTCCACAAATTTCAATGATAAAATCACTGTTTAACGTAATAATGAAAATTGAACTTGCCTGTAGCACACAAATAATATCAAGAGACGAACTCGTGAATGCAGATACATGAATACATACAGTAATCCTGGGCGTAGTCCGCACTGGTGTATCAGGAATACAGAGGTGTGATGTGGTTTAGTGGTAGAATAATGCGTAGAATCTCAGATGTGTAGTGACGAGTTTTGAGATTCTGCTTGGATGAGAATATTATCACAAAGTTTGCAGGAGAATATGGCCATAGGCGACTGCACTGGAGAAATGTTGGATCTACTCTGCCGAAAAGATGGCGTGAAAGAAAAAGGGGGAAACCAGATCCAGGTAATGGACAGGAGAGAGTGTGTAAAAGACAAGAGATGTGTGCATGTAGTAGTTTGGGAACGAAGGAATAACGGGTGTATGAAAAGGGTAATCAAAAATAATTCGATAAGAAGAATGGACGCGGTCACTATGGATGACGGAGGGAGTGTCGAACACGAGAACAAATAATAAAACAGGTACAAATGACAAGCCCAAAAATACGAAACAAAGTGAAATTTAACATTCCTGTAACAAAACAACAGGACCCAACTCTAGCTTGGAATTCATTGGAAACGGAAACTTTACGCCAAACGGCGTAAACATAGTATTTATATTACAATAATATATATAGTTATTATTATTTTATGTCATATGTTTTACTATTGACCGTAAGGAACAATTTCAATAATCCTTCTTTTTTTAAGAAGGATCTCTTAGTGGTTTCATTGAGGTACCTTTCTCCAGGTACCTAAAGCAGGAGATTTTTAAATTAAAAATGACACGTTCTATGTACAAAGTTTGACAATGTATTTGCTTATTTATTTTTCATAATTGTGGTTTAATATTAAATTTTTCAGAGCGTTGATATTTACCTGATACGTGATATCATTTTAATATGGAAAAAATTTCATGAAATTCCAAAAAAATTATTCCAAAATAATTGGAGTAAAAATAATACAAATACTCGCTTTTCAGAATTTGGTAGTCGCTAAAGGTTTTTCGATTTTGTGTTTCTTGTGTAGTTTTTTCATACAGGTCGTATTTTTTGCAGATTTACATGAACATTTTAAATAAAAACAAAATGATGTAGTATAAAATGAGATAAAATGAAAAGTCGACTTCAAGAAATCGCAATAAGAAGTAAAAAATATTTTTCTTTATTATTCTTTAAATTTAAACTTTTGAAGATGGCGCCAAATTAAAGGTTCATGAATTGTCGTTTTTAATTTTGAGATATTTCTTAAAGTCAAAATCTTAAGAATTGGACTTAATTTTATAATTTATTTATTTTTCGAGTCGTATCATTTTCTTAAATTATGTATATTAATTGTGATGGAAAACAGAAACTTTAGTAAATGAATCGTTATTTACCTCGGATCAAAAGGATGAAAAATGAATGAAGAATAGCTAAATTAAAATTCTCGTAATTATAATACTCATTATTTTATGCGTTATTTTTATTTAGTATGCATATGCTTTCTTTCCTGTTGCATAACTGGTGGAGCTAAAAGAATTTTATACTTTTTAAGTAACCAGTAAAAATTGTATATTGTAATCGTTGAGGTCAATGTTTTCTTTTCTTCTAGTCATTGTTATTATTGCTATTGTTGTGGCAAGTTTATTCTCCGTTTTGAAATACTAACCGTGCACTGCAAGGAAATAATGCATTGTGCCTCGGGACACGATTCGAATTCAATTCGGTCCGCTTGTCTGAAAGTCAACTGGCGCAGCCGCACGCTCGATTTGTGCAAAATATTGAGGTCGAATAATAGGCGAGACGTTTGCTACAGAGAGACGAGAAGAGAAGAGACTGGTGACCCAGTGACCCGATCGACTAAACGCCACCACCGGTCCTCCCAGCCAGAGCTTTTCTCATTTTATTTGCAATATGAAACAGTTACCACCATATTTATAAAAAAATAAACACTTAACTATTGTTCACAACCGATCACTTAAGTTTATTGCAAGTCCATAGCCATCTTGGACATTAGTTTGGTTGTAGGTCGCATTATATAATCTGTAGATCTAATATTCCATCTCTTATTGATTACTAGATTTATTACAAATTTAATAATAATTATATTAATAATACTAATATTTCACAAAATCGAATAGAACCTTACTTATAATCGGTATTATAAATTCTAAATGATTTCCTCATTAATTTTATTCTCTCATAATAAAAAAAAGTCTTCCTATTACCTAACGCAACTAATTTTATTATTAGGTAATCAACTTTTAAATTGATATAATTTCACATGTACACAATTGGTCAGAGCGAGATTAAAATATTCGGAAGAAAATGGCATTTGCAGTTAAATATTCACTGCAAATCTCTTGATAGTAAAGAAATTATTAAAATTTTTTTTTTTCTATTTGTGGTAAATTATTATAATAACGTAAGTGAAACTTTTTGAAAAGTTTTAGGAAAATATTAACGAATCTCACTAATTTAAGGTAATATTAACTCGTCATCGCAAATCGGCTGATTTCGAAGTCGAGAGTTCTAAGGTTCAAATCTTAGTAAAGGCATTTACTTTTATACGGATTTGAATACTAGATCATGGATACCGGTATTTTTTGGTGGTTGGGTTTCAATTAACCACACATCTCAGGAATGGTCGACCTGAGACTGCACAAAACTACAATTCATTTACATTCATACATATCATCTTCATTTATCCTCTGAAGTAATACCTTACTATGGTTCCGGAGGCTAAATAGAAAAAAGAAAGTATGTGAAAACGAATTTTTTGTGAGATATCTACTTCATACTGACATCATTTATTGTTACAGTAACCAAATTTTGCACTGGAGCATGTGGAGGCATAAAATCCTGCATAGGCTGAAACAAATTCACCTTGAGATTTATTTTCAACATTACTGAATAACACTCAAAGAGCTGTAATGATTTTTTTGTTAAAAAAATTATGATATAATCACAGAGTAACGTGAAATAAGATGATTTACATTATTTTAATAAAGAAGTCACGATTAAATTTATCCAAATTTTCCATTCGTTCGTTTGACGTCCGTGGGAACAGATTTTAATATTGACAGAAACACTTCACCTCTTTCTACATCTTTATCAAGTGATATGATTATAAACCATTAAAGAAGGAATAAGAAAATGTAACAGCCCGTCTCTCACGTTTGACGCTTAACTATACTAGTTATGAATATAAATTGTTTGTTACAGAAGTTAAAGGTAGGGGAAAATTCAGCGTTCGTATAAAGATGGAATCTTAAACCAAAATAAATAATATTAAAATATAAATAAGCAATAAATAAATTTACATAAACGTATATAAATAACTTATAATATTAATAAATTAAAGACGATATTAAGAGACGATGGAAAAAGAAAATTAAAAAAAATTGATGTGGAGACCACACGACTTCCTTGTACGCCTGGTAAATTATGTATACTTAATTTTTTAAAATGAAAAGTACATAAAATTTTATTTCACTAATAACTTCTGGTATTCTTTCATATTTTATTTTTTATCGTTATTATTGAATACTATTTATTTTAAAACTTTTTTTACAGTCACAGGTTAATAATTATTAATAAATCAATATATTTAAGTTAAAAAAAAGGAAATGAATTCTGATTCGAACCGATGTGCCATCCCCTTGTAAGATCCAAATATTTCATTAATTGAAATTTTATTTGGCTATAACTCTGGAACCAATGAAAATAAGTACCATTTATAATTAATCGTTGAAAAACTCTCAATGAGAGCTTATTACTGCAGTTAAGAAAAAAAGTCCAAAATACAATTTTTTTTGGATTTTGGACTTTTTTGGACACTTTTAGTACATTAGGTTACAATCAAAAGGGAAGGTGTACAACTAAATGTTACAACAGTCCTAAATCCAAAATTTCGATATTCTACGGCTAATCGTTTTTGAGTAAAGTCTGTACGTCATACGTATGTGCAGACGTCACGCCGAACTAGACAAAATAGATTCAGGGATGGTCAAAATGCATATTTCCGTTTAAATCTGAAAACTGAAATTTTTCGCGATCACAGTACTTCCTTTACTTCGTTCAAGTTAATAATAGAACAAAATTTAGAAATATAAATTATCAATATATATTTAAACCAATATTAGAAGTGAATAAATGAACATTTAAGTAAAACTAAAACTTCTTCACGAAAAAAATTAATTCTAACATAATTTTAATATTATTTTAGACTCTATTAACGGTCGGTATTTTTTTAAATCGATTTTCGTTTTTTTTAAATTTATTTGGTTTACGTTTTTCACTTTTAATTTATTTAAAAGACTAACAGATGTGCAAAAAATGCAGCCTATGTGAAAAAAGCCATTCTCAAGAAACCTTTACCTTGATAAAATGTAATAAAAACTGTACTGCGAAATGACATAAATTTCTATTGAATAGGCTACAAGATAAAATTCTCTGGAAACTGGAATTTGTATTAATTTAATCCTAATCTTTCCAATTAATTTTCCTCAAATTTTAATATCAAAATGGCATCGCCTTGGTGAGATTGAATGTTACGCAATAATGGAAAAAAATGTTATTTTTGCATTTCGTTAAAAAAATCTTCCAATGAAGTTGTCGGGGAAACATTTTCAACAGAACCACTAAAAACCATTCTTTAGAAAAAAAAAGAAAAAAATCAGTAATATTGGTACTTTTAATCAAGAGAAAGGGTCTTGATTTAGTTTTGGCTGTAATGTTAGAAAAGAACTTATACCCTTGAATTGGGAACCTTCTCCTTTGACAGTCGGTTAAAAAACTATTTTAATGGACATAAACTAAATATTTCCGATAGGCTGTTAACTTAATACAGAAAGATTTAATTGATAGATTACAAGAAAATACCTTAGTTAAAATTCCTACCTTAAATCAGAAAACAGTTATACAATAGTTCAGTAAAGAAACACTAATTTTTGTACTTAAGTTGTTGTTACTTCACTCTTGATGAAATAAATAACTTAAGTCATTTCCACTTCTGTCCTCTGGCCAAAAGGTTCGGTATTTTAAGTTTTTATTAATTAAATGTTACCGTAGATCTACATCAATATTCTTTTAAATTTAACATTTTTCTAGCAATAAATGAATAAAACTAAGAACTCATTTTCATTAATACAGTTACGTATTAATTTACATCACATTAATCACTTAATACAGCCTAATAATGCTATAATTTAAATCTAAAACGTGCTTTTTTGATGTAAATAATATTTGTTTTAATATTTCTGCTACAGAAAAAATTTAATTTAAAAAATTAGTTTATTAGATGTTAAGTTCTTTTAATGTATGAATCTTTATCAGTAAAATTCTCTTATTTATCTTCCAACAAAAATGTTTAATTAAAAATTACCTGTAATTAAAAGAATTTATATAAAGCAAAAATTGATCCTAGAAAATTGGTATTTGATAAATCTATTGGTGAATATATATATATATATATAATAAAAATAAATCTATATATAAAAATAATAATAATTTTTTCAATTAAAAAGGCTTTATAGGCTTTATTCCTATAGAATATATATATATATATATATATATATATATATATATATATATATTTATATATTAAATAATGAAATAATTAGAATAATTAAATAATTAAAAGGTTATTATTAATATTTTTAAAAAACACCCAGAATTTAATGATGATAATTTAATTATGTTGAAAGACAACTATTTCATTAGCAACAAGTTGATAATGAATAAATGCGGTACAAAATGAATCCACTACTGAATACGAAATTGAACAATATACAATACATTGTTTTCCAAACAAAGAGATGATTTATTGCTTATACTATCTTTCCCACAATCCAGAGTTTCTTTCTCTGAAAGTAATGATGTTAATTGTAAATTGGGACTCTCTGGTAATCAGAGTAAAGATATCACTTGTGGAATGAATATCATCTGCGTTTAAAAGGTCTTCGTATGATGGTATGAAAAAGTATATTCGGCTTTAAGAAAGGTTGCAGGAAACAACTTCACTTCTCACTTTCTCACGTGATCCACGATGAGATTAGTGAAATCCAAAACTTCTTAACTTTAAACTCTCATGTCAGCTTACGTTAAATTTTTCGGTAATGACATTTAACTTGCAAAAAACTGAGCTTACCGCTTTCAAAAACACAAGTTTTATTCGTTAAAAAACTGATTTTTAGTACGATAATATTATTTTAGTAATTCTAAATCAAACTGAAATTCTGCCAGATATACTGATTAATGCAAAAACAGTAGGAAATAAAAGATTAAAATTGAAGGTTAATACAAGTATAATTATAGACAAAGTTGTTCTCAGTCTATCGTGGAATTAAGTCACTCGGTTCTGGTGGGCTACAAGACTCAAGTTCTGAAATAAGATAGATTTAATGCTAAAAATTAATTGCTCTGTAGATCATCCGTACTTCACCTAGAATTAAAACTACTTTGTTTCATATATGTAGAACTCTACGCTCGACCTATATTTAAAACTGGAAACTGTCGAAAGAAATATTAAGGGAGTGCAGTCGGAAATATTCTTATAAACCACACATCCTATTAAACAGTGTCCCATAAGTTTCCACAATAGAATATACAAAAACAAATAACAATAATAATAATTAATATAATAATATTTAATAATCCTACCCTACTAGAGGACTTCTGTTAAATATATGTAACAGACAATAGATATACAATAATAGATAATAAACAATGTTTAAGCATTTCATTTAATAAGCAAAAAAATAAAAATTGTTATAAAACTCTTACCGGCTCGATTTCATTTATTAAACAACGAATATGAGGCAATCATAAAGAATTGTATTATTTATGTAAATGTGATACGTATTACATATAAATGAAATCAGGCCGGTAAGACTTTTGTAAGAAATTTTTATTTATTTATTTATTTTTGCTTATTATATGGAACGCTTAAAAATTGTTTATTATCCATTGTTGTTATCTATTGTCTGTTACATATATTTAACACGTATTTTTTTTTAAAGAAAATTCTAAATAAATAACAGATTTTGATAATAGAAAAATAGTTTTTTATTTTTTTTTTATATCTGTATCGTTTTGTTAAAAACAGTTTTATTTATACTACAGAAATTTTTGTTTTTTTGAGCGGAAGAAATGATATCTGCGAGATTCTTATCTTACGGTTTACAATTTCATTATATTTTTTTTTTTTGGATATGTATTAATAATATATTTTTTTTTATTTATGTGATTGTTTTTTTTCATAAAATAATGAATTACAACCAAAAAGTAGGCACCGGAATATACCGATCATTAGCGGAAAATCCCGATTTATTCGTATCAATTTATAGAGTTAAAGTTCTAATTCAACTTTCGTTATATCAATTTTCGTCACTCAAAAAAAAAATAAAAATATTTTTACACAAGAGGTAATCAATTTGGAAAAGCAATTTAAAATAAAAATTAGCTTTTAATCTCTCATGTGTCTTCAACAATATTTAACGATTCAGTAAAATACTTAGTGTCCTGATACTGAATCGATCGTATTCGGTAGCATGTGCAAAGTTTAAATATATTATCCTATGATAAAATATTCATGCGATAGCATTTCTGCTCGTCGTACCAAGTTAACGCTGCTGTAGAGATGGAAACACGTTTTAGTAAAATCGAGTCTTGAAATTTAATGTAACTTAAACGATTCAGAACGGAATACCATTGTCCTGCCGATACGGAGTTTATTTAATCGATTTATAACTTTAATTAACAAACGCCTCCTACACGTAGCTCAACAGTCCTGCAGATGCAGGACTGTTGAGCTACGTACATGAAACTACAGTCCATTGTTATGACGTAATCGAAGCAGGTTTACGTCGGTGGGTGGATGTTCTAAAAGTGGTAGGTGTTGAGTAGGCGGGATGAGTAAATAGGGTGGAGATGAAAACTTGTCTACCCGGTTTATAGAAGCACCTTGATATTTTTCAAGCACAATTATTTATCTCCATTTTCTAAAAATAGACAGGCCATTTCACAATAGTTTCTTTTAAATTATCAAATAAACAATAAACTGTTTATTTCATAAATTACGAACTCCAAATAAAATGATTATTTTTTTTTTAGCCTCCGGGAATACCGTTAGTTATTGCATCAGAGGATGAGATGAAACGGCAATTTTGTAGCGCATAACTATTCCTGACCGGGATTCAAACCGCGATCTCCAAATGAAAGACCGAGACGCTACCACTCGCGCCACGGAGACCGGAAAGTAAAATGTATTTAGTGAAAACGATGGAATATTATATTCTTCCACTACTAAAATGTAAATAAATATTATATTTAAAAAGTGGATAATTATAAAGAAACTAATAAAGGAAAATTTTGAAATTAGTTTTTCTTTTATCAAGTCCATCAAATTTTTCAACAAGTTCGATATTTTCTTCATTTGTGAAAGTCATCTTCAGTACTAACACGACCATCACTAAAACGTTAATGATAATCGTAAAGCGCAGTTTTCTTCATTTATACGTTCAAGTAGCGTTAATATCTCGGACGATGATTTTTTTTTAAAACGCAAAATTTGACGATTGTGCATTGTTCAGTTGCTGACATTTTGACTGCCGCACCTCGATACGAAACAAGTATCTTTTGTACTGCTGTAGGAGAAACAGGATACATGCGATGAAGCAATATAGTGACAACATTAGTGTAGCCAGCACGAAAACCTTCGTAGTACATGAGGCTTGAAATTTTAAACAATGTTAAAGCGTCAAGCCCATAAAACATACGAATTAAAAACAAAACACGTATCATATTATCAAAAAAAAACAACAGAGGGTTTGATGTGAATGCTTTATCCGAAACCACGGCAGTGCAGTACAAGTGCTTATCGCTCACAGCGTTCAGCGATTGGGGTCGATTGTATTTTAGTTTTTATATGTTAGTCATTTTTACGTTTTATGTTTCTTTGTTATAGTCATGTAAAATGTACTTTTCTATCAATAATTTTAAACATCTTTTAGCGGTGACAAATCTGATAACGGAGTAAAGAACCGAATGCGTTATTGTCAAAAAAATATTTCAAAGGAAAATTGCCGGTTATGTATTTCATTTCTTTATAAAACAGTTCATAGGTAAAATAAATCATAAATACTTTACTTATTTATTTGCTTCAATAAAAACACGAAATGTCAATATAAAATAATACATTCAAGTAAAATAAATAATTCAGTTGAGACTTTTAGCAGGATTAATAATTCATCTATCAGAGGTTCATACTTCTTGGTTGTAGTAAAAAATAGAAGAATGGAAACAGTCGTTGACTAGCTATTATTAGTTATTCTCTACGATAAATAACTAAATTAGGTTTAAGGCGTATTTTATGCGTGCGATATTTTTTTACCTGTCATACAGTCTTCCTATCCCTTGATTTATAGTCATTGGGCTGAAGTGTTGTTTTTATTATAAACTACAGTTGACCGTCGTCAAATTAATGTTGGGCATAAAATCAATAATTTAATCTAGTTATCTAGTTATAGATCTAATTCCAGATGGCAATACCCGGCCTTGGAAAATGCTGCTACTGATGCGGGTATCATTTAAATAACAGATTAGAACGCCGTCTATGAGACAACTACCATCGCCCGCACGGAACAAATCGTATAAAAAATCACCAGGAAATTTAGCATTTGATTACATGAACGACCGTCAGTGTCCGTAAAAATCTTTTGTTTTCGGTTTTATCCTCAAGCAATGCCTGCCCGTTAACAAGAAAAATTATATATAAGTTATAATTATTTATAACTTATATTTGGAATCTTCTAGGGAAGTATCGTGTCAGTACGGTCAGCTAATAAAACCTGCATTAACCTTGACAATCGTATTGTACAGGATAGTTATATTTAGTACTTTCGAAGAATAATGAACAGAAATACTTCGTACTTCGTCTGCGTACTTTCGTCGGCGCACACTTCAATCCATATAGAAGTAGAATTTGACCCCCGAACAATTTCTGAAGGTTTTTTTGATAAATCAGTGGAATACATATTTACGCTCGATAACATAGTAAATGAATACAATTCAAATGCATTATTTACTTCCTAGAATATGCCCAGTAAATGACTAACATACTCTACTGAATCTTATCTTAATTTATACCATATTATTATTCAACTTATATATAATTATTTTTTTATAAATTGAAAAGGGATTCTTAATTTCCAGATAACTTAAGAAAACAACAGACACCGGAAGGGATGAACCAGCCTCAATCTCATTTTTTTTATTATCGTCTAACTTTACAAAATGGTTTTCGCTTAAAAAAATAGAGGCATTTGCATTCTACCAGTTCCTTAAATAACGTCCACATCTAAGATTTCAATTAATATTTTATTAATAAACCTATTACAAAAATAATTACAGTAAATAATATAATTTAATCGGTAAAATTCTACTGTACACATCTGATAGAAACATAACTTACAATGGGATAGCATCCAAGAGTCAAAGATGGGTTCTTGATGGAGATTAGCCCATTTTTCAACCGGTTTTCCCCCTTTTCTTCCTGAGACAACAGTCAGTACAATATTTTTTTAAATATTCACGCTAACGAATAATAATTTTGAGTAACCTTTTCGTCAAATTGTCTTAATTAAGATTGTCGTGAGAAAGTGGATGAATATTTTATTCGGAGATCAAACAATTACAGCTGTAATAAAATTACAAGAAGTAACATAGTTTTGAATAAATATCAATTTTCAAGCTCAAAACTTTTACGTACAATGTTAATCGATGTAGGATTTTTTTCAGTATCATTATACGCATTTAATTAAACCTATTTATTTGAGAGGCAAAATAATTATGAAATATATTCTTGATTTACAAGAAATACAAAACTACAAGAATCATATGAAACATCACAATTTATAGGTATCTAAAATAGCAGGTGCCACATCTTTCGAAGTCTCACTACTGAAATAAAACAAGAGTAATATTGTCGCGTGTTCACGGCTCAATCAGGATATTGAGAGATTGACAATTGAAAATGTTTATATAATTATAATTTATTAGTTTAAGAACATAAATAAAATAAGACCAATCAAAAGTAACAATAATGACAACAGTAATAATAATAAATGTTAATAATAAACAAGTAATAATCATGACAATCACAACCACAATAATAATATTAACAGGCAGTGATTACATACAAAACAGAATTTAAGTAATCGTCAGGATTTATTTACAGTTAGTTAAATATAATTCAGTCCCATTGACAAAAAACATTAGTATGACCGCTAGTCTTAACACTTTTAACCACTAGTCTTGCATTAACAACAACAGTACAACAGATAAGACAAGTATACATTTCTTTTACTGCAAATACCTTTGCTGTTCACAAATAAACAACCCTAACAGTTTATGAATGAAATTTAGTATATTATCTCTTTCACTTAGTCTAACAGTAACTCACCGAACCACTTCTTGTTTTCATGCACTGGAATTACTTGTGACGTCACCTTTATCGCATTGAACTTAATTCACTAGAAATTCGCTCCTTCAAAGAAGCGAGAATACTCTCGCTAATAATTCCTCGCTTAGAACTCTTTCGTAGCACTTTCTCCCAGACTGACATCTTGCAGAAATTGTCAACTGGTCTTCCCAGGAGTATTTATACTCCTATCTTACCTGCAGGACCAGATACCAGTTGAGCATGAGAACGAGCGACCGAGCCCTTTTATTCCCATGCATTTCTAAACTGGGTCCGGTAACTCTACTCACGGAACAACATCTGTTTAGGTGTGTCAGTGGGCAGTATTACAAAGGATGATTGTTAAACGGGCTTGTTACCTTTATTAAAATTGTTACTTTTAGCCCCTTCCTGGTTTCCTCCCATTATTATATTTTCTTCTACTTTATTCTTAATTGATAGGAATTCGTTACTCAGGTCTGTTATACCGGTCTTGTTACAATATTAAAAAATTAGATATCTTGAAAAATTGAAATTAGAATTGACCGGATAGTACTGTTTCATAAATGACGCAAACTGTAAATCTAAATATGCTAAAGCTCCCTCAGCGGCTATAAATTTTTATCTTGGATTCTATTTTTAATGTTTTTCATTAATAACTTATCTTTCCCGCTTTGTAAATGATAGACTAAATTTATAAAAAATGAATGACTACATTTAAAAATGCATAGTAGAAATTTTATAGAGTAAACAGACAGTCATTTTTTTAAATTCTGAATTTAGTAAATGACTACTACGCTGTGCTAATTACTTTTTACCTCACAATATTTGGTTATCAGACAATATTATCATTGTTACAACGCTGTTCTGAGTAAATAGCTTTCAATTGAGATTTATTTAAATACAATAATTTGCAAGCTGTTTACAGTGAACTTTGGAATTATTTGAATCAGTAAATTGAAAAAATAAAACAAGTAATAAAAAATTTTATATCTATATTTATCATATATATATATATATATATATATATTTATTTATTTTATATATTTGTATAGTAATAATACTAACAGAAATAACAGAGCGAAGAAAAACCAAATGAATTAGTCATGAGGAATAAATAACTTTGAATTTTTTGCACTTTATTCAAGAGAGGAATTATTAATTTCAACCAAACTACAAATCTTTACATTTTATTTTTCGTGGACAGTAACAGAAATTATGTCTCTATATAGAAATTAATTTTTCTATAATACCGTTTATCAAAAGCCTCTATTCTTTCCCTTTTTAGTTTCGACATCGATTACCGTACAGTGCTATACACGATACAAATAATTCTGAATGCATCTTTCTAATTCCCAAAACTTTATTTGATTCAAGTGAATTTCTTTTGTGAACGAGGATGTCGTTTTTCAGTTATTCTGATTTTAATTACGGTAAATTTTGTATTTAATCGGTAAAATTCTACTGTATACAGGTGACACAAACATAACTTTGAATGGAATAACATTCAGGAATCGAAATTTGGTACCCATATTATTGGAGATTAGCCCATTTTTTTCAACTGTTTTCTCCTTTTCTTCCTGAGAAGACAGTCAGTATTATCTTTTTTAAATATTCACGCCAACGAATAATAATTTTGAATCCTTTTTGTTAAATTTCTCACATTCGTTTTAATCTTAAAGTCTCAAAAACAAAACATTTCAACTTCTACGGCACAATTTTAATTTTGCTAAGTATTTTATATAACCTTGTTCCTTATTTGTTACCGCCTACATTTTTAACTTATTACTTTTAATTAATTTACCTATCTATTAATTCGATTAGTCACGTCATTTAACTAGACTCGTATTTTTAATTATTTTAATTTTTACCTTTATGTAAAAAATCAATTTAGTCTTAACCAAAATAAAAAATCAATGAACTCTTTTTCTTGGACAGTAACTACAACATAAAAATTTCCAAGTCTTTTATTTTCTCTTCTGTATATAAGCAAAAAAACAAAAAAATGACGAAAATCTTGGAAAGATTACAATTTTATCTCACTCCTTTCGGTGCAGGACTTTGCCATTTTTAATCTCTTCTTTAACCACAACTATTGTTTTGTAGAATCTAAATATCCTTCTCTCCATTATAATCTTATATTATTAAAATTTAAACCCTTTGTTTCACATCACATTATCAAATACCTTCTCAATATCTACAAATGATATAGCTAACAAAGCTACAAAAAACTAAAGATGTATATATTCTTTAACGCAGCTGTGAATAATAAAGTACCATTCTTTATTCAAACGATGCCATTTTTTATTTAGCTACAAAAAGCTAAAAAAAATTATTTTTCGGGTCACCTTTCAAAATTAATTTAAAAGATTACTTGACCTCTTTTTTTTAAAAAAAAAACTCATTCTAAACACAAATCGGTCTTCATCTAATATGTACTCCAACTAGAATTCTATTCGTCAGCTTATTTTCCTATCAAACTGATGATTCGATAGTTATTCCGCTTATCTCCTCCTTCTTTATAACTTAATGAAACTTAATTAATTTTTTCAGTTTCATTAATATTTCGTTCTAATCTGTAACTCGTTTAATAAATTTCATATTAGTCATTCAAAGTTTCAAATTCAAAAATTCCTTTTTTTCTCAAGTCAGCTAGTTTTTCTCTCGGTATATATTCTTATTGTATTAATTCTTTGAAATGATCTTTATTTTCCTAAATTCTACATTTACCTTACATGAAAATGTTTTTCCTAATAACAAATCGACAATACTTAAAAGAAAATATCATTTATTTTGACCTCACATTAAATTCAAGTATTTCATGATATTATGAGATGGTCTAGATATAAAACTATCAGATTTTGATAGATAAAGTTTTCTGGCATCATAAAAAAATATTTTAAATATAATAGCTGAAATTATATTTTGAGATTATAAGATCAAATTTATTCAGTCTCCTTCTTTATATATTTTTACGGATTTATTTATGTAATTAGTTTAATATTCTTTAAAGAAAAACATAGAAATGGAAAAACTTTTTACAAAAAAAAAAAAAAAAATACATAAATCACTGAACAAGGTAAACTCTGCAAGGGACTTATAATCAAAGTTTTATTTAAATAGTCGGTCGTGAAAGAAATACAATACGTTGCCGGTATGAAATTGAATATATAGAGTAAACCAGAAATACGTTACGTAATTAACAGATGTGTTTTCTCACAAGAAGATTCATTAGTTGAGTGGTTGCAGTTCACCATGTTGTGCTAATGAGAACTGTAACGTGACTTCGTAGCTGTGACACTTGCTTCCTGACTGAATTACTCCTATTATTATTATTATAGTTAATACTGCCCCCTTGCGTCACGGAACGTCGTTTGAACAGTACTCGGGAGGACTATTATAATTCTCACTAATTGATGAACGAACCCTTTTAAGTAACGAAAAAACTTCTGAGCAAAAAAAAAATCATGTGTTTGTTCTTGGATTACTAATGTGAAACCAAGAAGGCCGTTGTAATTCGTGACTTAGAAAATGTTAACTTAAACATATTACTTTGAATATACTGCATCATCTACACAATAGTATTGTTTTTTCTTCTTCTCTACATTATTTCTAACTTCTATTTTAAATTTCAAGACAACACTCAAGGAATTTCTACCCTGGTTCAAAGGGAGATCTAGAAAACTCTTATCGAGATTAATAAGTGCAATAGTATTTACTTAGGTTATCACAGAACAAACAATTATCAAAATTCCTAAATAAACGACAGACGAATGAATTTTTAATCTTATATAATAAACTTGGTCCAATTAAAACACTGTAGCTCTTCATGTAGGAATAACCGTCGTCAGGAGACAGTGCCGTTTGCTAATTGGGCACACTACGCACACTCATGGACATCTAATGACTCGACAGATGCATCCGTTTGTGCTCGCTGCGACTGCCAACTAACTGTACACCACACCCTTGTGGCCTGTGTCTTCATGCGGCACTGCGTTGCGTTTAAACTAGAGGCTAACATGCAAAATACGGTAGGGAATAATGAAATGAAGTTATCTTATGTTTTTAAATTTCTTAGGGCCGTCCGATTACATTCAATTATTTGAATTTTCTGTGGTATGTTGCAGTTGTTTATACCATTGTTAATTTTTAACATTTATTTATTTAAAATATAAATATTGTGTCCGGACGCTGATAACGACAATTCTTTGTGCGTTCAGAAAAAAAACAAAGAATTTCCAAACGACCGAGTTAAAATAGATCGTGTTTCACTCGATCAATCAAATTTGTTAATATATATATGCATGCGCGCGTGCGTAAGTGTGTGTGCGTGTGAACGTATGTATATTAGCAACAATTAACTCAATAAATTCTTAACCGGTTGTTAGAAACTCACCGCTACAAGCATCTACGAGTAGCCTGTTATGATAGCTTTATCATTTAACGTTAGACTCGTTCAACAGATCTATTGTTAAATCGATTACGTAAATAAATAAAAATTTAAGTAGAAAATCATAAACTGAATTTTCCTGATTTCTTAACCATACAAATGATTGCTTATACAAATAATCTATCTTTTACTCGCATTCTACTTTCTAAAGTTTTCTATTCGTTTGGACAATTCACCATAAACGGAGAGAAATTGTGCAAATTAAGTTTCTTCATAAGATAAAATAATAATAATAATAAATAAAACTTTTTCTGCAATTAAATAGCAAATAGAAGAATGATTTAATTTTATTTTTTTAAATTAAATAAACCTGGTACATGCATTGCAAAAAAAATAATACTTTAATCCTTTAAAATTACGTGAAAAAATAGAAATTTTTTTTCATAACTGATTAATAAACCCGAAAATAATAAAACTATGCCAAAGACAAGATACGGTATAATCTGATACTTTCAAATACATACTTTACAAAGAAATTTTGTAAACCTGTTTTAGAGTGGAAATTTCCGTTAAATTTTAATGACTGTTGGGAAATATATTCCGTCTATACAGCTCAACTTTTATGCAGAGAATGCTGAACTGAGTATGCGCATTTTGTATTTCACGATTCCTCCGGCTACAGTTAGAATTGTACTGAGCGTATTATCAAGAACACTAATCAAATTATGTGAATTTTACATAAACTTATAAATTGACTAGTTAAGAGACATACTATACGTCCTTATAGGTCATACGCATTACTTAAATAATTTCGTGTTTTATTTTTACGCTGAACTGACGATCTATGAACATAGATGGTCATTCAATTCATATTAGCATATGAATTTAATATATATTTATCCTCGATAGTGCTCCCTACACGTTTTATCAGAAATGTGGTTTGGTGTGTTGTATGTTTATGTCAATACACCGTTGAGTATTAAACTCATTAAAATAAAACGTACCTTAGTCGCTTAACGTAAGTTAATGTGTTCTGTAGCAATTACGAGTGTATAGGCTGTGTAACCGTATACTCGCTATACTGTATACGTGCACCGTATTTATGTGCAGTCTGTAATAAACCATGTACACACGTTACGTACCGTACATACACGCGGTAAAAACATTCGTAATCGTATTACGCAGCAATTTAAATACAATCACATTGGAGTTCCCTAATTAATGTAAGAATAACAAAATATTTTCTTACAGATTTATTCGTAGTCTACTTTATATTTTGTATTATTTATTTAGATAAAATTGGCTGGCTATTATCACAATTGATTAGGTAGGACGGGTTGGCAGTGTAATACCAACGCTTAAAGTTTACGTAAGAAAGGTTAGCCAGTTCAACGATAAAATGGATTAGAACTTCTATACTCGGTTTACTTTAAGAGCTATCCTGTTCCAAATAAACCGCGTGGTGTTGTAATAGACTGTCTCGAAAGTTAAGCGTACAAATAAGTAAATAACAATAAATAATTTAAGAATAATTCATTTATTATTTGATGTTTTCATTTGGCGCCGATTGAATCGAGTTATTTAAGAATTAATTACTTTCTTTCTTTTTTCTGTTTAGCCTCCAGTAACTACCGTTTAGATAATACTTCAGAGGATGATGAATGAGGATGATATGTATGAGTGTGAATGAAGTGTAGTCTTGGACATTCTCAGTTCGACCATACCTGAGATGTGTGGTTAATTGAAACCCAACCACCAAAGAACACCGGTATCCACGATCTAGTATTCAAGTCCGTGTAAAAATAGCTGGCTTTACTAGGACTTGAACGCTGGAACTCTCGACTTCCAAATCAGCTGATTTGGAAGTCCTCTTCAAAAATCTTCTTTACCTCCTCTTCCTCAAGCTTCTCTAAATTCCACCGATTCATCTGACACCTTTTCTTCAGATTTTTAAACCCCAATTTACATTTCATTATCACTAAATTATGGTTGCTATCAATGTCTGCTCCAGGATAAGCTTTGCAGTCGACAAGTTGATTTCTAAATCTTTGCTTATCCATGATATAAGCTATCTGACCCTTGCAGTATCACCAGGCTTTTTCCATGTGTATATTCTTCTATTATGATTTTTAAACTGGGTGTTGGCAATTACTAAATCATACTTTGAACAAAACTCTATAAGTCAATCCCTTCTTTCGTTCCTTTTGCCCAGCCCATATTCACCCACAATATTTCTTTCCTTGCCTTTCCCAGTGCTTGCATTCTAATCTCCAATAAAATTATTAAATTTTCAACCCCTTTTATGTGTTTATTTGCTTAATCAATTTCTTTGTATACACATTCTACCTCTTCATTATCATGGGCACTTGTAGACATATAGACTTTAACAATCGCTGTTTGCTTAGGTTTTGAATTTATCCTTATTACAAATGCTGTGCATTTTGAAATACTCTACTCACTTCCCTATCGTTCATTACAAAACCTACTCCTGCCTCCCCATTATTTGAAGCTGAATTAATTATTCTAAAATCACCTTCTTTCTTTTTCCTGTTTAGCCTCCGGTAATTACCTTTCAGATAATACTTCAGAGGATGATATGTATGAGTGTAAATGAAGTCCAGTCTTGTACAGTCTCAGTTTGATCATTTTTGAGATGTGTGGTTAATTGAAACCCAACCACCACTACTATCATCCTGATTCTCCTGTGGTGGTTGATACAACCACCACAAAGAACACCGGTATCATGATTTATCAGATCCATGTAAAAATAACTGACTTAACTAGGTTTTGAATGCTGGAACTCTCGACTTCCAAATCAGCTGATTTGGGAAGACGCGTTCACCACTAGACCAACCCGATGGGTAAGAATTAATTACTGTACTAACGCAATCGCATACGCTGCAGTAAAATATCCGTACTGAAAACAACAGCTAGGATAGCTCTTACTCTGAACACAGTAGAGATGTATTTTAAGGGTATCGGCTCCTCAGTACCGCCTCCCAGCAGTTATAGATTACTAGTTTACTAAGCATCCCGGCCTGGACACCAGGGATATATTGTACAAGTGAATTAAATTCACGACAAAGGAAATCGACTTCTTAGGATTCCGGTTCGATGAAACTGCAAAAGGTATTTGGAAATTTCTGAAATATGACGTGTGAATGAATTAGCCGATCGATACGATCACCGATACACAACATTATTTATATTACAGATAAATATAATAAAACATTAATCAGATTTAGACAAACAGAAATAACAAATAAGTCACAGAAATGATGAATTGCTTATATAATTACTTTTATTAGACATCAAAGCAATTGCATTTAAACATTTTTACAAACATGTCTTTTTAAATCAACAAATATCCCTCCTTAAAATTTTATTTTAATAAATGTTACATTAAATTCAAAAAAATCATATTTATATGAATTCAAAGTTTATAGTTCTCATAAACTTTCAACTTATAATGTCAAAGTATTTCTCCATTATTTAAGTTTATTTGTTCATTTATTTTTTTTATTATTTTTACTTCAGGAAATTCATAATATACCTACTAACTGACATCAGGACAGTTTAGCGAATAGATAACAATAACTGAAACTGTGAGTAGGTTTGTAATTTTTTTTTAAACATTCAATCGATAACGATCCAACTTCACGGTGAAATTCTAATAACATACACGCAAAACGCTTACATAAGTTACTAGTGTGAATGTATTTACTCTGAATCGACCTCGATATACTCGTAGACTATTCATTTTGACTCTCTTCTAAAGACGGGATAGTCGCTCTTGAAGACAGTTTCAGCTGTGAATTAATCTCTCCTATTCAACAAAACAAAGATAAAACGAACGAAAATGATGATTGCTCATCTTTTCTCGAGCCACAAAATGGGATATTTAAAACCCTATTTTTGGAGATCGGTTTGACTGATCAATAATTCGTAAAACTACGAATGATTTTTAGAAATACCTTCCTTTTTATAAAATCAACTTCGAACTTCAAGAAACGATGAAGTTTTTACATCTTGACATCAAAGATTGCAAAAGAATTTAGAAACCGAAAATTTTTATTAAACATAGAGGTTTCAGTCAAACAAACAAAAAGATCACATTTAATTATGTACAAGCCTATCTATTTAATTATTATTATTTTGTTAGCCTATTTAATTATGTACAAGCCATCGTAAGAGTTTTCACTTTTTCAATGATGAAAAAATTACCGATACAAAAAATAATAAATTAATCACAATAGATATCATTATTACTTGTATCCAGTTGGTGACTCGCTGAAAAATTTATGACAAATTTACTTCCCCAGGCAATTAGATATTATATTAAACAATTTTAATAAATTCATTTTCCCAACCATTTAGAAACAAAACTAAGTGTTTTTTTTTTTAATAAAATAAATAAATTTTATTAAAACGTGTAATGGTAAAAGAATATTTGAATCACCAATATCTCTAATTCTTTAACCAAATTACAAGATGAATTTAAATGAAGAGACGAAAAAATAATAAATATTTTATCATTTTCGAAGGAACACAATAAATGCAGTTTTTAGTTAATTAGTAAGTCGGCAATGCCAATTTCCTGTGAAGCAAACCCGTTTGTTTTAGATCAGTATATCAATCGGTTAAAAGATGTCTCTAAGACTTCGGATTACATTTCCTACCTCGATTTCACAGGTAAATAGGGAAAATTGATCAGTTAGAAAACAGTATCTCTAATCGTATAATTTCTTAAATTTAAAAAATAAAATAAAAACATATGCTGTTAATATTTTTAAATCGAGTGAAATATTAAAAAATAGTTTTGAAAATTAAATTTAAAAATAAATACGTTTTAAAACCAGACCTTAACTAGACGCCAATAAAAATAATTTTATTTCTGCTTGTTTATCAATAACACGAATTAAGACTACCCCATTCATAAACAGGTGATTGTTATCATCATTATTAATGAGTACTTATAATGAGCCGTAACTTTAGTATAACCGTCCTGTCTTAACATCAGCCGCGAAATAAAAACAATCAGACTTTGAGAACTGTCCCCTGCTAAGAGTAGCAAAATAAAATATATATTTCAGTTAGTAAAATAACCAATGAGTTAACTTTATAAAATATGCACAGCAGAACTAATATATGTTTCACCATGATTTCACCCAAAGTTGGGTGACATTCAAAAATTTTACTCGTAAAATATATTTACTTTTAATTGTTTATATTTCTATTTCTTCTCATTATTGACTTTGCTTTTAATAAAAATATAATTAGGGAAATTTTAAGTAATATTGAATTGAAATATGTTCAATATGAAAATTAACACACAAAGTAGGTTGATAAAATTATAATTTACTGATGAAAAACTTTCAACAATTATTAATTATACAAACTTTGGATTATAATGTTACAAAGTTATTTATCGTTATGGTGGTAATAACAGAAATAATAACAATGATCAAGTAACACATTTTATTTTATCAATTATTTAAAAATACCTAACATGGAAACAGCCACTCTTATTTTAAATTTGAACAATTAAGTACAGTATATAATAGGTTAGCTTAAGAGCTCTCCTAGCTGTTGTTTGTAGTAGTGAGATTTTACTGTAGCGTGTGCGATTGCGTTAGTGCAGTAATGTACTGTGCAACCCACCGGGTTGATCTAGTGGTGAACGCGTCTTCGCAAATCAGCTGATTTCGAAGTCGAGAGTTCTAAGATTCAAATTCCAGTAAAAGCAGTTATATACGAATTTAAATACTAGATCGTGGATACCGGTATTCTTTGGTGGTTGGGTTTCAATTAACCACACATCTCAGGAATGGTCGAACTGAAACTGTACAAGACTACACTTCATTTACATTCATACATACCCTCATTCATCCTCTGAAGTAATCCTGACGGTGGTTCCGGAGACTAAACAGAAAAAGAAAAGATAATGTACCGCGCGACTCAATTTGTTAGTCCTCACCAGTATTTAAGTATTTGTATAATACTTTATCGTTTATCGTGTTTTTGTTAACAGTAATATAACTTTAAATGTAGCTGCCATATAATTAATTCGTAAATAACTCGTTCAGTCGGCGCCAAATTGTCGAAGTCATCAAAATATACATCAAAACATTTAATTTGTACGTGTAACTATCGAGACAGTCTATTACAATGCCAAGCTCTTAAAGTGAATCGAGTATTATAGCTACTCTTTTTTTTATTCACATGAAGTACATTTTTTATGAGAAAAAAATTATATTACTCATTCATGGAATTTTACTCGAATATTGTTTATTGTTAATTAAGGGCACTTATTAGTTGTGTAGTCATAGAATAACCAATTTACTGAAGTATTTATTATTTTGACGTTTGCGTCACTTTTATTAGTATTTATTGTGCTAGGTTTGAAGTAATTCAGAGATTTAAAATATAACAGGATTACATACGGTGTGTTTCAAATACCGTACATATGTACTTGTTTATAAACAATTATTTGTTTATTGTATTATAAACAAGTACCGTTCTTATGTACTTGTTTATAATACAAGTACATAAGATAGTAATGAGTACTATCTTACATGAGTACATAAGATAGTACTCATTACTATCTTATGTATATTTTTTACTTGCATTACCCGCATACTGATTCATCTCTAATAATTCATAATTATTATTTTTTTCAGTAAACGTGATACGGCAAATAAAATTTATTTCATACGACAACAGTTTTTGTTTTTTAGCCTCCGGGACCACCGAGACGCTGCCACTCGCGCCACAGAGGCCGGCAAGAAAACGGCATTTAGTCATCGTTAACAGTACGTCCTATCGCCTACGTACAGCTAAATGACATTATTCCTTATAAAAGCAAAAGGATTATAGCATATACATTTATATTCATGAAAGGTTAATCAAATTAATGGTTATTAAAAAAATATATTTCCATATATTATATTATTACATGACTACTCATTAAAAATAAAGAAATAATAAATTTTCGTTTTTGTTTTGATAATTAATTCCCAGTACGACTTTGTTCTTTTGGATGGTTTTTAGTATTTGAGATTCCCTGAACGGATTACTGGTCCAGTTGCAGATAAGACTAGGGAAGGAGGTTTTCATCTTGGAGCATCTGGACTTACCTGTATTTCATTCGGAGACACACGTTCTATGTTCCTCCGCTCTCTCCATCGAAGGAAAAGTAATCCATGTATACCTTTGAGTCTACTGACCGCTTATCATCTGTTAACTTAGGTTCCTCGACCCTAAAATATCGTTGGGAATAATCTCTTCCGTTGTTTAGACTGTTGACCATTCTTCGTCGGTAGAGCTTATTTAATCAACCCACCGGGCTGGTCTAGTGGTGAACGCGTCTTCCCAAATTAGCTGATTTGTAAGTGAGAGTTCCGGCGTTCAATTCCTAGTGAAGTCAGTTATTTTTATACGCATTTGAATACTAGATCGTGGATACCGGTGTTCTTTGGTGGTTAGGTTTCAATTAACCACACATTTCAGGAACGATTGAACTGAGACTATACAAAACTACACTTCAATTACATTCATACATATCATCCTCGTTCATCCTCTGAAGTAATATCTGAAAGGTAATTCTCGGAGCCTAAACAGGAAAAAAAGAAAAGTTAAGAAAAGAGCTTATTTAATTGCGGCTGTTACTTGCCATGTCGCAGCACCGTTAAAGGATTATGAGGAATTTAAAAAGATCAGCTCACTGCAAAGCTACCCTTGCCTCATCCTGACAGTGCTGGCGCCTCGGTCTGGAACTACTTCTTTGGTAAAACCTTAGTCGCAGGTAACCCTAATATCTTAGAGCCGTTCACTGTCCGTCACCTATGACCGCCTCTAGGCTGAAAAGAAGTGAAATTTGTTTACAGATGTCCGAGGTTTTCGAGGGTGCGACATAGCTAGTGATCATTACCTTCTGGCTGCAAGTGTGAAGTTGCTTAAAAGATGGGTAAAAAATAAAAAACCGATCAGAGATAGATCCGGTAATTACTCGTGGTAAGTATATTTTTTACAAAATGATTCAATTAAATGTATCAACAGAGAATGAATTTGTATAATAAACTATATCAGTTTAGTGAGAATATTGAAATAGAATGAAATAATTTAAAAAGTATAATCACTAGGGCAGCTGATTAAGTTATTGATCGTACCAAGAAGAATACTAGACGTAGAAATGTTAAAATTTGGAATGAGAAAATAAAAAAAGCGCTATAAAGATGAAGAATCAATCTTATAAAAAATATCTGGTGAATAAAACAGATGAAAGTCAAAAGAGAGTACAGACGCCTGAGTAATAAAGTTAGAAAAAAAACGAAAAAGATACAAGATGTTTGAGAAAGGTATGTGCCAGACATAGAAAATGACATACACGTCAGGTAAAGAATAAACCGCTTTTAAAAGTTTACGACATTTTAAGTAGAGTAATCGTACCTAACACTTGACAAATGGACACTTGATATATTATACCCGACATTTAAGAGGGGTGATCGATTTGATTGTAATAATTATTGCGGCAGTTTACTGAATGCAATGTATAAATTTTGTTCGAAAATAATTACAGCTAGAATAAGAATTATAATTGATAATATGTCAATCCAATTGATAATACGTCGCGTACAACCTACCACTAATCTTAAGAATCGCATTTCTGCTGCTCGCAATCTTGATTAATGTGCAGCCGTCATTGTTCACGTCCCAAAAGACTAGAAGGAACTACTGACTTGAGGATTCTGTAAGAACTACTTACAGAAACGATATTTCAAAAATTTAAATTTCTTTTAAGCTAAGCGATTAGCTTCGCTACACTACCTGCTTTTACTATTGTATAAATTATTTGTTTTATATATTCGGAATTATGTACTTGCACAGGGCACACAAGTAAATTATATCTCTATTCTTATAATAAAGAATGTACAAATGCCATACTCGTCGTGTTTGATATTTTTAAAGAATATTTTGTCAATTTATCCCCCTAAAGTTGATTTGACAGCTGTTTGGCATATCATAATTTTAAGTAGGGATAATTTAAAATGGGATTGAAAAAATATTTTTTGTTTTCCTGCTGAAGTCCATTTAAGAGGCTTGTATAGAAAACTTTAATTAATACTGGATAAGACAGACTGCCAAATAACTGTGATCAGAATCAGCAAAAAATCAAACAAAAAAATACATTACGCATATTTATTTCTCTTAACCAAAGAACTTATGCTTCTATTGAACTATGATGACCAAACTTCTTTCTTTTAATAATATTTACAATGTGAAAGAATAAATTACCGGCCTGTTCTTTAATTTTTTTTTATGATTGTTTTAAAAATGTTTAAATGGCGTTTTGGATTTTTGTTTAATAAATAATTCAATCTCTGAAAATTTTTGATTTTGGTGGAAATGTATATTACCTAAAGAGGTAGATATTATGTTCGATGAAAAGTAGCATTAAAAAAAAGATTTTAACTAATATCCTACCCGTTCGAATTTTGTTAGTCTTTGAAAACATTCGAAACACAAACTTGTGATTACATGTTTTTATGGAATACAACGAGGAAATAAGAACATTTTTTAAGATCCAAGATATGACATACACTTATATTATCTGTAATTCCCATTAAAAAAATGAATAATTTAAAAATGAAATGTTTCTCACTTTACGATACCCAACATCTGGATGGTACAGAATGATTAAAAACAACTGACACTCTGAAATTCTAAAATTCAGAACAAAATTTTTGCAAGCGAAACTTGTAGTAGAGGACGATTATGGTCTTCTTACCGTCAGGCTATCACTTACCTCTCTCTTTTTTCCTGTTTAGCCTCCGGTAACTACCGTTTAGATAATACTTCAGAGGATGAATGAGGATAATATGTATGAGTGTGAATGAAGTGTAGTCTTGTACATTCTCAGTTCGACTATTCCTGAGATGTGTGGTTAATTGAAACCCAACCACCAAAGAACACCGGTATCCATGATCTAGGCTATTACTTACCTATTACGTCACCATATCACGGAAGTAATTTTCGTATTTTATTTCAGACGCTATAAAATAGGCACCTAGCGGCAGACGTGCCTAGAGTGTTAGGGAGTTCTAGAGTACGACCTCTAGGAGGCGCTTAATCTTCCTATAGAAAGGGCTGAATTTTCCCCTACTTTGAGAACCAACTTATCGGTCCGAACAACAGACAGAAAAAATCTGATGTGGACACATGACTTTCTTGTACGCCTAATAAAATAAAAAACACATTTTTTTAAAAATTAAAAGTACATAAAATTTTATTTCATTAATAACTTTTGATATTCTTTCTTTTTTTTGTTATTATTGAACTATTATTTACTGTAATTTTTTTTTAAATCAGAGGTTAATAATTATTAATAAATTAATATATTTTTAAAAAAAGTTAAAAATCCTCTTGTAAGATCTAAATATTTCATTAATTAAAAATTGTATCTGGCTGTAACTCTGGAACCAATGGAAATAAGTACCACTTATGATATATCGTTGAAAAGCTCTCAATGAGGGCCTATTACTGCAGTTAAAAAAAAGTTTAATCCAAATGTTTTGGATTTTGGGCTTTTTTGGACACTTTTGGTCCAGTCGATTACAATCAAAAAGGGAGGTGCACAACTATATGTTACAACAGTCCTAAATCCAAAATTTCAACATCCTACGGCTAATCGCTTTTGAGTTATGCGAAACAGATACGTACGTACAGACGTCACGACGAAACTAGTCAAAATTGGATTCAGGGATGATCAAAATGGATATTTTCGTTGAAATCTGAAAACCAAAATTTTTCGCGATCTTACTTCCTTTACTTCGTACAAGGAAGCAACAATACAAAACAAAAAAAAAACAAATGCGATATTTTATTACATATTTAAGGCTAGTAAACATCTACAGATCTCACTTCATACAACTAATTAAGTTTGCTTTCTACATTTATTGTAGAAAGCAAACCTCTCAAATTGCTTGAGAGGTTTCGTTACCTAGCCTTAAACTAACTAAAAAAAAAAAATCATTCCATAACATCAGTCTGAATTTATGGAACAACATACTTCAGTGGACAGAATAGTTGATAACACTCGTAATTTTTTAGAAAGTAGAAAATTTTGTTCATCTGTCTTTCTAGATAAGATAATCTACCTTCAATAAGATCTGGTGTATTGCTTTTCTTTTCAAAGTGAAACGAAATTATCATTATTGTTAATTTTTAACTCATTCTTTCAAATTTCCTATCAGTAAATGAAAGAGCAGCTACAACATTTAACTATTTGCCAGATAACACAGCTATCCTTGTAACAAACTGGTCTGCAGTAGATTTGTAGAAACAACCAAAAGAAATCGAAAACTGGTACAGAGCGTGGAGTGTTTATATAAATGAAAATAAAATCACAACACGGTACATTTGCCGTGAAAAAAGAACTTTCCTGAAAGCGATGTTGGTTGGTAATTTGATACTATAATTTAAGGAAGTTAATTGTATTTGGAAAGTGGAAGGGAACCCAATCCGAATAACCATGAACGTAGAAATTAAGCTAAGGTAATTGTGTTAGTTTCTTCAAATCATCTCTTCATTAAAAATGAAATTATGAAACTGCAAACGGTTAAAATTATAATCTAAATGAGCTTTTTATCTGTTTTCCAAAATACGTCTGAAAGATAAAGCTAAATAATTCAAAGACAAAATAATACAGTTCGATTCGGATCATTAATTTTGAGAAATCGATATCAAAGTGAAAAAAGATAGAGTAAAAAATATACCTTTCAACTAAGAAACTTGAATTTATTTTAAGGATCAAGAGGAAATCTATAACTTATGCTACAGTGCAGATTATTACAAGGAAATAATTTATAATACTTATATATATTTCCAAGCAAAATTCTCCCAAACGTTATGATTCAATTCTTGATTGCGTCACAGTTTCTCAGGTTTCATTAAAGGTAAACCTTAAATTTGTTATGTGTTACCATTTAAGCTACACTTAAAAAAATATTCGTTTGATATCCATACAGATATCGTTTCAAACAGATATTGAGTAATATTTAAAACTTAAAATTGATTTTTCATGTACATTATAAAGAAGATTTTTACAAATTGTTTAATAAAATCGGATCTATCATTTATTATCAGTTACTGAATAAATTTATAAACATTATTGTTATATAATGTATTATATATATATATATATATAAAACTGGTACAGAGCGTGGAGTGTTTATATAAATGAAAATAAAATATAAAATATATATATATAAAAAATAAAATATATAATATATATATATAATATATCTTTATATATATATTTCTTGTGTGCGTGTGTATGAAAGTGAACTCCTCCTAAGCGGCTGGACTGATTTTGACGAAATTTTGTGTGTGTGTTCAAGGGGATTCGAGAATGATTTAGATTCACAATTTGGTCCACTGGAAAATGTTTTTTTTAATTAATTTTTTATTTATAAGTAGTTGTTGATTTTGGAATATTTTACATTGGATCCGGCAGACTGCACTACCATCGCAGTATCGAGTAGTATATTCAATAATATTCTATTTTAATTTTAGTTTGTCCCGACAGTTGGTGCTGCGATCAAATTGAGAAAAATATTTCGTAATTTTGTGTTATTATTGTGTTACAAAAAATCGCGAGAAAACAGTTTTTTAATAAATAAGAGGCTAATAAATCAGATGAAAATGTAAACAAAGGAAAACCAATCAGATCAATGCAAAATGGCCGCTGTCAAACACAACGACCAATCACAAAGAGCCCGTATGGCCATTGCCAATGTAAACTAAATCTCAACTGATTAAGTAACAAGTAGGCAGCACTGCGATCGCGTTTAGAATTGTGCGCGTATTGAGAAATATTATATTATTATTTATTGAAATAAATTTTTAAATTGCAATTAAAAAATATACATTGTTCAAATTTGTAAGGTACAGTATTGAAGTGAAAATGTTTTTTAAATTTATTTATGTGTTGTTGATCTTGTGATGGTTAAGGTTCACAATTGGGTCCGGTAGGCAGCGTGTGGGTCCGGTAGGCAGAGCTGCGATCGCGTTTTAGTAGTTTTTTTTTAATTTTTGGTTTATCAGTCAACGGTAATTGGTGCTGCGATCGGATTCTGGGAATTTTTTTTATTTTGTTGCTTTTTCGCATATCAGTTACTTGCGTCGTAGCTTAGTGTAGTTCTTATATTAAAATTCGTGTTTAGAGAATAGTTTGAATTAAATCCGATAGGTAGTGCTGTTCTGATAATTGGATTTATTTACATTCTGAATTTTATAAAGTTAAAGATGAAATTTTATAAGGTTCCGTAATGTTTTGTAAGTTTCTTAATGTTCAGTATTAATTGTAATGATTTTGCAGCCACAACACTTTTCGTTAAAAAATTATTTTCCAACGAATACTGTGATTAGAGAGTGATGTGAATTAAATCCGATAGGTAGTGCTGTTGTTTTGCCATTTGGATTTATTTACATTCTGACTTTTATAAAGTGAAAGGTTTAATTTTGTTAAATTGCTAATGTTCAGTTTTTTAAGGTTTTATGAAACTTTCAATTGTTGTCATTTAATCTGTATGTATACTCAGATCTAGCAATAGCGAAGCATTGCCGAGTCTGCTAGAATTGCGCGCTTATTGCGAATATTATATTATTATTTATTGAAATAACGTTTTAAAGTTTAATTAAAAAATGTACATTGTGCAAATTTGCAAGGTGCAGTATTGAAGTGAGTATTTTACATGATTTTTCATGAATTTTAATGATGTATACACGTGCATTCAATAACAATCAACTTAACCTACAAATTTAAATTGTCAGTTCTCATTTGATTCTATGCAACTTATGAAGTATTGAACGGCTCTTTGAAAATAAAAATTTAAGTTTGTAAAATAAATTATAACATTTATAAAATTAAAATATAAGTTACTAAAAATATAGTTTAAGTATATTTAAAAAATTGAATTTATAATGTTTTAGCTGATTAATTTTATAAAAAGTTTTCTAAAATTATTTTTAATTTACAATTATCTAAAAGTTGGTAAAATAGATATTAAAATGAGAAAGATTTCTACTAAAATTTTAACTACGTTGCTTTTTTACAGTGGTTTAATTTTTTTATTAATTGATTAATTAAGCTGTTACATGGTTATGAAACATCAAAATTATTAAATTAAAAAAATAATATGTAGGAGGTACTTTTTTTAGAATGATGTTAAGTGAAAATTAGTAGTAATGTGGATGAAAATTTATTAATTACACTAATTATTAATTTTACGACGTTTCGATTTTTAATTCAATTTTCAACGGACATCTCAATATTTAGTGAAAATAAATATTAACCATACTATACATAATTAATCAATAAACTCATTACAATAATACAACAATCACAAACTGATAATATCATACTAATAGTCATTTTAATGAAATTTAGAACACATTCCTGCTAATTTATTACAGAATAATGCCGCGTCAGGACAACGTCTGTCGGGTCCGCTAGTATATATATAAGGTTATATAAGGTATAAATCTGTGTGTAAATTATTTTAAGATCGCTTTGGAAGATTCTTACTTCCATTATCTGTTATCATGTAACTTGCAATGACGATGACTAAATCGGATATCTCTTTTCATTTTTGTTATCGGAGGTCCGTGAATAAAGAACCTTGAAGTTAATTTATGATCCATACGACCACATATATATTAGAATTGTATAAATATTTAACAACAGTGCGTGCAAGTATTTGGGCGATTAATAGAACAAAATGATTCTAATATTTTCATTCTTAGTATAACTGAAAGCAAAATGACTGAATTCGTAGGAGAAATGAGCACTTTGTTGCCAAATATTTTAACTAAGCTCGTTGTAAAATTTTATCACAATCCATAACCGACTGACTCATGAACGTCCTAGCCAACTGAGTATGGCTTTTGGGTATAGTGTGATAGTAAAAACATCTTTGGTAAACAATTATCATTGATTTTTACTTTTTACTTTTCAAATATATATGCAGTAATGTTTACCTGGTAAATTATTCAAACGTGCCGTTTGTTACCGGCTAATAAAATTTAAAAGTTGTAATTCTACATCTTATAATAAATAATATTTATCGTTATTTTCATAGAATTAATCAATTTTATTTCTTTCTTCTGCCTTTTCTAAAACGGTTCCATGATATGTTTAACGTACATTGTGAAAAAATTTGTATTAACCTTTTCAAGTGTTGCAGTTCATCAGTTGTTTGTAGTTTTTTAATTAAATTTCCATTTAAAATTTAAAATCCCATTCATTATTGATTAAACTTACTTCTGTTTGATCGATAATTTATGATACCTATAATTATACATTTATGTATTTATAAATAAAAATATAAACGCTCATGAAACCACAAATAACAATCAGAATTCAAAATAGCAATAATACCAAATTAAAAATAGCATTAAGTGATTATGAAACACGCTATTAGGTAAAAAAAAATAAAACAACCTATTGATTTTTTGCTGATATTATTGTCCTCTAGAAGTGGCGGGCTTATAAAAAACAACAACCCATTTCCGAATACCTCCGAATTAAAAATGTTAAAACAAAGAAAAAGATTGTAAAGGTGAACAAAAACATTTATCTACCCAAAATTAAACGAATAAGGCCATTTTATTACAGGATTCCTTACAGTTTCTGTTATATCCTAACGTTTTCGGTGAAAAATATGAACAAGCCTCTAACGTAGTGGTTCTCAACCATTTTTTGGTCACAGTACATATACTCCTTTGTTGAGTATACACACGGACACACTAACGTAGGAGTTGGCAACACTGCAGCTGACTCCTTGTGTATAGCTTGCATTATAGGCTTGTAACAATAACACTTCTTTTTTTACGGTCTTCTGTACTGTTTTTGAGATTGAATGCTAGTGTGACACGTGTTATTCACAATATTGTGTAGATTTTGATTCTTGTTTGTTTTTGTTTTTATTGAAGCTGAGTATGAATAAGTTTCTGATTGGAAGGAGAAAGGTTGAAGATAAAGCAGTACAGAAAGTGGTAGCAGCAAAAGGCAATACAGAAAGTACTGCCGAGACCGAACCGGTTCCAAGTGAAAGGTCAGTGAGAGCAATAGAGAGTGACGCGTCATCTTTTGGAACAATTCGTAAGTACCAAGATAATTATTTGAACTTCGCTTTTTCATTTAGTGAGCTTAAATGCCGTTCTGTATCAGAATCTGTTGTGCGGAGAGAAAAGCTAAGAAACGAATGTATGATCCCTAGTAAATTGAAAAGGCAATTCAATTCCAAACATAATCACTTATCCGAAAAAAAACAGAAACGACGAGTATTTTAGCCAATTGTTGCCGTTGGAAGGAAAGCAGAAAAGGTATGGTACGGAAATTAATAATTTTTGAAAAATTCCAAGTGGCCAACTCTGAAGTTGCTGAATTCCTTAACAAAAATGCAACACCAGACAATCGATTGATATAATGACTACCGATTATATCAATTGATATAAGTAATAAGTGCCAGTTACTAGGCCATGTGAAATTTGTTGATCAGGTTTCAGTAATTGAACTGAATTGTCTTCAACTACAACTGAATTAGATGTGTACAGCTCCACATCCAACAACTTGGAACTAATTGACTGTCCTGTAAGAATTCTCTTTTGGTTTGCATGGATGGTGCACTTGCAATGTGTGAATTGGTTTATCTCATGACTGAAGAGAGACTTTCCGTTTATAGGTTCATCACTCTTCTTTATACATCGTGAATCTCTATCTTTATCTCTTGACAAAGACAGTTCCTACAGAACTTAAAATTGGTTTAGATTCAGTAGTCAGGATGGTAAATTTTGTTAACTCAAGGGTTCTAAAGACAAGAGTATCAAATGAATGCATCATGAAACGGGAACTGTTCACAACATTTTAGTTCCACACACATATTTGCTGGTTATCAAAGGAAAAGTCCTTGGAACGGTAAGAAACTCAAGAGTATCGGGAGATGTTTTTAACCTTCCTATTAATCTTAAACCCTGGTCATGAGTCCCTTGATACTGGGTCTTTCTAATTATCGGGCTGGTATTTAATTTTAATAGTCGATATATATATTTTAAGATGGACGGAGTTGGAGATTGTGTTCCAGTTCTCTGTAGATAGAGTTTTGAAATGTTTCTTACGTGGGTTATTCCTTGCGAGATTAGAAAGATATTTGCGTCATTCTCCCTACGCTATTCACCTTCAGTTCGTCCACTGAAGGCCTTTCGGTTTAATAGGAATGGGCCTGATGGGTCCCTAGTTTTTGGAGAGTGCTCTTCCTTCGCGAGGGAGTCGCATTTGTTAGTTTTAAGCTAATGATTGTAAGGTGAAGGAAGGAAAGATAGTGAAGCTAGATTTCGTAAATTCTTCTTCTTCCTCTTCATCCTCGCTTTCTTATTCTTACGTCAGCTGAATCGAGGCTGTCGTAGGATGTCCTTCTCGCTTCTTTCTTCTTTTTGCCTGACTCTCTATTTGTTGAAAATATTTACAGCCGTAACTTTAAAAAAGATTTATGAGTCCTGAGAAGAGAATCACAGTGAAGAGTGCAAGCCTCTTCGTTCTCTTCGTCGGACGGCTGATGGATTTCTTCTCCGTTTTTCATCGTTGACTTATGGCGGTCTTCATTATCTTATCCGTTGGTAGGACAAAGGATTGTTCTGAGGACTTACGATTAATATTGAGTCGGCTGTTTTTGTTACATTACTTATACCCTATTCCACAGCAATTATTTGTACTTGAACCATAACGTTGGAGAGGGTAACAGATGAATGATACGTTCGTTGACTCAAACTCAAATTTTACCTTCTGAACAATCTTACCTTCTGACTAGAAGTGTTCTGGTGATTTCAGTCGGTATAATTCCCGTACATCATCTAGAGAAAGAAAAAAAACAGGGACTGAAGACCTGATGGCGAGGTCCTCGATTTGGTTTGGCTTATCCGATATCTTGTGGACTTGCCAATCACGGTGGTTCGTCCCGCGATTGACTGTTAAAGAAAAGACTGTGTGAGGTCTTTTCTTTACGCCCTGTGGGATTGGGTACATCCTGCAGATATCTCAGAGATCATGGTGTTCGGGCATAGCAGCCCTCCCAAAGAATCTTCGCAGTTGTACTCACTTCCGATACGGTCTTTATATCGGGATCGTAGCGTACTGTAGATTCCTGACGTAGCGTAATGTACATTCCTGACGAACCGTAGTGCGCCAAATATCGTTCTCAACGAAATGTTTTGGGCTGCTTCCAGCTTTTTCTGAAATGTGGAGAACACTAAATATGGAGCCCGGGTAGGCGCAAGTTAGAATTGCCAGCGTTTAATCGGTAGATTAATAATCTCATCACCAAAGTGATAGGACTCTCCTGGTTAAGCATTGGGTATAGGGAGGCCATGGCTGCCTTTGCCTTTCGGGTCACAATTCATACGTTTGCTGAAGGTAAGGTACTTAACTGTCGTCGCGTAGGGATCGGCGCAGGGCTTTACGTAATTTGAATCGAAGACCTACGATTGAATTGTTCTGCGCCTTACACAACGCAAGGGCTGTTTGCCGTAGAATATTTCGGTGTGCTACATGGAAATCATGGATGATTATGTCGATACCATTTCTGAGTAAATTCCATTATCGGTTGTGTGGGGAAAGGTTCAGGCCATGTCTGGATTAGGACAGTCACCGCAGCCGGTTGTATTGGAAAACAATGCTTCCTTGTAACGACGCCAATGGATGTGGTGAACACACTACAAATAAATTATGGCAGTTTCACTTACATTATCATATTGTCGTGAGATTATCAGGTATAAGCTGAAGGTATAAAATATCCATTTGCTATCGGAGATTCACAAAATGAATTAAACATTCGTTTTTTTTATAACTAAGGTATCCCTTGAGTAATTTCCGTGACACTTCCACCGAAAATGATAATATCAGGTGATAATATCAGTATGTTATCTAACCTCCTGGATACTACTGCATTACCACATCTTTTGTGATCAGGTTTTTCCAGATTCTTGGTCAGAAGCATTGATGTTTCCTGTACTGAAAACAGGTAAAGATAAATCATGCCCCTCAAGTTATCGCCCTATCTCCTAAAATAAATAAATAACAAAATAAAATAAATAGTATAACAAACTGCGTGCGAAAGCTCGTTATGCGTTCTTTATTTGTTGATGATTTCTCAGTTTACGTAACATCTAGAACTTTAGCGACTGGCGAGAGACTCTTCCAAAATACTTTAACCTGTCTAGAATATTGAGCTAAAACTACTGAACTCATATTTTCTCCTGAAAAGACGAAATGCATTTGCTTTTCACGCTTGAGGGAACATGTTGGCCCTAAACTGATTTTACATGGTGAACAGTTAAACCAAGCATGCGGATTACATTTCTTGGATCGTGGTTTGACAAACGACTAATACGAGTAACACATTTAAAAGAGTTGAGGGTAAAACGTCTAAAAATGGGTTAAGGTGTCAAGGACGATTAATCAGTTCACGGAGTTATTGTTTTTTCTCAACCGTCAGTTATAATAAAACACAATTTAAAAAAAAAATGTTGATTTAATTTTTTTTATGTACCTCGTTCTTAGACTCATCGATTAATACTGAAATAAAGCAGGCAATTCCGTAACTCACCTTTAATTTGAAATTTCCATAATTTATTAAAAAAATATTGCTGCTTTTAAATACTTCTTTCTGATCCTCACAATTTTATTTTACATTGTAGAAAGTACATTTAATAATATATATATATTTTTTTTATTGTATATGTCTTTCTAAACACTACAGTTACAATAATGTTTAAACTAGGTTTTACAGATCTACGAGGTGTGTGAGAAAAGTAATGAGATTGGTAACACTGCGAGCGATCTGGCAACGCTGTGTCTACCGGTCTGTGCTAGACCGGCTTGTTCATCCCTTCCATATGCTCAGTACGAGTTTCAACTCCGATCAGCCAACACATTATTTTTGACAGCTCCATAAGTGAAGTTGTGTTTTTGTTGTGTGTTACGAAAATGGAGCATCGGAATTTAGAGCAACGTTGTGCAATCAAGTTTTATGTTAAACTTGGGGAATCCGCGAGTGTGACCTTGGAATAGTTGAAACAGGCCTATGGGGAACATAGCTTACCAAAAGCACAAGTTTTCCAGTGGCACAAATCATTTTTGGACTATCGAGAAGTCGTTAAAGATCAACCTCGCTCAGGAAGACCTTCAACTTCAAAAACTGACAAAAACGTTGAGCGTGTGAGGATTCTTGTGAGATCAGAACGTCGTTTAACAATAAGGATGATGAGTGAACAGTTAAATTTAAACACTTTCATCGTACATAAAATTTTGACAAACGACATGCGAAAGGTTTGTGCGAAATTGGTGCCGAAAAACCTCACAACGGAACAAGACAATCGAAGAAACGTGTGCGTGATCTTCTTAAGAGGATTGATAATCACCAAGAATTCTTCAATCGTGTGATCACAGGTGATGAATCCTGGATATTTGAGTACAATCCTAAAACAAAGCGGCAAAGCGAAGAGTGGCAAACTCCGTCATCTCCTCGACCGAAAAAATGTCGAATGAGCAAGTCAAAGATCAAAACTATGCTGATTTGCTTTTTTGACAGTAGGAGTATCGTGCATAAAGAATTTGTTCCTCCAGGGCAAACTGTGAACCAAGTGTTTTACAAAGGTGTCCTTGAAAGGCTCAAGAAAAGAGTGATTCGCGTGAGACCAGATATTGCAGACATGTGGATGCTTCATCTTGACAATGCCCCGTGTCACACGGCCATTTCCATCAGGGAATTTTTGACCTCAAAACGCATTTAACGGTTCCTCAACCCCCCTATTCACCTGATTTGAGTCCTTGTGACTTTTTCCTTTTCCCGAAATTGAAATATGTCTTAAAAGGACGTCATTTTGGAACTCTGGAGAACATTCAAAAGACTGTGACCGACCAGTTAAAAGTCCTACCAGTTGAAGCCTTCCAGCGCTGCTACCAGAAGTGGAAACAACGACTCCGCCGTTGTATAGCTGCCCCAGGGAACTACTTTGAAGGGGATAATATTGTTTGAAAAAATAAAAACTTAAGTAACCAAAAAGTCCGTCTCTTTACTTTTCTCACACACCTCGTGTATGAGCTCTACATTAATATATAAATCGGGTACTGTGTTCAGCATTTACTTGAAGTAAGCGCTCCATGATTCCAGCATGTTTGTTTTCACTACTTGTTGAATGAAAATGTTATGTATGTTATATTCGCGATAGGTTAATTTGCCTGAAACAGGGAATAAACTTGAAGTAGAAAAATAGATAAACAGCATCCAATCCGATTGCAATATCAGTTACGATTGTGATTAAGTCTGTCTGACTAAATGAATAAGAGCCGTATGCTACATTAATAAATAATCTCGATTATTTAGATGCAGTTAACCGAATGGAAGAAAAATTAAAAGCTATTTGTAATTTTAAATGAAAAGCGATTTTTTCATATACATATATATTTTTTTTTCTTTTTTCATCCTAAATTCTTTTTCTTGTAGGAAAAGAAATAGTATAAGATGTTCGATGCGAAGTGCTTTTGAATAACAAATTATTTAAGATCTCTTGTTTCCATGAGTCAAGACTGCGTAATCTACTGAACAATGAAGGAAATCATAATTTTTACGCATTCAAAATCCATTAATTACGTGAAAATGAAAATAAAGGATAATTTTTTTTTTGGTTTCTCCATGGGTATGATTATGCATATGTTTATCCATCCAGATCTATCTTGAATAAAGATAGTCATCTGAGAAATTTCACTGGATGTCGTAAATTATTTTAATATGTCCGGTGAAATTTTTCTATTGGTTTCTTTCTACGAACCAGTTACAAAAAAACTTCGGTTGAAAGGTAAAATTTGTGAAAATTTCATTTTCTGAAATTTTGACCAGCGGTTCTAATCGAGCGAATAGTAGGTTTAAAACAACCTCTCTCATTGGATAAATTTAAAAAATGCAGGAACAAAAAATAATCTCTCTAAAATGTATATTAGTGTCTACTTAAAGCATTTTTTGAAATTTTCATTTGAAGCTTCCTTAACTCCTTTTTAATAATAGTTTGTGTTCCTATTAGATGCTATTACGGAACGATTGTAGGCGACTTGTAGCAGCAGACACAAGCCACATCCAAGCATGAAGTAGCCGTATTCAAGAAAAACAAATATCCCATGGGAGACTTACTATAGGAAATGAGAAAGTGGTGGTATCCACGTATCTTCTGCATTGAATCAAATATAATCTTAAGAATCAGAATTCCAAGGTTATCCAAACATGAACTTGTAAGATCAGAGCCAACCTGAAAGATAAAAAATTGAGATAAATTGAAGCTTTTATTGGATTAATCCTCTTTCTTTCTTTTTTATTACTTTTTTCTGTTAAACATTAAGTAATATTTGAAGCAATGAAAAATGCAGAATTGAAGTATTTGTATCACACTTCAATTCTGCATTTTTCCTGTGCATATTTTTAAAAGTTTTGTCATTTTAAGTACCTAATTTTTTCAGTATTCTCTTAGTTACTTCAAATTAAGTTTATCATAAATTTTGGGTTACTATTAATTCCTTAAAATACATAAACATATGCTTTACTTCATCTATGAAAATAATGCTGCTGCTTACCAAAATAATTATGCTAATAACACTGATATACAAAATAAAACTTTTTTAATGTTTCTCTAAGTATGATACCTTTCACTGCATTGGTTTTTGCGTAGATTCCAGATCTGTAAATAGAATTTATTACCTTCTGTTTAATAGAAATGACATATTAAAGGTCCATAAAAGTTAACTAATGTTATGGGATGTCATTCATATACATGAAAACTTCTTGTCAGATGACTCTCCTTTTTTAAGTAGCCTTAGGTACATCTTGAATTAAACTTCAACAGTAATCAATTAGCATATAAACATTCCATTTGGATTTGTAAAAGTTTTTCAACACTAAAATATCTTGGTGAAGACATTCACCATGTTCATCAATTAATCTCTGAAAGTTTGGCAGGAAGAAATCCAGATGTGAATACAGAATATGGACTTTTAGTGACACATTACACCCTATAGCTCTATATAAATTTATCATTTTATCTACTATATCATGGTAATTTTGTGTTTATGGACACCCAGAAAATATTCAAAGTGTCTTTAAATGCTGTCCAAGCAGTGAGTTTTACATCGATCAACACAGAGTTAAGCATTTCATCTCTGACCAGCTCCATTATTTGTAGGCCAACAACATCCCTTCTTTAATCTTTGCTTCACTAACTTTTTGGGAATTTCTGCCTTATGTACAAGAATCCTTGACTATACTTCTTCATAGCTTTAAAAATCTTTTTATTAATCCCAGTTTGGTTTGAACTTTTTTTTCTTCAGTCATTTGACTGGTTTCATGCAGCCCTCTAAGATTCCCTATCTAGTGCCAGTCATTTCATTCCAGTATACCCCCTACATCCTACATCCCAAATAATTTGTTTTGGATATTCCAAACATTGCCTGCCTGCACAATTTTTCCCATGTACCTGTCCCTCCAATATTAAAGCGACTTCCACAATACCTTAAGATATGGCATATAAGTCTATCTCTTCTTTTAGCTATATTTTTCCAAATGCTTCTTTCTTCATCACTTTGCTGCAACACCTCTTCATTTGTCACTTTATCCACCCATCTTATTTTTAACATTCTCCTATAGCACCACATTTCAAATACTTATAATCTTTTCTTCTCAGGTACTCCGATCGTCCAAGTTTCACTTCCATATAAAGCTACGCTCCAAACATATATACTTTCTATAATGTTTTCCTGACATTTAAATTAATTTTTAATTTAAACAAATTATATTTCTGACTGAAGACTCGTTTTTCCTGTGCTATTCGGCATTTTATATTGCTCCTGCTTCATCCATCTTTAGTAATTCTACTTCCCAAATAACAAAATTCTTACACCTCTCTAATATTTTCTCTTCCTATTTTTATATTCAGTGGTCCATCTGTATTATTTCTACTACATTTTATTACTTTCATTTTGTTCTTGTTTATTTTCATGTGGTAGTTCTTGCATAGGACTTCATCCATGCCGTTCATTATATCTTCTAAATCTTTTTTACTCTCAGCTAGAATTACTATATCATCAGCAAATTGTAGCATCTTTATCTTCTCACCTTTTATTGTTACTATGGATCTAAATTGTTCTTTAACATCATTAACTGCTAGTTCTGTGTAAAGATTAAAAAGTAACGGGGATAGGGAACGTCAGACAACCATTTATATTAAGGCTTCTTTCGTATGTTCTTTAATTATTACTGTTGCTGTTTGATTCCTGTAAATGTTAGCAGTTGTTCTTCTATCTCTGTAATTGAACCCTAATGTTTTTAATATGCTGAAGATTTTATCCCAGTCTACATTATCAAATGCATTTTCTAGGTCAATAAATGCTAAGTATGTTGGTTTGTTTTTTTTTATCTTCCTTCTACTATTAATCTGAATGCTAAAATTGCTTTCCTTGTCCCTATACTTTTTCTGAAACATAAATGGTCTTCTACTAACTCTTGTTCACTTCTACTCTCCTCTTAATCCTTCTGTACAGAATTCTAGTTAAGAATAACTAGATTTAATTTTTTATGCATGAGTAGTTAAGCTAACTATTCTGTATTTTTCACATTTTTCTGATCCTGCTTTCTTTGGTATCATGACAATAGCACTCTTTTCGAAGTCTGACAGAATTTCCCCTTTTTCGTAAATATTACACACCAGTTTGTATAATATATCTATCGCTTTCTCACCTGTACTGCACAGTAATTCTGCAGGTAAAAGCATGTATGCTTTTCTGCCATATTATGAATTCAAATCTTTTAATGCTTTCTTAAATTCAAATCTCAGTATTGCTTCTCCCTTTTCATCCTCTTCAATTTCCTCTTCTTCCTCTATAACACCAGTTTCTAATTCATTTCCTTCGTATAACTTTTCAATACATTCTACCCACCTATCGACCTTCTCTTTCGTTTTTATAAGTCAGTGTACCATCTTTTTTTAACACATTATTAGATTTTAATTTATGTACCACAAATTTTTTTTTAACTTTCCTGTATGCTCTTTCTATTTTACCAATGATCATTTATTTATCTTTCTACTTCTGAACAGTTTTCTTTAATCCACTCTTCTTTTGCTAGTTTGAACTTCCTGTTTATAGTATTTCTTAATTGTCGATAGTTTCTTTTACTTTCTTCATCACTAGCATTCTTATATTTCCTACATTCATCCATCAGCTGCAATATATCCTCTGATGTCCAAGGTTTTCTACCAGTTCTCTCTGTTCTGCCAAAGTTCACATCTGCTGATTTAAGAATTTCCTTTTGAATATTCTCCCATTCTTCTTCAACATTTTCTACCTTATCTCTTTTACTCAGACCTCTAGTGGTCCTCTTCAAAAATCTTCTTTACCTCCTCTTCCTCAAGCTTCTCTAAATTCCACCGATTCATCTGACACCTTTTCTTCAGATTTTTAAACCCCAATTTACATTTCATTATCACTAAATTATGGTTGCTATCAATGTCTGCTCCAGGATAAGCTTTGCAGTCGACAAGTTGATTTCTAAATCTTTGCTTATCCATGATATAAGCTATCTGACCCTTGCAGTATCACCAGGCTTTTTCCATGTGTATATTCTTCTATTATGATTTTTAAACTGGGTGTTGGCAATTACTAAATCATACTTTGAACAAAACTCTATAAGTCAATCCCTTCTTTCGTTCCTTTTGCCCAGCCCATATTCACCCACAATATTTCTTTCCTTGCCTTTCCCAGTGCTTGCATTCTAATCTCCAATAAAATTATTAAATTTTCAACCCCTTTTATGTGTTTATTTGCTTAATCAATTTCTTTGTATACACATTCTACCTCTTCATTATCATGGGCACTTGTAGACATATAGACTTTAACAATCGCTGTTTGCTTAGGTTTTGAATTTATCCTTATTACAAATGCTGTGCATTTTGAAATACTCTACTCACTTCCCTATCGTTCATTACAAAACCTACTCCTGCCTCCCCATTATTTGAAGCTGAATTAATTATTCTAAAATCACCTTCTTTCTTTTTCCTGTTTAGCCTCCGGTAATTACCTTTCAGATAATACTTCAGAGGATGATATGTATGAGTGTAAATGAAGTCCAGTCTTGTACAGTCTCAGTTTGATCATTTTTGAGATGTGTGGTTAATTGAAACCCAACCACCACTACTATCATCCTGATTCTCCTGTGGTGGTTGATACAACCACCACAAAGAACACCGGTATCATGATTTATCAGATCCATGTAAAAATAACTGACTTAACTAGGTTTTGAATGCTGGAACTCTCGACTTCCAAATCAGCTGATTTGGGAAGACACGTTCACCACTAGACCAACCCGGTAGGTTTCTAAAATCATCTGACCAAAAGTCGTTTTCCTCTTCCCACTGAACCTTGCTATTTCCTACTACATCTACATTTAACCTATTCATTTGCCTCTTTAAATTTTCTAACCTACTAATTTTTTTTTAGACTTCTAACATTCCACACTTCGACTCATAGAATGTTATTTTTTAATTTTCTGGCGACCCCTTCCTTAGTAGTCCCCATCCAGAGATCCAAACAGGGGACTAGTTTACCTCTGGAATATATAACAAAGGAAGATGCCTCCATCTTTGTCACAGGAAAATGCAGAGAGTTGCATTTTCTTGGAAAATAAGCAGCTGTAGTTTTCCATTGCTTTCAGCTGCTCAGTACTCAGAGGATTGAGTGATGTTGATATGATTGTTTATGTCCTCCTGACCTACGCCCTTAACAACTACTGAAAGACCTGCTGCCCTCTTTCAGGAATCATTCCTTAGTCTGGCTCTCAACAGATACCTCCCCGATATGGTTGCACCTTTGGTCCAGCTATTCTGTATCACTGAGCACTCAAGTCCCCACACCTTCGGGAAGGTCTCATTATTCATAGAGGGATTGATATGAAAAGCAGTAAAAATATTTTTTTCTGGTTTAACTAGAGGATCATGAATAATTTTTTTCACTGGGTTATATCAACATGAGTTATATCTCATGTTTCTTCTACTGTTTCACTACATAATTACTTATTCCTAGCTCGGCTGTCCCATTCACAAATAAAACAACAGTATTTTGTATACCCTAACTGCATGACTAACAAAAGAATTATTGCTTTTAAATCTTAAAAGCACATGTTCCATCTATGTTTTTATACGTTACTTTTTCAATAACAGTTTTGGTAACATCATATGTTTATTTCACATTAATTCCATAATAAATTGGTAAAAGTATATAAATATTACTATTATGAAGCAAAACTACTTTTAACCTATACTTGGAGTAATCAATGAAAAGATACCAGTCCTCAGTTTCATGAACTTACTCTAACTTTGACATAAGCTCATCGATATTTGTACAGTAAACTAAATAATTTTTTTCAACAAAATATTGTGAAAAATCTTTCTGTCAGTTCAATAACCCAAAATGTTTGTATTTTTTTAAAGTAAATTCCAATCCTGGAATCTTGAGCCTAAAAATTCAGCTTGTTTTTTGATTAGTTTAAATCTCTTACAAAGTCATTTAGCTCACCTAGTAACACAAGATGTGGCTTACTGGAATGTAATTTAAAGTTTGAATCATGATTGTCTTTTTCTATAACGTCTGCTTAGTTATCACTGTTTTCACGAAACAAGTTTTCAGGAACGTTGGGAATTGGAATAAATTGACTGTGAGGTACAGATCTGATTACAGGCAGCAGGGCACAGGGTAGAGTACACTGTGTTTAGACTTCTTAGAAATTCCAGATTCCGCACTATTTAAACAATTGTAACAATCAGATTTGTAATATTTTGGTTCACGTCAAACCAAAGAGACATCTAAACCATCCTTTTAAATTGAATGGACAGTTACTACACATCATAAGAAGAGCTCATAATCACCGATTTTACGTAAAAGTTCAATTTATAAGCTTTTTTAATTGAAAGTGTAATGTTTTTCATATGTGATTTATAGTAAACTCATCAAACACTTGACAAAACTGTCTGTATCATTTACACATTTACGAGGCACTGTAAAACTTTACTGTTCACTCACTTAATACAGTTATCACCCTGACTAAAGAAGTTATATTATTGAGAGTAGTAGGCTAACACTAAGCTTTGTGTTGTTTTGAATTTTGTTCATATACGCTTCAATAGAGAAGTATGATCTCTGTTACACGATGTTTGTGTTATGACTTTGGTCATTGTTTCATGGTTAACTGATCAATAGAGTAAAAACACACACTGAGCACATAAAGTAATCACATAAAATAAAAAACATAATGCAAAACATATGTTGCACCACATTAAATGCATCATATTATATAATAATAGATGATGGATATTATACAATAAATGATAGAATATGCATCATATTATATGATGTGTAATCATGCATCATATAATATCAATAATTTTCAAAATTAAAATTTTGAAATTCTTCAAAAATGTAGGGTTTCGGAAAAATTCTGACTTCACATTTCATTTCAACAATAAAAAATAGATTGGTTTCATGAATCGCATGTTAAAAAACAAAAATTGTGTTTATCAGTGTAATTATATCAATCTTTTGTAAATACAGTGATTTTTTATTATGTTTTTTTAATTTTGTCCGTTTTCTTACCTCTAGATTTCAATAATTTCTACAAGTATGTAAATGTTATTCACTCTGTCATTCTATTCGACTTATTCTCATAGTCATCTTCAAGCTTATGAACATTTAAACAAAACTCTTATATTTTAACACTGAAAAATTTATTACAATCATTCATTGAATACCTCTTTGTTAGAATTCATCTCAGAACATTAGTTTATTAAAAACTATATCTACCGTCCTTAGAAAAAGGTCAATAAATTTTTTTCTGTCATCGTAATTAAATTGTTTTGAATGTATGATTTGCATGCTCACCAAATGAGCTATTTTACTAGAATTTGAATTCTTACAGCCATCCGATCTATACAAAATCGGTGTAAAAATAACTTCCGTATTAAGTTACATTTTAAACAGTAGGAAATGAAATCACTAATATATATATTTTTTTATCGAATAGAATAATTTTACCTCGTCGTAAAATTTACAATCCTCACTACCTGTCAGGCCTTAGTAAGAATCTCTCCTTCTCAGACCCAGTACAAGAAACTATAACAACCACAACGTAATCGAAAAACCAGTCCGAATGAATTCATGATCAGCGTAAACGTTTTTGAGTTGTGATGTCGCGAGCGCGTTCATTGACTGGCTGTCCGCAGGGTGACCTTGCTGCTGGCAACCGGCCAGCAATACGCCCGGTAGTGCAAACGTCGTTATTATGTAAGTTTGTTTGTATTTATTGTCATTGGAGTGATCTTCGTTCGGATTGGCGTCGTGCCGCCACTAGCATCTTTCAGTATCGCTCGGTTCTCGAAACCTTTTAGTTCTGCCCGTTAGTGTTTTATATAAATATATTTTTTTTGTAGTGATTTTTTATTTCTCTTAGTGTCGTTGATAAGGAAAAACTGACACGTTAGAGGTAACGATTAGTAAAAATTAAATAAAGTTAATAAATATTTTGTATGCTAACGTGCATGTGACTTGTTTGTTTAGAATACTAATGACTGTCATCGACAGAAATTCGGTAAGTCTATCTTAATAAAGAAAATAATTTCTAACTCATCTCCATAACGTGACTGAACTTGATGATTATTTTTAATAATTTTTTTCTTGAAAACAATTTTTTATTTATTTCAAACGAGATGAGTCAGATCAAAGTTAAGTAATTGTCTCTTTAATTATAAAGTGACAATTATTGATAAAGTAATTAAATTAAATTACATCGACATATTTTAAAAATTATCTCAAAGTACGCTTTACTCAAAATATCCAATCATTCAATAAGATTAGGATACCGTGTAATTAAATAAGAACAAATTATAGTTAAAAATAGTAAATATAATTCGGATCGTAATCCTGCTGTTATAAATATAATGCAGTAAATTAAGGGCAATATTAAGTGATTAATTATTTTCAACTGTAAAGAGAGATAGATATTAAGAACTATTTTATGTTATTTTAAAACACCATAAAAATTGTAAAAAGTTTCTTTTAAAAGGGACTTCATTTCATCTTAAACCATTCAAAAAGGATTTTTCTTGACGTATTCGCCAAATTATTAATCATTTATATTTAACAACGTATTTAGAATTGTTATTATTATGAAGCAATGAACAATTTTCAACCTGTATTTTGTTATCGTAATAATGTAAATCAACTTTTCTTGCTGACCCTTCAAAATCGGTAGACAAAGAAAACTAGTTCTAGTAACAATTTGTGTTCCAGTTTTAAAAGAGAGTAAATGTTACTGAAAATATCCTGTGAAGAAATCTTTATCATTTTAAAAAGATTAATCTGGCTAACGAATAGAAATAAAATCACTCTCAAATTTTACATGTATAAAACACCTGTGCAAGTAGTATTAATGTAAAAAGTTTTAGATTAAAAGTATAGGTTTTGTATACCTAATAATACGATAATGTAAATAAAAATTTCTATTATATTTTCTAATAATTTGCCTTCGGTTTGCGAATTAATTACAAGTCCATTAAATTTTTTTAATGATAATTTTTAAAATTTTACGTGTAATTATTTAATTATTAGTTTATGTAAGATATCATAGAATGTATCTGATTATTTATATTACGAATCTATTTTGAATAATAGCAGTAAAAGATTAATTGCTTAGTTACGCAGAACACTAGCACAAAAAGTTTTAATTTGCCATCGTAACATAACCTATAACTGTTAAAGAAAGTTAAAACAAAGAATGTTTGTCGACATAAAAAAGAGGATTAACGCAATTTACAATAATATATTAGTTGTATGTAGTCTCATTATTTTTTTAAATATAAATTAGTGAAACTTATTTAACTCTTCGCAAAAGTAATATCATACATTCAATCGCACTTTCTCCCGTTTCATTACGCAGTTTCTTTTGCTTAGGAAATAGAAATTTTAATTCTTTCTTAAATTAAAAAGATTAGTTTCTCTAAGAAGTAGAAAGTAAGTTATAATTTTAGCAACATTTTTTCATGAAACTATGAGAAACTGAAACTTTTAAAATACAGTTCAAAAACGGGGGAAAAATAATGATTTATACGATTACGATAATCTTTAAAAAAAGTACATTTCATTTTAATTTATGATCGTCAGAATAAAACCCGAAATTATTTTATTTGAGCTTTTTCCACATCGTGCATCTCAACCTAAAGAGAATATGTAGTAGTCTAATCACTGGAAATTTATTGAAAACATTTTACAAGACAGAAAATACTTGTTTAGATTAAGAATCAATCAAATTTGTTTCTAATGGTTTTTTTTTTTCAATTTTGTGCTATGTAATGAGTACATGAACTGAAAACCAGTAAGCCATGTTAGCATTGTTGTAAGATAATTTATAGATCTCTTAACTGAAGATCAAAGTAGTTAGTCTAGATTTTTGAATGTAGCCTTCGTAATCTAATACAAGAGAGAAAACCAGCAATATTTACGTCTTAACCTACTTTACGTAAATAAACGTAAGCCTGTAGATACGAAATTATGAAATATGGCGGTGAAATTAGTAGTTTTATGTTCTGTACTACATCATGACATAGATTACAGTATTTAATTACTTAAATGCGTACAAAATTTAGCCTTCAGAAAATTAATAAAACTTCCGGTCATACTGAATTTTCAACTTTTCTTTCGTATTTTTCAGTGACAAAAAAATAATATATAATAATTTTATCGAACATGTCCCGTTGGTTCGATTACATGGTTGGGATATTACATATAACGGGGAAACATTCATAATGACAGAACGTTAAGTCGACATAATTTTAAACATATGACGACCACTGTTATATTATATTTATATAAACATTTATAAACCACTGTTATATAAACAAATTTATATGACGAAGAACTTTTAGTTTTATTAAGTTTTATCGATTTTATATCAGTAACATTGGCTATTAACTGAAACTTTAATATTGGTGATTAGTTTACTATTTATCTGATGATTATTATTTTTAAAAACGCTTTAATTTAAACGCCAAATTTTAATACAGTAACATTTAGCAGCCTTAATGTAGTCTGTGCGGTTATACGTAATTTGTTTACTTAAAAGTTTTTACTTTTACTTATAGTAATGTTTATTTTTAATGAATGTATTTACAAATAGTTTATATGGATATTTATTTTAATGTATACAATACTTTAAGTACACAGTCTATGTATTACATACATATTTTGGATTTATTATTAGGCATTTTTGTAGAAATAAAAGATTTTTATGCGATGATTTCAGCTATATTAGTTATATTTTTATAATTGGTATCTTCCATTATTGCAGTAACACTATTAAAAAAAAGCTGATTATGATAACTAAAACTATTAAAAAACTAATTTTCTGCAGGGAAAATGGTAGATTTTGATATATTGACAAAATATTGTTTGTTATGTACTAAAACAATCAATCTTTGGTTGAAAAATAACATTAATTAATATTAGAAACGGTAAAAATATTCTCACCACGGTTAAAATCACAAGAAAAGCAAAGAAATATACACACTGATGATAATTTTGTACTAAAATGTCAAGATAATTAAAATATAATATTTGAGTTACATAACAAAGCAGGTTAATTATTATTATTATTATTATTATTATTATTATTATTATTATTATTATTATTATTATTATTATTATTAAACAGCAATAATGATAATTATTTCTATCAGTAATACATAACAATTATTTATTAATTAATAATCTATAAATATTATATTATATAATATTAAATTTTATATTACTTTATACTCGTATATAATATATGTATAATACATCATTAGCAGATATATTGTTATTAATAATAATATGTATTAATAACAATATCTTTCGCTTTTCAGCCTTTGACCCGAGGCACAGACTGTCTCTTTTTGAGTTGTTCTCAAAAAAATGGTATGAAAGTATTTATAGTAATATAAACACTCAGATAGATATAATAACTTCGCCTAGGAAAGCTATAGATAGTTTTGATAGCTCTATTCTAGGTTTTATTAATTTCAAGCTTCGCATTTCGGACATTTTCAGCGCCTTAGGCCATTCAACAACTAACAGTATGTGTACTACCTCGAAAACGGGTCGGTTATTAGATTTGTTTACTTTCCGGCTGGGCTAGGGCCAGGCAAGTACGCTGCGGTTTTGTCAGTGGGAATAACCTGTTGCTTTTTTCCACAGTACGACTAAAAGGACCAACGCTTCGTAGTGTTTGACCTGTTAATCCCTGTATTTTTTCTGTATAATACCATTTTCTCTTTATTTCCTGCTGTTAACATCTAATCCCGATAATAATATGATCTACGACTACAAACTTAGATGAAATGTTATCTTTCATCGTGCCGGATGTTGAAAATCGAAGAAACACTGATACCATCTACCTCCATTTTAGGAAATTTTCCGATACGGTTCGTCATGGCATCCTGTTGTATAAGCTATAAGTTCATGGTGTTAGAGGATCTAAGCTGAGATGGATCCATTCATACTTATCTAATAGGATATTTCAAGTGAAAGTGTCCGGTGAAATCTTTAGCGAAACGTTGCGACTTCGGCGTACCAAAGATCAATTTTGGGTCTACTACTATTTATTATTTTATAAATGACATCGGGTGTGGTATAAAATCAACGTTCACCTAATTCGCTGATGAAGTCAAACTCTATGAAAATGGGAACTCTATGAAAATGGGTGATTTTTTGGTCCTTCAACAAAGTGTAAATAATATTCATAAAATTCAATGCACTCCTGATGTAACAGTCATTATGACTTGCACAAAAACGACGCTACTAATAAAATAGTATTATACCATGAAATATGACGTGATGAAACAATTTGTTACTTATACGTTGCCTTCAACTTTAAAGTTTTGTTTATGCAACATGTAGACAGCATAAAATCCAGTGCGCGAAGGAATCTTGGGTTGCTTTTGTGGGTAAGCCTTTATTTTCAATAATAAACACTATCTGTCATCTTTACCCAAATCCGAGTGTTAGGCCAGTATTTGAGTATTGTTTAGTTATTTGTAACTACTATAGCAAGTTCACTAATCTGAAGATTGAAGCTATATAAAGGAAATTCATTTGGAATTTACGTTTGTGAGATCTGAGTTCTCACCAACTTTTGTACGTAGCGGAATGTAGTAAACCGGGCATCGAATTCTTGGAATCAAGGAAGAAAAAAAGATGTTGCATACATTTATAAGGCAATGCATGACCTTATTAATGTTGACATCGAAGGTATAGGAATCAGGATTTCGTACATGAATAATAGAACACGTAACTTATTTAAATATTCAAACCAAAGAATCTTATCTCTAATGACTAATCTATTGGAAGCCTTAACTCGGTTAATGATAACGGAGAAAATATGTTTTATGAAAACATAATTTCCTTTAAAAGGAAAATAGGAAAGATATTTTTGGATATTGACTGCTGGATTTTTTTTTTAATAAAACTTTTTTTAATAATCCCTTTTTAAGCTTTCTTTTTCTGCTTGCATAGATTTGGCTTTATTTTATTTTGTAAGCATTTAATGGGTACATTTTCGATGTATTGTTTGATTCAACTTTTCATTTTTAAGATTTTTGTATGATTGATTTGTTTTACTCGTAATAACTGATCCCCCCACTTCCTGTTTGTAGATTAGGAATCTTCTCACAACGGCGGATGGCTGTAAGGGTGAGAGGGTGCTATCCAAAAATAAATTATCATTATTGTCGTTGTTTTTTTTTTATCTTCAATGATGATAATCAGATGAAGGATGAAGTCGTACTCTAAAAAATAAAGTACTTCTTCAAAAGTGAAAGAAAACACATTTTTGTTGCTTTTCGATATCTGAAAGTTGAAGATTCTATTTTGCGTATCTCTAACAGAAACGTTACTTTAATACTGTTATAAAGGTTGTAATGTTAAAAAACTGTTATTTCCAAACCATTCCGAAAGTTTTGTTGCTGAATCAAATTTATACTCTTTATTCAAAAAATTCGTGATATTGTGAGTTTTGTTTTAGTGAAATAGTTTATTTTGGTAATTAATGTTATTTCGGTAGCTTTTGTTACTCTTTTAGAGATTATCTTATATGCTCAGAGAATTAGAAATGCTTAATTACAATCAATCAATCAATTGACGATTTTAGTTTTTTAAATTTGTGGTTTTGTTTTTTAATTGTGGGAATTTAATTACCATTACTTTTATTTTAGGCTGAAGGTAAAAAATAGAAAACAATTTTTTTTATTGGTTGTTTATACCGAATCTACAATTTTTACTTCTTGTACGAAGTAAAGCAAGTATTGTAATAACGAAAAATTTCAGATTTCAACGGAAATATCCATTTTGGCTATTCCTGACTTCATTTTGATTAGTTTCGGCGTGAAGTCTGTACGTACGCATGTACGTACAAACGTATGTATCTCGCAAAAATCAAAAACGATTAGCCGTAGAATGTTGGAATTTTGTATTTAGGACTGTTTATACATCTAGTTATGCACCTCCCTTTTTGATTGCACTCGACTGGGCAATCGACATTTAGAATAACTGAATGTTATGTTGATAATAACCATGTATATCATCTGATTATTTAATATTAATTGAAAATTATAATTTAGAACCGTATTATTTTTGGATTTTGTTAGCAAAATCTTATAAAAATTATGTTTATTTTTAAAAAAATCATTTTATTTAATTATTTGATAGAATAGTAAAATACATTTTTGAATTGTATTCAATTTAAAGCGATTATTGAATTTTTTTTTAAATTACCGTTGACATTTGAATTCAAATAATATCTTTTTAAAAATATTTTTATTTACTTTATTAGAAAAAGTATTTTCATTTATAATAAGAATGATTTGTAAATTATCAATTTCAAAATACTTACTCTATCCTTCAAATTTTATATCTCTATTTAATAAAACTGTAGGTATCTTTCAAATGACATCTTTTTCTTGTTGTTATGGGGAAGTGATTCTTGTTGTAGAAAAAGTGTAGTACATAACTCCACTTGTAACGCATATTACGCACTCGTGAAAATACGTAACTTTTTTCACTTGTCCATAATATGCTTCTTACAACTCTTGTTACGTAATATACTATTCTAGATCAGTATTATTCGTATCTTCGTGAGTTGCTGATTAACAAAGTTTCAGATTTCTGATGTGTTGTATAAATAAAAGTTAATAATAATTACTATTCCATTTAGTGAACTCCTGTATACTGGTTAAATAAAGTTTAACCAGTATAAGTTTAAATGAAGCGCAGCAAAAAATGCGTATATGTAATTTAACAAGCGTACAAGGAAGTCATGTGGTGTCCACATCAGAATTATTTAATTACATCTTTACTCAAGTTACCAAATAACATTTGTCCGATTACAGCTACTTTACTTTTTATAATAAAGAAAAGAGATGAATTTTCTGAATGAGAAAATTTAAACAAATGTATAAATAAGTTTTATAGAGCCGCATTTTACGGAGATGCAAGGCATTGTTGGGTGTGCCTACCGCCATCATAATACAGATAACTCCATTGAATATTAACAATAATTGGAAGTTATCATGTACATAACCTTGCTAAGTAATTTTTATTTATAAATCAGTAGTTGTTAGTGTAATATAAAGCAAATAAATGCAGCGTAATAAAAAATAATGACCTGATTAATAGTATACTGAAAAACAAATTACTTTTTCGGCTAAGCTATCAGTGGTAAGCTTAGCCGCTATGACTGAAAAATTAAATTCCTATCCTGAAAACCAAAACCGTCTGGAACTCATCAAGGCGGTTCAAAATTTTTAATTATAAAAAATATCTTTGTATACCGTATAATATAATAAATATAGTTATATAATAGTACATTTATATGCGTTACACATCAATAATAATATCTTGCAAATAATTATGAAAATATCATTAAAATATACACAAAGGAATTTATATATATATATAAATTCCTCTATAAATTTCTCTCTCTCTCTCTGTATATATATATATACAGAGAGTCAGAAAAGAGAGTCAGAAAAACCAACACAAACTGGTTCAAACTCACTGAAGAAGATATGAAAGAACTAAAACTCCACAAAAACATCATCGACAGACAAATTATCAGAACGACACTGAAAAATCGAAGAGCTACGACTCAAGAAAAGGTTTCAGCCAAAAGGGGATCCAAGATGACGATAGAAAGGAGAAAAGCCACCTCAGAAAGAATGTTGGAAAAGAAAAGAACAACACACTAAAATAACTTGATCTAACGTACCGCTAGGAGGATATCTTCGAAACAAAAAAAATTCTTTTACAAATCAATAGACATAAAAATGAATTGCTGGGTATTTAAAGAAAATACAAACTGAAGTTTTTTTTATTGAAATGCAAATAGTTTAAATTATTACTAAAAGTATCTAAAGAAAAACTGGTTTATCGAGAAGGTTTTACGTAATCGGGTTTTTATCATTTTTAATATTCTCATTGTTTTAATTTAAATTAGAATGGAAGATTACGTTCTCAAATCATTTCATCGTTCAGATGAATTCGCCATTTTGTTTATTTTTAATTTAAAAATAAAAAATCAAGAAAATCATGTACTTTTCGTAACACCAAAACTTGTTTTTTCCAGTTTGATATTTATTAGCTCAACAAATCTTCACTGCGATGCTGACGCATTTTTATTGTTCTAATATTTGTCAGCAATAATTTGTCCTTTCTTTGTTTTCTTCATTTTGTTGACACTGCTAGTGTATTTTATCCGTCTAAAACATATTAGTGCTTAAATGTAGGTTACTATAAATATATGATATCAACCGTTAGTTAACTATGATTTCAGATCGTAAAATAATAATTAATAATAATGAATCGTATACTGCGGTAGATTTTATTATTTTCATATTTGTAATACAAAACAAAATATTCTGCATTTCCATAACAGAAAAAAATATATATCTGATAAATTTTATCTGTGACAATTAAATTTGTAATGTATTAGTAGCCGCTGTAAAAATTATTAAACGTATTTGAAAATAGTAAATTCGAAGAAAACTTTCCCTGTTTTTAAAGTCATCTAATGTGATAACCTTTAATAAATAATAAATCTATTCAAAACAGATCGTCTAACTCACTGATTGTAGAACATGTGTAAGTAGTTTCATCGTGTGAAAAGAAGACCCCCCACCAGTTTTGAAGCGACGTATTCATTGAACTTACGCGCGCGTGTATTATTTATTAGTTGTTGCGCATTTTCATCAGTCAGTACTAGGTTTATTTCATAAAGATAGACTTACGATTACAAAGTGTATAACACTTATTGTTAAAAAAAGCTTATAAATAAATTGAAGAAAGTATTTTACTTAGCTTTATAGCTTACAATAAATTTCAAACGTGTTATAATGTGCAAGTGAAAAGATGGTAATAACTATTTATTGCTATATTTTAAGATTCTACATCCTTTTAAATTTACTAGTAGAAAAACTACATATTAAGAGTGTAAAATAAAAATTCTATAAAATGTTAACAGTAATAAAGTAGCCCCTTACCAGCAAAAAACAGTCGGAATCAAGTTTTCACGCCAGATCAGAACAGCGAAAAGGCAATAGATAAACCAAAATTCTAAGATCGGTTTTATAACTTTTAAACTTCTAAACATAGTTTTTTCCGGGTTCGAATCCCGGTCAGGCATGGCATTTTCCACACACGCTACAAATCATTCATCTCATCCTCTGAAGCAATACCTAACGGTGGTTCCGGAGCTTAAACAAGAAAAAAAAACACAATATTTAAAAATACCATTTTATTTTTATTTTAAAAATATCCGTAAAACTGTGTTCTACTAGTATTTCTGTTGAAGGAGTTGAAATCTTCATGGAACTGTCAATAATAAATTCTCATAATTCTAACTATTACACTGTTTTAAATTTGAGTGATTATTAATTGTAAGATAAATCTCTATTTTATAAATCTTAATTATATTATGGTATTTAAATTTTAATTGGTTATTTTTTAATATTTTATTGAAATTAGTTTAAATAACACGGCAATATTATCTATATAAATAAAAGTGTAAATGTTCGTTTGTTCAAAATCTTAAATCTCCGAAAGTTTTTCACCGATTGCTTGGAAATTTGACACTCGTTACATTCGACTACGTGAGGGTTTTTATATACCTACTATTTATATACCTTAGATGTCACACCTGTGACAGGTAAAACATGCTTTTTTTAAAAAACAGCGCTATCTGTTGGACGTAAAAGCAACACACGCTATACTAAATATTTTGCGATTCCATTTCAATGTTTCCAATGTGTGTGTCCGCTATAGACTAAAAAACTACTGTACCGATTTACGCCCGGGGAAAAAGAGAGAAAGGGAAAAATCAGAAAAGGGGAAGAGGGAAAAATCGGAAAGGGTAAAAGGGAAAAATGGAAAAAGGGGAAAACGTGAAAAAATAAAAACGGGAAAAGGAAATGGAAAGGGGAAAGGATAAAAAAGAAAAGCTAAGGGGGGAAAAGGAAATAAGAGAAAGAGAAATTGCGTAGGAAAGGGAAAGAAAGATGAAAAGGAGAAAATGGGGAAAAGGAAAGGGGAAGACGGAGAAAGGAAAATTTAATATTTAACTTTCAATTGTGTTCATTTAATCTATATATATATATATATATATATATATATATATGTCGGAGAATAAAGTATAGTGGAGTATCTTCCGACAAAACGATGAGAATATTCTTTAGAATATCTGTATTTTTAGTAGTTTTAAGAAATGTACTATTACTTGTAATATTTTGTAAAATAAGGTTTAAATTGTTTTATTGCGGTAGGCTTAGGCCTAGGTAGGCACATGGTTGTCAACGTAGTCGGGATCCCAGGACGATAGGGGTATCATAAAATTAATAAGGAAAAGGAAATATGCAGTAGGCATATTATTTGAGAATATTGAGAAAAGGCAGTCTTGCTTTGGAACCCAGATCGAACAGACGTCCTGGTGTTCGCGAATTCGTTATTTCCCTGAGCCTCGGTCTATAGCAAGTTGTTTTAATATTATTTGAATTCTAAATTAAATTAATCTTATATTATAATTCGTGTACTACTGAGTTATTGATAAGTGATAATTATCATTTGTAATTATTTCATTGTACGAGTTATCTACTCATTTTTATTAATTGAACTTTATTATAATCTTATATATTCTCCACTTGTAATAATAAGAATGAGTGAAACACAAAACGTTGAATCCCTGACAAATCTCCTCGCCTCTCCGACATATATATATATATACATATATACTCAAATCTAGTAATAGCGAAGCATTGCCGGATCTGCTAATTAAAATATAGTAACAATAATTTACTTTATTTCTACCAATTAGGTTCCTTCAACATCTTTTCCTATGGTCGTGAGTCAATCGGTATTTCTATCCTCTGGCCGGTCTGGGAAGTGATCCCTTTTTGACAAAGATTGAACAGTTAAATTATACAGTAAATTTCGAAAAGAAAGAAAAATTTACAAGAAAAAGGCTACAGTATGTAGTAGTTAAAAATCCTTATTTAAGTAATGCCTGAACGGATAGCCTTACTCATAAAAAGATTTAGCCCTTTAGTGGTAAAAAATTATAGTTAACCCCTTTTTTTTAGATACACCTACAAAGGCCCTCCAAAGTTCAACTTCTTCCTCTTTTCCAAACAGTGATTTTTTACTTTTGGATGAACAGGTAGATCTTGAAATTTATTTACTGGACTTATTTATTTTATTGCCGCCCAGTTAAGTTATGAAACTCAGTTTTAATAACCGATTTTAAAACCGAATCTTTTTAATCGGAATAGATTAATACTTATGCTCGTTTCAAGCTTGCGATTTTTTTCGGTCGTCGTCCAAAACCATTTATCGGACTGACCACGCATTGTAAAGCCGCTTTTTTTAATAATTGCACAATGAATTATCGTGGTGCGGCACATATTGAACAATTCATCCTGACGTCCTCATGGATGTCGATCGATAAAATTCTATCAAACGATATCGTAAAAAAACTGCATGCAAAAGATAGACCTTAGACGTAAACCTGTCTCTGTTTATCTTAAATAACCCTTGAAATAAATATTACTGCTAAATTATTCCTCATCAGTGAAAAATAACTTTCTCTAAACGACATCACTTCATGGAAGCAACCGGCAAAATCTTGACAGCAAGGTGACATCAAAAGGTATTTCGTAATATTATAGCTTAATAAATGTAAACAAAATTAAATGTGACGCAGAATCTCAAATTGTAGTAGTAAACATGACTATGGCGACAGTGCAATATATTTGGCATCGAATCAGCCTGTTATTGCCATGAAGTACTTTATCTTAACGAGAAAAATAGATTATTTTTATTTTTAATACTTAAAATCGCATTTATTTATTTGATTGCTATTTCAAACACTTAATTAGGAATTGACTCATCTATTATAAACATTCAAATTTTCTTTTAAAATCAAACCTTTGAACGTGAAATATAATTAAAATTATTAGATAGTTGTATTGAAAAATTATAATTTAATACTTGTGTTTAATCAATAAACTCATAATAAAAATAATGTCTGATTTTTAAATCTCTCAGTTATCGGTACAAAAAAAATAAAAATTTGTTTTGTAGTTTATTTCCAAGAAACAGTTTATTTTTGTTCTTTTGAAATTGATTCGTGGATAATCCGCTTAATAAAAATAATTTTATTACGTTATAATTTATGTATAGTTTTATCCGGTTTATGATATAAGCTATTATTATGTATTTATTAATTTCTCAAGCATGGTACCGCCGATATTTTAAATGAATAGATTAGCAATTAATATAATCCACCTTACCAGCACGTTGATATGTACTCTTGATCTTTCGGCTACTTGGATGGCATCATCAAGAGTTAAGGTTAATACATTTAAAGTCAAAAGTTTAAAAAATCATAGTTGAGATTTAAAAACAGTAATAACTGTTCCAGGCCTACTAGTATAATCACACTAGTCATACTAGTATAATAATTTGAGTATACTAGTAGGACCGGGACAGTCATACCTGTTTTAAAATTTTTTAAACTTTTGATTTTAAATGTATTAATTTTAACTCCTGATGATGGCTTCCAAGTAAATTCGAAAGATCTAGAGTACATATCAGTATGCTGTTAAAGTAGATTATATTAACTGTTAATTTATTTATTATGTATTTGTATTATATAGCATTTTGTAACGTTTATCAGTAAATGAAAAATGTACCCGATTTATAGTCCATTTTTTTAAATGTAATTCATCTTTGAATCTAGTTATATAAATAGCGTGTGATCATTTGAAAAGTTACCAGATTTATTATTCAGCAGCTATCAGTACATCTTATTTCTGTTTGCAGGCATTCTTGGAAGGATCTGCTTAAAATTATTTTCAAAGGGGTGGAGCCCACTCTCTCCGCTAAACCTAACCGAACTCAAAAATCTTAAATGGCAGTGGTAACTTTTAATTACATTAATTGACAATCCGAAAAAAATAATGAATTTTTGTGAAAAGAAAATTAAATCGGCCCCTCTCTTTGCTCGGTAGGTGCAAAAAACCATTTGGGGTAGTAGTAATTTCAGTCCAACAAAAATAACTATAAAATTACATTATTGTAAAAATGTGATAATTCTTATTACCTGACAAACTTTCATTCACGAACTAAGTTCAGCTCAGTAGTAATACCTCTAATATGATTATTAACCTGTAAAACTTTCATTCATGAAAGTTAATTCATTCGGATTAACCTGTAGGTTAATTCATCTAAAAGCTTTTGCCCTGCACGTTTCTTATTCATGACAGATCCCATTTCTTGGAATTTTTTTTACAAGTTTTATAATGTAAGAGTGTGAAACATTTTTATTTGGATACCATGCACAAACGCTTGGGTAGTTCTTGTAGCACATTTATTTTGTTCTTCATATGTAAAAAATAGTTCAGTCCTTTCCTCCAGATTGTAAGTCATTTTAAAGAACTCAACAATTTAAATAAAATATGATGATGAAATAAATACAATAAATAAGTTTTTCCACTAATTACATACAATGTGCACGAAAACAATCCGCAAAGATTTAGCATAGAAACTAAGATCAAAATAATTGGCAGAAAATTAAACCTGTTTACAAGGTAATCGATTTTTAGTATGTTACCAGTAAAGATGTACATTAATATTAGTTTTTCGTACGTTTAACTGATGTTATAATGTTGTAGTTCTGCTAAATTTTTCAATGCTGAAGAAACCTAAAACCCTTATTTTTAAGAAGAACGGACGATTTAAAACCTAATGCTTTGGGTCAGTATCCCAACATAATTTTAAAAAACCACATTTTTAATCATAACGTCAATACCAGTGAACCAATTTTTATTTTATTTGTACCAAATTACTTTTTATTCAAAGGGCCTTCCAATGAAGTTACAAGCTATATCTTCTGTTTTAAAAAAATAAGTTTGCAACCCTTGAAAATTTAGAAAACATTAATGGCAGAATCTTGTGCTGATAAATTTAAAAATAATTTTCAGAGTTTTAATCCACAGATTATGATTATTTCAAACTGTTTAAGAAGTAATATCATGTAATTTTATAGTTATTTTTTTCGGACTAAAATTTACAAAACGTACTATCTCAAATGGCTTTTCGCACCTACTGAGCGAAGGGTGGGCTGATTTTAATTTTCTTTTTACTAAGATTCATTATTTTTTTCGTGTTGTTAATTAATGTAATTAAATGTTACCATTGCTATTTAATATTTTTGAGTTGAGGAGGTGTATCGGAGAGGGTGGTTTCCACCTCTTTGAAAATAATTTAAAAAAGTTCTTTCCGAGAATGGTATACATGCCTGCAAACAAAAATACAATGAGACTGATAGCTGTTGAATAATAAGTGTGGTAACGTTTCAAATGATCACCAGGTATATACAGCAATCCCGTCGCGGCTTCGACAGCGTTTTATGGTTACTTGCGTTTCTCGTCGCGGTTAGGGGATGTTTAGCCGGTCAGGGCTTGCTTAACTCCCTCTTCCCGTCTAGCCAGGAGGCTCTGCCCCCTGGATCCCTCTGTGTTCATTAAACTTATGCTAAGAGAATAATAATAAAAAATAAAAATTAAAGCCTGCTCAATTTATAAAAAGTATTATTATATTGCAATTTCTTCACAGCAATGATCTGGTCAGTACAGGCCTTAACTTTGAGAGATCTAAGAATGCGGGTTTCAAAACAGCCGCCCTCGATCTTAAAAATATCAGTTACACACCAGTAAATATCAGTTTATCACTTATAAAATTGTATTTTGTCCGGTTCTTATCGTAAACCGACAAACACCATTAGAAAGTAACCGTACTTCTTTTCTTTTTTTTTTAATTTCTTTTATTATATGTTTTTTTTGTCATGTAACCGGAGGCAGGTGAAGCCAGATGCATCATACATACAGTAACAGTGGCTGTGTTGGTTGAGTCGCCTCGCCATACGCCATCGCGCCCCTTAAAAAATCAAAATTCAAAAACCCAACAATTTTTTTTAGATATTTATCTGAGGAGATTTGCAAGCACGTGAATATTTCGTTTAGTGTAGTCGGAAATGGTTAATTTTTTACCTTTCTTCACCTCCTTCAAGTTTGATTTTCGAAAAATCTAGACATTAGTTTTTAGATATATACATGAAAATTACACACACAAAAAATCAAGTCGGTATCTTCATTTCTTACCGAAAAATTAAAAAAAAAAACTAAATATCCAAGTTTAAAAAAAAAATTCAAAATCCATTTTAACCCTTTAAACTGGGAATTTCAAAAAAATTAGTAAAACATTCAATAAGGACATGTACTTTTACATAAATAAATAAATATATATATATATAATAATCAATGCCCAGACTGATAAACAATTGAAGATAAATTGATGAAAATTTGTACGCACGTTCTTCTTAGGGTGTTAGTGCACATTAAAAAAGAATTTTTTTTTCAAATCCCTTGTTTAAAGGATTAAAACAGGAAACATAAAATTTTACTATTTTTTGAATTTCTCGGCAAAAAATAAAAATATCAACTTGATTTTTAGTATGCATAATATTTATATAAATATCTAAAAACTAGTTTCTAGATTCTTTTTTGAAATTCCGAGTTTAGAGGGTTATATGGAGTACATTAAATTTTACCATTTTTTGAATTATTTTATTATGTTATAATTTATCGGTAACAAATGAAGATATCAATTTGATTTTTTGACTTCTTCGTGTAAATATTAAGAAACTAATTTGTAGTTTTTTTTATAAATTCGACCTTGAAAGGGGTGAAGAAAGGTAAAAAATTTCAAATGGTGATTGAAATTTTTTCCATTTCCGACTATATTAAATGAGATATTCAGTCGATTTGGACTCGCAAATACTTTACAGATAAATATTTAAACATCATTTTGGATTTTTCTAATTTTAATTTAAGGGATAAAAAAAAATAAATTGTCCTTTAGGTTTTTACCGTTTAATGCTGCCGCTACTGAATCAATCTTATAAGATTTGATAACGATGGGAAATGCTAGAGTATATATATATATATATATATATATATATATATATATAAGATTTAATTATATATATAAGATCCAATTTCACAAACAAGAAGCTGTTTTCAAGGGAGATATGTTTTGGGTTGTTAGCGAGTTTTCAGCTTTCCAATGAAGTTAGGTTAGGTTCAGTAGTAGCACGGATTTAAAAAAAATTTCATTCCATTCCAAAGTCGTTTAGTAAAATATTCAAAAGCTGTGAACCTTATATTAATAAGAAGGTAAAATTTTGTTAACTTTAAGATAATCTATTGCATTTTTTCTGTAACGTGTAAAATAAATATAAAACTGAAGAATACGTTTCAATACTATTTCAGAATTATACTGTACGCATAGAATATCTTGGTGTATGTATATCTTCATCGCGATACCGAGATGTTAAGGTTTTGCATAAACCCTATTGAACTTTTACGTTGCTAATTTTATTCATATTTGTTGAATTACAATATGTTGATGTCAATACAATAATTAGATGTCCAGTGCAACAGTAAATAAGATGAAATTATAACTTTTGTTGGATTACATAAAAGATAACTAAAGATATGATAGTTGTCTTTGGCTAACGAAAGGCACCTGAGAACTTTTGCAGAGAAAAAGTATATATACATACATACATACATAAATTAAAACCAAAATTCAAACACTGTCTATTTTGAGAAAAACGGTTAAAGAATATGATACATTATTCATTCACAGATAAATTTTACAAAATATTGTACAATTTAAATCTATGTAAGTAGTATACGAGCATAATGTAAGTAGTAGATAGACGCCTAAGATATCTGCTGATATCAAGTAGTTGTGTATCACACGAAGTATCATACGAAACAGTTTCATGATATATCATATTAGAGATATTATTAGTGAGCGGAATGCAGTTCATGAATGAAAACATTGAATAATAAACAATAATCTTATAGAATAGAATCTACTGATAGATGGGAAAATAATCTCTTAAGTAAAAATAAAATATGTTGTAAATTATTCGTTTGATTGGCTTCAGTAGAACTTACAAGTTTTTCATGATTAGTTTTTACTGTGATTTGATTACATTATATTTGTCTCTTTCTCATAATCCTATTTTTACCAGGATAATTAACGGGAGTAGCCAAACTTGAATAATAAATTTGTAATTCCGTAGATTTTAAAACAAATTATTTATTTATTCTCATGCATATGCAAAATACCCACATAATAAATAAAGCGCTGAGTGTTGATAAGAAAATAAAAATGCTAGTTATATTTATGTTTGACCGATCAGGTTGTGGTGGTTTTACCTACTTTTATAAAAAGATATCAGATTACTGTAAATTTTACTTACGGTCTTATAGCGTGATGTATAATGTTTTATCTTTCATTGTATATGTAAAATTCTTTATGAAGGATGCTTGTGGAATACTTCCTCTTAAAATAGTCTTTTAACTTGGTTATTCCAATTTTAGCCTACGTTCTGGTGAATTCCTTGATTGCTGGAAAAAGCGATAGGGTCATCTATCCCTAAAAAATATTAAAAATTAAAAAACACGACTGTCTACTGCCTCATGGGTTTCCCATCAGGGCTAGGAACGGGAGGGTGGTATGGCGACCGGAATCGTCACAAGGTGAGTGTCTTTCCCTATGGGAGTTGGGACCCTCATGGGTTTTTCCTAACAAGTATGTCTCAATTTCTTACCGGTCACAGAACCTTCAGGGATAGAGTGGCTGGGTTCGGCCTGGTGGATTCGGGTCTGTGCTCACAGTGTGGGGTGCAGGACGATGCCTTCCATGTGTTGTATTAGTGCGACAAATACGATTTGGAGCGCACCGCAGTAATTTGTCGACTGGATACCGTTGGAGCAACGCTTAAAATCAGTCAAATCTGGAAGGACCGGGCTGAAAGGTCAGTGGTTGCAGAATTTCTGCACTATTTGGCTAGGAAACGGATTGCGGACGGAATATAGGGTGCTGCTTGGGTCTTGTTCCTGCGTAATTTGTTTTGTTACGATTTCTTATTAGTGTTGTTTTTTTTTGTTAGCGTTATATCGGTTTTGGTTATTTTGTTATGAGTTTTATTTTCGTGTTTTTGTTTTTGTGTTTTTCCGCGTTTGTGTCATATGCGAACTCACTTTACCTTTCGGGTAGGTAGGTGATTCAGTTCCTTCGACGACTATACTTTTCAGTCTTGCTTGAGACTACAGATGTGTTTTGTTAATTTTAGAAAATCGTTACACCAATGAGAATGTCGCTTGTGGCATTCGCATCGGTGGCATCCTGGGCCGAGGTGACTGAGAGATGTCATATGCCGAGGTTTCTAAGATGACTTCCGATAAAGCCCATCAAGGCTAGGTATGGAGGGGGATGGAGGGGGATGGTTAGAGGACGTCTTCCCTAGGAAAACTGGATGCCAAAAAAAATTGCTGACGAACATTGCTCTTTAATGCAGAATAATTACTAATATAGGATAATTAAAGAGCGTGGGATGACAATTTTGTATATAGTATAATATTTAAAAAAAATTTCTTAAATCTATTTAAATAAATAAATATATTATATATATATATATATATATATATATATATAGTCTATGACACTCCCGGTAACGTAAGGATTCCAACGTGAGATCATACATCTAAATCGGTTCAGTAGTTGAGCTGTTACGGTGGAACAAACATATATATTATTATATATTGCACACACATACACCCTAAATACATTACACTCCTTTTTGGGCAGTCGTATAAAAGGGAATTTACATCATATTTCTAATCATAGACCTGTCTCCGTTTTAAATATAGTTGCTAAGTTTTTTAAAAGAGTGGTCTTCTGCCATATCTGCAATAACTTGAGTAAATTTATTTATTGATCAACGGCAGTATAGTTTTATAGCCATAAAACTAAATGATAGTTATTCTTTGTTGTGCCGGAGGTCGACAAACGTTGACAAATTTATACCATCTACTATGACTTCGGAAAGGCTTTTTATACCGTTCCTCGTGGCATCCTGATACTCAAGTACAAAATTTATGCAGTTAAGATGGATGGATGCAGTTAAGATGGAAAATTATGCAGTTTAAGACATATACATTGGATGGATCTCAGCAAAGATCCATCCAATGTATTTGTTTAATAGAATTTTTCAGGTTAAAGTGAACAGAGAAACCTCAGGAAGTACGCAGCGACTTATAGGAATCGAATTTAGGTCCACTTTTATATATTAAGCAATCGATATATTTATTTATTATAAACATTCAAATGCACTTTTTAAAATCAAGGATGTCAACCTTTGAAACTTCTAATATAATTAATGACATTCGGGAACGGTATAAAATCAAAGATAATCTAATTTGTTGACGACGTCAAAATATTTGGCAAAGTGAACTCTTTTAAAGATTACTCAACTCTTCAACAGGATAAGATATAAAAATATCGACTTAGAACGAAATGCCCTTAATCTTGATAAGACCGTTATTATGATCTATACTAAGAAGATGTTATTAGATAGATACGATTATACGTAGGATTGGATCCGAAATAAGACACCGCGTAGAGGCAGTTTGTGATTCAGGTGTTAGGTTTGCTTACCACTCGTAGACATTTTTACTACGAAAGTGCGAAGGATCTTGGGTTGCTCTTTTGGATATGTAGACACTTCCAGCAAATTAACACTATTTAATAAATGATTAATCCTTTGTCGTCTCATTGTTGGAATACCTTTCTGCGACAGAAAGATTACCGTTTTGAAGATTATTTTAAGGCAAAGAAAATTCCTTTCGAAGTTACGTCATCGAAGACTGAGTGCAGATCGATACTTTTTTAAATTGAACGTAATTTTTTAAGCATTGCTTCCTTACAGTCTAAGAGAAATACAGATAATTAGTTTCATTTACTGAGTTTATTGACGTTGAAATTGCAAATATAGGTATCAGGATTCCATATATAAATATTAGAAGTCATAAACTGCTTGAGTATTATCAGTCAAGTGTACTGTCACCAATAGCTAGCGTATAAATAGAATTTAATTAATGAAAGTGGAACAATGTATTTCATTGTGAATCTTTATTCTAATTAGAGAAAAACTAGAAAATTTTACAAATGCTTTTATTGAATTGTTATTTAATGATCACCTTCGTTTTGATTTAAGAACACTGTTTATGTGAATTTTAATCATATCGCCATTTACATTAGATTTATGTTAAACATGTGCACCTAATATTTATTTTACATTTTATGCAATTTTATGCAATTAATGTGCAAATGTCTTTGTTCATTAATTATGTATTGTTTAAGATAAGCTAGATATGTCATTTTAATTTTTTAAGATATAATAGAGTTCTTAGTGGTGATAGGACCTCTTATATTAAACGTGCCGTGATAGATTAGGATTTTAGGTTTTCATATACTGTTCTGTTGCACTTCTCTCCCGTTAGAGAGGAATTCCCCGCTTCCCTGTTTAGATCACGTATCTTCATGGAGAATGGGGATGGCTGTAAGGGTTGAAAGGAGGAGGCCATCCATTAAAATGCAAGAATTTTTGAGCCGTATTTTTTATGCCTAATATTTGTTAAACGTTATGTAAATGATCTTATTTTAGTACTTAAGTATTATTATTCTCGTTTATTCTTTCGAAAAATATAAATAAATCATTTGAATCATCTTACTATACCGAGCAAAGTTTATGATTTTTGTTGATTTTCCTCAGCGAAAAATAATTTCATTCTACAAATTGTGAGTATAAAATTTTAATTTATAAAAATAAATAACCTTATAACAATAAAGTTGACTTGTTTCCGTCACAGTTTTGTTTTTTAAATTGTCTTGTTTGTAAATTTACCATAAATTTATTAATATTTAAACCGAATTTAACTTTTTCATTTTAATCATGTAACCTATACATAAACTAAATTTAGTTATCTTTTAAATATCTATTTTTATGTAAATTTATACGTAGGTACCAAAGTGTAGTTTATATAGGAATGAGTAAACGGAGACATCGTTATCTGACAACGAATGGGTGGTCTTTGAATAGTCAGGAAGGGCACGACCACGACGCCAGTGCCCCACTGTGACATCCCCAGACGCAGACTATTGATAAATTGCCTCTGCTATATAAACAATGCATAATTCCCTATCCTTTAATGAACGTAATAACAGTACGATAGTAGTAATACCCGAGTTATGTATTATGAGCTGCGGGTCAATAATGATGTAAAATTAACAGGTCGATGGTCTCATTACAGATAAATTACTGCGGGTTAACCCGACCTGGAATTTGCCTGCAAAAGTTTCGGTTATAGCAAATTAAAATATTTCGTGTACTTAATATACAATTATAAGTATCGTATAAAATTATATTATATGATTATTAAATGAAGCGGTGTAGTGCATGCCGCATATACAGTTAATCAGAATAATATTTTTACGTGCTTTGATCAACTAATAAAAAACATATAATCGTTATTTATTTTGAACTTCATTTAATATAAACTGAGGCTTACACCAATGCCGTTTATTTTATGTTAATTTAGTTCAATTACCTGTTAAACTACCTACTTCATCCTAGGGATTGTTTAATTGAGAACACAGTGGCTATCGTCCCCAGAGTACGAACCGGTAGCAATCTTTCTTTAAATTGTGTATACTCTCTACACACCAAATCTTAAAAAGACATCATACACATACAATTTATCACTCTCTTGTCAACCTAAACGCAAAACACTTCTTTCTCTCATCAGGACTCAGAAGCAAATACAAGTTAATAAGGGCCTGGGGGTCATTCAAGATTGAGCATCTATCTGTTCTCAGATTGAAAATATTCCCGCTTCTATGTAAAATCTAGTGGACTGTTAGACTTGGGACCCCCTCCCAGATGTGATTATGGTCTTGACTATATATATATCTCATTCTAAGACCAAATATTTTGTTTTTAATTTTAGACAATAAATTAAGTAACTTCCGGTTCAACATAAAATTTACTGTCACTTTTTTATCTCTCAATTAATAAACCTATACCTTATGGTTATCAATTTTTTCTTTCACATCTGTAGATTTACCAGATTATTTCATTTTTGAATAAGCGGATTGACATTTTGAAGTTACATAGTTTTTTAGAAATTCTTTAGCGGTAATTCACTTCGATCTCATATAAATATTTCACTAGACGTAAACCTTATTTAAACGCTAATCCTTATTTTCTTTATTCGTCTTCTTCAACAGCGAGGTATCAGTAAAGACGATCGAAGAAGATTATAACATAATCATCGATAGAAATTTTTTTAAATGAACTTTGAACGCTGTACGCTGGTAGGATGCATAAATGAATCGTCGCTGCATTACAAATCAGTACCCGTTTTATGACGTTCACTTCGTACTTAAAACCCTTAGTCCGTAGAGTTTTAAGTAGTGAGTTTAATAGTGGCACTTGATTAGAACAAATTTAGAGCAGCCAGAAAGACTGCAGTTTCAAACGGATGAGCTTTCCTAATTCCATACTCTTTTATGTCTCACGATCTGATCTCTTGAAATCGGCTTTCCGTTGCTATCAGAGTAGACCAGGGTTTCCGCACACAACGAAGATGATCAGACTCTTATAATCAGGAATGGACCTGCAGGATCAAATCTTCATGATTTACTCTCAGCAAAGAAGTTGTTTCGCGTGCGGTAAGGCGATTGATCATTTAGAGGGTCGCCGCATCGTTTATAGCTAGCTGTTTTCAAAACCCAAGATGAGATACCGCTCGACAAGTCTTCTCCCCAATAAAATTTTCTGTACTCGGAATTTTACTGCTGAATACGGGAAGAGTTGATTTGCACAGGTTTCCTCTTATAGAGACAAGCGGTAAAGTTTTAAGGGACGGATCGATACCACCCGTCCTAAAGTAAACCAAACTGTAAATGGAAATGTTGTTCAAAGTATGAAACAGATGACGCATTAATTTCAGCAGCAGCTGACAAACATTACCATGAATGTAGTATCGTAATTACTATGAATGTAATATTTCACTAGCTACGTAGTGCGGTATTAGTATAATATTCATATAAGGAATAGGCTACTTTGTAAGAAGTATTATTTTTCGTTCCATATTGCAACGGTCGATATTAATACGTTTGTTAATTTTGTATTTTATAAATTATGTCTTAATTAAAATAACACAGTTAGTTATATACTTTTGTAAATTAATTTTTTATTCTTATTATTTTAAATGACTTTATATAATCTATGTAAAATTTAATATAACAGCATTAAAAGAAATATGTTGCTTTTTTATAAGCTGTAGCTTGCATACCAAGTAACGATATGAAGTACGTGAGTCAGGCCGTTTAATTTAACTGAATCTAGACGATGTTTAATCAGTTAATACAGTTCCTTACAACATGTTAAATGCCGACAAATAATACTCAAGACATTTATTGGGTATAATTGAAACATTTAACCTTTTATTAGGCTTACTATAATAAAAATGTTGTCATAGAAGAAAAGTAACATCAAATTGCTATTTCGAAGCTCTTTGTCCTTAATGTTGGCTACTATTTAAACTGACCTTAGAAATTTTAATAAACACAAAAAGAAAGATTGTACCTTCTTAGAGTTGGTAATTTGTGTTTTTTTTTTTTTTTATGAAAAATTCTTAGTATACGGATAAATATGTCATCAGAACTGAGGATCTTCACAGGGGACACAATTTTAATCCGCTATATCTCTCTCGTTTCTTTATTCTTTTAAAACTTTGTTGCAAGGGTTCTGTTATCTACTTTTAGTTCCAAGGATTCCAGGTGCCGATTAAATTCTGTTTTTTTTTTTTTAAATTAAAAAGGCATACGACAGTCTCAGGAAGATTAGAACGAACAAAAGTTATGAGGATTTCTCATACTACGTAGTCTATTCCACAAAAAGTGCAGTTAGTTTTAATCATTCTGCAGCAACAAAGACGGAAAGGTAAGATAATCTCAAGAGAGTTTCCTATTTCCTAGGATTCTAAAAACGTTTAATTAAAAATGTTTAACTTGAATATTATTATTATTACTATTATTAGCCGCCGACATAGCTGCGAGAGCCGTAACTGCTCTTAGCCGGCTCATGACTAATGTCGGCGGACCGAAGGCCAGCAGACGACGATTACTGATGTCCACGGTGCATTCCATCCTGTTACGGGTCAGAAGTGTGGGCTCAGGCATTAAGAGTTGCAAGAAACCGGAAGCGGCTCACGCAGGTGCAACGCACCGCAGCCTTGCGAGTCGCTTCCGCGTATCGGACGGTCTCCGACCCTGCCGTATTCGCCGGCGTGATACCTATTGCTATTTTGGCAAGGGAGCGCCTGGTGATCTACAGGAGGCGAAGGACAGGCGAAGACCGGGTGACCATTGCAATCGAGGAACGCACTCGCACGTTCCTCACATGGCAAGAGATCTGGGACCACGAGACCAGAGCACGATCATCAGGGACTGTGAAAAGAAAAAAACTAGATCGGCCTTATCTCATCAGTACTGCTTCTGAGCAGTCTACCCGTTGTCACTGAGGCAGAATAACAGCTTGGTCCGTCTGGGATTGCTTGGATCGGCGGGGTGCTCTCAAAAAATTCAAGATGAAGAACGAATAATCGGCTATTTCTGCAAAACTCTATCGAAACTGGAGAGAAGGTACTGCATGCCTCATCTAGAATTACTTCCTAGTAAAGACACTAAAGCAATTCCAAATATATTTTTGTACGGAAGGTACTTCAAACTTCAAGCTGATCATTTGGTAGCTCAGTTTTAAAAATCTCGAGGGACGAAGAGAATCCCGAGGCACGTTCTGTAGGAAGTTTCGGTGTTTTAGTTTTGAACTGAATAGGTGGTCAATGTAGGGGCGGTGGACTCCCTTGTTCCGGTCGGTTTTAAGTTAAATATGTCGATAGCATGCAATAAGCTACTTTGTGGCCTGTGTACTCATGACTACATTGTTTTAAAAGTATATGTTAGAGATTTATATTTACGACAATTTTATGTTAGGTTTTTATTTAAAACTAGCTGTTTGATTTTAAATTTACTTGTCAAATTGTATATTTTTATTTCTAATTACGTGTTATAATGTTGAACGTTACTTTTTTAGGCAGTGGATTTTTTATCTGTTTAGATCATTTGTGATTTCTTTATTTGTTTTCTCCGTGATACAAGCTCCGACATAGTAATACATCCGATAAAAATGCGACATATTAAGGTTTTTCATGACTCGTAGTTAGGTCATCCGCTTCCCTGCTAAGAGTAGGTTTTTCATTGAAGCTGGGATGGCTGAAAGGGGAGAGAAGAGGCCATCTCAAAAATAAAAGAATAGATGTCTTTTGTAAATAGTAGAAACGCATAATCCTTGTATAAATTATTGATTTTGTAACTGTTATCTCCGTGTCATAATGCCTTATTTTCTTTGTTGTATTATAGTTTGTAAAGCTCACTGTAAAATCAGAATTGTATTTATGACATTTAATTTACTTATTTTGTATATAGTATGTTGCCTAAGAGTAAATAAATTGCGTTTGTAACAGGTTTAACGTGTGCAATCTCGCGATATTCTTTGTCGAAACCGATAACACCCGACAATATATTTAATCTTCTTCATCGTTAGTACCATTCACAATAAAGGTTGCTAGTCATCATCTGGAAATTATCTTTATTCTGAGTCAGCGTTGCAAGAAGTTCGGTAAACATTGTTGTTGCTCTCTAATACACGAGATCCTCTTCCGTCCAGGATCCCGCCTTCAGTGAACTTTTCCTTCAAATGTTAGCTTTAGGAGGCCACACTTGCTCCTCCTAAAAATAGGCCCAAAGTAAAAGTAAAAGTAATAGGCCTAAAGTAGTGTAAAACAAGGATAATTCTTAATCTGTAATTAAGAATTATCCTTGTTTTATACTGATTACGAATTTCGTATATTTTATTCATTCTGCAAAGGACCTTCGTATTCGTTATTCTACCTCTCCGGAGATTCCAAGAATGCGTCTTTACAGCTATATCTCAAAGCTATCTGATCGTGACATATTCTTAGTACCTAATATCCACCCTTGAAATCCATGAATTAACAATGGTAGGATATATAATATTGAGCATCTCTATAACGAATTCTTAAGCAAGTTCCCGGTTAAATAACGAAACTTTAATCTTGACAAACGTGCTCTTTCTAGCTCTATACGATTCAACGTTTTATTATAATTTCATCGCTCTTTAAGCGACATGATATAAGCATATATAAATAAAGATGTTAATATTAGTAAACACTTTCATTCCTATTATTCCTTGGAACCGAATAGTCACCTGCATGTCGAGACAAATAAAAAATCAATTATCCAGATTTTAGAATTAATTCAGCTTGAAAAGGTAGAATACGAAAATTTTGTCGATTGGAAAATCTCCCTCTTTGGTTTATAACAGTTAAAGCGGTTTTAAATTGTCCCTATTTTAAAACAAAATAATAACAATCGAGTTTTTGTCCTTTACTTATTGAAATAAAATCTTAAAAATTAAAAAACTAATTATTTTCGACGTATAAAATTACTCTTTCTTTATAACCACATAACTTCACAAAACATTATGTAAGTGAATGTCCTACAAATAAGGGCACAGCATCAATTTTAGAAATTAGGAACCGCAATAAAATTTTGTTATTTCTACCGAGATAAAGGAGTGTGTATAACGCATTGTTTCACTACCAAAGGGGTAATTAATTTATCACTTTATATTATTTTACAAACTTTTTCTTATGAGTGTGTCGCATGAAACGCACCTGAGGTACAAGATGTGCCAATCAGAGTTACTTTTTTAGCGAATAATGATGTTCATTGCACATCCAGTCCCTGTGGTGAGCAGAATGAAGTGATGCTTAGGACTGAAATATCATCGGCATTTCAGTGACTTTGGCATGCTGATATGTAGGATGCCACAATCATATAATTGATTAAGTGAAGAAAGAAAGGGAAACCTCTTCACATTTCACTTAACTTAGTAGAATGTTTGTTATTCTTAAGGATGTTTGAAATTTTTGGAAGCGACTCGATGATACCAGGTAGCGTTCAACCGTTACGTATTCGGAACTTACCATACACAATACAAAATTTAAGAACCGCTCCTCGAAAACGTAACATTATTTGTATCGCAGTATCTCAATAATTTATGACCGGAATAGAACAATTTTTTTTATACGAATTCTTGTTCTCGGTTACAATTTCGTAGAAATTTATTGAACTGTTTTATAACAACTGTAAACCTGTCTTAATAACTGTAAACCGACATCATTTATTAGGCGAAGTATAATCTTTAAACGATAAATATAAATCAACAAAAGATTAATATACCAAAATAATGGTACTAGCGTTTGTAAATTAAATGTGTAAAAAGTGATGTGATTTTTTCTCCACGATTTATTTTTTGATCCCTCAATGAACAAACTTTTGGTTTTTGAGAAATCATCATTTTATAGAATTTTTTTCCTTTATTTTTATTTATACATTTAGTACATTCTTTTTTGTTTTAATACAAGTTACGCATTATAAGCAAGTTCATTCTCGTAAATATCTATTCATAATACCACAGAAGGCAAGGTGAACCCAAAACGAAGTAGTAACCAAACAGTCAATTACATCAATTATAGAAGTATATGAAGCTACTTTCAAGTACTTTCTTTGTTAAAGCAAGTTAGGTTTTTTTTTTTGTTTGAGATTAATGGTGAAATCAAACCTTATAGTACTTAAAAATAGAGGAATTTATTATTTTACTTTTTTTTAACATTAAATAAATAAATGAGTTAAAACGGTGGTTTTTCAGTTAACATTTAAATTAAAGAAGTTTTTATTTTTCTGGTAAACCAATTTTTGTTGAATAACTGCCTCACTTGCTTTACTGATGAAATGGGAGGTGTGCGAAAAGAAAAAACAGGGGACGAACCCTAATTTTTAAACGGTTACTCTATTTTTAGGATTGCGTTATATTTATTTCGGTACATTTTCATAACTCGTTATTCGTATTAACATTTATCCAGAACTTTTCTTTGCATCGGTGGCATCCTGACAAAGGTCAAACTGTTGACTGTATTGTGCTATCAGGTTTAGAGGCTCTAAAAGACGACCACCGGTAAAGTTCATCAGGGCTAAGAATGGAAGGGGTGGTGTGGCGACCGGGATCGTCACAAGGCGGGTTTCTTCCCCTAAGAGGGTTAGGATGAGCAGTTGAGTAATAATTCTTATTCTAGATGTATTTATAATTTATAATCACTTGTTTCAGAATGTATAATTACCAGACAATGAATCAATACTATATTAAAACAAAGGTTAATTATATTTCTTGTATAGAGTCACGCGTATCTAAACGTGATCTAGTCATGCGTCCAGAAAATCTAACTTTATACGTAAACAAACAGGTCATACGTAACTCAGAGATAGGTGATAACGAACTACTTAGTTCATCTGATATAAACAGCCTGAATAAATCTTACAGGTGAGCGTAACAAATATTAATATAATTATTATCTATATATCATAAACTATTCGATGTATTATTTATTAAACCTTTTTGTATTCTTAAAGTAGCTATTCAGTAATTTAATTACAAATCCACTTAAGTTATTTATACATACTTAAATAAGGTATTTAACTTAAATATTTAATAAATTTTAGTAACTTATTACAGAAACTTGCATATTTTTAATTAAAACTTGATAAGTAAACAGCTGTAATAAACTAAGTTAATCCGTTAACGAATGAAGTCGGTTTTTTTTTTGTAACGAATTATTGAGACTGAATATCGAGTATCTTTTTTTAAATTTTACATTCTGAATTTTGTTGCTGTTAATTTCATCGTACTTTCACCTTATTGTGGTCAAACTTTGTATTTGACCTTAATTGTTTTGAATATGACTGTTTTCAATATGGTTTTGCGAAATTTATGAAAATAAAATGTTATTACTGATCCTTTACAAAAATAAAGATGTAAACGGGACTACTAAGTAAAATTTTATTATTCATTTACTTTACTGTACCAAAGATTTTTGGCCATTTAATTTTAAAAAAACCCCGACGAAAAAATTTGTCAATTTTATTTATAAATGTCCCTACAATATTTGATTTTGAATTTAAGATCAATTTTTAACATAAAAATTATTTTTAAGGAAGTAAAAACTCAAATTAAAATAAACGTTAAAATGTTACAAAGATCAGCGAAATATTTACGAGAAATTAAACTTTGATATTTTATAAAATACAAGTAAACAAAATAAAAATAACGCCCCTATAATGTAAAATAACACCTTTTGCGTTCACGAGAGTTTCGTGCTGAATAGTGAGAAATTAAGAGCGCATCTACACGCTGTTGTGTAGGAGGTGCAAGGACTGAAATCCCCTTCTCTAATTCTTTCTTCAATTTCAATTTATTTCTGTCCCAAAGAATTGCTAGATCTATTTTTAGCTTATTCCGGCGCCGTGAATTCGAATAACCGACCTGTCGCCGCGTAGTTATCTTATGACATCAGAACCGGCAATGACGCAGTTTTTATTGCAGTTTATTGTTTTAAATTAAGAATTACAGTCTTAATCGTATCATTTATTACTGATAAGTTAAATTCTCATAAGACAGTTAAAATTGTTCTATAAATTATAAATCATCATTAACGTTATCAAAATTTATTGTCGTCCTAAACCGTAATTACACATTTTGTTGCGAAACTATAGCTATTCTAAAACAGGTATGCATTCCTATTATTCCTTAAATATCCTAAACCTTTGAAAAGTGGAATAAACCATTTATATTTAAAACATAAATGAAATTTAAATTTAAAAATTGCTTAATTCGTTATATTGGATTTGATCCTAAATGGATTTGAATACTAGATCGTGGATACCGGTGTTCTTTGGTGGTTGGGTTTCAATTAACCACACATCTCAGCAATGGTCGAACTGAGAATGTACAAGACTAACACTACATTTACACTCATACATATCATCCTCATTCATCCTCTGAAGAATTATCTAAACGGTAGTTACCGGAGGCTAAACAGGAAAAAGAAGAAGGTGATTCTAGCTAAGATGAATTAGCTGTAAAAATCAACTAAATTAAATATTTATGAAAAGTTTTAATCATAAAATTTACTAATTAGTACATATTTGATAAAAAATATATTTTAACAACAGCGTAATAAAAACGATAATGCCTAATTTATATACAGTAGATTCAAAATTATAGCACTCAGCTATAGCACAGGAAATACTTTAAAAAAGTTATTATTGAAACATAATTATAGTTCGTTAGTGATTTTGGGTATTGTTGTATTCCCATTTTCGTCTGTGCACAGTACGTTCGCTTTAATAAACCAAAACCAATAGAATACATCTACGTTTAGGCCCGGGACAGACGAGCCTTTTTTTTTTACGTGCGTTGTAGCACAGTTTGCGACGCACGTTGAAGCATCACTATACTTTCAATACAACTAGTGACATATCAACGGAAGTCTGGTTTAGCGTACGTTTCAAACGTACGTACAATGCTGAACGTCCTTATCATGCTAGACGCGCGTTGAAACTTGTCTACGTGCGTTGCAGCGTTCTGTTTCTACCAGTATAAGCAAACACACGAGTGCGTTAACAACAGCCGTCAATTAATAAAATACCTACGTTTGTACGAGTATTTTTATTATAGTGATAATAGAAGGAAGTAGAAATGATAGATTCCGGACTTTTGATTAGTAAAGTGGAAAAACGGGTTGTTTTGTGCGATCTTCTTGTGAAGATTACAAAGATAAAAATTAAAAAACCCAGCTTGAATTGCATTTCTTCACCTTTATTTGAAACATTCGACAATAAAACCAGAAACAGAAAAAAATACTACGTAAGTATTCACATATTTAACGTAGTTTGTAATTCTAGATTCTGTTATATTGTCAAAACGATTGTCCAACCTCACTTACAAAATGATTTGTGAGTGCATCTCCGTAGCGATTCGTAGATCTATTTACATTTGTATTATCGTCGAAATCAAAATCTGCTAATCTCACGACGGTTAGGCTATCGTCAAAATTATAACCATCGCGTTTGCGGACAAAGTTGTGCAATACACAACACTTTACAATGTCAACAACAAAATCCACATTTACATCATATGGCCTGTAAAATATACGCCACTTGTTGCTAAAAATTCCAAAGGTACATTCCACATAACGACTAGCCCTTAAAAACCTGTAGTTAAAGATTCTTTTCGTTACTGCTAATTGTTTGCCAGAGTAAGGCCGAAGAAGATTAAGTGATAATCCAGATGTTTCATCTCCCGCAAACGTTTTAAGGTATCGTAACACCCGGTACTTGTTTGGATCTAGGAAGCATTAGTGTGTTAGTCTCTTCCATTTTTCTATATAAAGAAGAACTTCTAAAAACCGTAGAATCCGAGTCTTTTCCAAAAGATCCAATGTCGACGTAGATAAAACTGTAATTTGAATCGGCTACTGCCAATAGTACGATAGAAAAATAATGTTTGTAGTTCATATATGAAGATCCACTTGTATGTTTGTAGTTCATATATGAAGATCCACTTGTAGTTGGTTTTATAATTCGAATGTGTCTTCCGTCTACAGCCTGCACACAGTTGGGAAAATTAGCTCGATTTCTAAAACCCTCCGCTATATCATTCCAATCTGCTTCATTAGGAACAGGAATACATTTTGGTTTAATCACATCCCACACTGTTCTCCACGCAGTTCTTACAATTTCACCTGCCGTTGAACGTCCGATCCTGTAGTTATAGTGCAAATCTTCTAAACTGCATCCATTTCCAAGATAACTGAAAATAAAAACAGCCCTTAACAATTGAACAACTCAGATGTTATTATTTTTTCTTATGTTGCCATTTGTTTGTTTTTACAATTGACAACTCAGAAATATTATTTTTTTGTATACGGTACGAGATGCAGAGAAGAAATATAGAAGTATCATAGATAACTTTGTCCGAAACCACAAAAATAAAGTAGAAGACAGTTGGTCGGGCTCTGAGCAAAATAACATAGGAAGTATGTATATGAAGAACAGTTACGTTTTTTTGAGAAAAGCCCATGGAATGGCGAACTACCAACAGCAGTATTCCAGAAAATCCAGATCAGGAAAATAATAGTGGTATTGATAAGGAGAGTGACAGTTGTGAAAATGATGTTCAGGGAACTGTAGATCAGCAAGTTACTCCAAAAACTTCAAAACAACGTGTGGTAGTAAATGCTGCAAAGTTGCTCGAAAAATTATTTATGTTGAAGATAAGTTGATCAGTTTTATGGATGCTCATCAACCAATGCAAGATTTATAGGAAGAATATGAGGATCTATCCTTTTTTAAATCTGTTCTGCCTTCATTCGGAAATTAAATTCTAATCAAAAGTTTACATTTAGAATGAATACACCCAAACTTGTGCAAACTTGCTAAAATCTGCAGATCGGCAAATGGTGTAGGAACAAAAAGTTTAAATGTTTCTTCTGTTCAACAATCTACTGTCACGCACGCTAATAAAAATAACTACTGTTTTTTCTGATCAGCATTTCTCTCGAAATTTATCTAGACCGTCATCAACAGCTAGTTTCAAAATTTTCTCCCAACTACTACTTTACTGATGATCACATGAGATGGCTCATTCATCCCACATTATTCAAGTTTATAAATATTATACTTATTATACTTATTTGTGTAGGGAGTTCATAGTTAATAAAATAAAATGTATCGAATGAGTTTTGGTACTTACCTTAAAGTAATCGCAAGAATTTCTTCTGGTGGAACTGCGCTCCTCATATTGGTATCTTGCCTTGCTATGTGATTTCTTATAGAATGCGGCAGTTCATCAAAGGAATTTGTAGACATCCGAAATGAATTAAAACTTTTTCTTCATCAGCTCTACGACATGCATACAGAGTATAAAAATGATTATATAGATATCTTTCACAAACTTACCGGGTTGGTCTAGCGGTGAACGCGTCTTCTCAAATCAGCTGATTTCGAAGTCGAGAGTTCAAACGTTCCAATCCTAGTGGCAGTTTTACTTTTATACGAATTTGAATACTAGATCGTGTATACCGGTGTTCTTTGGTGGTCGCGTTTCAATTAACCACACTTCTCAGAAATGGTCGACCTGAGACTGTACAAGACTACACTTCACTTATCCTTACACTTCACATCATCCTCATTCATCCTTTGAAGTAATACCTGATGGTGATTCCCGGAGGCTAAACAGGAAAAAAAATCTTTCACAATTTATAGGATGCATCCACCACCTTCTTTTTCACGCTTCTTTTTATTTTTTAGGTAAAGTACCACCAAATACTCAATAAATAAAATACCACCAAATACTTAGTAAATGAAATTTATTCACCTCAACAGTTCCATCGTGTCTGAAGTGAATATAATTTCACTAAAAATATAGCTAGCGCACGTTTGTAAATTTGCAACGTTCGTGTGACAAATACTAAACGTGCGCTAAAACGTTCGCCAAAAACAAAGTGTGTTACAACACACGTAAAATAAACGCTCATCTGTCCCGGGCTTTAGGTCTAAAAGCCTATGATTAACCTTGTTTTTGTCACTACGCCATATTAAGATATTTGCACAAAAATAGCATTCCTTTAATAAATAATTATATATTGAGTTAGAATTCACCTTCATGTATATACGTAACTATTATCAACTATTGTGTTTATTTACAAAGTTGAATAACTTGATTACGTAACATATATTTGTTCTTTTGTAATACTCGTAGATAAGTGACAAATATTTCAGTGACGGATATTTCTTTGTTGAAATGTTAAAAAATTAAAACAACCATTCATGGTTTTGAGATAATTCACGTTAATAATTACACATTAATAACTTAGTTATTGTACATAGAATTGTTATACGTAATCAATTATACACCGTTGTGCGTAATTTATAATATTACGTTTTATAAAAATATCGGTTATAACATCTGTTATAGAAAAATAATCCCCGCACTCACATACACATAATAAATATATATATATATATATATATATATATATATATTTAAATACTTAATCACTGCAAATTTAAATAGTTTCAGATCACGCAAGAGTACGTAATAGCCAAGGCTTGATTACTTCTTTCTTAGCCTTCAAATTTGTTAAAAATTGTGATAAAACATCTCCTTTCCAGTATCTGGAATGTACAAGAAAATGTCACGCATCGGAGTTTTATTTATTATGATTCAGAGGAGCGAGACAAAAAATGAATGGAATGAATTGTGCAGTTCAAAAATAGAACTTAAAAATATTTACCAAACAATAATTTATTCGATTTTTTAAATTTAGTATTTTATTTATTATAAAATTATTACTACTTCAGATATTATGCTATCACAATCAATCTTTTTGAACTGAGGAAAATCTAAGAATAGTATCCACGTTCTTAACTTCTGTTCTCTTAAGTCATCAATATCAAAAACGATTCTTATTTTCTGGAGAGCATAGCACTGGTTACTTTTGTTATTATTATATTGCTACAATTAATATTTTTTTTTTTTTTTGTATTTGAAGAGAACATTCATTTGTTGAACTATGTACAGCGAATTTTTTTAATAAATGTTTTGCGTTAACAAAAATAAGTAAATTATAGAAATATGAAACTACTTTCTTATTGTCGTAAGTAAAAAGAATTTAAAAAAGTAACTTTCTCGCCTTGTTCACACCAAAAGATTTGCACTTTTAAGTTATCATTTTTTATCTAAAAAAAGGAGAAAGTGCTAAATGCGAATGACGCCTCTCATATCACACGATTACAGGTCTCGTCAACTGAAAGATAGAAACTCTAATGGAACACATTTTTCATTTCTTTAAAAGTTCATTAAAAGCGAAAAAATACTGTAAGGTTGAATAGGTAGCCTAGAAAAAAATTAACTGGAAAAAATTATCTTCTGTGCTGTCGTGCCAATGTTATTGTCAGATAAAGAAATAGTTGAAAGCAGTTGTAGAAATTCAATTTTTAGTTCTTGCGATTGAACCATGGTATTCGACATGTCACGTTTCAGACTCCTCTTTACGGAATCGATTTTTTCGAAATTAAAGACTAAATAAAACAGTATATATCTTCATGGAAATCTTTAATAGACTGGTAGGACCAGTCTTTGTGATTAAACGTGGGAGGTAGGATGTGTAAAATGAAGAAAAATGTTATACATACCAACCTCTAATTTTTCGTTCTTAGAATGATTTGAAACAAAATATTGGTTTCTGAGAAGAGCAAAATAATGTGCAATGACATTTAAAAAGGAATGTATTATATAAAACATTAAAAATTAATATTTTTGAAAACGGTTTCCACAGTTTCTTTATTCAGAATAAATAACTATAGGTTATGAAAACGTTCAGTACAAAAACCTGAATAATATGATTTAATTGCGCTTATTAAATATTAAAACAAAATTTTTTCATCTCTTATATTGTTTTCAATGTGAATATAGCTAAAATAGCTTTATTAAAGGGGAAAGTATGGTGATCGCATGAAAAATGGGGTATCGGGTCATTTTTCAAATCTTTACATTTTAGGGTCCAATTAGTTCAACTAGAAAAAAAAAATGTATTCTGTGAGTAGCTACGTATGTATGTTAACACTGCTTTTGGTCTTATATTTCAGGATTGACCGAACCGATTTTCTTCAAATTTGGCTCAAATATTTTACATAGGGGGATTGATTATACTGGTTTTTTAAAAAATATAAACAACTTGATTCTTGTTACTTTTCAAATGTAACAGTAAAATTGATACAGTAAATTGTTCCACAACAACAACGATTCAGAAAAATTATACGCTAAATACTAAAATTGCACCTAGATCGATTAGTGACATTTTATCAAAGTAGAAACATTAAGAAATAATTCCCCCCCCCCCACATGAATCAACCAATATTATTATTTCATAAATTAATTATTTCACGAAATAAAATTTTCACATCACCTGTTCAAATTGTTCACCGTAGGCTTAAATTCACTGTTCAGTTGGATGAGTTACAGTTGAGATGGTATTCTCTAAAATTCTTGCGTTGTTCTTCACTTCTTCTGCGGCAGATATGATTCGTTCTAGAAGTTAATTTACATTCATCGACTTTGGCCACGCACTAAATTTTTCATGTCCAAAAAAAATTAAGAGGATTCATATCAGATGTTCTGGCCGGCCACGCCAGCGGTCCACTCAGTCCAACCTTAGCAGAGAAGTATTTTATTCAGATGATTGTGAACAAGGCGACAAAAATTAGCCGATACTCCATCACGTTGGAAATATGTGTATTAAACGTATGTATGTAAATACCGTATTAAAACTCGCTTATTCATATCATAAGCGAGTCGCGCTCAAAAGTCGTAATAACTGATTTTGAAAAAGGGTTTACGTAACCGTTACTTGAGTTTATCATTAAAAATATGAGATTAGAACATTTCTTATAGAATGGCACTACATGTTTATAAAAAAAAGTCAGAGATTAATTCAGGCAGTTCAAGCAATTGTTACAGAAGAATTAATTTCCAAAATGTATCTTCCTTTTATTGTTTTTATGTTAAGCATACATTTTTCTTTACGTGTAAAATGTATTCTCGATGATGATACATTATTTCCTGTTAACCATCGATAATAATTACAAAGTCGCCGATTACAATCATCTCTTACAAGATACTGAACAGGTTGAGATCGATGCGAATAAAGATCATTTTGTTCACCATAAGCGTGGAATTTCCTAACGTATAGTTAATCTCCTAACACAAGTATCGGACTTTGCTGTACCACAGGAAAGATCATAATTTATTTTCCATCTGATGTTTCCATTAACTGTCCCGTGGTTGGCTGCGAGAATTTATAAAAACACCTGTCCGTTAGTAATCGTTTGGTCAAGAAGTGGCCAAATACTTCTCAATAACCCGCGAAGCTCGACGATCACCATAAATGAAACGATTAACCATAAATGAAATGATTATTTGAGTATTCCTTATTGTATTTACTACACCTGATCTATTATCTGCAACAGTTTTGAAAAACAAGTAACTAGTTTAGCTACAGCGAAATAACTGATCCGATTATGTTAAATTATTTCTTATTGATACTTAATTTTATACTGAAAATTAACTTATCAAAAAAATAAATAAATAACGTAGTAACACGGCCTTATCAATCACTGTTACAATAACGAATAAAAATAGTATCTCACTGTGAGATAATGTACATGTTTGTATTATACTAAGTAGCGTCTCTCGCGGTAAAATAATTACGCGATAATAAAACCATATTCAGCAGACAAGACAAATATTCATCGTAATATTTCTGTATTAGTGTTTTTCTACTAAAAATACAGCTATTCTTATTCTTTTGGAACGTTTACTGTTGATTCTTTGATATGAGTTTTCGTTTCTCAATTAAATATTTACGAGTTTTGAAGAAAGATCCTTTTTTAATTTTTCTGCAATTTTTTTAAATGTTTTCACGAACGATTATATTTTTTTGTTATTTTTTATAGTAGTTAAAAGGGATAAATTCGAAGGAATCCAAGATAAGATGCTGCGGTTTCACCGAAGAGCAGGGCAAACAATTCCACTCAAAGAGTATCACCTCAAGACAGCGGACGCCCTTTCCCCCTCTTCAGTTCCTCGAGAAATTGAAACCATTTATTCAGAAAAGAAATATATGGTTCTTTGCTGATCTATTATTTCGCATCAAGCGATTTAAATATATGCTGCAACAAAGCATGCCTTTCCTCTAGAAATAAATGAGGAAGATAAAACCAGAAGCGGGGGTTTCCAAAGAAACAATCCGCTCATTTGTAGCACGTAAAAAAAATCTAAACCGTTCAGTCAGATCCCAACCGAGGGATTGTAGGCGCTATAAAATTAGTAATGATTTATGTAAATTTATACAAAGACAGGTTACAATATCAGTGTGAAAAAAAATATAATTTGTGTCCCAGCTACACTATTCATTTGCGTAATTCAATGAGCTGTATAAATTATAATAAACATACTTTCACAGACAAGGCTGCAACAAGCTGGGCATAACAAAGCGAGAGATGAATCAGGTGTTTCAGTTCGATGAACTTAAATCTCAATTGCTATTACAGACAAGCTCGATTACGCTGATTGTAGATTGCATTAATGTGGGTTATGACAACTAATCCATACTGAATAAAGTAAAATACAAAAATACTAATGCTTGAACGTATACTTTTACTCTTCGGGATACCCTTTATCTAATTATGTAGTTTTTTAATAGCTTTATTCTTTTCTTTAGGATGCAAAAAGGACGTAAAGTTGCACAAGCAAAATTATACAACTTTTTTGAAAAAAATACTGTATTTTTTAAAATATCACGTCCCTGATTTTTTTTCACGTAAAAAAGTACGTGAAAATGCCTTTTCCAAAAAAAGCAATTTTTTTGGAAGTAACGTGAAAAGTATATTCTAAAATATTTTCATTTTGGAAAAATGTTTCCGTCTCCACTAAAATTCGATGATTGACAATGAAAAGTTGCTTTACGGTAAATTTTCTCGTACCGCGAGATATCCTCTCCGACAAAAAAGAAAGATGAAGTACAAACAAAGAATAAAATTAAAATAATTTTTTTAATCTTACCGTTTTGATCGTTTTGACAAGGAATGAAGGCGATTTTACACATTAATGATTTGAGTTTTATTTTTCTATTACAACCCAAAAGTTCCATTAGCGTGTGACATGGGAAAGTTCATCCGGTCAAACATTTTTTTTTTTAGATATTTTGATATACCCACCTGCATTAAAATTAAGCTTGAAAGATACAAACTAAAATTATTTTTAAATACCTTTTGAAATCGATAACTACGTTCAAATGCGGGCAGCACAATAATATAAGTATTTTTACACAAGAAGAGTTGTTATTCCCATTTTTTCTGAAACTATTACAGTTTCTTTTTATTTTACCGGCTTTGGTTCTTAGTATTTATCTATAATAATTTTTGTTTTGATTCGCCGATCGGAATTAATTTTACTGGATAATCGTGAGTAGGTGATTTTTTTCTTTCAGAAACCTTTGTGTGAAAATTTTAACCTTCGAAATGGAAATAATAATGAGAAAAAGAAAACAACTGGAAAATTGAACCGTAAAGAAATATAATTCTAACGACTGCTTTTAAACGATGGAAAACGAAAACTTTAGTTTTATCTCGGGTGTAAAGTCAACGAGTTTCAAAGAATAAGCCAGAGTATTCAGGGAACAATTCTTTGATCAAGAAAAATGTAACTTCTTTCTTTTTTTTAACCTCCTGGACCACCGTTAGGTATTGCTTCAGAGGATGAAAGGAATGATTTGTGCTTGTAAAAATGCCATACCTGACCGGAATTCGAAACCCGGATCTCCGGATTAAAAGCCAAGACGCTACCACTTGCGCTACGGAGGCCGGCGTCAATTCTTTGACCAAGAAAGATTATATATAACTGACGCAGTTTAAACATACGATATCCGGTATAAGATGAAAAATGTAACACTGATCATATACGCAAGAAAGAAAATATATTAGTCAGTCATAAAGAGCTACCTGCAGCAATATCATGAAGACGATATCAAGAAGTGACTTTCAGTTCACGATATAAAATTTATAGTAACTACTATAAATTTTAATTTTTTTTACTATAAATTTTAGATTTGAAAGCTGGTGCTTATTTTCTCTAATACGATGAACATAATTTGATTATTTTGTCGTATTTATATCCATTTTCTTATACGTAAATATATTAATTTATATTTATATGTATTTATTTTGCATTTTTTTTAAATTTCTGTTTGTCATTACTACGCAAAATTTTACATCAAAGAAAATTACACCTGAAGAAACTTGTTATACCTCATGCAAGAACAAAAATCGAGAACCAAATTGTACTACGGATAAAAAGGCAGAGTAACCTGGAATTTTTTCAAAGTCCTTGAGAGTGTCACCGAATCGTCGTATACTAAATTCCCCAAAAGTAGTGATGCTCAGCAGTACTATGTATGAAGGCAAATACTGTAGTAATACAATTTAAAAAAATAATTATCTAATAAGAGTATAAACAAAATGTACAGTCAACTGACAACTCACAATTGAGATCGATATACAACAATAACAAATTTTTTTCGTAGGCGTATTAACAACTACGAAATTGCATAACAACTTATTTTTTAATGATGCGCCTGCTTTCAAAGTAACGCAACCCGTATTGTTAGATGTAACTATGATCTTCATTTACTAAAAAATATGTTCGAACGACCTACACAATCAGCAGGAATCCATTAATTCACCTGACCATAATTACGAAAAATTATTTTTGAAGAAGAAAAATTTTTCCGACTTTTTCAAAATATATAGGCTTTTTAAAATGTAAATGGTGTTTTAGGAATTAAAATTGAATTAAGCTTGACATGTTTTCTAGATTTTAAAGCTGGTGCTTATTTTCTCTAATACGATGAACATAATTAGATTATTTTGTCGTATTTATATCCATTTTCTTATACGTAAATATATTAATTTATATTTATATGTATTTATTTTGCATTTTTTTTAAATTTCTGTTTGTCATTACTACGCAAAATTTTACATCAAAGAAAATATGATTGATGGACAAAAATTTTAACTTCCACGTAATTTAAGTTGTAACCAGCAAAAGAAATACAATAGCCTAGTACTCATCTGAATAGTAGTAATATATTAAAAAAAAACTTTGAAATTATGAAATATATATTTGAAAAAAATTATTTATCTTTTTATAATAACGCAAAATTACAAATAATTCTGGTCGGTTTAATAGTAATTATACTGTAGTAATGTTGTTACATTAAATGTAGTTATGTTGTTACATTTATTTTTAATTAAAATTATTTCATATTCTATGTTATCTCAAACAAGTCACGGGGAGTTTCGCTGGTATTATTAAACGGCTGCATTTGTCAATCACTATTGGTAGGTAGTCTTGTTACTGCGAGAAAAAAAATTAACTTATGCTGAACTAATTACGTTAATATAATATTATTTGATTTTTTATAGAAAATTAATTATTAATAAGAAAATATTACGGCAATAACTTGTTTATAAATTCAGCCTATACTCGAGGAAGCAGAAGTTAAAGAGGTCCTTAAAAGTTCCTCTTTTTGAAATTAACTTATAATTAAAACCTGTTAATATTTTTGCTAATTTCCAAACTGCGTTTGATGGCAATAAATTAACGCTAAATTAAAAATTACATTCATTCTAAACCAAAACTCCAGAAATTTGGACACGTATATTTTTCTCGTTAATAATAAACCATGTCATTCGATGAAAGAGTTGACGCCGTCTTTATTTTATCATAACTCTTTCTTTTTCTCTATTAAAGAATGAGTACAAACGTGAACTTCCACGAACGGAGCTAAGCAAAAAATATGCTGCTTGTTCATTGGTATTCCACAGAGTTGAGAATCAGTGAAGGGTAGCAACGCGTTGGTTGGTAGACCTGCTCGGCGGTGGGGATTAACGAGTGGGGAGCAGCCTAGTAGCTTGGCTCAGTATTAATCGTTCACTCGATTGTGTAGTGTCGTGCCGTCGACAGTAACGTGTTATGAGTGCTCCTTGTCGTTTTTCGCCAAGAGAAAACTATATTTCCATGGTGATTCTGCAAGTGGTTGCAGGGAACCTTGCTTTGGAACGCCCGGCCAGCGGTGATCAAGTACGTAAAATTTTTATTGATTTTATTTTTCTATAGCAGTTTTACTAAAATTTTAATCGGTGTGGATCTTGCTGCCAGCGTCAAGTTGAGGGGGTTGTTGGTATTTAATTTGTGTGTCGCCTTTCTAAGCTTACTGCAATACTTTTCATTTTATTGAACTAGGTCAACTGTACGGACAAGTTTTATATAGAATCATTGTTATTCTAAATAAATAAAAAGAATCATTTATTTGAAGAAGTTATTGCCTACTAGATCGAGTGGGGCAATTTAGAGATTTGTTGTAACATATATTTTTAACTTTGACGATGAAATCAATTATTTTTGTTGCGAATAATAGCTTTAACCCATTTATCGAGGCGACTAGTTACCATATAAGTTGTAATATCCTTAAAGTATTTCATATCAGAAGTATTTTTTTATTTAACAATTAATTCCTTACTGCTAGTATAACAGACAGGAGCAGGAAAGTTTTAAAGAAATGTTTTACAATATTTTCTTTATAATTTTTGTTGAAATTTCTTTAACTCATGGGCTGAATATTAAAATTCGTAAAAGGTATTCAAAAGTGGATGTGAATTGCGACACTTTATGTATAGTTATATATAAATGTATACGTCTATATGCAAATTTTTAATTTTATTTCGTAATTAATTTTTAATAAAATGTTATCAGAAAGTACACTAACAGTTAGATAGTGTCGCGATAACAGCGTTATTCTAAATACGTTATTTATGTATTACGTTGTTCAATGTTTGATTTATTTCTGTCGCTTTTTTTCTGTAAAATGGGATACCGCTGTTAAGTATACACTAAAATTACACTTTTCTTAATTTAAAATTCAAAAATAAAATACCAAGACAATTATTGTTTAGTTTTACTGTTATTCTTATTTCTACAGTTTTATCGTATTTCTAAACGAAAAAAAAAATAACAATAAGTACAACATTTTTTTAAACTAAATTACGCCGGATGTCATTACATACTTCAATGTTCAGAACTATTTCGGTCTGTGATAAATGTAATCTTTAAGTTCCGATATCTTATCGTAGTTTTTATTGTATAAAGATAAAATAAATATTTTACTTATTGATTCGCTAGTAAACTTTCTTAATTTTTTTTTTCACTAGTGTATTCGAATTTAAATTACGTGGAACAAAAGTTAGTTTTTTCGTTTTATAAAAATAGTTTTTGCGGGTTCAAGATTTTTAAATACGCAACTGAGCTAATTTCTTCTGAACTAAGAAGAAAAATGAAGGTTTAATATAAATACTTGTTGATCCTTAGCCAAACGTTTGGTTATATATTTTAATTCCGGAACTCTTTAATGTTATAATCTTCTCTTTTACAATACTTAAAAAAATCTGTTTTCAAGGAGGTTTATTTCTACTTTTATACGCCTTCTAAACGTAATGTTGCTCACAATAAACATTCAGTATTTCATCCCGATTCCGTATTACCTTTATAATTGTTTGAGGAATTATTTTCTGAGTTGATAGAATGCATCATGAGTTGTATTACGGGCTGGGCCATAACATTTTTGTTTTATACTTCTTCATCTTTTACGATCAGATTATGAATTATTGTTTCTTTTAAACAAAGAAAATGTATCCAGATTGTTCGCATTGAAAAATCAACAGATTGTCCGCATTCGATATTCGTGAATGAATAAATTTAAAAGATTTTTGTGATTCATTTAATTCTCTGTATTTTCATCCGAATGTAAGAAATCTATAAAACTAATGAAATCTTGATTTTTCTTTGTTTATTTTATTCCATAAGGTACAACTTTGACTTGGGAAAAATTCTGCTTAATTTTTATCTTTGGTTGCGGATTAATTCTAAACTAAATTTTCAATATAGAAAATTTATTTTGTAAATGTATGAAAAAAAAGGAAAATTATACCTAAACATATCGTTTTCAATCGGTTGGAGTAAATTTAAAAATAAGTTATCCAAGTATATCAAACAATAGTTCATACTGAAAAAACTGATGATTTTTACCGGTTGGATCTTTTGTTCTGTTATGTTATATTAAGGAAAGATTTGGTAATCTGGCATTTTCAGATAAAAATCTCAGATCCGGTCGAGCTTTTTGTACAGCGCCCAACTAGGAAAATTATAACCGGCCTCGGTTTTAATTATAGTTAGAGACGCCGCCACCAAACTAAACTACTTTAAACAGTTTCTCGTAAAATACCATTGTCCTTAGCATAAATTCAATGAATTTAGCCAAAATCCACAGAAACAATAACCGGGAGGATAGGATCAAGGATAAGAAAAGGGTGAATAACAAAAAGTTATGATCTACCGATTAAGAGACCACTAAACTAGACAAACCAGCCCCGTCTAATGCAGTACTTTTGGGCCTTCTTAAGAAGTCTCCGCCCGCAATTCTTCGGGAAGTTGAGTATCTTAACCCGGGATCGAAGCCATACACTACTACTAACGGATTCTACTTTAACCGTTTTAAACCTATAAAAAAAAATCGTATTTCCTCTAGGTACTCCGTTCCCACAATTATATCAAACTGAACTACATAAACTGTTGTCAGGCCCTCATCGAAGGGGGTGATCTTTTTTTGTTATTCGATCGATATTGTAAGATCCTTGTTTATGAACGCCATAAATCCGCTTTGGTTTCTGCTTACTATTACCTCGTTTGAGTATCACCTGTTTTAATTGAATATACGTTATAACTTTTATTAATTTATTTTTTAGTTCATTTATTAAATTTTATGAGTAACATTAATTTTTTTCTCGATTAAAAAAATATTTTTCTAATCGGTCTAACATACCTTCATCTCTTTATTTCTTGTCGATATAATTGTTTAACGAAGTACCACGTAAACCTGTAAATGATGTATTATTAAGTTTTCAAAGGGAAAACTAGATGCGAAGTTTTACGTAAGAGCTGTGCTTAACAATTTCTAAATCTTACTACGCCGTCTGACATTTTGTGAAGAATGTGGTCGGCCGGTTATATGTAGAGACGTCATTAATTTTTGTTAATAAAAGTTTAAGTTTGTATGATTTGAGCGTTGTATAGGCTCATACACTTAATTCGATACAGTCGTCTTACGATAATATTTTGGAAATTTATAATTTAAACAATTTTTTTAATTGTCCTTTCAAGCTGTTTACGATTTACGACGATGGAAATAAACGATGAGAGATATCGCTTTAAGAAAAACAATACCTTTAACGATGTTAAAGTAGTTTTAAGGATTTTTTAAAACCCTTTATTGTACATAACGTATACTTCAGGATCGATAAGTGAATTCAATTTACGGTACGATCTGTATACTTATTAACATATTTTCAACGTTATGAAAATATCAAACGCTTTACCTGTTCCTTTGAAAATATACTTTAGGAGAACGAATTATGGACGTAAATGGACTGTTTTAGTTGAAAATATAGATGTACTTACTGTAAGGCAGTTATCTAATTTACAAGCTTCAACCTATTAATGAAATAGTTCAGTTCTTTGTTCTAAAAATCTCCAGTTAATTAAATTTCAGTAAATTATATCACCCTTCCCTTCTGACGTTTAGTTTATTTTTATTTATACGTCTTGTTTATGAGACTTCAAGGCTATTACGTTAGTTTTTCTATGCCCTTCTGAAAATCGGTTATTTAACATTAGTTATAATTTATCCGTGAATTAGTTAACTACTCGTCCTTTAGTTTGTATCTGCTGATATTGTATAAGTAGATTTAAAATCTTAATTATCAGATTAAAGAATATATTTGGATTTACAGTTTTGAATCGGTTACATTTTTACTTTATATATATATATATATATATATTCTTTATTTGTGAAATTATAAGCAAATCTCATTTACGCCCGAATCGATTGGAATTTTGCAGCAGGTATTTTTAATATTTTTATAATACGCTCATAGTATTGTGTATCGCATATTAATGTTTAAATTTAATGTCTACCTGAATGAATTATGAAGCGCTGTTAATTTACAACTTATATTTTCAAAAAACTAGTATGAATTCCATATTTTTAAGATCGCACTAATTATTATTACTATTAATAATATACAAGACTCGGCCAAAAGTTGTGTGATAATAATAAAATATTTCTGCAGCTAGAGATAAATATTAAAAATTAAAAAACAAGACTGCCAAAAAAAATATTACTTTTTATATAGGATAATTATTAACATTGGATAATGTGGGGGAGACAATTTGTATATACTGTAATTATATTTTTAATTTATTTAAACATATATAGTCATTCCCGATAACGTAAGGGTTCCTAAATAAATCTAGAAATGATCTAGCGGGATCATAAATCTACATCGGTTCAGCCGTTAAGCTGTTACGGTGGAACATACATTCATACATACACCCTAAATGCATTACACTCCTGTTTGGGTATTCGTGTAAAAAGTATTAAAAATTATCTATATTTTGTTGATTGACGTTCATTTCGCAACGGCGATCATGATCATGTAAATGATGTCTCAATCGATTGAAAATTAAGACGAGAAAACATGCATTTTTCACGTTTTTTAAATCCTAAAATAATAAAACAAAGTACGTCGCAAAATAAATTTGATTAAAATTAAGAAAAATTGCGCATGAATAGACCAAAACTGAATTCTTTTATCTGCTACTGATGTTAACAGACACCTCAATATTATCGAATATCAGTAACCAAGTCGTCTCCTCCCATACGATTTAATTTTCTCGTTTTAAGGTTGCCTTGCTTTTAAGTATCGCCGTTATTATAATATTCCATAAATTAACTGATAATTTAATAATATTTTCCGTGTTTGAAAGAATAATACTTCTCTAATCAGTTTAGCTTATCATTTTTACTAAATATCAATTTGATTACCAAAATTTTAAAATGTAAACTACAAAAACACTTTCAAGTATCATTTGCCACCGAATTTTTCAAATTATAAAATAGTAGCCTGCTTATTTTATAGACAGAATTGCACAAGATTGCACGGTCTGGTTGCAAAATAGCATGCAAATTTGAATCTGTGTTATCTAGCTTTTCCTCACTAACATAAATAATTGCGTAATCAGATTTGTCTAATTTTCTTTTATTATTTCAGTTATTCGTACTGGTTTAACTGTTGTTTTACTAAAATTGTTCTTTTTTAATACGGTAATTAAAGTATTGTTAAATTTTCGGTTGATACTGTGGTTAGGTATGTGGTTATTTCACTGCACGATCTTAGTTCAAACCGTAAGAAAGAAGTATGTTCCATAGAAACTCACAAGTTTAAGTGGGCTTTATATACATTTCTATATATATATAATTTTTGTTCCCAAAAAATAATGTTTTCCCAATATTCAATCAAGAAAAGATCTATAACTTTTTATTTAGTTTTATTGTTAAAAAATATATACAGAATATTAACACACACACACACACATATATATATATGTGTGTGTGTGTGTGTTAATATTCTATATATATATATATTTTAAATCTATTAAAAATTTGAGAAAAACGGGGCGATTCAGAAAACGCAGCAATACAGTTGAGCTTACAGCCCAACCCACTCTGTAGTAGGTCCATACAATATTATTATTAAACTCTTCTTTAAACTTAATTTTTTTTATCAGAAATATGTGCAGCGAATATTTATTTTAGTTTTTACAACAAAAGAAATCGTTGTTAAAATATATTTTTATATATAATGTTCTTCAATTCGCATTAAAAAAATAATCGTAAAGCTTCTTTACTTAGTTTTTTGGCATCGGTTCAACTGGTGTGACGGACAGTTAGATCACTCAGGAAAAAAAATCATATATATTTATAGAATGGCTAACAATATAGGAGCTTGTATTTTATATGCATTTATTTACGTCAGCTGCAAGCAGTCATGTAGAATACAATTTCTTACCACATCGTTTTCGTTTGCAGCATTCCAAAGAATATCTAAAAAATTAATTCTCTAAAGAGTAATATAATAAAATTCCACATTAAATAAATTAACATTATAATAAAAATACACAAGTTTAATTTTATTTATTTAATTAAATTAAACTGTTTTGTCGATCTACGTCAATTTTTAATTTAATTTAATGCGATAAGTAACTTATTTTTAATTTCATTGTCTACTGCTCAGTATTATATATATATATATCGTTACTGCATTAGTGTGTAATGTCACGTCATATCGTTGTGAAGGCTGTTCTTTGTGACGTCACGCCTACTTAGGTATACGAAATACAGAATCGTGTAACTCTGTGTATCGATACACTTGTTTGACTAATTTATTTCCCAAGTAGATTTTGAACTATTCCTTCTTACTTTTAATGTTTACTGAAATAAATACTTTTCCGTAATCGGGATTACGGCCCTGTTTTTCCCGGTTTATTTTCATATTTTGTATGATTTCTTAATCTTTTTCTCTATTAATAAGAACATCGAAAACCGTTAACGCGAATTCTGACCTTCATAGAATGCCTCGATATAATATTTTCATAGGTAAGCAGTACAGTGCTTACTGTAATATAATATTTGTTCATATAATATTCAAGTACAAACATTTTGAACGGCGCTTCAGATATAGAAAAAATGCCGTTACTTCCCGACTATTAGTTTACGAAGTACCGATTTATTTACTTACGATAGAATTGAATAGCGCTTCGATAACCTATTATCTATACTGAAAATTGATATTAGTCTACTCCACATCTTCAAAAAATTTATTGAAATGGTAGTAATTCTTTTCGATTTAATTTTAATTAAATAAAAAATGAAGCGACATAAATTCATAATTACTATTTAAATAATTACAAAATTAAGTTTTGTTAGTTTCCCAATATCCATTACTCAGTCGAGCCACTAGAATCTTGAGCAGCTGATATTCTGTTATGTGCTAGATCCGGGTTCGAATTGATTTTAAGATTTTCTTACTTTTACTGGATCGCTCGGTTGCAACCGTATTTTTTTTGTTTTCAATAATCTTTACTCAAAAAATCAGGTTTAAGTCTGGATAAGGCTCTATTTAATCGGGCTTATATTACAGTACTATATTCTAATAACTGGTTGATTCTAATTCCAAAATCGATGAACGGAGTCTGTGAAATTCTTTTATGAAAAGTGGAAGTTTTAGTTTTTAATGTAAAAAATGTGTGCTGCTATTTTGCGAAGTTACAGCTGTTAATACAAAAATTACTTTTAATTGGAATAATATCCGATACAAATCCCCCATTTTCTAGTGATGTTAGTTCTTTACTCGTGAATGAAATGTATTTTGTAAAAAAAAGGTACTCCATCTCAGTAATATATACCAAAACAAAAAATTCTTGTCGGTAGTCCATTCGCTGTACTAACAAAAATAAATATAAAGGAAACGAGAAAGATATTATTTAACATTACAAATATTGATACAGCTTTATTACCGATTGAATACGATGTTGCTTCTTTTTGTGTAAATTAGTTATAATTATTAATTTTAGAAAATTATTAGTCGTTATCACAGGTTAATATACACACATACACAGTGTATGTATTTTGTACATAAAATACACACACAAAACGGCGGTTGCCAAGCAGAACGTTTAATGTCTATTATAGAGTAGCTGTGTAATACCGCGCGACGAAGTGGCGGCCTTGTTATCGTACGCCATCATACGTTCGTTTATGTGCGTCTGCGTCATTCGTAGTTGCCCCTCCTCTCTGACGTCACGCGTTAGCGTCAAAGGTGATAGTTTCCTAGAACAGAAATATATATCTATACCGCTCCACTTTGGTGAATGAAGTGGATATTAACTTGCACAAAATCATATTCTTTTTTCTTATAAATTATTTCAGTAACATATTTTCGGCGTTTATTTTTGCAATAACCTAAGGTCAAATCGGTTGAAATTATCGCAATGACCATTAGTATTTTTCTGGATCAGTTAATTTTATTTTGCATCTCTCAATCAGTTTGTGATCGATAAGGGCGCTCTTTATAATTTAGGTATTGCTGTTTCCTTTAAATTTTCATACGTGTAAACCAAATAATTGATAACTATTTACTTGTAGTTTTGTTTTCGTGAAAATCGTGCCGCAAATGCATCACCGCTACCATGCAAGCAGCCGAAGATGTGATAGTTAATACTTTTATTTTAGTTATTGCATTAAAAACTTGTTTACTCAGGAAAAATGAAAACACAGGTTACAAATTGAACAGCATTTCGGGTTCCTGTTATTAGGATTTGTTAAGAGACAAAAACATGTAATCCAGTGAAACCTTTTATTGAATTCCTTAAAATTTTGTTAATACGAATTGTTGATGATAAAGATAAGACTCGCCAGTTGCTAGATATGTTTATTAGAAAATACATTTTATCTTATTAAGAAATAATATTTATTTTATTCGGCAAAAATATGTTGCAAATCACGTTTTTCACCTTTTACCCCTATTAAGAGGATATTTTAAGTGGATAATTTGCTTTGGGTTTGTGTTATTTAATCCTAAATGGCAACAATTATAAATCATTTCTTTTTTTCCATAACACCAGTAACACTTGATCAAATATGATTTTTAAAAAAATTATATTCAGGTTCGTAGACGCCTTTTCTCGCCTGTGAATCTGAACTTTTATACAAAAACACTTATATATAAATTATATTTATATATATTATAATATATTTATAAATATATATTATATTGATATATATTTTTTTATTTTTACAAGTAAAAATTAAAAATAAAACATGTGATTCCAATGTGTGTGTGTGTCCTATATATACCATATAAAACAATAATATTAATAAAATATCTACATTAATAATATTTATTAAAAATAACAATCGTAATTAGTTTAAAATAATAAATATATAAGGGACATTCAATAATTAAAGAGGCAAATTGATGTAGGGAAAACTGTGTATTTTTACAAAATGAGACTTTTACGACTTCTCAACATAATCCCCACCGATATTACTATACTTGTCCCACCGATGAACTAGTTTTTTTATACCTGACGCAAAGAAGTCTTTGTCTTGTTGTTTGAGCCACTTTCCCACAAATTCTTTGACCTCCTCGTTGTTGCTGAACTTTTTTCCACGTAATACCCCCTTGAGTGGACCAAAAAATGAAAATCCGAGGGAGCCAAATCTGGACTGTAGGGAGGATGTGGTAGCATCTCCTAACCCATTTTTCCAATGGTTTCTTGGTTCAGCTGGGCGGTGTGAAGGCGAGCATTGTCGTGTAGCAATATCACGCCTTTTCTTTGAGATCCGCGACGTTTTTCTCTCGTTGCTGGCTTTACTTTTTTCATCAGCATGTCTGAGTAGTAGACTGTGTTTATTGTACGCTGATTTTCCAAATAATCACAAAAGACGACACTTTGGGCATCCCAAAAGACGGTCAACATGACTTTTCCCGCTGACGCTTTCGTTCTGAATTTCTGTCGGATAAGTGAGCTGGTGTGCTTCCATTTCGTGCTTTGTCTTTTGGACTCTGGTTCAAAATGGTGAACCCAGGGTTCACCACACGTTAAAATCTTGTTTAGGAAAGGGTCATCTTCCCTTTCATAACGTTCTTTCAAGTTTATACACACTTTGAGTCTTGTTTCCTTGTGTTGTTGCGTTAACTCTTACGGGGCACTTGAGCTTGTTACTGATAAGGTTATGAACTGTACCAACACTTACTGCAACTGTTTTTGCTAATGTTCAACTTTAATACGTCGGTGTTCGTGAATACTGTCGTCAATGCGGGTATCAAGCAAAGGAGTTGACACTTCAACTGGCCGGCCAGGACGTTGCCCGTCAGTCTCTGAGATTCGACCGTTTTTGAACTGTTTTACCCACTTATAAAAATTTCCGCGGTTCATACAACTTTCACCGTACTGTAAAATCATTCGAGAAAATATTTTAGCTGGTTTTTCACCTTCAGAAAGCAAAAACTGGATCGCTGAACGTTGTTCAACTATAATGTGGAAACTTCAAGCAGACACGCCACCGTTAAATGCAATATTGAGGTTATAAACAAAATAATTTTTATCCGTCAGCTGTTCTGAGCTCATCACAGTGATGCTAGCCTAAAGTCATGAAAGTACAAAACTCCTCATACAAAATGTTTCATTTCTACATCAATTTGTCTTATTAATTGTTGAATGTCCCGTATATAATTGAATAGTGATTGTAGAAGTTGGACACTAATTTATTATAAATTATTTTAAATGTACGCTAGAAGTTAATAAAATAAATAATCATTTAAAAATAAAATAAAAAATTTGGAAATTAATACATTAATAATCAGTAATTTAATACAAATTAAAAATAATATAAACCAAATCAATTCTTTAGAGAATTTGTAGGTACTGTTTTCATACTTTCAAGATCGTACTTCATTAACTATTATTATTAAAAAAAGAATTATTATAATATACAAAGAAACCTTAAGTCTGTTAATAGTTATACAGCAAAAGAAAATAAAATAAATTTATTAATAAAGTAAGGTTTGAGAATTGATTTACAAAATTTTAACAATTTTTTACGTGTACGATACTTACGAGTAAAACCTGTTGTGTACTCTGATAAAAAAAATATTTTAAAATGTAATTTGATATTTTTGTTATCCTTACAGCTAGAAATCCTGTCTTCCATAAAAAACTTAAGTTTCCTTGTTATGTAATCTTCTCTCTCTTTTTACGTAATAAAAATACAATAATTATTTACGTTTACAGTACGTGAATCGGCATAATTTGGTAAAGATCGATTCATATGTGGGTTTTATTTGTAGTCAGTTTTTTAAATTCTAATTGTTTTAATGCGCATATGACGTAATATGATCGTAACATATTACGATTTTAGTAATAATCAGCAACCCACCGGGATGGTCTAGTGGTTAACGCGTCTTCCCAAATCAGCTGATTTGGAAGTCGCGAGTTACAGCGTTCAAGTCCTAGTAAAGTCAGGTATTTTTACGTGGATTTGAATACTAGATCGTGGATACCGGTGTTCTTTGGTGGTTGGGTTTCAATTTAACCACACATCTAAGGAATGGTCGAACTGAGAATATACAAGACTAACCATTTACACTCATACATATCATCCTCTGAAGAATTATCTAAACGGTAGTTGCCGGAGGCTAAACAGGAAAAAGAAAGAAAAAAGTAATAATCAAGCACCCTTCGAAAATGAAAGTTATACATAAATCCGTCAAATTTTACCTTAATTTTTTAATTCCGTTACATAATTTAGTAGTTACCTGTATGAGATCTGTAGTTTAATAGAAATTTAACCGAACGAAATCAATTTACCAGTTTCTTTCGCGTAAATTTTTTTTTGTTTTATTCTGATAATAGTTAATTGCCAGTAGTTTTATATAAAAGCGCTTGTCGTATCCGAATTATTGGTCAAAATTTACGTTAAGCAGTGCGTCGACATCAAGGTATCGAATGGGAAATAATTTTTTTTGCCAGTTCTTTCATTATATTTATGATTTGAGTGATGTATATTCGCTGCAGTTGAAAAGTATCGGTTACGTAGTTAGCAAATTATCTATTTTACTCAACGTTATCAGTTTCGAATGTCCATAGTTCTTTACCTTTAATAATTTCTATGATTTACGAGCAACGAAGATTAAAAAAATATGTGTGTAGTTAAAAGGATTGTTTACTCGGAATAGCTCGTTAGCAATGACATTGACAGTTCATCGACATATTGATAACGATAGAGTTTCTAGGTTTGTATGTATTACACTGGTTAGGAATTAATTAATTGCTAGCCATTGTTTGTTATTTCTTCACCTTACTGCAGAACCGGTCATTAGTTCATAGTATTAAAAAGCATACTACCGCCATTAGCTAGGTAAATGATGAGAGTTGTTAACGAATATAAAACTGTGACCGGTAGTTTTTTGAGTATAATTTTAATTATAATAAATAATATTTAAATATCTCTTAGCATTTTTTAATTAAACACTGCAAAATGTATTTCTCATAAAGATAAAGCATCCAAAAAAACCGAAAACAAAGCTCCAGCCACCATCATGATTATTGTATCGAAATAATTATTGCAAATATCATTCGTTATACTTCTGTATCATCAGCTTCAAACCTGTTAAAATTTACCGAAATTATCTACATCTTTACTACTAAACATTTTTTTGTAAACCAAAACAACAGAAGTTCTTTTACACCAGAAAATTATGTCTGTCTAAAACGAAGAAAACTTTTTTAATTTGAATTTTGTATTTTGAACATTTTCAGTACCGAATACACTAACGGTCACCGTAAATTTAACGATTAAACCGGTACAAAACATAAATAAAACACTGACTTGCTGTCGAGCCACAGTATACTGTAATTATGTTAACTACTAAGTCATACAAAGATGATAAAGTATATAAAAAATTCGAATTTGTTAATGCGAAATTTTTTTTTCTTAAATATTACATTAAAATAATTTTGCTCGATCTTTCAAATGACAATATAAATTTTCTTTACTATTTTATACTCGATTATAGCTTAATTTCTGATTACTTTTATTTTAGAATTTGTTTGAATTATATTTCAGCAATCGAGAGTATGTAACCTCCTGTTTTTGTTTTCCATCGATATTGCTGAAACCTTTACCGTGTTTCTATTACATTCTTTTGTTATCGTATTCCTGTTCAAGAAAAGGACCGTTAAAATTGTTCTGTATATCTGTCAATTTAATTCTTAACACTTTGTTACAAGACCTTAACTTAACATCTTGTTATAAGATATTAATGGATTATTTCCATTAATTTTCGTATTATCGGTGATAAAAAAAAATTAATGTCGAGAAAAAAAACAGTAAAACTATGTTTAAAATGAATATTTGTTGTTAGTGCTCGTCTATTTTTCTTCCGCTGTGTATAGCCGCGCTGTAACATCGCACCGTGTCTGTTATAAGTAGGTCAGCGTGGAAAGTGGCCAGACCCGGTGTCCTGAATTAAGCTTTGTTCGATGCTCTACACGTTGTATCTACCTGTCTACTCTTGACTACTTTCTCTTATGTTGATTCTTCAACACGAGAAAAACAGGACGTTCTTATTTTTTTTTGTTTTTATTTCAATTGTTTTTTGCATAAAAAAATATGGATGTTGTTAATGTAACATGCTGTGTGTTAATTATTTTAAGTTAATTTATTTGTATATTGAATTTCATCGTTTTTTTACTGTAAAAAAATAAAATCATTAGAATTCGGCTGAAAGATGTAGGAAGTTGCTACGAGTTGAATAATAATAAATGGCCGTTTTTATTTTTTAACGATTTCAAGCTTTGTCGTTATTCAGAATTTGAACAAACCTGTATGTTCGTTCTTTATATATATATATATATATATAATAGCTACATTTTTGTTTCAGATCTATCAGTTGGTAACAGTGTAGAAGGTATTTAAAAAAAAAACTGTTGACTCAAACCGGTAGACCTTCACATACCGAAAATAAGTTACCGAATTAATTGTGTTATTGTTCCTTTGTTTATATTACACTCATATTAATTTTCTTATCCCTACATTTACGAAGTCATTTTTTATTATTTAAAATTATTACTTCTAACCGGGACATTCATGTTTTCTCACGTTCTGTTTAATTTCATTTAATCATAATAAATAATTAATTTAAAATAATTACTTTCACGAATACGCTTCAATATTAAATTATTAATTAAGGAAGGATTTACACGGGATGATGTGTATACGCTTTGTATAATCGGTTCTTTAATTTAATTATGAAGCTGTTTAGTATTTGTTTTTCTTTTATATACGTTAATTTACCCATTTTTATTTGGGTAAATATAAAAGTATTGGATTCATTCGTTATGGATTTTGTATAAAGAAAATTAATTATTCTATCCACTTGAATAAAAAATTAATGTTAGCCTGAGAGATCTTAAAGAATGAAATCAGAATGAATGAACTTAAAGAAAGAAATAGTTATTGTGAATCTCATGACAATTTTTGTTTTGTTTTCCTTCTGTTAAGATGATGATGCTTCATTACGGTAGTGGTAATTATGAAGGAGATCGGTATCGCTTCAGGAAATAAAATATAATGTTTATTATTTTTAAATGCAGTAATCCCTTGCTATTCGCAGTTCTGTAATACTAGACATTTTATTCATTTTACCAAACACATCACGATCAAAGCGTTCACATATACTTCATCAAAGCACTATTTTAACCGGATTTTTTTATGTTTCTTAATGCAGTAGAAGATGTCCAAAATCGATCTGTTACGCGACACTGGAAGGAATATAATATAATATAGTCGCCATAAAAGATTTAGTTAATAAAATTAATTGTCTATTACAAACGCTTGTTGAAAAAACCGTTAAAGGATGATATTCGCGTCGATAGAATGATGGAACAGCCATTCGTTTCAACGATAACGACTATCATCTTCTTAGAAAACCAAATTAATATAAAGGGATTTAGGTAAATCCGGCCCACTAATATCGCACACCTCTGTACTGTTACAAACATGCGAGCTACTGACGAAGATCTTAATGATTTATTAACTTCAGTCAGATGATTTTTAGTTTGGGGATTGAAAATGAAGACGCCGATGTTAAATTAATGTTCACCATGAGGTTATCGAATGAAATGATTAATCGCTGATAGAGTTAGACCCCTTCATGGAAGGAAGCATTAACTTCATGAAGGAATTTAAAATCTGATGTCACAGTGTAAGGAAATTTATAAAAATAAAGCTGTACATTACGATTTACACCTTTTGTTGCAGCAAGAAATTCGTTTCCTTGTACGAAGTAAAGGAAGTATTGTGATCGTGACAAATTTCGGTTTTCAGATTTCAATGGAAATAACCATTTTGACCATCCCTGAATCCATTTTGACAAATTTCAGCATGACTCAATTTCGCATAACTCAAAAACGATTCTGTAGGATGTTGAAATTTTGGATTTAGGACTGTTGTAACATCTGGTTGTGCACCTCCCCTTTTTATTGCAATCGACTGGACCAAAAGTATCCAAAAAAGCCCAGAATCCAAAACATTTGGATTTTGACATTTTCTTAACGGCAATAATAAGCCCTCGTTGCTTTTCAACGATATATCATAAGTGGTACTTATTTTCATTGGTTCCATAGTTATAGCCAAATAAAATTTTAATTAATGAAATATTTGGATCTTACAAGGGGAAGATACATCGGCTCAAATTCGACTTCATCTCCTTTTTTAATTTTTTTTTTTAATTTAAAATTTATATATATATATATTGATTTATTAATAATTATTAACCTCAGATTTAAAAAAAAAAGTTGTACAATAAATAATTATTCAATAATAACAATTAAAAAAAAGCATGAAAAAATATCAGAAGTTATTAATGAAATAAAATTTTATGTACTTTTCATTTTAAAAATGTATATATGTAATAGGCCCACAAAGAAGTCACGTGGTGTCCACATCAAATTTTTTTTCGGTTTCCTACACAAATTTTTACAATTTCGAATAACATAGAGCAGACGTTCTTTTTTGCGCATTTGTTATTTTGTTATTGTAAATAGTAATGAGGAATATAAAAAAAACCACTGGAATCACCAGGAGTACCAAATTTATTTTCATGTAACTAAACTTTATTGTAAAATACAATTTTTATTTAAAGAATCTTATAACTTTTTCCTATTCGTTTATATAGTGGTGATTTTCGTATTCGCAGCATTATCAAAGAAAATTAATCTTATATTTTTTGGAGGGATTACTGCAATTCACTTAATTAGCACTAACATTTTGATTATGTGGACAGAAATAAGCGATTTTGTAGCATTTATTTTTCCTATACTTTAAAACATATTTCCGGGAGAAAAACAAATTAAAATGTTTAATAATTTCGCATTCGTACCGACAAGGTCAATTTCTTTTGACCTTTTTGACAGCTTTCACCTTGTTATCTGTTCAGAGTTATGTTGTTAATATTTATAAGTCCCATCGTTGTTAAGTTACATTTCTCCGGCGTTAAAATATTTTCTAGTTCGATCGTTATTTATGTAATAAGTGCTGTTGAAAAATCTTCTTGAACATTTTACCTGCGATCGATATTGCCCTCTGACAACTCTTTGTACGAATACACGCCTTTGGTAAGACTGTCTTTCTTTGCGGCTCAAAAAGCTGCTATTCTGGCTGTCACATTTTTCCAGTAACCAATAACTTTAAAGATCTTAGATACACGGATCTCGATTAGACAGCTACAAGTTGTACGAAAGAGGTGATTTTTCAGTGGTATCTATCCCATGTGGGTATATATGGAAATGAACAGGCCGATCTCTTGGCAAAAATAGTTGCACAACTCTTGCTTCAGCAGCCATCTATATTATCTTATTATTCAGCAAAGCTCTTTATTTACAACAAATTCAGAGTTTTTATTCGACAGTACCTCATGTCATGTAATGAAAATAAAAGGTGGTTTTCGCTGGGAGAGAATGATGTTATTATATCTTATTGTCCTAGAAGCGAGAGTATGACATATTCCAGATAAAAACTGGCCTTGACTGTCATGATGCCCATCTGCACCGAATAATTATATATATCTTTCATTTAGATGTGTCATCTGTAAGTCGGAAAAACAGTGTTATGAACTGGGAGCATGTAGTGAATGAATATGATTATTTTAAAATTGTTAAGGAATATCTGTTGGAAAGATCTATTGGCGAGAATGAAAATTATTGATTTTGTATCAGAATTAGTTTTTTTTTACCTCGTTCGATACGATTTATTGTTATCACTTAGTTTACATTAATTACTACACAAAAAATTGGAAAACATGTAGATATGTTTTTAGTATCCATCTTAAATAAGAGGAGAAGATATCGTCATGAATGGTAATTCAATGGTACAATAACAAAATATTAGTAACATTTCCTCTATAACCCACCGGGTTGGTCTAGTGGTGAACGCGTCTTCCCAAATCTGCTGATTTGGAAATCGAGAGTTCCAGCGTTCAAGTCCTAGTAAAGTCGGTTATTCTTACACGGATTTGAATACTAGATCGTGGATACCGGTGTCTTTCGTGTTTTTTTTTTTTTTTTTATTAATCCCTACATCCCTGGGCCGGACATCCAATTAAGTATACTCAGCCCAGGAACGTGTCCTTCCGACTCTAAGGAGGTCTACCCATCCACCGGCTTAACATCCGGCACGACAGGTCCGGTCCGGTTCTGGATCTTTTGTGCCTGCCTCTAATCCCCGGCGGGAGAAACAGGGCCGGCTCGTTTTTTCTGCTCGTTTAAACTTTTCCGTGCTGGCTTGAAACAGAATGTATAACGCATCGCTTTGCTACAAAATGAATACTTTATTCTATTTGTTCCTTTACACTATCTGTTCCACCCTTTCTTGTGACTATGACGAATATGATGCACTCGAGCTGCAATTGGTACAACTGTTGCTTTCTCTGAAGGTAATGAAGTTTGCTGTACATTGAATCCCTACGGTGAACAGAATGAAGGTACCCCTACTAGAGGTACCTACATGCATCTGCGTTTCGCCGGGCTTTGCATACTGATATGCTACCGTATATTTTGTTTCAGTGAAGAAGGCAACGGGAAACCTATTCACTCCTCACTTTCCCTAGTGAGCCTAGCTTGGGACTTGTTATCCTTTGGATATCTGTTTCATATTTGTGAACGATTGTAGTTTTACCTCACCGAGGTATAATTAATTTCCTAGTATTTGATCAAAGCTCATTTCAATACATAGAATTTATTTTTATCGTTGTGGTCCATTTTATATGGAATTTGAACTTTCATGAGGTTGTTGTATTTAAACAGTTTTATAATTTTATCAGTAAATCTGAATCGTTTTAAAATAAAAATTATAGTAAAATTGTTATTTTAATAATAATTTAATTTTCTTCGTTACATTTTTACTTGTTAGTGCAAGTTTTTTTTTTTTTAAATATTACATGTTAGTGTAAGTTTGTAAATGTAAATTTGTACGGTTAATAAGATAAACTAACGTATATTTAAGCTACTTTTTATTTAATTTACTGTTGTTCTTAACAGATTGATACGAGATGGTAAGCTATTGACGTTCTTTTAAATTAGAGTGGGTGTTTTCGGCTTGTTGCTTATTATTGTGCAAGCTAATTTTGGATTCGGGGCCGGTAAACGCATCTGCGTATACGGGTGGTGGTGACGCCCTCATCGACGCTTTTGTTCAGGTCTGCCTCTTCACGATTTGGAATTTCCCTTGCTTTAAAGCTTACGTTCTCCTTAACTGCTTACAATAAATTTTTAATTCGCAGTAGTTGTATAAAGACTTGTTTTATTAACACAAAAATATAAAGTATTAATCGAAAAATTTGCTGGAAATATTGATGAATACAATCATTAGTAGACTCGTCTATTTTAATTGTTAACTAATAATTGATAACAGTGCTGTCAATTACGATAATCGGCTTTTTTTAATACCAGTATGTTTAGCAGGGTAAGATTATTTGTAGGCCGTTGTCTATTGTTTCATGAAATTTCATTCGGGTCATTTAGTATATACAATAAATTTATACGAACATCCGGGGATACTTACTGTTTAAATCATTCGTAGTGTAAACTTTTACTAATTCCTCGTTGTAGTCTTACAAATAAATTCATTCAGCAATTTTCGGAATAGACAATTCAACCGGAAGAAAATATACGATTTTCTTCTTCTTTCGGCTTTAAATAATTGATTTACACTTCTAATAAATCTCCTAAAGCAATTTAATAATATAACAAACTTTTAAAGAGCGATCAAAAAATCGTAACAAAAATTAAAATATTCATTTCTTAACTAGGCCCCAAATTAAAAACCTACTGTTTATTGATCATTTTGACGGTGGCTATAAAATGTCGAACTTTAAAGAACTGAAAAAGTATTATTTTTGCGCTTTTTTAAGTCGTATTGTTTTAGAAAAGTTTATTTTATTGAAAAATTTTTTTAGTCTTACTTCTGATTACCCATAAATTGGGTAAACTTGCAAAACAGCTGCCTAAATGAAAAAAATCATTCCCAAAAAACGAAAAGTTGAACTTGAATGAAAAACTAAGTATATTAGAATGATATGAAACTGTATATCATTACGCTGTATAATAATCCAATACAAAACAATGACGACAAAAGATGTAGCATTTCTTTTAATGCCTGTTTAAATCAAGTAATTTTTATTCTAAGAAGCTTTCTCTATCTGAAAGAAATTTTTTTCTGGGCCGCTTGACAAAACCTCTATAAACTACATATACGAGTATAAAATCAAAATCGGTGGGCGTAGTCGTAAGGCTTGAACATAGATTTAAGAAAAACAACATGGATTCCGTTCTTTGTGTGAAATCTTTTAAAAATCGGTTGGGAAGTGGTATTTTTCTTGTCTGAGTTTTGTTAATTTTTAATATCTTATCTATTTTTCAACTTTCATTAAATTGTTCTAGACTATGAAGTTACAGTTTTATTCCGCTTAAATAGACAAACAATAAAGCAAAAATAATTGATTCTATCTTTCATATTAGTTTTATGAGCTGTCCTACACGTGTATTGCGGTGAAAATTTATCTCTTTTTATGATACAGTTCTTTCGATGTATTCCAACTGAAAAAAAAATAAATAAATAAATCTGTAGATAGACTATGAGAGATCTACGCGTGGATATTTATAATTGCAATTTTATAGCCTCGTATTTTTATTATTGCGTGTGTACGATCATTTTACTTATAAGTAAAAATACAGCGTATGCAGTGTGTGTTTGTTTATCGACAGTTAATATTTTAGGTAATATTTTAGAAGTTGGTTCTAAATCTTAATGTGAGGTTTTACTACTCCAAAGATGTTTCGATTAAAACGAATTTTTAAAAAATCTCGTCTTTAGTACACTTTACCGGGCTCTTAATTCGTGAAATTGTATATTATATATAAATAATATTGCTATTAGCTTTTATCGTTTGCCTTTGTTTTTGTGTTTTCTTTACGCTTTCATATTTCATATATTTGTTTCTCTCTTACTCTCTTTCTTTCTCCCTCCCTTAGACCCCGGAAAATAATTCCCGTTTTAATTAATCATTGGTTCTTGTGGATCTTATCTTTTGTGTTTCATGTTCCTGAAAATGAATCGATTATAAAATTGATCTTATCTTATACCCTCGTCTTATAAATTCTCTCTTCACGGTTTTATCTCTTTTAGAATCAATAAACATAAAAGCTTCTTTCTCACGATCTCATTCTCTTCTTGATGCTGCTTTGAATCCCCTTAAAATCGAACTCTTCCCCTCGTTTAATTAGTGCGCGTGCTTTTTATTTGTATTTTTTCTATTTATTTACATTGTACTTAATTACTGGAGTATGACACACGATTTAAGCTATATTTTCACTAGCTTTCAAAATCCTAATACCTTTTATTAAACCTGTTTGTTTAATTTATTTTATTAAGAACGTTTTACTCTTATACACATTACCGTCATCTTGCAGGAGTTATAAGTGAACTTACACAGTTCACAAACGTATACTCCTTACCAAATTCTATTTTAATGACGTTCCAGTTTTGAATATATACCAATTTTGGAAGATAAACAATGAGTATTAAATTTTTTTTCAATTATGTAACTTTTTACATTAATAAAGTAGCAATTTACGCGGTGTTGTTTCGTGGTTTATTTCAACCGGAACGTAGTAGTGCGCCCATGCATACAAAAACACCCACACGATTTAAATTTTAATTTTTTTTTCTTTATAGTTTAAATAATCTCTTCCAGAACACAATCAAGTGATGATTTATATAATGAAATCAATTGTTCCTATAAAAACAGTTTCCTCACAAATTAAATATGGCTGCTAATTGTTGATTTCCTCTTATTACGTGATAAAAATTCTGCTGTAAATAATTTATGCAGCCTATTATCTTCTTTTAGTAACAAGGTGCAATTTTTTAGTTTTGTTTTTAACTATGTTAATAATTTCTAGTGCGAGTTGAAAATTGTTCTTTTTATCAAGAAGCAAAAAAACTTGTGTGTGTGTGTGTGTGTGTGTGCGAGCGCGCGTGTGAATGAGAGAGAGACTATTCTTAATTACTTTTATTAGAAAATAGAAGTGCTTTATCTATCGAAATGGTTGCTTAATTTTTATTGGATTTTGTTAGTTTGCATATAACATCTGATAAAAAAAATAAATAAAATAACGTTTACTTTCTAGTAAAAATAACAATTTTTTCGTTGTTAGCAAATCAATTAAAACGATATTATAAGTTATAATAAAACAAATATTTTACGAATTCGCAGTTCTACTTCGATATTATTTAGTTCAAATTCACGGTTAACATATTTACTATAGGTCATACTTATCTAAAGTAGCAAACTTCTGCACCCTTACTACGCAGATAAATTAAGTTTTCGTCTGAATATATTATTTTTTAGTTTTATTCAAAGAACTATTTTTTTTTCTTAGTAATATTACGTTGTTTATATGCATAAAATTAACAGTTTTTCATCTTTAATTTGCGCGTTATATTATTTAAAAATAATCCGCAAATTAAAGATAAATTAGTTTGTATCTTATTAATATTACCATTAATTTTGATTGTTTCTGAAGAATATTTTAGCGACGACTTTTAATTTATTTTTAATTTGAACAATAACGTTACAAGCTCCACAACACGATGAAGAATTAATGAAAAATAGACATAAAGAATACTAATTTTAATGTCCAATTATTTAGGCCCTTAAGGCGCAGATAATTCCGGCAGTTTTTTCACATAGTTAGTCTCTAAACCTATACCGTTACGTTTATTAAATGTTGACAAAATCGTATCGTTGTTGTATACGCGAAAAAGATTTACAACTAGATAACTCTGGTGATTACGCAGTCTTTCTATTTTTTGTGAAATTCAACTTTAACTTTGTGAAATTTAACTTTATTCAATTTTAACAGAAGATGCTTTGTGGATTCTGATGTATTCTTGATAAAAGGTGAGCACCTTTTGTATCCTGTTATTGGGGAATCGAGGTATATTCTGGATTACTCTTATCTGTTTAGAATTTTGGTATCTTGATATTTCGATGTACCCCGAAGATGGCATTCGGTTACGTCGTAAAAATCTATCCGGTAGTATGGCACGATCAGATAAAGATGATCTTCTACATAACCAGCGTATTTTAGTAATGTTAGTATTTTACACTTTTACACCATTAGCCGGATACAGGCTTCTAACTTCTGAATCGAGTTGGTTTCTTTAAGTGACAAAGGGCTTAGGCGTGTAAGACGTCGATCCGGATGTAAGCCTAAGTACCTTACATCATCGACTTATGGTAGGTGGTATATTCATCGTGTCTATTTATTCTCGTTCGCTCTGATGCACCAATTATCCGAATAGCCTTTTATCGAACATAAAATAGCTTGCGTTTTCTGAAAAGTAGCGACCGGGTGTCGTCAACTGTTATGACTACTATTTCATTTACAAATGTTACAGTAATTGTCCGAGAACTATATATATATTTTTTTTCTTCTGGCTTTCAAAGGAAAGTTAATTAATTGACGAAAAATCGGAAAGTTGTAACTGCTTGAAATTTAATTTGAAAGAAATAAGTCCAGTCAGTCGGAAACTTTTGTTAAGTCTCACTCCTAGGAAATAGGTTCAGTAACCGATAAACTATGTTCGTTAGTAAGAATTGCCTGAAAAAGTTATCGCTCCCTCAGCCAAAGTGATACCTTTATAATTCCATATTTCTGATCCATGGCCTTGATTTGTTGAATTTTTCACGATACTGGCCGTACTTTGTGGATTCTGCTCGATGGCTGATTTGGAGTATAGGTGCTCTAACCTCTTATCTTGATGCAAGTTCCAGCCGTCCTCGCAAGTCCTCGTTTAGAAACAAGCATCATATCTACTTTGTTCTTAGATACACTCCTCGTATTTTTTCAGACAAGCCATCATCATTCCATTTATGTGTGTATATAACACACATTTATGTGTGTATACACATACGAATATTCATATACATATGTAAACTACACAGGAATTTAATAGTTGTGCGATTTAAATGTTAAATCACACAATTTATGTTAAATAAAATCTGTACATAAGACTATCGGGATATTAAAACTATTTAATACCTTTAATTCTGACTTAAGTTAATGAATCACAAATAAAATGAAAGAGCAACTTTTACAGTTTTTCCTGCAAATGTTCAACGTCCACACATCCAACCGATAGAAGAGTTTGTCCCTTACTTTAATCAGCATGTTCTGGAGTAATGGGAGCGACAGCAGCTTCATTCCTGTGCCTCAGATCGAGTAGATCAGTAGGTAGTGGAGACAAATATACGAGATCCTTATGAAACCCCCAAAGGAAAAATCATTGGGACCAGATCGAGGAAACTTGAAGGCAACCGCAAAAGCTCTGTCTTGAATCCATACTGACTAATCTAGCGGTTGTGGGAAACGTCATTCAGTCGACGTCGTACAGTTATGTCAGTGAGAAAGCGCACCATCCTCACAAGTAAAATTCTCTGGTCACTTGAGGAAAGAGTACGTAGCATATGCACGTAAATAAACAACTCCTGTTACGTTTGCTTCAGCAAAAAAGAACGTAAACCTGCCGTCGGGATATCGCACAGAAAACATTTCATTTTGAGGAATCCCTTTCGCATTGTAAGAGTTCATGGGGATTTTCTGAACCCTGGATGCGGGCATTACGTGTGTTAACCTTTCCACTAAGATGAAATGTCGACCCATTACTAATCACAATACGATGAAAAAAGTTATGCTTTCTTGACATCAAGGTCACGATCGCTAAGTCGGCACCCACAGCGTAGTCGGTAGGTTTCAAAACCTGTTACAGCTTTATTCGGTATGAACCATAAGTAAGCGTTTCCTTGAAACATTCCACACTGTCGTCACCGGCATTCGTAATTCACGGTTGGCCTTCTTAACAGATTTTTTACAACTACGCTGTAAAGACTCCCTGACACGTTCAATACTTTTTTCAGACACCCCCGGTCTTCCCGTTCTCTTTCATTTAAACAGAAATCCTTCTTTTTTTTAAACTCCCCCAAGACGACCAGCCCACGCTAAAAAGCTTAACACAGTCGCCTCAGGATTTCATGGCAGCGCAGTCTGCCCTCCCGAACTCGGACATCCAGTCGAGGTCTCCCGTGCCTCCTCGAAAACATACTAATCACTTCTTCCGGTGATCAGAATGTTTCTCCGCAGGAGAGCTACCCTTCCCGTCCCTATTATACCTGATCAAGACACACATTTCGTTTGCCCTTCACAGTTACGCGTCTCCATATGCACACCTCGAAGGTCCCCCCATGCCATCATTGGGGAGCTCCGACCCACCACTCTTGCGCGTGAGTAGGCCCGAACACCCTAGCAATAGAGGCATTTAAACAGAATTCCGGTCGTTTTAAACTGATTATGCTGTCGATGAATATTATTGTCACTCGGAGGATCACAATTACGCTTTCTAAGGAACGCCAATTTTACTGTAACAACTAGATTCACATTTAGCAAACTACAAAACATAGAAGGATCTCTGTTCAAGAGACGCCATCTTTGCAACTGGCCCTGTCACGCGGAGAGCTGGGGAATCAACTTATATCCACGCACGCAACTATAACTGTTCTTTTTGCTCTTTAATTATAGCTTTAAATCGACACTGTACAGCTCATCAAAGTGATACAGCAACTTCGTTATCCTTTTTTGTACACACGTTTTATCTTTGTTTTTAAGTTTTGATTCTAAATCTATTAAAAAAACAAGGGGAACTCCTTTCTTGACAAGTATAGAACATTTATTATTCGTCAAATCTCATGATCCGGAATTTCCAATTATCTTTTCACTTCACTTGTCTTTGTGTGATGATTTCTTCTTAATACGAACCCGTATGATTTTCTTTGTTGTATGTAATTTGTATGTCTTATAAAATTAATTTATAAATGGCAGAATAATTAATTTCTATGTAGAAATTATTTTGTAATTTTCAACCTTTTTTTCATATAATTTTGATGAAATTTACAGATTTTGTAGTTGTAAGCTTAAACCTTTACTCGTTAACTAACATCATAAGAATATCATCGCTAACAATTTCTGAGGAATATTATTTTTTTAATTCTTAAATAGAATTAACTCCTGTTTAAAACATGAGCTCTGGCTTTGGATTGAAAAAAAAAACCTTGTTTTTCTTCACTGATCGTATCACTGGTAATCATCATCACTGGTAAAGTAAAATGTAATAGTACTGTTATTCACAATTAGATTTAACAGTTAATCGTTTATTTTAGTCCCAGTTTTATTAATTTAGAAGCCGGGATTCTATCAGTGTGGCGTTTTTCACTCGGTCAATGTTACAAAGAAATCGTAAATAAGATTCTTGACTTTTTTCTGGTGTTTGATGGCGTTTGATAAACTGTCGCCACTATCACGTTCCGTGTTGGAAAGCGTTGTTGACATTATGACTGTCCATTTCATTATTACGAATTCTTCAGTTTTAATTTAGGAAAAGCAGTAGTTGGAAACAAAAAAAAATAATAAACTACGAAGATTTTTAACCAAATATGGAAGAAAAGATTAAACCTTATTGTAATTAAAGAAGTACAGTAAAATTTAAAAAAAAATAATGAGAAACAAAATAGAATTTCGAAGAGAAAACTTTCAACCATTCACTCACTAGTGGTAGCATTCACGTTAATATTACGTATCTATATAACTTGCGTTTTATTTGTATTTATGAATTTTATTGAAACAAATAATGTCCGACTGCTACGGATTTTTTTTCTATTTTTTAAAAATTTACTTTTTTTTAAAAGGTATTCTTTCTAGTTATCCTGCCACAATGTTTTATTACAGTTTTGATTTTGTGGTACGTTATGGTTACAAAGTATAACAAACTAGAAAGACGTTTTTACAAAATGTGGAAGAAAAAATTAAATCTGAGATTGGTGCAGTATTATTTAAAGTGGCAGAAAATTAACATTATTGTTTAAAATCTTTTCTTCTTCAATTTGAAAAATATTTATGTTCTATGTAATATTATAAATAATTAATTTGTACTGTTTTGAAATTTTGTTTGTAGTTCACTTATTCAGTTTAATACGCCCAATAGTGTGAAATAATTATGGGGTTCTCTTTTTTCACATATTTTCGGTTAAAAGTAATCATTATTTTATTGTGTAGCTGCAAATATTTTATTTATCTTTTTTATCTTCAAAACAAATTGTTGATTAAAGAAGTGTGACATTTATTATTTATAGTGTCGTATAATCAACATTTTACTGTATTATTTGAACCGGCTGTAGGAGGTGGATTGAATATATCCATCTAAGATTTTAAAAATAAAATTTACATACTAAAAATATATTTTTATTTAATTCAAATACAGTTAAAAATAACAGCAGTAAAATAGTTTATTTCACTTTTTATTAATTTTTCCCCATTGTAAGAGTAAATTGTGAATGATGGAGGTACATCGCGAAAGTGCTTCGAATGTTGGTTATTTATCTTTCGATCTATATTTGATATATCTATTATACATACATGCTTATGTATAATTGTGTTTATATGTTGATCTTGTAATAACATAATATTTACCCTGCAGTAACTTTTTTCTTCTAATACCTAGCTCCACTCCTACTGCATGTACGGTTTAAGTGAATTTTTTTCCACCTTCTCCCTCAGGCCGGACCCACGTAAAGCATAAACACGGCCCACGGGAGTAAATTCATTGCAATATACCACGACGGTATTAATCCTAATGCATTTAATCCGTTTTGGTATGCGTTTTAGTTTCCGACTACTCAAACAACTTAAAAAATAGACGATCAGGTTCTACTAACAAAATAACTGTCCAGACGAATCGTAAATTCATATAAAGTTATCGAGAATATAAGAAGTTCGTAGTATTTCTAGAATCGGAAGCGCTAATTTAATTGCCAAACAGCACATTCAGCAGATTCTTTAATTTTCTACAATTACTTGCGGTGTTGTTTAGTAGGTGGAAAATGTTATTAAAATGTACGTTGAAATACTAGCATACCTTTAGGATATTTCCATTCCGCATATCATGCGGTTAGTTTTCGATCAATTATTTTATTAAATGTATGCTGGGAACATATATTTTTATTTTATTCAGTAAGTCATAATAAAAATAAAATCCTTCCTTTGGTTTTACCCTACTTAAAGATAATTTTTTTATCTTTTGTCTTTCTTTCTTACTTGTATTTTTAAACGTAAGTTTTACGCCTACTCTGTATTCTCGCCTTCTTCTGTGTGAAGGAAAAAAAAAAATAAAAATTCAGTCATATTAATTGCCTGATAACTTACGTTTTTCTTCATATTTGGACCAATTTTCTCCTTTTTATATAGATTAGTTTTGTTTGAAACTATTATCTGACAAAAAAAGAACTCTGTAATTATTATATTTTTATTTTTATAGTGTGCTAATTAGAACATCATTTTATTGGTCCATTATTTCTTAAACTAAAACTCAGTTTTTATTTTTATTTACTTTATTTCCTATTTAAAACAAAAATGTTGTGCGTGTGGGCGGGTGAAATATTTAGGACTCATACTTGTATTTATTTTTAAATGAATGATTACTACATCAGTAATTAAGTTAATTGTTTAATTTAGATGTTATATTCGTAGTTTATTATTTTTTTACTATGGCTCCGTATACATGATTTATTTTTGAAGAGCACCCCGTTACATTTTTGGCTCTGCATTGTATACTTTTTTACGTAATTATGCCTATTGGGAATGAAGAGACGTCCACTTCATGCAAAAATAACTGTATATCATTTAATCTTATATGAAATATTTAAGAATATTCTCATTTTTTAATAAATGTTACGTTACCTTGCATTTATTTACGCCGTTTAGTATTTAATCGCTGTATTTTTTGTTTAGCTCATAAAAAAACTTAAATGGCCTTGTAATTTAATTGCTACTCTTGTAAATTTAAATTCCCCACTCCTGCCTGAAAAACTATTACTTGGAAAATAATGATAAGCAGGGATTTATTCTTTTGAATGAAAATAGTAAAAATTTGGCAACAAAAATTGTTCGATATTAGTCGATAGGCAGTTAATTTTAATTAACAATTGAAAAGGGGATAAAGCGTCTTTTTTAGGATTATTTTTTGCGCGTTTCAAACAGACATAAAAATCATGTTTTGTTTAAAAAGCGTCAAAAACGGGTAAAATAGATTGTAAATAGTTTAATAGATCTTCATCCTGTGTCTGATAAAGTTGAAAAATGAAAAAAGAAATTTGTGTAAATTACTATTGTTGCTGTTTTAACCTTGATAGTTTAATTTTTGTAAACACGTTCTGTTCGCTTATAAATAACGTTTATAAAGTACATGAATAGGAAGGTTAATGTTACAGAAGCAAGGGCATATTGTAATTTATATAATGAACTAAAATACGTTATGTGTAAGGTCAGATAAATCAATTTAATGTATAACCTGTGCGGATTTTAGTGGTTTTCATCGTCTACGACAGCAGCGTCCATTTATTTCATCAACGTTAATATTAATCAATTCGCAGGTAAATCAAAGGCTTTTAGCTATTCCGTAAAATTACTAACGTTTATTTTTCTAAAATGACAATTTTTATGTCTAGAAATGACTTGTAAACATTACAGCTTGATCTTCCGCTTTCTTACAACACCATTTTTCGGTTAACGAAAGAAAACACCCGAGTCTATGTTATTATCTTTGTAACAAACAGAAGCTAAAACCAAAAAGCATGCAAAATATATGCAAAATGATTGGCTGCTCTGATTCGATTTAACGTCAAGAAACACCGTATTTACATCTACGGAAATACACGGTTCTTAATCCCGTTTTAGATGAGTGTAAATTTCCGAGTTCTATCATTTTGTCAAAACAGATTTGTAAATTGTATAGTTACTGTACGTTAAAAATAGACTCTCATCGTCGTGCTAGTGACATTATACGCGGTTTCGGCAAATATTTTGGCGATAGAGGACATTTATGAAAACGGTATCTCCATCTCAAGTACGTATCGAAATACCTTTTTAACTACAATTAAAAGTTGTAGTAACAGAAATTCAAAGATGCTACTATTTAAATTTGGACGGATGATTGAAAAAAAAAGTGAAATTAATAAAGAGTGAAAGGATAATTGAAAAAAGACAGTGAAAATGTACGGGAAATTATTATAAAAAATATGTTTTTGTACTATTCACTCATTACGTGGTATAAAGGAAGTCATGGTTTATTTATCTTTTATTTTTTAAGAAATAACAATCGCTTCCAGGTGATAAAAAATTTATGAATTACTTTTATTTATCCAATAGGGATTTTCTAACACAAAATAATGGTTTTATTGGGTAAAATATTTTTAATCCTTAATTAACCTTCTTTGAAAAATAAATCATTCTATCACATTTACGGATTTATGTTTACGTATCAATCCATAAACACACATACACTTGTGTACACGTTGTTATTTATAACACTATACAATGTTATGTATTCTTAGTTCGGTTTATTTTGTATTTCATTACGGGTACACGACAATCGGTGAAAGTTTACATAATAATTAATCGCTAATTGCAGGTATATTTATTTTTACATTTATACTTCAAGTTTTCTATCGGTTCAAAACAGCAAAAATATAGTGAAAGGGGGTGGGGATCTTAGTCGTTTTATCAAATAGCGTAGACCCCTTATAAACCTTTATATATACTACGTTTTGTTTGCTTGCTTTATTGTAAATTGAAATCAAAACAAATTATCTTAAATTTAAAGAAACGTAATAGTATTAAAAAAAATAATAATTACACAAGTTGCGCTGTATTTTAGCCGATGGATTTTATTAATTCATAGTTACGGTAAAAAATCGAGGGTGGTTTTATTTTTCTCCTCGTTTCATTTCATGACTGCAACTTGTATTTAAAAAAAAAACCCCAAAGTAATGATTCATTTTTTACTTAACACGATTAATATAATTCTTACTCAAGTCTTTGCAGAAAACTATATCTCTCTCTCTCTCTCTCTCTCTCTCTCTCTCTCTCTCTCTCTCTCTCTCTCTCTCTCTCTCTCTCTCTCTCTCTCTCTCTCTGTATATATCGTCTCTCTTAACTATCACTTTTTTGTTCTTGAATAATTGTAGAGACGTTGCTGTATTTATAAATGTGAAGGTCCTAGATAGTATAAATGAAACTATAAGATTTTCTGTTTAATCACTGATATTTAAAGAACACAACCCGATTTTAATAAATACAAAACGAAAAAACTTCGGTTATCTTTAAATTTCATTTAAAGATATTTTAATGAAATCGTGTAGCTGTATTTTAAGAACGTGATTTTACGGAAAATTAAAATTAAATTTTACGGAAACTTAAAATTAAATTTTACACAATATGAGGTAAAATATGAGGTGCTCTCGGTTTAGTTAGTGTTTCTGACTTGATTATGAAATTTAAAATAGACTCTTTCGTAAAGCAAAGTGTAAGAAACTTGTACAAAAGAATGATAATATCCGCGATACAAAAGGTCTCCTAGTTTTAAGCAAAAATTGTTAAACAAATAATTATTTACGTATAGATTACTACGGGTAGATTTAGATGTTGCTACGTTACGTGAAGCACGTACACTGTTTTAAACTTTAAAAGCCGATTTATAAACAATTGTAACATGCTTTTCTTATCTTTTATGTATCTCATTTAAAACGTTGAAGTAACATGTATGTTTGTTGAATTGAACGTAACAATTATGCGGTCCATTGAAATGCAGTTATGATTTACTACATTAAATTTACTGAGGAAATGCGATATAAAGATTATTGTTTAGTATAATCTTATATGTATTTATTGTCAAAACTCTTTACAACGATACTGTTAAAGGCGTATGGGGTTGTCAATTAAAATTTATTTTCTCTGAATGAGCCGTTTTTCAGTGAAAAAATAATTTGTAACTTTATCTCAAGTGTCGTAGTAAGATAATATACGAGTAGTTAAATAATAGTCGGAGCCTCTAAATTCTGAGTTCTATGTAAATATAGGGCGAGTTGATGGACATTGTTGGAAATTTTTTTTTCATAAACGAATGAAGACGTGTTTTAATTTTATTGCGATGTTTCAAGTTTTTAAAATTTGTCATATTCTTGCAAAAATTTTCGAAATCTGACTGATTTCAGAATACGGTTCTAATATTATTGCAAAATGCCGTGAGATCTAAATACAGTAATTAATCCGTATACTTACTGAAATATCGTTCTAACGATGAACGTTCAAATCTTTATTAGGGCCCTGAATAGATGACATCATTTTAGTGATACCTCACCTCACTCTACTATTTCACTCACAGTTTTTAACTAAATTTTCAATTTGTTTAATTTTTTTAATACATATGTAAACTGATGATGGCCGGTCTAATAATAAGAATTCGTAATTTGTGTGAGAAATAGCTGCTAGTTAAGAATTATTGTGGAATGCTTGTTAAGTAGTCTACTATTTTAGAGTAGAACTGTTCTGTTTAAACTGTAAGTGAAAGTATTTTCTTTAATGGATTTTTAGACTGTAACTAAATAAGTGAAGTATATAGCTCCCACTTCAGTACTACAAAAGTAGTGTAATAGTCGTTAGGGATTCTGAGAGTACCGTGACATCCTTGAGAAAAAAATTGATAAGAATACTTTATAATCCGGTCAGTAAAAAAGATGTAGGGGGTTGCGAGGGAGAACTGTCGGTGTTGGGAAATTCCGGTGGCGTGGAGCTGGCATCACTGTGTTGTTCGATCAATAACCCCGTCTGAGCGCCCCTACACGTGGATGATTTCCCTCCCTCTGTCCTTTGCCATCCGCCCGACACTCGTCCCTCCCTCCTCATGTATGCCTTCCCCTGTCTTCGTAGGTCTCGGGTGCACACATTCGCCCCGATTTAACTAGGCGGTATCGACGATGACAATACATGTTCGTAAATAACGTTTCCTACGCCTAATTATCTTTATTCTTTCTTACGGCAAAGGAAATAACAAGTAAATCCTTCGCACACTGCTTTCAAAAAAAATGTGGATAAAACTTTACGGACTGCAAAATAATTTTCAATCGTTTCTGAAAATCTTTACTTCAAAATAATAGCGTTAATTTTTCTCATAAGGTAACATCTTAGGCAAGATATTACTGAAATCAAGTAAAAATAATTTTCAACTAAAAAATAATTATTTAGATCGTTTTCGTATACCGGTCTCAGGCAACAGAAACATTTGCCTCCACCAACAGATACTTTTTATATATATGTATGTGTTTTATTGATAAATGTTCGATTTCGTTGCAGGAGATGATCTGTAGAGTAATCTTGTCACTTAATTTTAGTTCGTGCGAGAGATATCCCGTTCATGATACATCGAAGTACTTCACCTTTAACTCGCTTATTATTATTTCTTTTTTTGTAGCCCTAATTATTCCAGTACTACCATTTTGGAAAAATGAAGAAAAATTGAAGCTATCTCTGAACCGTACGGAAAGTTTCATGGATTCTCTCTGAGAAGGGATCCAAGATATGCTTGGGCGAACTTATTTATTGCTGAAATCTTTTTCTTTTATTGTTCCCTTAAATCAACAGACACATAAGAAAATAACGTAAAAGTTAACACCGTAATATAAGAACGGGGTTTTTTCTATATTTCATTGCAAAAAATCTGTTTTAAGTCGTATCAACATTTGTATTAATATTGTAAAAAAACCTAAACCGTAAACAGAATTTTCGTTGACAATAGCGAGCTATTGATTTTAGTTTTAAGATGATTCTTATCGGCTAGGATACGGTGAGTCTATTTATATCCGGTATGATGGCGGATATACATTTATGAATTCACATTTATTGCTAGAAGAAGTTTTAACTTTGATTTCTGCTAGGTATGTTTTTAAGTTCTTCATTTGTTTAGATGTAAAGTTGAACTCGGTAAGTTTGAATATTAACTCATCCGGTCTATGAAACATTTTCTTTAAACTTTCAAGCTCTCTTTAAACACTCGATTGATTTTTATTAGCGGAACTCCCTTCGTTTCTTATAACTATTTTTAAACTAAAGGCCGTTGACCTTAGTTTCGTTTGCATTGTCTCTCCACCCTTTTTAGTATGAATATAACCCGATCTTTTTTATTCTATTGTTTTTTCTGTGTCGGTAATGGCTGACGCAGGTAAAAATAAATGTACGCTTTAAATTTTGTTTTTAACTTTACCTTAAAAAAATATTATTATTTATTACGTTTTTCAGTCGTGTACGTCTGTAAGTATAGGCTTATGTAAAAATTATTATGTTGCATTACTACAAACTAATTGCTATATATAATTTTTACGTTAATTAATTTTATCTCTAATCGCTAAAAAAAAAAACCTGAAAGTTCATTTATTTATATAGAATTTATATTTTATTATGAAAGAAAAGAAAAAGTTACAGTAGAATTGAATTCACTTGCAATAAAAACATTAAATAAAATATATCCTTAAACGTAATAATAATAAAAAAACAGTAAAAAACGCAAAGTAAATAAGAACATAAAATAAAAATTAAACTCTGCCGGTTAATAACAAAGTAAATAAAAAAAAAATTAAGCCAAGTTAACTTAAGTTTTATTAACTGAAAACGACAAGAGCAAACTCCCTATAAAGCATTATGAAAAAACTTACGTGCAAGAAACTTCAACATACATTATTATCGGCGTAAATAATGTCCATCTGAAACAGAAAATCCAAAAATTGCTGAATTACTGATATTTCTTAAACAGATATTTTGTATAAAAAAACGGATAAAACTTTTTTTTTAGGTTTAGTGTTACATATGGAATTTTAATCTTATAGATGGGGTTTATGGTTGTCATGTAACCCGATTGCAACTAGAAATGATTTGTGTTTTAAGTCTGAAGAAATAACCCGAGGTCCAGATCTATATTCGCGGTATTTTATTAGCTGAAAATATATTTCATTCTTCGGTCGAAAAAGGTGCTTTCATTTCATTGTGCTAAAAAAATACGGATGAAAGCAATAACCTCGAATTTTTATCACTAGCGCTTTATTCGAAGATATTCTCAAACAATTTGATGGTAGAATCTAGGATAATAAAGATATATCGTTATCGAACGACAGCTACGCAATCGTGTATTCGAAGCTTTTACAGAACCTAAGCTAGCTTTTTCATTCTTTGTAGTGCATTTTCGGAAACTCTTTGGTATGACTTCGGGGAAACGGTTCTCTATCATCGAGATGATTGCAAAAATCTTGACAATTTCTGAAAGTAAATTTATCGTGAGTTTTTTCGTAAAAAAATTCTTACTTTCCTATTAAGATGTGAAGATAGGATCGAAATAACCCTCGGTATTAACGAGCCGCATTTTAATTTAATTTAAAAACTAGCCGTTCCTCCTACCCCGCTTTGAAATCCTCATAAGCGGATCAAATAGTTATGTAAATCCCTTCACGATATAAAATTAATTTGATATAGTTCTTTACTTGAGAATCCAGTCCTGCAAAATTCAATCACGGTAAATATAGGTTTGAAAAATTATTATTCGTTCGACATTACGCTGTATACGAACGTATTACCCACAAAAAATGTTTAAAAAATTCACCTTTGCAGTACTTTCTTACTTTACTCGGAAATAGTCAAAGTAAATACTTCCGAATTTTACCCAGAATTGGCTTTTAAAATTGCGCTAAAATGTTGCGGGAAGGTTTTCAAAACAGTTCTATAAATGAAATTTTTTTAATTTCTGTTCTACAACCCGAGTCTGTTTCTTCTTTATAGAGATTGTATTTACTTCAAAAGAGTTTTATAAAACCTTTTCTTTATGTTGTAATTTTTACGTTTCGAATAGACAACCTCTTCTTCGTTTTTTATGCTGCGTACACCGTTTCTATGCATCCGTTCGTCTCGCCTATTGCCACAGCTATCGCTTAAATTTCTTAATCCTTATATTACAAGTGACGATCAGCTGGTGGATTTTCTCTTTTAGTTAATAGTTTTTTCTTCATTGTTCAATCAGTAGGGTTCTGCTTCGACTTATTGCTGTTTTTATATTCGCGTTAAAATATATTTGTCGTGTTTAATCTAGATAATTTTTTTTTTTACTCAAGTTCGATGTAATTTCGAGTCGTAAAAATACTAAGATAAAATTACTAAGTCGTAAAAATTAGGCTATTCATTTATTTATGTATTTAAAAAATTTCGTCTAAAAACATTTTGGTCGTAAATCCACTTTTTATAAAATGTATAAATAAATAAAAACGGGTTCTTCCGGTTAATGAAAGTTCGTGACAATGGAACATGTGATACGTCCTTTAAAAAAATTTCATCACTTATTCCGAAGTTATTTAATTAATATCGATAGTAATCTTAGTAATAATTAATTTTATCATTGAAAAGCGATTAAGATCGACCGAAATAGTTAAGGTAAAGTTTATTTACAAAAATTAATGCCAAAATGAAAAATTTGTGTTTATTTTACTGATGTAAACATTGTTGTCGAGTGCCGGGTTGTTTTTTTTATTTTTTTAACATTTTAATTTTATTAAAACAAATTTTCAAGTTTCACTTTTTTAATTTAATTGAAATATTTATTATTTATTCGGTTTTTGAAAATTAAATACTTTAATTACTATTTTTACATAAAAATCATTTGTTTTCTTTTTTCTGTATACGTGTTTTCGATATAATCATGTGATTTTTATTCAAAAGTAAACTTCAAAATTTTTTTACATCTACACAGTACAATGAATCATCAGTTATCGTGTGTACTAAAACGTTGCAGCTTTTATAACTGTTTAGTTTAATGAGATGGATAAATTCTGTAAAATATATTTTATAATTTAAATTAATTAATGGTATATGAACTTTAAATATTTTTCTCTCTTTAACCTATTGTTGCTGTATGTTACAGGTACTCTGTATTCGGGTAAAATAACTTAGAGTATAAAATAACTGATATAATGTACCGATCTGTTTATTGTAATTCATTAGTACGAACTTATAACTTATTATATCTTAATTTCTTTTTCTTATGATTTATATTTATAAAGAAAAAAAAGTGGGTGAGTTCGAATATAATAGTTTTTTTTTAAATAGTAGTTTGGTTAATGACCTACTTATTTTTTACAATGTAGGAACAGTTCATCTAATTTTAATTAATATGATGTATTGATTACAGAGTTGTAAAAGTTACGGTTTATTGCGTATTACTTTTAAAGATTTTTTCTGTTATAAATTTCCACGACCCGGTAAAGAAGAGAAATTTTTAACATAATTTTCTAATGTAACATATTCATTATTAATAATTTTCTTTACCCTTTTGAAATATTTAAAAAATATTTAAGTATATAGGAACTTGTTGCCCTTCAAGATTAAAGATGTTTCAGAAACTGTAATGTTAATGACTAATGTGTCCATTGTTTACATATTACGTGAATTTGTAATTTGTATTTATCAATTTTATTTAAACTTGCAAGGCAGCATTTTGTAAAAATAAAAAATTTAAATTTTATTTATTGTTAAGCGTAGCACTTTAGTACATTTGTATTTATAAGATGGATGAGCGCTAGTGCTAAAACTTAATTAATCTGATAAAGTTCTTCTGTTAACAATAGATCACAAATCCGATAACTAACTTCACTATTGAATTCTGTATTCTTTCATACATTTTTATAATTTTGTACTTTTACAAAATAATATAAATAATAATAATAATAATAATGTTTTTACAAAGTTTATTTTTAACTTTATGTTCAAAACGTTAATAACGATAGAATATTAGTTGTGGATTTCATAATTTATTTAAAAAATTTAGTACATTAAAGCATATATAATAAAAACAATATTGCATTTATACATTTTAAGTAAAATATTGTGTACATCAAATATTTTTTTCATTAATGGATGTTTTTTAGTAATATTACTCAAGAATTTAGTAGGTCGCTAATTAAATCAGCTCGAAGTGTCAGTCATTTAATTGATCCAGCCCTATTTTTACCGCAAAGTATTAGAAATACTCGATGCCAAGTATTCAAAATTTACCGAAGCTCGGAAATTAATTGTCAGTGAATCGTAACGATACAAATTTAATAAATAGATTAATGTTGGTATTACGGTAGTAACCTGCTAAAAGTGTCGCCACTAAAAATATTTCACCGCTCAATTGATAGTCTGAAGTTATATATGAATTTAGCTGTACTAATTAATAAAGAGCGTACGGAAAGGACGATAGACTTGGAGTTGAGAGTCTGTTTCGTTCTTCTTTAGAATAAGTTAAAAAATCCTGCGCAGTCTCACAAGTAGTATAGCCATGTCTCTGATAAGGATGGTAAATTGTGCCCCGTACGACCTGATTGTTCCGCAAAACCTGGAACTTCTCTGGGAATAGAACACTGAAAATTGAATGTTATGAAAGTAAGATTGCCAATGCCCGATGGCCTTTGTAATTTTTAATAGACCGGTTACTGTCGGTTCCAAAAATTAAACTACATCATAACAGTTTCAAACAACATATACAATGCTGTAGGCGTTTTTAAGTGTGTAAATGGTAATAATAGCCGTTGTCCCTTAAAATCGATTCTTAGTGTAATACATCGCCCAAAACTACTCTTATTTTATATGGGGTTCTTCATATTTATATTTTATCGAAGTACTGAAATGATAAACTGCCTTGTAAAATGTGTGTTCTTTAGAATCAGGAATAGCATATGCTTTAGATAAATAAAATATTCCATCTGTTAATTACGGTAAAAGTGATGTCGATAAAAAATTTGAATACAAAAACGGTGACTCTACTCCGACTGGTTGGTATTGCGCCACCCAGGGGAGACTGATAAAACTTACTTTTTATTATGCTTACGCTAAAGTTTTTACTTTTAGCCGAACCATTTCAGCTACTGCACGAAGCTCTAGCGCTACGCTTATAATTTACTTTTGCTTTAATAGATGTGATTTATTATTGTATATGCAATATTAATGCTAAATAAAGTATTTTAAATTAGTCGTATAAAAGTATGTTCGTAAAATATTCCTTTTAAATTTATTGATAAAAGCGTGTTTTTCGTAATTAGTAATTAATGTGCTAAAACTTAGTGTTGAATATTTAAAAATAGATAATTATACATTTAATACGGCAGAATGAGTAAGAATAACTGTATTCTGTATTACTACATTTATACAGTGGAAGGAATTTTTATACTTAGTGGAAGTACGAAGGAGTGTTTGTTTCCGGCTGGCTGATCAGGTTGATTTCATTCGGTGCGAGTTTTCAAAGCATCTGCTTAGGCGCCTATTAACATCAGAATCTAAGCACGTTTAGAAGGTAGTCTAGATAACTTAAAACAGTTAAGTTTTGGATCATTAATGTGAGATAAGATGGGAATGCAGAAGTAGAAAATCACACAGAAGTGGTAAATCAATAACTGTAAGAAAATGTTATAAACCCTTAGGTGAAAAAAATCTACCAAGATAGTTTCAAAAAAGCAACTGTTGTATCTTTCCGTGTTTAACTTATTTTAACCCACACTTCGCTGAAAGTTAGTATTTTAAATGTATTTTAAAATGTATTTTAAATAATAGTTATTTTACAATAATTATTATACAAACATTTTAGTCGGTTAATGACATATCTTGTGATGTACTCTATAGCTGTAGTCGTATAGAGTCTAAAGGCCAGATGGCTTTTAGCCAGTACATTTTCTGCTGTCATGTATGAAGGCAATGCCGTGCGACTATGCTCTATTTTGGGGGTGAGAATGAAGTTGATATTTAAAACCGTTTGCCAGGATCTGTTGCTCGTTCAGCGCGAGTACTATTTTATTTCTGTTTTTTACTTCGCTATGGTTTCCGTATTATACATCGGTTAACATATTATTTATATGTCGACCGATTTATAAAAATTCCATCGTATAAAATAATTTCAACGGGTATATTTTGTTTTCTATCTATAAGTTGTTTACGATTTTTCATTGGTTTATTTTGTATTTATTACAATTTTTCTACTTGTCGATGTAGCCTGATACGTTTCTTTTTTTTGCAGTTGTTTGGGGAGACTTGCCTGACATTCATGGAGTTCCACCTGGACAGTGCAGAGTATTGCCAGGCTCAGCACAAATAAACAGTTGATTTTTGAGAAAAAAGGAAGAGAGACTTTGATCAGAGTGTTCCCGGCTGCCCTATCAGCGCGCCGACAAGTCATCTGGTGAGCTTCACGGGAAGAAAATTCTGCCCTTTGGAAGCGGCTTTAGTAAATAACATTATTGTGGATGGGGTGAACCGTTTACACGTGCGTTGGAACTGTTTGGTATCGGACTAGTGGAAGTTAATAAAGTAGTGGAAGTACGAGGGAGTGTTTTGTTTCCGGCTCATCAGGTTGATTTCATTCGGTGCGAGTTTTCAAAGCATATGCTTAGGCGCCTATTAATATTACTTTAGACTGATTACATGAATGTGCGTGAGTGTAATTCGTCGAGGAAGCAGTTAAATTCCTTTGACATAAAAATATCACACAACTGTTGTTCATTTTTAGTCCTCTGTAAGAAACTTTTGGCCAAATATTTTTTATAAACCGTAACAGTTTTTATTTTATTTTTTTTATGAACTCTCATCTCCTTTCCGTATTCTAAAAAAACTATTAGTTGTAGAATTATAGTTTTATACTTTTAACAGATCTGAGTTAGATTTCATAAAAAATTAGTCGCTATTTTTTTATGAAAAACATTTTATTTATAAATAAAATATATAAAAAAAATAGAAGATATAAAATCTCAAGTCGCATTTCGGTGTGTATTTTTTAACAGTTTTTATTTGAATTGAATGGCTTTAAATATTGAAACAATGAGGCAGAAGGACATCAGGCCACCTCCTTGTGAGATCGAATACAAGAACATGAAGTTCCTTATCACTGATCGACCAACCGACCAAAATATCCACAGTTATATTTTGGTAAGTGAGATTATTTTATTTATAGATTTTAGTTAAATATTAAATGTATTTGATGACATTCTTTTGTTATGTTGCAAAATAAGTTTGTTGCGGACAAATTTAGAAAATTTAACATTATCTTCTTTACTGTAAGCAGTATAATGTTATATTTCTTATAAAAAAATATATTCTCCTTCATACAGTCTTTAGTTAAATATTTTATTACTATTTTCACTATCAAAAAGTATTAGCAACATGAACAGTGTTAGCGCAGCAATTGTTTGTTAAAACTTATCTCTAATTTCCATTTAGGTTTTTTCAGGGTAGGCTTACATAATTTTAAATGTATTATACAGCATTAATTCACAATTTTCAACCAAGTTCTCTATTAAAAAGAAAAAATTCTAAAGTTTATAGATTTTTTGCACCTTCATTTACAAGTGTGTGCATGTGTGTAGTTGACAGCCATTTAATGTGACTTAAAAGCATATGTTGACCTGTGTTGTATTTGTTCATTTAATATGTTGTTTTTATGAAATTGCTTGTGTATGCTGATTTTTTGCTTGTGTTTGACTTCTACATGGTACATGTGCAATTTGTATCTTGTGGTCAATATCTTTTTATACGTATTGACTTGTAGAGGTTGATTCTGATATTCATAAAGTTTTGTACATAATGTGCAAAGTCATATCAATCCATGCAAATCATAAAACTGGAAACTCATACAAATATAATAATGTCAACATGGACATTTTACATAAAAAAAACCACCAATAAGGTGCTTTTGTATAATTCAAATAATATTAAATTTGACAAAAACAATGTATTAAAACATTGATTAGAATGTATACTACTTGACTATTTACTAAAGCATATGTTTACCGCTATTTACTTGACTATATGTTTCTTGTAACAAGAATAAAATAACAAATATAGGAACTCACCATAGTTATAAAAAAACCTCAACTGGAAGCATACCTCTAGTTATTTATCACACAGATTTTTTCTTTTTAAATAAAATAACCACAATTCAACATTCTGATCTGTGAATGAAATTTTTTTTATTTGGTCAAGAGTGAATTATTTTGTTGTCAAAATACTCTTTGATTTAAATACATTGATAAGAAGTTATCAGAATTGAAGCATGCTTAGAAGGTAGGCTAGATAATATAAAACAGTAAGTTTTGGATCATTAATGTGAGATAAGATGGTAATGCAGAAGTAGAAAATCACACAGAAGTGATAAATCAATACCTGTAAGAAAATATTATAAACCCTTTGGTGAAAAAAATCTATAAAGATCATTTCAAAAAATCAACTGTTGTAATATTTTAGGAAGACAGTTAGGTTAAAGAAGAACACAGTTACAAGGGATTAAGATGTCAGAACACAAAAGAAAAACAAAGCCACTAGGGTTTAATTTTCAGATAAATGTTTGAAGACAAAAGAAAAACAAAGTTACTGGGGTTTAATTTATTGATTTTGGTGCTGAATAATGTAGAGTAAAATAAAATGTTAAGAAAAACAGGGTTGAAATATAGAGGAGAAAGGTATTTTATGACATATACTAGAATCAAAATTTAGTTATGCATATAGTTTATTATAAAATGTGGATAAAATAAAGAACTCATAAAATTCAAATTAGCCTAACCAAGGAAAAATTATATGCAGAAAACAGACCTATAGGGGTGTATTGCACAGTCTACAACAAAGACAAAAGGCAGAGATAGGTTTTCAGACAAATAATATGAAAAAGAAAACTGGCAATCTCACTAGATGAAGTAGGTTGACGGTTGAACATGAAGGATTTAGGACTACTTAATTTATTTTTAAAAAGAAGTTTAAAAGGTTAAAATTATAAAAGATGAGAGTACGTAATAAAGATGTAGATTAATTATGCAAAGTATAGAAAGGAGTGCCAAAGCACGCCAAACCAGTAACAAAAAAGGATTCTGACAAAACTGGGCAGTATAAGTTATATACCCTGTTGTCGGTTATCTTGAGTTGTTGCAAGTTAAGTGCCAAATGTAAATACCAATATATTTTTTATCATCACTGAAAAATGTATTAATTAATTTTTTTGTGTTCTAGGTAGCACTGTAAACAAAAGCAAAAAATTTGAGTTATACTATTGAAATAAAATAACTGTTTTTATCTCCTCATTAGAAACACTTGTTCTTATATATCAATAATTGTAAAGCCATTCTTAAATTATTCAAATCATTGTCTTCACTTTTTTTTGCAATTTAAAAACCATTTTCTTATCGACCTAGTTTTTTCATTTCATTTCATTGTTTAAAAGAAATTAAATCCGTTCAACTGAACCACTGTATTGTTATGTAGGAGTGAATGATCAGTTCTAATTTTTATTTAATAGTTTCCAAGTTATGTTTTTGGTCAGGATTATGTTGATGTTATTTCTGTAAAAAATAAAAAAGGTTCACCTGAAACTACTTTGAAATTAATTTGACTTAGTAGTAAACAAGTATTTAAAGCGATTCCCTAAATTTTTATTTAAATTACACATTGTATGCTGATTTACAAGTTTTTCCTTTAGGTCTCTATTGGGATTATTTTCATTGTAAAACCGTTTTTACATTTTAGGTTTTTATTCTCTTTTTACAGTTTGCAATGAAGTATGAATAGGAATATCATGTAGAATTCTTCATGTGTTGTTAGCTCATCAGAAATGTATCTTTCGGCTCTTTTTTGTATTATAGGTCATGGTGGATTACAGATCAATCAGAAACTTGTGATAAAATTAACTTGTTATAAGAGAAGTTCTCAGTGAAGTGACATTTTATTTTTGTGGTTTATATGTGTATTTAGGTTTACTGCTGTATGAAAATCTTGTTTACTGTGAATTTCCGGATAAGTAAATGAATGAATGAATTTCCGGATGGAAATTCATTTATTTGTTGGGTGAAGTCAAATGTTGCAATAATGTGCAATATTTTTATGGTAACATTTATTATATATTATGTGCATACCATATAAAAAAAAATTTGATCATACCATAAAAAATATTAGGCTAACTATATTCAGTTCTATATATTTTTTTTTTAACTGTCGCCCTTACAAATTTTAATATGAATTCAGTTTAATAAAAACAGCTAAATTCCATCAACATAAAGTATTGTACAGCTGAATAAAAGTCAATTAGAAAAATTCCTTGCCCAAATTGTCACCATCATTACTTTTAAATTGGTCTTTCTCAGCCGGAAACAGTTTAATCACCAGTTATGGAAGAACTATTTATTGGAGAACTTTTTTCTACAGTAAATGTGAAAAAAAATATACATGTATATAGTGTGTGTGCATGTTTCTTTTTGCTACAGATAGCACAAAGAAAAAATATGAATGATGTAAGCTTAGATGGAATAAGACTTGTAAACGGATCAAAGAACAGATGAAAGTACATGATGTCATCATGAAAGTTAAATAATTAAAATGGCAGTGAGCAGGCCTTGTAACAAGAAAAACTGATGGCATATGAAATAAATTAGCACTTGACTGGATATCAGTAGCACATTGGATTGATGATTATCAAGTAGATTGGACCAAATTTACAAAAGATCATACAAGACCATATTAGTTGGAAATGTGCTGAAGAAGCCTTCATCCAGCAGTAGATTGATAACGGCTGAAATGATTATATATAACAAAACTTGCCCCATATTTTAGGATCATTTAGTCAAGCTAGATGATGGCTGTTAAAATTTTATAGATTCATTTTGTTTATTACATGGTTCCATAAAGTAATTGATAAACTGAATGTAATTAGTGACATGCAGGTGCAGGAACTTGCAAATCCAGTAAAGATCCTTCAAGCCATTTTATTTAAAACATCTTTATTGCCTACCTTTGCAATAAAAAATATGTTGATCCACTCACAAATATTAAATATGAAGGTCAGGTTACATTGATTTTTAGTAGTTGAGCTGGACAAGGTTAGTAAATTGGAAGATTTGAAAGTTAAAGGAAAGATTTTACAACCAGTGGATATTTAAATGATAAAATATTGCTAATATGTGAAGATGAGTGAAAGCGTACCTCTTCAAAGTTTTGTTGTGCTGTGTTGGATTTGCCTATGTTTTAAGTTTTGCCAGAAATAATATGATAATTACTGTAAACACCTGGGATTTTAAAACTTAATACATTATTAATTTTTATATAAATATTGTAAGATTAATTTATGTAAATTAGCCACTAAACTAATGTTTTGTTTGACAACATTGATAAATAGTTAATGAGTAAATAAAAAGTGATATAAATTTATTTTTGGCATAGAATGTCAAAAAATATTTCATTTATATTTCCTTATGTTATAAAAGTATCAATTTTGAGAGGAGGTTCAACCCCTTCCCCTTGTGTGTGAGAAGAAAATAAGGAATTCTAAGTTTTCATCTTTAATTACTTTAATTCAAAAACAACTGTTTTAGAGAGGTAATGCATGACTTTGTTTCAGATATGGAAAGCATTTATTACACTTGTAGTATATAATGGATAGTAAACTTAAGATTATTTTCCTTTTTATAAACTAGTTTGAATTGCATTATGGAAACAGTTAAATTCAATAAAAAAAAACAGTTTTATATCATGCTTTATCTGGTTTATAACATCAGTTTAAATTATAAAAAAAGGTTATCACTTAATTGTAATCTTCCAAGTTATTGGAATTTTTAATTATCTAATGAAAGTGTGTTACACTACTGTTTAAAATTTTGAAACAATTTTGATGTTTCAAACATTAAGTTACACTTCAAAGTTAATGAAATTGCAATGTACAGTAGTAAATTTAGTCCTTTTTTTTGTATTATTTAGGTCAGTTAAAAAATGATTGTGGATCATTTTGCTTTTGTTTGCTTATCTCTTTTTATTTCCTTCTTCATGTACTTTCTCACCTCATCTATCCTCTTGCTTTTCCAAATACGATGTTGGCATTATTTTTTTTTTTTTTAATAAAAATAATTTTTATTGCCTTAGATAATTCACAGTGTTGTGCTTATTTACAATAAAAAATGTATATTTTAAGTGTTTTTTTATTATTATTATTATTAATTATCAGTTATTCACTTTAGTCTACATGGATGAGATTAAATTTAAATAAATTAGAGACTCTGTATTTGTAATTTATTATAAATTTAAAAAATTTCAGGATTATCTCTTTTTGGAACTAATAAAACTCTATGTTTATTATTGTATGTTTTAGGAATTGAAAAAACATAAAGTAAAGGATGTTGTCAGAGTATGTGAACCAACATACAAAGTAGAGGAGTTGAAAACCGAAGGAATCACAGTTACTGACCTTGCTTATGATGATGGTACTTCACCACCTGCTGAGGTAATATTTCAATTAATTTCCATAATTTGTTGTGTATTTTTCACTATATTATTGAATTACACAAGAGAAAGAAATTGCAAAAATAGATTTTTTTGCAAAAATATCCCTTTTGACAGTGAGTTGTTTTAGATGTTACTGGTAACATACCTATTGCGATGAGGTTTTAAATTGAAAAAATTTATTCTATTTTTAATGTATTGTCATAAAATTTTTCACTCAAATTCGTAACTATAGCCAGTGAAATTCAATTTCACGGCCTCAATATTTTAACATTCATGGATGTTCATCTTCAAAATTTAGTCATTGTCCATTTAATCCAGTCAGATCATTATTTGTTGTATGTTTCCATATTTCATTGGAAAGATTCTATAATGCCATACTAAAATAAAAAATGAAAATTTAAACAGAGTATCAAATTCAAATATAAGCTGTCACTAGTCTGGTACAAACCTCTATCCAGATAAGACATCTTCTGTATTTTTAACTGCTATAAAGTAAGAAATTGTAACTTGATCCCTTGAAAAAATCACAAATGTAATCAATGCTAATGTGAACTAATGAATATGCTGGATAAAGCAAAAAGTCAAAATCATTAATACACCAGCATATTACCAGAAGTTATTTCTTGCAAAAAGGGCATATTGATCATGGGTTAAAGCAGTATTTTCAAAGCAGTACGGATAATAATACATATCACTGATGTCACTTGTTTTCATTCAAGTGATTTCTCAGCCTCAAACACACTTATGAAACACATTAATAAACATCAAATATTGATTCATTCCATAAATTCATAATATAGTATTTTAATAACTTATTGAATGACAAACTAAATTATTATTGTGGTTATATATGCCTAAACTATATATACTAATTATATATATTATTATTATTATTATTATGCTTTTACGGCCAACATGGGACCACTTAAGTCAATTTTAGTTGGATCTTTTCTGAGAAAAGCGTGTTATTTTACTCTTCCGAGCTGCCCAGTATTTCTTCATCCGTTCAGATCTTGCTTTCTTTTCTTCATCCGTAAACACCCTCTTCGTTGTATTTTGTCGTTTGTCTGTCTTTTGTTTAAATCTAATGCTTTTATCTTTTAGCTTTGTAATTTTTCCAGTTTTATTCTGTAGGTCAGTCAGGGAAATTCCCAATTCTTTCATATCTTCTCTAATTTCTTTGATCCATCCTACTTCTAGCTTTTGGAACCAGAGCTTTTCAATGATATTTCTTGACAGTCTTGTTTGCGGTGTTCTTATGAGATGACCAAAGAAAGAGATTCTTTTTTTCCGCATAGTATCATAGTATATTATATATATATATATATATATATATGAGTAATTTCAACATTTAAAACAGCTGTTAAAAAAAATTAACCTGATTGTTCAGTTCATATTTAATTAAAATAAATATTTACAGCTTAATATAAAATAGTAGATGTTTTTTAATTTTCATAGAAAATTATATATTTTTGTTTCATGGAAAATTGTATTACGTATTGCATAGCAATATTACATTGTAGTGTATTACAGTAAAAATTTCATAATAATATTTATTTCATAATTATATTTGTTGAAAGTGAAAAATAAGTTTAAAAACTGAAAGAAACTCTACCAGAAGTATAATTATAGTTAAAAAAAAAGTCTGATAATAAAAAAAGTAAGTTATTATCGGAGTGATCAAAAAAGTTAACATAAAATCAATGTCTGCCTGTTATGGACTATAATCACATTCCTGTCGTCTACCAACAAAAAATAATGATTCAAAATTTCTGTTGTTTATCTCTGTAACAAAAAAAGATAAGTTAGGAGGACTTAAATACTTAATTCCCGCCTTGTTGGAGTCATCCTCTAGCAGTTTGCCGGTTAATCTACTGAAAAATTATTTTGTGAATGTAACAGATACCTACTTAAGTTATATTTTTGTTGTTTTGATGTTTATTTAAAAATTTTAGGTAGTGGATGAATGGTTTGAGTTGCTAAAACGTCGTTTCAAGGAGTGTCCTGATGCATGTGTTGCTGTGCATTGTGTGGCTGGACTGGGCAGAGCACCTGTGCTGGTTGCACTTGCTCTTATTGAATTAGGCATGAAGTATGAAGATGCTGTTGAATTAATTAGACAGTAAGTAATAAAAAAAAAAACTTATTTGTTAAATATTATTTATAAAGTATTTTCTTTGATGATGGTAGCTTTCAGTAGTTTTTTCTGCTGGTTAAATGTATATAATTTATATTAGTGATGTTAGTTTTAATGTTTCATTTCTAAATACTTGTGCAGAGAGATCTAACAACAACTTAGTTGATGGATTTCTCCAAAGCAGATGCAATACTGTCATATCACCTAAGTAGCCCATTTTTATAATAGCATTCGCTCAGTTTACTGTAAATTGCTAGACAGTACAGTATACATCTTTGTCTTATATGGCTTACCTGGACACTTGCAAATCTCTAACCCCTAATTTTAGTACTATATACATCAGCCCATGGAAGCTATAAATACCCCTGGTGATACCACATCTTGTGTATGTAACCCCAGCTGATTACCATGATAAGGATGTAGCCTCCTCTTCTACAATTGATATCACATTTTAACACGTACTAATGAACAAGAGTAATTATTGTCCACAAGCATGCTGGATCAAGAATTAGGTTAGCCATTTTCTTCAATCATCTGGCTAGTACCAACATCAAATTGTTCTGAATCAGAATACTGGTGCTGTATGAGTTTTAAAAACCTGAATCTGGTCAACATGATGAAAAACATACATATGTTTTTACTCAATTCACAAAGTTAAAATACAACACTAAGAATGTTCATGTAGTAAATAATGAGTAACATAAATACACAATATTATACTGGATATTACTTTTGATGGCACTATACTCATTATGAAAGCAACATAAAACAGTTATCATATTTTATAATGTAAAATGTACACTGTCAACCTGATTTATAATTTACTATGGAACATGATTACAATAAATAACTTAATAAATAAACCTACTGCAACCGATACACTTAACAACACATCTTCATCACTTCACAACACAAACACACGCTTTTTTCCTACATATTTCATCATAGTATACATATCCTTATTAGCCAACAACTGGGCTACAAGACACTATATAACAAAATATTTACCACAGTTAAAACAGCTATTCACAGATGTCATGTTAAATAAAGTAATTACAAAGTCAGAAATACTCTGTTACAGAAAATATATAATATTAACATATACATAGACAAATAACTGTATGAAATTCCTAATATTATAAAAGAAAAGATGACCATATTGCTTTCAAAACCACAAACAAGATTGATCATTCAAAAACTAACAAACACAACAACTTAGGAATACATAAATTAAAAACACAAAGTGACTGGACACACATTTATCCACATATATAAAGAACATTTGAGATATAAACTGCACAATCTAATTATACATATAGTAAGTAACATAAGTCACAAACTTAATACAGATGGAACAATATGAATGTAGCAAACCCAATTAATCTTAAAAAAAAATTCTGTTTTATGAAGAAGTCCAACTTAGATTAAATGTATCCCTTATCCACATACTAAAGAGGTTGCTGAACCTTTAAGATCAGAACCATTGACAGCAGCACTATTTTTACTAGCAAGTTTTATAAAACTTCAAAAAAAAGTTTTTCTGAACCACGAGTTTCGCGTATCAAGAGAATAGATTTAAAATTTTTATTTTGTTTTCAGTCAAATTCATTACTTTTGTTTTTACTTTTTAATATACATTACAATAATTTTTAAAAGTATTAAGCATGAAAAGAGAAAACCATAATAGTTTTTGTTATCAGTAATACAAAATCTCTAAATAAACTTAACTGTTTGTTTAATGTAATATTTATTTAAAAACATATTACTGTACTATAAACCAGTTACTATACATTTCTGAATTTTTTTCATTTTGTTTTTGTTTTAAGTAGCAGGTAGGTTAATAGTTGTATGCAGGGATTAACAAAAAATCTGCATAAACGTGTCTTAGGCCATTTTATCCTTAACTCACACTCCTTTCCAGGATGCTCTTACCAGATCTTTCAGTGTTATATATCCATCAGCATTTAAGAAATAATTTTAGCTAGTATTGGCAGGTAAGTAGACCTTATATGTAGGCAATTTTGGTAGAGCTTTCTGTTCACAGATGTTGCATTCACCACTTTTAGTTATTATTCCTTACTCAATTTTTCATCATAAGGTTATTGTTACTTAAAATCACTGTTTCTACTATTTCTAATATTAGGTAAAATTTCAGAAATTAAAGTTATTTTGAGTTTATGAAAAAGACAGATCAATTTTTAAGAATTAGTTGGATGGATAAGATTCCATTATGATTTTTAAAAAGCTTGATTGATATAATTTCTTATGAATAATCTATTATATTTATGTACATATTATCTTTGTTGCATCGTTTTATGAAAGCTAATTTTAAGTTAGATTTTTTATTTTATTTAGTATCTATTTTAATGTTATAATTGATCTATTTAACTAAAAAAGTATATTTTTGCAGGAAGAGACGTGGTGCCATCAATGCAAAGCAACTCGCCTTTCTTGAAAAGTATCGCCCAAAATCCAGATTGAAACTAAAAAATGGTCATAAGAATTCCTGCTGTGTCCAGTAATGATAGTGTGTTTAGAATACAGATAAATATATTATTAAAATTCTTGTTAACATTATAACAACTGTTTTGTAGCAGGATTTTTGTTATTATCATTACTTTTTAATTTGCAAATGTAATATATTAATATTAAATTAACTTAACTTATATATAATTTTAATTTTTTATTTAGTATTAGTTAATAATAATAATAATAATAGTTATAATGATTTATTTTATTTTCTTTACTGCGTCGCTGAATTACAACCAAAAGCGATGGATCCAGGAGGGGAGTAGTAATAATTGTTATCATAGTTGTTCCACCTAACTCCCTATACATCACAGAACTCCAGAGTATTTAGTGATTTGAAGCAATCGCTATTTTATGTGTAAGCATACTGTTGAATTGGATACCATTAAAAAAAGTGCTTGAAATAGGTAATACTTCATTCGCTTGCATAGTTATGGCTATATACACAATTTATTATTTTATTATATGTATATGTATTGTTCACTTATTGTTTAGAAAGTACCATTGTTTTATGTATTTCTTTTATGGTGATTGATTACCACTTATTTTATCACCACATGTTCTTGTGAAAGTCAAGTTTTCAAAGTAGTTTATTTTTTAGTATAGGGAGCACTTACCATTAGCCATAATTGTAATAAATTAAATCAAATACCTGTCAATCTTTAGTATAATGTACTATATTCAAGTAATTTTAAATTACTTAATATCTTTTAATTTCCATTAAATAGTGTTTCTTAAAGTCATTTATTCAATGTCTGATTAACCTGGATTTAAGTTTTAAGAATGATACGCAGTTACTGTATTTGTATAAATAAAAGTTATTATTGTTTTGTGTCTATTAGATCAATTTCAATATTAGGAAATACATAATCCTGTTAGTATTGTATTCTATATAATATAGATAATAATTACTGTGAGCTGTCATTAATTAACTTAATGTTGTAGCAAACAAGAAACATAAACATGCACATTGTGTGTAAATCATTTTTTCTTATTTATGTTTGCCAGATTACTGCACTCATTTATCTTTACTTTTAAATATTTTTTTTGGATATTCAATCAAATATTTATAGAAGTGAGAATTTTCAGCTCGCAGATCCAAGTTTTCTATGTTCATAGCAATAAGTAAATCAATATTATAATTTTATTTCTATCCTGTAATTTATACCGATGATATTTTACTATTTCTCTTGCCATTGCGATCGGATAACTGGAATCTAATTTAAAGCTGGATTTTCTACATTTTTCCATCGATAATGATTAATTACCCTTTTAGGGTTAATCTGAAAAAAGTAAACTAGTTTTGTCTTCCTGTTAGAATAAAATATTAATTCTCAAAATCACATCAGAAAAAAAATTTGAGTAATATTGCAACACATAAAAAAAAGATTAAGAAACCAAATTGTATTATTTAAAACTTGGTAGTCAAATTTTATAAATGTTATTTAATTGTTTGCATTTTAATTTTAGAATGAGTTTTATAATATTCTCTTTGTTTTATTAAATTACATTATTTTTCTTTGTTTTAATTTATAGTTAGACTTTACAATTTAATTCTGTATAAATAAACCTTTAAAAAAGTTTGCACTCTGACAGCTGTTGCCTAGGTTATAAATTTCTTAGAATTCCACAAACTTTGATAACAGTGAAACTGTTATCAAGGTTTTGTATTTGATTCTCAGATTTCATTTTGTTGCATAATCTTGTCTCGTGATGTTTTAATTTCTACAAGATCTAGCTAATTAATAATTATTTTGCTAATTTTGTTAATTTGTCCCCTATCAAATTTATTGCATATGTGTTAGTGCATTAATTCCATGGTAGTGCTCATAGTTTTGTTTCTTTATAATACTTTATTAAAACATAAATTTCTGAACACTGCCAAAATGGGATGGAGTTTTAAAGTGATTGTTAAAAAGAGGTATGAACAGGCCAACATTACCTGCTCATGTCTTTTTTAAAGTTGAGAAGAAAATAGTTTCATTAGACAGGATGTTAAGCTTATGTGTCTTTGACTTATTGTAATCTTTAACTTATGTATGTGTGGGCATGTATGTATGATTATATATTTCAAAAGCTATATCCTATTGTCTTAGAATGAGTGCAATTTATTTTCCTTCTCTTCCTATTTGCCTCCCCTCAATCGTGGTTCCATCTATTGTATGATGCTGCTTTGATATTTTGAACTTAGCATAACATTTCACTCTAATATTTAATTATTTTTATATACTGATTTTTAATATTTATTTATGTATAGGTGCTTATTAAACTTTACTGGTTTACTCTACAAATTTAAGTTTGCTTGCAAAACACAGTTATGTAGTTTGTTGAACCACAGATGATAAGGTCATCAACTTCTGATAAACTTTTGTATTATAATTTCTTTTTTAGCTTTTTTATTCTACTTTTTTTTATGTTTCATGTGTTATTATTTCTTGCTCAGGATAAATTCAAATTCTGTTTTTTTTTTTGTTGAACAAGTCAAATTTTAATTAGTACTCATAACTTCTAATTGCCCAAACATGAACAGAGATCACTTAATGACTAGTCTGGTCAATATTATTAACTATTTATTTTAATTATTATCTTAATTTTATATATTTTTAATCTTTTGATTTTTACTACTACTACTACTACTACTACTACTACTACTACTATTACTACAATATTTAGTTTTTGTGTTTTTAATTTTTGAGTATACATATTTATAAATATTATCTATATTTTTTAACTTGTAATCAATGTGTTTGTGTAAGTGAAGTTTGTGTTGAATCATTGTCAAAGAATAAAAAGTGCATGAGAATATATAAGAACCAAATGAAAATTAAATTGAATGATGTATGTAAAAAACTGATAAAAAATAAAAATATTCTAAAATTATTTCATTGATTTTTATATTACCTTTTGCCTTTTTATATTACCTTTTAATATAATATATATATATATATATATATATATATATATATCTGTGATGCAACTACAGATGCTATTTGGAAAGTAACTTAAGATTTGTTAAAAATACCAATTAATAAAAATTAATCATCTTTTAGCTACTTTTCTACATAATTGCTGCCCAAATTTAAGGCACCTGTCATTTCTGTAAGAGGTTTTAAATGCCCTCATCATAAAACTCTACTGCCTGTGAATCAAGCCAGATACTAACACGCAGTTTTTCAACTCACGGGAAAAGGTGATATTTACTGGGTGTCAAATCAAGGCTGTATAGACGATGGTTAAACAACTCCCTTTTGAAACTGTCTATTTAGCATTTAGTGCAAAATGCAGTATGTGGATGAGTGTTGTCAAGAAAAAATGATGCCTGAACTCAGCATGCCACCACGCCATTTGTTTTGTATGGCACTTCTCAATTTCTTCAATGTCTTGTACTAAGTTTCATCATTCATTGTCTTACCTCTTTCCACAAAATCAACCAAGATCACACCTTTACAGTCCCAAAAAACAGATGCCATCAACTTGTGTTGATGGCATGTATTTGATGGCCTGTCAAGTGTTTGACAGGCCTTTACAGGTTTTTGAGAACTGGTGCCCCCAATGTATTGATTGAGCTTTTGTTTCCACATTAACAAATCTAACTCATGTCTCATGGCCTGTTATCATGTGGTCAAGGAATTCATCCTTCTCGTTATGGTAATTGTGAAGGAAGGTTAGTGCTGACCCCATCCTTTTCTTTGTGTTCATCTGAAAGAATCTTAGGCATCCAGCGAGCACAAAATTTGTAGAAGCCTAACTTATTGGTTACGATGTCATATATCTTATATCGTCTAGAGACAAATTTCTTCTATTTTCACATCGACACTTGCAAGAACTATGATAATTTAGTGTCATCCACTTCTTTCATTGTCATGAATATATGTTTGACTTTCCCAAAACATATGGAACCATTGTCTTACTGCACTGTCACTCATAATATTCCCTCCAAATAATGCACAAAGTTCATAATGAATTTCAGCGGCTGACAAGTTTTTGCTTGAAGGATGATGGCACGCACTTAACAGTTGGGATTTTATATGGCAGCAGACAATTTCGAACAAAAATATTGCAGGAAGAAACAATGAGTGATATTTCCAATAACAGTACTAGAACCATGCTGAAACTGGGTTGCACAACTGTGCAAAGTCAGAATCACCATCCCCAGTGCTTCACGCAATACCAAGGGCCGGAAGTCAATTTCTGAATAGCCCTCATGCAAATCGAAACTTCAATAAAGGCAAGTTCCAGATTGTCTTTCCTGTTGAATGGCCTAATTACATGACTCCAAGCTTAGTTAAGATTTAATGATATATTTCCATTACAATAGAATCATGAAAAATAATAATAGCAATTTTTTTTATATCTTGCTTATGACAAGAAATTAAAGAAAAATTAAGTAATGAATACTTTATATAAAAACCACTTTTGGTAACATTTAATCAAGAAACTGTGCAAAATTACATTTTCCACTATGCATTTAAACAGTATATGTTAGGTATAATATGACACTTCTCTGCATTTGTTCTGACCTTTTAAATTTATTATTACTGCATTAAGCTGACAAACGTAAATTATAATTTTAGCTATCGCTTCATTCCATATGTGTTTAACATCTAGTAGGTTGCATTCTGCATATATTTGTCATTTTTCATTTCAATCGCAGAAAAAAATTGTGTTGGTTTTGGTTGTTTGTTGCAAATTTGTTTGTTAAATGTAGATAATTCAAAGTATTAGTTTTTATTATCATTTAAAAATTAATGAACATAAAATCTATTTCTCTTGTAAAAGTTTTGATTTAATTTTTATAAATTTGTCATAAAATCTTTCAGTTGGCAATGTTATACTACATCTTTTTTTTTTTAGAAATTTTCAACTGGCAAAATCTTAAGCTTTTCTGTGCTTGACATCTACATCTGTAGTAATGCTTGCAAGTCCTAACAGTTATTTTTCTAACATAGCTGCTACGATGTTCTAGGATTCTAAGATAAAGTTTACTACAGACTGCAAGAGAGACTATAGTGACTATTTTCCAAAGTGCTTCATAAAGTTAAATGCATTTGAAATTGAATATAAATAAATAATAAAAGTGAGTTCACTGGTGACCTCACAGCTTAAACGTACACAGCATAATAAACACAGTTCTTGTACAATAGTGTAATTATGATCCTGTCTTATAAATTCAGTTATTTACTGAGATTTTATTTGAAAATTACTTTTAAAAAATATTAAAAACTAAAAAAAATTGTAAACTATATTTTATATGATATTGTAATTACTGCACTGTGTTTTAGCTAAATGGATTTGTTTTAATGTTTATTTTCACTGTTGATGATTGTTTATAAAGCATATAAACACACAAAATTATCCCAGTCATCATATTTTATGTACTACTACTACTACTACTACTACTAATCTACAAGTGTCTTTCAGCTTTAAACATAAATGTAACAATATTCACATAATCTTCCAATTACTAGATTTCATGTGTGTTTTAAACCATTTGCTTTAGTAGTTGAAAATGCTATTTTCTAACCATTTTATATCATAAAAAAATTTATTGCTAACCTAGAAAACATTTTCCATCATATATGTAATTTTTTACAATTTAAATGATTAGCAATGATAATTTTAACAGTCATATTATTAACAATAAGGCAGTGTTTCTCAACCTATGGGGCGTGCTTCCCTAAGGGGGTGTGATAACACTAAATGGGGAGTGCAAGCATATCATAAAGAAAATATTATTAAAAAAGTTTATTAATTTACTGAAAGGAAAGCAAAACAAAATACATTCTGACATAATAAATAATAAAATACACATTTCCACTGATACAATACATTTATAAATAGGATTGTATCAGTACTGCATTTAATAATTAACTTATTAATACTAATTTAAAAATAAGTTTAATAATTATTAGTGGCTCCCTTGGGCCTATCTTAAAAACCAAATTTTTCAAAGGAAGGTTTAATATATTAAAAATACACTTTTGACTTCTTTTTCTATATTTAGCAGAGATCTATATTTTGGGTCTTCAAAGCAGCCAGTGCAGAAAATCCAATTTCACATGTTGTTCTTCAACCTTGTAAGTTTTAACACATTCATCCGCATTTGCAAACATTTCTAAGTTTATTGCTTTAAATTTCTGCTCCACAATTCCAATTTTCTTCAAAAACATTAATTTTATCACTCCTATCCAACATATGTGTATTTGCTCTTGGAGTTGAAGATTCAAGGTATTATTTAATTTCTCAAATATTTCTTCTTCATTTACTTCAGTACTGGTAAACCCAAAATTTAAGTATTCTTGAGAATATTTTCTTGATTTTATTTTCGGAACCACACTCATCTGTGCACTTGTTGATGCTTTACTATTGTCTAATGCTTGCTTACGCCCACTTAGAAATTTATCCATGATTCTGTATAAATCTTCTGCTGTGAATATTTAATACTGTGAATTGTAATTAACATACAAATTACAACACACACATTCACAATAGATTCTATAGCAATAGAAGGATTGACTTGACCGAGACTGGCTGGAATTGAATGAGGTGCAGCTTTTATACACATCTGCACAGACATTCCAGAATGTATGAGACAAATCAGATCTTCTTGCAAAGCTGTGAGAATGTCCGATAGGATGGACATAAGGCAGAGAGTAATAGAAAGACATCAATTTTGGTTTTGTCAAAGCAGCAGATTGGTGTTGCCATATATCAATAAATTTAAGGGTTTGTCATTTTTAGGGTTTGTAATTAAGGCCATAGTGTAGCTTTAGCATTAAAATACTCAAAATACATTATTATTCTATATATTGTTATTTTATGAGAGTAGGAGGGGGGGGGGGTGATGAAAATTGGGTTGCAAAACTGAAAGGTTGAGAAATGCTGCACTAAGGTACTAGCCAGCCATCTAGTCTAGTTAATTTTTGTATGTTTAGTTGTTTTCATTGTTTCATTACTAAGATTTGGTCTATCACATTTGTAACAGCAAAAATCTGAAGTAATAATAAATGTCACCAGCATACAATCACATGTTGGATTTGAATACCAGATTGTGGATAGCGGTGTTCTTTGGTGGTTGGGTTTCAATTAACCACAGATCTCAGGAATGGCTGATCTGAGACTATACAAGGCTACACTTCATTTTCATTCATATATTTACCCTCATTCATCCTCTGAAGTAATACCTTACAGTGGTTCCGGAGGCTGAACAGAAAAAGAGCTGCATATAGTCAGAATTAAACATCCCTTGTGTTGACTGCATAAAAGATATTGTTAACAGCATGTCAAGAAATATTATGATCAATAAAAATATTTTTAAAAATTATATGCTAGCAGAGAGTATAACAATTTTATTAAAAATTGTTTTACTAACTGGTTTTTCTCTTTTTATGATTTCTGTTGAGTACTTCCATAGAGATTTCTGTTTCTTCAGAATAGATTTTTTTTATGATAAAATAATTAAAAACATAATTAAAACTTTAGTTTTTGACTATCTGTTGCTGAAATAAAATAATAAATTTGATAAAAATTTTTAATTTTATAGTAGCTGAGATAGCAAATATCTGCAACGTTAAAGTTTTAATTAAAATGTAAATTTTAAAGTTTAACATAATAATTGTGCTATCAGTTTAATCTATCCTTACAATTTTAAGGTACTAATTGTACCATAAAAAAAGAAAGAATAAAATGATTTTTTAAATTTACTTTTACTAAAATGTCCAAAGTATGTCTCATCATTTACTAATAATAATAAAAAAATAAAACTTTTTAATCATGGTTCTGTGTTTATGCCTACTTACCTGTGCATGTGTAAGTAATATAAAGTAATTCAGTCTGTAAGTGATATCTCATTATGACAATTTACAATTATTCAAATTTAGAATTTACAGTTCTGGGGGCTAAAAACAGTGTAAAAAGTGAAGTGACATTTCTTTTGAGAAAGAACTCAACAAATAACCTGACAAACCAAAATAAATTCACTTCATATAAATTGGTATCATTATGTTTGTGATCACTTTTGCTTCTTCAGTAGCAAGACTGACTGAAAAGGTTATGGTGTAAGAGAAAAGAAACTGTTTTAAGTAAATTTGATTATTTAAAATTAATACTATCATACTATCATTGTAGGCTACAAAATTTAAATATTTCAGCGAGATTCAACAAACTAAAACTCAACTCAAATTCACTTGATTCAAAATTATCAGATACAAGAGTAACTGAACAAGTTGTTTATTCATTCTTATGGTTTTGTTTTAAATCTTGTAGAAATTAAATTGAATTGTTATCCAGTAAATTTATTTACTTGTAAATAAGAAGCCTAAATTAAATCAAACTGTACAAAAAATATATAATTTTTATTTATGTTTGAATGAATATTAAAAATTACTTCTAATCTATTTTATAAATCTGAGACAATCTTTTCGATATTTTAAAGTAAGGATTGCCATCCAGTGATTTTTGTTATCACTAATTCTATATTAATTAATCGGTCCCATTAATACAGTTTCTTACTGAATTATTTAAAATCACATTGATTTATAAGTTAGAGCACAAAACTGTAATGTTTTGTTAATTTGTTTCTTAGAGAATTTTCACATTTTTCAAATAATAAAGGAGGCTGTGTGTCAATTAATTTTTTCCCAGTGTGGATGTTGATAGTACTTAATTTGGTGTTATAGTACCAAAGTAAATTGTCACTAAAAGTTACTGCAATTCTGAACAAAAAATTAGCTGTTTTGTATCAGAATTGTTGCTATACTGCAATCTTTAAATCATTGTTATATTAAAAAAAAACAGCCATTTAAACATCCTGTTCATGTATAGAGACTGGAAAAATAATAAAAGAAAATGAGAACTACTGGCTTAATTAAATGATTACCACTTTAGGCAAAACAAATGATAAACCTGTCTAAGCCACATTGATGGTTGTATCAATGAATAATTACAACATTTGTCAGATGAGAATACAATACATGCAGTTAAATAAAACATCAACATTACATTATACAAACCTATTTATTATAATTACTTTTTTCTGATTTGGGAAAACAGACAGTAGGATTTAGTAAAACAAATTATATAGGATGTTATTCGGTCTAAGTATGTAATAAATCTACAACTAAATATGAACATAACAGATGAATAAATCTTTCTGACCATGATAAATTAAAAGAATCAGTACCAGTAATTACAAATACAGGGAAAAAGAGACAAAATTATTCATATCACCTCAGATCATTCAGATTCACATGAATTTTTGACTCATTGAACTTTGATTCATTGGTTGATCGGTGAATACATTGATTGTATAATTATGAGTAATACTCATTGATTCACATCCACTTAAAACATAGTTGATAAAGAGCTTAAAAAAAAGTTGTTTACTACATATTTATATACTCAACAAACAGGAATATACAACTAAACCACTCTCTCAAAATTTATATATTTTCACCAGCAAACTGATTGCAACTTCAAAGAAGATGCTATCAACATAATACCTTTATTATAGACTTTATTCACTAACTATCTTATAAAGACAGGTCAAATTAACGACCTAGATTCTTTTCATACTATGGAACTTATTAATGTCCTTGAGTAACATGAAATGTATTATGTAACACAAAGTCTCCTGGGACTCATAACCTATTCTACTTTTGAAAATAATGGAAAAAGTTCATATAAACATAAGTCCTAAAATGCTTTGTTTGTGAGTTACAGCTAAGTGAAAGATTTCGCTCAGATTACAGCTATCCTGGTGAAAAGAGATCACACTGAAATTTTTAGGATGGTAATTAAAGGATCCCCTTTATGAATCATGAGACTAGACTAAGGAGTGATTCCAAAAGTGGGCAGCAGCTCTTTTAGTAGCTGTTAAAAGCATAGGTCAGGAAGTCTTAAACAGCCATATCAACATCACTCAAAGAATGGAGTGGCTCAAGGAAGTGTATTAAGTGCCACCTTATTTTCTGTAGCTACCATCAGTATTACTACATGTATGCAGACACCTGTTTCATGTTCTTTATTTGTTGATGATTTTGTTATATATGTTGCATCTTGTTCAACAACCGTGGCAGAGAGACTACAACAGAACACTGTATCTTGGTCCAAGGTCACCACCGGCTTCATATTTTCTAAAAAAATATGAAGAAGACTTGATGTGTAGTCTTTTCTCGCCTGCAGGACCCCGTTATTCCACAAGTCTTTCTCGGTGGAGAGCTAATTGCTGTCTCTCCTTCTATCAGATTTGTAGGATTATTTTTTGATAGCCACCTTATGTGGGTCAAACACATCAAAGAATTGAAATCGAGGTATTATACTTTTAGATATGCTTTTAGATATACTTTTAGATATTTTAGGTCCTTAGCAATACCAATTGGGGTGCCGATCGGTCGTGTATGTTGCGCTTTTACTATTCCTTGGTTCGTTCCCATTTGGATTATGGTTGTGTCACCTACTCTTCTGCACATAATACCGTGCTTAAGATGTTAAATGCTGTACATCATGTTTTCCTTCTGCTTGCTACAGGTGCCTTTAGATCAAGTCCTGTCATAACCATCTTGTCGACTGCAGTGAGCCGTCACTTTGAGATAGACAGAACCAGGTATTAGTATCTTATTTTACCTGTCTTAAGGGACAGCCAAATCACTTGGCTTTTGATGCAGTTCTTGGAAATACTTACTTTCGCAGGTATGAAGACCATCCACGTTTTACTGTGCCTGCAGTATTCGTACCCGACGTTTATTGCATCTTATGAATGTTGCAGCATCTTCTATTTTTCCTATTTATCCGTGTTCATATCCTCCGTGGACAATCACCCATATAAATTTTATGTTTGACCTCACGAAATACATTAAAGAATCAACACCACCTATTTTCTTTCAGCACATGTTTCACCATATTCTTTCCAAGACAAAAACCCGGACGCAGTGGTATACAAGATGGGTCGAAACAGAATAATACCGTTGGCTGCGCGTTTGTTTTTAATGACCGAACCTATATGTTTGGTCTTCCTAGTATTACAAGTGTCTTTACTGCTGAACTGTATGCTATAAATAAGGCTTTGAATATCATTAACCCTAATTACCGTCGTATCCCTTATTTATAGCGACTCGTGTAGTGCTCTCTGAGCCTTAGAAAATTTTTATTCCAGGCATCCTATCGTCACTGAAATCTACAATGCAATAGCCGAGTTGAAACAACGCAACACACAAGTGAGTTTCTGCTGGATCCCTAGCCACGTGGGGATTGCGGGTAATGAACGTGCATATTCTGCTGCTAAAGACGCATGTAGTCAACCTCCTTCACTTTCTGTCTTACTGCATCTGACTTTATTAACTGTGTGAAACTTACTCTTCGTGCAATGTGGCAAGGTAACTGGACGGCTACGGTAGATACAAAACTCTGGCACATTAAGGTTCTGTGTTGCCATAGGACTCCTCATACATGGAAATTCGTCATGAGGAAGTGGTTCTCTGCCGATTGCGGATAGGACGTACGAGATCTGATGTCAGCAGTAAATGTACCAGTATGCATACGATGCAACTGCCGTTTCACTTAGCGCCACAGGTGGAATGCATACGTTATACGGTTTTAGTGTCATAAATTTAAATTGCCCAGGATTTTCGTCAAATCCTGGGTAATAATAAAGAAGTTTTAGATCAGGTGTTTTTATTTCTCCGGGGTGCTAATATTTTACATATTTTTTAATACTGTTTTTCAATTTTTTTTGTAGTAGTTGTATGTTTGTGTGTTTTAATATTTAGTTTAAGTTTTTTGTTTTGTCTTTTATTAATATTTTAGTTTGTTTTTAAATTCCTACTTTAAGTTTTCATTTTGTTTTAATTTTTTTATTCTATTATTTTTGTATTTATGTTTCATGTGTTTTTGTTTTTTTTCATTTTAATTGAGAATTTTTCTGACTGTGTTTTTGAAACATATACATCGTATTTGGGAGATGATAACGCCGAAGCGTTTTTCGCCCAGAAAAACGAAATAAAAAAAAAAAAATCACTTAATCTTCTGAGTACCGCACAGCTGAAAGGAATGGAAAACTATAGCTGTTTTTTTTTCCAAGAAAACATAGCTCTATGCATTTTCATGTAACAAAGATGATGGGCCTTCCTTGGTAAAATATTCTGGAGATAAACTAGTCCCCCCCCTGTTTGGATCTCAGGGTGCGAACTGCTAAGGAAGAGGTCACCAGAGAATTAAAAAATAACGTTCTAAGTCTAATAAAGGTTAGTAGGTTAAAAAAATTACAGAGGGGTAATAGGTAGGTTAAATATAGATGTAGTAGGAATTAGTGAGGTTCGGTGGAAGAGGAAAATGACTTTTGGTCAGGTGATTTTAGAATAATTAACTCAGCGTCGAATAAAGGGCAGGCAGAAGTGAGTCGGTTTTGTAATGAACAAGAAGAAAGTAGAATATTTCAAATAGCATAGCGATAGAATCATTGTAATCAGGATAAAATCAAAACCTAAGCCAACAGCGATTGTTAACGTCTATATGCGTACAAGTGCCCATGATAATGATGAGGTAGAGTGTGTATACAAAGAAATTGACAAGGGGATGAAAATTTAATAATACTTGGAGATTGGAATACAAGCATCAGAAAAGGCAACGAAGGAAATATTGTCGATGAATACAGGCTGGGCAAAAGAAATGAAAGAGGGTACTGACTTATTGAGTTTTGCACAAAATATAATTTAGTAATTGCCAACACCCAGTTAAAAATCATAATAGAAGAATACACACATGGAAAATGCTGGGCGATACTGCAAGGTATCAGATAGATTATTATATCATGATTCAGCAAAGATTTAGAAATCTACTCGTTGACTGCAAAGTATATCCAGGAGCAAACATTGATAGCGACCATAATTTAGTGATAATGAAATGTAGCTTGAGGTTTAAAAATCTGAAGAAAAGGTGCCAGATGAATTGGAGGAATTTGAAGAAGCTTGAGGAAGAGGAGGTAAAGAAGATTTTTGTGGAGGATATTGCAAGAGGTTTGAGTAAAAGAGATAAGGTAGAAAATATAGAAAAAGAATGGGAGAATGTTAAAAAGGAAATTCTTAAATTAGCAGAAGTAAACTGTGGCGGAACAAAGAGAACTGGTAGAAAACCTGGGATATCAGAGGATATATTGCAGCTGATGGATGAGCATAGAAAGTACAGAATAAAAATGCTAGTGATGAAGAAGTTAAAAGGACCTATCGACAATTAAGAAATAGTAAAACAGGAAATGATCATTGGTAAAATAGATGGAGCATACAGGAAAGTTAAGGAGAATTTTGTGGTGCATAAGTTAAAATCTAATAATGTGTTAAATAAAGATGGTACACTTTTTTATAATATGAAAGAAAAGATTGATAGGTGGTGTAATATATTGAAGAGTTATACGGAGAAAATGAATTAGAAACTGATGTTGTAGAGGAAGAAGAGGAGGTTGAAGAGGATGAAAAGGGAGATACAATACTGAGATCTGAATTAAAGAGAGCATTAAGAGATTTAAATGGCAGAAAGGCTCCTGGAATAGATGGAATTCCTGTAGAATTACTGCATAGTGCAGGTGAGGAAGCGATAGATTATACAAACTGGTGTGTAATATTTATGAAAAAGGGGAAGTTCCATCAGACTTCAGAAAGTGTTATTGTCATGATACCAAAGAAAGCAGGAACCAATAAATGTGAAAGAATACAGAACAATTAGCTTAACTACTCGTGCATCAACAATTTTAACTAGAATTCTGTACAGAAGAATTGAGAGGAGAGTGAAAGAAGTGTTAGTAGAAGACCAATTTGGTTTCAGGAAAAGTACAGGGACAAAGGAAGCAATTTTAGCGCTCAGATTAATGGTAGAAGGAAAATTAAAGAAAACTAAACCAACATACTTGGCATTTATAGACCTAGAAAAGGCATTTGATAACGTAGACTGAAATAAAATGTTCAGTATTTTAAAAAAATTGGGTTAGTTACAAAGATAGAAGAACAATTGCTAACATTTACAGGAACTAAACAGCAACAGTAATAATTGAAGAACTAAAGAAAGAAGCTGTAATAAAAAAGGGAGTCTGACAAGAATGTTCCCTATCCCTGTTACTTTTTAATCTTTACATAAAACTAGCAATTAATGATGTTAAAGAATAATTTAGATCTGTACTAACAGTACAAGGTGAAAAGATAAAGAAGCTACAATTTATAGTAATTCTAGCTGAGAGTAAAAAAGATTTAGAAGAAACAATTAACAGCATGAATGAAGTCCTATTAAGAACTACCGCATGAAAATAAACAAGAACAAAACAAAAGTAATGAAACGTTGTAGAAATAATGTAGATGGGCCATTGAATTTAAAAATAGGAAGAGAAAATATTACGGTGGTAGGAGAATTTTGTTATTTAGGAAGTAGTATTACTAAAGATGGATGAAGCAGGAGCAATATAAAATGTGAATAGTACAGATGGTATGAGCTTTCAGTCAGAAATATAATTTGCTTACATCAAAAATTAATTTAAACATTTTCAAAAGTACATGTTTGGAGCGTAGCTTTATATGGAAGTGAAACTTGCATGATCGAAGTATCTGAGAAGAAAAGATAAGAAGCCTTTGAAATGTGGTGCTGTAGGAGAATGTTAAAAATCAGATGGGAGATAAAATGACAAATGAAGAGTGTTGCGGCAAATTGATGAAGAAAGAAGCATTTGGAAAAATATAGCTAAAAGAAGAGATGGACTTATACACCATATCTTAAGGCATCCAGGAATAGTCGCTTTGACATTGGAGGAAGAGGTAGATGGGTAAAATTGTGCAGGCAGGCAACGTTTGTTATATGTAAAACAAATTGTTAGGGATGTATGATGTAGGGGATATACTGAACTGAAATGACTAGCACTATGTAGGGAATCTTGGAGAGCTGCATCAAACCAGTCAAATGACTGAAAAAAATAAAAATTAAGGGACAGAATATAGTGATTTATTATGGTTTTTAATCTGAAAAATTGAATAAAATAGGTCCCAGAACCTTATTTTTGTAGTAGTTTTTTGAGAAATCTGGAATAAAAACCCCTGTTTTTTATGTTTGACAGATAACTTGTTAAGTGGGTAATAAATACATAAAACCTTTAAACAAAACTTGTTTCATTGTTTTTTTTTTTTAATTCTGAACAGAATGATGTAAGATAAGTTGAATAAAACAAAGAAAAGTTAGAAAAATTTGAATTTTATTTAGAAACAGTACATTACTACATTTTCAGAAAAGTACTTATTTAATGTAAACAAAAACCAAATTCTTTTTTGATGTGAAAAATTTATCTATCTTTATCTAGCTAAGATTTTTTTTAACAAATTCATAAAAATGAGTTAAATGTTAAAAGTAAAGAAAGGTTTGTGACCACCACATAAGAACCATATAAAAACACCCACCACACAAAATTTGCTGAACTATTTAAATTCAATGATACATTTTAAAGTTTTATATATATTTTTGAGCATAGATTCTCAGTTTTGAATCTAAGGTGCACATCTGACAATGAGTAAACATGGAAATTTGTATTTAAATTAAACAATTCATACTTCAAAAGAGAATGATTCATTTGGAACTTTTCACAATATGGTCTACATAACTGTAGTAATGAAAATAACAAATTCTATATAATAAAAATAAGAATTTTATTAATTGAATTTAAAAAACATGTCTTAAATAAATAACTGGATTTCAAAGATCACTGCTAATTCAAATAGCTACTTAACTCTGTTGTTGTAATTAAATTATTATTAGCTAATAAATAAATCTAATATTTTATTTAATAACAATCAATTTCAAAAAGATCAATTATGTTATTTAAAAACCGAATTTTAACAATCATCTTATACTGTTTACTTTAATTTGAAGGTAAGAGCAGAAGAAACTTTTTTTCTTTAATTTACTGAAATTAATTATTTTAAGATTCCTATTATTCTTCTGTACTGTTTAAAGTATATTTTTAATTCTGTTAACATAAATAAATCGCCTAGTACAGAATATTGAGATAAGACATAACTTACCTAATTTTACAATGAATTCTGTGACGAATTTATAAAATTAAATGTAATGATTATGATGGTATATAGGAAAAACAAATAGATCCTTTAAAAATAGATTTCTTGAATATTATAAAAATTACAGAAATAATAAATTAGGTTTACCTTGTATAGCAGACCATCTAATAAACGATAAACATTCTATTTCTGATATTAACACAAATTTAGAAATATTATAAATTAATAAACATGAAATTAAATACATTAAAAAAATGACATTTATAAATACAAACAAAATTTCAATTGGTAAACCATCAGATAGTGTTTGAGAGAGATACTCTTATAAACTGCAACAGATGGCAGCACTCGCATAATAAATTAAAATGCAATTTTCATTATTTTAATATTTCTTTATTTTTAATATCCAGTTTAAATTAAATATTCTAATCAGACTAAGGATGCAGGATCCTGAAAAAATGCATTCATGGTAAGATGTGTCTTGTCTCAGTATTCTGTACAAGATGGTTTACTACAAAAATCAAATCGAGGGAGTGGTAGCCATACAACTGGGCCAGTGGAACAATTGATCTGGGTTGTTGAGGAAATCTGTTCGTGTGCTGATACTCTGTCTTGGTGGAAGTGAAAGCATCCTTCTTGGTCATCTCACTCTAACTGATGAATAAGAACATTTCTTGCATATCCAGGAACATAGTAGCATTAGTATTCTCAGAGTAAAAGAACAGTCAAACAATTGGAAATTTAATTTGATCTTCTTATTCATAAAATGAAAAAGAAATAATCAAATATTGTCTGTCAAATGATGAAAAAGTATTTGCTTCTCAAACATGTAGCCTAATATTTTATATAAAAATAAATTGTATGTTTTCTTCTATAGTACACATTCACTAATAAAAATTTGAGCAAAAAAATAATTACCCAAAAGTTTAGAGATCTTTCTTTTAATAATTAGATTGTTACATTTTTACAAATCACTGGTCAAATTTCATGAATAAATTAATTAAATTCAAACATGATAAATGAATAATGAAATATTTTTATAAGAAAGTATACATTTTAAATTGTTTTTTTAGTCTATAAATTAGTCACTACTGAATTTAAAAGTAATGGTTACAAGAAATTGTCATTGGTTACATCAAAAAACAATTTTGTATAAATTCCAATTTTCATTTGTTAAAACAGCATACCTTAATTTGTATAAGATCTCAAGCTTTAAATGTTTCAAAGATATCTTTTGGTTTATTTTATATTAAACAATTTTTATAATCAAATTTTTTAATCTTTGTCAGTGGTCAGATTGAATCCCAAATGGAGTCTGTTAAAATACATAAATATTATATAAAAATAATTACTGGCCCAATACTAATTTTAGTTTGTCAGATATCAAAGATGGTAGCTGCATAAAAAATAAGATGCACATGACTGAATATTTACTCATGTTGATATATTTGAGTACTTACAATACACATTTTGCACAGAATTACTCATATTTAATTTATAAGATGTAAACTTATCATTGCATTCCCAATTAAGTTATTATTCAGACAAAAACAGCATTGTAATTAAAGGATGAATAATCTCACATTGTAATTAAAAATGAATGATTACATAGATAACAATGGTATTTAAAAAAGTATTAGCTTTTATAAAAAAATATGATTACATCTAAAATAATGACAAGGTTTAAATCTAAAAAAAGAATTGCTCAACTTTTTATACTGTAAGTAGTTTGGCTTGCAAATGAAAAGAACAGACAATAATTGACTTTTAATCGTTTGATAAAATTAATTTGACTTAAAAAAAGTAAATGGAAGGAAAACAATAGATGTTTGAATTATAATGTACTTCCCATCAGTATAGTTCAACATACTGAATATGGTTTTACATACCTGAATATATATGCTATACTGAACTGAAATATTTTATTAAAGTTCTTAAGCAATATATTTGGTTCCTGAAACCAAATATATTGCCAGATATGATATGGAACCAAAAATATTTACAAATAATTTACCCTAAGATACATGCAACTGGTGTAATGAGATATGGTAAATACTTAAATATGGTAATATTTGTAATATGTATATAGTACAGTATATATGTAATGTAGATTAGGATAAATCCTAGAAGGGAATGGGTGTTCAGTATTTTTATATTATCTACAAGTTGATAGTTTCAAGAAATAACATAATTTAACAGTTCACCTACTTACCTCTTTTTATTCTAAATCTCATAAACACTTTTTCGTTTTTCTGTTTACCCTCTGGAACCACCATTCGAGGTATTACTTCAAAGGATGAATGAGGATGATATGTATGAATGTAAATGAAGTGTAGTCTTGTACAGTCTCAGGTTGACCATTCCCGAAATGTGTGGTTAATTGAAACCCAACCACCAAAGAATACCAGCATCCATGATCTAGTATTCAAATCCGAATAAAAGTAACTGCCTTTACTAGAATTTGAACCTCAGAATGCTTGACTTCAAAATCAGAAGATTTTCAATGACGAGTTCACCACTAGACCAGCCCTTATAAATCACTAGGTCAGGCTTATAAATACTTAATTGTCACAAAGTGTAAAAATTGTGCATAGAACAATTATTAACATATTTTTGTTAATATGCTCTAGTCATCTGATTCTTTGTTGGATAAAAGAGTTTGGATTGGAATCATCCACATCTAACAATTGACGTAAATTCTTGCCTTCTGCTTTGTCTAAAAACGTTTAATTTCTTTGAATTTAAAAAAATAAATAAATGCCTAGATTTCAATCAAATCTTAATATTATATTTTGATTTTAGATATATATTCAAATAGAATGAAGATTTTGGGGTGCCAACTGTATCTGGTGGTCCCTGGATCTGCCAGTGAACAGATATTTATTGCTGGATATAGCTGAAAGGTATAAATACAAACAGGCACTGACAGGTGATACAGTCTGAGAAGTCAATGTCAAGAGAAGAAAGATCCAAACTGTAAGTGGTAGTGAACAAGGTTTTACATGAACGTGACACATTTCTTAGTGCTTTTTTTTGTGGATACATTTCCTGTAAAATGGGATACAGTATAGAGATGGGATACTAGATTCAATCACCAGATTGAATCTAGTTAAAGGGTAAATAAGTACTACTTATAACTGATGGACCCAAAAATCAGGTGCAATTTTCTCAGTAAATATAAAATTCATTTATTTTTTTCAAATAAGCAGTATAATGAGAGTAAGTCACTTTAAAGTACAATGTGATGCCTGATAATTTAATAATTTAATATTGTATATTACAATAAAGTTATGACAGAGGGAGAAAATTAAATATTAGTTAACTTATCAATTAATCTTGTTTAATTTTGTTCTTCACTTAAATCCATTCATCTGCTAAAAATGAGCTTTAAGTAACTTCAATAATTAAGTGGATAAACAAATAAGGTGTCATCCATTTACAACACCGATTTTATACTAAGGATACATCTGTCTTATTTATCGAAACGAAAAACCAGGAAAGGCTCAATACAAAACTTTGTAGGTCTCTAAATTCTGTCTTATATTCATAGATTGATTTTCGGAAACTTCTACCTCTTTAACATCTATCAGGCTTTAAGAATTAAGAAACAATAAAATTTGACCACTTACACCAAAGTAATCCAATCAGTGTTTTCATATTTATAAATTATGTAAATATTTTTTTCAAGTTTCTTAATAGGAGGAATAAACCTCTTCAACATTAAATGGTTAACTTCTGCTCTTCTTTTTGTGGGGTGATTAGAGAAGGTGATTAAGAGAAGGTCGATAAAACTTTATTCTGGGCCGAGAGAAATTATTGTACAAGAAAGCAACATTATTAATTAAAATATCTGTTTGTATGGATGGCAATTTACAATAAAAATAACCTGCTTTTAAAAAGAAAATAAATTTTGAAAAATTTAACGACAGGTGGAAAAATTGAAAAGATTATCCTTTAAAAATTGAACACTGCTGTGGTAGACATAATTTCGGTGCTGATGGATTAGCAAGATAACCTTGTCATAAAGACTGCAGATATTGTTACAAAACTGAGGAAAAAGAACATAGCAGTGAACCAAAGCTTTTTACTGTGCAATCTTTTGAAGATAAGTGATGAAAAACTATATGATGAGCAACTAAAGGATGAGGATGTAGGAATTGTTTAAGGATAAGATAGCGAATGAAAAGAAATTCAAGTTGAAACACTGTACACAAGAATTATTGGGTCTCCAACCCACATCTTAATCGATATTAGGAACAGCTGAGATCTACTTCCCAGCTAGGCATCATAGCTCATCACCTTTTCTTATCTCTAAATATAAATTACATCCAGTACTCACTGTTATTAAATCTTATAACCCTCTAAAGACTATATTTTCATGAACTCGAATCCGATTATCTTACAAGAAAAATTTCATAAATAAAGTAAATAGCATGGATTCTGATGCTATCGTTTACACAGACAGCTCTAAACATGAAAATTCTGTTGGTTGTGTTTCTATGGTTGGCAATAGGACATACATGTTTGACTTTTTTAGTATCATTAGTGTTTTTGTCACAGAGCTGTATGCTATTAATAAGGCTTTACATAAAATTAGCCTAACATTTAAAGATGCACTTGTCTGTTCAGATTCTATGAGTGCCTTGCAAGTGATTAGTGACATGTACGCCAGACATCCTGTTGTTTGTGAGATACAGTCTATTACCTCTGAAATAAGTCAGTGTAACACAAGTGTGAGCTTCTGCTAGATCCCCAGCCAAATTGTAATTTCAGGCAATGAGACTGAAATTAAAAACCAATGAAACCCAATAATGTACATTACCAATAACACATGAAAAAAGGAGATAGACAGAAATTATAATCATTACAAAAACTGAAATGTATAATTAAAAGTAATTATCAATCTACGGTTGATCAAAGTAAAACTATCTGTTAACCGGTTCATGTGAATTAAATGGTACAATATACTGATTTCCTCCTATCATCACAGCATAAAAGACATAATCTGTGCAAAGTACTAAACTAGAGTTGGGGATCTCATGGGGTGGATCTAAATACAATCCATGCACAGGGTGGAGAATTTTTAGCCTATAATTTTAAATAACAAAACCACAGTTTTCTTCTTCTATGGCTTCTGTCATCTCAATAATTAGAATTAGTTTTAATTTTTAAATTAATACTTGTCAATATAAGAAAAGTAGTATTTTACTTTTATAAATTCAACTATTCATCTTTTATAGTCTTTTCTTTTTTTAGAGTTTTTATTTCTTGAAAGTACATATGAAGAATATGCATCATAGATTTTCAAGAAAAGTTTTATATAAATCGCAACCAGCTCAATTTTGACAAACAGGTTTATAAATAATGCACTTACATGTATATATTTATTTTCATTAATTTTTACACAATGTGGATAAAGCTTTTAATTTATTATACTCACAGATACATAATTTATTTGACATGTAATATTATAAAACTTATACAGAAAATAATTTCCTTAAGTAATAAAAAATAACTGCTATTATGCTAGTAAAATAATCAAGTATTAAACATCACAAAAAATAACTATACAAAATTGTGCAACCTGCAATCCCTAAACCAGACTATTCATGCCATTAATGAAATAAATGATTACGTATTTAAGAATGTATATATTTATCATAAATAAATTGATACATAATTACGTATTTAAGAATGTATATATTTATCATAAATAAATTGATACAATCACAATGTAACAAATATCAAATTATCACAGAAATGTAATGCTGGTTTTGCACAGAGCACACAAAAGCCTTAATTGAACACATTATGCATCGAGTAAGTAGTTCATATTTATATTATCACCTATCTGCTTTTATTTACAAACAATACCACTACTAGCTTCTTTAGCTGCTTCCATCATTTGATAAAATTTAGAATTAGGATTTTCTAAAAGAACTGAAGGTCTGTCTAGTTCAGCTACCTGAAAATACAAACAACAATCAAAATAGCTCTACAATTACAGCCCAGACATTCATAAAATGAGATAAAATATTACAACTAATTAGTTTCTCACATAAACTGTTTTTCTCACCTGCATAGCTAATGATAGATAAAGAACATACCTGACAGGAAAATTAACTATTTTAAATTTAGAATTTGCCCTACAGAACAGACCAGTGTCATCTATGAAAAATGTTTTAGTCCCTTAAATTTTCCCTGAGAGAAATCAGTAATATATATATTAAAAAGTTAATTGTTAAGGAGGAACACCAAATGATACTCCACAATTACTCAGTTCATTCTTGACAACTTCAGTCTGGTGCCATTTCCCACTAACAAAACTCTTAATTAGAAATTAAAAATAATCTCACTTTTTTATTATATAATATTTTTTCAAGGAAAATTCTGTGGTTCACCTTATGAAAGGTTTTCTATGGTTTTAACAGTACAGTAATCCCCCTGTTAACCAACTTAGTAGAAGTGACGTATAGTCGGTTAAGTGAAAAAGTCTGTTAAACCAAAGAATTTTTTTTAATAAATAAAAGATACTGTTGGCGGTATTTTTTGTATAGTACTAACTGATATTTAAGCTTTTGTACTAATACTGTAACAATACATTATTAATGAAGGCCCTATACCAGATATACTTTTGTATGTAATTAACCCTATTAAAACTAAAATAATTTCAAAGGTAAAGTATGATTTAAGATGTATAGTACTTCCATTTATTTTATTTGTTTCATTGTAATATAGTACTGTACTCTATGTTTTCAGCATTTACTTATGGTCATGCATGATATTTCATTCTGTGCCACATCTACATTGTAAATTATGAGGGGTGGTTGATAAATTTTGGACATTAGTATGCTACATGGAGAAAAAAGTACAATTGAGTTGGGTGTGGCAGCACATGATAGCTAAAATCCCCCTCTACAAACATGCAATAATGCATTGAAATCAGTTTACCAGTTTGTTTTCAGTAGCAGTTAAAATGGAGTGGAGTACAGTCAATATGTCAACAAGGTTAAAACAGCACGGAGTGAATGTGAATTTTTAACACTAGTGAATGTGAATTCCATTAATATTTTTCATCATTTAAAAGCGGTTTATGGCAGTGAAACTGTTAACGGGAGTACTGCAAATAGTTGGTGTTGACATTTTGTGTATGTAAAGCTGCTAAAGTAACAATTGAGGACGCACCTCGCAGCAGATGACCGGTTTCTGTGACTGAGAAGAAACATCGAAAGGAGGTGGACGATTTGCTTCAAAATGACCAGCAAATCATCCAGCAACGCATAGCTATTCAGTTAGGCATATCTAAATAATGAGTAGGCCATATTATCAAGCAACTGGGTTACCATAAAATCTGTGCATGATGGGCACCACGCAAACTGTCTGATGGCTCTTCGCAAGCTGAAGTTTGAGCTTATTCCGCATCTGCCATAGTCGCTGGATTTGGCTCCATGCACCTTCCACTTCTTTCCTCATCTAAAGAGGGATCCCAGAGGTAATCATTACACCACCGACAATGAGGTGAAGGATCTAAGAAAGACGCCAGAATTTTCAGTGACGGAATGCAAAGACTTGTCATACGTTGAAAAATAATAAGCACTGCAATTTGAAGGTAAGTTATTGTATTTTTATCCGTTTTTTATTTCATTCCATTATCTCTTTGTATTCCCATGCTATGCATATATTGGAAAACGGGGTTTTCCACCTATTAGAGATGTTATACAGATAAAAAAATATACACCCAAGTTTTGAAATTCAAATCATATTTCATGATAATGTGATAATTTTTGACAAAAGTAAAAAATTGGCATTAAATCAAAAATATAGAAAAACCTTTAAAAAGATGTTAAAAATACAACATTTGTAACAAATTAATACCTTTGAATACTTAAATTAAATTTAAGAAAATGCTTAAATTTGAAGTCTTTATATTTTATTAATTTATACCACCTTCCTTTAATTTATCAGTTAATTTATTATTTTATTAATTCACAACTACTTTTTTATGAAATAATATTTGAAAAAGATTTTAGAAGAAAAATTCTGACTTCTACCAATTTTAATAAAAGTAAAATTGGTAAAATTCTTTTATAAAAAAAATAATTTTTTTTAACTTGCACTGGAAGGTCCTAAGCGATGATGATTGTTTTTTCGATATTCATGGGAATGTGTACTTTCACTGGGTTCCTGAAGGTCACACTATTAATCAACATTACTACCTTGAGGTCTCCTTGCTTAACTCCATGAAAAAATAGGAAAAAAACAACCCAAATTGTGGAAGAACAAGTCATGGGTTCTTCATCAGGACAATGCACCGGCTCACACTGCATTGTCTGTCAAGATGTTTCTAGCCAAGTATGAAATCCCAGTGTTAAACCATCTACTTTATTTACCTGACCTGGCACCATGTGACTTTTATCTGTTTCCCAAGGTAAAATCTGCATTAAAAGGAACACAATTTCAGACCGTTGAAGCTGTGAAAGAAAAAGTGGCATGCATCATGAAAGAGCTCAGAGAAGAAGACTTTCAGCACTGTTTTGAACAATGAAAAACTCGCATGGAGTGTTGTAGGGATAGGAAGGGTGTATATTGAAGGAGATAATAACTAAATATGTATAATTTTAAAATAAAATATTTTACAGCGTTAGTCTCGTTAATTTAATAGCCACACTTCATCGTTAGTCGAAAAGTATAATAAAACAATTATTAATGAGTTAACATTTAGTGCAAAGAGTCAGCTAGTGGTCAAAATTTACTTATTGTTAACTAAATGAAAGTACAGTGATAAAAGAGGAAAATGATTTGTACCTGTCCATGATCCATTAAAATAATACGATCACATGATGTAATTGTAGCAAGTCGATGAGCAATGGTGAGGACAGTGCAGTTTTGAAACTCCTTCCGGATTGTTTCCTGTACTGCTGCTTCTGTCTCAGGATCAACAGCTGCTGTTGCTTCATCCAGAATCAAGATCTACAGTAAAAAAAAAAAAAAAAAAAAATATATATATATATATATATAAAAAGTGAGTCAAAAGGGTGGTAACTCCTCAACAACTTTAAAACCATTCCAGACAGAATTCTGTAATGTAAATTCTGTTTTAGGATAACGCATCAGTCAACTACTTTACCTATTGACAAGGAATAGAATATCAACCCCTTCTTGGGGGTGGCCCAGGGATTGTAACTCAAATATTTTAAACAGTAATATCCTTTATATAATAAATCATCTTAAAGGTCAATTTAAGACCTGAAAAATGGTATAAATAAATAGTTGGTCAGGTGTCTGTACCCAAAACGGCAGCAGAATAAATTTTGGATTTTGAAAATTACTAAATTTAGCAAGTTCAAATAATAAAATTAAATAAAAATAAATTAAACTGGACTGGATTAAAATTTAATATAATCTAATTAAAATTTATTTTAAAAATTAAGTTTAAATTTTAAAAAAGTTCATTGTTCCAATTTAATGAGTAAATAAAAATATTGTCATCTAATTGTGCTGATTTGCTGATCATTGATGGTCTCTTACCATTGCTGCAAAGATGAAGCTTACTTCACTATTGTGTAGTATTCCATTTAGAGTGTTTCATTACTACACTGTAAGTTTCTTATGAGAATTTATTTATTATGCTTGAATTAATTGAGAATCCTCATTCCTCGACTTGAACAGCAGCACAAGAACATAATATTAGCCAAAGTTCAGTGATTCAAATATTAAAAAGTAAAAATTTTAAACCCTTCAAAATTCATCTGCTGCAAGAACTTCATGATGATTATGATAAAATACTTGAGTTCTGTGAAATTATGATACTACGATATCTGCACAATATTTGTGCAGATCCTAATTTACTGAACAATTTTTTAAATGGCAATTTAAATTGCCATAATCGTTGGTACTGGACAGATATTAATCTACACTATAATCATGAGGCACATACTCAGTATAAAGTCAAAGTAATTGTATGTGCAGGCATTGTTGGTAAGACAGGTCCTATATATATTGATGGAAATTTAAATATGATGAAATTTAAATTTAAGTGATGTATTTAAATTTAAATAGAAATTGAAATATAAAGCTTTGCATCTTGACCATATCATTCTAAACATTGTTGGTCCCAATTTTCAAAACATTTGGTTTCAACCACCTCACTTCGGTCTTCAGGTACATGAAATTTTAGATGCATTTTTTCTGGAAGATGGATTCCCCAAAGGTTCAAATAGATTGGCAATGAGATCATCCAACTTGTCACCATTAGATTACTTTCTATGGGGCCGCTTAAAAAATATTGTTTATCATAATAAGCCCCAACATATTGATGATTTACAAAATTTAATTTGAGAATCAGCACAAAATATCACTAGGGAATCATTGAATAATGCAGTATCATTCTTTTACAACCAAATGGCACACTTTCAAACAACACAAGGAGGTCATTTCAAACATTTATTAAAGTGAAATGTAAGTAAATAAGCAAACGTTATGCTTAATAATAATATACGAGTATACATATACTTTTAAAATAGATTTATTTGATAATATCCATTTAATCAAAGTTTTATAAATTTGTTAATTTGTGATAACAGTTCCTTAATTTATCAATGCATTTTTTTTTAAATCTAAACTTTATCCCACCACCATTTTGTATTTTTAACATAAAAATTTATATCTAGAAAATAGTAATTCTATTGAACTGAAATTTTGAGTACAGCTAGAGTATCTAGAGGTTTACTTGTATAAAAAATAAAGAACCTGATCTCACAATCAATTTCAAAGTGGCGGCCATGTAAACTTTTTAATTGTTATATCTTAGCAATCAATGGTTTATTTAAATGTTATTACAAAAAAAAAAAATCAATAATATTGAAAATATTACAATAAAATGAAATATTATTGAAATCATGGAAATATAATATTAATAAATAGTATTAATATTGAAAAATAAGCTGCATTAAAATAGATTTTGTAAAATATGACCACATGTGCATGTTATGGATGTTAAGAATGGTTCACATTGTAAATTTGGCTTCATTGATAAAGTAAATATCATTCAAAAAATTCAGATCAGTACATTTTCAGATAAGTCATTAACAGAGCTGAACACAGTGAGTAATAATTGGCAGTGAGATCATTGTTTGACACTCATAAGTATGAATTTTGTAGACAGATAATTAAAAAATTAAGTATATAAAGATTTTTTAGCAAAAATTTTTACTAAAAAGAATAGTCATTATTCATAAAAAAAAAAACTGTCACTTATTCATAAATGGAAACAGTATTCACCTCCACTGAACTAGAAAACAGAACTGTTTTTGTATAACTTAAAATGAGACTTTGGCTTAATAAGAAAAAACCTTATTACACTTTCATTGCCATTTTTCAATTAATAACTAAAGCATTTATAAAATTTTCCCATCAATTTTGATTAAAATACAATTTTTTTGCAGAAACAATATTAATGAATTTTAAAATAATACCATTAGAAAACCTTAAATTTTCTGCATTCCATTTAACATATTATGATTAAATAATTTCTAATAATGCTATCAGAATTAATAGTAATTAGTAATAATAATTAATAATAAGATATTAAATACAAAAAATAACTACAAAATAATTTACATCTTTATGTATCTAATGTATTTTCTTTAACATTACTTCAGGTGTTTATTTTCATATAATTAATTTCGGACTTTGTTCATCTAGTTTCCTATCTTATAATTAATTGTGCACATTTATGATATATATATAATACATCTCTACATGTCAAACCTCTATATAATGAAATTCAATATTACGAAAACCTCTATTTTATACATTTTTTTACTACACCGTGACATTTTAATAAAACTACATAGAAATTTACCACTATTTATCGTATTCATATCTCTATCTAACGAAATTGTGACATATTAACAATAATAACAGTAAGTAGTAACATAACAGTAATTTTTACAAAATTTTTATTAAAAATAATGACATTTAAATTTAGCATTTTTGACATCTCTGTGAGTTTAAGGTTATTCTTTTGATTTTTGTACCTAAATTGTACCTGCATACAAGCACAGAGTATTCTTGACAATATTCAAGAATGACATGTTATTTTTATTGAACTGGTAAAGAGGAAATTCCCAAGATTCTCTTATACCCCATTAATAAAATAATGCTAACAAAAGATTTAAACAAGTGTTCTGCAGTTACTATTTGCCTATACATTAAAGTAGCAGAATTTCCCAAAATCCATTAATTAACGCAGATCACTAAAATTACTGTGCAAACTTTTATTCATTTATCTAAACGAGACATTTATTTACAGTAAGTAGAATTCTTAAAAAACATTTAACACACACTCCCTCTATTGTTCAGTGCATACATATAATTCAGCAATAATCTTTCCTGGGATTAATTCTCTGGATTATGTTCCTCGCATTACACTTTACTGAACTGTATTATTTCTTTAGTTTCCCATACACAATGACAAAATGGAAGTGCCTTAGAGTTTCTGAAAAAATTAGCGTTACACACAAAGTTGACAAAGGTGTTAAAAAAAAATATCACGCAAAAATTTTGAATCCCACCAAGTTAAATGTCAACTAATTTTAAAATATTGGGTCACGATACTGCAAGAATTACACTAGCATAAAGGAAATCTAGTGAGAAAAAATCAAAAGGTAGCACGTATGACCGATGAAGCCAATTTAAAATGGATGACAGTGATGCGCAAAAAAAGCTTCTGTTATCCGGAACAGTAATTAAAGAAAAAGCTCTGGAATTTGGAGCCGCAGTAGGAAACAAAGATTTCCAGGCCAGCAATGGGTGGTTAGAGAAGTTTAAAAAAAAACATTGTGTTGTTCATAAAGTAATTTCTGGGGAAAGTGCAAATGCCAGTGTAAGTGACTGTGAAACTTGGAAGCAAACTGGGTTAAAACCAATCTTAGAAGACATCTGCGAAAAGACATTTTCAATGTGGGTCTACATTTTAAATGTTTACCCAACAAAACATTAACTTTTAAAAATTATCCGTGACTTGGTGGTAAACAAAGTAAACTAAGAATTACATACAGGGTTAGTGGCTGCAAACATGCTGCTGAATATGAGAATCCCAATCAAACTTTGCTACATATATAGCATGCATAATAGGATTTAAGAGTAAAAATAAAACATACTTTAGATTTCCGAAGGAGAGCTCTGGCCAGACACAACAGCTGACGTTCACCAACTGAAAGACTATCACCTGAGAAACCAACTTTAGTATCAAGGCCAGCTGTTCCAGCTTTTACTCGTTCTTTTAGATGTGTTTTTTCAAGAATTTCCCAAAGTTTTGCATCATTAGAATTACCAAATGGATCCAAGTTTGTCCTAAAAGATAAAAGTGAGTAAAATTGCATTATACAAAAGTTAACTGCAAATATGAACACTAGCAACCCGTCTAACATATATAAAGCAATATCAAATGCTACATTAACCTCTTCAGTTACCAATGCATATTTAGAAAAATTGTGTATTTTCTTGCTTTATGAAGATATACTAAACAATAATCAAAGAAAGTAATGCCTTGCTAATTCAGCTCATAATCACAACTTTAGAGCAACAATACAAAAAAAAAGAAACTGAAGAACCTTTTAATTATAAAAGAAGTCAATCACTCAAACAAATTTAAAATAAATAATTAATATTTTTACCACTAATATGTACAAAACAAAAATGTGAAGTACATATTTATTTCAATTGCTTCTTCAAAGGATTTCAAAATGCATATAAGTTGAATTAAACTAATGATTTTTTCTATAATTTTTTTGTCCTCTAAAGAACTACCATATTAATTAATGTTGTGAATAAACTTATATTTAAACTTCTACACAGCAGGGAAAGTTAATCACTATGAATAAAGTCAATACAAATCAACAATGCTTTATTAAATGATTTGAGTTTAAACACAAAGGATACAAATTTTGATATGATCTCTTAGTGGCCCTACATTTAAGATTGTATTTTGCTAACTGTTAGAGATTACAGAACAAATCTACCCATAACATTAACTAAGCATCTACATGAGATGTGATAACTATCACACCATTTATTTTTTTTTTTAGTAGTTAAAGAGAACCAACAAGAATGAGAGAGAGAGAGGTTCAGAGAATATGACTTTGTTCAAAACTAACAGAAATGTCTTCCATGGTTTTTTAGAGTTTAGAATATTGAATTTTGTGAGCCTAATACCACAGAATGTAATCAAATATTCAATCAAGATATTGTGTAAATAGTTTTATAACTTCTTATTCCTCTTGAAGCTAATTATCTGGAAACATCTTGTTCTCTCATAGTCTTGTTAAAAACATTAAATGAATAACATTAAATAAAATAAACTAAGTATGAAAAACTTAACATTAATTAAATATTATTGTAAATATTGTTTAAATAAGCATAAATTTAGGAAGATCTTCAATAATGTATAAAAAATAATACTAAATATAAAACATGTAATAAACAACACAATGTAACCTTAAATATTTGTTTACTACTCATTTGTGTATCCAGCAGCTTATACTCATAGTACAAGGAAATAGCTGATCAACCCAAATGTGAAGTAAGAACTGTACACATTCTCGTTTGATGGTAAATGTGAAAGGTTTGATAAGCCTAAAGAGCTGATAATGAAAGCGAATAAGAATTACTAATGGTGACAATAAAAGAGTTGATAATGAGATGAATAAGAAGTGAAATTGTATTAAGAAAAATAAAACACAAATGACTCACAACAAATGATTTATATTTTATTTTTTACTATGAATAACAAACTTTTTATTATATTTGGTTCTTTTATTTCTTGGAAAACAACCCAGGAGCATTGAAATTAAAATAAAACATAACTTTCTTACATTTTTAATTTAAGAGAGCAAGGAGGCTAGCTAAATTTTATTTTCAAAATACGGGATGTTTCTGCTTTTTACTTAACAGTATGATTTTACTTAACAGTATGATTTTACTTAACACTTATGATTTTTACTTAACATTTAAAAATTCATAAGAAAATATTAAGTATACTTAATATTAATACAAAGAAAGATATATTTTATTTGTAAACATAACCAAACACAAATTTTACTCAACAAGTTTTATTTCATTTTGTTTTAATATGAATGTAATTTCTTATGTTTTACACTTTTTATTCATAATACAAACAATCAGAAAAGAAGCACAATGATACACTAAAAATATCAATTACCGTGTTTTTCCCACTATAAGCTGATTGTGCAAAGATTAAATATTTAACAATTGAGAGGAAAGCTAAATCAAATGTGAACTGTTATACTATTTAATAATCTATGAAGTATTAAATCTTCTTATAACAATTTTTTCTTTGAATTTCAGTTATGCCATAACTAAAAAGCTGGAATAATTCTCTTGTAGTAAATATTCACTTTATTTTTCACATTATCAGCAAAATTTCTCAAAATCCTCATTAATATTATAACAAAATGTTCTAGCTTAATTCGTTTTGGTTTCTCTCATAGATGTAGTGTTTTAAAACACTACATTTCTATAATATTTTATGTTTTTAATTTAAAAGAACTATAGTTATACTATAGTTATAGTCATGCATAAGAGTCAATAATTTTTAAGTCAACATTTTTTATCAATAATTTTTATCTAATGGATAGAGATAACTAACTTCTGGCACTTTTCTGCCTGAAATTATCACTTCTTTATAACACTTCATTTCTTTATAAGTACAAGATATTCTTTGATATATTACAAGTTAATTGATATTCTTTGACAAATGCCTGCATATCCAGTTCAACATTTAACCTGCTCACTGCAATATGTTTCACAACTTCTTAACCAGTCCTTCCTTAAAGAACATTAGTTATCAAGTTCCAAACCAATATATATTTCAAAAGGAATAACCTTGCTAAACACTAAATCTTTGAAAGTACACAAAATCTTTGAAAGTACTACCTGACAGTTCCAGTAAATAACACAGGATCTTGAGGGATAATAGAAAGTTGGCTGCGAAGAAGTTCCAGATCAAGGGTAGAAATATCAACATTATCAATTTTGATAGAACCATTACACAGCTCAACAAGACGAAATAGTGCCACTGTAAGTGAACTTTTCCCAGACCCTGTTCGTCCCACAATTCCTGTTACACCATAAAACAGAAAAGTGGTGGTTGTGTAAAAAAGCTTGCGCTCATAATATTAAAGTAGTATATTAAGTCTTAAATTGTATATAAAATGTAAAGCAAGAATGCATTCAAAAACCGTTCATTAAAAAAATGTTGCTTAAAATCTAAAACTAGATGGCTATTTCGATTACTAATTATTCATCAATTGACACTGAGCAAATAATATGAAAAAGTAAATAAATAATAAAAAACTAAGTAATTAAAAAATAATAAATGTTTATTAAAAATACTTTGTGCTTCATAAATATGATTTCTTTGTTAATTATTATTTGATAAATCATGTAATTTGGTAGGCCCTTTCACTGCTCTAAGCTAATTTTTTTTTTTTTTGAAGGAGGGGAAACCTTTTAAAGGCATCATGTGGTCTCATACCCCATAACAGTGAGGGACTCCCATTGCAGGCCTAGCCACTAAAACTCCTTCTCCTTTACAACATGGGATATTGGGCCCATCTTACGGTATTATTACAGCACCCCATTTGTCTTATCTCCATCCGTGCCTCAATTGCTGGCCTTTATTTAATAACGCCAATATATTATTGGTGTTTGATTAATTTAATCAAGTTTCTGGTGTCCATTATTGGTTACAATATCCTTTTAATTCTAAAAAAACTCTGTATTTGCAGTTTAAACAAAACTTAATAATGGGTCAAACCAGTTCCCCTTGTAAAAAAATTAAATAGTGATCTTGTGCACAAGGCAAATCATTACAAATCTTCTATAGTATAATTAAGTTGTCCACAAAATGAATTGGATAATTATTTAGCTTATTTATTAATACATTTTTTCAGTATAATTTAATACTTTTGTTTCTTTATGTACTAACTCAACTAAAATTTACATTTTTAAAAAAAATATACTCATTGAATAATATATTATTTACAGTCATATAATGGACAAAGGAGTCTGCTGTCAAAAACTTCTTTATAAATAAAATGAATCATTAAGCTTCTCTATTATAAAAAAATTCAAATAATAAAAAAACTTCAGTTGAAGTTTAGACTCTGTATAATGTAGACAAATGACTTACATATTTCATACAATAGGACGTAATATGAAACATTTTTTTTGATAAATAATGATCAAATGCAAATTAAAGGTTTTAAGGTTAAATTTAATACATTCAACTTTTCAAGTAATTTTGTTTTCATTATAACGTATTTTAAAGAATTCATGTTTATCAGTTAGTTATTTTGATGGTTTTTTGAGCTTCAGTTTTTTAATTTAAGATATAAGTGAATCTTTTTTAAAATCTAAAGTTACCTGATGTATAATTTATTTAATTAAAAACTTTTTGTTATATTTTGATTATACTATGAAATGGGATATTTGAGGTTGGTTTCAACTTGGGGTTCCTAACTCGAAAGAGAGAACTGTTCTGATATTGGTCCCTCAACATCAGGGAAAAGGATTCTTTTGATCATATAACTATAGTTGTAACAAACTTGACGTGGTGTGGTCAAAAAGACAAAATTTCTCTCAAGAGAGTTGTGGAGGTGAAATCTAACTTGGAGAAAACTCTTGAGGTATGGCTCACGGTTGTTAGGTGAAGGAAAAAAGTAGTGAAAGGTTATTAAAATCCTATTAAGTCTTTTTACATGGCAGCTTTGACTTATTATGGGTGGTATGAACGCTATAAATAGGCTGCCAGTGCAAGGGAATCATTAAGGAAATATTAAGAACTAATAAACACAATAGTTGCAATATAAAAAAAAAAATAATAAAACATTGTAACATGTCTTATAGTTCCTTTATGTGGCTCACATGCACCAAACATACATATATAACGGGTTGTATATAAATTCGGCTGGAAAGCATCTTCAAGGATGAAGATTTTTGTTGAAAATTTAAGAAGGTTTTTGTTATAAGTAACAGGGAGGATGGATCCTTTTTCTGTCTAACTATTTAAATTCTTCTTGTATCTTCTGTAACAATATTCTGATTATCTCTAATATAATAAATCACATTAACAACTCCATTCTAAAATAAAATAAATTCTGATACTGCATACGTATTTAGAAAACTGTTTAACCAGTGCAGAAGCCATTGCAAAGCTACATAATTTTAAGCATGCTGAAGCTTTTTTAGCACTGCAAATAAAATAATGGAGCTTCAATTTTTATTACAGACTCCACTTTTATTAAAGTTGAAAGTAATCATGTATTCTAAAAACAAATTAATTTTGAATGCTGTGCAATTCAACACCTAACCTAAAGTTGATTTTGATAATTTATAGATCTTCTCTAATCATTTTGAAACTTGAAGATGTAAGTCTAACTTGGTCATAAACTTTTATATGCTTCAGTGTTGGTAGAAAAATAATAGACACTATTGCCATTATGAAGAATCGATGTGAGATTTCTTAATTCTCCAATACTTATCTGTCAAGATTTGTCAAAGTTAAACATAAAATCTTAAAGTGTTGAAGATGCTCCACAATTAGTTACAAAGTAGTTGCACTTTGGAAAATAAACAAGTCATTGTAGATAAATTAGAAAAATGTTTTGTATGTTCTTCACTAAGCTTGTAATCCCCAGCAAAAGTTTTCAAAATAACCTAAAGGATTTGAAGTGTATATCTCATTGGCCAGGATTATCTCATGCATTTCCTGCAGATGATTTTGAGTGATGGATGTCATTTTTGAGGAATTTATTAGTCAGTGAAGCACACCCTAATTTCTCCACGTCAGTAAAACAGTCTAATGAAAAATACCTTAAAACTGAATTGCCTAGTAAACAGTTAGAATTGTGTTAATTGGTTTATTGTTAACATCTTCATAATTATGGGAAAGGAACTTAAATATACTTGGAGTACACATTAGGTGTGGGATCACAAGAAAAGGAGTGTTGGAATCTTATATGTTCAATGGAAGTGAACAGGCAATTCAAATCTTGAGATGTTATTCTTAATCTAAAAACAAATCTTTGTTAGATATCAACAGTCATTAATCTTGCCCCATATTAACTTCAGCTACTTCCTATTAACTTCAACTGCTTGCCATCTGACAGCAAGATGGAGCTTCTCCTCACTATACTCTTCAGGTTATAGCCTAGTTCAATCAAACTAATTCTGCATGGATAGGATACCAAGGAACAATTCTGTGGCTACCAGATTCATTTCATTTGATGCCTTACGACTTTCTTTTTTTTTGAAAACCATCAAAGATATATGAGGGTAGGGGGAAAAGTTCTAGGTCTGAATAAGAAAACAATATTTTTCTGGATACATTTTGATTTATTTTCAACACAGTCACCATAAGTTCCAGAAGAGCACTTATGCCAGTTCTGTACGTCAATTTATCCAACTCTTTAAAATATCCATCTACGGCGGCAATAACTTTATTACTGGTTAAAAATCTCTTCCCTCCAAGCCATTCTTTTTTTTTTAGTAAACAAGCGATAGTCAGTAGAATCCAGATCAAATGAATATGGAGGGCGCTAGGGCAATTTGAACTGTAATTCTTTGATTTTTGCCACTGCAGTGACTGAAGTGTAGCTGGAGCACTGTCTTAATGGAAAAGCACTTTTTTTGTCAAATGTGGTCATTTTTCCTTAATTTCTTCACTGAGATGCTGCAATAGGGTCGCACAATATTCTCCATTTATTGTTGCACCTTTTTTAAGATAATCAATAAATATTATTCCACGTGCATCCCAAAAAACAACTGCCATATCTTTTTCGCACAAAAAGTCATTTTGCTTTGTTTAGATCAGTTTGACCTTTTCAACCTATTGTGGGAGTGTACTGATGAACCCAAGTCTCATCAATTGTCACAAACTGACTTAAAAATTCCTCTGGATTGCGCCGAAAGAGGTTGAGACAATCACTTGAAATGTTTTTTCGGCCGTGTGTGAGCAAACACGTAGCATTCAGCTTATTCAAGGTCAAATGTTCAAGCAAAATATTGTATACAGGTTCTGTTGACCTGCCTACATACTCTGCTAACTCATTCACTGTCACTTGTTGATTTGCCAAAACAATTTTATGCACTTTTTCTATCATTTCTGGCATAGTCACTTCAGAAGGGTGTGCGCTGGATGTAGTATGGTTTCTGACCGAGCAAGAGCACTGAGGATGCCATACTAAAGGTGATGGATATAGCTTCCTCTAGTCGATGTAAATATATATTAGGGATTTTTTTGGACATATCCAGGGCATTTAACAACTTATGGTGGCCCTCTGCCCTGTTTCACATGCAGAAGTGTAAGTTACACAACATGAATTAGAAGAACTCTGAAGTTATTTCAGCCATCGGACAGTTTCCCTGTGTGATGGCAGCAAGGAGGTTTGTAAGACCTTAAATAAAGGATACCCTCACGGCAGGGTTCTGAATCCCCTTCTTTGGATCATAGAATTCGATTCCATGTTGCTTTTAAGGTTGCCATGTGGTTGTCATATCGTCACTTATGCTGATAACACGCTGCTACTGATCGAAGGGGATTTGCGTAACGAGGTAGAGTTCTGAGCTGCTCATGCTTGTGAGACACTCCTACTGTGGAGTCTTCAACATAAGATGATTTTCGGCCCAGAGAAAACCATAATGATGTTGCTTAGATGTAGCTTTTGTAGAGTGGTCTATAGCAGCTGGTTTTCTTTGCGCCCTTGTGGTGTATAGGTCTGCAGAGGGAGTTTAATTGAGGTACTTGATCATGGTAGGATCCCGGGTGGCTAGGGTTCCAGCCTAGGCATTGGATTGGTTAGAGGTAGGTGCAGTAGCATCATGCCACAGTTATATTGGTGTTGCTTGTGATTCGATTTGAGGCTCCCACTGGTGAGGGTGGCCATGCCGTTGAAAAATGGTAGCCTGTGCAATTAGAGCGTGGCTTTGTTCTGCTGGTGGCAGAACAAAGCCATGCTTTTTTCTGCCACCAGAACTGCTGATCGAGACTTGGTAGTGTCATATGAGACTACATGATGTGACCGGGTGGGGGTGCAGGGTTTGTCTCCGGCTCCTGCATGAACCGAAATGAGGTTATGTTCCCCTTGTTAGGTGACCTAAATTAGTCTACTTATTTAGGTGTAGGTCTGAATTTCTATGCTGCATAAGACATAATTTTGATTGGTATGAGTGTAGCACTGATTTACCTTTTAACTCGTTCGTTTTTTGAGGCATTCACAGTCATGAACGATGTTGTCAGATCTGGATTAGGCGCAGGGTTCGCGCTTTGCAATTTCAGTCAGTTAGTTTGAGAGAATCACGTTAGGTTGGATGTGAAGATGTCCATTTGAGGCCTATGTGAAGACAAAATTTGATCTGTATTTTACTGGTGTAAATGTCTGCCGAGGCATTTACACCAGACTGTGTTTAACTACTGTATTTGATGGAAAAGAGTCTCCCAATGTTGTATCGAGCTCGTTTTTAATTTCCTTTGCACTAAACCTTTCAGAAAAAAACATTTAATCACTGCATGAATTTCTAGTTTTTTCATTTTTCAAAAAGTGCCCAAATTCTCTACTCTGACAGACTGTAAATACTATAGTAAGTGATGAAGCAACTTGAAACTCCTATAGTAAACTAATAAAGAATGACTGTCAAGAAATTAAGCGTACTAATTTCTGTGTGCAATCTCTGTGCGAGGGTGGAACTTTTCACTCCACCCTCATAGTATTTTCATTTAATCCAAATGACCTGAACTTACGCAAGGTTTTGACTGAAAACTCAGGATTAATCAGGACCAAGTTTTTTAAAAAAGATGTGTAATTCAATGGTTAAATGCTACTATGGATGAATGTAGATAGAAAAACAACACTTTATATATTTCTTCTGTTGTATATTAAACTTTTAAGTGTTTTTAGTTCTTACATATACTTAGTATTCTTACAAATAATTGGAGAACTATTACTTTGAGTCCACCTTAAAATACTAAAAAATTCTGAAACTTCTGTTTAAATAAAGATTGTTAGCAGTTAATGTTGATTCTGATTTTATTCTAGAAATCCAAAATGGTCCATATTTTTTAATCTGGCTTTTGGTTTATGCTAATGATACATGGATATGCAATGTCCTGAATTGAATTGAGTTTAGTATCAACTTGGCAGAAAATTAGAGGACACTGGTTTAAATCCTATACCAATCCTCCTGCTCAAAATTATGTTTAAGCTGGATAAAAACAAATTCACTAAGAAAAAACTGGACTCTAAAAACACAGAACAGAAAAATAAAATAAAACACAGACCTATCTTCTCCCCTGCATTAATCCTAAAAGAGATATTCTTCAACACGAGAGGCAAACCAGGCCTGTATTGTAAGCACACGTTCTGAAATCTGATTGAACCATGGTTAGGCCAATTATCTGGCGGCTTAGCACATTTTCTATGGCCTCCTTCCTTCTCTAGAGTCTAGAACACATCGTTAATTTAAACAAATTCAGATAATTCATAATAAAAGAATGTAGTCAGAGACAGAAAAGTTATAAAAAGTGTTACTTATGAAAAAATTAATTAAATATTTATAATTTTACTACTAAATTATACTAATAGCTTTTAATTTAACTATAAATTCATTTAACTATTTTTAAATGGCTTATAAGCTGGTAGTGCCAGCCACATTATAATCTTTCAATTGATAATAGTTTTTGTAATAGTTGTAATAGTTTTTCCACTTTTGAAAAAATCTTGTTCAAGTTCTGGCTTATGAAGTAAATAAATATTAAACAGTGAAAAATTTTCAATGAAGTATTTGTTTATAATAAATTCTATTAAATTATTTTTAACAATTTATTTTTAAAAAATAGATGTGCCAAAAATTTTTACACAATGTTTTTTTTCAAATATGAAAATAATAATTAATTCTGATGAAGATACTTGAAAAAAAAAGCTTCTAGTAAGTAGATGTAAACTTATAATAATCTATGACATCTTTTACTTAAATTATTAAAAATATTTGCAGTTTTTAATAACATTTTTTAACAGTAATTTACTATATTTTTTTCAGTTAAATTTGAGCATATATTTTAAGGTGACACTTAATGAAAATAGATGAAATATGATTGGAAACTGCTACTGGATATATTCTGTACTGTATGCGAGATCTTTTCTTTAACAGCTAGCTATTAAATGTTGATAGTTAATAATTTATAACATGCACTTCCAATACATAAAAAACTGCTGTAATTAAATAAATTGTCATTTGCATGGATTTGCATGTATAACAAATAAGAGATTAATTTTAATAATTTATTTAAATGAACATACAAACGAGGCATGTTTTTTAAGTACAATTTTAATATAAAAAATAACAAAAAAATCTTTTCTTATATTTATTTCAAAACCCTGAAAACCTTAATCTCAATCAAAATTCAATATAATTTCCACCTACATTAAAGCAATTTTTGCTTCTGCATTCAAGCTTCATAGAAACTGCCTTAAGATAACCATTGCTGAACAACTATGCTGACTTCGTCATTGTCATCATGGTGCTGACCACCAAGGTGCTGCTTTAGATGCAGAAACATGTGGTAGTCACCGGGTGCCAGATCAGGACTATACAGTGGGTGATGAATTTGTTTCCACTCAAATGATATAATGAGATCTTGAACACAATAAGCCGCATATGGCCAAGCACTGTTGTGAAGCTGTTAGATACCCATACTGAGCACGCCGTGTCTTCTGTTTTGGATTGCAGATACATAGAGAAAACTTCATGAAATTAAAGAAAATTCATTACATAGTAATGAGATCATAAACCCTTCTAGTCTCATGGACTTTTCTACTGACTTTCTGCACCAGATCATCAGAAATGAAAGAAGGTTGCTCACTCTGTGGCTCATTGCATACGTTGTGTACACATACAGAAAATTGTAAACAAAGACTAACAATCGCATAATAATGCCTGTAGCATGCCAATAGATGTAGTTACTCAGTGCACTGTAGCAGATATATGAGGTCTGTGCAAGAAATACGTAGACTGTTTGAATTGCTTGGTCCAGTTGGTTCCAGTCAAATCCACTTGGTGTCGCCATGTTCGTACAAATCAGGTGATTACAACACAGTTTTTTGATTGCAAATATCATTATTGATTGCTTAGCTATGTGGTTGTTTGTGAAGTGTGTTTTTTTTGTTTGGCAGATTTTAAAATGAGTGACTTGAATGAGCAAAGTTGCTGTGAAATTTTGTGTTAAACTTGGAAAATCTGCAAGTGAAACTTTTGATATGCTCAAGACAAATTATGGTGACATTACTATGAAGCGTGCGACATGTTTAAAGTGGCATGGACGTTTTAAAGATGGTCGTCGATTGAAGACGATGAGCGTCCTGAATGTCCTTCCACGTCAACTGACGACTCACACATAGACAAAATAAACACCCTGGTTTGAGCAAATCGACATCTGACCATCAGAGAACTTGCTGAAGAGTGTGGGATATCAGTTGGATCATGTTACGAGATTTTGAGATCATTTTACGAGAGTGGTGACTGGCTTTTTCATCACGACAATGCTCCAGCCCATTCAGCCCAGAGAACTCATGAGTTTTTGGTCAAACACTTGATCACTGTTCTTCCCCACCCACCCTAATCACCTGACCTCGCTCCTTGTGACTTCTTCTTGTTCCTCAAACTCAAAAGACCTTTGAAAGGAAGAAGATTTGAGATGATTCCCGAGATTGAGGCAAATGCGACGAAGGAACTGAAGAACATTACAAAAGAAGTGTTCCAGGATTGTTGGGATAAGTGTGTGCGTCAGGGAGGAGAGTACTTTGAAGGGGACCCAGACAAGTAACTTTTAAATAAAGTACATTTTGTTTTATAACATTAGTCTACGTATTTTTTGAACAGACCTCGTACATCAAAGCAGTACTTAAAAAGCATGCCTCGTTTAAGTAAAATACATGATGAAATAAGTGAGAATAATGAAATAACTGCTCACAAAGTAAAAGTTCTAGAAATTAATACAGATTTTTTTTTCTAATAATAAAATATCAGCGGTTACAAATTACATAAATGTAAAAATAAGACATAAAAAACAGAATTATTATTCAATACAACAAGCAGAAAGAAGATGCCTGTAAAAAAATTGTTCACACTGATGAAGGCAGAAATCTTATGTTAAAGGTGGAGATTCCATGTATAATTGGATTGTAAATAAAAAGTTTAACATATAACATATATAAAATTACTTAGTATAACATATATAAAAGAAAAACTTGGCAAAACACAGAAAAGAAAAAACAAGTTTTTTTATTAATATAAAATTAAAAATAAACAAAACTTAAAAATTTTCAAGAATAAATTAGTCCTACAATTAATTACCATCTGAAAAAAATTGAACAATATATAAATGAATCACTAAAAGACAAAGAATAGAATATAATGAGGAGGTCCAAGCCAGTAGCTACAAATTACATATCTGATCTCTGTGATGTAGTGGTAATGTTCCAGCCTTTCACCTGTAGGTCCCGGGTTCAAATCCTGGTCAGCCATGGCATTTTTCATATGCTACAAAAATTCCATTTCCATCCCATGCACAAGCTTCTTCAAGCTTATGAAATAAGTGGCGATATCATTAAGGAAACAAACTATATTAAATTTATAATAGAAACAATTTGGCAGTTACCTATTCAAAAGTAAGCAGCTGATGGAGAAAACTGGCCTACTACAGACCTATTCTCTGTGATTTTTCCTTTTTAGCTCCTCAATTAAAAGAATTATTTCTTCATACATAAAAACCTCTAACAAGACTCAGATTAGTAATTAGTTTCATGAAATATGACTTACATCAACTTAAAAAAAAATGCTTTAATCCATGTTTCTTTATCACATAGATCTGAAGATAAAATGGTTTTACAAAGTAAATAACAGTTTATAACAGTTAAAGGTGCAAACCTAAAATTTAAGATGGGTGATAGGTTTAATAAACTATCTTTTGTCAAAACAATTCTTTAAAGGGAAGTGTTCAAAGTCAAGTTATGTAGCAGAAGACTCATATGATGTCGTTTTCTGTTTTTACAGCAAGGCATACCTTAAAAAATTAGTAATGTCAACATTACCATACACAGAATAAAACTAAACAAATTCTGATGTGACTTGTTTTAAAATCGGACTGACAGTTTGTTTTATATAAGACTTCAAAGTGGAATGATATAATTTCTATGCTGAAAGTAACAGGCAACATGCTACATACAACCCATAAAAAATTGAAAACATAACTATTGGCAGAAAATAATTATATCAATAGAATACTAATCTACATCAAGAGTCATAAAAATTATCATTATTTTCAGAAAAGAAGTTTATTATGGTGCTTTCAGCAAACAAGATCAAACAGCAAACTAACAAAACACACACTGAAACACAGTAACCCATAAAAAGCAATGATTGCACTAAATACATCACACAGGATGGACATACATACCCACAGACAAAATAAACACATACATTAAGTATACAAAATAGAATTAACCTCTTGAAATAATAAGTTTATAGTGACAGCTTATATTGTTTGTATGTACACAACAAAATAAGTATTAAGGGCACACAAACAAAATATTAACCAAAACATACGGACTGACATACAGCACATAAAAGCCATGATCTCAGTTGAATTATGAAGTATAAACACACCACAAAAATGTGGTGTGTTGGTGTATGAAGAAAAGATAAATTAAATGAACAAACATTACACAGAATGAATTAACAGATTTTACTTATTTATTGCTATTTAGGAGTTTACTATTACTTACTAGTTAGGGGTTTCCTAACTCTTTTAAAATAAGCCTCAATAATATATTCAGTGCAGCATGGGAAAACAAGTGTATTCCCTAGCAAATGTATTCACTGAGCCTAAGTTCATCTCCATAAAAATCTTGTATCACTCAACGTATCATCAGTAATAGCGAACTACCTTTTTTTTTTTACAATTTACCTCCATATCATATTGCAATTTATGTAGTAGTTTTTTTTACATTTGTTTGAAGGAAAATATATCTTTATAAAATATATCTTTATGAAGAAAATAAAAAAACTGACAAAATGAAAAAATAAATTATCAATATTAGACTTGTCTTCCATCTATATCAAATATAGTATGATAACTTTCCATTTGGTAATTATTTTTTAAAGCCATCATCTGATCAAGCACAGTCATTTTGAGAAGAGTCAAAAATACACAGTAATATCTCACATTATATTACATAATTTTAATATTTTTTTTTTTTTATATAAAATAAACAAAAATAATCACAAGAAATACAGAAACTGCGAGGTTTGAAAAAAAGGTTCAAAACTGCTGTAGTGAGAAACCCACAGATAACTTAACAATGGCATTGAAAAATCTTTCTGAATGATGGCACAATATAAATTAACCGAAGCTTGAACTTGAATAACAGAAATATGAAATATTATAGACATTTAATTGCATTAAATATTGTTGAAACTTATCAGTTTCCCAGAAACGTAATACCTGCATATTATTATCTTTCTCTAAAATTATAGCTTAATCTATTATCAAATGATCAGAACAGTCAGAACCTATTTAAGAATGGTAAATACTTTAACTAAGATAACAAAAAAAAGTTACCTGAAGATATGTGTTGATATGTTCAACAGATATGAATTTTGTCTCTGCTTCACAAATCAAACGTATTGTATACTGAAATATTCCACTTATTGTTGAAGAATATGCTATAGCTAATCCAGCAAGTGCTGGTGATACCTGTCCATGGAATATCGTTACTAGTACTGCAGTTATACTTGTTATCATAACTGTAATAAATAGATTTTATTATTCACATGAATGTATGCATGAAAGAGATATTTTTAAACCAGATACTTAAAACATTTTTTTAATATATTTTATTTTATTTATTATATGTCATTGCTGGACAATTTTGTTAGTAAATAATTTTTCTTTTGAGAGAGGTTTATATCAACATTTTATTTTGTTTTTACATAAATATTAATTTAATACTAATTTTTGTTGCGACAAAGTTTAAAAAGACAAATTTAAGAAAATAATTAAGTTACTACCAGAAGAATTTACTACTTTTATTACTTTAAGAAAGAAGTTTTGGAATGGACCATATCAACAGCCATCATTAATTTATGATAAATAAACATTTTAAATTAGCATTAAATAAATATTAATTTAAAATAAATTAATATAATTCCCTCTCTCTTACAAGTAGGAATATTTTCACCTATTGTGTACAAAGAAAAATAAAGTTTTAGGACAGCTAAAGTGTGGACAAGAAAAGGAATAATATAAAAATAAACAAGTTTTGTTATAAAATATGTGATTAAAACTGTTATTAATTTTTAAGTGAATCATTTTGATAGATGGTTTGCTCATCAAACTAATTCTTATTAGAATCTATTAGGTAAGTAATTGTTAGTTTTATATTTTACAACAGTTTTCAAAAAAATTAATTTATGAAACAAGTTAAAAACAAATTGAACCATATTAGATAACAAACCATTTTTAAAAAGTTACTTCATAATGGTTTCAGTCATCTTTCCAAACAATTTTTAAAACCTGCTGCTGCTATTTTTTCACAGTGTCAGCTAAGGTTATTGCAGGCAGTCAGCTGACAACACAGTGAGAACAGCATCAGTCACTTAAGATGGTCATTAAGATAAATAAAAACATAAACAATCTATTATTAAATTTGGTTTTGTCCATTGTTGCAATATTTGTATTTTAAATTAAAATCATTGCTGACCATCAGCAGAAAAGTGTTTATGATGGTCATTAAGTAATTAAGAGACAAATGGAACAGCAAAAAAATTATTTAATAAAATAAACTGAAACTGTCTTGACATTCAAATCGACACGAGTGATAGAAAATTTCAGCTGTTCAAAGATAATTTCCATTAATGTAATCTCATTTGCTTACTTCAAAATGTTGAGTACAGTGGAAGAATAGAGTGCCATGTTAAATTTTTAATTTTCAAAGTGTAAAACCGGCCAAAATTCATTCATGAATGTTAAAATGGTAAGATAGAAAGTGTAATAATTGAGCAGTCCAAGTTGTCATCCAAGCTTATTTGTGATTTCAACACTTTTAATATTTTTGAAATATTTCCAGCTTGTTTGCTTTCCCAATTACTAATAATGAACAATTTTTGTTCCTGATGTACTGACACTGACTAAAACTTGCTCTTTTACTTTTTTCTGCTGACACATTTTTTGCCTTTATTTTAAAGTTTTGTCTGGAAGCAATTTATAAAACATTCTTATCTCATTACCAATGAATATGTCATCTTCTTTATAATCATCATTTATATAAGTTCACTCAGATTTTAGCCAGGTATTTTTTGAATTTAAATCAACATCCTCAGATTCATTACTTCTCTCCAGATGAAATATTGTGATGTAGCTTAAATTTTTCCATCCTGGCCCCACAGGGAAAAACACCCTCCACGTGGCAGTTTTCGTCACCATGCCACCCCCCCCCCATACCTAGCCCCTATGGGCTTTACTGGAGGTCATTTTCAAAACCTTGGCACCTTGGCAAAAGGTATCTCTCAGCCTTGTTCTTACCTCAGTCAGGATGCCACCAATGCGAATTCCATGTGTGACATTCCCATCGGTGTACTACGTCATTAAGAACTCTCAAGAAAAGAAAACAAAAGTCATCTGAACCAAGTCTAAAACAAGACTGAAGAACAAAAAAAAAAGGAACTGAAGTCTAATACCTACCTGAAAGGTAGAGTTGAATTCAACATGCAACAATAAAGAACAACAAAAATGTAACAACTAAAACAGAAACAGAAAGCGGGAAAGCCCAAGTGGCACTCTAGACCCCTTTCAGCAATCCTTTCTTTTGCCAAGTAATTTATGATGTTCTCCACTATGACCCATTCAGCCTGATTTCACCAATTAAAATTAAATTAAATTTTTCCAACCAACATCAGAACCTTTTAAGTTCAAAAACTTTCTTCTTTTTTTTTGAAAAAAAAAGCTTTCAGCTTTTGTTTTATTAATGGGCCATTTAATGAAATATTTTGACACCTTGTTTCAAAAAAACACTTTAGAAATACTTGATGAATCTGCTTGAATTCTGATCTATGAATATTTTTAAAGTTATTCTTTCCATTAAAAGCATTAGTTTTTTTGTTTGTTTTCATGTTCTGCTGACAGATGAAGCATGATTACATATGCTGTTGTCCATGGCATTACTTTCTCCAAAAACATTTTTGAAAACTGTATCGTTCCTTCTTTTAAAGCTCTCCAATCAGCTGTAACTGCCACAAAAATTATCAATATGGAGCCTAATAGAAAATTCTTGAGCCTTCTCTTTAATCATCAGACCGCTTATTGGAATGTTTTTATTATGTTCCTGCTTCATCCATGTTGACAGACATTTTTAAGTTCAAGATACTCTGCTGATCCCATTCGTTTTAGTTTTCCTTTCCCTTCAGCACACTGAGAACAAATTTTCTCCTTGTTTTGAATTATTCTGTAGAGGGTAGACTTCAGTACATTAAATTCCTGTAATGTAATGTCGCGTAATTCATCAGGCGACATTTTGAGCACTTTTACTCACTTGTTTATTATACAAAACCTTAGAGCAATGTAAAACTAAATGCATTCAGAAGAAGAAGAAATTCGAATAAGTTTGTAAACAAACCTGTTCAGACCAATATTCAAAATGACAAATTATTAATAATTGTCATAGTTATACAGGCTGTTAGCTATATGGTTCCAGTTATAAAGGTAAAAATCTAAAAAAATTTAAAAACAAAATCTCAGATAAAGGGGTTCAATTATTCCCACAAACAGAGGTATTTCGATGCAAAAGTGTGTCAGGACCTCATTGTGAATCTTAGTAGAGGTTTCTCACTTAACCAGGTTTCACTGTTTAAGAAATATTTTTTAATTAAAGTTCTTAAAACAGATTTTTATGTGAAAAACTCAAGATAAACAAATTTTTAATCTATTTAGACAATTAAAACAAAAAATGAAAAAACTTCATTTTCATCAAAATTCATTTAGTTTCAACTTAATTCATTTTTACTATCTCAAAGAAACATAACCTCAATTACTATTTTATAAACTGAGCATTTCTATCACATAATATAAGTAGTAGAATAAAGCATTTACACAGTTGAAATTTATGTCTACAGAAGAAAAATGTTTAAGTGAATTCAATATATTTAATTTCCTGACATAATAATAAACTCCTGATGTATACAGTAACATTTTTAAATGAACATTTATGAAGCATTATTTTATTATTTTTTTATAAATAATCACTTATTTGGAAAAAGAATCAAATGCGAGTTAAAAGTGATATATCTGACTTTGCAAAAGTGTTTCTTGCAATTAATAAGATTGCCAGTTAGAATAAATTATTTAACGCTGTCTGGTAGTTTTTTCATTGCATAACATAATAACTAAAATCATCAATAGATTATATACTTAAAATGCCAAAATTTAAGTTATAAATTACATACAATTATAAACCTTTTAAAGAAAAGTACAACTAAATAGATTAATGTTTTAGACAGAAATTATTACCTGATAATGTATCAATTCGTAGTGAGAGCCATCTCATTGCAATACAACAAATATAAAGACAAGTAGTATTCTGGTCAAACAATTTAGAAAACCTGAAAAGTGATTCAAAAGAAATTCAAATTAATATAGGTTGAATAAATTTAATGAACAAAAAAAATTTCTACGCTAATATATAGTTGTGCGTGTAAGTTGACCTTGCATTTTTTTACCTGAAAGTGCTTCCAACAAAATGGTTATCATCAATCTTGCAGCTAATCACCATCAACTTCATAATTTTCTAATAATTTCAACTTTCATACAAGTATGAGTATGTAATGCAATAGACTAATTGTTTGATAAGTTGTATAACAAATACACAGTTGAATGGCTGATTTCATTAATTTTTCTTTTTTTGACCTAATTGATGTAAAATATCCGTACAAAAATGTTACAACACATGATTCAGACAAATTTTTCAAAACTTTCTAGAATTTTTTTGATTACCTATTTTCTACTTGTAAATAGTACTGGGTGTACAAAAAAAAATCTGGTTTTGATTTGTTATATCTCAAGGAAGAGATGTACAATGTTGATACAAAAAAAGGCTACAATAAAGGAGAAAATGAACAGTTTTAGTTTACATATGGCTGTAGATTGATTCCCTATTTTTCCACTTGATAGGCCCATTAGCAAAAATGGTTACTCCTGAGCAGAAAGCCTTCTGTATTTTGCAGTTTTTGTAAAATGGGAATCTGGAGTTACAATTCAATGTGCATTCAATAGAAAGTTTAATTGTGATCATCCAACTGACAATAATATTTGTTGATGGCATAATCAGTTTGAAACAGATGTCTGTGTAAAGGAAAAAGTATGGGATGGCCAAGATTATCTGAAGAAAATGTTGAGTATGTCAAGAAGTCTTTCATGCATAGTCTTAAAAAGTCTGTTACAAAGGCCAGCCATGAACTAGCAATGCTGGTGATGACAATGTGGAATGTTTTAAGGAAATGCTTACATACTATTTACAACTTATATAGTCTTTGAATCCTGCAGACTAAGCTGTGCATGGGCAACTTCACAATTGAAATATTCAAGCATGAAGATTAAGATTTTCTGGAACCTATTTTGTTTAATGATGAGACACACCATCTTAGTGGAAAAGGTAACACACATAATGCCCACATCTGGAGGTCAGAAAATCCCTATTATCTCTTACAAGGTGAAATTAATTTTTTTTTTTTTGTGTAGTATCTCTCTCATTGGCAAGTTTACGGGAAGCTATTTGGATATGCTGTAAACAAGCCTCTTTCCTTAACTGTAAGATGAATCAGAGAATTTTATTTGGCAACAAAGTGGTGTACCTCATCACTACCATAACTCTAAATGGGATTGGTTAAATAACATATTCCCCAACTGCTGGATTGGTTGGCATCCCCATCTGATGACAGAGCTTGTTTGTGAAGGACTCCAAGGTCATCTGATCTGACCCCATTCATTATTAAAAGCATATGTATAATAGGATATACAAAAACACTTTGAACCATTTTAAACAAAATTCAAATAAAATTGTTATATTTATTTCATGGAAGAAACAAGCATTACACAGTTTAACATTATCGTACACATGGATATTTGTTCTTTTAAGCAAAAAAAAATTATTATTATTATTATTATTATTGTTTACAAGCTCTAAAATTTTTTCTGCCTAAAATGACTACAGTTTTCCAAAAATGCATATCTTTAGTATGAATAACAATCAGACTGTTAATCCTCAGATAAGTAGATAATTTAAGTAATAATATTTCTCAGTGAACACATGAAGCCATTTTCTGTAGGACTGGTCATTTTCTAATAATCTTAATATTATTTCTTGCCACTATGCCAAAAGAAAAGATCAGTTCTTCCATCAGGGATATGAGAAATAACACCATAGCTAATGACACCAATTTTAAAGATTCATGACTGCCATAATGTAAAAAAACAATGAAAAATAAAGATACTTAATTCTAGATAAAACAAATAACAACATTAAATTTTTCTAATAACAAATTTTAAAGCAAGAAACTCATTCATTGATCCAAAAGGTTACTTTTGGGTTACAGAAAAATACATCACATTCCTTTTTTGATATACCTTATGATATCAGAAATAACTTAAAAACCACAATTCAATTAAAATTTTTTACATGACTGCCCAAAAAAGGAGAGTAATGTATTTAGGATGTACGTATGTATGTATGTAAGTTTGTTTTACCATTGCAGCTCAACCTGATTCACCATAGCCTAACTGACGTAGATGTAAATTCCCACGTTGGAATTTTAATGTAGAAATAACATTATATACAAATGTATGCATAGAAATAACATTTCTATATATATATGTATGTAGCCTTTTTAAGCATTTTTAGCAGTTGTGTTTTTCAATTTTTATAACTGTTTTTAATATTTTATAATAATAACAAATACAAAGGTGGAATGAAAAGTTCCAGGCCTGGACAAGAAAACAACATTTTCCTGCGTAAATTTTGATCTATTTTTCAACATAATCACCATTAAGTTCTATACTCTTAGCCCTGCGTTCCAGAAAACTTATGCCAATTTGGTATGTTGATTTTTCCAACTCCTTAAAATAATCATCTACGGCGGCAATAACTTCATTATTGGTTGAAAATCTCTTCCCTCCAAGCCATATTTTTAGGTTAGGAAAGAAGTGATAGTCACTAGGAACCAAATCAGATGAATATGGAGGGTACTACAGGAATTTGAACTGTAATTCATTGACTTTTGCCACTGCAATGACTGAAGTGTAAGCTGGAGCATTGTCATGATGGAAAACACTTTTTTGTCAAATGTGGTAGTTTTTCCTTAATTTCATTGCCAAGATGCTGTAACAGTCACACAATATTCACCATTTATTGTTTTACTCTTTTTAAGATAATCATTGAAAATTATTCCATGTACACCCTAAAAAAACAATTGCCATAACTTTTTCGCATTAAAAGTCATGTTTTCGCTTTGTCTGAAGTAGATTGACCTTTTTCAACCTATTGTTTTGAATGTAGTTTTGTCTTGGGAGAGTAGTGATGAACTCAAGCCTCATGAGCGATCCCAAACCAACGTAAAACTTCCTCTAGATTGCACTGAAAGAGCTTGAGAGGAATTGCTTGAAATGATTTTTCGGCTAGGCATGAGCAAACATGTAGCTCACACTTTGTTCATGGCCAAATGCTTGTACAAAATACTGTGCACAGATTCTGTTGATATGCCTACAGACTCTCTAAATCATTTGCTGTCACTCGTTGATCTGCCAAAACAATTTTGTGCAATTCTTCTATCACTTCTGGTGCATTCACTTGAGAAGGACATGCACTATATGGTTCACTGCAAGTGTATGTTCGACCCATTTTAAACTCTGCAACATAGTATTTAACTATTGTATTTGATGGAGAAGAGTGTTCCAATGTCATATCAAGCTCTTTTTTAATTGCTCACAGCCAACCTGGAAAAAGGCAGGACCATCACAGGAAGTATTATGCTTCACTAATGGGCCGACTAAAGATCACTACTCGGGTTAAATATTTACATCTGACCAAAAAGAGAGAGCTCTTTCATTCCGACAATGTACCTGCACACACATCTTTGGTTGTTGCTGAAAACTCCAATCATTTCATAACCTTCACTTCAAAGTGCTTTCACATGTACTGAATTCCTTGGATTTGGTCCTAGCTATTACTTATTTTTCCTAAACCGGAGATAACTGCTTTTTTTTTGCAGTTGGGTAAATCACATAATACTGAATGCTGGAAAGGGTTCGTTGTGATGCATGATTTGTTTCTTGTCAGTATTAGAATATCAGTTAGGTATAATTTATGCACACAAATACTTGTACTGATATTGATGCCATGGTTTCTAAAACCAACACCAAGTAAAGATACAGGTGTATATCTCTATTATATATATGCATATGGTTATTTAACAAGTGACACTAGTCACACAGAAAATATAATGTACAAACAGGATTTGTTTTATTTTGATTAAAGTTTCAGGTTTAAACATGTAAGTCCATTTAAATTACTATATGAGGGACTGCTGAAATGAATACACACTGGTATGTATTGGAAGAACAAAATGTCGTACAAAGCAACAAGTGCTGTCATCTTGTAGTTTCATTCCCCTACTACTAACATTCCAAAATTCATTGACATACAACCTCTCATTTTCTATCAGTTGCCATTATAATAGTGTTGAGTACACCTGCTACATCAATGTGCCTAAAAACATACGCAGCAGTTGAATTTTTGACATCGGAAGAAGTGAATGCTAATGTTGTTCATTGTTGTCTAAAAGTCATTTATGGTGATGAAACTGTCGATCAAAGTACTGTGAGTAGGTAGGTAATAAAATTTTGTGCATTAGAAGCTGGCAAAGCAAATATTGAGAATGTACCTCATAGTGATTAAACAGTTTCTGTGACTGGTGAGAAACCAAAATGAGGTGGATGAATTGATTCAAAATGATTATCACATAACACACAAAAACACACTGCCATCCAGATAGGAAAATCAAAAGAATGTGCAGGACATATTATTAAACAACTGGGCTACCATAATAAAATCTGTTCATGGTGGGTGCCATGCACAGAGAAGAACAAACAACAATAAAAGGAATATTATGAATAGCTACAGCTTCTAAAATGTAATTATGACAAGAGAGATGACTTCTTTTACAATAATGAGCAGATGAAAGTCAGGTGCATCATCATGACCCAGAAGAAAAGTAGTGGGTCACGAAATACCAGCTACTATGGTTTACCATAACCATAAAAATTCAAAACACAACCCTCTGCAAAAAAAAATTCTTTTGACAATGTTCTGAAATTCCAAATATGTGTACATGAATCAACTGTAATTTCTGTGTTAATACATAGATACATTAAAACACCTAAGCAGACTTGTATGTTGTGTTTGACAAGCCATGGAGCCATTAATTCTGCAGCAAGATAATTCTCGGCCAAATAGATTGTATGCAATTATTGAGAAAATGAGATCTGAACCTATTCATTCTCACCAGATTTGCCACACTGAAATTTTCACTTTTACTGCAATATTAATATTGAGGAAATATTAATATAGAGGAATTTTAATATTCCTCTTATAGCAATTCATCTCATCGCAGATGATAAACTGCAGATGCAGTAAGATAGTGGCTCAAGAAAAGGCTGCTGCATTTTTCAGGGACAGAATGAGAAAACTGGTTCACTGTTGGAAGAAATGTGTAGCTGTAAATGGTGTCTACAAAGTAAAATAAATGTGTTTTTGTAGTAAATAAAATTTATTTTTATGCCGTATTTATTTATATAGTTTTTTAATTGTGAGTTATGAGTGATTGTGCTTTACATTTCAGCCATCCCTCATATACAGAATGATTCATGAAGAATGCAACAAACTTTCAGAACAAGTTCTACTGGTACAAATAAAGAAAAAAGTTCATATAAACATATTTCAAAAATGCTTCATTAGCAAGTGTTGGCTGGTGAAAAATCTTTGCCCTGATTTCTGCACCTTTGGTAAAATTATGATAGTCTTTAATTCTTGAGACCCAAATGAAGGAGTAAATTTAATGCTCTTATATGAAATATTATGTGAAAAATTAAAAAAAAATTAAGTGCCAGAACTGTTGTTTAATAGTTTTTGAGAAGTATGGGGTAAAAGACAAACAACTGAGGTCAAAAAACACACAATTGTATGTTTAGCGTAAAACAGCTTCGTTAAATGGGTAATAAACATAAAAGTTTTAAACAAAACATACAGAGAATTTGATTCTGAGTAAAATGGTATGAATAAAATACATAAAAGTGGCAGATTTTTAGTGCGTAATAATGAAATAAAATGTTCAATATTATAAAATAAAAGAATTAAATATTCTAGAAAAATAAACAATCAAAAACTGCTAATAAACAGTTCTGGGACCTATTTTCTTCAATTCTTCAGATCAGAATTCATATAAAACCATTAAATTTGCACCCTTAATTTGGATCCTAAGAATTAAAGGCTAGCTTAATTTTACTAAAAACAGAATCGAGAACTTCAAATTTAATTTAAAATAATCAAAATGGCAAAAACTAAAGTGATTAATGCATTTTCAGTAAAAAAAACTTTTTTCTACTAAAACAAGAATTTTCTATTAAACAAGAATCGAAACTGAAAGTTAATGAAAAGATTTCATTATAAATTAAAACCAAGAAAAAATATAAATTTTAACATACTTTCTAAGGAAATCATTTTCTTTGCCAAAAGCATGTATTGTATCAAGCCCATAGACTGTTTCAGCAACCAAACTAAATATTGGCGATCGAGTTGCATTATCAAACCGTTTTAAATCTCTCACAGCTACCCTGTAACATGTAATTTTAATTTTACAAATAAGAAAAGGAAAATTTCTACATAAAAATAAATAAATACATTATAAATTTACATAATAAATTTATTTTATTATACAAGGATATAAAACTTAATGATCCAGCAATAACAATGTATTCCAAAATAAAGAAAAAATCCACTGTCCTATACATGGATGTTAAAGAGCTTCCAAGAATTCATTTATAATTTTATAAACTACTGTAATTGTTAAAAATATATAAACACCCTTATAGATTTCATTAGAGTATTACCACTAACAAATCACCTGCTTGCCAGATATACAATTTCAGATTTAACTAATGATTTAAAACTTTGTATTTCTACATAATTATCAGCTGAAGAATTCTTATTTTTCCCAGAATTTCTATCACATGAAAGTTGTCTTCCGTAAGTAAAATAATATTTCTATTCTTTAATAATTACTATCATGTAATAATTACTATTTTTTTTCAGTCACTGTACTATTGCAAGGAATTAAAGATGAAATTGTTTCCCTTTAATTGAAGGTGAACAATGCATTTTTTCCTTTTTACTATAAAAACATGATTATCGTAAATTTACTAAATAAAAAATCTGATTCAACTGCAATTTAAACTGTTCCAATTGCTTCTAAATTAAATTCTGATCATCTAGTTGATTTCATTTTAATTAAGTAATGATTTATAGTTTCATTTTGGTACTTCCTTTCATAGAATCTCTAGTTTATTCTTCATGTTAAGAGCCTAGTTTATTTACCACACAGAAAGGGCCAACTTTATCTATAGATGAAATATGCAGCAGCATATGGAGAAAAACTTGCAAAACAGCAGTTTTTTATAGAGCATGAAAAAGGGTAAATTTAACCATTTGGATATTATGTATTAATACACTAGATAAACTGAGCTGACTACTACATTCTGCCATCACTCTACTATTTGTTACTGAGAGACATAATGTTAGCAAAATGGAAAGTATTCTTCAATAACTAAAGGATACAGAGTTGGTAAATGAAAACTTATCAAGGATATGACAATAAAATAAAATTAAATAAAAACAAATAGAATTATATTTAAAAAATTAAGTCATAAATGCTTACAACTTCATTTTATCTTGTACTGAATATGGTTTTAGAATCATAAATTAATAAATATATAATAATAGTTTTTTTGATGACTAAATATGTACAAGAAGGGTGGAAACAATTAAATACCAAAAATACTAATTAATGTTTCAGCTATCTAACTACTGGGGTATGGTATACTTCTTAACTTACCTGCTGGTTAAAAAAGTAGTAATTGGCTATGGGTAGAACGGGGATTTCTAAAGTAATCATGTTTTCCAATCCAAATATTGTTCTTGTTTCTTGGATTATGGGTCATGAACATCGTTCTTTTTTAACGCAAAAGGTTTTACATCATGACTGTTGTGTGTAGAAAATGGAACTATCAATTAAGGTACTCCTATTCAGTAAGAAACAGTAAATGACTGAGCTGAGCAGATTTCATTTTAATTTACTATTAGCTGAATTATCTATGCTTATATAAAGGGGATGAAGGTTTTTGTTCAGGATAAACAAAAAACTGCCAGATCTATTACTACTAAATTTTTACCCATGTTTCTTGGCATAACTGAAAAGATTTTTGGATATATTTCACCTTGAAAAAAAATAAATATATATATGTATTAGTGGAGAAGATTTGCCAGTTGAAGCACAAACTTTAATGAATTCTGAACTGTGAGTATCTATCATTGTGTAAGCTGGGTTTGAACTGAATGATTATGAATATCTAAAAACCAGCTTCTAGATTTTTGAAATCCCAAGTTTCAACGGTTAAAATGGATTTTTGAATTTTTCTAGAAACCCTGTTGTTTTTTCAATTTATAGGTAACAAATGAAGAAATCAACCTGATTATTGGTTAGTATAATTTTCATGTCAATAAACCAATTTCTAGATTTTTGGAATTTGACCTTGAAAGAGATGAAGAAAAGTAAAAAAAAATTTGAATAATTAGGTAAATTTTCCTAATCCCAACTATAATTAATGAGATATTGAGTAGATTTGGGCTTGCAAATACTCCTCAAATAAATATTTAAAAACTATTTTTGGGTTATTTTTAATTCTGATTTTTTTAAGGGGTGCGAATGTATACTGCACTATGACTCAACTAATACAGCCACTGCCACCATTACTGTATGTGTGACTGGCTGCAACTGCCTCCAGTTACTTGACTAAAAAACATAAAATAAAAAGATTGGCTGCTACGGGAAATGCAAGTAACCATGTAGCATGGGCAAAGTTGCGACAGGTAGCTGTAGTACATATATATATATATATATATATATATATATATATATATATATTAAATTCTTTGAAAAATTAAGGTAAGATATGTCTTATCTCAATAATCTGTACTAAGCGGTTTACTCAATAGAATTTAAAAAAATATAAATATATATACTAGTGTTCCCCCATCAAAGCTCGCATACGATATTGGTGCAGCTACACCTGCAATATTTCACCCTCAAGTGCAAGGAAAGGAGTAATTGTTGCCCTATTTGCTAATCGTTGCTGCTGTGTTCACTGTCGTTCTCTGATGTGCTGCTGCTGGTGATGGGTGCCCATTGGTAAACTGTTGCTGTTGCACATCAGTTGGTGTATTGCTCAGCATATAAATTTTCTGGTGTTGTTGACCCCATTAGTGGTAGAATTTTGGTAAACCACAAATTGATTTTTAGATATTAATCTGAAGTACATTTACTTAAAAAATCAAATTAATTCTCAATTCATTGCCGAGACAAAATGCACAAAGATGTAAAAGAAAAACAGTTTACCCCCTTTTCATCCTTCATCCACACTATATGGTTAATAGCATTTTTACAATCAAGGGATATTTTACTGGTCATAGCTCGCCACGCCTCGCTCAGCCTTCCCATCTTCTAGCCAGAGGGTTCTGTCCATTAGACCTTGTTATGTTTATTAAACTCGTCAGAATAATAACATAAATAAAAATTAAAGCCAGTTCAATTTATAAAAAATATCAGTGTATTGTGATTTCTTCAGAACAACAGATTGGTCAGTACAGGACCTGAAACTGAGTTATCTGAGAATCTGGATTTCAAAACAGTCAGCCTCCATTATCATACTTTGTACAGATAAAAATGTATTTTGCCTCAAAAGGAAAAAATGTTTGTAGCATTACCTGATAAACACTACTATGAGGTGGACCATATTTTTGTTTTACTATTTATTTTTTTTTTTTTAATTAACTTTTATTTTATGTTTTTTAGTCAAGGAGGCAGGTGCAGCCAGTCATGTCATAAATACAGTAATAATGGCAGTGTCGGTTGAGCTGCTACACCATACACCATCACACCCCTTAAAAAATTGAAATTAAAACAAACCCAAAAGTGGTGTTAAGATATTTATCTGAAGATTATTTGCAAGCCCCAATCTAGTAATAATTTGTTTAGATTAGTTGGAAATGGGGAAAATTTTCAATTATTGTTCAAATTGTTTTTACCTTTCTTCACCCCTTTCAAAGCAGAATTTTAAAAAATTTTGAAATTCGATTTTAGAAATTACATACACCAAAAATCAAGTTGATATCTAGTAAATTTCATTGTTACTCCATTTTAAATTTTGAAATTCAGAATTTCAAAAAATCATCTTAGTACGCACTTAGAGGAATGTGTATACAAATTTTCATCAATTTATCTTCAGTAACTTTTGCTGGGCATTGATGAATCAGTCAGGATAAGTTGCTTTATAGGTGCATAATATATGTATATACAAGGGCAAGCCAATTATTATCCGCAATTTAGTTATATTTTTGTTTATGTTGGTAGTACTGTTGTGTTGCGTAGATGACGCATGCATGGTTTAAAAATTCATCTAAGACTTTTGGTACAGTATGGAACAGTGTGTTGCCGCAACGAAGTGTCTACGAGTAGATTGAAAAATTAAAAAATGGTCGCATGCCAGACGACCGTTTACCACCACAAATTAGGAAAACACTGAGCATGCACGTGACATGGTTTTCTTAGACAGATGGGTAACTGTAGATGAAGTGACACATCGTCTGCAAATTAGTCACGGTTCTGCCTATGAAATCATCCACAACAGACTTGGGTTTCATAAAGTCTGTGCAAGATGGGTCCCAAAACAACTCACACAGTTGCATAAACAAATGCGCTTGGACATCTGCCAAAAACATTTGGATCGCTATGGTAACGAATGGGACATCTTCTTAGAGAGAATCATCACTGGTGACAAAACATGGATTCATCATTACGAGCCGGAGAGTAAATGGCAGAGTATGGAATGGAAACATCCAAATTCGCCCTGTAAAAAAAGTTCAAGACCCAACCATCCGCAGGAAAACTGATGCTTACAGTTTTTTGGGACTCACAAGGCCCAGTACTGGAACATTATGAGGAAAGGGCATGACAATAAACAGTGCGCATTACAGTGAGATGCTTACTGCCAAGCTGAAGCCTGCAATTCAAAGCAAACGCCGAGAACTGCTGTCAAAAGGTGTTGTGTTGTTACACGACAATGCCTGTCCACATACTGCTGCCCACACTTGAAACACTCCAGAAATTCAACTTTGAAGTACTGGCTCATCCTCTGTATAGTCCTGATCTTGCCCCTTCTGACTACCACTTGTTTGGTCCACTCAAAGAGGCATTAAGTTGATTTACCTCGAACGAAACAGTGAAAAAAACAGTGCATTCCTGGCTCACAGCTCAACCGAAACTTCTTTTATGAGGGCATCAGGAAGCTTGTGCAATGATGGACCAAGTGCATTGAAATGCAAGGGGACTATGTTGAAAAATGATGTATATGTAAGTTTGCTATTTGTATTGCAATAAAATTTATAACTACATTGCGGATAATAATTGATTTACCCTCGCATATATATATATATTTATTTATTTATTTTTTTTTTGAAAATTCAGATAATTCATTAACATATTGACCACTGTACTAATAAAATTTAATGTTACATGAAATATAAACCACCAAAACACAGTAAATAAATAAGTTAAACTTACCATATCAATTCCAATAATCAATTTTTATGGGACCTTGCATCTTCATTGTTATTAAATTTTACAATTACATTAAAAGTTGTTTATTTATGATTTGTTAATTTGTCTAAATTTTTTTTTGAAAATTTTGATATTTATTATGAATAATACAATGCAGGATAATCCTGTGAAAATCTTTTACGGGAATTAATATGGTAAGTTTAACTTTTCTATTTACTGAATTTTGGTGGTTTATATATATATATATATATATATATATATATAAATACAGATAATAAGAGGAACATTAATAACAAGAATGAAAAAATCTTATAAAACTCTACTAGAATCTGAATAAAAATTACCTGAATACTTTGCTGACACCATAATAAATAACAGAAAGAAAAATAAGTGGTATAATGAACCACTGAAACACAAGACATATAAATAATATGGCAAATATCAGAGTCCATCCATCTTGAAGTGTACTTTCTAATATCACAGGAAGTCTTGCATCAACTGTAATACAATAAATAAAAAAATATTTAAATATAACTGATAAAAAATAAAATAAAAATATACAGATACGAATCAGTTCTAAATTCTGATGTAGCCCTTTTAATTGTTTTGAGTGTTTGGTTTTTGTTCTATTTAAAACCAACAAGCAGCTAATCTAGCCCCCTTTTAATCTATTTGAGTCATCAGTCATTTGACTTGTTTTATGCCTTTCTTTGTTTCTTTCTTTTCTACACAAGTTGTCTAATCTCAACATAATTACAACATCCAACATCCTTAATTTGTTTTATATATTCCAATCTTTCTTTTTTCTGTAGTTGTTACTTTTTCCAACCCTTTATGACTAAATAAACCAAATTGGATGTCTTAATAATATACCTGCTACCAATCTAGTTCATTTAGTTTAATTCAATCTCAAAATTCTTTCCTAATTTATTTGTTAAGAATTCCTCCTTTCATACTCTATCAACCGACCTAATTCTCAACATTCTCCTGTTAGACATTCAATTATTTCTTTCCTGTAATTCCTACTGCCCTTATTTCACTATCATAAATGCAACACTTTTAAAATTTTAATACGAATGTCTTTTTTGCTTAAATCACTCAATAGTAAAGAGATTAGAGATTAATCTTTATCTTCTTTTTATTATAACTAAAAACTAGATTTACCCACTTCAACTGAACACAATTATTTAAACTACAGGAAGCACCGCAGTGAAAAATCAGCACTTCCTAAAATGAAAATTCTTGGAAAGATCTTCTCCAAGAGAAAATTACAAAAACTTACAACACATCCCATCATCCTTTATTGTTATTTGTCTGAAGAAAACACCCTATTTATTTACAGAATATATAAAGAACAATCAATGTAATACTGTAGAAGTCATTCTTCTATTCAACCTTCATCTTTTTTTGAATTGGTTTACAAAGACTACATATTTTACTCTTTAACAAATTTTCAATCAGTTAACTAAACAATTTACTAGCTTTTACACAATATTTTAAATGTATTCTTACTTTTACCAAATTTTTACAACTACTTCTTCTCTACTCACAATTTCCATTCTTTCTTATCACTTTCTTCAATTCGCAGGTCTTGAGCTAACAATGGGTCTTGATTTTTCCATTCTAGCCATGTTTGACAATCTTCTGTGTTGTTTTCCAGTTGGAACCCAAGTAAGAACTTTATTCGGTGTTCTTTCATCAGTTATCCTGTTCATTAGACCAAATTGTTTTAGCTGTTTCTGCTGCAACTCATCCACAGCACCTCTGTTAACTCTCATTTGGTGCTGCATATAATTTTTTCTAGTCCTGTTAAACCTAATCTCATAACAAATTTGTTTAAGGAAGTCCATCACAATAGCCAGCAACTTCAAAAGATCCTATGAACTAATATTCCATGCCTCTGCTCCAAGTAAGATTATATTTTGATGGATCAAATTTACTTCTTTAAATTCTGTTTTTATTTTCTCTATCAATATTTCTTTATAACCCATAAAATACTAATGTAAGCTTTTGTGAGTTTTCAACCAAAATTTATTTTAAAGTTGATCTCATAAATTTTCTGATTATTTTTACTAAACCATACACTAAGATATTTTTCTATAGCAACCCTTGTAAATATCTTAACATTTTCACTATATAGTTAAGATCTATCTTCTCTTAGCCATCAATATCAAAATCATTAATAAAAACAAAGTAGAGCCATACTCATTGGCATCTCCACAGTACATTTCCTGCACTGTGTTCTTAAGAGAAAAATAAATATAAAACAATGCCCTTGTCTTAAATCCTTTGTCATTTTAAACTCTCTGAATATCTTATTTCCATGTTTTATTCTTGCCATGTCATTTTAATACAATTATTGTATACTTTATAAAAAAAAAAATTCATGCCAGCTTTTTGTAACTTTTCTTTTTATTGATGAGTAATTTATCATGTAGGCTCAAAATTTATGTATGGGATTAAAACCTTATAGCAATGAAAGATCCCATCCTGATCAGGATTTAAATCTGGATTACCACTCTACCAAGTGTAAATCATAGACTTTTTTCAAATCTATCCAACGCAAAGAAAGATTTCTACAATTTCTTCTCAAACATCTACTTTAAAGTGAAGATACTGTCAATTATTTATCTTTCATTCCAGAAACCAGATTGCTGTTCATACTATTTATCTTCACCTCAGCTCTAAGAAACATTAAATACCTTCTAATGTAATATTATTTTTGGGGAGTTGCGCATAAAACTATATTACTGATAAATCTCTATATTTCTATAGATCATCCTTGATACCCTTTCTATGACTGATTGGTGCAATAATATCAAATAAAATCTTTATATCATAAAAAAAATTAAAGTCATCAAAATGAAATCGCCAAAAAGAATTAGGTTGTTTACTTATTTTTAATTTTTCTTCAAATAAACACACATATGTACACATGCAATACTATTTTTATTTACTTGAAAGAGATTTAAATAATTATCTAATTCAGAAACTTAATTCAGCAGATATGAATGTTTATACTAGCTGCTAGACTTTTGTCTTGAATTGAAAAATAATTTTTAAAAAAGAAAAATACATTAAACATAGATAAAAATAATTAGAGTTAATTTAAAAAAGGAGTCATATTAAAGTTCTAGAATTATGATTTATTTTGTTTTCTGTCAGCAGCTGTCTTAATGAAAAATATATTTATATATTTTTTCTTAATTTTGAATTTAAGTTTTTAATTTACATTTTATAGTCAGTTTTGAGGTTTGTTTAAGCTAACATAAATTTTATTTTTACCTTCAACTATAACAAAACAGGTCAGTATCTTATGGCTTACTGCATGCATGTGTGTGCATGTGCACACACACATCACATGCACTACTTTTTACTCATAATCTGGACATCCAGTTAGAAGTTAGATGCATTATAATAAGAAAAACCAATAACTTCATTCCATTAATGGACCAATGCCAGAACCTCTTTCAGGATCCTACTTAAAACAATTTAACCAATAACCACACAACTTTTTTTTTTAAAGTGATTAGGCAGAGAATACTATATACATATGTATTAAATATTAGTTTGTTATTAAAATCAGGGAATAAGTAACAAATAAAACCAGACTAAAACTGAAGATGTTAAGTCACTGCTACACAGATTGAACGGAACAAATGCAGTATAATTATTTAATGCATTAAATAATGTGGTATTAAAAATAAATTTAGAAACAAATAAAAATAAAACCTACTTTGGAGAGCCTTTAAGTGTTTTAATTTTAGAGAAAAGCTATTACAACAACATAACATTTTTTTTTACATAATTTACTTTTCAGTAAATTTTTTCATTACCTTCATCTACATCTTTGGAAAAAAGGTTCTGAATACGTCCAATTGGTGTTTCTTCAAAGAAATACATTGGACTATACATTACTTTTCTAAAAAGATCATTATGAAGTCTCTTGGTAGCTCTCAGTGTAACCTAAGGAAAAAATGTAATAATGTAATTAAATTAAAAATGTTAAGAAATATTGAAACTGTTATCTTATATTTATTTATCTTCCATGTTTATATTTATGAATGTGCAATTTTTTATGAAATTAATGGTCACTAATTCTTACAAAATCAACAGTAAGCACCATTGCCAAACTAGACAACAGAACTGGCAATTCAACACAATACTTAGTCTTATGAGAAATAACCTTTTATGCTTCTGTTGTTAATTTTAATAAATTAAAATTAATTATTAATGTAACCAAACTAGTATAAATAATTTAATTATTAACCGACTAAAAAATATTCTCATCAATTTATTTAAAGTACAATTAAAAGATTTTCTTTTACAAAAACAATACTCCTCTGTCAATGAAATTTTTTCATTCTCTGTTTTTTTTTTAAACAGGACTAATTAAAAAATAAAAAGAAAACTCAATTTTCTGCACCCATTCAACAAGTACATTAATATGGTGCTCAAATAATTCTCATTAACGCCTTCTAAATTGTTGATTATTTTACAATTAGTATCTTCAAGCATTTTAACAATGTTTCATGCATTTATATTTAAAAAAAATTAATATAGACCTTACCACATCTATTTCTTATTTTATAATTAATTGTATATTCTGAATTGATGCTCAGATCAAGGTTTTATGATGACTTCCCTTGATGCATCCAGGTAAATGCTGGAGCAGTTGCTTTTTTTGCCCTTGGAATAGCATATCTAACTATTCCTGTGATTCAAGTAGTGTTTTCTGAGTTTTCTGAGCCCACCAACTAGCAAAAATAATGAAAACAGTTCATATAAACATGGATCCAAAAACATTCTGCTAGCGAGTTATGGCTAGCAAAGATTTCGCCATGATTCTTGGGCAAAGGGTTAAATAAGACCATACTGAAATTCTAGGAACCCAAATTAAGGTATAATAATGTATTACTGAATAAGAAATTATAATTTCATTCAAATTAATGCGTTATTGAAAGAAGAAAGAAGTATATATATCACAGAAATTAGTGTACAGTTCTTGTTAAATCTGAAGCGGTTTTTAACAAAAAGCTGGAATACATTTTGATATAACTGAAATTGTGGAATAATTTTTTTATTCACGCCTATCTGAAATAGATTCAAATCAAAATTGGTTTAATTAATGACCGATTGTGAATGTACTCTTTGATGTACGACTTAATGTTGATTTTAGCACAGATTCTGCCCTGACCAGTAATAAGGTTTATTTATTAAGACTGATTGATATTCTTAAATAAGAATTTTACAGAAATATAACTTCATTATAATAGACATAACCATTTTTTTAATTAATATTTGAAAAACTTTGTGGACTTAATGTATATTAGAGTTATGGTAAATTTATCATTTTATTATTTATTTATTCTGTTTTATTTATTAAATGTTCGTGCGGAAGGATTCTGACGTTAAAAAATCTAGTTAATAAGTACAAACAATAAAAGAAAACTAAATAAATGTGCAACAAATTGCATAAATCAAGTAAGTGATCAAAAATAAAATTTGAGTATTTCATAATGCAATTTAAATAAAATCTAAATGATAATAACATAAAATATTAAAAAATACTCAGCTAAGCTCCTGTATAGATAAATCTCCATATAAATATAACACATATTTGTCCTTTAAACCGATTTCTCCTTTAAACCCAAATATTAACTCAAACTACTAAATGACTATCTGTATTAAAAGTTTCTTATCTTAAAAGCGGCTGTTGTAAAATAAAAAAATTATTAATTTTTTCAATATTAACCACATTTAACAAGGAATCTGAGCTATTTGTTTTAAAAAGTTCACCCTAATCAAACTGACTGAAGGGCAATCTAAATAAAAGTGCACAAGATCATCTGGAGTATCTAAATAATACAACCTATATTATATATAACAACATTTATAATTATTACTCTGTGTATATAAAGTAGAGAATTCTCCAGAGACTAATCTTATTTGTGTTATTAATCTTATCTTTATATGAACATTGAAAAAGAGATATATGCTATCCACTATGATCAGCAGTAAACAATTACTATGAGTTATATGTGGAACTAACCACATCCTCTCACTATTCTGGCTGACACAATATATGTTGTAATTCTCTATTAAATCGTTAAAACATGCTTTAACAAATCCAAATTCTGTCCTTTTCAGACTCTTGAGCCCCAATAACCAACAAAGAATCAGAAAGAAACTTGGTCTGATTAAATGTAACCTTGTTATCTCAAAACAACCCCAATTAATTTGATAAAACATATTCCCAAAATATTATCTTTAGATACTGCTAACAGTCTACAATGTCATTTTAAAAACAGTAATTTTTAAATGAATTTGACAAGTCTCCAATATAATATAAGCATCAGGAGTATTAACACATAAATTTAATAAAAGTTATAAAACCTAAACTTAATTTTCTTGCTAATACTAACGGGATGAACCCGTTAAATTGCTACTATTTGGGAAGAATCCGAATCCCAGAACAATACAGCAACACAGATGAAATCAATAAATTAAACAGCATTATTCTAGACTTCCAAGTGTACATCTACAATTAAGAAGAATTTTCAGAATTTTAGTACAGGCACTTTCCTTTTGGTCACAGAATACTCAGCTGCCTTTTATCCAAATTTTCCACTAGACAAGAAAGATATACTAAAATAAATAAAGGATGATTAATTATAGCTGTTCACCATAGTAATAAAGGGTTTAATATTTTTAAATAACCCACTTTTTCTGAAAGGGTCTGTAACAAGACCTACTGAAGATGAAGCAAGAATGATGATATCATCAGTGAAAAGCAACATTAATAATTTCTTATATGTTTTAATACCAACTCCCCAAGTACCACTATCTCTAAAGAACTTAATTGTATCACTTAAAAACAATGAAAACAATAGGAGACTTAAAACTTCCTCTCAGAAGACGCCTCTACTGATATTTACCTCATTAGATTTTATACCTCTTCTACTATGATTATTGCTGCTTCATCATACAGCTTTTTAAGAATCTTAACAATTTTGGGCTAATAATTAAAACGATAATTTCTAAGGAAATGCTCTTTGGAAATCAATAAAGATTCCAAACATTTTTTCCCTCCACTGAATACTAATAATAGAGTTCAAAATAAATACACCACATCAACATCCTTTTCCCTTCCTAAAACGTAACAGTTTTACAAGAATAATCCTATGTTTCTACCTACTGATATAATCAAGCAATCAGTATGAAAGTAAAAATTTTAACATTAGTGTTGACCAGAGAAATAATCCTGTAATTCATAAGACTGGTAGATTTCCTTTCTTAAATACTAATTTTGTATTGACTTTACTTCACTGAAAAGGTTTCATTTTTCAAATTTTATTTAACACAAAAGTCTTTTCAATGATTCTATACTTAACTTTGCTGTAATATCAGAATCCAATTAAGGTGAATAAAAAAAAAACCATTCATTAAGTATATGTTCTGGAAATACAATTATATAAAAATTTTCTCAAATCTCCATCTCTCCTAAATTACTTTGGGATAAATTCACCATCCAACAGAAATTCTTTGTAGCTACATTATTAAACATTTTCTGAAATCCTTCTAAATAACTGTTTTTTTTTGTTTTTTTTGTATAAATCTAATATAATTAGAATCTAGATCTAATTTTTTTAGTAATTAGATTTCTAAAAAAACGTTCATTAAAAGAGTTGTTCTTACATTCTTTTCAAGCCTTCTTAAGTAAAGAAAAAATTTTTTAAATATTTTTTCATCCATTTGACCTTTGTCAAGTAAAAGCTCCTAGAGCACTGTAAATATGATGAAACCAAATGAGCTAATTCAAAGGGTAGCATTAGTATTGTTGTGCAGGTTCAGACGTGTATAGATATGTACAAACGTGATCTAGTGCAGCACACATTCATCATAACAATGCCAGTTGTGAGACAACAGTGAACCAGTAAACACGTCATTGTGAGTGCTTTGTGTGTCTGAATTATTGTGTATTACATATTTACAACTTTATTTCTTTTAATTAGTTGTCAGTTACAAAATGCCTAGAGTTTGTTTAAATCATCCTAACAATTTTTATGTATGTGGTGAAAAGACACTCATCAGGTCCCAAAGGCAAAACTTTACTCCATTAGTAAAAAAGTGTTATGAACTTTATTTTGGGTGTAAAGTTGGGGATCAAACAAGGGTTTGGGCCCAACATATCTGTTGTTTATCGTGTTCTAGGCTTCTCACTACATGAAAAAATGGCATATGCTGCATGCCATTTGTTATCCCTATGATTTGGAGGGAACCCAAAGATCACTATTCTGACTGTTATTAAAGGGATTACGTCAAAATCAAAACATACAGTGGTGTATCCTAACTTGTAATCTGTAATGAGACCAGTTCCACACTTTGAAGAATTGCTCATACCAAAGCCTCCAGAACATTTGACATTAGATGAAGAGAGCTGAGTCTGATAGAAGTAAAGAAGAAAAAGAAACAGATTCTGGTGATAAAACTTTTGAACAAAGCAGTTCATTTGAGTCTCACTTACCAATTCAAAAAAATCTTAATAATCTCATACAGTATTTAAAGTTATCCAAAAAAACAGTCTGAAATGCTTGCTTCCCGGCTAAAAGACTGAATTTTCTTCAAAAGAATACAAAGATATGTACTTATCGCAATCGTCATTCTGAATTTAAAGACTATCTTTCTGAAGAAAATGGCTTAGTATTTTGTAATGACATTTCTTCTCTTATGGAAACACTTTATAATGAACATAACCCAACAGAATGGCGCTTTTCCATTGATTCCTCTAAAGTTAGTTTAAAAGCTGTGCTTCTACATAATGGCAATAAATTCCCATCAGTGCCAGTGGCTTATTCTGCTAGTATGAAAGAAACAAATGAAAACTTTAAATTTATATTGGAAAAGCTTCAATATGCAGTGTATAAATGAAATATGTGTAGTTATTTGAAGGTAATTGCACTTATTCTTGGTCTGCAGCTTGGTTACACAAAATACTGTTGATTTTTATGTAAATGGGATAGTAGGTAGAGAAAAAAAAATTTCATTAGAAAATAATGGCCTAAACGTGAATCACTCATTCCTGAACAAAAAAATGTGAAACATGACCCATTGTACAATCCTAAAAATGTGTGTCTACCTCTGTTATATATCAAACTAAGATTACTGAAGAATTTCGTCAAGGCCATGTACAATACTCCTGGTTTCATGTACTTAAAACAGAAGTTTTCTAAAATTAGTGATGCAAAAATTAAAGAAGGAATATTTGTGGGTCCACAAATACGATCACTAATGCATGATGAAAAGTTTGAGGAACTATTTAATCCACTGGAGAAAGCAGCTTGGCAAGCATTCAAAAATGGTACTCAAGAGTTTTTTGGGAAATCGAAAGGCAGAAAATTACCGTGATATTATTAATGATCTTATAACATCATATAAAAATTTTGGTTTGTAATATGTCCTTACAAGTACACTTCCTGCACTCACACCTAGATTTCTTCCTGGAAAATCTTGGCACAGTGAGCAATAAGCACGAGGAACACTTTCATCAGGAGATTTTAGCTATGGAAAAGAGGTACCAAGGCAAATGGAATCCTAATATGCTGGCCAATTATTGTTGGACCATCAAGAGTGATGTTCCATGGGTGAAATATAGCAGAAAATCATCATTTCTTACTTTGTAGGTAAATCAAATGTTTGAATATTGTGCAGTTAAGAATGCAGAAAGTATTAAAATGTCTGAAATTATAAATGCTTGTCTCTCAAAAACCTTGGAAGATGGGGAAAAACTGATATCATATATGAATTCAGAAGAAAAAAATACTATCAGAATTACATATTTTTCTTCCTAAGACGAAAGAAAATCCTTTTTTGTTCCCCAGTGATCATTAAAGAAGTTAACAAAAATAATATATTCTATTCACTTGATGCTCCCCTTTCTAAGAAAAGGTTAATTAAAATTATTGTAAACTGTATTTGGGTAATATGATTTACATGATTCCGTATTAATTTAAAAATAACTAATATATAATTGGAATAAAACAAATGGAAAGTGAATAGAATGGTAAATAGGTAGAAAAAAAGAAAGGAGGGTATACAAGTGAGTTACTTAACATTATATTGTCTATTACTTAACATTAACTCATTGTATATTACTTACTCATATATATTACTCATATATTATTACTCATTAACATTGTATATTACTTAACATTGTCTGTTACTTAACATTATATTGAAAGTCTATTTATAGGAACAAATGAAATCTCACATGCAAAACAACCAATGTAAAAAATTAAGCAAGATAAAACAATGTTCATATTTATGTTGTTCTGTAAGAAGCAGTTTCTTTGTTTTACCGACAAACTAAATTTTGGCAAAGTATTCTCACATGAATATTAGCTAAGTATTAATGTTAAGCATTACAAATTTCTAAAGTAAATTTTTGAAATGCCTAACTAAATATTTACAGTAATAGAAAAAAGCTGTAATATAATAAACTTAAAAATTACTGAAGTTCTAATGAGTAGAGCACAAAATATCAATCTATGAAAAAAATTGAGCAATTTTTTCTCAATGGCAATTCTTTTTATTTTAAAAATCCTTTAGCTTAATTAACAAATGTTTACTACTACTGTCAAAAAAAAAAAATAAAGTTTGCTCTTAAAATAGTGTCTCTTAAAACATGAATTCTTTTCAGTGTTTTTAGTAAGTAAAAAAGGAGATGAATGCGATGCTGTAGTTAGGATGGTGTACAAAACACTATTTAATAGTTTATCCCTATTGAGTTAATATTAAAAAAAAAAAATTAATAAAAAACTTTGATATAAAAACACTTATATTCCATTCACAACTCAAGTTAACAAAAATTTCACTGCCATGAAATTGCCAGTAATCAAAATATTTATTTGAACTATCAGTAATATTGGTGGAAACCTAATAAAAATTTAGCACAAAAGGCACTTATAACTGCAGGCCAACGTAAATTTTAATATAACTTAAATATACTAAGCAACTTAACTTTTTATTATGTACCTTTACTCACTTTACCTTTGTAACTAAGAAGCCACGGATAAAATTACTAATAACAATTATTACAATAGTAGATGCATAAACAGTTTTGTACATCTCAAAATCTGGGTTATCAGCAATATTTGCGCTGATCACCGAAACATTGTTAACAGTAATACATGTACCCTGAAAAAAGAAAGCAATATAATAAAAAAAAATCTTAATATAATTTCAGAAGATTTTTTTAGTATTAAGTTTTATATTCTTAGAAATTGATTAAGTTATAGAACTTACTTTACATTATTGTATGATGTTAGAAGACACAACAACTACACTGTGTGATCACTGAATATTCTACTGTACATAAGTATTCGAAGCCCACTGAAATACACTATTGTAGTCCAACATAAACTCTTCACTCTGTTCATTGCAGGAACTGACTCATTTCTCTCAGAGAAAAAATTAGCAAATAATGCTTATATCTCAGAATATTACAGCCATAAGAAAGACTGGAATAGAAAGCTTAAAGAAAACGTTTAACGTACCCTTTTACTGGATAACGATGGACAACGTTCACTGTTATCACACAGGAAGGAAAACTGTCATTTATTTATTATTAAATATCATAATAAAAAATTCATATAAGCTTGAAATTGTATTTTTTTATATCATATTGAACAAAAGAAGTCACATGAGAGTTTTTCAGATATTTTAAGAAATTACTAATTTAGAAAAAAAAGAGATTGATTACATCCATAAAAATTATTTTAAAGACACCAGTGTGATTACATGGATGATGCTATAAATAAACAATGATTGCCAGCCAATCTATCATTTGATCTCTTGACCAAAACATATGACAACAGCACAACTGAATAGCACAAAACTATCTATTTTATCATTTACATTGTACACAGAAAAGTACGTTTATGCAAGTATAACAAATAAAGGAATCAGCAAAACTAAATGTAACTATTTATCTAAAATGCTGTTAGAAAATACATTTATTTGTTACTGTAAAAAAAAAGTTATAAATATTTTTATTAAATTTGATAAGTTACATTTTAGGTTAATGAAAAAAGAACAAAAAAACTCTGGTTTAATTTATAAACTTATGAATAAAAGATATAGTGAGAACTTTATACTATTCTAAATATTTTTTCTGTATTTATTGTACTTATTATTAGAGTATAAATAAATTTTACTCCAGATATATTTGGTTTGTTATAAGAGGTCTAATAATCTAAGGAAAGGGACTTAGAGGAAGGGATCGAAATCAGATTGAAATAGCTAATATGCTTCATTTTTAGTTATTTTAAAATTAACTTAAAATGCACAGTTAGTAAAAAAATGTTACTGCACTTTTTTAAAAGAAAAATTAGAATATAAATCTAACAGTTAAAAAGTTATATTATTCTTTAAATTTGTTAAAATGCCTATTATTTTTCATTATAATATGTCCCTACTGAACTATCAGAAAGCGATAAAATTTTGTACGTATATTTTTCATATTGAATAATACAAAACAATTTTAAAAACATCTTTGTTTGTGTATTAAGTAATATAGGCATTTCATTTTTAGTTGTCTGATAATATTCTGATCGACAACAGTTGTACAGCAAAAATTTTTCTGCCATAAACAATTTCAGTTTACATGTAACTGACAAAAAGATTTGAACTTATGGAAGAATATTTCAAATTTTTTGATCAGAGCACAAGTGGTGAGATTATAAATGTTACCACTGAGACATTTGATCCACTTGATTAAGTTATTACTGAGCATAACTTTGTTATGTGTTAAAGAGATTTTGGTTCCTATCAATCTACCTGCTGAATTATTTCAATGTTCCTTTTTGTAGATATAAAAGTTATGTTACTACAATCATGCTCTTAACTTACAGGAATTTTCTGAATACTTTCCTCCAAAAACCTGACATCTTTTAGAGAAAATGTTTTTACAATGACTTTATAATAAAAAATAACTTACGAATAACTATTTGTCCTAAAGCATTTAGTATATGAATTTCTATTTAATGTATTTTAGAGCTGCAAGGTTCAAAGAATCAATAAGCTATTTTGAAAAAATCAAATTTTTTTATTTGTTTGAAAGGAAAACTTTCACAATAAGTACATCTTCATTTACAGAAAAGAGTAAAAAAAAATAATGTTTACTATCCAGCTTAAAATTTCATAAATTTGTTACACTGTAATTGTTTGCAGAAGTGAACATGGATATGTAAGCATACACATACTACATTTTATCCATTCGTGTAGGAAAATTATAAGTATTTAGACAAAATCTGTGTGACAATAAGTGTTAACATGGATTTAAAAAACAACAGTGTTTAAATTTACTATTTCATAAATCGTATTTGTCAGTTTTAGGAAGTATCAGTTTTCATTAGTAAAATACGAAAAAATATGATTAAGTCCGTATAAATTACAAATCTTATCTTGCCAGTTATTGCTTTGAAGTTTGGGCATAAATTTTCTTTGGTATTAATTCTTTTTAGACTTGTTAGTTTATTTTATTACTTTGATATTGGACCTTTACATTTATTTATTTCTTCTCATTTTTTTTATAACGTTACAGAAACATTATACAGTAACTAATATTTTGTTGTGGTGGGAGTAAATTAAGAAATTCACTTTAACTATTAATTTAATAAATAATAACAACCAGACATTTTTAATACATTTTTAAATATCACACAGTGATTAATTATAATCGTGTTTTTAGTCGTAAACTACTCAAAGTAAAGGAAAACTTAATAATTTGATCATATGCTAAATTTTAATATACATGTCATTTCTTGTACAATAGATTCAGAATGAATACTGATGATCTTTTGTAAGAGTCAGAATTCATCCATTGAATAAAATTAAATTAGGTTTGCAGAAAAAATATCTATCCTTTATAGGGCTTTTTTGACTGTAAACAATGATAATTGTTTTTGTAAACTGTATACATTTTGTTTTCATGGCCTCACATAAATAATGTAATAAAGCAATATAACTTAACCATAAAATTGCTATTTTATTAATTTATTATTATTCTTTTTTTATTTTTTCATTTTTAATAAAAATTCCTGTTTTCTTATGTTTCCATCACATCACTTTTTAATATAACTTTTGTTTTAATATAACATTTTGACAACAACCTTTTTACAACAATTTTTACAATCTTTACATTCCAGATTCAATTTTGAATAACAAAAACAAGATCACTTACTGAATATATATAAATAAAAAATATAAACCACCAAAAGACAGTAAACAGATAAAAGTTAAACTTACCATATTAATTAACAGCATCGATTTTTGCAAGATCCTGCATCTTCAGTTATCATTAAATTCTATAATTTCATTAAAATTTATTTATTTATGATTTGTTAATTTGACAAAATTTGTTTTTAATTTTGAAATTATGGATGAATACACAAATGCTGCTGTCCAGTACTGTAATCTGTATATAAAGTGTATATACACTTTATATATATATATATATATATACAATTAATTCAAGAGTTGCTTGCTAGTTTGATTAATTCCTTCACAAACTGATTAAAATTTATAATCAAATGGACAACTTGCCAGGCAACCTACGAATTGTATATCTAGTCTTCATTGAAAGGGGAACTTAAATATAGTCAGGCTTTACTTAGGCACATCATCTGTAAACCTCTCATGGAGTAACTAACATAGAAAAATGATGCAAAACAATAAGAATTTAGAACAAAGAATATGCAGTAAAATTCAGAATAATAACATGAAAATAATACTGACACCACTTCCAGCTTTGATCCAATAAGCTAGCCACCAAGAACTGAATGCGATAGTTCCAACATTTAACAACATAATCAAAACTATTCCCAATGATACAAGTAAGCCACCCGCAGCTGCCATATAAGTGAAATATGTATCAACATGTAATGATCCTGTTTCTATATGCTCCTTCTTAGTCAATACTCCTAAAATCAAATTTAAATGAATATTTATTATTAGAATTTATGAATAAGTCTACAGCAACAACTATTAACTAATGATCAATTAAACAGATGCTCTATTGAGATCAGAATTTATTAATTTTTTTAAATTCTCTCTGAAACACAGACTGAGAGAATGACTCATTTTGAACAATTACATACTCTGCCTAATTTTCCACACTTTTAATAACACTGTATTTAACATATAACAGCAACCAATAAAGTTACATACATTTTTTAATTGAAAAAATTAAGAATAAAATTATTGTTTGCATTTGTTGATAATCTAATGATCGGTTAAAATAATAAAGTTCTATAAGCAAACACTGATTCTATGAGTTCATTCCTAGGATTCAGGGACTTACAGAATCTACATGTCCTCAGTTGCATGTAAGCCTAAGTCTGAGGTGACTGTATAATAAAGCCAAGGAACCTTATCACAATATAAAAACTAAGCAATTAACAAAATATACCATTAGTTAATAATTACCAGAAGGCTCACAAGTATTTCCATTTGTTATCTGCATCTTCACTGGAGAATCACATCTTTCATCTTTTATTCCTTGTGTTTCATCCTGGGAATGAACTGAGCTGTAACGTTGATCAATCTGTGATCCATTTGCAATTTGTTCCACGTCATTTACACCTTCATTACTAAATTCAAAAACCATTTACATTAGAAATAAGAAAAATTTATATCAAAGTTAAAACAAACAAAATTTTATTTTACATTGTAAGGTAGTAACAAAAAAATATACTATGTGTTCTGTTAATATTGTATCTATGCAACGCAATATTATAACAGGTGATTCAAAAAGAACTTCACAACTTTAAGAACATATATAAAAATTTATTTATAAAAAAAAATTACAGTCAGTTGAGGTCTCATTTCATAGCAAAACACATCAAGTTTTGACTCTCGTAGCTCATTATTAGTAATGAATTTGGTGACCAGCATTGTCACCAGTGTAGTTAAAAATGGATACATTTGAAACCAAATTTTGTTTTGGTTTCACGATTTGCAGTCAGTAACTGCAGTTCTATGTAATTTTCATAAGCACATGGTAAGGAGTACGCATACAATTTACTCTTGGTACCAAACCCACATTGGGACAGGTTTTTCTGTTAAACATACAAAATCACCAAGATACCCATACAACCCTGAAGCTGCTGTGGAACAACTCAAAGAAATCTTTGCATGTAGTCCAAAGAAATCAATTTGACATGCGTCATGTAAGACTGGCATTTTCACAAACGATTGTTTGGTGTGTATTATGTAAACAATTGAACTTGAAGACATACAAACTAACTGTGGTTCAACACGTTACATATCATGACAAAATTGCTTGGCTGCAGTTTTGTGTGAAAGTGATGGAAATAATTACAGGCAACAATACATTTTTAAACAATGTAATTTTTAAAGATGAGCCAATGTTTCACATTAGTTGCAAGGTAAAAACCCATAACTGCCAAATATGGGGTAGCAAAAATCCTTGAGAAACTTTGCAGCACATTCATGATAGCCTTAAGGTCAAAGCTTTTTGTGCCTGAAGCAAACAGACTGTATGGCTGTTCTTCTTCCAGGAAGCAACCATAAATTATATTGTTTATCTGGATATGTTTCAAAATTTTCTAATTCCTCAGTTAGATGATGATGACCAACATGGATGCCATTACTATCAACAAGATGGACCACCACCTCACTACCATCTAGAAGTCCGAGATTTTCATGATACTCAATTCCCAGGTCAGTGGACTGGTCGTGAAGGTTCAATTGAACAGCCACCTTGCACCTCAGATTTAACTCCACTAGAATTTTTCTTGTGGGGTTTCATTAAAGATTGGGTTTAAGTACCACTTTTGCCTGATGATGTTGTTGAGCTAAGACTTTGGATTAACGCACTGCAGAAGTAATGCCCACCTGCTGGCTACAATTTGTAATAAAAAATCGACTTTAGGTGATGTATGTCACATTACAAATGGAAATTATATCGAACCAAAGTGAATGTTGGGTGACAAACTTGATGTGTTTATCTATGAAATAAGACCTTAACCAAATTTGTTCATTACCTCAATAAATTTAGATATGTTTTTAAATCTGTAAAGTTCTTTTTGAATCAACTATTATAATATAATGTCTATATAATATTGTGACAATAACTATTAAAATAATTTTTAAAAAGTAAACTAATCCTACAAAAAATTAAATAAAATGTAAAAAGATATTCTGATAAACGAAAAAGAGAAGGGTTCTAACAGAAGATGCAATAATTTGTCCATCTTTAATTTATTCAGTGACACAATCTAAAACACGTAATGTACAATCCCAATTCACATTTTACACACTTGGGCACTTGCATAGAAAGATTTCAACTATACAATGCAATTTTGATCAGTAAAAGAATTATAAAATTTAGATTCGATCACATTGGAATAATTCACTGAAATCCATTTTTATAGGATCTGATTTAGTATGCAGTTAGCCATATTTTTAAAATTATATTTGACAAGAGTTACTTGAAATTGTACTGTGTCATTTTTTGAACAAAATTCAAGTATTTTATACTGCATCATAAATAAATCAAGTAAACATTGCCCACTACCATTTCCAGCCTGTAATGTTAGTCCTTTGGTCATTTATATTTTTGCTCTACTAAATCTATGCTATTCATATTTTTATCATAAATACAGGTTGTAATTACGAGGGTAGTTTGATAAATCAGTGGCTGTGAGTCGTAACTCGCAGTTACGCATTTTAGAACATGTGTTTATAGAACTTATTACATTATTTTCACGAGTAGAATAGGTTATGAAAGTCCCAGGAGAACTTTGTAATACACTCTGTCTAAATATTCATGTATTATAAATTCACAATCCTAAATGCTTACCTTATTTAGTTTATATAAATTGTATCCTGCTGAAGATGAATCCTTGTTAGCATAAAACAATGGCACAATTGAATAAAAAGTAATTTTAAAAGTTTTAACAAGAATTCAAACAATCCATATATGAATAATATTGTTATAATTTAATGAATTTATCAAACTCATATAGTTTACTTTAAATGAACTCTTAGGAAAAATGTGATGACAGAAAATTACATTTCTCAGGGAGAGGCAGTAGCTCACACCAAAAATTTCAAAAACACTTCACAACAATTACATTAAGTTTTTTGTTACTAACAAATTTTACTACAATGCTTCCTAAATATTAATTTAAAAACTTAGAATATTTTAAATATATAAAATGCAGCGATCTTTTACCACATCAGGTGATATAAAATACCACACTAATGCAATGAATATTTACTTTAAGTTATAATTAGTTTTGTTGAATTGCCCCGTAGTTCTAATACAAATTAGTGACTTAATTCTTTCAAGACCAGCTTGTGCAAAGGATAGAAAACAATATTATACTACTACTATTTTGTTTACTATATTAAATAAAATATGTTCAACATGTTCAACTTTCTTCAGGAACAAATATTGACAAGTGACGCTCCCTGTATCTCTGGCCTCTTCACTTAACACTGTTAACAGATATTTATTGATGTCAAAATAGTCTGGACTCTCACTTTCAATGGGCACTTCAAATGCTCTCTTTAATCCATGAAAATTTAAATGCCTTTTAATTAATGCAAAAATAAATATGGAATATCATTCGTACTGATTAAAATCTAAAAATATAAAATTTACCTTTTATTTATATAGAGTGCAGCAGTGAATGGGGAGATTTTAAAAATGATATTATGTGTAAATTATTCATTTTATTTGGTTTTAACAATTATGAACACAATGTAGACATAAAAGTATTTACTACTTTTAATTTTAAGTCTCTGAAAAGAGAAATTTATCATTCAAAAATATCTTGCAGATGACCACCATTCCACCGTAGACATTCAGTGAGAATCTTGCTAAAATCATTCATTCCTCTTTGCAGCATTTCTGGGGAATTATAGGGTTTTTGGAAGCCCAGTACCGGAAATCTTAACAAATGAAAATGAGTCTCAATACTCATCAGTAAATTGTTAGCAATGTTTTTAATTAATTAAATGCAATAAAGTTTGACAGAAATTTACACTGTTTTCACAGTCATGTTTGTGTATTATATGAGTTATTTGAATTTTATATGGGTGAGCTTGGAGGTCATTGTGTAAAATGTGCTATATACTGCAGTCAGACAGTCCTAGTGAAAAAGAATGGTGACATGCCGACCAGCGTGGACTTCAAATGCCCCTCTCACATTCATGATATTCTCAGGTATACGTACACTACCATCTTTCTTCTTTACCTTAAATCCAGTGGCCTCTGTTTCAAACCCAAGCATAATTGTGATCAATTACATAATATTTTCAAAATTAACACAGAGTGATTATGTAACTGCCACCATTTGTAAAACCCTTTCATAGAAAAGGCACATTGTTTTCCACTCCACTGCTACATTGCAACTAAACACTTTTCAGTAAGCTACAAAATAGCAGTAGTGGCTTCATCTCTATCAAGTCTATCTCTGAAAAAACAGTGTTGCAAAATTACCCAATTCATTGCTACACCATGTACAAATACTTTACAAAATTCAGTTTTTTACATTTTCATTCTCTGTAAAATTTAAGCATGCTTTTATCTTCCTTTGTGATCACTTTTTTCTTACTACATAATTATGAAACTGATTTTAACAGAACTAGCAGGGAGAATCTTAACAATTATTGAAGTAAATGATGTTTTTGAAAATAAAATATTTAGAGGCTGGTCTTTGATACAAATGATTTTTTTATATGAATTTAATGCCACAGAATGCATTTAAACAAAAAAAACTAAAAATAAAAATTCAAAGTACAAAAAATGTATAAACAATTTTCTCAGAAATATTGTTTGAAATTTCAAACATGGCTTCACTCCCTTTCTACCAGTTTTTTTGTGATCTACTCATCAAAATGCATTTTAAGAAAAATTTGGGAAATATATTTGATGGCAAAATTACATTTTGATTACACTTAGAAATAAAGAATCTTTTGATGGGAATATATTTATTCATCTATGAAGAGGTCATAATAGTGCAGCATTCACAACTCAAAAGAGTGCTGCTGCTGCTGCTGGTGGTATGGTCTTTATCCACTTCAATTTAATTACTTATTCCAGGGTTTGGTTTTGGTATTGTAAATTTCTATGACACTTATCTATGAGTTTTGGTTTCTGCTTTCTAATATCAAATGCATGACTTACCCTTTATTTCACTTTACATAATACATTGTTCAAAAAGTGACAAATTGTTCTTAAACATTCTTAAAATTGTTCGTAACGTTGTTCTTAAAAACATTCTTGCATTGTTCTTAAAAACTGTAACAAATACAATGTTCAAAAAGTGACGCAACCTTAAAGAAGAATGTTTCCTTCTTTTGTTGCAGGTTTAATTGAGGAAACATGGGTTGTTCACAATGCAGCAGAGAATATTCATTGTCTCCCAACATATTAGATGTGCCAGTTATGCCCAGACCCAGAATGCCTTCATAGAAAATTATAGTGTGGATGCACCAAACCTCTATCAAGTGGCTGTATGACAAGTACCAAGAGACAGGGAAGGTGGCAGATGCAACCAAAAGTTGTAGATCGAAAGTGGTAACACCAGAAAAGTTGATCGACATGCAAGTTATGTATTCTGTTAGTCTCAAGAAGTCTGTGTGACGCCTATCTAGCCAGTTTGATCTCTTCATTGGTAGTGTCCACATAGCATTATGCAAGTGTTTAAAGATGCAACCATACAGAATTCATGTTGTTCATGAGTTGTTAACTGCAATTCGTGGAAAATGTGTAGCTTTCTGTCAGTGGTTCATGTCATCTGTAACGCCAGATGGGGAAGAACTCAATGATTCGTTTTGGTCTGATGAGGCATGGTTACACCTTGATGGATACAAGAATTCTAACATTTGGTGTACAGAAAATCCACATCAGTTGCATGCGTTTCCTCTGCATGGACAAAAAGTGGGTATTTAGTGTGCAATGTCATGTAGGTGAATCTTCACAACATTCTTTCATGGCAAAGTGAACAGTGAGCGCTACAAACAGATGGTGCAACAATCTGTAAACACTACATCTGCAGACCAGCTAGTGTACATGTGGCTTCAGCAGAACAATGCTTCAGCTCATACAGCCAACAACACTTTCTTGGATCTGTATTTTCATGGACAAATGGTCTCTAAGGGGTTGTGACCCCCTCGATCTCCTGATTTATCCTCTTCTGACTTTTTCTTGTTAGGATACCTTAAGGATGCTGTTCACAAAACTCATCCTCACACCATTCTCAAATTTCAGAATGAAATTGAAAGATGTGTCACTGCAATTCCTCAAAAAATGTTACAATAAGAGTATACAACATCATATTCAGTTATATGAATCACAATCGAGGCCACTTACAACAACTATTGTAACTTACACATTTTCCTATTAGATTGAGTAATTTTTTGAACATCTGTATTATAAAATATACAGAACTCAGGAACTTAAGACAGGAACAATACACTAAAGTTATTTTCAGGAACAATTCACAGCTTATTTTCATACGCATACTTTAACAAAATAAGCAAACACAAAGCTAACTCACAACTGTTGCTTATACAGCTATCCATTCCTGATATCAAAGTATCATATGCGTATGTATAAAAAAAAAATTAAACCTTAATTAAAACCAACATAATTTAAATTGGTTAACTGGTACACTGATACCAGTTGAAGCTTCTAGTTTAAATTCTATTTTTTTCCGTTACCCAATTAAATACCTACAGCATAATAAAATAGCAAATGTTAAGAGTCCTTTTAATGGGATGAAAGGTTTTAATGTTTTCAATTTTCTAAATAAGAAAAAAGAATTCCTGTTGGTTGTGTCTAGAATTTAATGACATTAGTTATATGAGGTTAAAGCAGCTGATATTAATTTTGTATGAAAGGAAAAACAATGTTGCTACTTCATTGAAAAATTTAAAAAACAACATTATCTTATAGTTTTCTCATAATTTTCTAAAACAGACATTATGTTATCAGTAATAAAAATTGTCTTACAGTCTAAGAAACAATGAACTTAGTAAGTAATCTGAAGGAATCTGAGAGGATTGTATTTATAAAAAAAAATTGTATCTCATGTACCTGGCCATTTCTGTATCATTTTGTGACTGCTCCCAAGTATTCACCATAGAAGCATATTCACCATTTTCAATTGATATCAACTGGGAATGTGTTCCTTTTTCAACAATTCTACCCTCCTTCATTACATAAATAATATCACATTTATTCAAGAACTGTAAAAAAAAAAAAGGTTATTATTAAAGTAATTTCATTCCTTTAGATTATCGATACTGTAATCATCACTTTATAACAATATTACTAAGAAAAGACTTAAATGCTGAGCAAAAAGTATGTTATGTTTCTGATTTTCTTCTTCAGGGAATTACTTTTTTCTCACGATTTTGCATTAGCATGCAGAAATTTTTTCTAATTACAAGAGGTTATCTCTAAAGTAAAAACCGTTCCATTGTAAAAAAAATTTATTCTGAAAACTTTATAAATATATTTTTTTTATTTCTCTCTTACTACATACCTTATATTATTTCTCTATATAATCGCCACATGAATTAAGAGACTTATTGCAGCAATACACCAGCTTTTATATACTCTTGTATTCTTTTGCCGCCAGTCCATTAGCCACTGATTAACGGCATTTTTAAGTTCATCATCACCCACGAATTGCTTACCACTCAAAAATTCTTTCACTTCCCAAACAAATGTTAATCAGAAGGAGCTAAATTTGGACTATATGGTGGGTAATCGTAAAAATGTGAAATAATGGTGAGAATGTAAAATTATATCTGTGCATACTAATATAATTGAAACACTGCATTCAGATAATAATATAATACGTATACAATGAAATAGTTCAATAAATGAATTTTAAAGCTCACTGAACATATGAACACATGCCCTACTTGCTGGTTGAGTTTCAACACTTTAGATGATACAGTACTTGCAATTACTGAAATAAATCCATTCTCAGAGCTGTTGTGAAATGAGATAACATCCGCTACCAATCCACACCAGCCCAAGAGCGGTTGGGCCAGACAGTACTAACTGAAAAAGTAGTTCTCCAAGACATGTACACTCAAGAGGTGCGACTCAAAAAAATGTTTAAGAGAATAGTCATAAATAAATATAATTTAAATATTTAAACTCAGTTTAATTTGCAAGTCAGATAGCCAATAACCACTACAGTTGAACATTCCACATAACAAACAACCTGGACTGATCAAATGAATTGCAATCTTATTCATTTTGCTACAACTAAAGAAATTACCATTATTGTACATAATCTATTAGTCAAGAAGTAAATATCAATATGTATCAAAATTCATTGAACAGTAGCTTGCAAGATCAGTAACAGTAAAGATACAAAACAGTATATTACCACATGTTCCACAAAATTGAAAGAATAATGATACAGATTCATGGCTAAGAATCATGGTAAGAATATGTAATTCATACAAGAAACCTTTAATTGCAAAGTGAAAATACACTAATTAATGATTTACAAAAAATAGTGATCTGTTTATTTCCTAAACTTAGGTAATGAACTGGACAGCCCTGCTTGTTAATAAAAAAATAAACTATTTCCATTTGTCACTACTTCCATTTGTACATTATTGTCACTGTCAAACCTTTGTGATGCAAGACACTGTTTAAAATGAAAAAAGGAAATAATCACTGGGTGCTTAGTCAGGGCTGTAGGATGGATGATTGAAGATTTTACATTGTTCCAAATGCCTCACAGTCTGATGTGCTGTAAATAGCCACGCACAATCAGGCCAAAACAAACTTTCATGGGATAGCATCCCATGTTGTTCATTTATAGCTCTTCTGAGATTTATTACCATTCTGCAAGACATACTGACTTTCATAATACTTCTGCAATCCCTAAATTTTACAAGACATAAATTCCTTTATGTACCAAAAAAAAATGTTCTTGTTTGATCTTTGATCTAAAATATTATGAATGCTGCCATCGCACTGACTACTGTTTTGTATCTATATTCAAATAAGAAATTCAGGTTTCATCTCTGGTAACAATGTGATCAAACAATTCATCACCTTAATTTTTTAGGGTCACAAAAATTCATGTACTGCAACAAGACATTTTCCTTGTATGTGTAGGTTAACATCTTTGGCACCCATCTCACACACAATTTTTACAGCCCAATCTTTCAGTCAAAACTTCATAAATCTAAGATTGTGAAACATCAGGAAACATGGAAACATCAAAGACAATTGTTACACAGGGAAGCATCAGTTTTCTCAAATTTTTTCAATCAAATCATCCGTTATCATCGATTGCTACTTTCTTCATCATGAATGCTCTTTCAAATTTCTTTAAACGAATGACACCATTGTTCATTCTTAATATTCGGCCCATAAACATCACAAATTTTCCACTGAATTTGAGCGCAGAATTTTTTTTTGCCATCAAAAATTGGATTACTGCTCCTACTTCACACAAGGCAGAATCAAGAATTGTAGCACTCATTATAAATAGATGAATATAAACAACTAATCATAAAATATTGTTGCTAACAGTTGACTGTTGATTGAATTAGGTGAACTAAGGAAGTGCCATCTGTTTACATGTTGTATACAGACAGTAAATTCAAAATGGACCTCACTTTAAAAATACACCTCCTAATGAATCTGAGACTGCACTATGTTAAGTATTGACATGAGAATTCAAAATAGTGAATGGTTACATCAGCTAGACTGTAATCTTTGCAGTGAATGCAAGTTGATACTAGTGTGAGTTGTGCTTACTAATTTACAGTGAAAGTAGTAGTAGTGGCATTCTGTAGTTATCAAAAAATTAAAGATGGAGACCAGCTTTTCACAAAGTGATGTCAATTTTCATGGTTTATTACCTGCAGTCAAAGTTTTTAATTTATTTTAATCAATTCTAATGTTTACTTTAGTGTCCTTAAAAACTGTATTCCTCTGAAATTTTAGCTCTTGTTTGTTATAAAATTCTGACCTATTTTCATTGTTACAGAACCTAAATAAACTACTTTTTCTCAAAAAATTAAAATAAGATAATCATTCACTTATTTCTTATATCAAACCATATAATTTTATATGAAAGATATAAAATACACTTCCTAACAAAATTTACATTTGAACTAATTCATAACAAAAAGCAAATTTTCACTGTTTAACATAAACAGTGGGATGATTGTCCCACACTAAGACTTGCTTTCTGCAAATCTTAGCCTGGCATAAAAATAAGAAGGCAACTCTTTAATATTTTTTTTCAACTGCATGTTCATTTCTAAACCTAGAAAGTGTGGTTCCCTTCGTTACCAAAGGGAACCGGATTTTGTTATCATTGTTATTACTTGCATATAATTTTGGGTTACTAAACATCAATGTCTTTCTTAATATTTTCTTCCCCCCACCCAAAAAACGTTTTCCATATTCAATTCATATACTTCACCATAATGATATAGAAAAAAGAAATGTACTGCTCATAAGTAAATGTGGAAGATTGGTCTGTGATAAAACCCTGTCATCGCACCCCATGTCCGCAGACAAAATGTTAACAGCTTCAGCTGTGTGTTATTTCAGGTGTGAGTTGGTTTAAATCTGAATAAGTCTTAAGCCTTTTATGTATGTCTTCCCTATTTTAAAGAATTAGTTGAACTACCACTACTACAAAAACAACTACACAGATGAATTTTGGGTCAGCTCTGATAACCTTATTTTATGTTTTTTATCATTTTTTAATTGCATTGAACAAGGAAACCATCTAGCCAGTGATAATACCTTTTTATCTGTACTTGTTGTACAACCATTACATAGTTCCCAATTTTAAGAAAAATAATACTAAATTTCTTATATGACCACAAAACTAAATAAGGTACCTGGATCTGATGAGTAACAAATATAACTGTTTTATCTTTTAAAGCTTTAAGAATATATTCATTAAAAATATGAGCACCAACATTAGCATCAACAGCACTCAGCGGATCATCCAAAAAATATATATCTCTAAAAACAGATAGAAATAACAACAATGTAAATAAGAAAATTAATATTAACTGTAAAAAAAATTTGTAAATATTGACAGACACTGCAATTTTAAATAAGTGCTATATATATATATATATATATATAAATTATAATTATATAATTATAAAATCCAATAAAAACTGAAGTATGATGATTCTTTTAAAATTGAAAAAAATGTGATTAAATACTGCTAATAATAAATAAAGTTCTTTTTTTTGTCAGAACTTTATAGCTTATACAAGATGGGAACTAAATAATTAACACGATGCTCATAAATAAAGAGAAGAAATGTAAAACAGTAGCCAGTATTATCTCAGAGAAAAATTAGCATCCTATAAAAACACACATTCATTCAATTCATGCTCTTTTCTCATCTCAAAATTAAAATTTAAACAAATTTAAACATAAAACCTTTAGGTTTAAATGCACATTCTAATAGGTGAGGACAATTAGTGCTGCAGGGTAAAGATATGAAACTCTGATAATGGAAAAAAGTTTATAAATAAAACACAATATATACAATTTTTTATATATTTGTTAATTTTCAAATAATTTGATAAATGTATTAGAATTTTATATATATATATATCTTAATACAATTAACAAGGGTTACATGGCAGTCAATATTTTAGGCCAGGAAGTGGAGCAAAACAAGATGTTAACAATCTGCTCACAGACATTAGATTAAGCCATTGTTTTTCATGACATTTTTGGCTTGTTTGATAATGCTGGTGGCTTGCAGTAATTTTGCAATTTCAATGTTAGGCTGCAGACACAGCAGGAGACCAGGATGGCAAACTCTTACTGTAAGGATAGAGAAATAATTTAAAAAATTGTGTTTACACACTGTGAAGGTTCCTCACTAAGGAACTTCTGTAGTGGAGTATGCTTGACTCTTTAGTGTGGACTCTTCTTAGAAACAGATCTGCAATTCTATTTGTATCAGGTTGTACGCAATTTGTTTTTGCTGATAACGTGTTGGTATATTGGGGGTGATTTTAGGAGGGAGATAGTTTTATGCAAATGAATCTTATAAGATTTCCACAAAGATCATGAACCTATTTAGAAGATTTGTTAAGGATAAGATAAGGAATAGAAATAGAATTTTTTTACCCTAAGAATATTGTACAACTTCTAAGAGCCAGCATTGTTGTACTATGTCCAATTGAGCTGATGGGTAAATTTCATTTACAGTAGCATTAAACTATATGTGAAAATCAAATGCTAATTTCAGTTTATAGGTAATATTATGGTGTCTGGTGATACAGCACATGTTGGCCTAGGATGTGTTTTGAATGAAGGGCTTCTGTATATACGAATTCACAATGAAAAAGTACCAGGTTGATGCGATATAGTAGTTGAAATACTTACTATAGTTGTAAAACAGAGTATAATAGAATAAAAGATGGGGCATTCTTTTCAACCAAAAAAATGAACCTTCCAATGTAGGTTTACACAGTGTCTCGTAATACCTATTCTTTCTTATATACTATGTAAAAGTGGATGGTTATGGGCATTCTTAACACAGTATTGATAAGCTGTGGAAAATTAAATTATCAGTCGGAGAAGATGAGAGCAGTTGATTATACTTCATTTAGGTTATGTGGGGATCATGAGAATGATTCATGTAATGCTAATTTTGTTTGTCCATAGGTAGAGGATTTGCAAAGATGAATGCATTGGAATTTGGCCACACTGGAAGCAAGGGGCTAGATATAGTTTAATGATAGTGAAACCATTCAAAATTTGGCATCAACACATAATTCAAATGTTAAAATGACAAACATCTACAGGCAAATACTTCAAGTTCTGGTTGTTGTACAATTCTTTAGGTCTATGATTACAAAAGATAATTTAATTAGAAAGGAATGGTGGGACATACAACAACTGTCAGAGGTGGGACATAAATCCTGTTTTATTTTTCTACTGTCATTGTCACTGGCTGAATTTCCTGTTGATGCCCTTGCTTGATCCATTTCTATTCTTGCTACCTTATGACAATGAATTTCAGTAGTACATATTTGGGTACAGACAGAGTAGTTTATCTAAAACCAATCTACAACGCTAAATTCCAAGAAAATTAGATGTTTCAGAAAGAAATGACTATAGCTATTATGACTAGTTGGTTAGATAATCATAGGTGACTGGGTTATGGCTGCAACTATCCCCTGTAATGAGTAACTTACACTTGCATCTCAAGAAAAATAAATGTTGGCTCTTTTATATAAGCAGGTTACTATGATTCAGTTTGAAGCAAGTGAATAATTCTGTCTGAATTACAGGATGTCCTGAACAATTTAATTAATTTATATATTTTTCGGATACACCCAGCAAAAAAAAATGAAATTTTGGATTACATACATTATAAATAGTATATTTATCCAAAATGACTGTAATATACACTATAAATAGTGTATATTATCCATAATAACCTTAATAATAGTATATTATCCATAAAACTGATCTGTTTTATTTATTTCATCAAGGAATTTATTTCATCTAATAAGCTACAATTTAATAACATTGCTTTTTAAGAGCATTGTGTTAATCATTAATTTTCTGTTTCGTAGAAATAATTAGACACAGATTTATCTAAAGAATACTTACTAATCCAATGAAATATAAAAAGAGAAATATCATAACTCTCTTAGTTTAAACAGACTATAAAATAAATACTACACTAATAAATAGACTAAAAAGTATATATTATACTCATTTTTCTATAAAGAAAACCAACCTTAATAGAAATATAGTAAATACCATACAGTTTGAAATAACCTAATATTACAAAATTACTTCATTCAGAGATATAAGGCTTGTCTAGAAAGTTATTTCTGTGATGCTATTAATCCTATTTTGTTTGCATTATACTTTAATATGTATATAGTCGCTGACTCCCACTAACGATATGCATATGAAGTATGAAGTCTGATGTGACCATGTGCAGCTCTCTTGTGATTATTATTAACTACAATTATTTGTAGAATTTACAGTATCTAAGAGGAAACATTATTGAATATCTTTAAGAGTTTGCAAACTTTTTACAGTTATTTTTATCATCAGCTTTTACCACTGACCAAAGCGTTTTGTTTGTCATGTACTGTGTCAGCTAATAGATATATTAGTCATGCTTCCTTTGAATAATTATTTTTGTTTATTTGATAATTATCATGTATGTGAACATTAATTATATTGTTAATAAGTTTATGAAGTTGTAGCTATTCAACGGTTATAGATGATCAAACTAAACTGTTTCACGATGAATTAGGTTCTTCCTCATCTGATAAACCTCAATTTGAAGATTTAAACTATACTTGGTCATTAGAAGATGATAAAGAGGCAGAAGCTAATGAATTTGAAATGGGTGCAAGTAATTTTCAACGAATGGAAGCTGAGACCAGTGGACATGTACTGTTGGCTATATAATTGCAACAGTAAAAGAGAAGAATGTTTTCCGTTTTAGGTCAAAAAGTAATCCAAAAAGTGTGGCACTTTCAAATATCTTTACACATATGTTATAGAACATACTCCTGATGTAACAGAAAAGCAGGCCAAAAATGGAAATAGTCTTTCTCTCTCTAATGTTAAAGGATTATGGAAATTTAATATGGAGATTTACCTTTTGCCTCATACACTCACTTTAATGATTCTATTAATCAGACCAACTACTAATTTAAATCTGCATTCTCACATTTGCATTCATCATTTTTTTTCCATTGTCTGCCCATTAGTATTGTTCACATCTTGATCTCTGAATCTCTAATGAAGCTCACACATTTGACTTTTTCAAAGCATCCATACTACAACATTACAACGTTTCATAGCAATATTATTTCATTTTTCACCCAAAATTTTATTTTGACATGAGTCCTAAATTTTGTTTTCACAATAGCCATTGAATGGCATACAAACCAAATGGCTAATAACCAATGCCTTAAGCTTTACTGATGAATTAATCAAAACCTGTAACAATACAATTATATGATTCCAAGCAAATTAGCACCTGGGTGACTCTACATGGCCATTCCAGTAATTAGTTTGTCATAACACACACACTCATTATTTCCCATTTAAACTAAAAATTTCAATCAGCTTACATTTCTTCTCAGAACATTTACTTCATTAAGAATATTAACCTGATTTACATTCATACATATCATCCTCATTTATCATCCTAACTGAAACAATAGTCCACAAATAGCTGTTGTTAAAATATAATGAAATATTTGTGTTGGAACTTTTCTGCTCTTACTTAAGAATGAGCTTGAGAGGCTCAATCTTAAGGTTAAAAGGCTCATACTCATCAAGGTTAAAAAAAACCTTCTTAAAGGTAAAATTACAACCATTCACTGACAAAATCTTGGTATTTTGATAGATATGATTAAATTCATATGGCAAAAGGGAATTCAAACAATGAGACCTTCCATGATATTAGATTTTAAGAAGCACTAGGGAAGTGTAGACATAAGGGACCAAATGTTACAAAATCTGCAGACAAAAACAAAGGATTACATCATATATCTGTTCAAAAATTTAGTAAATTTATTAATCTTGAATGCATTCATTACACTAAAGATCAATCCTCAAATGGACTGACTAACATTCAGACCAGCTCTAACAAACAAACTCTGGGAAATGTGGCTGAGCTTCAATAAAGTTACAGTCACCTTTTAATAAAGAATTTCCATTATAAACTCATCAAAAGGCAATTTATAGAAAAATTTCCAAAAACATGAAAAAAATAAGCCCTGAAAAATACATAAAGTACATTCAAAACATGATAAAAAGGAAAGATAATGTTAGTAGTGGCCAGATTGAATGGCAGAATCCTGTTTAGAAGAATACTTCAAAATATACCACACAAAACTTAACTTTTAAAATGTCTTCATTAGTATTTTTTTTGCATGAAATCTAAATTTGATGGATTATTCCCAGAACTATTAATCCACCTTGGGGAAAAAGCTAAGGAAATCCTGCTAAACTCGACATAAACTTGACATGTCAGAGTCATGTTCTATAGCAATGGCAAAAAGCAGAAATTATCACCATGTTAAAAAATGGTAAAGGCGCCAGTCTAGCTGAAAGCTACAGGCCTATATCCTAACAAGCTCTTGTTGTAAAGTGGCAAAGAAGATGGTTGTCAACCGTCTAAACCCGTTATCGAAACACTTGGAATCGTAGACAATGCTCAAGCTAGCTTCTGCAGACATCGAAGCCCTATGGACAATGTTGTTTACTTCACACAAGTCAAAAATGTATACCACAGAAAGATGTCTACATTAGTGGTTTTAGTCAACCTAAAAGCAGTATATGATACCGTTTGGTGACACATGCTCATTCACAAGCTGGCCATGTGCAATATCTCTGGACGATTATTCAAATGGATCAAGTCTTTTCTTTGCCATAATTAATCCAAGTGTACCACAACCATAGTACTTCCAAATTCCACATTCAAAAGGAAGGCCTGGCACAGGGTATTGCTCTGAGTTGTACACTATTCAACATTATGATCAATGACATCTTTCGCACATATCAGAGAAATACAAGGAGTTGAAACCCTCCTGTACACAGATGATCTCGTCCTCTGGGTTACTAGTAGTAATGTAAAGGCATGGAAGGATGCCTCAATAAGGCATTGCTGAATCTTGAAATCTGGGCAACATGCAACACTATGACTGTTAATAGCACCAAAACTATATTACTACTGTTCACACTTTCCAAAAAAGTATTGGAAATAAGTCTGTCCTACAAGGGTTCAAGCACTGGAAGAAAGCAATGTTTTTAAATACTTGGAAGTTACCCTAGACCGACGACTCACATAGAAACCACATGTCGAACAATGCATGGGAAAAGCAGTAAAAAGGATTTGTCTACTGAAAAGACTCATGGCTGCAAAATGGGGAGTTAACCAGGAAAAGGACGATGTATAAAATGTACATTAGACCAGTCCTGGAATATGGAAGTGAAGTGACAGTCACTGCTGATTACACAACTGCATATAAGATGAACCTTGTCCAGAACATTGCTCTGAGACTATTAACCGGTGCAACTAAATCCACCTCGTTAGCAGCTATGGAGACTGAGACACAAATGGAGCCTCTTCATGATGTCCACCATGAAACAAGTACACTGCACTTCTGGGAATGTTCAAGAAGAGTGTATAAGCATCAGTGAGACAGTTACCAGCAAGCAACAAGCAGGCTCAAAACCCAAATTGCACCACTCCTTGCATATAAGAACCTATATGAGAAGTACAGCCTGACACCTGTAGATGTAACACCACTTAAAACCTATCAAAATTCTTTCAAGCACTTGCCGCAAGACAAATTTAACTTAAAATATCATCAACTGCCAAATCACTACTCTTATGAGGCGGAATTAAAACAGGTTGCGCTCCAAAACATTCACGAAGATTATCTGGAACAGGAATGGTTACACATTTATACAGGAGCTGCATACTACTGCCACCACTTTCAGGGACATCTTGCAGTCGATGCTCCACAGAGCAATTATGATGGAGAGATTGCCACGATTCAAGCAGCCGCCACCCAACTTGAAATCCTTTCTACACAGAAGGTGGTTTTTTTTTGGTAGATTCGCAAGCAGCTATCCGGAACTTGTCATGTAACACTATAACTGACTACACAAGAACTTTGGAGTGCAGAAAGACCTTAAACAAATTGGGATGTCAAGGCTGGCAGCTAAAATTCCAATGGGTTCTCAGCCATGTTAACATATATGGCAATGGAGTGGCTGACAAATTGGCAAAGCTGGGAACCTCTCTGCCTCAGCGATTCAGCACTCCTTCTCTTGAATCAGCAAAAACGCAAATAAACTCTGCAGTCAATAAATGGATTGGCATAAACTGCAAAGAATGAGCAGCAGTCAAGAAGTGGGAGAGAGAGCCTTATCCCTATAAGCCAATATCCATGTCCCTATAAGCCAATAAGCCTATAAGTCAACATTGCTAAATTTAAATTAATGCAGCAATGGGCATTAATGATTAATGACTCAACAGCCAAGAGTAAGCATTAATTTAGTAAGTAAATAAAAATTTAGAAGTATTTTAAATATTTTCTGATATTTCCATCAGGTTATTTGAAGTAGATAATAACATTTTAGAATAAGCAGGAGTGCTTATTGCTGAGGCATGGGATAGGGATACCATCAAAAGAATATAGTCATTGCCTTGGTATATCGTACAAATGACCTTTATTTATAGTAGAGTAAATCTGCTTGAAATTTTTTCAAGCTAAGATCCAAGAAATGTAAGAGGTGGCATGCTTCCACGGTAAAGTGTTTTCTTCAAAATTCAAGTGATACCTAAATTTTATCTCCTGTGAAATTATGACTCCTTTTCATCAACAAAAATGTCAATTCACTCACAAGAAGTTGGTTCTTGTGCTCCTAGTAGACATCCTGAGCAAGTGTATTAGTTTAAGATACTGAAATTTGTTATTCTTCAAAATTATCAGTTCCTAAATTTAACATTTTTTAAATTAAAATACAAAAATTATTCTACAATTCAATATACTGTTCTGTACTTGCTAACATAAGATTGAAACTGAAGACTGTGCTTATGAATTCACTAACAATCTACTGTACAATCCACTGCTGAAAATGAAATGGGGTTCTGGTAGTAAACTACCATTTTTTCTTTTTAATTGTATAGTCTGCTAGATCATCCCTGTATTCACCGGAATCCTGTTCACAACAGAAAATATTTTCGGTCCTATGAAATTTCATAAAGTCAGGCTTTACAATCCCGAACTGTTCCTTTTCTCTTTACAGGCCAAAATTCCATCAACTCATCTTATGTTTATATAAGAAAAATATTTATTGCATTACTCTGGTGCACATAAGGAGTTACTATCTCATATCTGAAATTTTTATTTTACATAAAATATTTCCTTAATTTTCCCACAAGTTCAAAAATTTGGAAATGTTATGGTTAAATTTAAATATGGACTTTAACACTAAAAAATTTGTAAAACTTGACACACAATTTAAATAAATTATAATCTGAAAGTCACTATCATCTGAAATAAATTATAAGTTTTCATCACCTGATAAATCTGTCGTATTTTCGTCACTGTCATCTTCTTGTAAGTCTACTACAATGGGTTGTAAGTGGTCATCTTGCAATCTTTCTTTGCAAAATTTATACTTGAAGGTTTTCTGTGTGTCTAATGCATTTTCTCCACTCATCTATTGTTACACAATTTATGGCATTTTCCAATAACATTTTTAGATCATTTACTTGAAACGTACTGTTTTTTACTATCTCACCTTTTATCTGCACCCAAATTAGCTTGATTGGGGGTTATACAGGCAGTGTGATATGGCAGTAGTCAAACAACATGTTCTATTTCTGTTGCAATGTTGTCAAGCTCATACTATCTGTATTTTTCTCTCATTAATAATAGACAGTAATTCAGGAATTGTATGCAAGATTGTGTGATATTTTCTTCCCTGCTAACTATGAAACAATTTCTGTCTTTTTTGTGTTTGCAACTGGCACTTTCTCTTTAAGTGCAGAATGAAAACTGGCATTATCCATCATAATAATACACTCTTCATCCAAAGATTGTACAAATTTAAGAACCATTCTTGAAATACATCACCACTCATTCCTCGGTGAACGTTCCCTGTATGCTTTGACTGAAAAATGAGAGCAGTCTTTTATTAAACCAAGTTCATAGCAACCAGCATGGCATATAATTAAACAGGATCCTTTCCCAACCAGAATCTTAAAGTCACCACTGCTGGTTGAATTCTGCCAAATGTATTTCCTGGAATGGTTCTGGTTTACTCCTGTTTTATCTAGGAAAAATTATTGGTCAAGAATTATTTTGTCTAATTTCATGCATTTCCTTAAAAATTTTATCTGAGCAAGAACAATGTCAGATTACTACATCAAAATTTTTCTGCCATCACTACACTTACAAAAGCAGAACCCTAACTGTTTTACAATTTTCCATGTAGTATAAGCAAGTGGTAAATATTTTTTTTAAATATCTAATTTTACTGCACACTGGATACTTTCCACTACTGTAAAATTCTTGAATGGAACAACAAACTATATCTTTATTAAAATAGTCCACATCGATTACTCAGTTTATATGAGGAATTTTTTTCCAAGATGATTCAAAAGAATGTTCGCGTAATTTGCCTTGGGCTGATGCATTTTCATTAGCTTCATGACAAACATTTTGTACAGTACACACTGATATAGCACACACAGTTGCGATCACTTCCTGTATTGTATTAAAAACCTTCTTAAGAGTAGCATTATGTTTGCTAAGCATAAGTTCTTTTAAATAATTATATACCCTATAAATAATTTTTTAGATTGTTTCCAAGGAGGACTGTTTGCTGCCACTTTAATATAAATGCTTACAATTAAAATAACGTAAATTTTACAATTAAAGTTCAGCCAAAGGAACTACATGTTCCATTGATATAAAATTGTAATCTAAACTGGTTGAATTGTATTACCAAACAAAAGATGCATACATGGTGACAAACATGAAGACAAAATCTTAAAATAGTAAACATAGACTATTTAAAATAACAATTAAAATGAATAATATAAATTATAATTATGCCAGTTTTTTATTTAACAAAAGATTTGTCTCTGTATGTGACTGTTACACAAAAACAATGAAAAAAGGAATGAAGTAGTTTGATTGCAAAATATATGGAAAACACAGTTTTTTAGAATGAGATAATCTTATTGTGTACGTAAAATGCCTTAAGCGGGGTTATTAAAAAATCTGATTTCAATTTTTGTGATTTAGTTATGCACTGAAAATACTATATTTGTGTGTGGGCTTATTAGATTTCTGATGCATAGTTAATGATGTTGCTATGTACTGGCCGTAAGCACTCCATGCTGCTGCAGAATACAACTGGTAGGAAGGTAAGCAAGGTTAGGATGTCACCTGCAAAATTATTTCAAATCTATTATACAAAATGCAAACATACATAAAATTTAATGGCATCTTTGGCTTCCCGCTGAATAAAGAAAACTTTTTACTTAGACAATACTTTTTATAGACATCTTACTATATAGAACATAAGATGTACACACAGCTGAACTTTTCTGATAGCCCTTACATGATTTATCAACTTGTTAATTACAATTCTGATTCTGTAGAATATCAATAGAAAGAAATTTTAACACCATTAATAGCAGAGTAATGGTTACAACTGTTGATGAGAAATGATCTTTTTAAGAGAATGAAAAACAAAAATCATGACAACAAAGAAAAAAATAAGGATAAGAAAATAACATTATTCCTATTATGGAGATTATCACAAATCCTTTAACTTTCAGTAAACTGAAGATGAAGCATTTGCTTGGTATTTTAAATATCTGTTTGTCTTTTGATAATAAAATATTTAACACATTCTGAAAATAAGTACACCATTAGGTTATTAAAAAATTGTGGTAATTTTTTTTTTTAAATTTTTATTACAAGAAAGCACACAACTTAAGCTATTTTCAGCATAATTTTTAACACACTATGACATTTGACATAGCATCAAAGCAATTTCTGAATATCCTCTCATAAAATGATGACACAAGCAATTTAACATATAGAAAAATACAGAAAATAAAAAATTAAGGAGTATTATAAATGTTTCACAGTTGTGAAGCAAGCAACATTCAATTATTTTTGTACCACTGACTAGGAAGAAACCATTTTAAATATGGGAAAACATGAGTCACTTGACTTTAAGTCTAGGCACAGAGTATATGATCCATTTGTTTCCAGTTAATTGATTTGATGAGCATCTCTGTTCAAACAGCAATGTGCAGTATTACCAGAAGCAATAGAATACAACTCATCTATTGTTATGAATTGAACACACAATTTTTTTACAGTACACAATAAGAAACAGTATTTGTAGTTGTTACCCAAGACAAGAAACCAACAAATAACAATCCCTTTGTCCACAAAAACGGAGCAAATGATCTGGATTGATACTATTTGCTTGAAATTTTATTTTTTTGAGATATAATACACCTCCATTCCACGAACTGCTGGTTTGGTTTTGATGTATATGAGATTTCCAAGTCTCATCATCTGTGTCGATAAAACTGAAAATACTAGAATTTTTTATCTCTGCATTACATAAGAAAATTTAAAGCACTGGCATTCATATCCTTTTTGCTCATCAGAAAGCTTTTTTGGTAACCAACAAGAATGAAAGTTCTACATTTTGAGCAATCTGTGATAATTTTATACAGAATAATTGTTGAAATTTTGAGGGAAATAAGACAAAAGTGGTAAAATATCTGTTCTTACACAAATGTATTTGTATACAAGCTACACCTATAATTATTAACCGATGGCTCCTCACTCTATACCTTACCATGATGTTTTCCCATCTTTCATTAAACCATCTAATCCATTTTTACACCATTCTATCACTCATGCATTTTTAATGTAAGCTTCACTAAACTGCTAATGTTTCCCAACTGGTTTCATATTTCTTGCATTCAAAAATTGGATTATTGGCTATTTCAAACTCGGTGTGTCCTTTAATCATTCTTAAGACCTACATTTAAAATGCTTAAAATCTACAAATAAATTCATAAACAAAAGTTCTTATTTAGTAATGCCATCAGTGGCAAGCTAACAAATGAAGAGCATCCATGCATGCATGCACGCGTGACTGAAGCACTCAAGTGATCAAATTTGAAAAGTACTTCATATCTGAATAAGTGTAAGTAAATTTGAGATTAAAAACCTTTAAAGGCATTATTAACTGTCACTAAGAGATTTAATAAAATGAGCAACACTCAATACATGAGCAATTAGTTAAAATTTAAAAAAAATCACAACTACTAAAATAACATAAGGTCTACACAGGCATTACATTTACAAACAGACTATATGATCTTTACAATCTTCAACCCTTGTAGATGAGTAAATATAGATATATATGACAATCAATAGGCAGACAACAATATAAACATAGTAAACATAAAACAATATACATTCATTCAACTGACCAAAACTACATAAATCTTTCATCATATAAGTAAGTACCTGTCAGCATAAAGGGCCCGGGCCAATGAAACACGTTGTTTCTGTCCACCAGATATATTGATACCACGTTCTCCGATCTCAGTGTCATCTCCTCCAGGCAGTTCATTAATATCATTATTCAATGAACAACAGCTTATTGCTCTGTAATAACTGAAAGGAAAGAAATAACTGATATATATATATATATATATAAAAGGATGAGGTGAAATACAAGTACACATTTAAATTAATTTTCCTTTTAAAAAAAATTCTTGCAGATATACTTTAATAACTTTACTAAAACATACTATTATTCCTCAACTGGAAGCATGAACAACCAATATCCAAATCTAAAATATGATCATGGGATCCACATAACATACACATCTAAGCATTAAAGGAAATTTCCATCATAACATTTGGCAGCTGTATTTTTAATATGTTTTGCCTTATTAATAAGAAATAGCATTTGTTGTTGTTAGGCAAAACATATTTACTGATGAAATAAAAAATCACAATAAAAACATTATACTTGGTAAATATCAGATGGAAAATGATACTCCTTCAATTCATCATATCAACATTTAATAAAACACTTTTTTAGCTTTCTATACACGAAAATATTCCACAATCAGGATATCTGTATAATTAAATAGTATAATAAAATAAAAACAGTAGAAAAAGAAAATTTGATACTTCTTGTTAGTTCTGTTTCATATAAATGAAGTGATCAATTTTAACATAAAACATTTTATACATAATTCACATCTAGAAAGTACAAAATATTGTGCGTAGCAGTTGCTTGAGTGAAGATACTTCTTACTGGTAATAAAGAAAGCAGCTTATCACATTATCTCAGTCTAAACAAATTTACATGATTTTTAATACATTATAACAGTTTTCCTGATTGTTTAAAATATACTGGAAAAAATATATTCATCAAAAATTAAATTTAAAGTTTAATCCAGGTCCAAATGCAAGAACAGTATAAATTTATAAGAAAATAAGGGAAGTATAATGTGGAAATAAAATAAATGAATTTAGTGTAAGAAAATCATTTCATGTTTAATAAATGAAGACTGAATCTTCAAAACTAAGAGTATTCTGGATGATCCTCTCTATACGGCTAAAGAACTGAGGTAAAAAATCAAAAACTATATCCATAAACATATACATTTATTATCAATTAGTAAGCTACTACTTAGCTAATTTCTTTCAAGGCCACTTAAACTGTCAGTAGACATCATTAATATAAAATAGTTTGTGGTAGATGGATCTCACACCCATTTAAAGAAAACAGGCGAATGAATAAAAACAGTCGCTCTGCTACAATAAACTGAGCCACTGGCACAAAAATTTTCCTGGTAAGTATTTGTGCATCCATACCGACCTGATGCTTAGTTGTTTTCACTTTTTTCCTAATCTAAATAAAGTTTAAGTGGTAATCATTTTGTAAGTGATGAAAAGTAAAAAAATCTGTTACTAAGTGATTGACTAAACTAACAGGGATCTTTAAAATCGTATAATAGATAAACTAGTGATGACATATATACACCCTCAAAAGTTTTACAAAAGGAAAATAAAATACTTTTGCAATCTACATTAACATACAAGTTATTTGTGACGATTAAAAGTACAAAATCTTCAAAGGGATCACATTAAGATGCAGCAATGAATCATAAAGTAGTTTTATGTGCTGAAAATAATAAAAAGAGAGCTTCAGAGTGGGTATTAAGAATATGTGAGGCTGATATTTGCAGATGGCATAGGAATAGAAACTTAATTTTGTTAAGTAAAGCTGTGTTAAAATATTTCCCTGACCTTACTAATCTGAAGCTGATGAATCTGTTCTACAGTTTGTGATAGATGCTCGATCTAAAAAACTAACAGTAGCAGAAAAATTTTAATTTTTCATAAGGCAACAGATGCAGCAACAAAACTGCAATATTTTCTTTCAAGGCTAATTGGTGCAATATATTTATGAACTGGAAAGAGGTCTATCTCAGAGACATTAAATATCCACATTTTTAAAGCTTCTTTCAGATTTAAAATAAAAATTGTATACTTCTAATCTCATTATTGAACTGCCTAATAAGCATAAATATTCATTTAATCAAATAGGGAATGTACATGAATTCCCTGCAAGTTTTTATACAGTCAAAATGTGATAAAAAAATTTAATCTATAACTAAAAAAATACTGCATCACAGTTAGATTATGTATAACAAACACGGCCAGAAACCTTATTTAATACTTATGTAACACCTTATTACTGATCTAAATACTTTATTTAATACCTTTTTACCTTTACCTTACTTAATACTTATGTAGTATCTTATTTAATAGTTAATACCTAACTAATACTTATTTAAGTGTTAAATGGACTGAACACCATAAATTTATTAATGGTCATATTCAGGAATACTAGAAAAACAAAATCTTCCCAAAGAATTTAACTTTATAACATAGACAAAAATTATATATATACATATAGTGCAAATGTAAATATTGTTCAACGACCTCATTGTTCAGCATTTTATAGTTTATATCTTTATATAAGTAATTTCAATTTTTTTTTTTTTTTTGCTTGATGATATCACCACATAAGCTTGAAGCTTGCGCGTGGGATATGGAAATTTAGCATATGAAAAATGCTGTGCCTGACCGGGATTTGAACCAAGGACCTCCGGATGAAATTTAATTTAATTTCTGAAATGTAATTTGATTTTCAGTAAAGAAAAATTTGACTGAAATCACACATGCTTTTCAACTAAAGTACAATATGCATACAGATTTAAATATTTAAAAAAAAATTGCTACACTTTTAAGAAACAAACTAACACAAGCATTTAGTAATACTGAAAAATCTAACTAATACAATTGAATACAATATATTAGTCGTTCTACTTATTATCTTAACAGTTATTTAAACTAGATTTTAATCATATTGATACCATTCCAGGATGGAAAGTGTTACGTAGATATTTCATTCCAATTTTCCCTTACTTGATGATATAATTTTAAAACATAGTTCTTTTTTTCTTTTTCTTTTATATAACTGTACTTTTCATTTAAAAATAATGTGCACTATTATTTCCATTATTACAATCATGAGTCAGCGAAGAGAATTATTAAACATTTTAACAATATCCACAAATCAAAGTTAAAAAGATACGAGTCGGTTATACAAACTTATAGATTATAACTATTTAAGGGAACTAGAAAAATAATCAATAATATTAATAGGTGTTGGCATGTCAAAGTACACCTCATTTATTCAAGTACCGACACAAATCCTTCTGTTAACATAAAAATAATTTTGTCAAAATTAATAGTTATATGAGTTGAGTTGTGGATTTCGCTCTGTACGAACGCGGTTTGTGCTTCTCTGTGTTTTCTTGAGTTTGGACTGGTATTTTCGGTAAATTTTTGGACTGGACTGATAGAGATTGTTGGGATAATTATTGTAGAAATGTTTATTAGTGAATTGTGATTTTTGGATTACGGATTTATTTTTTATTTTATATTATGTGGTGTCAACCTTATTTACTCTTGTAATAAGGGCTATATTTTATAGTTTTAGTGTTTTACAAGAACTAACAGGCTGCTGAATTGTTTTTCTCAACAGAAGACTGACATTAGAAGTACTACATCATTAGCTCGCTGAGTCTTAGTAAAATTTTCTAAGTCTTAATACATGACAAACTCGGGGAATATCTCCTATTCCTTTTTCTCCTGACTCTTTCCTCTCTGACTTAACCCTTTGGAATCTCCACCAATCCCCCTTTTACCCCCTCTCCCCCAAAATCCGACCCTGGATTTGGGGGATATATTTTCCTTACCACCACCCCCCTTGCCAGCCACAAAGTATCTTGTGGGGTATTATTTAATTCAGAAGAAGGTGGACATAACGAATTTGGAGAAATTTACTTCATATTCTCTATAATATGGAAGAAAATCGAAGAAAAGCAGTGATAGCAAGGAGGGATCACAGCAATGAAAGAGGCAATGTTATGGAGGTTGTGCCCTCTCAGTCTGGCGCGAGTACGTCTGTACAGATTGCAGTTAATATGCTTACTGGGGAATCACTGGTGGAGGGACGTCCCCTGGTGGTCCAGAAACACAGGATGGAACACAGAAAATCTGCCAAGAGATTGAGACGGTATCACAGGTCTTCTACCGAAGAAGAAGATTTGCCTTATGGCCTAGAGGAGTATGTCACGAAGCTAGAGCACCTAGTGACTGACTTGGGAAGACATATGCACAAAAATGTAAAATGAGCAATTAAAGAGATAGAAGGAGAACTGTCTACTATGATTAAGGAGTTAAGGAAAGTGTATGAAAAATCTGCCCATGTGACTGACAGAAGACAGACTGCTGAGACAATTGTGATGACTGGATACCCCATTGTAGACGACCTAGATATGGGGTACCACCACAGCAACTTCTTAACTTTATAAAGAAGCCTTGGCCTAAAAAGGCTTTTCACAGTACAGTGGTCAACATACCTGACCGAAGAGGTGGCACTGCAGACACAATGGCAGTGGTGGATCTACATAAGGCGACTGCAGGGCACCTACTTGACACAGTCTGGTGGCTAGACACCCACAGGTGTCCTGGCTCCTGAGGGGTTCTGGGATGGCAGCCAGGTATGTCCTTACGGCCACCTGGAAGCCAGACTAGTGGGTGATGTTGAGGGAGAAGTGGTACTGGTGAAAAACAAATTTCACATTGCGTTAACAGATTCAGGCAACGACGGGGAACTGACACAGACACTCATCTAAGTGGTTGACAAAGTGAGGAAAAACAGCGGTGGATGCCTTGGGATGATGCAGGTCAAGATATAGAGTAAACACCACCACTTATGTGACGAAAATCCTTGAGTACAAGGATAGAAGGACCGGTGAGACATATTATTTACTTGCGCCTGCTGCTGGTGGATTCCCCACTGCATGGAAGCTCGAGGAACCTGTAGCTCTGGATCATAGAACAGAGACGCTAATCATTAAGACAACCATGACCACTTCATATGCAGATTTGCTGAGGACACACAAAACTGATGTTGCAGTACCTAGTGCTAAGGAAATTCTCTCTATCCACAAGAGTGGAAATGCCATGGTGATACAGGTTACAGAAGAAAAGGACGCGGTTGGCAACTTTAAATGGGCGGTGTCATCTGCCCTCAAAGTTGATAATGTCACATCAATAACTAAGATGGCAACATTACATATACATGATCTTGAGAAAGATATTGACTCTGAGGATGTACTCCGGGGGGCTTAGACTTATGGTAGAGCTACCCAGTATGAATGGTGCTGCCATCTCCATCAGGGAGGGCTTTGGGAAGAACAAGATTGCCACATGCCAGCTCCCTGCAGCTGCTGACATTGTGCGTAAAGGAAGAGTAAAGATAGGAATAGTATCTTGCCGGGTGGATACTATTGAGTTCTCCTTACAGTTGTTAGTTCATATTTCCAATACAGGGATCCCACTGAGGAACACCTAGTGAGATGGGATAGGATCCTTCGTATTGTAGGTAATGGTCCAACCTTATTGGTGCCGATGTTAATGTGAAGTCACTTTTCTGACACAGTGGGATCAGTGATCACGGCAGTGGCCTAATTGACAGTTTCATCGTGCAGTACATTTTTGAGGTCTTTAATGTTGCAGACCAGTTGGCCACTTACATCGGTACAATTAACAGACGAAGGGTCTTTTCAGGTATAAATATTGACATCACCATTGGTAGCGACATCCCTGGCAGGGTACTTGACTGGTCTGTGGTCGACGACTGTTCTAGCGATTATCGGTTGATACTATTTGAAACAGAGGATGAGCTGTGCGAGGCCATGAGGAACACTTTCCTGTTTACCAGGGGCACTTCCTGCATAGGAGGGTGGAAATTCTGCTCTTTGTTGGAGTCCAGACTGAAGATTTTTTCTCGAGACCTTGACAGCCTACCATTAGATGTCCTGGCAGAAAATTTCACTTCTGCGGTGGTGATGGGGCGGCTGAAGCCGCCATTTCTAGAGGCACTGGTTGAGAACGTATATCTGGTTGGTGGTCTCAGAATCTGACAGCAATGAAGAAGTCTGTGAACCGACTCAGAAGGGCTGCGCAATGAGAGGGTGATCCCGACTGGCATGCGGCGCTAACTGCAGATTACCGCAGAGCGAGGGTTAGGTACTTTTATAGCATTAGGTTCTCCAAGCATAATTCCTGGTGCTTCTTCATTCAGGAGCAAGGAAGTAGACACCCTTGGGGCGTTGTGTGTAGAGCCCTTGGACATAAGCGCAGAAAAGATGTCCTCTTGTCAGCCTTGTCAACCTGAGGGTGTGGTAATTGATAAAGACCATGTCCTTAACATTTTGCTGAATGATTTGCTCCCAGATAACACTATGGTGGGTGAGATTTCATACCACCAGCGTGTCAGATGGGAGGTCGCGATTTCCAAGACTGACTTACAATCTTCTGAGATCACTGAGGTAGAAGTGTACCAGGTGATATGTAGTATGGCATGGCACAAGGCCTTCAGATATGATTGTATCACAGTGTAGCTCCTTGTCCGAGCGCTTCCAGTAGTCCTTGGTCCTCTAACTAGAATATATAATAGGTTGCTCTTCGCCGGCCACTTTCTGGCGTGTTGGAAGCGTGGAGACTTGGTGTTATTTTTCAAAGGTGGCAACAAAGATCCTACTGTTAGATCTTCTTACCGTCCACTAACACTCTTGCCCGTGATTGGCAAAGTTAATGAGAAGGTCCTATATTTGCGTATTAATGTTAGATTGGCCACTGATCATTTGCTAATGGACAACCAGTATGATTTCCGACTAGGCAAGAGCACTGAGGATGCCATACTAAAGATGATGGATATAGCTTCTTCTAGTCCATGTAAATATGTATTAGATATTTTTCTGGACACATCCGGGGCATTTAACAACTTATGGTGGTCCTCTGCTTTGTTTCAGATGCAGTATCATAAGTGTATATGAAATGAACTAGAAGTGCTCTCAAGTTATTTCAGCCATTGGACCATTTCCCTACATGACGGCAACTCGAAGGTTTGTAAGACCTTAACTAAAGGATGCCCTCAGGGCACTGTTCTGAGTCCCCTGCTTTAGATCATAGAATTTGATTTAATGTTGCATTCAAGGTTGCCATGTGGTTGTCGTGTCATCACTTATGCTGATGATGCACTGCTACTGATTGAAAAGGATTTGCATAACGAGGTAGAATGCCGAGCTGGTCATGCTTGTGAGACACTCCAACTGTGGAGTCTCCAACATAAGATGATTTTCAGTCCAGAGAAAACCACAATGATGTTGCTTAAGGGCCGATTGGCTGCTACCCGATGAATCCGGGTTCAGATGGCTGGTCTCCCCATTCAGTACATTACAACTCAAAAATACCTGGATGTTATCCTTGATGAAAATTTTTGGTTCAATGAACATCTACAGTATATAGCAAAAACGGCCGCTGATGCTTTCTATGGAATCCATAGAATAATTCATCCCGATTGGGGGTTGAAGTACCGTACCACGCATATCCTTTACAAAGGTGTCAGCGAAGCTATTATCCTGTATGTTGTGCCTGCCTGGGCTGATCGCATGGCTTTTATGTATTGTGCAGACATTTTGTTGCAGGCCCAGCGACTCCTCTTGCTGGCTGTTATAGGCGATAGCAGAACAGTCTCACGGGAGGCAGTCTGACCAATAGATATATTATCTAATGAGCGTAAGGATAGATATCTTGGCTAAATTTCCAAGGTAAATAACCTATTGATGTCAAAACAAAAGCAGGAGATTGAAGACCGGGGCCATGTGTCTTGGTAGGTCAGATGGGACGAATCCCCACAGGTCGCTACATGCATGGTATATTTCCTATAGTGTCTAACTTAGGTCGATTAGATGGGTCTCCCCCAATTGGTATATCACACAATTTCTCTTCGGGCATGGTGCCTTTCGAGCGAGTTTGGCTAGATTTCCTTTGGTGGATTAGAGTCAATGCCCAGATTGTGGGACTGATGATACAGTAGACAATGTCCTCCACATCTGTCCCTGATACGAGATCGAACGTTCATGAGCTGTTAGGGAACTTGAGAGAATACATTCCTTTCTGAATCTCCATATTAACTGGATGATCTGCGAGGAGTGGCTAGTTTCCTTCACATCCATGCGGTATGTAGGTCTGCAGTGAGAGTTTAATCAAGGTACTCAATTGTGGTAGGATTCGGGGTGGCTAGGGTTCCGGCTTAGGCATTGGATTGGTTGGAGGTAGGCGCATTGGCATCGTGCCACGGTTATATTGGTATTGTTTGTGATTCGATTTGGGGCTCCCGCTGGCGAGGGTAGCTGCACTGCCAGGGTATGGTAGCCCGTGCAACCAGGAGCGTGGCTTCCCTCCACTGGTGGCAGTCCTGAACATGAATTGGTAATGCCACATGAGACACCATGATGGGACCAGGTGGAGGTGCAGGGTTTGTCCCTGGTTCCTGCGCGGACCAGAATGAAGTTGCATTCCCATTGTTAGGTGACCTCAATTGGTTGACTTATTGGGTGTAGGTCTGAATATCTATGTTCCATAAAACATAATTCTATTGGTATGAGTGTAGCACAGATTTAACTTTAAACTCGTTCATTTTCTGAGGCATTCACAGTCATGAATGGTGTTGTAAAATCTTTACTAGATGCAGGGTTTGTGCTTCCGCGGTTTCGGTCAGTTAGTTTGAGGGAATCATGTTAGGTTGGATGTGAAGATGTCTGTTTGAAGCCTATGTGAAGGCAAAATTTGATATGTATTTTACTAATGCAAGTGTCTGCCAAGACATTTACATAGATGGCATCCCAACCGAGGCCTGGCTGATGACTGTGAGATGTAATCAGTAAGAGGGTCTAAAGATGACCTCTGGTAAAACCCCTCAGGACTTGGAACGAAGGGGGTGGTGTGGCGACCAGTAATGTCACAAGGTGGGTGTCTTCCCCCTACGGGGTTGTGATGAGGTCCCCTTAAAATGCTATAGGTGCTTTGAACTGGTGCACCTCGCCAGAAAATTTCAGTGGTATAAACAGGGAAAACACCTGTTTTAACTGTGGTGAATAAGGCCACTGGACTGCTGAGTGTGAGAAGAGATCTAGGTGTTGACATGTAAGACTTGAGGGGCACCATACTGGCGCCGCTGCGTGCACCAAGGGTCTTGCAACTACAAGGAGTAATGCAAATTGGGGGAGATCTTTGACTACTCAGAAATGAATCTGGTCCAATTAAATTTAAATTACTCGGTACCTTACCCAAGACATTTTGACATGAAGTTTATCGAAGATGAGTGCTGATATAGCACTCATCTCCAAACCATATCTGACCCAGGATGGTGCGGATTGAGTGCAGTCGGTGGATGGCAGATTGACCATATGGGTGCGCTCACCGTTACTGATACCCAAGCCTTAAAGTGAGTATGATTTTGCCAGGGCCAAGATTGCTGGAATCTACGTATATAGCTGCTATGTGTCACCTAATGTAAACACTGAATGGTTTAAGGATATATTAGCTGTATTTGTTGGAGACAACTACGCAACAACCCACACTGATTGCAGGCAATTTTAATTCATGGTTGACATCATGGGGCTCCACCATAATGGATGCAAGGGGAAGATTGTTGACTGAGATGGCTGTTTCCCTGGACTTAGTATGTATTAACAAGGGTAACACCTTTAGCTTATGGAGAGGCACTTTTGGATTGACCATTGATGTTACTTTTGCCACTCCCAACCTTGCAGCGAGGCTAAGTGACTGGCGGCTATCGAAGGATTTTACCAGAAGTGACCACCAGGCAATATGTATTACCGTGGAGGACAACAGACTGTGTGTACCTGGTCAGACCCTGACACATGGCTGGAGCATGAGAAGAATTGATCCACATGAATTCACTAAGAGGCTTAACTTCCATAAAGTCACTGAGGTTACCTCTGCGGAAGAGAAAGATCGCCATTTGGTGGAGGCCTTCAACGATCTCCTCCACCGAATGCACTCCAGGAGGGGCCAGGCTTCGCTTTTATTGGTGGACTGAGACGATTGTGGAAATGCGGAAACAATGTCTGAGGACCAGACGGGAGACTCAGAGAGTGTACTATAACTCTGCTACAGTTACTAGCTAATAGGTACAAGTGTCGGAGGGAACTCCAAAAACTTATGAAGGAATCAAAAAGAGCCTGTTGGCGAGACTATTACAGGAGGTAGAGAATGACCCGTGGGAAAGACCTTTTCTTTCTTTTTCCTGTTTAGTCTCCGGTAATTACCTTTCAGATAATACTTCGGAGGATGATATGTATGAATATAAATGAACTGTAGTCTGGTACAATTTCAGTTCCACCATTACTGAGATGTGTGGTTAATTGAAACCCAGCCACCAAAGAACACCAGTATGCATGATCTAGTATTCAAATCTGTGTAAAAATAACTGACTTTACTAGACTTGAACGCTGGAACTCTTGATTTCCAAATTAGCTGATTTGGGAAGACGCATTCACCACCAGACCAACCAGGAAGGTAACACCAGAAGACCTAGCGAGCACAGAGGAGGAGGCTTTTGTCTAGCGTCATGCTAGAGGAGTGCGTCATGCACTCCTTACTATTGTATGGGGCGGAGATTTGGGCAAGTACGTTAAGATATGGCAGATACAAGGGAAGGTTAGACTCTCTATATCAGAAGTGTTGCCTGTGGATATTGTCTGCCTATTGGACAATATCTCGCAAGGCAGTGGAGGTTCTGACTGGGGCAATGACTTACTTACTGATTGCTCTCAGAGTGAAACAGGCAGAAAGTAGGAGGTTACCACTCCAAGAGAAAAAGGAACAACTTAAGGCTTTTACCAGGGAACTTATGTGCATATGGCAGGAATGGTGGAACACAGGCCAGAAGGGCCGGTGGACCCGCCATCTGATTGGGGACAATCCCCCCCCATAATTAAACTACATACTGCAGACGAGTCTTGTAAGGGAAGGAGACATCAAAGGGTGCTGGGTCAGACAGGCCTGTGGCCAAGTGCCTGAATGTCTGGAGGTCGCCTTGGTGTGACGAGGCTGTGGGCACTCTGTTCCGGGTGTCTGATAATAGTATCACTCCTACAGAAGACAGCTGCCACTTGTTAACCCAAGTATGTGTTCTTGGGTTTTCTTTATGTGATGTGTTCTTGAGTTTTGTTGGTGTGATTTGGTTACTCCTTGGGTGTTGGTGTTTGATGATTGTGTGAGTTTTGTTGCATGAGTGTGTTTGTTTGGACATTCCAGGGTGATTGCAGTGACTGATTGTGTGTGTGGTCATTTCCCCCTTCCTAAAGTAATGCTGCAAAGCAGTTTTCCAGGAGGGGTGGATAGCCATGCGTAGGTTTAGTCGGTAGTGTGCAGGAACGCAAACACACTTAATAATATCTTGCAGAACCTGTTAGGAAGTCTGACACTGCCTAGGCGCTCGTAAATGGGGTTCCTCCACCTCTATAAAAAATATTGAAAGATAAAGAATAAAATTATTAGTTATGTATAAATGGAAACAAACTGATACACAGATTTCTCAAAAGTACCCCAGAAATACTTAATATTTCTAATTATATTTCAATAGGAAATAAAGAAATAATCACTAATTGAAAGAATTAGAAAATATGCATAATCTATGAAAAAACAATGCTATTACTAATTGTAACAGTAATGTTTTCATTAACTTTATCTTAAAGAAAACCTGATAGTGGATCGCTTACAATTTATCTTTTGTTCAGGAAACTTTCAAAACCATAAAAAACAAGGTTTTCAATAAAATCTAACAAAAGTTGAAAATGTAATAAAAAATAATTGGAGAAACTTATTACACTTAAAAGTGTAATAATTAAATATATTTTGATTGATAAAAACAAAGTACGTTTCCAAATTACAAAACAGAACAATAGAACCAATAGAATGTAGGACTTTGCAGTCTCTTATTTTTATCAGCAAACAACACTTTAGGCAGCATGTTTGCTCTCATTAAACAAAACTTTTTTAAAAGCGTTCTGAAATATAAATGTTTTAGTATTTTCTTAAAGAGCAAACATTTTTGTTTTCAGGAATTTAAAAAAACATAATCTAAAACCAACAAACAGCCTGATTAGAAGAAAAGAAAAAAGTACTTTAATAAATTAGAACTAATAAAATATACTTTTTTTTATCAAATGGCTCTCCAAACAGAACATTATCCTTTAGTGTAGAATTTAAGATCCAAGCCTGCTGACTGACAAAAGCGCAGGAACCTTGACGATAAACATTGCCTGATATGACTTTCAACTGGCCAAGACATGCTTGAAGAAGTGACGTTTTCCCTGAACCGACTTGTCCACAGATTCCTACCAGTGATCCCTGAAATATCAATGTAACATTTGATTTATAATTAAATTTATGCTACAACAGGATTTCTACAACTTACTAAAACAAAAAAAATTTCTTGATTAAAACAAATTATATTTTGTAGCAGTAGCTGCTGCTACAACTACAAAATTATATATATACAAGATACTATAAACATGCATTCATAAAGTATGGCACCCTAAAATAACTCTCCATTGCGTAACAGGTAAATATTCCTACCTCTGAGAGAGATTTTTTTTTTTGGTACATCACACATCCCAAGCACTCAGAGCGTCTTCACTCAAGAGGGGGCAACTCAAAAATCTTACATGGAAAGGGAAGGATTGTGAAACAATTTTAAAGGGTGTTGAAAAACAAACATTTTGGCATAAAAAATTTCAAATTAAGAAATCCATAATCAAAATGGTGGCCATTTAAGTATATTATAAACAGTAAATATAGTTTATTATGACCTCCACAGGACCGACGATGTTAGGTCATTATAGTCACAATAACAGATATTTAGGTAGCTTGGTGGTAACTAATTTAATATGCCATCTACATGGGTATTGTAATACAGTAGTAGTAATAATTTATTTCCGCAAAGATATTATTAAAAAAAAAAAACTAAGCAATAATACATACAAATACGGTAGAGTAAAACAAGATACAGAAAAATTGTAAGAATTACTTTTTCTGCAAAAAGTCAGTTATTTTTCTCTGTTTCGAACATTTTGTGTTGTAATAAAGATTTTGAAGGTTCTTTTCTAAATCAAAACAAACATTCTTTGTTTTTCATTAGAAACTTTTAAGCTAAGAAACCAGCAAACGATTTTCATTGCTGCTAAAACTTCTGGAAAATTTGGCAGTTGATATCTTCATTTTTGTCACTATTGTTACCATCGTTGCCATTACCTATGTCCCCATCTATTTCTACTAGTACTGAAGCCACTACATCATCATCTGTTACAGTTTCATATATTTCTAAATCTTTGCCAACCTCTTGATAATCTTCAAACAATGTATTTGACAACGACTGGTTTTACAGAGTTATGTCCTATTCCACTAAAGATTCTTCTTCACTTGCAATATCACTAACTTCACCAGCCTGTGGTCAGAAATAGTTATTTATATTTTGTTTTTTGATCCTGAATATTTGTAAAATTAGGTGTTTTTTTTTTAGTAAACTTTTACAGAGTAAACAATTATGATGACTTAAACTTGAACAATTAGCTGAGTTCCAGTTACTAGGACATCTTATAAAATTATAATTGAGACTGTTGCTCTTGTTAACACATAAAAAAGAACAAAATGCTTTCAAAATTAAGACAATCAATGAAAATTATTAATAAAAATATTGGTTATTGTAAGTGGCTATGTAACTCTACACACTAACAAAGACTAGCAACAGGATTACTGTATTTATTTGTTACAATGAAATCCTTACAATACCACACATGAAATGAATACTAACAAAAAACCTTTTCACTACTATAAAGTATTAAAATAAATTCAATAGGAAAAAATCAAAATACTGTGTTAATACAATCAATTTCATTTAACTAAATTTTATGCAGAATGAAAAAAGCTTCAAATATAAACAGCTAAACATCCACGGCCAAAAATAAATTGTTCCAGTGTACTTAATCTGAATCCCTCCTTATACCTTAAAATTTAAAATAAGTAAAAATTATAAACAATAATGTTACATTACCTTGGTAGCATTGAAATCTATGCTGTAAAGAATAGGACCATCCAAATTATTTTTCAGTTTTATCTTTTCCTCTCCTTCTTGGCAACCATTAATATTTTCTATATCAAGTTTATCCCTAATAAAATTGAGCTTCATTATTATACAACAATACACCCTTGGATTTGCAATGCATAAAAAAAAAATACAAACATAATATTTTCAACTAACTAATTAATTAAGAAATCTTACTTATAAATACTGCAATAAATAACTACAGCTGGTTTTTTTCAAAAACAAATAAATCAGTGTTTTATAATTCACCAATAGTACCAGTAGCCAACATTCTACAAATTTTATCAGAAGATAAAAGTAAAATTATTTTATCAGAAAACACATTATTAAAATTCATTTAGAATAGTGATGATTAAGAAAAGATGTGACAATTTAACATTCTTTGACTGATTTACAAGGTTTGTAAATAAAGTAACGAGACTGGTTTAGAAAAACTTTTTATTTATAATCCAATTATATATAGACTCTATTACCTATAAAATAGTTTTCCTTAGAAGCCATGTAATGCTTCAAATGGTTTTTCCACTCTTCATAGCAGTATTGAAACTCAGAAACCAGAATATCCTTCAAATGGTCGGTACATTTATTTCTGTTTTTTACTATTCCAAAATGGGTGTCCTTTGAGGTGTTTTTTTAAAGTCAGGAACAGGAAAAGGTCATAGGAACTGTTGAATAAGGTGGTTGAGGAACTACAGGAATGTTTTTCTTTGCAGTGTGACAAGGTGCACTGTCATGATGCAGCATCCAGTTGTCTTTGATGGTTGGTCTAACGCAGGCAACTCTTTTCCACAGTTCTTTTCAAGAAAAGAAAAATTCTTATTGAAAATTCTTTTCAAGAATTTTTCAATAAATATATTGATTTACAGTCTGTCCTGCAGGCAAAAACTCCTTATGGACAATGCCATTACTATCAAAGAAACAAATTAGCATGGTTTAGATTTTTGATTTGCTCTTTTTTGCTTTTTTGGGACATGGTGAGTTTGAAGTGTGCCACTCCTTGCTCTGGCATTTTGTTTCTGGGTCATACTCAAGTATCTAAGATCCCTCACCAGTAATAACATTTTTTTTAGAAAATCAGCATCAGTTTCAATTCACTCTAGAAGATCACGGTACACTTCTACCCTGTTGATTTCTGTTCAACAGTGAGGTTTTTTGGGACCAATTTTGAACAAACTTTTTTCATGTCCAATTCATTTGTCAAAATTTGATGGACTGTAGGATGGTTCAAATTCAACTGTTCAGCAATCATTCTGACAGTTAATCGCTGGTCGTACCATATCAAGTCTTTGATTTGCTCAACTTTGTTGTTACTTTTTGACGTTAACGATCTTCCAGAGTGTGAATCATCCGCAACTGATTCCCGGCCATCTGAAAATACTTTAACCCACCTAAAACCTTGGGATCATGACAATATCATCTCCATACACCCTTTTCAATTTTGAAAAAGTTTCAGTAGCATTCTCACAGAGTTTAACGCAAAACTTGATTACCCAATGTTGCTCATAATTAGTATCACTTGTTTTTATAATGCACAACAAAAACTCATTTCAGAAAAGTTTGTTCTCTCACGTGGCAACAATAGACTAAAAATATTAATACCTAATATAAATCAGCCGTTCATATAGTCATATGTTTACTAGTAACTTTGCAGTGTTGCCACTTTAGCTGCCAAAAAAAAACTAATCTCATTACTTTATTTACAGACCTTGTATATCATATTCTGAAAATCTTCTAATATACGATGAACAAGACAAGTTTTTAAAGAAAGGTTTGTTTTGAATTTACCACTTATGTGTGCAATGTAAACAGATGGTGCTTAGTTATTTCTCAGTTATTTCAATCAATAGTCAACTGTTAGCAACAATAGTTTAGTCATTTTGCAGTTAGTTGTTTATATTCAAACATTTATAATGAGTGCTATAATTTGTGATCTGTCAAATGTGAAGTATTAGGATTAATCCAATTTTTGATAGCAAAAGACAATTCTGCAGCTGAAATTCACAGGAAGATTTCTGATGTTAATGGCCACTTACAAGATAATAAAGTAAAACGGTGTTCATTTCAAGATGGGCAAACAAATATTCATGATGAAGAATGTAGTGGCTGTCAGTAGCAACAGATGATTTGATTGAAAAAGTTCATGAAAAAATTCAAGAAAACCAACTCATCACTGTGTCACAATTGTTTTTGATGTTTCACGATCTTTGATTTATAAGGTTTTGACTGAAAAATTGGGCTATAAGAAATTGTGTGCAAGATGGGTTCTGAAGATTTTAACAGACATAAACAATGAAAAATATGCTGCGGCAACACATGGATTTTTGCAATGCTATGAAAATGAAGAAGAAGAATTATTTAATCACATTGTTACTGAAGATGAAACCTGGATTTCTTATTCTAAGAATGTCAAGACAAAGCAGGAGTCAATGCAATAAAACTATTCATCATTTCCTAAATGAATAAATTCTAACAAGAATGTTTGATAAAGAAGCTTTCGGTTACTGTTTTATGGGACAAAAAGGGTGTCTTGCTTGTCAAATTTAATGATCACAGAACTACTCTGCATAATGATACATACTGCAAAACATTAAAAAATCTTAGAAGAACTATAAAAAACAAACAATATGGGGTGCTACCCCACAGAATTTTGTTTCTGCATGGCAATGCCTGGCTTCTCACGGTAGATCAAACAATAAGGCAATTGGAAAATCTTCAATCTTCTACCCCATAGCCCTGACTAAGCTCACAGAAATTATTTTCTTTTTCTTCATCTTAAACAGTGACGCATCACAAAGGTTTGACAATGACAACAAATTGAAAACTGGCATTACTACTTGATTTGTTACTGGTGGTGAAATTTCTTGCAGATGGTGAAGAAGAAGCTAGTGAAACACTGTGAAAAGTTTGTTGACGTTGAAGGCAGCTAAGTAGAAATGTAGTTTTAATAACTTATTTAATAAAACTTTACTCGTACTTTTCAGTTTTGTTTTAATTTCAAAACTCCTTAATTTAAAACACCCTCATAGTTTTCTTAATTCAGGGTCTGTAGACAGCTGCACTTCTTTTTCATCTAACAAACACACCAGTAGCTTGTTACATTTGCAGATCACCAGTCCAAGATTGGTCATTAACAGACCCACAACAAAACAACAGAAAAGTAAACGGAACCAATCGATTAAAATATAACTAGTTCAACTGAGACGTGAACTACCAACCTCCCTCAAGTAAGGCTAGCCTTTAGCCACCTATTCCACTCTGATCCACACAAACATACATTTTAACAAGTTAAAAGAAAAAAAACTTTTTAATATGAATATGTTAGTTTCACTTACTTTACTTTTTTTTTTTGAGTTTTTTTCGCTTTGCTTTTTATTTCTTCAGGTAGAGGTAAGCCATAAGTAAAAGATCCATTAGAAATACATACTGCTTGGGTGCGATCTACTGGATATCTGACATAATGACTTATTTCATTCAGTAAAAGAACTTTCTAAAGTAAAAATAAAAATAAAACATCCAGTTATACACACTTAGTCATAATTATGCATACACACATACACACACTTAAAGTAGAAAATTTCTCTGTAAAAATTTTTTTTTTATACTTTTCAGCATTAAAGTAGCATAAAGTGAATACTGTCACAGATTTTTTATATAAAAAGAAATAAATAAACTCTAAAAGTAAAATAAAACCTAAATAATAAACTCTTTAATGTAAACTACAGAACAGCAACAAAAAATAGTTTTATATATATATATATATCTTTTAATTACAGTAGCTTACTTTCTGATAAAAACGACAATACTTTTTATACATTTACAAATGTACAAATTTACACATTTATCTGTTACACACTAGTTTTAGTAACTACTTTATTCGTTAACTAATACTTTTATTTATTGTAATCTTCAAATAAATATTCAAGCATTATCAGCAATGGTAACATGCTAGTTTGGATGTAATTCCAGAAGTAATACTACTGCACACTAATGCAATCTGCATTAGAAGTGAAATATTTACTTTTAAAAATAAACTTTAACTTACATTTTTTTTATTTTACCATACAGAATGAAAATTTAATATTATTCAATATTATTTATTGAAAATAAATAATAATTTATTTTGCTTAATGAACTATACTGTTTTCTATATCAAATTATGAAAATTTCTACATGTAAGTCGAGCTTCATTTTAAAATGAGCTTTTAGAGCATTATAGAGATACCATACATTTGAGTTTAAATTATAACAAAGATTTTACTGATAAATACACTACTTATCCCTCATTTAAGGAATGTGACAGCAACAGCATCTAGATGGATGTACAATCCATCTCTAAACACATACAACCTCACTCCTGAGAGCATATTCTCATATAATAGTAATAGTTAAGGTCATTCCACAGTAGACAAACAAACATTCTGATATTGGTGAAACCTTGAATTTATTTTAAGGTTGCCTTTGTCCATGTTCATTTATAATCTTTAATCTACTGGCCTACTTATAATCTTACTAGCCACTTATAATCTAGATCTGACTGGCCTTTACTGTACAGCTTCATGAACCAATATAGATTTTTGTCGTTACATTTTATTCATGTTCTTTTACAGTTTTTAAATAATAATTTAATATCATTATTATTACACTTTATATAAACTAATCTGGAAAATTTACAGGATTTTAATGTTAGGTTCAATATGGTTTTTATTAACAACTGCTATATTAATTATATTTTTGGTTCCAAAATCTCGACTTACATGACAGAAACTATATTAATTTGATAGATAAATGAATACATTTTGATTATTGTAACTAAAAAAAATTATTATCAACAATAGTGATAACAAGGAGTTTAATTAGTAATTAATAAAGCTTTGATAAAAATTAAAAACAACACAAATTTCCTTAGAAATCTTTAAATGTCAAATACTTTTAAACAGTCCTAAAGGTTACTACTAAATATAATCTCACCTCACTTAACACATAGTACACAAATAAGCATTATTTGAATCTGAATATGGTTAAAATATTCCTCACTAAATAAATTTTTTATCACATCAAAAGATTAATAGCACCAAAAGAAAAAGAAAAATGATACATACCAACAAACAAAAGCAGCAACAATAACAAACAAAAATTTATTTTATTACATGCATTTAATAATACAGCTAACTTGCCAAAAGAACATTCAAATGTTTACCATGCAACTGACTAAAATTTATTCACAAATATCAAAATCCATGCTTTTTAAAACTAATGTATATAAAAAAGCATGCAAAAAAAATTGTTCAAAATGTTTTATTTTGTTAAATGTTTAACTGAAAGCTTGATTTAAAGAATAAAACAAAAACAATAAATTAAATGCAGTATAAACATGATATTAATAAAACAAACTAAAATCAACAAAGGATTACTAATTCATTTTGACATTTTTGGGTAATAAGGCTTTATGATTCAATTAAATGCCAATCATTAATAAGGCTGGAAGCACAAAGGTATATATTTGTGGAAATGCTTTAGATAATACCGAATAAATGTTGATTAAAAATAATCAAAATAATCTGGCTAATGTTATGTCTCTGCAATATAACTGTAGAATAATCTAGTCTTTGATACAATTTATATCAATGGATATACTGTACACCCCTGTGTTCCCCAACTAAAAGTTCACTTATCACAAAATTAATTTAGTACATATATAAACACATGTGCGCACACACACGCATATACATATACACAATAAAAACACAAAATGGCTAATTGTGGAATTTTAATCAACTTTAAAACAAAATATTCACAAGAAACTTTTAAAAACATACAAAACATAAGTTTACTCCAAATATAAAACCTTAATAGACAGTGAGTTGATAACACACTCTCTAATACTAAGATATTCTCAAATATGTTAGTCTCTTTTTGTTTATCACTAATGTATTATTCTGTCTTCTGATTTTCTGTAATTCTATATTAGCATGAAACCACTATCATAAAAAATAAACATCAAAACAATAATATAAAAATCTTACACATGCAATTCAAAACTATTTGTATTAATTGTATTTCCTGGTTCCTGGTTATGTATTACAAAAATTAATAACTCACAATAGGTAATAAAATCACCTAGTCTCTCTATTATATGAAAGGGAAACATTTGTTTGTATGTTAGCAAAAATCTCAGGAACTGCTGAACTAATCACCACCAAATTTTAACAGAAGCTTCATTATTAATCAGGAATGTGGATAGGCTATGTTGTAAATAATGTGTAAATAATAAATAATCTGTTACAACGCTGCACTTCTCATTCAGGCCGCTAGGTGACAAGGTACTTTGATCTTATTATTTAATTTTTTAACCATAAGTATATTTTTCTTCAAGGAAACTTCATCCCTTTTTTTATCGGCTTCCTGCATCCTAGCTTTGTCCCAAACTTTGTGCTTTATTGCACTTGTTCAGATAAAACTTAATTGACTAAAAAGTGGATCTTACCATTTGTTATAAAGCACTATCACTTTTTTCATGAATTTGATATATTTTTTAATGCTGCTAATTAACCAGACCAAATAATTTAACAATAATAATTTTAACAACAACAGTAATAATTAAATAATAATTTTTAATAATTTAATACTAAATTTTAAACTAATTCTGCAGACTAAATTTTTTCTTCAAGATTAACCCATAGAAATCAGTGTTTATGATCACTCAGGTTCTGAAAAAATCCTTGCAGACTTCATTTTTTTAATGCATTCTATTTTTCTTTCTGTATATCTAGAACTTCAACAGTTTAGGTGACATGTACAAACCTTATTTCAGGGATAGTTACAGTACAGAAGTTACAAACAACAGAAAAAGCTTTGTTTACAAATAATTAGAAAAGATTAAGCATAGACTATATATCCTTGTATTACATTTCACTATATCTCTTTTTCTTAATACTTTAGTTATAGTTTCAGTAGTTATATTGGTCTACAAAAAAGTTTTCTTTTTAGTAATTCAGATATGTTTTCATCTTTAATGTGTTATTCCAAAACAATTAAATTTTTTTTTAGATATCTATGAGTATAACATCTTTGTTTTTTATGTTGTTTTCTAAAATTGACCAATGGTCAAAAATGACTTTCTGTAATCTTAACTTCTGAAATGAAACTAGTTTTCACCTAGTTTCTCTTCTATTAGAATTGTACATACTGCTTCCATATGGAAACTGTAGAAACAAATAACAAAACTGATGTTGAATTTAAGTTAAATCTACTTTCAAGAAGTAATGATTTCCTTTTTTATAACTTTTTTGTTTAAATTTAATTAGAATTTACTTTTATCCTCTTATCGAAACTTGTTACAAGTATGTCCAAAAATACTGAATGATGCAGTAAACAACTAATGACAGGAAATGGCACTATGTAAAGTACTGACAAAAACAAATTAAAAAAAAAAATTAAATACTAAAAAAAAAATCCTAATTTGTAAATCTATTTGAATTCTATAAAAAGCGTAAAAATAATAAATAGTTAAATGACTTAAAAAAGAAAATAACATTTTTCTTTTATAATAATGAAAATATGAGTAGCAAGGCCAAAACTGAAACAACTGAATCAGCAAGATGTAAATGAAGTCCAACATAATCAAATTTATATTTATATTAGTAATGCATAATGAAGTCGATAAGAAGCATTAATTACTACTTGTAATGAAGTTTACATTTATGATAAAAATATTTTTCTTTCATGCACTACAGAATACAACATCAATTTTACAGTACAGTAAATATCTTCTGAAAGCAAAAAACAAATGATAAAAAATATATACCTTTCAAAAATTCCTTTCAACCTGGGAAAAAATTCATAACAGATTATAAGCTTTGCAAAAATATTTTTTAAAGGGTTTAAAATAATATTAATAATAATAACTTAAGATACAAAACTATACCCTAATTTAGTTCACAAACAAAATCCAAAAATGAATGTTCATGTATAAATGAAAACATAAGGATAAGCCAAAAAAATAAAAATAAATTAAACAAATGTTATTTCTATTTGCAGTTACATAAATCAATGTGCTTTTTTTCACTGTAATTCTCTACTATTTTTATGAACCTATTTCATCTCCTAACAAAGTTTTGAATTCTTTCCTGAAAAAAACCTTTAATTTGATGATAACCAATTTTGCATCGGTTTCATGACCTCTTCATTGTAGAATAAAAGTAATTCCCTCACAGCTCTTCTTTTAGCGACTAAAAAAATAAAAATATCTTGAAGCGAGTTCAGGACTGTATATTGGATGGTTTAGCAGCTCAAAATTGAGATCTTGAAAGTAAACATATGAACTTTTTTCATATGTTATATTGGTATATGAGGTTGAGCGTTACCCAAACGCAAAACCACCATTCCTTTTGAATGTTTATACCACTTTTTGAACTTTACTTTTGCCTTCAGTGACTGTAATAGCTTACAGTATTTTATAATCCAATTCAGAAGAGAGTCTGTTTTCATGTTATTTTAAAAACTTCTGGGTAACTACTCTTCGCAGATGTCTGTCAGTTAATGTCAAACCCCATGAGCATAAGCTTTTTAAAAGTCTAGAGAATTTAGGATAAATGAAAATGGTAAGACATGGCTTATATTCAATTAACTTGTAACATCTTCAACTTTAATTCATTGATTATTGTGAAACATTTGTTTAACTATGTTGACATATCATTACTCTTTGAAGTAGAAAGAAGCCTACCTTCAGTTATTCAGCAAAGAGAGAAATCTCCTTGCCTTTGTTAAAAGATATCAATCCATCCATAAATCTTGCTTCTCTCTGTAATGTTGCCGCATTCTATCAATAATCTCTATTGGTTTCATCCATTATGAATTGAGAAAATATGTCATTGTTAAATCACTTTGTTGATGCAATCAGAAAAAAGGCGCTCATTTTAAATTGATCTTTAAAAACAAATAGCTAAAAATGAAACAATACTTTTAATGAACAAATGATATCAGGTTATAATTTATAGAACAGTTTGTGATATAAGACATGATCAAAAGGGAACAAAAATTTCCTTTTACTTTTTGACTTTTCCTCACATAAACATGTTATACAATAGATTTTATATAATAAAAAATAAATGTCTTGTTTATCACAAATTCAGATTATGTTCTGGAACGATTAGTAATTTTTAGTCATAATATGGTGGATGTAAATTAATTTTGTTACATACACTTATCAGCACATAGACCTGGTAATGTGTGTTATTAAGGAAGATAAGAAATGGATGCTACCCAAAATTTTACATCTAATATATGTGATCAGCGCAGCTCACGATTTGTAAAATAACAGATGATAGGTAAGTGTGAGGTAAATCAAATTTCAGGATTACAGCTAACATAATTATATTAAAACCATGAAATTCAGTCAGATCATGGCATAGATTACAAAAATAATTTTTACAACTAAATACTGTGATTTTCTTCTTTTTCTTTTTCACAAACAAATGTAAAATTATCATTATATGTATTAAACTCAGATTCGATTTCAATTTTCCTATTTAACTGTTCAGCTAATTTTTGAACCACATTAAAGCAAACGAATAGTAATATATCATGGGAGGAAAAAATAAATAAATAAAACATATGCAGAAAAGCTCTTATTTTAAAGTATAAATAGAAACATATTTTCCGGCTGCTACTTAAAAATAAAAGGCAAGCTCACTTTGAAAGAGCTTACAAATTACAAATATCTTTTCAAAAAACAAATATAAATTATTATAAACCGAAAAAATTTTGTAATACCATTGATAAAACAATAAACCATCTTTGGATATACAGAATGAATAATGTAAAACTATAAATACAGGTAAAGACATAAAAATAATTAAACTAAATTGTAATGAGAAACTGCATAAAAAGCATAGCAAGGTATATAGTATAAAGAAAAAATAAATCAATAGCAACTAAAAATACAAAAGATAAAATAAAATAGTTAATAAACAAAAGAATTAAAAATTATGTTATTACTATGAAATTAAGGAATACAAACAATTGTGCAAAAAGTTAAAATATATACTGTAAAAAGAAACCGTCAAAAAATGAACCTTTCCTTCATAAAACAGAATGTAACCATAAAAATACATTTTAGCAACAGATTTCCAAACAACTTATTTAGAATAAAATTACCAATACATGAAACTGATAGAACTTTTATATATAACTGTTACCAAATTTTCCATAAAATAAAAGAAGAAGAAAACAGTCAAGTGACATCTTTGATATGATATGTATAATGAAAAAATAAAAATATCAATTGAGGAGATTTAAAAGAATATTGAGGGGAGATGCAAATAAATGTAATGAAAATGAAAGTTATGAGGATATGTAAGAGAAGGATCTGAAAAAAAGAAACAAATAGCTACATGTTTGTTAGAACAAATATGTTTTTTCTTCAAATATTTAGTATGAATGGTTTTATGGAATCATCATTACAGAGAAAGCATTTAAAGTATGATAGAGAAGAGATTAAAATAAGGATTAAATTTAAGGAGAGAGATAGCTTTTAATAAAAATCAAGCAGCTTCTCATACCTGAAAGATAAGGGAAACATTCACAAAGTACTTCATTGTCATTACTGTCACAAGTTGAAAACCTTGGGATGAAAAGTATCCTGAAAGTTTTGAATCAATATTATGGCAATGGATGGAGAAGGATCAGGAATAAAGAGGTGCTAGAAGATTACAAGTGACACTGAACTTAAGAAAAGGAGGCTAATTGGATTTGATGCATTTTAAAATGGATTATATACAGAAAACTACACCAAAAGGAAGAGTAAACAGTAAGAAAGGGAGAGGAAGATGAAAGTATAGAATATTGACAAATATAAATAAAGATGATAAAATTTATCATAAAGAGAAAGGCAAATAATAGAACAATATGAAGATCCATTGTAAAATGTCTTAAGACAAGAGCAACATTATGACGGTGATTTAAAAATACAATTATAGTAGCTCTCTGTCGCAGCTTCGCCCAAGTTATATGGTTACTTCCATTTCCTGTAGCAGTCAATCTTTTTATTTTATGTTTATCAGTCACGTAACCAGAGGCAGGTGCAGCCAGTCACACATAAGTAACGGTGGCAGTGGCTATGTTGGTTGAACCACATAACTTTGCATCCCTTAAAAAAAATCATAATTTATTTATCTGAAGAATATTTTCAAATCCAAATCTACTGAATACCTTGTTTACTATAGTCAGGATTGGGAAAATTTACATCCCCTTTTAAAAATCTATAAATTGGTTTATTGATATGTTGATTACATTCACCAAAAATCAGGTTGATTTCTTCATTTGTTACCAAGAAATTAAAAAAAATAACAGGGTTTCAAAAAAAATTCAAAAACCAATTTTAATCCTTGAAACTTAAAATGAACCTCAAAAAATCTAGAAATTGATTTTTAGATGTTCATAATTAATCAGTTCAAACCCAGTTCACACAATGATAGATACTCATAGTTAAAAATTCATTAAAGTTTGTGCTTCAACTGGCAAATCTCCACCACTTCAATATATATATATACTTTTTTCAGAGATGAAATATATCCAAAAACCTTCTGAGTTATGCCAACAAACATGGTTAAAAATTTAGTAGCAATAGATCGAGTAGTTTTTATGTTTATCCTAAACAAAAAAAAAGCCCTCTTCCCATCTATATAATAATGTAGATAAAATCATGAGCATATGATGATATAATGAATAATCATACGGATTATATGATCAATTTAATCATATAATACATATATAGATATGAACAATGTCAATATAATCTTATAATGATGACATATGAATTATTATGACATTACGATCAAATATAAATACACAAAACCACCAAATGCTTTGAAAGAAGTTTTCAAAATACATGTTAGGGATAAATCTCAAAAACTAACATGTATTTAAATTACTAACAAACAAATTTGAAAATTTATGCAATAATTACACAGACATAACTGATCTAGATTTTAATCTATCTAATATATAATTTCATTCTAATTTACTGTTTGGTAAAAGTAATTTTTAATAATCCATCATGTTACACAAATAATCTTTAGTAATCGAATGATGAAAAATAAAGTAACATTAAACAATATCATAATTTATAAATGTTCCTGATTTTTCTGACTATTTTGAAGATTCTAATACGATTCATGTAGAGTGAAATAACATGTATAGAAAATTAATGTTTATGTAATACTGTAAAATAATTTAAACATAATGATACATTGCACTAATGTACATCACAGATATTTTTTTGTTTGTAATTAAAAAAATTAAATATTTTTTGACAAATAATACAATTAAGACAGTAATGCGGGAAGAAAAACCTTATGTCTTGCTAATAAAAAATGTCAGCTTTTACAGAAAATTATTATAAAATTTATCAGTTTTATTTTTTAATATACAAAAAAAATTTTTCAAATTAAAGGTGTAAGTTTATTTATTAATTTTTGACTCTTAAAAATGTATTAATGTAACAAGTATGATGTATTATTAACCTTTATGAAGAAAAGTCTAACATTGAAAAAAGTTCAAACCTGGTTACATTTATTTAAGAGAAAATTGAAAAAATATTAAATAAAGCTGAAGCACTAAATAACTTTCAATCTTTGTCAATCAGTAGAACAATTTTTGAAAAACAGGTTCAATACATTTTCCAGACAATGAAAGCTGGGAGATTTTTTTTAATCATTTTCAGGTTGTACAGAACAGATTCATTAATTTCCATTTCAATAGTTAAAAAAAACCCAATATCAAATATAAACCATAATTTACTCCAATGTGGACAGAATAAACAAAAAGCATTTACTGCTATTCAATTACATGAAAGATGTGAATAAAACGTGATTTAATGCTGAACATTAAATTAATAATTAAAAAAGCTACAATTTCCACATTCAAGAACATTTTTTTAAATAAACATACTATATAAGATATTATTTTTTTTAAATAAATGAATTACTAACTCTACAACCTGGTAAAAAATAAACATGTGCAGAGTTTAATGCAGTGGAGAGAATAAAGTAGTAATAAATGTTAATATTTGCAGTATAAGTAAAACAATTTTACGAAATAAATCATTAATACCATGATGAAAGTAAAAGAGCAGCAAAATAATAAAAACTAACAAAGAGGGCAACAACAAATACCAACACAACTAAATAAATAGAATCACCAGAACTTTGATTTCATGCTGCCATGTAATTTTAAATTATGGAGATTATAATGCCTCAAAATGAAGTATTAAATTCAGCAATAATTAAAGTTTGAAAGTTTGGCTTCTATTTAAATAAAGCTAAGTGTACAAAATTTTCATTCAAACTTTGGTGTAAGTTTGTAGCTGATACCATTAAAATGAATAATCCAAAAGTGAATAAATTAAAAAACTGACCAAAAAATTGATTTTATTATTGATCATAAATGAAGAATAAAGATTCTCATTAACAGTATTTTATTTTTTTAAGAATTTAGTTCTCAAAAGAAGAAAATCAAATTATCTCTGTTATACAGCTTGTGAATGAATATACAAGAAGTAATTTCATTACCAATAAAGACTGTTCTATGCACAATCAATGATTCTGCATTCATAAACAAAACAAAATCATGCAAGTTTACTCATGCACTCAACCATGTGCATATGTATATTTGTTTCCTTACGCTGATAAATAAGTTTATTAACAATTTTTTTTTATATTCATCAAAAAGTGAAAATTATTAATCAATAAAGCATGCATTAATTTATTATAATCAAGTTCAATAAAAAATAAGAACAGTATAGTTTTTTATGAATGTGAAACTGAAATTAATATGATCAACCTGTAACACTATGCAGACAACATTATAGTCTACATTTAAGATATGACTGAAAATAACCTAATTGTTCAAAACAACAGCATATTTTTTAATGTAATTTATAATGATTTCATACATGTTTTAGGTAACTCCATAAATGGGAATTAAAATTTTCATGTAAAGCATTTTTAACTGTTGATACCAAAATCTTTTACAAAAAAGAAGTCACAATTAATAGAATGCATTAAAAAATTATTTAAGAGTTTTAAAATTCATTATGCAAATAAGAAAACTGAAGGTAACTCCACAGTTTATTCTGAGACAAAATCTTCAGTCATACAGAACTATATGCAAAACTATGATGATGATGATGATGATGATGATGATGAGGTAGAGTGTATACATGAAGATATTAACAAAGCAATTAAACACATAAAAGGGGATAAAAATTTAATAATAGTTGGAGATTGGAATGCAAGCATTGGGAAAGGCAAAGAAGGAAATATTGTGGGTGAATACAGGCTGGGCAAATGGAATGAAAGAGGGGACTGACTTATAGAGTTTTGCACAAAGTATAATTTAGTAATTGCTAACACCCAGTTTAAAAATCATAATAGAATAATATACACACTTGGAAAAAGCCAGGTGTCGAATAGCTTATATCATGGTTAAGCAAAGATTTAGAAATCAACTTGTCGACTTTAAAGCTTATCCTGGAGCAGACATTGATAGCGACCATAATTTAGTGATAATGAAATGTAGATTGGGGTTATAAACCTGAAGAAAAGGTGTTAGATGAATTAGTGGAATTTAGAGAAGCTTGAGGAAGAGGAGGTAAAGAAGATTTTTGAGGAGGACATCGCAAGAGGTATGAGTAAAAAAGATAAGGTAGAAAATGTAGAAGAAGAATGGGAGAATGTTAAAAAGGAAATTCTTAAATCAGCAGAAGCAAACTTAGGCAGAATAAAGAGAACTGGCAGAAAACCTTGGGTTTCAGACAATATATTGCAGCTGATGGATGAACGTAGAAAATATAAGAATGCTAGTGATGAAGAAAGTAAAAGGAACTATCGGCAATTAAGAAATGCTATAAAAAGGAAGTGCAAACTGGCGAAAGAAGAGTGTATTAAAGAAAAGTGTTCAGAAGTGGAAAGAGAAATTAACATTGGTAAAATAGATGGAGCATACAGGAAAGTTAAGGAAACTTTTGGGGTACATAAATTAAAATCTAATAATGTGTTAAACAAAGATGGTACACCAATATATAATACGAAAGGTAAAGTTGATAGATGGGTAGAATATATTGAAGAGTTATACGGAGGAAATGAATTAGAAAATGGTGTTATAGAGGAAGAAGAGGAAGTTGAGGAAGATGAAATGGGAGAAACAATACTGAGATCTGAATTTAAGAGAGCATTAAAAGATTTAAATGGCAGAAAGGCTCCTGGAATAGACGGTATACCTGCAGAATTACTGCGCAGTGCAGGTGAGGAAGCGATTGATATATTATACAAACTGGTGTGTAATATTTATGAAAAAGGGGAATTTTCGTCAGACTTCAAAAAAAGTGTTATAGTCATGATACCAAAGAAAGCAGGGGCAGATAAATGTGAAGAATTCAGAACAATTAGTTTAACTAGTCATGCATAAAAAATCTTAACTAGAATTCTATACAGAAGAATTGAGAGGAGAGTGGAAGAAGTGTTAGGAGAAGACCAATTTGGTTTCAGGAAAAGTATAGGGACAAGGGAAGCAATTTTAGGCCTCAGATTAATAGTAGAAGCAAGATTAAAAAAAAACAAACCAACATACTTGGCGTTTATAGACCTAGAAAAGGCATTCGATATAGTAGACTGGAATAAAATGTTCAGCATTTTTAAAAAATTAGGTTTCAAATACAGAGATAGAAGAACAATTGCTAACATGTACAGGAAGCAAACAGCAACAGTAATAATTGAAGAACATAAGAAAGAAGCCGTAATAAGAAAGGGAGCCCGACAAGGATGTTCCCTATCTCCATTACTTTTTAATCTTTACATGGAACTAGCAGTTAATGATGTTAAAGAACAATTTAGATCCGGAGTAACAATACAAGGTGAAAAGATAAAGATGCTACGATTTGCTGATGATACAGTAATTCTAGCCGAGAGTAAAAAGGATTTAGAAGAAACAATGAACGGCATAGATGAAGTCCTACGCAAGAACTATCGCATGAAAATAAACAAGAACAAACAAAAGTAATGAAATGTAGTAGAAATAACAAAGATGGACCACTGAATGTGAAAATAGGAGGAGAAAAGATTATGGAGGTAGAAGAATTTTGTTGTTTGGGAAGTAGAATTACTAAAGATGGACGAAGCAGGAGTGATATAAAATGCCCAATAGCACAAGCGAAACGAGCCTTCAGTAAGAAATATAATTTGTTTACATCAAAAATTAATTTAAATGTCAGGAAAAGATTTTTGAAAGTATATGTTTGGAGTGTCGCTTTATATGGAAGTGAAACTTGGACAATCGGAATATCTGAGAAGAAAAGATTAGAAGCTTTTGAAATGTGGTGCTATAGGAGAATGTTAAAAATCAGATGGGTGGATAAAGTGACAAAGAGGTATTGCAGCAAATAGATGAAGAAAGAAGCATTTGGAAAAATATAGTTAAAAGAAGAGACAGATTTATAGGCCACATACTAAGGCATCCTGGAATAGTCTCTTTAATATTGGAAGGACAGGTAAAAGAAAAAAATTATGTAGGCAGGCCATGTTTGGAATATGTAAAACAAATTGTTAGGGATGTAGGATGTAGAGGGTATACTGAAATGAAACGACTAGCACTAGATAGGGAATCTTGGAGAGCTGCATCAAACCAGTCAAATGACTGAAGATGACAGAAAAAAAAAACATTACCATAGAAGGATGAAATGAAAGAAACTAAGTAATTTCACATATAAATAAGTTGTAAGAAATGCCTGCATAATGAATAAGTACCAATCTGCTCTAACATTAAAAAATAACTACTACTTCTCAACTAAACAGAACATAGTTAATTTAAAACCTTGTGAAGACCTCTGAGAAGTAAACATTTAAAAATTATTCATAAATATAATAATTGTCACTTTTTATGCAAAAACCTTTTTTTCTTATACTCGTAGAAAAAAGTAATATAATTATAATCCTAAATTTTTCAAAAATATTGATCAATAATTCACTAAGTGTGGGTCACATCTTAGTGATACAGCACAGGCTTTCTAATCTAAAAACTACTGGTTCAGATCTAGCTCAGAACTAGTTAACAAACATGATGCTACTAGACTGATTGTGAATCTTACAAATTCATTCATGTTGGATATTCTCCTTCACTGGTGGGGAAATTAAGAGAACCTGAGGATAGCAATAAACACCTCACTTCTTTATTTACATACATCAATGACTTAAATGAGTTGCCTTTTAGCTCCCATCCTTTCTCAGCATCAGATTTAGAAAAGATTGAATTTATTTACGCAGCTTATTTTTGACTGTAAACTAATCAATAAAAATGAAAAATTATATTGACTACTTACACTTTTTGATTTCAAAAAGAAAGAAAATGTCTATTAAATGTGTTTCAGAATTAAAACTCTGATGTTTGCCTAATTAAAAATATACATGATGTCCTATAAACCCTTTTTGAAACAAAGTTTGTCAAAATTAAAGTTAAGTAATATCCCGGAATTATTCTTTTGAAAAATAAATAAATAAATAGAAATAAATGTGTGATGATAATAATCATATCAAAATTATTAAAAAAAAATAGAAAGCAAGTTATGAGCTTAATCTCTTTTTTTTCAGAAACTGTTGATAGGCCAAAAATAAACAACTAAACAGATTTTTTTTTAGGATTTAAAAATATTTAATCAATAAACAGAAAAAGCCAAAACTGAAACATAAACTGCTAATATAAAACTTGTATGGAATCACTATTTTAGCATAAAGATTATATTATATTTCCTGTCTGGGAAAAGTAATATAAGCTTTATTTTAATAAACTAATTTTAGTTTGAACAAAAATCTTTTTGTTAATGAATCTTTTTACATTTTAATGCACATGCTAAAAAATAATGCTTTAAACATTCTGTAAAAAACGATTTTTTTTAAAATCTAAAACAAAACTTTCACACAAAGTTAGAAAATAATTTTACTTGATCTTGAATGCAAATAATTAAAAAAACGTTATGCTGAATTAAGTTGAAGTATCAAAATATTGTTAGATTAAAAAAATTAAATCTAATAATACTTTATGAATTTAATCTGTAATAATAATTATGCAGACAAAAAAATGATTATGAAAAAGACACACTCATCAGCGTAATTATTTAAGCACCTTTAATCTGTTGCATGAAACTCTTCCATCTAAAATGTTCTCAGTGCCATATCGAAGGTTGTTCATCGAGACACGGTAATGTACAGTCACCAATGAGATCAATGGAAATGTCTGAAAGCCACGATTAACAACGATAAAAAATAAGTGAACACAGATCATAGGAATGAGCTCATAATTAAAGTATACTTACCTCCAGTATGTAAAAATCAATACTTCAAAAAAATATTCAGTAACCGTTTCTTGTGTTTTTAAATATACAAAATACATAATTATTATAACACTTAGTTTAAGCCTAATAAATAATCAAATTAAATGAAACGTGATGAAATTTAGAATGTTTAACAAGGAGTGTTACTAGCTTAAGTATATAAATATGATGAAATTCAGTCCTTGTCTGATAACAGAGAAAAATCTGCTGATCTCTCTCCTATTATGTCTATTCTGCAGAAGAAGTAATATATTGTATGATAGTGATTAAAATAATGAAGTTATTGGGGAAAAATATTTTTTTTTATAATGAAAAATTATCAGTTTTTTTTTTTAAATTATTAAAATTCTACATCAGTGTAGTTTTACCACTTCTTTCTACCCTTTGTATGTAAAAATTTTTTACTTGTCTTTAAATTAATAAAAATTTAAAATTGTATTTTTATTTATCTGTGGAAAAAGTCTTTACAAAATCTTTAATTAAACTTCACAATAATCATAATAGAATTAAACAATGACAACATAATGGGTCAGGAAAAACACCAGTAAACAAATTAGGAAATATAACATCAAATGGATCATATATAAAATATGTTGAAAGTTAACTTTTAATTCCAAGATTTAAAAAAATAATCTTTATCATTTAAGCAGACAAAGATAATAAAAAAATGAGAGCCCATATAGGTAAGGCTTGCACTATCCATCATTATTTTCTACCACCTAATTTCAGTTACTGTTACATTTTTGTATATTTTGACTGACTTTTCTTTAATTTTAAATTATTAATTGCCATCCCTTACTTTCTCAAGTTACTTATTAAATTTTTACCTGTATGAATGAACTCTGAAAAAATTACATTTACTTCTAAATATTCTGTTCAGAATTATTAGAATGAAAAATTTTACTAACTTGGGTTTATAAATAACAGTAAAAAATTAGAAACTTCAGTGAATAAAGAATATTTAGAATGTCAGATACTGTCATAAACTTAATAGCAAATAATAGAAACAGTATTGTGAATGAAACAAAAAAATAAAAATAAAAAACAGAAACCTATAACAAATATTTTGTGAAAATACTATGATAATGAAAATAACAGTTTTTGTACACTGCAAAGGAAAATTAAAAAAAGAGAAAATGTATATTAAAAAAGGCTAGTAGGATTTTTTAATTGTTTTCTAAGATCTAATTTTTTCAATTTAAATTACTAAGACATGGTAAAGAAGTAAATTTATCAAAAACTTTAGAAAATGAAAATAAACTAAATTTTGTAACAAAATTTATACAAATAAAAACATTAGTAATAAAAGAAAAAAAACCACAAAAATTCAATTGTATAAAATTAACAAATGTTACTTTAAAGAGTTTACCAAAAATATTAGAATAGCTAATAAAAGAAGATTAATATTTATTAATTTCAGACAACAATATTTTTTGAAGAAGTGTTTTATTAAGAAGAAAAATATTTAATTAATCATTTTAATTTAGAAAGAAGATATAGAAAAGATACCAAAGCAATTGTATATAATAATAACACAGACAGTAAAGATTGTTTAAGATGGATGGCTAGGAGTTTAAATTATAATAAATTTAATTAAATTATATTTAGGAAACCATATTATACACTTCATAAGTTGTTCTGATTAAAACAAATATTTATAATACACTTGACTAATTATAATGGCTAATTAAAACTAGTTAAAGAAACAACTACTCTTAATTACATTAATAGATTTTTTTTTAAAAAACAAGAATTTGATACTATTTAAATATAATAGAAAATATTTGTATAATACTCCTTTTTACTTAAGCAGCTCTTAAAAAAATTTAACTTGTAAATAAAATCTAAATTATGAATAAAATATATAAAAGTTCGTTCATTGGGAAATTAAAATATTTAAAAAAGTAAATGGGTTGTTAATTAAATTGCCAGAAAATTTGGAATAAACGTATTATGTTTATTTGCTTTAAGTTTTAAGTATTTAGGTTAAATGTAGATGTAATAGGAATTAGCGAGGTCCAGTGGGAAGAGGAAAACAACTTCTGGTTAGGGGATTTTAGAATAATTAACTCAGCTTCAAATAAAGGGCAGGCAGGAGTAGGTTTCATAATGAACAAGAAGATAGGGAAGAGAGTAGATTATTTCAAAATGCATAGCAATAGAATCATTTTAATAAGGATAAAATCAAAACCTAAGCCAACAATGATTGTTAATGTCTATATGCTTACAAGTGCCGATGATGATGATGATGATGATGAGGTAGAGTGTATACATGAAGATATTAACAAAGCAATTAAACAAATAAAAGGGGATAAAAATTTAATAATAGTTGGAGATTGGAATGCAAGCATTGGGAAAGGCAAAGAAGGAAATATTGTGGGTGAATACAGGCTGGGCAAATGGAATGAAAGAGGGGACTGACTTATAGAGTTTTGCACAAAGTATAATTTAGTAATTGCTAACACCCAGTTTAAAAATCATAATAGAATAATATACACACTTGGAAAAAGCCAGGTGTCGAATAGCTTATATCATGGTTAAGCAAAGATTTAGAAATCAACTTGTCGACTTTAAAGCTTATCCTGGAGCAGACATTGATAGCGACCATAATTTAGTGATAATGAAATGTAGATTGGGGTTATAAACCTGAAGAAAAGGTGTTAGATGAATTAGTGGAATTTAGAGAAGCTTGAGGAAGAGGAGGTAAAGAAGATTTTTGAAGAGGACATTGCAAGAGGTCTGAGTAAAAGAGATAAGGTAGAAAATATAGAAGAAGAATGGGAGAACATTAGAAAACTAATTCTTAAATCAGCAGAAGCAAACTTGGGCGGAACAAAGAGAACTGGTAGAAAACCTTGGATATCAGAGGATATATTGCAGCTAATGATGAATGCAGAAAATATAAGAATGCTAGTGATGAAGAAAGTAAAAGGAACTATCAACATTAAGAAATACTATACACAGGAAGTGCAAACTAGCAAAAGACGAGTGGATTAAAGAAAAGTGTTCAGAAATAGAAAGAGAAATGATCATTGGTAAAATAAACAGAGCAAACAGCAAAGTTAAGAAAAATTTTGTGGTACATAAAGTAAAATCTAATAATGTGTTAAACAAGGATAGTACACTGATTTATAATATAAAAGGAAAGGTCGATAGGTGGGTGGAATATATTGAAGTTATATGGAGGAAATGAATTAGAAACTGGTGTTACAGAGGAAGAGAAAGTCGAAGATGAAAAGGGAGAAACAATACTAAGATCTGAATCTAAGAAAGCATTAAGATTTTAATGGCAGAAAGGCTCCTGGAATAGACGGAATACCTGCAGAATTTACTTACTGCACAGTGAAGGTGATGAAGTAATAGATAGATTATACAAACTGGTGTGTAATATTTACAAAAAAGGGGAAGTTCCATCATACTTCAAAAAGAGTCTTTCTTATTGTCATGATACCAAAGAAAGCAGAAGCAGATAAATGTGAAGAATACAAACAATTAGCTTAACTAGTTATGCATAAAAAATCTTAACTAGAATTTTGTACAAAAGAATTGAGAGGAGAGTGGAAGAAGTGCTAGGAAAAGACCAATTTGGTTTCAGGAAAAGTATTGGGAAGCCATTTTAGCACTTAGATTAATAGTAGCAGGAAAATTAAAGGAAAACAAACCAATATACTTGGCATTTATAGACCTAGAGAAGGCATTCGATAACATAGACTGGAATAAAATGTTTAGCATTTAAAAAAAATTAGGGTTCAATTACAGAGATAGAAGAACAATTGCTAACATTTACAGGAACCAAACAGCAACAGTAATAATTGAAGAACATAAAAAAGAAGCCGTAATAAGAAAGGGAGTCCAACAAGGATATTCCCTATCCCCGTTACTTTTTAATCTTTACTTAGAACTAGCAGTTAATGATGTTAAAGAACCTACATCTGAAGTAACAGAACAAGGTGAAAAGATAAAGATGCTACGATTTGCTGATGATATAGTAATTTTAGTTGAGGGTAAAAAAGATTTAGAAAGAACAATGAACGGCATGGATGAAGTCCTATGCAAGAACTACCGCATGAAAATAAACAAGAACAAAAGTAATAAAATGCAGTAGAAATAATATAGATGGACCAGTAAATATAAAAATTGGAAGAGAAAAGATTACGGAGATAGAAGAATTTTATTATTTGGAAAGTCGAATTACTAAAGATGGATGAAGAAGGAGCGATATAAAATGCAAAATAGCACCGGCGAAACGAGCCTTCAGTCATAAATTTAATTTGTTTACATCAAAAATTAATTTAAACATCAGGAAAACATTTAAGTATATGTTTGGAGTGTAGCTTTAAATGGTAGTGAAACTTGGACAATTGGAGTACCTGAGAAGAAAATATTAGAAGCTTTTGAAATGTGGTGCTATAGGACAAGGTTAAAAATCAGATGGGTGGATAAAGTGACAAATAAAGAGGTGTTGCGGCAAATTGATGAAGAAAGAAGCATTTCGAAAAATATAGTTAAAAGAAGAGACAGACTTATAGGCCACATATTAAGGCATCCTGGAATAGTCGCTTTAATACTGGAAGGACAAAGGAATAATTGAGCAGGCAGGCAATGTTTGGAATATGTAAAACAAATTGTTAGGGATGTAGGATGTAGGGGGTATACCAAAATGAAATGACTGGCACTAGATAGGGAATCTTGAAGAGTTGAATCAAACCAGTCAAATGACTGAAGACAAAAAATAATATTAATACTATACTGTTCCTTCCCAAATTAAGGTGAAGCACAAAAAAAAATACAAAGAAAAGGTTAGTGTCTTATTTGCCAGTTCCTATTACAATTGGAATGATGATCATGAAGAAAACTTAAAATATTTAATTCATGATCATTCTCCAGTATACAAATTTCTTAATAGTCAAAGGAGAGACAACTCAACTCAGCAGGAAAAGTTTGATTTTGAGTGGAAGAGATAACGTTTTTGAACTGCAGAAAGTCTACAAAAGAATTAATTGTGGTAGTATTAAAGTGGTTACAGATATTGAATGTCAGTAGAAACTTATGTATGCGAAAAACAAAGGGATTATTAGGATAAATGTACTAATCATTTCAAATACTCTAAAGGCTGAATCTAGTCTACTGTTTTAAAAGTCACAGTTTAATTCGTGTGCAAATATATTCAATGAATGATCAATAGCCATTAAAAATCACTAGTCATGAATGTTAAGTCATTTTAAGAAATGACTAAACTCTTCTATTTCCTCTGAAGAATACTTTATGTTTACCTCAAGAGGTAGATGCACCATTCACAGTGCAGGGAATAGATTAACTTCTAGGAAAGGTAGTAAAGCTCCAGGGGATGAATAATCTCTTATGAATTTATAAAAAAAATGCATCTCTAAAGAAAAATTGTAGAACATTTACAATCGAGCATTCTATTTAGATAGTGCTGGAAAATTTTAAAAGATCAAATTATATATCTGGTTTTTAAAAAGGGCAAGAGGAGCCAGATGTCAAATTATAGGAGGATATCTTTTTATAATACAACATGAAAGTAGTTTTCTGGTATCCTATTAGATAGAATTGAAAACTGGATTGACCATCATAATATTTTGAAAGAATTTTAAGTTGTCTTCCAGAAAATATATTTTACTACAAATAATATTCTCAATCTGGCAAGCATTATTAAGATCAAATGGTTTCTCTCCAATTTTTACACATACTTTAAAATTGCACTTTAAATTTATTCAAAAATGTCTGAACAACTACCTCACTGTTATCCAAATTTTCTTTTAAATAAATTAATTGAAAGGAAATTTTGTTTACACCAAGAGTGGAAAGACCTCCAAGGACTGAATGATATACTTTTGATTAGTATACCTTTGATATACCAGAACATTAGTTGTCAATAATTTAGATAAGGTAGAAAATTAGGTTAAAGGCAGAATTAAAGAGAAACAAATATTAGACAGTACTTTATCCAAATCTGATAAGAGTACAGGAATTGCCTATAGAATAGTAAAGATTTCACCTTAGTAAAATTTGCTTTAAAACTTTTAAAGCAAAAACAGAATTAATTAATATAAGTAATTATTCATTAGTATAAAATTTTAGTCCCTATTAATATGAGAAAGGAGGAACATTTTAGCTGAATGTCTAAGTCTAGCGCTAGCAGAATTGAGGTGGAGATATTTGCAAAGAGGATCTTTGATGCTAGTCATATTAAGGCAATACATAAATGGAGAAATTAGAAGATTTTAAGTTTTTGTTGTAAATACACCTGGAAGTACTGTTGTGTCCTGATTGAAGAATTTAGTTAATAAGAGAAAAAAGATTTTTACATGTTTTTCTTTGTGTTTTTTATTTACTTCCTTTTTGTTATAAATCAATTTGGTGTTACTGAATATGGGATGAATATTATTCAAAATTTAAAAAAAATTAATTTTGTTTCCTCTTTTATCAAAGTAGTTTGTGTATGAATAGAGAAACATTTTAATTACTATAATTGCTAATATGTTTAGAAATAGTGTGCTAGTCTGAAAAAAAATAAAAATGAGTTTGTTCCTTTATATATACCCTTTATATATATGTATAATTTAATTTCTGCATCTGATCTGTTTTTTATTTTTCTTGCAATCTTTTTTTTTTATTTTTTATTCTTTTAACTGTTAATTTTTACTTTAAATTTTAATTTAATTGCCAGATGTTATTCAAAATCTAAAGTATTATTTTTTTTTTCTCCAGTTTATCAATACTAGCTGTATGTAAATACAGAAAAATTTTAAGTCATCATTGTAAATAAGCTTGAGAGCAAAAAAGAGTTTGTTCATGTATACATTTTTTTTTGTGATTGCTACATGTGACATTAATATAAATATTTAACATGGTTTTTACAGACTGTATTCTGTTTTTATATTGAATTCTGAACATAATTTACTCAATACAGGTGCTATTTATTATGATTATTTCTTGAAATTTTGAACAATGGTACAGAAAATATGAAATTCAGATAGATATTGTTGTACAAAATATTTATATTATTTAGCAACTGAATAATACATTAATAAAGAAAAATTACATATCTGTAATAGGAAATAAACCATCACATTTAATAAATAATATAACTAAATTATTTTATGAGAAAAAACATACAAAAATATTGCATGATTTCTATGATGCAAAAATAAACTCATTACGAAACCGACTGTCTTACAGACTCATTCGAAACATCACAAAAAAATTTATTTGATATGACACATACCTGTGTGCTTTTTACACCCTTAATATTCCAATTCAAAAGAACTGATCAATGGATAAACCTCCAGTAACCATCATTTAACAAACTTAATAAATCCTTGCATTTAAGAACTGAAGCTTAAAACTTATTAACTTTTCTGACGATTTATTTTATCATCTCAGTGATAACAATTTCTGATTCTGAGTTTATCCTTGGTTTTATTCTCAGATAAACAGATATTAGTCCAAACCATCCAGAATTTTGCAGTATTATGTATCTTTAGATGCAAGCTGTAACCACATGATTTTCTCTCCTACAGTAGAGATAGATTTTTTCAAACTATTTGTTTTGTTTTTTTTAATTTAGTTTTAAAGTTACAAGTAAATCTCTTTAATTTTACCCCCATAATATGTTTCTTCAACATACGTCTTATTTCCTTCAATAATTTTTGTCTAACTCTTGAGATTCTGATATCTTACTTTCATAATTACATCACACAACGTATTCTTACAATCTATGGTATAAAAAACAAACAAGATAATAAAACAATATTTTATCTTTTAACAAGATATAATAACTCTATAATCCATCAGAAGACACTAATTTGGGAAAGAATTATAAACTGCAAAAAGCAAGGTGAGGAAATGCTGTTACAAAATAAATGAAGGCTAAGCATGCGTTAAACTCACTATGTGGTTTTTTCATAAACCAATATTCAAATGAGACCTGCACAAAGGATGTATTTGTTCTGGATGCTTTGTTCTATTAGATCAATTTAGATATTTTATATCCCAATTGCTTTTATGTTTACAATTAATAACATGAAAAATATGGAGATTGGTTTTGAACAGAATAAATTGCTTATCATATTAACATATTTTTCATAAGTAATAAAAAAAAAAAAATTGTTAAAATGAAAAATAATTGTTTTTTATTACTGTGGTTAACACTAAAAAAAATCTACAACTCAAAGGTATAAAATAAAAAAAAATCATAAAGTAAAAAATAATAAAATCAAAGGAAGAACAAATATTCTGAATAAAATACTGCTGTGAATAGAATAAGGAAAAAAAAAAGTTGAGCAATAGCTAAAATATTAAAATTTACAGTGCAGTAAAAACAAACTAAATTAACCTGAAATCAATACAATTCACCTCAATTAAAAACCAAATTACCGTGATTTAAAAAGCAACAATAATGCAAATCAGATCCCAGAAAAAACACTCAAACACCATTCATAAAACTAAATACATGTTTTTAAAGCCATTAAATAAATATCAGAATATCACTTTTAGACCATCACACAAAATTTAAAAATATCTTTACGTAGTTTTATAATCAATTAACCTTATTTTAGTACAAAGTAACACAAGATATGGTGATTAATTACATTAACAAGTTAATTCTTAATTATCATTTGCTTAATTTGTTACAGAATAAAATGAATACACATTTATTTATTTATTTATTAAATAAATTAATTGTATTCACCATACTTTCTGTAACAAAATCTGTCTGTGTATGCATAATCTACACAGACACTCAGAACTATAAGGATATACAGTCATCAAAACCTCTCTCCAGTGTTCTAGAAAAAAGAAAATTGGATGCATCATGAAAACTGATGAGTCATTGAATGATCATATCTGAAACTGTTTTGGAGATATACAATCTCTTGTACCTTTTTTTATAGTACCTAATTGAGACAAGCATATTAAATGACAGCACTTATTAATTCAGTTTTTTTTTTCTGCAGCATCCTAACCATGGCAAATTTATTTAGTGACACTGATAATTAACAATACTCTAATTAAACAACAGTTAGTACATCCAATAAGAATAATGGAAGCTGAAGCAATATTTATCAATTGCAAGTGGATTGCTGAAAATCTGCAATAAAGTGACCAGCAGATAACATCAATTGAAAAAAAGCATTGCAAAAACATAAAACTAAATCTATAGAAAGATGGTCAGAAAAACTCATAAGAGATAAAGTAAAAATTGAAAATTGTGATAAATGGAGCTATAAGTTCAAGAACTAACACTGAAATATTACAGAAATAGGCAAAGAAAATTAATCATCAGGCTGTTAGCAAACATTGTTGATTGAACAAGCATAAACCTCCGCCATTTTATCACAGATTCCATGAAATCAACATTAAATGTTGAGGATTGGGCACGGTGCTATGATGACAAACAAAACTGCTACAAAATTTATTTTAAGCATGCTACACCAAGTAACAAAATTTTTGTGCACATAATTCAGAGAATTCAGTCTCAAAACTAAAATATTAAAAAGTTTGGGATCATTTCTGAATGACATTTCTGCCACCTCTCATTAAAAGAAACTTTTTTGGGTTCCATCGCAACATTCATTTGTTCCACAATAAAGTGTTATCAAAACATCACAAAATGCCATATATTTCAGGGATACTGTTTTGCAAGAGAGTAGAATTCCAGTTGTACAAGATGACAATGAATCCAGTAATCTAAAAGAATTTTATTTTTCTCCATGAAACGTCCCATGTTTCAAAACAGATGCAATAAACAAATTATTGAAGCTTTTTAGTTTAAGTACCCCTACTGTTAAAATGGTTTTTATTGTTACAAATATTTTTTAACTAGTTCATGAAAAACAACCAAAGAAAGTTTCTTTCTATTTATTGAAAAATCTAGTCACAAATGATTACTTCATTTATTACTGAAACAATTAGTAGGCAAGTGGAGAATAAATGGAAAACTATTAGTTTAAGATTAAACTGAGAGAAGTCAATAAGAAAAAATAATTAGTAAACTGTAGTAGGAAATGAACAAATTTGTAATTTTTTAATATGAACAAAAATTAGGAAACTAATAAAAATGATTAAAAAAGTAATAATAAATTTAATTAATTATAGATGTAATAAAAATTTAATACAGAAATGGTCGTTTATTTAAGTTTAGCTGTCCCTTCCATTGTATAAGGAAGAGTTTTAAAACTGAAAGTTTACTTTGCTAAAAAAAAAGTAATTAGGGAATAAGCAAGACTATTTTTGTCAATGACTTTTAGTGCTGCTGTAAAGAGTTTCACATTCATTGGCATAATTATAATGTAAGTACTGTAAAGCTACAAATATTATAGTACTTAAAGCTACAAACATTGTAGTAAAGTTACATTGCACAAGAAAACATACAACAATTGCTCAAACAAAGTACCTATTTACAAAAAGATTAGAGTACAAATTAAATATTTTTAGGTTCGACTCATTTTATCATTGTTTTGTAATAAAATGGCAGAATTTCTAAATAAGAAAAACAAATTTCAGTGATACTTAGTTCTGTTCTTTGAAATCACATAATAAAAATCACTCTTTAATTTCTAATGATAAGAAGTAAAGTAATAAGCACAAACATTATAAAACAAAGCCAAAAAAAAAATTTTTAGAGAAAGTGCAAAGTAGCATTCCAATAAGAACTTCAGAGGATTAAGGGAAAGAACACTAAACAATTAATAAAACCTTTTTTAATCAATTATTTTTAAATTCTATGAAGAAACACATTACAGTAACAAGGCACAGTGAGGAAAACTATTTTAGTGCAAACTGTATAAATAAAAAACAAAAAAAACATAAAATAATTAGGAGAAATTTGAATTGAGGCAATGATGTTTACAACATGTAGAGGGGACCAATAAAAGAAATATCATTTAAAAAATATGATACAGATTCTCTCTAGCTTTCATCAGTAGGTATTTTAAAAGCATGATAATACAAAATTAAAACATTACTACATTAAAAACAATTCTATTAATTAATTTGCTCAGAATATCTTAAATTGAACGTTTTTAGTATTTTTTAAAAATATTTCTCCTATTAAATCTAGAAACAAAAGAATTCTATTTTATACAATTTTATTCTAAAATTTTTATTAAATCAGCTTAATAAGATACTTTGGGGGGGAGCTTGTTCCTGCTAACTTTCACATAATAGATAACAGAAATTAATTATGAGTAAAAAATAAAAAACATAAGTTGCAGATAAAATAATTATCAGTATGTGCACTGCTACTCTACTGCTAAAAAATTAAAACACTTAAGGCTGTTGAATGCAAAATAATCCTGTGTAGAAGACTAACATTTATAAAAGCTGTTCTTATCCCAAAGTAAAGACTATTTTGTATAAAAATATACAAAAATTTATTAAACAATAATAATAAAACCCCTACCTTTCAATTAATATAAATTTATATATTACAATCAACTAAACTAATTGTTGTAAGTCATTAAAAAATCATTCCTACAAAAAATAAATGAAACCAACACCAGGTTGAGATGAAAGTCAAGTGTATGATATACAATAAATGAACCTTAATTAAATGGAGTGATAAGCAACCGGATGACAAACATTTGCTTGATTTCTTCATTACTTTCATCGGCGACAGTAGCAACATTATCAAAACTAAAACTGGAAATGCCTGAAAAATATTTCCTAATATATTAAATTGAAACTAAAAATGACAATAAAAGAAAACAAATCAAATTGCATAAAAAAACATTACATTCAAATAATATAACAAGTACTAAGGCAAAAAAATTAATAGTATAAATTAAATGAGATTAAAACAAAAAAGTGTGTTAAAAAAGTGGTATATTCTGCATCCTATTATATATACTTTTTTACAAAAGAGAAAAATACATATTATAAGAAGCTGTTATATATTACTTTTTCAAACGCAATTTACTTCAGTTAGCTGAAAATAAACCTAATCAAAAATTTACTGACCAATATAATACTGATATACTATATACTGATAAATACTGTATACTGACCAATACTTTTTAACACGATTTCAATCATCCTAAAAATTACCTATTTTTTTTCTAAATTTGTCATAAACTTGACCAACCAGTTTATGATATAAAATATACATTTAACGAGTTAAAAGCATTACAATTAAACATCTACAAAATAATTACAGTCAAAATGAGAATATTTAAACATATGAAAAAATATATATATTTAAATATATGTATATTCTAATACATAAAAACAAGTGACTTTTTTTAGATAATCAAGATAGATTATTATTACCCAAAAATAGAATGTATAAAAATTATTTTACTAGAAGAAAACAACAAATAAAATTTTATTCAACTATAAAACTATAAGAAATAAAGTTACAACAAAATGAGACCGCAAAAAATAACCTAAAACAAATCAGCAAATTATTGAGTTGCATGTAACTCTCTTCAACAATGCACAAGTAATGTGCCATGTCATTTGTAATTCACAATGCAGTACACGATTTGATCATGACAAATCTCAATTCAACTTAATAATCAATGATGAAAGTCAATTTATCTTAACTAGATATCTTTTTTTTTTAATTAATGTAACAATCAAAATTTAAAAAAAATTAATTTGATTACATTAATAAACAATCTTTTAACAAAATCAGTACAGATAAATATTTAATTATAAGCCAGTAAAATTTAAAAAAATAATTTTGTTTATATCAGTGTTGTGTGATAAAATACTCATACCAATTTTTATACATATCTTTTAATGTTTTAAAGCATTGCCTTTAAAATTAATAATAAATTTGTACGTCAGTCACCGTACTTATTTTCTAAAACATAATCCAAGCTAGTGAAATATAAACTTCAGAATCTACAAACAACATATTAGGGAGATTCATAAATTTCAGATAATAATAATATTAAAAATATAAAACTGATTTCACTGAGTAATAAAGTTAATACAGAAGTGATAAAAAAAACCACATAAAATTAACCAAAGGATGAGATTCAAAATGACCTAAAGAAGAGTGAACATGAAAGAATGATCAACAAATCAATACAAGTAAAATGAAATTAAGAAAATCAACTGACATACATTCATAGCTAAACTTTCTTGTACTTCTTCATTAATTTATACGTTTTTTGTCTACAATTTTCAAGTCCATGTTCATATTTCTAAATTAGTAATTTTATCTTCCATTAGTTATTCTTAGCTAAGAGAGAATCTTTAGGTTTATTTGCTGAAGCAAGTGTAAAAAGTCACAGCTTCTTAAAAACAGATTAGTTATCTTTCAAAGTAGCTGAAAAATGATAGATCTCTTACACATGTCTGGTCATTAGCAAATGTTAGCTTCCAGAAGTTAATTTATAACTACAGCAGTCAGTGATTAAATCTTTTACTTACAGCATGCAACAGAATAATGCATATGACCTGAAATGAGTTTTCTATTATGAAAATATAAAACTGTGCTGAATATTATAATAAATGTTTTCATTATTTTCAGCTTGAATACTAACCATCTCATGCAGGATCATGAGAAATTCTGTTTTTTTTCATGTGGAAATTAATATGAAAATTAAATTTAGTAGTATCAATTACACTTATTGTTACTAAGTATACACGTGTTACACAAAAATTTTAATACTTCAACCTTCAATTTCATCTTTTTCAATTTCATTTTCATGCATCTGGTCAAAACAGTTTGGTATGATAAAAAACTGATTTCACATTTTACACAAGAAAAAAAAAATTAATACAATTCGTTTTCTTTTAGATTTGCAATAACTATTATTTACTGAGAAATATTTAATATGATAAAATGAAAAAGTTAAACTTTTATTTTACATAGAAAGTATTCAATATGGCTTTTCAGAGCAAGTTATCTTCAGTGTTCACCCAACTACATTATAAAATCACAGATTAACTGTTTTAGTAATCAAATTAGACAAATGTTTTCATTATAAAAAAAAATTATGAGTAGCACTCAGGCTTTAAAAATATTAATTCAGGAATTTGTACCAAAAATTCAAAATTGAATGCAGCATTTACCATTATGTAAGAAACAGAACAAAATATATACCATTTTACTCTGACATTTCTGTTTTGAATTTTATAAGCATGCTTGAAACTATGATCGGTTGCCTACGGTAGAATTAGGAGGGGCAAACTTTATATGACAGACATCTAAGCCAAGATTTAATCCTTTTTAAGCAACTCTAAGATAGGAAGTAGAGTCCCATGACAAACTAAAAGGATGGATGAGTTACTACCCTGATAAGGAAATTTCTACTCACCAGCTACCAAATGGTGCCAACTTGGACTACAAACAGAGCCAGCACATTCAATGACGTAAACTCCAGAGTACCTATCTTATTCTTATCTATGTTGTTCTTGATAGAACAAGGTGTCAAGAATAGAAGATGATAAAGAGTAGTGACAATCAACCTACTGAAGAATAATTTTAATTTAAGAACTATCCCAACTATAAAATATGGGTTTACTTATTAAGAAATTTTAAGAAACAGATGACAAGTTGGTGATGAATAATCTATCAGTCAAGTCAGTTACATCCAAGAATGTAAACTAAATCCAATATCAATCAAATAAATACTAATCCTAAAAAGACAATTTCATTTCTACTGGAATTATATAAACACTACAATTACCAATCTTATCATGTAACTGGAAACAAGACTGCAGTTACAGATAAATAAAGCTTTTAGTGTTATTACTTTTTTTACAGTTATTCTTGCAACATACTAAAACAATATTATAAATAATAAAAATAAGTATGAAAAGTAATTTATTTTTGAATTTGGAATAGGCATAAACAAACATTAAAAAAAAAAATGAACAATATAAAAAAATAAACAGAGATGTGATCAAAACTTTTGTAAGGATCTTGTGGTTAAATTCAACAACTGTATCAAAATTCTCTGTTAAATAACCAAAAATCATATAATAAGATATAAAAAAACATTAAAGATTAAAAAACATGTTGGTAAAGTAATAAAATAATACTTATATTACCAGTTCATTTAAGTACAAGAAAATAAATCAAATCTTTATTCGATTCCAATAAATAAAATAAAACAAAAAGTTTATTTGATACTACTTTTTACTAGTTACAAGAATAGTTTAGAGAAATTTTAACAGTTACTTGGAAGTATAACTGAACTAGACTGGATAAAGACAACCAGCTTACACAGAAGTGAATACTGATACCGAACGGTATAATGGCTAAACAATAAAAGGACAAAAATGTTTGAAGAAAGGAAAGAACTGTGAGGTTCCATAAAAATATTAATAAATTTTCACATCTATAACTGGAGACTAAAAGAAGTAATTAACACAGTGAATTCCCAGAAAATTGATTATTTTTGTAGAAAGTGTACATTAGAGAAACAAGATAAGGAGGATATTCATAATTAATGAAAGAAGGATAATCACAAGGGTGTAATAAGACACTACATTATCTGCACTTAGTTGATGGATAAAGCAACAGGTCAACAAGTTACAACAACAATTAGAGTACTGATTTAGATTGAACTAATATCCATTCCTGTTAAAAAAGCCAAGGACAACTTTAAACAAGCTGTGATACAATATGTGGAAGAATGTGTTTCAACACTCAGTATTTTATATTCGTTTGTTTATGCCTGCCTAAGGCCTAAATACTTGAATCCAAACATCATCTATGAAATACACTTACAAAGTGATGTATTAAAGTTTAATTTTGTTTTCAGCCACTAAGATTAACATACATTTTTTTTAATCACATAGAAGATGCGTTGACATAATTAGGTAAAAATAGAGTTCAGTGTCAAGTTTTTTCAAATGTAGATTTTTTTAACAGCATTAAGATTCTATTTGTTCCTTTATTTCATTTCATTTACAAAAGGCTTCAATTGATAACTGGAATTTATGGTAAAATTTTAATTTATGCAATTTCAGCTGTAGGTTTAATCATTTGTTTTAAACTTACACTTTTAGGTTATTATAATAAAGTGTATTAATATTCCACAAATTACATCATAATAATATGTATTCCCTCAAATCAGATCTAAAAAAAAAATAATTGAAAGCAATAACGTAGAGTTACATTTTCTCACCCATTACCAAATTTTAAGCATCAACAAAAAATAAATTTATTAATTAGAAACACATCTTATCACACTGGGTACCTTTACTTTACTCTATAGCTTATTTCTGTTATATTCTACTTTCTATTAGTTAATATCAATTTTTTTTTTTAATTCATACTGATGGCTATATATATATTATGTGAAACATAAACCACATAAAAATTATGTGGTAAATTATTCAGTTAAATTTACCACATAAATTTCCAAGAATCAAATTTTGCAGGATCCCACATCTTCAGTTAGTATTGAATTCTATAATTACATTATATACAATCTTTTAAAAATTTTTATTTTAGTGTTTTCTGTTTTAAAAATTTTGAATAGTATTATGAACACATATGCAAATTTTGCTGTCCAGTACTGGAATGATGTAATCTTTAAAACATAATATTTTCTTTTATACCACTGTAATTATTGCCAACTATTAGATTGTAATTTTTTTTTTTTTTTAATAAAATCTTTGAATTTTATCTGGTGGTTCAACATTACATACTTTTGTTTATATTTAAAAATGTAATATTTTTTGAGTATATTCATGTTATTATTACATACTTCTACAATCTGTAAATTATTTTTGCAATCAATAATATTAAGTTTATATTCTAACACATCGTCAGCTACATTATATACTCTTTTTTTTTGTATGCTGTGTAATGTTCTGTAATTTTTTTTTAAATGAATATTGGTTTTACAAACACAAATATTATAACAAATTATACCAATATCAATTCTGGACAGCTGAATTCTCATTCCAGTACTGAACAGCAAAATTTGAATATATGTTCATAATAAATTTCAAGATTTTTAAAACAGAAAACAATTTTGACAAATTGACAATCTAAAGTAAATATGTTTTAATGTAGTTGTAAAATTCAATACCAACTGAAGATGTGGGATCCTGTGAAAACTGATTATTGGAAATTATGTTTATATCTCATATAATATTACATTTTATTAACACAGTGGTCAACACATTAATGAATTATTTGAATTTTCAATATGTATATACATATTTATTTACTTATCATACACTACACCAAACCAAAATTCTGAAAAACAACAATAAAGAGAATTATTTAAGATTCTTTTTGAATGAAAGATGTAAAAACAAAATTTATTGATGAATTTAATGTTCATAGATTAATCATAATAATATTATTCCTTCAAATCAGTGTGATTTAAAACAAAAATTTGAATGCAATAACCAAGTGTTATGTTTTCTCATGGGTGAGAAAAAATAAATTAGTAATTAAGTACACATCGTCTTATTATACAGAGTACCTTCATTATACTCTATAGCTTATGTTCATCAAATAAATGAACAAGCTCATATTCAGTTCGGGAAGTCTGTAATTATAATGTAAATTATATAACACCTTTTGCATTATATTATTTTGTGTAAATGTAAGCCAGCTATTAAAAAGTAAAGATATATAAAGTTACCATATTTAATTGACCCCTGCAACATAAGCTAATAAAAATGTAAATAATAATCCATGACAAAAAGCTCATAGATTTGCAGAAATTGTAAATATTGTACAAATGCAAAAATTATAGCGAACAGAACACGTAAAAATAACTCAGCATATTTTTTAACACAATATATTATACACAGGCATATGGAACAATATTCTATGGTTTTTATCACATTTAACTACAAGCACATTAATTACTAAATTCAAAACCTATCAAATCTACATGTAAAAATGATAATTAAAAAAATTACTATTATAAGATTAAAATCCAAAATATAAGTAAGTTTTGAAGACATTCATGTTTTACATAAAATAGTATTATTTTGAAGAAGAAACAGAAACTAAATAATTTGCCTATTTACAGTTTGGTCAATAAAGTTATAAAAGTTTTAGTTTATGATTACTGCATTTTATTTAACTTAAATTAATACTGGTAGAGTAATTATAAAGAATGAATTTATAGTTCAACAATAATGATAATAAAATGAATCAAATAATTAATGATTCAAATTCAAAATGAGCTAGAAGCACAAAAATTAAATTTAAAAAATTGAATTTATTATTAAATTTACATGGTAGAAGCAGTAGATGGATCCAAACCATGACTTTAAGGGTGGACACATCAAACTAAGTTTTTATTTTATTTACAGTTATTATTTTTCTAAATTATTAACTTTAAAACTAGTTATTTTTTTTTTTACCTTCTTTCACTTAAAATAAACTTTGCCTTTAGTAGGACATCATAAGAAATTAAATCATTATATATAAGCAAGTAAAAGTTAAATTTCTTTTCTTATTACTTAAGCCTTTCAATATTAAATTCAATACACAAAACAGTTGGATAAAAGACAATCCTTAATGAATATAAAAACTTACAAATTTGGGAACTGAGCTCTATGACAACTTCTAATTTAGGGTGAAACCATCTAGAGATTTTCAAAAATTTCCGTATCTATTTACAACACCTCAGTACAACAATTTAAGGCTTACACTTAAAAGATGTATAAATTTTTTTATACATTTATAAATAATTTTTTTTTAATATAGTCAATTCAAAAAATTTCTAAAATGTTGTTAATTCAGTCATAGTTTTGAAGCTTTTCTGAAAGAATGTTTAATGATGAGTCACATTACTAAAAAACAATAAAATAAAATTACTAAAAAAAAAATAGTGGTTCCTTATAACTATTGTTAAATCCTTATAACACTAATAATTAAATAATAATAATCTACATTACAGTAATATAATTAAAATCATAATTTTGTGGTAAGTCACAAATATGGAAAATGCCATCTGGCAGACATCTTTAAAGTAGTTTTTTTCATTAATTAGTAAAAACATGTATCTTGGGAAAACATGTTCAAATAAACTTGTCCTGAACTATTTTTTTATGAACACACACTTTCAATTTGACAAGTTTGAAATAATAGTAGTAATAAAACTATAACTCTATATACATAAAATTTCATGATAAAATTTCAAGTGTTTCCGACAGTAGTGACTAAAATTAGAATAAAATTAGTACAGGTACTAACTTTCAATTTCAGCATAGTTATACATTCTATTAAGTATTAAAATTTTCCTATACTTTTGTTTGTTCTTGTATTTAACACACAACATTTTTCAATAAAATTCGATTGCTACTATTTTTTTTTTTTTTTGTTCGCTTCAGTTTCTCTTTGTTCATCATTATTATCAAGAAAAATACGTCTTACGAAAAAAATTGGTAGAGCAACTTTTTAAAGTACCCAGTACTTAATTGTTATAAATCATTTATAAATTTTACAGCGGATAAACAAGAATTCAAAACTTTAATGTGACATGTGTTCCTTATTTTATACGAGAAACAGAAAGATTAGGGTGATTAGGTAGAACTTAGTTAAAGAACAAATAATCTCTGGTTACCGTACACTCTAATGAGGTAATAAAGAATATTGATATCTTTGCACCATTTCACAGTTGTATCCTATCTGTGACCATAGTGTTTGGCTACAGTTAGTATAACAATTTATAATTTAAACTCTGCATTAACAAAAAAAAAAAAAACTGTAGGACTAAATTTATTTCTAATTTATTTCATAACTAGGACTAGGACTAATTTATTTCCATACGTTAGGCAATTTCACAAGGAGGCATGGTTATTGTGATAAAGTAATAAAAAAGGACCAAAATGAAAATGAAAATAGACAACAAGGAAGTAAGTATGCCAGATGCCTTTTACTTTCCAAAAATATTTTCATACAAATAATACACTCTTACATTTTCATACATATATCCTGATTCCCTGAATATTAAAATTTGAAATTTGATTCAAATATTTCTATATTTAGGGTACTGAACCATTAAATTATGAATCTAATCAGATAATTGAGTGGGATATTCACTGTCATTAAAAAATTCAACTTTTTGTGGGATATTATAGGAACTTGAAATTCAGTACGGTGGGTACAGGATTTTTTTTACAGTATTGAAATTTTAAGTCATTTTAAATCATCAGACTTAGGGATAGGGAAATAATTATCTTAATTGTTTTTGAGTTTCTGTTATATACATTTCCAAAATGGATAAAAACCTTGTAAAATTCGGAGAAAATGTTCATCTATAACTTCTGTTAAATTTTGTCCCCAATCTGACAAGGGATATGGACTTACCCAAAAAAAAATTTTATTTTTTTATTTTGCTTAATATTTTTTAAACCAGCTTAACCTTAAGCACCAATTTAGGCCAAATTATTTCTGCACGTTAAATCTTAATTGAATTAATTTTAGGTTCTTACAGACAAGTAGAATGGCAGTACACACTTTCACATTTTATTACTTTTTTTAAATATTTATAATTGTTACCTAATTAAGTACCCAAAATTGACTTTAATATTTAAAATTCCTATGGCTCATTTAAAATAAAAATCTGTTGAAGTGAAGCCGAGAAGATTATGCAACTCTTTGCTAGTCTTTTCCATGTGCCCACTGATGGCATAATGTGTGTGTATGTGTATGTGTATGTGTGTGTGTGTGTGTGTGTGCACATACAATGTGAGTGTAACACACACTCATAATACTGGGAATGCAGCATGTATTTTATAGATAACAAGAATATATTTATAGACACCAATAATTACTTTAGGATTTAACTAGATCTTTCCTTGTTTTCATTCACCTATAAAGATGATACAAATACCATTAAAATTTGTATGGAAATATACTTACAACACCTTTCTAACTTCTCACTACCACCAATAATATTTTGAAGTAAAAAAGAAAAGGTGTTTATTGGTCAGACTATATTTTAGAATATGACAGCTAATGGCATATATCGTAAGACAATAATGTTTTTTTTTTTTTATTATTAATTCCTGAAAAATGGCATAGGATACTCATTATGTATGGATTTTTTTTGTAGATAATGCATTTTTAGCACGTGCATGCTATTCACAAAAAGAAACATTTTAAAATTAAAACTTTTTTAAATAGTGCTTCCATAAAGATTTACCCTAGATTTAAAATGGCAGCCATTTTTCAAAATGGATAATATAACAATTTATAAACAAATTAAGTATACAAAACTCAAGGGCTGCCTATTTTAATGAATTCGAAAACAAGATAATAAATGTTATTTTCCATTAGTATTCCAAAAATAAGACGCAAAACATACAAGAATCAAGTGTACAAATTTTGCTCCTTGCTTTTGATGCCTCCTGGGATCTGTCACAGAAAGGTACCAGATATTATTGACATCGAAACATATAATAAAAGTATAGACTCAATATCCAGGTGCATGCATAAAGACTGCTACCAATCAGCAAGTTAGTATTTTAAACAAACTCAGAAGCACAGTGTTGAAATACAAAGTACTGTAGTCAACAAATTTATGAAAGTAGTCAAAGTAGATGTAAACAGATTTTACCTGCTTAAGTAACTGCAGGTAGACCTAAAAACCATTGTAAATAGAAAATACAAACAAACAAAAGTAGTTTTTTAAAAGTGTTTTCTTCTGGTATTTAAAATATACAAACATGAATAATGGAACAGTAATCAAGCAAATGAAACTAAGCATTACATTATCTTTCAATACATACAATACACAATTTAAAATTTAAAACATGCTGTATGGGTGTTTTTTGCAATGAATAAAATGTTCTTTCATGAACTACAAGAAAAGTGTAAAATAAAATCAGCACCAAATAATCAGATCAACACAAGATCACAATGAATTACACATAGCTTCTACCAACAAAAATACAGATATAGCAAACGAGATATTAAAGCAACCTTCAATCTCTCCAGTCCAATGCCGCCATCTATGATGCTCTTCCATCCTTCTTTAATGTTGTTTAAGACTGATCTTAATTGTTTAAAGCATAAACTCTGCACTGAGAATGCCTGGAATAATTGTCAATTATTGCCTTACAAATAATATTTACTTTTTTAAACAAAAGTTATTAAAATACTTCACGCAATACAATAATCTCAAAATATAAAAAGCTCTTAAAAAAAATTTATATACTAAAGTAGCTGAAAATTCATACGAATATCTAAAATACCCACCAATGTAAATTGTTCAATATTACAAAGTGAAAAAATTATGAACTGTTATAGACAACTTGACACAAATATAAAAAATGAATGAATGATAAAATCAATACAAATAAATTTAAAATGCCAATATTTATTAATGATATTTTTAAGCAGAAATTGAAGATGTGTTAATGCAATATATCCAGCACGAAACAACTAAATAAAGCACATATTTGAACCAGATAACTGAAAATACAATAAAATATCACAAAAAGTGCTAAGTAGTACAACGGGCACTCTCATATATATGAGAATCAAGTGAAAATATGCAACTTATATAAATACTGATAAACAAGTGGACTTGATTTTAATGGATGGATGGTTACGACCGATAAATCCAATATTTAATTAACCACTAAAAAATCCTATAAAAAAGTAAATATCTGTTAGTTAAAACAACCTACCTAACCCAAATGCAAAGTTACTTCTTTTTACCAAGAGACACAACCATTATTTTAAATATTTTCATACGTTTATAGTTACATTTAATACCAAATTTTGAGGCACGCTCTTAGAACCTAGAAACAATTTCCAAAAATTTATATAAAAATTATTTCTTTGCAAAAATGCTAAATTGCACAAGTGAAGTTTCTTGTCTTCTTTTAGGTTATCATCTAGGTTTCTTGAGTAGATATGTGTTAATTTATTTTTAAATTCTCCTATCTCATTCACAAACTACTTTTATTTTTATTGGATTTTTGTTAATTTGATTATTAACCATTGTTAATAGCTATAATTATATTTAATTTCATAAAACTATCTTTCAGCAAAAATTAAAACAACTATCACCTTTTTTGTGAAGTCTCCAGAAATAAATTATTATTTTCTTATTAAAAAACACTTGAAAACATTTTGACACTATCTTCAGTTCATAATTAATGATAAATAACTTAAAATTAATAAGAGAAATATTACAAAATAATAACTTCTCAAATATACATTGTCCATTAATATTTTATTTGAATGTATGACATAATGTTTTAAATTATTCATCATCCCATTATAACCTGAAGCTAATGTTAAAACAAATGTTTAATAAGAAAACATAATGGATTACTTCTAAAGATATTTTTAAAAAATGTAAAATATTTGTTAAAATAGCACATCTACAACAAAAATGAATGACAGTACAAAGGTTGGTACTAAGTTGAGGGTTTTAATCCCACTAGGTTTGGCCTTTTTCATAAAGGCCAAATTTTCTTGAGCAGGAGTCAGAAAGTGATGAAATGATTAAAAATGGATGATTGAAAATTTTATTGCTGAACAGAATTTTTCATATATTTCAACACTTAACAACATTTCTGTCAAACTACTGAAAAACTTTAATTTACGCAATTTAAAAAAAAAACGTAAAAAGAAGAATTTAACTTTTGTGCGCAAATAAAATGAAAAAGTATGTCATAAAAAACTATTTACAATTTTTTTAAATAAAACATATGTAACTCAGCAGGATCTTTTTTTTTAACAGAATTTTAAAAACAAAATAAAAAATTAATTTATATCATTTGCAAATAATGAAAATTATGTTTTAAATTATTATACAATTTCTCCTTTTCTTTCAAATGAAGATAATTGAAAACTACATTCTGACAAATTTTAATTAAATTACAGTTTTGAAAAAAACATTTTTTCTACAAAAAATGAAACATACTCTATAACAAAATAAAAAATATTTAACACGTTATCAGTTAATGAAAGTAAATACAGAAGTAATCCATTCAAACATCTTTAAGGCTGCATTCTAAAAGCTGGCTTTATTAACGCCAAAAAAACTGGAATTATCACACCCAGTTATTTTTATTTCTAAACAAAACTGTATGATCAAAAGAAATACATTATCCCCTGAGGTAATTTTTTCCCTTTGGTAAGTTAAAAAAATCAAGTTAGTACAAGCCCAACCAATTGGATGAATCATCATAACAGCACAACACTTTGATAGGTAATCAATACCATCACAGCCAGTGACAGTTGTCCTGCCAGAATTCTAATCCAATTAAAGGTATTGTTATATCTGATTAAATATGACTGCTTGTATTACATGGATGTTCTTTTATCAATTTGATTAACAAATGACCAAGATAAAGACATAAACTGAGAAAAACAATATAACAGCATATACAAACAAGAAATATTTCTAAAATAATATTTTAAAAAGAACAATTGAGTTCATTATAATATTAAAGTTTTCATATTGTATTTCTTTACTGAGTCGCTGGTATACGATCCATTTTACTGTTTTAAAAAAGTACAAAACAATGATATCTTTGTAAAGAAATCATTAAATCTGTATGCTTCTTTACATCTTAAAAGTATTTTAAAAATACAATTTAAGTTCCTAAGATTTGAAAAAGTAAAACTAACAAGTAGAAAATAATACTTAGATTCTTCTTTCAATTTAGACTAAGTCAGCACAAATTAAAAACAGCTACTGATAACACAGTGCTACTTAAACATAAGTAACAGAATGCAATATTGGATCAGATTAAAAAAACTGTTCATAAAATTTTGAGGAAAAGCTATAAAGAAAACAAAATATAAAGCAAATTACCAAAATATAGTGCAAAACTACAAAGCAAATACATTTGTACAGAGTAATGCATGCACCAAGTAAATAACATAGGAGTCATAAAGGGACATTAGCTAAAAAATTTTGAAAGACAAACCAACATTAAAATTCATATTTTAGAAAATAAACTGTATAAGACAGAGTCATAAAATGAAAGTAAATTACATGCATAAATCACCAGCATATTTATGGAGAGAGTGTAAAAGTACTTTAAAAAACTTAAAAGTTACACAAAAAGAATTTAAACACCGATAAAAGTCTGATTTAAAGAATTTGACAAGTTTATCAATTTTGGCCATATTATTATACAAAACAATGCCAATTCTGTGATAAATTTAAAACTATGATACAGTGATTATCTGAGGGGCATACTGGAGCATCACACAACATTACATGCTTAGCTCTTAACGTAGACTGCACATGCAACCTTTTCACGTGACTATGTTGTCCTGTCAATTTCAATGGCAACAAATTATTATTAATGTGGTGAAGCTTATTATTGAAACAAACTGTCCACCCATAATGACACATTGTCCTCAACTGATGTTGAAATGTACAAACAATGTAAAGAGGCAATTACTGGGCACAAGCTTTAGAAAGCAGGACTATGAATTATTATTTTATCTCAAGATTTTCAAATAATTTTATTGAAGTTGTGCATGAAAATAAACTTTGAATGTCAGAATGATTAAATGATGTAAATTGTAATTTTATAACTACTGAGATTAAAACGCCAATACAAAATAATGGTGATATCAAACAAATAAAAAATATCTCTAAACTGTCGAAGAAATCATGTAACATATTTTTTAAAACATGATGAATCTTGTAATTTGGAAAACTTATAACTGGTTGCTACAGGAATTTTCTAAACAAAATAACAAATGAATGATAGAAATTGAAATTTTTGTGAAGAGTAAAGCTTGGACACAAAAAAAAATTTTAAACAGAAACCAGTAAATACCCATACTTTTAAAATTGAAAGAATATTAAAGAACCCTAGGAACTGTTATGTCCATATAAAAGTTTACTCCTGAATAACTTAAATATATTGATTGTTATAACAAGACAAATTACAAATAACAACCACACAGTAATCTTCAAATAAAATATGTTTATTTAACACTCTTATTTTTCCTGTACATCTAGCCAAGACAAATATTTTTAAAAGAATAATTAGTGAAAATGTTTACAATAAAAAACCTAAATTTTAATCACTTTTGATTCATTCCTAATTCATTCTCAAGTTTTTTTCCATGCTTCATTCTTAATTTCCTCAAATTTATATTCTAAGGCATTTATTTTAGTGGTAAAATTATTGTCCAACTTTTTAACTGTTTTTAAGCTCAAAAGAAATATTTTCACTCTCTTCCCCAAAGTCATTGAATACAAAACCATGATGTGAATCCATATTTATTGCCTTTTATTGTATAAGAAATCTTTTTCATTTTTAGGATAATCTAAGAGCTTCCAAACATAAATGAACACACACTGGAGGATCATTATAATTTTGAATATTATCTATTGCATACAGGATATTCTTATTTTTTAAATAGCTCTGAAGTTCCATTGGAGGAGACGCATGTTCATAATTATCAAAATAAACTACATTATTATTTTTCTTGATATAACAAGTCCAATAAGTTCCTGTAGAAACTATGCTATCCATGTTAAAAATTCCACATTCAATTTTATTAGAGCCTCTAGTTGGTAATATATCTCTCATTAAAACTCCCTTAAAAAATTTTATATCTAATTGTTTAACGAATTTATGCAAACCATCAGATGATAAAGAAACTACAACTTTTTTTATAGAAAGTAGAGGACTATCTTTTTCTTCAAATCAGAGCCTTTAGTCATTTTTAAAAATTACATCAATTCTTTACCAATTAAATATAAAGGAACTATAAAATATAAAGGACTAATTTTATCCACAAAAGGAATTTCCTTCTCAATCGAAGTCAAAATGTTATTCAACAATCCACTGCCAATTTGGTTGCACAGTAATATGAACCTAAAGGTTTTCTTATTTTTCAAGGCTCTGACTACAGCTTTATGTTGTTCATTTTTAAGTAGAATTTCAACATTACCTTTAGACAACCGGTTATAAGTTAAACCTAGTGTCTTCTGTTTCTTCCCAGCAATTTTAACTTTATTTTTCTCCCTGTCTGAAAGATTGAATTTTTATTTATATAAATCGATATCTCTTCTTTATTATAAAGAAGAAAATTTTAACACTCTTATGGATATTAAAATAAAAATTTAGTACACACAAAGAAGTACTCAAACCAAATCCCAACTTTTTCTTTGCCCAAATGACAGGTGCAATCACTAAATCCATAATACATTCACTTAGGTCAGCGTCTTTAGAAAACAACCTATTAACAGCATAATCTTCCAACTTCTATCTGTTTCCCATCTGTCCTCTGGATTCTTATATTTTGAATAACAAATATCATGTTCCATACAAGCAGAATCTGTCAGATAATTCCTTTATAACAGCGAGCTAATCTTTTCTCTAATTTTGTATCTGGTTCACAATATTGTACATTACGCCAGTACAATTCATACAGAAAATTATTTATGAAATCATTCACAAGCCTATCACAAGTTCTGGAAGTGGCGATATACAACGAACTAAATGTTTAGTCCCGCTTGGGGAATCTACTAGTTCTGTCATCCGATCACAAAAAAACTTGACCACAAATATTTTTTCATAATGAAAGCTATTATTACCAGCAGTTTCTTGTGCTTGCATAAAATGTAACCATTTAATCAGTTCATCCAAACTTTTTATGCATCTGTACTTGATAGGTTGTTTGTTTACATTCATCAATCCTCAGCCAACAACATCTTCATTAGTCTTCATCTTTCTGTACTCTTCCCACTGTTTGGGAAGAGTATTTTCAATTTTCTATTTACGACCTTTACTCAATTTGAAACCTTTTTCAGGACTGTAACTAATAGGTCTTTATTAAAATTTCTTTCTGTTTCCCACTTGTCATCAGTGTACATATTTTCTTTCTCTATATAATCTTTCAGAGTCAGTAATCGCCAAAGTCCTACAGTGCCTTTATATCTTCTTGAATCATGACGAGAGAACATAATGATAATGTCATCATCATCAAATGTGATTGGAAAAGCCCAATTTTAACTTCACCCTTTTCTTCATTAATTCAAACTCCAAACTTTCCATCATTAGCTGATAATATGTAATGCACCGCTCCAACATCTATTACACCCTTTTCTTCAAGTTTTTTAAATGACTGGTTTGTACGGAATGATTCATTTTCAGTATTTGAAGGTTCAGGCAGTGGAGGGCTTTCATCTTCATAAGAAGATTTGTCAAATTGAACCTGCTTTGATGTACTTGTAATAGGTGGCTCAAATAATTTACGATCGAGCTCTATCACAGGAATTATTTGTTTAGAAGTACTTTCAGCCAGTTTGTTCTCTTTTAGCACTTTGACAACATGGTCATACTTCTTTTCCCTTTCTTTCAACTCTTCACCCTCACGAACATGATAAGACTTGAATTTGTTTCTGAATTTCTTCTATATTTCTTCATTTCACTTAGCTTCTTCAAGAGAAAGTTCTTGCAGAGGTCTAATCGGTGGCATCAAAGGATATTTAGATATGGAGTATTTCAATTATATTTTGCACTGTGTTCAATCTTTATATGCTTTCTTTTATGTTCTTCTTCAGCTTCTATAAAACTTTTTCTGAGTTTCTTCTTCAGTTCTTCATTTTGTTTAGCTTTTTCAAGAGAAAGTTTATCTTCCCTTACTTCTTCAATAACCCTTTTTCTATTATGCCTCATAGTGATGTCTTTATTATATAAATAAAAATATTAAATGCTTTACTTAACCCACATCGGTCTTATACTAAGATACGCTTTCTTATGCAAATTGATTGTTAAAAAGCCTAAGCGTCTTTCCAATAAATATTGCATAATTTCTCAAATTTTCTAATGTAGTTCAGAGCCAAAAAAATCTTAAAAATTATTTTTGTATAATATTCATTTGTCAAAAGATGCAGAGAAAATTTACATTATTTCTAATCACAAGTAAATCCAGGTGGCTGTAGCTCGGACTTAGAAAAACACAAAGAGATATTTTTATGTCTACCTCTAGTGAAATAATCCTGAATTTTTGTTTGTTGTTCCATTAAGCAATCATCAAATATAACTAAAGAATTTTCCTCGCATTCATCTACGGGAATTAAATGTTCACAAGAACTACAAAAATAAGCAATCGTTTCAAATCAGTAAGACTTTTACCATATCTTGCAACATTCAATTGCTTACATTTTTAACAGAAAAGTTTCCAATTTGTGATTTACTTCAACTAACAGCATTTTAACAGGAAAATTCAAATAGGTAAAACACATTTCTATAATTGAAATACCCAAGTTTCAACAAATTTTTAATTTCACTAAATTCAATGGGATGGCAGATACATTATTATTTTAAAGTCATTTTATGTAAAGGAGAAATATATTTTTTCACGGATTATACATTTTTATAATAAATGATTGATGGTGTCATACGTTATATAAGCAGGGGATTGTACTTGCCATTTGAACAAATAATTGTTTAAATTGATAGATTAGAGTACACATTTAGACAGCAGATAACATTAAGATAAGAGATTTTTAGCGTAAATTGGTGATATAGAATCAATTATTTTGTTAAAAACTGTTTCACTGCACTGACAGAAACACTAAACATAAAATGTTGTGTTATTTTTTTGTTTCTACTTTGATTGGTGTTTCCTTTTTGAGCAATGTAGGTATATTTTTTATAAATCATCAAAATTTACATTTTTTTATATTTAGCACCTATAAATGTATCCTTTCTATGTCCTTCCGACTCGTAAAAGAACAATTTTATAATGTTCAGTATTTATTATTTTGATGTAAATGTTGTTCAACTGTTTTGGTGTACAAAAAATTATAAAAATATTGGAGCACATTGCAAAACAAAACTCACTTTATACTATTTATTTATCCACACTATATTGTTTTGATATTTTGAGTACAGACTAAAATAATTGTTTTTCTTTTATCCGTGTTTAATTTATTGCCAATTATGAATAAATAGATGTTTGTTAATATTTAAGGTTATGTTGCAAAATGAAAAAAGACCGATTACATGTTTTTCTTTTTAGGAAATCAAAGTACCGTTTGATGACTAGGCCAAACTAATAGAAACAAATCATTTAGTGTACAAAACTATCTTGGTAAAAGTATGTTTTCAATCCAAAAAAGTTTAAAGTACTTATAGATGAATTGTATCTTAATCATGAATATCTCTTGTATAGCCACAATTTAAATAAAGTAGATAATTACAAATTTAACAAGATGTATAATGATAGAATTAGAGAAACTTTGGAAGATGATAAATTTTATAATACTGCAAAAACTCTCACCTATCATCTGTACAATCACTTTATCAACAAAAAATGCTTCATCTTGATTGATGAATATGATGCACCTGTCCAAAAGGCCATCTTTGAATCTGGTAAAGGCTTAAAGCTGATCATACACTTTCTTCAAGAGTTCATTTCTATAACATTAAAATCCAATCCATATGTTGAAAGAGCCCTGATAAATGCATGTGTAAGGATGGCAGGAATTAATTATCTTGTTGGATACCAATAATGTTGTCAATTTTCCATGTTTAGAAAATCACTCCTTTAATAAATTTTTCAAATTCATGGAAGAAGAGGTTAGTCTACTTGTTGGTTCAATAAATCTGAACCTGAACAAAAATTAAAGATGTCAGATTCTGGTATGAGGTTTATATTATAGAATCAATAAAAATGAAAATGTATAGTGTGTGGCTGATAGTTAATTATTTGATGAGTGGAGAATTACAAATTACTGGGTGGCTTATAGTAGAATTAAAGGTTTAACAATACTCTTTTTTTTGCAATAAAGTTTGAAATAAAGTCCTAAATTCTTTGGAATATGAGATTCTGAAAATAAACTACGTTTCTAAAATCACTATATAAAACATAATTAGGTTACAAAATATAATAAAAACACAGACAACTCAACGAGATGGAAGGTGATTTATTAATACAATTTTTAAGTGAAAATGGCTATTTTGATGCTAATAAAAGTGTAGATACAAAGATGGGACTGGAGTATGCATTTATTAAGAGTCCTAATCATGAAATACTTTTGCAACTGTCAAATAACAGGTATGATAAAGAGTTTTTTAAGAAGAGATTCAATTTTAAACCAGAAGATAAAGAAGTTTTTGTACATTATATTTTGACATTAACAAGTAAAATGAGTTTCCCAGAATTAATTAAAACATTTAGTATTTTATTTAGGAATCTTAAGGCTTTATCTCTTATTAAGGTAGAATCTTAAGGTAGAAAATTAATAGTGAATGGCTAGAAGCCATTCACTATTAATTTTTAAAGGAAGAAGAGTGTTATCATTCCATAAATGCACAATTTCCTCAGCTAAGATATACTGCAAAGGGTTGAAAGCCAACTGTTGATATAATAGTTGTCAGGTACGATGGCGTAGGAATTATTATGGAACTAAAACGTAAAATTGTAGAAATATACATGTCAAAACTTCAACTGAAATTGCTCTCAACCCAATTTTGATTCAGAAATATTACTTAATATTAAAAAAAAAAACACAGTACAAAATTAATTATTAAAGATGAAATATTAGTCAGCAAACACATGAAGAAAGGTAAATTTTCTCTTTATTTGATAAATAGTTATGAAATAAATAAAATTTGTTAAGAATAAGTTGCGAATAGCAATAATTTACATTTACATATCACACAGCTACAATCGTTATATGTTATTTTTCCATGTTAGTTTAACTACAGAAATTCTTGTTGTTAACATATTTTATTTATAATAACATTCTTTTAACTTTTTTATTTTCCTTTCTCTTTGTTTCTATATATTAGTATATTTCTGGACATTTTCTGTTTAAAGGCGGTTGAATAAAAGGTGGCTGAAATTAATTTTATGTAGTAAGAGTTATATGGAAAATGTTGGTAGCACGAGCATAGCAAAGAATTTTTGTATAGTAATTTGATATTTTATCTAAATCTCTTTCTTCCAAATAAGTGCAAATAAAATCACAAATACTGAATAAATCTGGCAAAGAATATACATTGTTTTCATCTCTTTTTACTTCGTTGTACAAAGTACAAAGAAGTATTGTAATCACAAAAAATTCCTGTTTTCAGATTTCAACAGAAATATGCATTTTGACCGTCCCTGAATCCATTTTGACTAGTTTCAATTTGACGTCTGTACATATGTATCTCACATAACTCAAAAATGATTAGCCATAGGATGTTGAAATTTTAGATTTACAACAATTGTAACATCTATTTGTGTACCTCCCCTTTTGATTGCAACTGACTGGACCAAAAGTGTCCAAAAAGAGCCCAAAATCCAAAAAATTTAGATTTTGGACTTTTTCTTAACTGCAGTAATAAGTTCACATTGAAAGCTTTTTAACGGTACATCATAAGTGGTACTTATTTTTACTGGTTCCAGAGTATAGCCCAATAAAATTTTAATTAATGGAATATTTGGATCTTATAAGGAGAAGGACATATCGATGAGAATCCAACTTCATTTCCTCTTTTTTTTAATATATTGACTTAATAATAATTATTAACCTGTGATTGAAAAAAGAATTCTAAATTAAATAATAATTCAATAACAAAAAAAAAAAAATTTTTTTTTAAATATATTTAATTTAATAGGCATAAATTTGAAGTCATGTGGTGTCCAGATCATATTTTTTTCATTATACTTTTTTAAACAATCTTCTTTTCTTAGATTAAAATTTATTATTATAACTAATGCATAATTTTTCTCTAACATTTTTATTATAATAATACTTATATTATGACATTGTTAGGGTTTTTGGCTTTATAGAAATTGAAAAAATGCAATTAAATTAATAAAAAAAAATACAATTAATATGTAATTAATAAAAATGCATTTATTAAAAGATAAAGAAGATTGTATTACAATTTTAGAAGCTGCTTTCAATGGCACATAAAAGAAATTAAGAAAGATGTACTGTATTGGCACAGAACAAATCTAAAACGAATATAAAAATACAGAGAAAATTGTTTATAAAAATAAAAGAACTAGAAGAATTTAAAACAGCTGTTCGTGTAGTAAAAACAGAAAAATTAAAAGAAAAAATAGATGATAAATTAGATAAATTAATTAAAATAGAAGGAAGATTTAGTAAGATTCGAAAATTAATATCTAGATAAATAACAAATACCGTATTTATTCGAGTACCTCCCGCACTTTTTTTCTTGGAATTGAAGAAGAAAAATAAGGGTGCGGGGCTTACTTGAAACACAGCCTTTAGCCAGGATAATTTATGTAAAGTAAACGTTTTCTTAGAAGTACCTAAATTCAATCATATAAATATAGTTACATTAGGATTTCGTTTATCAATACCGGATGCCGCTTATACAGAATACATCCTTAATTATTAACACCCTGTTCATATTATCGATAGGAACGAAGTTACGGTATTTTTATAAAACTGATTCATTCTGTATAGGCTGCATCCGGTTCTTATGTCACTACAGTTACAATATCAGTTACCCATCGTCGTCTTGTCTATTCGCCATAGTCATTGTACTGTTTGTATATGTGGACGGTTATGTGCATTTTATCTGTTTAGTTTATCTTGTAAAGTTTAATACGGTGATTTATTTTAATTATGGCATTAAAATGAGTACAAAAGGACAGCGTCTACGATCTTTTACAGTACTGCACGTTATAGAAGAGGCTGAAAAAATTGGAAATCTGGCGGCAGGAAGAAAATTTGACGTAGATGAAAGCTGCATTCGAGATTGGCACAGAAGAAACAACTTCTGGTGAAAGGCACTGGTAATAAAAGGGCTTTTCGTGGCTTAAAACCAAAATACACAGACATTAAAAAAAAATTGTATGACTTATGGAAAAAAGGAAATGCGATTTTGATGTCACGAAATGTGTCAATCATATGCTCGTGAAATCGCTAAATCATTGAAGAAAGTTGATTTTAAAGCATGCCATGGATGGATGATTTACTCAAATAAATATAGCAGTTAATTTTAAATCTAAATTTAAAATTATATTACATGTTCTAGGTCTTGATATTTTTATGTTTATTTTTTAAAGTTGTCCAAAATTATTTTTTATCTCTGTCTCTTACTTCAAATTATATTATAATTTATCTATCTTATTTTAATTTATTGCTTGAATTATAATTTATTTTTCCTTTGTTTCTTTTATTATAACATAAAAATAATGTAAACTGTAAAAACAAGTTAAATTAAAATAAGGACTTAAATAATGTAAAAATATGTTAAATTAAAATAGCACAGTTTAGAAACTGCATAATAAATTACCATATGTAAATAATTGACGTTAAACCTAAAAACATCAAACATCAATCAATCAATCACCATTCATTCAATAAGATTACAATAAAAATGAAGAATATTAAGTTTATTTTATTGTATTTTTCCAATTTCTAACAAGCAAATGCAGAAAAACATTATAAAAAAATTACGTAGTTAAAATATTTGCACAAAAATAGTCTTAAATATAAACATGGGTCAATATACAAATAATAATAATAATCCTATGATTATTTTCGACAAATATATGGAACCTTTCAGAAAAATGGGATTATTTTATCTATATGGTGACGAATGTAATTAAGGTTTTTCTGGTACTTTTATAGAGGAAAAAACCGATAGAAAACAAAATACGAAAAAAAAGAAAAAAATTAAATAAAGAAGTTCTATATAAGATGGAAATCTGGTTATAATTGTGTGCAAAATGAAAGAAATAAATCAATAGACGAATATGTCCAGGAATTTTTAGATTGTACATTTAGGAATTAACACATTATATTTCTACAATTATCCAACAAAATGGGAAGATTTGATTAACTGTAAAAGTTAGTAATTAATTTTTAAGGCAAATTGCCTTACAAATAACATGTTTTTGATCTTTTTTTTTGTTTGTAGTTTATTGTTTATAATTATGTTTTATTTATGTTTCTGTGTTGTATAGTTTATTGCGCTACAAAAACTAATCTTTTAATTTTCTTATTTTTTATAGTTTTAAGTTTGTTTACTTTAATTTTAAATTTATATTTAAATCTAAAGTAGAGTAAATTCTAATCTACTAATTTTTTTCTTCTATTTTTTCCATTAAGAATTGGAAATAAACATTTTTTTTAAATCACTTAACATTCTTAATTCTACGTAAATTAAAATGTTAAGTAGATTCTTCTAGTTTCTATTCCTTTGCATCTATTTACATTAATAATTTTATTTGTAATATCATCCATTAAAATTTCTTTTACTTTTCCAAAATATCTAAGACATCTTTTTTTTTGAATCGTTTAATAAATGATATTGCTTGCTCCAACAATATTTGGGTATTTATGACCTTTAAAAGATATCCATCTTATCTAATTGCTTGTCCATCTATATCTAATTTTAAGAATGCTTCTTTTTTAGGCCAATAATATAATACAATTTGTTTTTATTATTTTGCGTTACGTAAGGAATAGGGAAAACCCTTCTTCTGTTTGTATTAAATTTGCTTCAGAAAAATTTATTAATTTATTTTTAAGAGAACCTTTAACATAACACATTTTAAATTCTTCTTTATTTCTCCCTTTTCCATAAACAGCAACTACAGGATATTTTGCAAAACTATTTACAGAAAACCCATAAACATCGAAATTAGTAAATAATGGTAATTCTACCCAATTAATCTGCACTCTTAACCACATTTTTAACTGTTTCTTCGTATTTTATTTTTATTGCTAAAGCTTTTTTAGCATCTTCATAGTTTAACAAATGTTTTATTTTTAACTCTTTCTTTATTTTTTGGATATTTTCTTCTGTTACTATTCTCTATTTTTTAGATAAGAAATTCTAGGATATTTTACTGTTTTAATTTCTTGTATTTGTAGATATTTAAATTATTCATAATATTTATTCTTTTAGTAATAAAACAAGAGGCATGCATTATTTTGTGTCTATTAAACCTTTTTCTGCAGCATTTATTTCTTTTGGCATAGAAAATAATGTTGTGGATTTTGTAAAAAGTTTTCCACATTTTATGTAGGCTTTAAGTAAAACTTATTAATATTTTTTTCTTTGATAATTTCCACATAATTTATAAACAAAATATTAAAACTAAATGCATTAATTACAAAATGTATTAATTTTTGTCTTTCATTATTTTTTGTTAGCAAAGTAATACGATAACAAGTAAATTTTTCTGTTTTCTTATTTGCCCATAAACAATAATACAATAGACTGTTACAAACTATGCAACAACTATATTTTAGTAAATTACAAAGTTTTTTCTATCGCCAGAAAAAAAACAGAACACAAAGATACATCGTTAACATATGGTTTAGAAAAATTAATTATATTAACAAAATCTTTTATTGGATCTTTGCAAAAATTATCGGCGAAAGTAGAATAATTACAAATTGTTACTTCTAGTCTTCTTATTCCATGTGTTTTTGCTCTTGGATCATTAAGTGTGGTTTTTAATCTTTCATCTGGCCAATTTAAAAAATTTATTATATGGTCCCCAATAGTTTTATTTACACCCGGAGAAGTCATTTTGCACACAAATTTATTAAAAAGTTTTACTTTCGCATTATCACTTAACCATGTTAGCAGTTTTTCCAACAATATTATTTTTAGCTTTATATTTGTTTTGTGTAAAATTATATGTTCTTTATCAAATTCCTGTAACATCTTGCATTATGTCAAAGTTCATTAAAAAGAAATTATCTTGTTTAATAACTTCTAAAATTCCTGGTATTGTTCTGTATAATTTATTTCAGCAACATTTGTAATAAGTTTACCAATATTCTCTATACAAAATCTATTTAAAAGAGAGTTCGCAGTAAATTTTCTAAGGTTCATTCCAAATAGATTTTTAATTGTTGTATTATTTGTCTCTAGCTCTATCCCTTCTAGTTCTTCCTCTTGCTCTATTTCATCTAGTTTTATTTTATCCTGATCTTTAAGAGCTTTTAATTTTAGCTGAGATTCTTTCTCTTATTTTTTCTTTCTATTTCTTCCAATAATTCCTGTTATAACTTCTTCTTCTTCTTATAAACTCTCTTATTTCTTGTGCTGGAATAATTATTTCCCTAAATTTTCTTTTGGTGGTTTTAATTTTTATTTGTGTCATCTTATATATTTATTGTATATATTTTTTTAACAACCATGGTAAAATTACTTTTGACATTTTTTATTTTTATCTCATTCTTTTTCTTTCTGTTTTCTTATTTCTATTCAGGACCATTATTTTATTATTAAAAAACGGTAATGAATTTTCCTGTTAAAATTGTGGTAGCTGAAATTTAAATAAAAAATAGGAATCTTTTCTGTTAAAAATGTATAATAGTTGAATGTTGCAAGATATGAAAAGTCTTACCTATTTGAATAAATGCTATTTTGATTTTTATAGTGCATTTGATAATCTAAATAATAAATAGAAATGAAAGAATTCTACTAATTGCTAATGATTTACTGTCTTCTTAAAAATTTAGGAGTCGAATGTTCTCTTACCAATTTTAAAATAAAGCTTAAGCATATACCTATCTGCAGAGAAATGTTAGATAAACTAGATTGGGAAAATATCTTTCCTATGTATAATAAAGATAAATGAAAATAATGATTTGTTTGTTAGACAATTAAAAGTATTAAATGAATCTTTAAATGAGGGGATCTTATGAAAGATATTGAGCATAAAATTAGTTAGCCCTTATGTTACCGGAAAAGAAAATACGAATGATGATGAAGTTATATTATATTATATTCTTTTTAAAGGTTCTAAAAAAGATCGGAAGTGTAGTAAAAATTAAAACTAATGATAAGTTTTGTCATAAGCACACAAAGAGGGAGATAGTGAAACAGAAAAATGTATAAATATGATCTGATTTTAGTATTTTAACTATTAAATATTAAATGTGTACAATCTATGTACTCATTAAATTATTATTTTTTTATTTATTGATAAATGGAATTATTTTTAGTGAAAAATGAAGTCAAAGATTTGCAGAATATTTTTTTTTATAATTTATTAACGCAAATATATAATATTAAAAGTCATTTCTTTTCAATCAAAACTTCTCACACTTACTGTTTTTACATAAGAATTATATAAGGATGATTTTTTTTTATTACTATATAATTGTGTTAATGCATAACTTGCTTTTTTTATTGAGGACATGCTCAATGTCAACACATCACTTACATCTTACAGCATGGTCATAGCTACATGACAATGTAGTTGGTCTGAAAGTGTGAGACTACCTAGTTTCTTTCTCTCAAAGATCCCTTTCACTCAAACAATTAGTATCATAGCTATCTTCTCTACTTTGGTGACAAAGTCATACAGTTCGAAAATAAAGATCCATAGTTATAGACCGAAAACTGTGATCACGCAGAGTTGTAGCTGCTTGAATTAAAGATCCAATGTTGCAAATGCAAAGTGTGTAATGTTTGATGTGTCTGCCAAAGAGTACTTCGAAGTTACCATGGAAATTCACAGGATTAAAAACAAACAGAAATTGTTTTATGAAATGGCAGTGAAAAATTATTTTGAATGCTGATAGATGGACTGAATGTTATAAAGTAATTGATGCCATTAATACAAAATATAATAGGCGATTTAACAATATGAAAATTGGATAAGTTGGACTTTAATGAGCTGCAGCTCATTGAAATTATTTCTTAAATTCTGTTTATTAAATCAAAAGCAAAAATGTGAACTCTAAAGTCAAAATTATTAAACTAAAATTAAAGTAGCAATTGCAAATTAACAAAAGACAGAGTAGAATTTCAGTTTTACACATGGGTAAAGTGGAAACTAAAAAAAGATGACAATTCTAAAGTCAAAAACTATTTAAAGAGAAAGTTAAGTGAAAATTATTTTAAGAGAATACAAAGTCAGAAAATAAAAAAAATATTTCAAATCATCAACCTTACTGCATGTGTGCATGTGATGTGGTGTGTGTATGTGTGTGTGTGTGTGTATGTGTGTGACAATTAACATATATAATTAGATATATAACACAATTTTATATCATGCAAAGTTGAATATTATGAAAGAAGTAATATTGTTTATGCTTTATTATTTTTTTTGTATAGTAATGGTTTACTGTAGGGCAAGAAAAGAAAAACAGACAAATTACGTGAGTCAGATTCAGCAAGACAGGAAAGGCAATTGTGAGCAGGTGTAAATATACTGTTAAGAAATATTATAAAAAAGAGCTGGATTCATATAGTAGTTGACAAGTATCAAAATATACCAAGTAGGATTTAGATCTGAAATTTCAGAAAAAATTCTATTTCCACATTTCACTCAACTAATGACATGTAGTAGCAGTTTAGTTCTTCACTTCATCAGGAAATTCTGTAGAAATAAACTAGTACCATCACTCTATCCATTCTTCTTTAATTTAATTAATGTAAATTAGTTAATACACTATCAGAATTTTTGGTCATCCTAAACTTTCATTATGTCTTCTTAAACAAGTTATAATGAAATATTTCATTTAAAGATATTAAATAAATATATAAAAGTATATTTTTTTAAATCCACACAAAGATAATTACATTTAAAAAATGTGTTTAACTATATTAAAGAAATATCTTAATTTTTTATATAAATAAATAAATGTTAAATGTAATAAATGATAAATAAATGTTTTATATATAAATAAATGTTCAGATTAGATGTTTATTTTTGTTAGGCAGAGATTATTCACGCAAGAAGTCAATATACAATCAAATTTAGCAAACGTTTACAGCACAGATATAAACATCATAAATCAACATATATACATAAACAACTATGATAAAATTTTCAAACTATATATTTCCACTAATTTTATTTATTCTTTCCTATATTTTAAAAACAAGATTTTATAATATTTTTAGTAATCTGATGAAATAACAATTTCTAAAAAAGTGCTAATGAATATAAGTAGTAATTAAAAAAAGGAGTAAAATGAGTCATAATTAAAATGAATTTTTAAACTTCAAACTGAATATGTATATATTTCATCATAACCTAACAAAACTTCCATATATAATTATATATGAAATTTCATATTCCATTATTTATTTTCCATAATTTAAAATTTTATATTTTATATTCCATTATCTAAAATTAATTAACTATTTATTAACTAAAATTACAAACAAATTAATCAATAAATAATGAATTATAACACAAAATCTTAAAAACAGGTGTACTCTATAAAAATAATTCAGGGTATCATAAAATGAGTTTACTGGTTCAATTCCTTAGAATGAATACTAATAAGATTTCTTCAACTAAATGAAAAAAGAATTTCATATAAAGGAAAGATCTCTTTCAAGGTTCCTATGTACTTGAATCTATTACTACACAATCTACTTTTAGTATATTTCAAATTAAAGGCAAATAATTTCTCAACCACAAACCAAGGAAGCTCTTTACTCAGGAAAAATACAGTATCCTCTAGTAATTAACATAATTTTGATTTTCTATCAAAAATTTAGAAATATACATGAAATATCTAACTACAATATTTGATTTCTACATTAACATTAGTATTAACCAATAATAGAAATGATTCTATATATTCAACTAATTCTTCATTATACTCATTCCAAACAGAAAATATAAAAGTATACATAATAAATATTACGGTTAAAAATCATAAAGAACAACTGCAGATCCAACAAAAAATAATTTTCTAAAAACAAATAATACACATGAAAGAATGAAATGCATAACCCACAACAATGACAATCAATAACATTATTAAAAACACACAAATCCCGGATAAAACACTAAATACAAGCATGCCCTCTGTTAATGATGTACAAATCTATTAAAATGATTATTAATAAATTAAACATCATTAAGTTAATGTTAAACTTTATTTATAGTACAAAAACAAGAAGAAAATAATTTCAACCTGTAATCTCTCAACCGAGACAAAACTATCGAATACTGTTTTCCAGCCTTCTCCTGAAAATATCAGGAGAGGATCCAACATCTTGATGCAGTATGTTTTCACAGTGAAAGCCTAATGAAAAAATAATTTTTACAACATTAAAAATTTTTAAAAAGTAATAAAAATCATTATTATAAGAAAATATAATTGGTTTTAATAAAATAATTACTTAATCAAACAGTGTTCTATTCACTTATTGGTGGAACTCAAAGAACAACAAAAAGTAATTTAATTTAGTTGTGTGTATATTTTAACAAAATAAAGTTCTTTTACAAAAGAAAACTGATAAATGATTAAAAAAATCACAAATAAATATACAAGCAGTGAAAAACTACTATCATCGAACAAAGATATCAGCGCTTTTATAATATAGCAATAATAGAAAAAATTAACGGAGAAAAAGAAACAAAAAAGGATATGATTCTATGATTCAAATAAAGCAAGGATGACTTGACAAACATATGAAGATAATGAAAAACAAAGATGTTGAATCCAAGGTAAACAAACAAAACAAAATTTTAGTTTATAACCAACACCTAAAAATCTTTATGTAAAAATGGTATATTCTCATACCACTTTCTTTTTAAAAAGTGCTCTATTAATTGTGCACTGAGTTTTATTAAGAATACTCTACAAAACTTAACAAAAGAGTGTAGGAATAAAACGTAGATTACAAAAATAAGAGTGAATATGAGAAAACACTTAAAAACTCGAAAATCACAAAACAATTATTAAGACAGATGATTAGTCCTTTCCTGGGGAATAAATAGGAAAATAAAACAAGTAATCATGATAGTCTGCTTTGTTTAACTTTTTTAACATCTTCAAAACATTTTGTTATGACTAAAACATGTGTTTATAACAATTATAATTGTAATTAAACTTCAGAACAGTTTATTTAATTTTCCCTAAGATTAATTATTGTAAACGTACTTAGGTATTAGCTACAAATCGAATGATCAATTTGAAAATTCCAGTTCTCTATAAGCTTGTAAACACAGATATAGCAAGCTAATATGCAATGACAAAGAAATACAAAATAAGTAAAAACAAAGGTACATATATCTGTGTGGTTTTTTGTTTGATAGTATCATCATAGTTTTGTTATTTTGGTAAACAAAACTACATGTTATGATAAGAATAGAAATAATAAAGACCCTGAAAAAACAGAAAATACATTTTCATGACAAATTGATTAACGCTTAATATAAAAATGTCATTGATTGTAGGATAAGAAGCATCTAAACATACATTATATGTGATGCCTTCATTCTTATATTTCATTTAAGCTGAAAAAAAATGAATCATGATAACCATTAAAAAGACATTAAATCTGTTTACTACAATTTATTTTTAAGTATAGATTTACATATAATAACAAATATTGTGATAGGGCATAAATTAGTCTTATTACAATTTGTAATTTTTAAATATTCATATAACAAATTTACATAACTTCAGGTAACATATTAGCACTTACATAAATAAAAAGGCATAACTATTAATTAACATTATAATACTGAATTAAATGAAGTTAAGTAGAAGAAAAAATTTAAGAACAGTTAACTAAAAGAATAGTCAGTCTGAAGTTAACAGTTCTTCGATCGGCTTGCCAATAGATTCAAGTACATTATAATATTTCTAAATACAGAAAATGATAATGAGTTATAAAAATAAAAAAAAATATTAATTACATAATTCCCTAAAAATTGAATTTTGAATTAAGCAATTAATTTAGTTAATTTGAAAGATTTGAGTGGGCTAGTAGTGAATTTTATAGAGTAATTAGAACAACAGGAATTGTATTAGTAGCCTATGCTGAAATATAATTTTAATACTTTTTCAGGATAGTCTAAGTTTGTTATATGAACCACCTTGAGTACTTTATCTACCTATTAAGAAGCTTTATAAATATTTTATTTTGTTTTGGAGAAACATGTGCTATTCAAACCAGCTTAGTATTGAAGTTTTGACAATAATAAATTCAAGTAGAAAATGAGCTAAGCAAAATGATATAAAATGGCTAAAGATATGTACAAGAATCACTTTCACAAAATAAGAATGAACTAAATGGACATCTTGATTATTAAAATATTGCCAATAATTTAATGGAATTAGAAAAAAAATCATAAAATTAGTTTTCTGTATAAAGATTCAAATAAAGGATGTTCACTTGTACATTCCCTTCCAGAAATAAAAAAAAGTTATTTGTGAAACTTAACACTGTAATTGTTTTGAGTTAAATCCATAATCATATACCTGAAATTATGAAAATCTACAACACAACTCTTCCTGTATGATGGAAATCATAGGCTAGGTACAGTTCAAATTTTTCATTTTATTAAGAATGACACTTAAAGAATTAGAATAGAATGTGTTCATCAAAATAAAATTTGTAGCTTGGCTTAAAATTTCTAGAATGGAATAATCAATCCATCAAACACTTCATACGGCCAAAAAAAGTACTATTACACAAATTAGATTGAATTTGTGAAAATAGAAACACAAGTAAAAGCCAAAAAATTAAACTGTGAAACATGATTTCAGAACCAAAAATTATACTAATAATTTTCAGTTTTTTTGATATCTGTATATGTATGTAGCTTTCTGGACTACAATCTTCAAGCATAAGAAAATCATAATACATTAATCATATCATAAGCTGTTTAGAATAGCTTTGCATGTTTCTGAAATACAAATGAACTGGTAAATTCACAACACAAAGTTATGAAATCCACACTTCCTGCAAGATGGAAATCATAGACTACTAGATTCAGATACAAAAGCAATAGTTCAGTTAAAAATAGTAATTTTATTAAGAATGTTAACTTAATGAATTTGCTTTACTTAAAAAATTTCTTCTGTAAAGCAAGTATTTTCAAATAGCATGCTTTAATTTAGCTGGAATCTATCTGCCAAATCATACAATTTTGTCAGACTTCTATCTTTAGTCAAATTTTACCAAATCATATGAAGGTTCTATTAATAACTGGGAAAGAAAATTTCACAACCAGCTACATGTAACCTCTTCCAAAACTGATTTTGACCAAAAAAAATGACAACTACGAAATCCCCATCACTCATATCCACCAGGTTCTGACAATTCCTATTTTATCATGTGCAATAGGCAAGGCATTTTTCACAGATAATCTTACTGTAAGTCACTTTTTTAACTGCGTGGAACTGTAAAACAAATGGTTTCACTAATAGAACATCCACTTGGAGTTAGTGATGTATCGTTACACATTATTTTAGTTCATAAAATCCACAAATGCCAAATAATTTCAGGAAACTCACTCACTATGAGTTCAAACTTAGTACTTTGTGATAACTGAATCCTTTTCATAAATAGAAAGCATTATTTGCACAAGTGGCATAAAAACAGAGACAAAAAGAAAGATTTTAGTTTAATATTAGTAGATTTCTGTAAAAATGGATAACAACAGCTTGTGCCATGGAACTATCAACATTCAAGCAGTGATCACAGGGATATATGTATTATCAATGTCATCAAGCAGAGCCAATAAAAGTTTACACAATTCTAAAAGAAAAAATTTTCATTCACAAAAATATTTTTATAGTTATCCATAAAACATTCTTGAGCAAATACCTTGTAAGTATTGTATATAACTTTCAATTAAAATACTAGCAATAATAAATAAAATTAAACCAAATATTTGAGAAGTATAAAACTTAGATGTACTTTTCAAATGTCAAGCATATGTAATATTCATTTTTCACTAAAAAAAAAAAAAAAAAAATGCAATGAATTACTGGAAAGAAACACTTTATTTCCCACTCTTCATTTGTAAGACACCTACATATTCTGAATAATTTAGTTAATTATAATTATTATTTATGTTTTATGACAAAATCAACTGCTTATCAAGATAGGCAACAGTTCCAAACAAAGTAATGTTAAATTATATTACTCCTATATAGCAACATAAATAAATATATACAGCAATAAAAAACCTGTCAAAATAAAAATTTATTCAAAAAAGATTATATCACATAAATAACTATATTTTAGCCCTTTCACTGACGACTATTTTGCTACTACAGTAAATAAAATAATTACATAAGCAAAATAATTACGAAAATGCCTATAGTACTAAAAAATATATCATAAAACATCGTTGATTGAATATTACATTACTTCAAATAATTGAAACAATGATGAAATTAAAATATACTAATATTATATATAAATTTACACGCATGCGAATATGTAGTGGGTTAAAAACAATTACACTTCCCTTGCCTCCAAATGTAAATTCTGTAACACGTTTGGAAAATTTTGGCTTTGTAGTAAACAGTAATCAATCGATATAATTAATCTGCTAGTATTCAAATATTGTTCAGTTCATTTTTACTTCTTGTACAAAATAAAGAAAGTATTGTGATCACGAAAAATTTTGGTTTCCAGATTTCAATGGAAATCTCCATTTTGACTATCCCTGAATCCATTTTGACTAGTTTTGACGTGATGTCTGTATATACGTACATATGTATGTATGTATGTACATACATACATATCATACATATACATGCACATCATAAATATGTAATATACAGATCTCGCATAACTCAAAAATGATTAGCTGTAGGATGTTGAAATTTTGGATTTAGAACTGTTATAACATGTAGTTGTGCACCTCTCCTTTTTATTGCAATCGAATGAACCAAAAGTGTCCAAAAAAGCCCAAAATCCAAAAAAATTTGAATTTTGGACTTTTTCTTAACTGCAGTAACAAGCCCTCATTGAGAGCTTTTCAACGATACATCATAAGTGGTACTTATTTTCATGGTTCCAGAATTATAAACAAATAAAATTTTAATTAATGAAATATTTGGATCTTAGGGGAAGGCACATCGGTTTAAATTAGACTTAATCTCCTTTTTACTCTTTTTTTTTTAATTTAAATATATTGATTTATTAATAATTATTAACCTTTCATTGTAAACAAATTTTTATGATGAATAATAATTCAATAACAAAATAAAAATATCAGAAATTTTTAATGAAATAAAATTTTATGTACTTTCATTTTAAAAAAAAAAAAAGTGAAAATTTAATTTAATAGGCGTACAATGAAATCATATGTTGTCTACATCAGATTTTTGTATCTGTATTGAGAACAGTGGCGTTTAAGTATATAAATAAAAAATAAGTTTTATTCTTCAGAATTGGTGGACAAATAGTAAGGTTACTACTGTTGTTATATATGAAGAATTACATATGAGATTTGCTAATTCTCCACTAGTGACCTATCAACATTTACATATGCTGAACAAAATTTTTGAAAATAATGGAGGCATTGGACATGCTCTTTGATCAGATAGGTCTAGAAGAAGCAGCACTTTGAAAAACAAACAATATGTTACCAGAAGCAACAGTATAAAGCTCTCAAATGTCAATCAGGAAGGCTTCCTTTAACTGGAAATACAATTTTTACAAAAAGGTCTAAAGGAATTCAAGTTATGTGTTAACAGACTTCTTTGCGCACTTCAAGATGATGATCTTGTTAGAGGATTGAATTTTTTTTTTTTGAGGGATTTATTTATTTGTTAATTTATTATTAAGCAGATCCTCATTTCTCTACCTCAGTGATATTATCTGATGAAGCATGCTTCAATTGAATAACCTAGTACACTGAAAGTTAATGTAATAATTGTTCTCAACAGAAAACCTCTATTATCTTGGAAACTAACAGCAAAACCTTTATTACCACTTACTAAAGTAATTGTATACGTTAATGGTTAGTATCTGTAACACTAACTGTTAACAAATTTTCAGTGATTACATTATTTGCATTGGCAACTGACCATTTTTGCTGAAATATAGTGAAAAAACTGTAACTATGACGTTGTCTATAAAGAATTATAACAGTCACTAGCAGTTTGTAATGACCAGTTTTCACATTTAAATTTAATATTAAATTTAACAAAAAATTAAATGAGAAATGTAAAACATAATAGTTTTAATGACTCCTGAATATGATTGAATTAACTGGTTAACATGTAGATCACCAAACGTAAACAACAGATTCATTGTAAGTAGTAGGATATTAGTGGCAAATGATGTTTAAAAAAAATAATAAAACGAGCACATTAAAATGGCAACATATCAGTTTCAAAACTTATTAGAGTACAGTTAGCAAAAATTATTAAAGACTTTTTAACACAGAACTTGATAATAAAAACATTAATGAAAATAAACTGAATGGTAAACCATGATTAAATCAATCAATATTTTATTATCATTTATTAAGTATTTAAATTATATTTTATGTTTATAGTTTGCACATATTATCAACATGCAATTGCAAGGGTGGTCCAAAAAATAATGAGACTGTGTAATGAGCACTAAAGCATTTTCGCAGGGAAATTTAAAGCATGCAAAGCAGCAGTCCTGCAAGCTTACAAGTACCCACATGTGTCTACTTCCTGTGTCAATTACAAGTTAATTACTGAAGTCACTGATTGTCAGAGACCACTAGCATAAAGTGTGTTGGGTAATTGTCTACCATGGAATAAGTATCTATCAACTTATGCGATTCAATTTTCATTTAAAAAATCACGCTTCCAAAACATATAAAATATTGAATAAAGCATTCAATGAAGGGTCTGTATCACATGCAACATGTTTTCATTGGCTTGCCGCATATTTTACCAAACAAGAGAACATGGAAGGCATGGTGAGAGCAGGTTAACCAAGCACATTGATTAACGACATTCTGATGAACATAGTTTGCATCACCATTCAAGAAGATCCTCATATTAGTGTGCAGCACTAATAAACTTGAGGAAACTGGTACACAACTCAAAAAGCAGTTAACACAGTACTGAGTAAGTGGATGCATATGAAATGCATTGTGTCATTAAGTTCCACGACTCCTAACATCTGACCAAACAGAGTGCTGCGCATTCACCTGCAAAGAATTTTTGGCTAGCAACAAGAAGAAAAAAACACACTTTTTAAGCACAATGTGGTATCTGTTGATAAGAGGTAGATGTTCCATTATGATCCTGTGATGAAACAACAAAGCTCCCAGTGGAAGTCCATTTCTTCACTATCTCTGAAAAAAGCAAAAGCGGCACAGAGCGCAAGTGCATGATTATCTTTTTCAATCATGAAGAATTCATTTACCAAAATCAGGTACCTACAGGGACGACTGTAAATGTTATCTCATACATCAATGTGCTGAAGATAATGCTAACTCATTTCAGAAAAAACATCTGGAAAAATTGAAGAACTCTGTTGCATCACAATAATGCACACCTCCATGTTGCTCAGGTAATCTGCACTTTTTTTTAACGGAAAGATAATTAAAACAGTTCCTCACCACCATACAGCCCAGACTTCCTCCTACAGCTCCCCACCTCCGTGCAACTTCTGGCTGTTCCAGAGTTGAAATATCACCTAAAAGTGCAAAAATTGGGATGAATTAGAGGTTGTAAAAGCCACGGAGGTGAAGTTCGAAGTTCTTTCGAAAGATGGCCTGAATTTTGTGCTTGAAAAATAGATCAAGCACTGAAAGCAGTGTGTTGCACTTAAAGGATATTTTGTAAAGGAAGATAGATGTAAATGTAGATTCAGTTTAAAGTTTTTTCAAACTGCAACTGTTGTCTCATTACTTTTTAGACCACCCTCGTACATTCTTACCGTTAATTAACAAGAAATTATTGTTATAAAATAGAATAATTAAATATATTTTAGAAAACTTTAATACTGTTGAAACAATAATACTATTTTTATTTTAATAAAACAAAATACAAATGATTTTCTACTGCAAAGTATGAACGAACAGCAATATTTACAACCACAACTTACAACAACTCTGAATCTTTCAATCACCAACTGATGTAAATTGCCTTTTAAAAGATGTCAAATTCTGCATATCTACAACCATATTAAAATTTTACAAGTGTATTATTATTCCAGTCAATGAATACAATAAACTGACAATAATGTATGCAAACTACTAATTAATTTGGCTTATGAAAGCCGAACAAGTTAATGAATGTGTTTAATGCATCTAAAACCTTACAAGATATTCTTGTTTCTAATAGCTCTAAATAACATTATTCATGCCTTTGGCACCTCTAATAAAGTAATTAACAAAACTAACTATAGGCTCAACAAACTCTGCCATATCTGAATCAGTGTTTTTTAAAATCTATTTTACTTTAAGGAACAATAAGATAACCATCGGTGTCAAATAGGTCCAAATCATATAGTACAAGCCAGTTCCTATTTATTAACAAAAATTGAAATACTGCAGCATTCAAAACCTTCTTAAAAAGTATTTTGTTTTTAATGACTAATAATCATAAAAAAAACTTCATAATATCAAAAACATTTGGGCCTCTTTAACACATAAACTATTAACCTTCAATTAACAAAAATTTTAACACTGTGACATTAAAATGGCCTTCTCAAAAAATAAGCTTTCTGTTTCTGGGATCTTGAGAAAGATTCTATGGTTTTAATGAAGATTATGATGTAGATCTCCTTTTTTTTCTCTAGCCCCATTAAAATTAATTTAGAAAAACTGCAATGTAGCTTATAATATCTAAAGTGAACTGTTTTTAAAGGCACGTAAAGAATTTAATGGTGTTAACCTTCAAAGAAACGTTTTGCACCACTATTATCAATCTTTATAGAAAATTAAACATAAGAAAAATTATAAATATAAAATTGAAATTTATTGAAATATATCTACCAAACTGAACTTCTGTTTGTATATGTATTGCTATAAGTTTTTTTCATGTCTGCACTTTAAACAAAATTAATCAATCACGTCCACTATGTTCTTCAGTGGTATCAGTTTATATTTGTTACTCATGCAAGAATAACAAAACGGACCAACAAAATCGGAGGACAATCTTAAATATGACTGAAATACATGCTAAATTTTAATTTAAAATATTCATATAGGACCCACTTCCATTTGCTCAATTAAAAAAAAAAAAAAACTAAGCATCATTTAAATAAGACAATCAAACTACATAAAATATGTAAGAACATTTTTTGAAATGTCAAAAACATAACTCCATTTTTACAAAAAAAAAAAAACGTTTAGCGATTACTAACCTGAGATTAATTTTATAAAAATTTCATGTTAAAAAAGAATTAAAGAACATGAATTTTCAATCAATGTTTTTTTAAAAGCATTTTTTTCAGTTAAACAAAAAATTTACTCCTACACATAGTTAAAACTATTTAAAATTGTATTTTGAATTAATTCTAACAAAGTAGAGATATTTAGAGCTTTTATGTATGAGTAGAAACACAATGATGATTTCCTGTGAATAGCCCGTTATTATTGATATACCAAATTTCATTTACAGTTAAAAATTGGAAGAGGGTAACACAATATGTTCTAGATGTGAAACTGGCTGGTAACAGCCTTTCTAGTAATACTAGCTGCTTTTATCTACTATCATTTAGATTACTATGAACAACTTTTATTACCATTTTTTTTACTTTACAATACCTCAACATTCTTTATTATCATTAAGAAATAATGTTCAGATGTTTCTTCCAAAATTTAAAAAAACTAGGTAAATTGGAATTTCATGTTTATCAATAATAATAATTTAAAGTTGAATTTGTATATTATAAAATACAAGTTTTATTTAATGCATTATTATTAAAACTGTTATTAAGTTATTAAATGCTGAGTTATAATAAAGTTACCGTAATTATAGATTTATAATTTTTCCAATATTATTTTAATAAATTTCCTTTAGCAGGCATTAATCTCTTAATTTTTACCTGACCATACTAAGAGGAGAGAAATGTTTTTGAATGGTTTGTTTGCTTGTACTCCTACAACTTCAAAATAGCTATTTCAATCTTCAATCTCAAACAATACCTGTTAATTATGCAAGTTAAACATACTTATCTGTGTAATATGTATTATTTACACAGGTTATTGTTATAAATTAACTTTTAATATAATTTAAGAGATAAATGTAAAATAAGAAATTATTTTTCTTGTTTTTCTTTAACTCACAATGTTTTTTTTTTTCATGTTTGTCCTCAAATCTTGAACATAATTCCTAACATTACCGATTAATGAAATTTTGCACAGTTACTAAGGTCGGGTGACAATACAATATTCCACCATTACTTTTACAAACATCCCCCATATGGGGGTAAATTAAGGGTGCAGGTGTAATAATTTAACATACTTCCTGACATTGCTTATTGATGAAATTTAGCACAGTTATGATAATAAATTGATTACAGTATGATTAAAAAGTATAAAGCAAGTTTTTAAAAATTTTGAAAAATGTTTATATTATTATTATTATTTTATAAATCTAAAATAAGCAATTATTTTTATTTTAGACTATTATTAGCTCAGTGCAATCATGTATGAAGTAATTAATAGTAAAAATCAAAGAATTACACAACATAATGAAATCTTATTGTAAAATAAACATCCAATTTCTTGAAGATCTATTTACCTTTTTTTATTTCATAAATCTACTACTCCACATCACAAGCTATACCATGTATTACCACCAACATAAACACTATACTGAAAAGGATATTTTATAAAATTATACTATGAATATGTAATTAATTAATACAATATAAGGAAATGAATCTTGTTTTTCAAGGACTTGTTAAGCTTAGAAATTTTGTTTTTTTTCTTATGCTTTACATGTATATACCACGAAAGACATGAGGTAACTGTTACAATTGTTCATGACTTTATGAGCCTAGGGTACTGACCTGAGATTGTACAAAAAATACTTGGGTATACTTTTTCCTCAAAAGTAATTGCAAATAACATTGGGATTGGTGATGGTTCTGTACACACAATTTTTAACGAACAATTTTTTTCAGTACAGACAGAATGGCCATAAAATTTGTGCCACAGTTGTTTTTAGTTGGAACAGAGAGAGGTTCATTTCGTTGTTGCACAAAATGTCATAGAGTATGCCAATAGTGAACCTACCTGTCTCAAGATTATGGCAAGTGATGATGAATCTTAAATATATAGGAACAGTTCAGAAACAGAAGGTCAGTCATCATGTGGAACCCACCATCATCCTGAAGGCCAAAAAAAAGCAAGAAATGCAAGTTATTCTGACATCTATTTTTTTCATCTGCCATGGAGTTGTGTGCTTCATAAATAAGCACCAGAAGGCCAATTGTCAACAATCAGTATATGGAAGTTCAGCAACTTCTGCATGATGCAGTATAAACAAATACCTATGGGAATCACACAAATGACAGTAGTATGATAATAATGCACTTGCACATTTGTCACCTTTAATCCAGATTCAGGCCAAGTAAAGAATCCTCAGTTTTCCAGGCTCCTCCTTTACTCAACAAACAAGACTCCTTGTGATTTTTGGTTGCTCTCAAGCTGAAGATGCTGCTCAAAAGGTCCCAATTGGACAGTCTCAGAACAAAATGACCAATGAGACATAATATCAGTAACCATTTATAAATGAGGCCTAGGAAAATGTTTCCAGTAATGAAAGGATTGATGGGTTAAGTGTGTTAAATCACAAGAGGGCTACTTTGAAGGAGACTAGGATAGGAAACCAGACTCTAAACTATTTCTTTTTTTCACAGCTTATTGTCAGATTCTGAACAGACCTTACATCCAGAGTTAAGAATTGTAGGGGGGGGGGGGGTCACACTGTATTCATTAAATATTTCATTCACTTTGTCCTTATTAAAAATTCTAAATTGGCAGTAATACCTGCAATGAATGCTATGTGAGCCAATATTTCACACTTTCTCTGCATAAGATGTTGGTCACACAGTACCAGCAGTGAAAAAGAAGCCACACATGGACAATGCCAGAAAATTGAAAATACAAACTGGATTATACAGAGTGGGAAAATTTCTCTATGACCAAAATAAAGAAAGAAAAAATTACTCCAGATCCAGATCATAATGAATAACTGATGAGAAAGAAGTATTCTACAGCTGAAAAAAACCTGCAGTGTGATGAGCAAAATTAAAACTGAAAGCTCCATTCTAAAAAAAAAATTAAAGCTAGACAAAGGATAAAATGGATTTTGGTAAATATCTTGGGACTTATAACATTTAAAATGGGAAGCAGCACAGCAGGTTTTTATTACGACAGGAGTGGATGTATGCTCTTCTAAAAGTACTACAAGAAGGTATCGAGCCAGCAGAAAAGTGGAAGATATATAAAAAGAATGGCAAAAAGTAGCAAAAATAAGAAAACAAAATCTTTCAGATAACGAACTGAGTTTAGTAACACGAAAATAGTTCAATCTAGAGGGGCAGTAAGGATTAAGCCTTAAAATCAACAGGATTTACTCATAAACACAAAAATATTGATGGATGAAAGGAAACAAAATTTAAAGTGATACTTGGAGTCTAGAGACTATGACTCAGAAAATTGAACAATATCACTGACAGAAAAAAATAAAATTCCAACTGTAAGGTGATGGGTAGCAACAATAACATTTAGATAGGTTAGAGTAAGAATTATTGAATTATTAGAAGTAAGAGTAATTAGGAGTAATTAAAAAATTAATAGAAATAACTAAAGAAATGCATGAAAACATGATTGAAAAAATTAAAAAATTTTTTGTATGATATATGAATGTAACAGAAATTTATATAGAAAATTAAGAGTCTATGCAAAAGAGAGTTCCAAAATTAGGCAGATACAAGTGTAAATATTTTAAAGATACTTAAATAGGCATTTTTATTAAAACAAACAAATTAGTATCTTTAAATATTTTAAATATAACTTAAATAAGCATAAAATATATTTTTATTAAAATAAACAATTTATTCAAAACTAAAATATCAGTAATATCATAAATAATGCACATGTCACATTATCAGAAGGTATGTAAATAAAATGATTTACAATTAAATAGACTAAAATAACTAGAAACAAAACAAAACTCATTTCAATCAGATTTAATGTGTATGAAACTTAGGTAATGGCAATTCTTAAAGAACAAAGCAACTATGATAATACATAATTATAAAAATTGTTATTCACTAATTTGAATAAAAGCAATAAACACAGACAAAAAATTACTTACCTCAGAAGCAATTAAATTATTTCCAGCAGCAATGTGAGAAAGAAATGTTACTATTGCAGAAATAATTGGAACAGTTGTTGCCAAAGACATTGTAAGACTCTGGCAGTAAGCAGTTATATGCAGCAACTTCATCTCTTTATTTCTAATTTCTGTGAACAAAACAAAAAAATTGATATACAAAACCCCAAAAGAAACATTCATAGAAAACTTAGTTTTATTTGCATTCCATAAGAGTAAGTATTTTTAGTTTATTCATAAATATATTACTAGCATTCTAAGAACAGCAGTTTGAATTCTATGAAAAGAGTATCACACATCTTCAAAAATAGTTAACTTTCCTCTTGAGGTCCTACCTTTATCATTAAGATATGTGCTGTTGTAGAAAAAAATGCATGGAATAAATAGGTGGTATATGGTTAATTCCTTCAAACTTCACAACCTTTTTAAAATGTCTCTTGACACTTTATAAAGGAGGGCACTTAAAAAATAAGGAATGAAATGATTCAATAACCCAAACCTGGAAATGCAAAATTATCTATCACAAGCTGACAAAAACCAAATTTTCAGCTTAAAATCCATCCTTTATTTATTTAATAAACTAATCAAAAACCTTTATCCAAAATTAAAATCACAAAGTATATTACTGTATCTAACAGTTGAAGAGTCCCTGGCTTATACTGTTTACTTAAAAAACCTGAAGTGGCATAGAAACTACAAGGAGACACTGTTGTCAGTATATTTGTAAGGATCTGTGTTATGTAATACATTGAATTCTCTGCTGAATATTTTTGGAAACCACATGGTAGAATGTTATGCGGTTTCTTGATGGTAGTTAAAAGCTAAAAATGTATGAGAATCAAATTTTATATAGAGCTAAAGAGGCTGAAAAAATACAATAGGAAAAAATGTATAATGTTTTAAGTCATTTACATTTCAGGAACATTCAGATAGATATTAACTGTGGAGGACAGACACTCACAAAAACTACATACCGGTAAGAATTTTTACATTTTTTTATAAATTTTTAAAAGCTTTCATTTTTTTATACTTTTGTTCTTACAATTACAGGCTAACCATCCATGCAATCTGGGACAAGTTGGAAACCTGGTGATCAGGCAATCCTTACAGACAAATTTGGAAAACATATTGTTTGTATTGCTGCAAGGTTTGTACCCAGGCTCCAACAACCTTCAGAAATGATACCTGACATGTGATTGAAACTTTATGAAATAACAGTAACTCACTATTAAAGAAGTTTTTTATCAAAACATTGAGAGTTTATCCTTCCCAAGGAAACAGAGAATACCACTTTTCACCTGAATATTTTGAGATTTATGAGAGAGGGCAAACATCGTAACTGATGTACCAATTGAATTAATACTAACGCTTATCAATTGAGAAGAGACCCTCAATCAGCAATGTACCCATTCTCACTTACCTGAGAAAGTATCATAGTTTGAAGAATAACAACATGGCTGTCAACACATGACACCCACTAAAAAGGAAAAGGATTATAAAATAAAATTACAAAGAGACTAATTCAAAGTAAATAAACAACAAAAATAAGCAAGATGAGCTTAACTCTTTTTGACTAGTTCAGGAACAACTATTTTATAACACCTCATAATGCAGAAAAGCTATTTTACAACACAGGTCATGTTTCAGATAAGGTTGATTAAGCCAAAAAGATTTTCAAGGACTGGATAATAAAGAATTTTATAATTTTCTGCTTTTTTTACTATATTATTTCCCATATCAGCCTAATGGTTTTAGACAAATAACAATAAAAATCATTGTTTTTAGTGATGTTTTAATGCTTTTTTGAGTGGTTTTTAACTGATGGTGGACAAATGGGAGTATGTTATGTAAAAGTCTACAAAGATTTCTTTCCACAATTTATATTAAATTTTCATTAGAATCACTTTTCAATCATGCTTTTTTATAACCAAGCAGATTAAAGAAATCATTTGAAATGTCAACAATTAAGCAGAATTACAGAACAATTATCACTAGGACAACTCAGTTTGTTCATAATCACACATACAACAACTTTTTATAAAAAAATTATTTAATAAATGTTTTAACATTATGCTAGAACTTACCCATTAGGTCTTTTGAAAAAAATTTTTCCCATGCATACATTTTTATAAGCTTTATACAGCTGAGAATTTCAGAAATAAGCCGAATTCTTTTATCCCCCACAGCCATTGTTTTTGCTCTGAAGTGTCCTACCCATCTAGACATACCATACTGGAATCAAGGGAAGAATACATGTTTTATATATATAATAAAAAAATAATTAATAAGACAAAACATTTTCTACATTTTAAAAGACCAAATTTTGTTTATTTAATCTATCATTACAGACACTTGCCCAACAAGAATATTTTTCAAAATTATAAGATTAACAATGAAAAAATCCCAGACCTAGCTAGGAATCAAACATGGATCAATTTAATATAAGAAGCCATGTTTGGCGATTGAGTTAACTGGTTATAACAGACTATTCTAATTAGAAAGCAGGTACTCCTCTGTCAGAAAATTAATTTTTCTAAAATATTAATTATTATTATAAGAATGCAAATTTAAGTTTGGACAGGGTTTCCCCAAAATTTTGAAAGTGATTTTCCTTGACTCTTCCTGACTTTCACTGATTATTTTCAGAAGTTCTCTTGACTCTAAAATAACTGCGATATAGATGAAGTCTAACGATTTTCCAAACGCTCAAAATGGTTCATAACATTGTGATTTTTCAACTTGGAAATTCAAAAATTGGTGATATTTTCCAATATCATTAATACAAAATTAATCTCAATGTAATATGAAAATATATTTCACAGTAGACGTATTTTAATTTTATTGACAAAAATAATTGGGGATGGAGAATACACGAGTCTTAAAATATTTCTCAGTAAATATGTTTTTAAATACTTGTCTCTATTAGATTCTAAAATACTCAACTCAACTTGAAAATTACTCGAAAACTTCAAGTACACATATTCACCTGCAATATATGTGTATATTACCAGCATGAAAACTTACTTAATCATTGGGCACATTGTTAGACGTGTATTTGAAATTTGCAGCCCTGCTGCAAACAAAAAATCCATTGAATCAATTGATTTCATTTCAGATGAATCTGGCTAGACCTTTTATCGAATTTGAATAAGATTTGGTTGGATTTAATTGGTTGCCAATTGAAGAAACCTTTGAATCCAGCTGAATATTTTGAAAAATCACTGAATAGGATTTTGCTAGACATTATCCAGTTCAATGAGATTTCAATAAGATTTGATTGAATTCAATGGATTTTTCTAGTCAGGAATGGAACTCTTAATTTATAGCATTCACGCTAGTAATATATATAACTGTTGATTGCTTTTCTCGAATTGATAGTAAGTATATTTTCAAATATTTATGAGTTCAGTCTTTTCCATTCCAAAATAGAATATTTTCCTCTAATATCAAAATTTTTATGGAATTTATTGAAACTTCATGAAATATTTTATTACCAACCACAATAAAAGTTTTTAAATGGGAATATCAATATACTCACCCATAGACATATAAATCTCAATTTATTAATTCATTTTATCTCGATAAACTCTTTTCAACTCATATCAACATCTAATAAAAAATAACACATCCTAAATTATAATACAAAATTTATTAGCTAATTTTCATCTACATATATATATATATATATATATATACTAGTAATTATTAAAATAGTCTAAGCTAAGTAGTAAGCACATTCATCATACATTTTTTTACCACATCCATTTGAACTCCAAGGTGACTAGTACCTGAAGAATTGAAAACTCAGGGGGCTGGAATAGCTTATGAATGAAAACACTGACATACATTTTCTGACTTATCAAATTATTCAATTACCAAAGATGAACAAGATATATTACATAATCTATGAAGTATTTTCAAAATATGTAAATTTTAAATGAAAAATTTTTAATTGTTATACTTTGAAATTCAATTAAATTCTATCCAAACAAGTTCTATAAGGTGTTAACGTTGCCAATAGTATGTTTTTATACACTTTGCTCTTGTACATTTCAAACTTGAAGCAGATGTATAATTTACAAAAGTTTCTACAAAATTTTCTCTAATAATTAAAGCCTCTTCAGTGAGGAAAATATCTAAGTATTCATTATCTTTTAGTAATTTCTCTGCTCAAATAAAATTTTTCAAGTTTTCCCTGATATTTTCCAAATTTCAATACATTTCCCTGACCTATGGTGATCTTTCAAAACCTTTCCTGATATTCCCTGGCTTTCCTTGACTTTCAAGGCCAGGGATCCAACCCTTTGGATCCTGGTAGATCAGTAAAAAAAAAAAATAGTAATAATTTTAAAGTTTTCAAATTACTTTTTGAGAGTTTGAATAACTTAAATTTGGAGTTGGAATAAATGTACTGTTAAGGCTAAAATCACAACAGTTATAGCAATTTATTATAAAAGATAAAAAAAGAAAAATTGGTTTTAAACAAAAGTTTTATTAGAGAATAGAATCAAATAATTTGTAGGCACAGTAACATAAAACATGAGTAACTTCTGTGAAAAATTCTTGTAAGTTTTATGTTGAAAATGATAAAATTAAGAAACACATCTGAAAATTAAACCTTTCAATTTAGTTTTTAAGTTTGATAGATGTGTAATTCTACATTAATTTCAAACGAATGTCTATGATATGGATATTTTTTTAAATTACCTTTAAATTGTTTTTAATTAACCTGTTAGAGAAATGTAATAAATGAATACAGATTTCTCAGGGTTTCTCTTTTTTTCAGATAGATCGTCACTACTTTGATTTGCTTTTTCATCTTGTAAAATCTAACTGTACTTATTAAAATAAAACAAATATAACAGCCATTACTGTTTTTATATTCTAGTATTATAATAATTACCCAAAAATTATACAAATAAATGTAAACACTATAAACTAAAATTTTAATCTGTTAACTATTAATAGTTACCTGAATAGGATAAAATACAGAAAAGATTAACATTCCTAATAGAGCCCAGGGACCAAGAAGCCAGAGTATATAAATAATGCCAAATAACATAGTAATTGGTCCTCCCAGAATCATTGGACCAAACAGCACCATATCAAATATCCTCATACTATCATTTGCAAACAGATTTATAAGCTGAAAACAAATAAAAACCCCTATAACTTCAACAAACAATACAGTTTCATACAAGTCTATTACATAATCATTCCAGCATCGCTACAAAAATGCTTAGATTTTGCAAACTTCACGTTTTCATTAGAAATGTTAATTTTTTTTTTAATTAATAAGTAACCGTGTAATACTGATAGTACTGTATCTTTTTGTAATAATTTTATAATGTGCAACCAGTGATAAGTTAGCAAAGATCCTTGAGCCTTTATACGTCTTGGTGAAAAACATAATATTTTTATCAATGATCTAAATATTTGATTTAATGAAAAATATTTTTTGTAAAAATATAATTTAAATTGCAACTCGTGTTAAAGTATTTTTAGTGATTTTGCTTTTAGGAAATGCTACAACCAGTTGTTTCTAAAAGCAAATTGTGAACTAATTACTGCACTTTTGAACATACAATCTAGGTAATATGATGTTTTTACTTAACCTCTCTAAGTAATTTTAGAGGCTTTATTCTTTTACATTAAAGAAAGGAAAAAAGAATCTATAGATTTAAACTAAACACAATAGAGTATCTTATCTATCTATACATTTTTTATGTTATTATTAATGTAATTACAATTACATATTTGTTTTATGGTATATTTATGTAATTACACATTATATACATTAAAAATTTAACCACCGAAACCCAATAATAAATAAAACCTAAAAAAACTAATACCAATAGTTGACTTACTGTGTTTTTTAGTGGTTAAGCTGTTAATATTGAATTTAATTAGCATAATGAACCAATATGATGATGAATTATATGTACGTACATATATTTAATATTAACTGAATATTAATATTACATTTAATATTTAATATTTTAATATTTAATATCACATTTATATTCATTCATTCATTCAATCATAGTGTTCTGCCATTAAGGCAGATCCTGTCACAGTTGCTGCTAACCACCTTGTTCTATCCTTTGATAACCTCTTTGTTTCTGCATATTTTCCCTTTTCTATAATCCCAACCACCATTTGAAATTTCTTCCTTCCTTTTCCTTTGCTTCCACTTATCAAGCCTTCTATCGCATCCAATAATTAACACCTTCTTCTCATACAATGTCCTAGCCACTTTCTTTTCCTATATTCAACAATATATAGCATTTTTCTGTTCTCCCTGATTCTCCTTAATACTTCTTCATTTGTTGCATGGTCAAAATCTCATTTATATTTGATTTACTCTCGTATGTATTATCTACGCCCAGTTACATTAAACCAAATTATTTTACATATAATAATATTTATTTTTTAATGTCACTGAAACTCAATGATTACAGCTGCAATCAAGGATTTTAATTTAAATAAATTTTCTGCAAATGTTTAGAAAATATAAATAATATACAAAATTTATAAAACTAATAAAAATAGATTTCAGAGCAAAGTACTTACCCCACCAATGGAATTATCTCCAAGGGAATTAAGACGAATAACTTTTTTAAATAGTAGAGTAAGACAAGCAGAACGTAATCTAGCAGCAGTTCTGAAATTAAAAATAAAATAATATCATATTCATCTCATAATTTACAAAGAAGCAGAGAAGAATATTAAAGTTCCGATTAAAATACTTTCACACTAAATCATACGTTAATGTATTTCACAATCTCATTTTTGAGTAAAAGTTAAAAAATTAATAAGCCTCAGTAATTTGAATAAAAGCAATCACAAATATTCTTAAACATTAAAGATCAGATAATCAATCACTTCCTATCATCAAATTGTAATACATCAAACTTTTTACGTGTAAAACATACTTTACCAATTTACAGCTTTTAGTTTTAACAAAATTTATTAAAAATCTGCTATCCTCTGTACTTATTTTTTATTAGGGTAATGTAAAATAAAACTGTATATATTCTATATTAAACAGAATTCAAAATGCAATTAACAAGTAGTGTTTGTAGAGCTAATTGACAAAGTAATGTCAGAGTGTTATATTAAAAACAATCAAGGATGTTAAAATAAATCTGTCCATTTTTTAGAAAGTAGATTAATAATCTCCTATTCCCTGCCCTTGGAATTGAGAGACTAGGTGTGGGCAAAGAAGGTGTATCTCCAAATTGAAATGAAATGAACATACTAAAATTGTTAGCTGTGAATAAGGAGGTATCAGAAACATAGACAGAAATTGAAAGTACCTCAAAAAGGGGGTAACAGCATATCTAAAAAATGTTATTATGCTGATAAGGATACTGTACCACACAAGTATCAGAGACCTGTAAATACGCTGACACATGCCTCATGCAGAGACTTGTACAATTTTATGAAACATGCAGCTTTAATAGAGATTGTATGACAGATGGTTAACTATGAGGAGTCCATATAAAGAAATTATTCATGAAAGGGAGCAGGCAGTCCTTCCACTAGTTAGTGAGAACATTAATTAATTTATAGTGGATAAAGCCTGAACAACAAACTTGAGGATCACACATTTTAGCCATTGAGTATTGCACAGCTGAAAACAATGGATAACAACAATATTTGCAAAGAAAAGGTTTTTCCTCTTTCATTTTTTATTAATGCGAGTTTCCTCTTGAGTAAAACAGTCTTTCTGTCAGATCTCAGGACGGGATTACTCAAGAGGAAGTCATCAGAAAACATAAGAACCATGAAGTTCTGTGAGCTGAAGCATAGTGTGTTAGAATTTCATGTAAAAGTAGTAGTCTACATAATTTAAAAAGAAACAGACATCCCAACCCCATAGGGGAAGACACCTGCCTTGTGACACTTCCGGTCGCCACGCCCCCCTCCCAATCAAACCTAGCCCTGATGGACTTTAACAGGAGTCATCTTTTGCCCTCTAACTTTTTACATCTCATAGTAATAAGCCAGGCCTTGTTGGGATGCCACCGATGTAAATGCCTTGGTAGACATTTACATCAGCGATTTTCAAACTCAGCTTTTCCCTTCGCTGTAGGCCTTGTCCGGACATGTTGAATGTCCTACATCGTTACCCTCTGAATCAGCTAACTGAATTCATGGAACCATGAACCCTGCACCTAGTTCTACTTATTATGAGTCAATTATGTGAATGTCTCGAAATTCGAGGCAAAATATACACAACATACCACCAAACATGTTGATCGCAACAACAAAATTTAGTCCTAGTTCCCTTATGAAACTCAGTTTATGCTTTAATAAACTCCTGACTTAGGTTAAATTATGGACTCAGGTCTGGTCCACTAGGTTGAGGCAGACAGACCTCCTACTCCCACTCGGCTCCATCGCAGAGTCCCGCGTGACATTCACCACAATAAATATCGAGATGCCGCTACACCTCACGACTGCATGGCATCCCATGCCCATCAGCAGTGCAGTCACCATTCTACCGACAGCTTTACAATTATTGACACACTCTTCCAAGTACAATCACTTGATAGCCAATGTGGTCCCTTCCACTACAAAGATGAATCTATCAGTTGATCAGCATTGACACCTCATGAGGCCAGATCAGCCAGGTTTTTGTCACTTGGAACATGTCTCCAGCCCTTAATATCTGTTAAGTTTTGAATTTTCAAAATTCTATTGGCAATGAAAACATTCCAATTTGTGGAAATAGATGACAGCCATGACAGAACTTTTATGTTCGTTTTTTATGTTGTAGTTGTATCCAAACTCACAACTTTCTGGTGACAAATTTTTAATCAATCGAGAATCGTTTGCTTGCCATTTTCTTAAATTAAATTCTCCTTGTTTGCAACACTCTATTAATTGATTAATTGAGTCTGTAGTTCTAAAGCTTCCAATAGGGAGTTTGTCCCAGTCAACAAATCATCTATATAAAAGTCTGTGAGAACAACTTCTGCTGCTTTAACAAATGTATCTGCACTCTAAAGTGCTAATTGCTTCAAGGTTCTGGTGGCTAAAAACGGCACTGAAGCTGTCTGATACATTACAGTCAATAATCTGTAGGTCTTGATCGGTTGAGATGAACCCTCTCTCTCAGAAAATTAGCTGATATTGTGTCTGTTGTGGATCTACAAAAATTTGTCGATACATCTTCTCTATATCAGCAGTCATGGCATAAATGTGAGAACAAAAGCGTAATACAATGGAGAACAGTTCTTCTTGAACCACACATCAAACCATTAAACAGTCATTTAATGAACAATTAGTATCGGATTACAAGATGCGTCGAACACAACTCGAAGGTTGGTAGTAATACTATTTTCTCGGAAGACAGGATGATGGGGAATGTGATACCCTGATTTCTGAATGTAATATTCACTGATTAACTCCATTTTATTGAGGTATTCATACTCTTTCATGAATTTTATGTATTGTTTTGTACGACATTGGGAATTTAAATCAAAGCTTTACAAAATAAAATAGCTTCTCCAAACCTACTAAGATTTTTATTTAACTTTGAGTGATAATGCACATACCAACATTGATGGTATTGAACTCGATGATGAATTATTAGTTATATCGGACCTTCTCCCACTGAACATGCCACCAATAGCAATACTGGAATTTATTCTAAAAATAACTTAGTGCCAAATGCTGTTGTGGCTCTGAGAATTCTTTTAACTATGCCTGTGTCAACAGCACCAAGAGAGAGAAGTTTCTACAAATTGAAAATAATAAAAAATTACTTGAGAAGCACAGTTTTTCAAGTAATTAGGAAGTCAAGACTAGCTACCATTTCAATAGGCAGTATAGCTAAAACTCTCAATTTTTTACAGCTGCTGAAGGATTATAAAAAAAAAGCTAGGGAATATTTTTATAAGCCTTTATTTTATTTTTTTTAATATATACTCACATTTATACTTTATTCTTAAATAATACATGTATACTGCATTTTTTTATAAATAAAAATTTTTGAATTAACTTTTATTATATTCTTTTATTTCCAATTGAAATTGTTTGTTTTAGATAAATTTTCAAATTTTAATAATCTGACAAGTACCAAAATATGAGGCGGCCACAAAAAGTTTGCTTGGTGCAGAAAATATGCTTAGGAGATCCCTGTTAAACTATCTTTCTTAAATAACATGTTTGAAGTATACATTTCATATAGTTTGGTAGTAATTAACACAGAACCATAGTAACTATACCAATAAACAATAATCATATTATTAATCATCATACCTGTAACTAATTGCCCAAGTAGTAGAGTATAATACAGTACGTAATAGTTCTGTAATGCTTAACAACGCAGCCCATTTAAATCCTTCAGAGAGCGGAGCTTCTGGAACCTCAGCAAATTTTATTAATGATCTCATGCAGACTGTCTGAAACAATTTATTAAATACATATATAAATTTTTTTCACGATTTATAAATATAACTACTACTTACTAATAATTAAAATCAAAGTATCAGGCTAGCTTTATCAGTTTCCTTTTAAGTTAAAGTAGACTGTACCATATACTTAAAACAAAATCAGTATACTATTTGCTCTGTATATCATATCCAGTAAAAACACAACAAACACATTTAGTTTTCTCCACTACTTCCATTTATTTATTCTCAGGCTGTACAAGTAATTTTTTAATTAGTCTGTCTGTCATTTTTATTACAGACAAACTCCAGATGTAATAAAAATGTTAAACAACTTATCCAGAAATATAAAATATAATATATACTTAATTAAATAAATTTTAAAATGAAAAGATAAATTTATATGCTAAAATAATGTATTTGCAAGTTATCTAATTAAGGGACAAAGTTTAGTGTAAAGTGACCAACTTAAAAACAAAAACAACTAAGCAAGGAAAATGTATTTTCAAGAAATTTATTTATATTATAAGTTTTCATATTTTTATTATTTTTAGTTTATCATTAATATTATTATTATTATAAATAACTTATTAAATCCATTTATGACAATTTCTTATTTAATTTTTGTTGTGTTCATCTAATTCATAATTTAACAATTTTGTGATCTTCAGTTTTCCATCTCTAATATTAAAATTTATGAGGTCTATAAAAAAAAATAGGTGGAATTTTTTAATTTCCCAGGCTATTTAAGTTCAATTGATATAATTTTTTTTTGTTATGTTGGTACATTTGTCCCCAACATATGTTTACAATGGTAGCCATAATGGATGCTTAGTTTATTATCGGCTGTAGAAAAATGTGTTTTGGTATGATCAGCGATTTATACCTTGTGGAAAAAATGGAACAAACAATTTGCATTTAATTTTGCTTTAAAAATGGAATGAAATGCAGCACCACATAGGAAATGTTGAATGTTGCTTTTGGCGATTCTTCTATGAATAAAACAAGTATTTACAAGTAGTACAAACATGTCCAAGAGGGCCATGAAGACAGTGAAGAGCACCCTGGTTGTCCCAGCACATCAACAACTAATGACAAGGTCAAAAAAGTGAAGAAAATGATTATGGACAATCGCCAAATCACTATCAGAGAGTCAATAAGGATTACTACCTAGAAAAAAAAATTCTATGCCGTTGCATGTAGCAATCCAAAGAAAACACCCGGATTTGTGGCAAAACAATGCACAGTGATTACACCACAATAATCCACCTGCTCAAACTTCACTGCTTGTTCATGAATTTTTGGCTAAAAAACACACCATTATGATACTTCAGCCTCGATATTCACTGGACATGGCTCCCTGTGACTTCTTCCTATTTCCCAAGTTGAAAAGAACCATGAAAGATGATGTTTTGCCATCATTGAAGAGAAACACAGAATCATTGAAGAAGCTAAACGCCATACTGGAAACTACATTCTGGAGATGCTTTGAAGATTAAAAAAGGAACTGGAATAAATATATTATATCTGAAAAAAGAGTACTCTGAAGGTGACAAATCATTATTGATGAATAAATAAATTTTTTTTTAAAAAACCAATATTCCACATATTTTTTTTATCAAACCTCATATACTGCCCTAAAAATTAACTGTAAGTTAGTTTATGAAAGATAAAGAATTAAACAAATTATCAAGTTCACCTACCAATTATCTAAAAAATCAAGAAAAGAGATTTTTTAAAAAACTTATCAACTAGGAAAGAAAAATAAGAAGCATCATCCACTCATCGTACATTTAACTTTTTGAAGTTAAAAATAATCTCTGGTAGAACTTATTAATTACTAATCACAATAAAAAATACTAATTATTAATATTAGAGTAACAATTTTGAAAGAGATTTTGACTATACTGCATCAGGGCCATCATAAAAATTTATGTCATTGCGTGAAAATATTTTTTTAATATGTTTTCTTTTACAGTTTTTTACTTCTTTTGTTGCATTCAAAACAGAGAACAACTGTTCAAATAACTGAACACAATGTTACTAATGTTTACTAAAAACAGTAGTAGTAATTCTAGATCCATAGCTAGCATAAAATACTGTAAAATAAACAATAAAATAAATTAAAAACTCACCACACTAATGAAGCCAGTAATTAAATTTAATGAAAATACTAAACATGACAATAATACTCTGGTCCTGATAAATCTCCATACAACTTTTCCAAATGATGCATCACGCTGTCCTTTTACAGATACTTCATCATTCCATAACTTCTCTAACCTAATAAACAAATTAAAAACATACAATAATTAAAACTACAACTAACAAAGTATACAATAACAATAAGGTAATATAGGTTATGTATGATTATAAAACTGACTGGATATAATTTGAAGTCTTACCATTCCCAGGACAATAAATCTCTAGAGCATCGTTAAAATTTTAGTTCATGGCCCATTCAGTTTCCACATATTTTCTATTCCATAATTTATCTTTTAACCTCCCCCAAAACAAAAATAACAACTACACTTAAATGCAGTTAACAGATTATACTAAATCAGCACAATTATTTGCAAGAACTTACAAACATAGTATGCACCACTAAGTTGATGCTTACGTTTAAACTATTGTATCTTTTTCATAAAAATCAATTAAATATAATTAAATGATAGATAAATAAAACATTATATTTATAATGTTATTTTATTTATAATATTTATATCGTTTTGGCACACACTATAAACACTTATACAATATAACTGTCAACTTCTCAAACTCAAAATGTTTAATAATCAGTTTTAACTCAAGAATTAGTTGTGCAATTGACACAATAACAGACATGCAAAAATGCATGAGACATTTAAATAAGTTCAAAGCAAATACATTTTTAGTTTCCTGGTACAGAGTTCTAGAGTTACCCTCCAAGAAGGAAAATATGGTTAATCAATCAAAAAATGGAGTATGGGGTTTTTACATTTCTTGATGTTTCATGACCCACGGATCCCAAAAATCAAAAAAAAGGAGGGCAAAATGTATATATGTATGTGTTTAAAGCTTAATAAATAACCAATTTTAATGAGATTTTGTTCAGAGATTCAGATACCTGGGGCAATTTGTTGGTAAAATTTTGGAGTTAATATCTCGAGGAGGTGGTGTAGATAGTCTTTTGTGGTCAGTTCTCAAAATTTTGCAAACATAACCTGTAAGACATGCATATCTTAACATTTAAAAAAAAATTGCCCAAATTCCCAGTATTTCAAATAAAGTACACATCTCGACCCTATAGGGAAAGACAACCTGCATGTGACGGTTTCGGTTGCCACACCACCCCCTCCTTGAGGTTCCCCCTCCTTTTTTGTAACAACAAAATTTCACGTACCTTATTAAATAAAATTAAATGATTAAAAAAGTAAATGATGAATAATAGTTTCCCCCAATTTAAATTCTTTAAAGAATAGAAATATCTTCTACAGCAGGCTAGGTCTGTAAGCATTTTTCAATTGGAAATAAAATTTTACTAAACCTACATAGCAGCAATTATCTAAAAGATAATTAATACCAGGCATTTTTTCTGTCTCTTTTCTAATAATAATATTACAGATAAAATTCCACTTTCTACAGAAAGTCTTCATTTTAAAAACTAGTTTTCAAACGGTTAAAAATTTCAGGTACCACAAACAAATAAATCAGAAGATAAATTTCTGCCAAAATAAATTAATTTTTTGACCACCTAGCAAAGACAATATTGAAAATATAATATAATAATGTATTGCGTTTGAGGTAGCATAGTCAGTAAAAACTGCAATCATATGCAGATTGTACTTTTCCTCTGATCCTTCTTCCTTGGATAAAGAGCTTTTAATTGGGGCTATGTAGAGTCACAACACTGTGTGTTGGGCTGATCAGCCTGGGGATTTTGTTCTCTTGTTTGCAAGTTTTTCTATTAAAGACAACATAGCTGCTATAAGGCCTACACAGAAGCACAGGATTTCCTACTCCAACAATTAATATTTTATTGGTAAAAAAGATCAGTCAATAAAATAACAATTTAATTATAACAAATTTCATTAATTCACTTTGATTGTAAAAGAAAAGGTAGGATTCTTAACAGTTATTAAATAAATGCTAATTGAAACTAAAATCAGCACAAACTACTTTTTTTAAAAAGGAATTTCTTTCAGAATTAATTGTAGGATGATTATAAAAAACACACTGATCTATAAATAATACGTATTTTGAACTTGCTGTAAGAGCAAAATGATTTTTTGATTAAGTGAACATAAGGATTCACAATACACAACCTGATTGATCATATCTGGTTAAAATGAAGGCGAAGACCTTATTATTTTGAAGCCTAATTTATTATATATTGTACATAAATTATACTTTGTATATGTGCTTGCACACATGTGCATGCATACGCATGTGTCTATTACTAATCTCTGTTAATTAATTATATAATTACTTTTAATGGGAGTTTAGACACCAAGTTGCCTTGAAACAATTATTATGAAAGAGAGAACAGACATAAATTGCAAGTAATCATAACTAATTATAAAAGATTTATTAAAAAAGTTTTATTACACAAGAGTTATCTTGCTTTATAGGTAAAAAGTTATTTTTAATGGCATGAAGTTATAATCAGCTGCTGAATTCACATTAGTAAAGATGTGGAAATAATTTTAATCTACAGAAATTACTCAAACTTTTACGAGTAGATAAGGTTAATACAGAAAAACCTACATTTATTTCGTTTAATTTATACATATGATTAGCAACATCTATATAAGTATTTTTTAAAGCTTGGATTCAGAAATAATTTACCACACAGTGTGAATGTCTGAATAGCACATATAAGTACAAGCATACAGTCTCACATGAATATAAATACGAGTTTTTTTTTTTTTAAGGTCCAATCGGTCATGAAATAAAAACCTGCGCAAAAATCGGATGAACCTTTGCGCATATGTGTTGCGCAGCATCTCTAGTATGGCCTTCAACCACGCCGCGTCACTTCGTTTAGTTCTGAACACACAGCTAGCACGTAAACATGTCTACAATAATAGCATCTCCCGCCAAGTGTGAAGTGCATGCGGTAATTCAATTTCTTCAGGCTGAGGGGTGTAATGCAGCTGAAATTCATCAATGAATAAGTAATGTGTACGGTGAAACTTCAATGTGACAGCAAAGTCCGACAATGGTGCAGGAACTTTAAAGCAGGACGTACAGATGTTCATGATGCAGGCGGTCAGGGAAGGAAATGAGTGTCAACCGATGATCTCGTTGGGCGAGTGGATGAGGCAATTCAAGAAAATCGTCGGTTCACAATTTCTGTATTGAGTGATTCGTTTCCTGAAATTTCAAGGTCAGCTCTCTACACCATTGTGAGTAAAAGACTTCAATACCGCAAACTGTGTGTGAGATGGGTTCCCAAGATGCTGTCCAGCGATCACAAAACAATGAGAATGGACACCTCCCTAACATTTCTCCAGCACTACCAAAATGAAGGAGAAGATTTTTTGAACAAACTTGTCAGAGGGGACGAGACATGGATCCATTTCGAAACTGAAGAAACAAAAGAACAAACCAAACAGTGGATGCATTCTCATTCTCCCAGTAAACCAAAGAAGTTCAAGCGAACCTTCTCCAACAGAAAGTGTATGGCTACTGTGTTCTGGGACTGGAATGGAGTTTTCTTGGTGGAATTCATGGAACATCGCACAACCATCACTGCAGCCTCATACTGCGTGACTCTTCAACGTCTACGAACGGCAATTCAGAAAGTGGAGAGGAATGTTGTCATCAGGCATTGTCTTTCTCCATGACAATGCTCGACCATACACTGCAGCTGTAACAAAGAAGTTCCTGCAGCGTTTTCATTGGGGAGTGTTTGATCACCCACCATACAGCCTGGACTTGGCTCCCTCCAATTTTCACCTCTTTGCTTACATGAAATGCTGGCTAGGAGGCCAACATTTTGGCACAGACATCGAGCTGCAGACCAGCGTAGAAACATGCTGAAAACACAGGCGGCTCCATTCTATGACGAGGGTATTGGAAAGTTGGTACCACGTTACGACAAATGTCTAAATCGGAGTGGCGACTATGTAGAGAAATAGCGTAACTATGTAAGTACTTGTCACAAATAAAAAATTTTTTATTTTCTCTGTGGTTTTAAATTCGTGACCGATCGGACCTTGAAAAAAAAATAACCCTCGTATAAATTTATGTTACGCAGTCACAGTCTGCATTGTTGATTAATGCTATTACTTGTAGGGCTAGTGGAACATGTATTGTTCATTTAGCTTCATAAATTGTAGATAAGCCTATGTACAACAATTACTTTGTTGTTGATGTATTAGACACTGGAATAACTGATCACTCCATGGTTATTTTAGGCGTTGATAAAAGCATAAGAAAGTAATAACCGATGAAAATGTAATTAGATCAAAAATAGATTTTACTAAACTTAGATTATTATTAGCTTTGCAGAATAGAGACTGGAATAATTTATACAAATATACAAATGTTGACACTGCATATGTTTTTTTTCACTTAATCTTTCTGATTGCTGTTCTAAGGTGACTACTTTTTATCATACCTCTAATAAATATAAAATTTTGAAACCTTGGATAGATTTTAATTTAATTAGAAAAATAGAAAAAAGGAATATTCTTTATAGGAAGGTAAGAAGTGAACCTGGGAATAATAGGTTGCTTCAGTATTATATTAAATACACTAAATCTTTAAGTGACCAGTTAAAAAGTCTAAACAAACCTATTTCAATGAAATGCTAGTTAGTTGTAAGGATTCTAAGTCCCAGTGGAATGTAGTCAATAACCTTATTAATAATAAGCTTAATAATAATACAGATAAATGTAAAAATGGAGGGGATATAATATCTGAGGAGGGAGTATTGTAAGTGATAACTTTTTAAAAGCGCAGTGTTTTAATAAGTATTTTCTAGAAATACCACACAAAATTAAAGCGAAGCTAGACAACATAAATGATTCTGGCGAAAGTGACTTCAGTAAATTTTTTACGGAGGTGTCTTCTAAGAAGTTTATGTTTTTTTATCCAACTGATGCTAATGAATTACTTTATATTGTAAGATCTATGAAAAATAGGAAATCGGCTGGAATAGATGGGTTGGTAGTAAATATAATAAAAAATGTAGCAAATATGTCACCCTTTGGTCTATATACTTAATTTAAGTATGGAATTAAGAGTATTTCGTTTTCAAATGAAGAAAGCTATAGTAACGCCTGTTTTAAAAAGTAATGATAGGAAAATAAAAGTATCTATAGACCTATTGCATTGTTGTCAGTCCTTTCAAATTATTGGAGAAACTTATTAAAAAATGGTTAGTAAATTACTTAGAAAATAAAATTTTTTTAGTGGGAATCAGTTTGAGTTTAGAAAGAGAAAAGTTCTGAAAATGCTTTATTTATATTTATATCTAAATTGATTCATAATAAAAACGATGGCAACAAGTTTATTCCTAGATTTTAAAAAGGCATTTGATGTAACTCAATGGGAGAAGTTATTGAAAAAGCTTTGGGCAGCTGGAATTAGAGGAATGTGTAATAACTGGTTTAAGTCTTACTTGAATGGTAGATACCAACAAGTTAGAGTCAATAATGTGCTTAGTGAGGTCGGAAAGGTAATTTATGAGGTTCCCCAAGGATCTGTACTTGGGTCGGTGCTGTTACTTATATATATTAATGATTTATGTTGGGGCTTCTTTCAAGGGCACATGACCATCTTTGCAGATGATACAGCAATTTGTTATGTGTCATCCTCTCAGTCTGGAATTAAAAATGACATGAAGGCTGACCTAAGGGTCATAAGATGGAGGCTTGTGATGAATGGAACTTCATTAAATTTAAATAAGACAAATTACATGAACATCAGTTTGCAAAGTATGACAGAAAATGTTGGAAGTATTAAATACTCATTGGGATATAATGTAAATACTGGTGATTAATATAAGGACATTTCACATGCTACATCTGTGAAATACCTGGGCATTACTTTGGACAATAGACTAACCTGGAATGTCCATACTACTAATCTCAAAAAGCGATTAAATGTTTGTATAAATAAATTCTATTATTTAAAAAAACCATAGCCCTGTTACAGTACTGAAATCACTGCATTATGATTTTGTAGAGTCAAGGTGTAAGTATGGGATGATATGTTGGGATGAAGCCTACTACAATTTTTTTAGATCTGTTTACATTGCTCAAAAGCATGTAGTACATACAATATTGGGTAAAGTGGATGACATGATTCCTTCCCATTATTCAGAGGTCTCAACTTTACAGATCTTGCCACTGCATTATATATATTTCTATAGAATACTAATGACATATTATAAAGGCTGTACAACTGAACATATTATAAATAATAATAATGACATATTATAAAGGCTGTATAAAGGCTGAACTGGACGGCATGGCGAAGTCAATGAACTGTTCTAAAGAAAAGTTCTAAACATGACCTAACCTAAAAGTGAAATGAAAATGGGTGAAAAAAAATAAACATGAAAATATTATATTTCAGTTCAATTAGAACTGTAATAAAGAATACTTTCAAAAAATACCTCAAATTTTGTTAGACAATGTTTTTTCTTCCATCTGACGAACCATGGGACTCGAATATATCACTCTTCCTCAAAAAGGTGGGTTTACGAGTTGTGCCGCTAGGTAGCAGTACTTTATAGTGCCAAGTAGCATACAAAAACTTGATAATGTACTTGAAATGATAAAATTTAAAAGAAAATATATTACTGCTTGTTTTAATAGTAAATGCTTTTATGTAAATGAAAGTACTGAAGATGAAACAATTTTTTTTAATTCCCAACACCTCATTAAAAGAAAATAAAAGTATTAGTTTACAAGAGATTATAGCTGCTAATAAAAACAAAAAACACAAACAGTAGGAAAGAGTTGCTAATAAGGCAACAAAGATTTGTTACATAAAACAGAAATAAATCTGATTGGAAAATTTTTATTCTACAGTTAGAACTATTTGAAATAATTGATGGAGAAATAAAAAAAAAGTTAATTTAAAAATAATATAAAAAGTGTGTCCACTGATGGATAAAAATCAAGGGTTACTCTTACAAAGTAATAAGTCCAATATTACATCATGGATCTTCGATTCATGAAGGTCGTTATACTAGTTTTAATAAAAAAGTAAAATTATGGTATGAAGTGAATGATATGACTATCAACAAAAATAATTGGCTGAAAAATTCAAACAATTATATTTCTTTGTTCTAGAAAGGTAATAAATTTGAATAAATCCATAAGATAACAATCAGTAATTCATAAAAAAAAAATAAAAGAACCTAACAAAATACAGTGATATCAAAAAAAATTATAATGAAATTGTAAACCGTATGGTAAGAGTCTCACAGATATCATTTCTTATGCTAAAAAAAAAACAAAAATTTCTGTAATAAATAAAACTGCTTTTAACAAACTGATACTGTATTAAAAAAAATATCCCTTTCGGCACGCCGGAAGGCAGAGATAGATTTTACCAGCGCTAAGTAGGAGATAAAAAAATTTCCACCTTAAAGTTAAGAAAAACTTCAAATTTACTCAATACAAAAATGGTTGCATGTGAAAAATGTTTCACATGTTTAGCATATGACAAGCCCCCCACTTCTTATAATTCCAGCAAATTTTTTGGTCATCTCTTGCCATAAGGTTTAGTCATATCAAAAATCATTGCAGACAAAAGTTTTAGGTAATGTTTAGAGGACTAAAGACCACTTTAAACTGATTCGATACTGTGCCTATTAAGGGAGGTGTGATTTTTTTTTGTCTTTGAAACCCCATTTTTTCTATCCCCTGGGATAATGATTGGTGATATCAAAAAACTTTACTTTCATAATTTTTAGGCCGTTATCCAAAGAATAGTAGGAATTTTAGACAAATTTGATATTTTATTTAATAAGAAAGATAGTGATATTTTTTTTTGTCAAAAAAGCCCTCCCAATTCTACCCCCATGATCCAATTTTGGCCGTTAACAAACTTGACCAAGATTTTAGGATGAGTTATTTTTAAGGAACAATTTGAAAGTGATTGGCGCAAAATTACCGCAGTTATCATGTCCACAAAAAAGTGAAATATATATATATGTAAAAATTTTCCGGAAATTGAATCATGATACCCATCACAAGAGGTAGCTTTCTTATGAAATCTACCTAAAAGGTAAGACACTACATTTCTATTATCAAAATCTGTTATTAATTTAGAATTTTGTTTAAAAAAAATACATGTTAAATATATGTAATAGACAATAATAGATAATAAACAATGTTTAAGCATTTCATATAATAAGCAAAAAATAGAAAAATTTGTTAAAAAACTCTCACCAGCCCGATTTCATTTATTAAACAACAAATAATCATAAGAATTGTATTATTTCTGTAAATGTAATATGTTACATATAAATGAAATCTTGTCATTTATAAAAAGTAAGAGTAGGAATTAGTTTAGCAGTGTGTGCTAAACTAATTCCGCTAAGGATATAATAATTCAGAATAATTCAGCTAAGGAATTAGTTTAGCAGTGTGTGCCCTTAGCTGATCGAAGGTTTTTAAAGTAAAATACTGTTTTTAAAAAAATAAAATGAGGAATTTCTTTGTGATTTTAATATAGCAGCAGCAGTGATGATGGCAGCAGTCAGATTGCTTTTTATAACTGAAATAGTTTATCATTCACAGTCAATGTCTTGATAGCTTCTACATATGTTTTAAGTTATCTTTCTTATTATTTGTTTTATAAAACAAATATATTTTTATACATCATGAAAACACATTAAAGTGAATAAGTAAGAAGGATAAAATTGGCACAATCTGTCTCAAACAGGAATTACAAGCAAAAATTAAATGAAATTAACACCTAAAACAATTTATTGACTGACACATGCATATAAGGGTAAAAAAATTACGTAAAACTAGATATAACACCAGTTAAATGATGGAAGCTATATTACTCGTAATAATAAGAGTAAATTTTGTTTTAAGAAAATTAAAATTTAAGATAGTTTTTATGACATTACATTTAACATAAATTTCTTTTATGTGTTTCAGATAAGTGTAATAGCAGATAAGATTTTATCTTGGATATGGACTGCTGAATTTATGTACTATGATAATTTTTTATTTTATAATTTATTTTCTAATAATATTGTAATTTAGTAAGAAATACAATACTGTGCTACAAACACAAGTATATCAGGGAATGAAAAATGAAATATGTCAAACATTAAGGTTACAGTTTAAATAAGTGTTAAGTATTGTGAAAATTTTTTGTTAATGATAGAAATGTAAAGCGTAATTCGATTATTGCTTTTTAGTTGAATTTGAATATTTGTTTATGACCCCCCCCCCTTCGCTTACACTCTCACTCGAGCTCTCTCTCTCTCTCTGTCTCTGTGTGTGTGTGTGTGTGTGTGTGTGTGTGTGTGTGTGTGTGTGTGTGTGTATCAAAACATATCGACCACTGTCCTAAACAAATTCAACACAAATGAAACTTAAACCATCAAAACTACTTAGATGTTTACTTTTACTTATCTCTTTACTGTGTTTTGGTGTTTTTTTTTTCAAGGTCCGATCAGTCACAAAATTAAAACCACCGTGAAAATAAAAATTTTTTATTTGTAACAAGTACTTACATAGTTACACTATTTCTCTACATAGTCGCCACTCCGATTTAGACATTTGTCGTAGCGTGGTACCAAATTTCCAATACCCTTGTCATAGAATGGAGCCGCCTCCTGGATGTCCTCCTAGCCAGCATTTCATGTGAGCAAAGAGGTGAAAATTGGAGGGAGCCAAGTCCAGGCTGTATGATGGGTGATCAAACACTTCCCAATGAAAACACTGCAGGAGCTTCTTTGTTACAGCTGCAATCTACGGTCGAGCATTGTCATGGAGAAAGACAATGCCTGATGACAACATTCCTCTCCACTTTCTGAACTGCCCTTCGTAGACGTTGAAGAGTCACGCAGAATGAGGCTGCAGTGATGGTCGTACCACGTTCCATGAATTCCACCAAGAAAACTCCATTCCAGTCCCAGAACACAGTAGCCATAGACTTTCTGTTGGAGATGGTTCGCTTGAACTTCTTTGATTTACTGGGAGAATGAGAATGCATCCACTGGTTGGTTTGTTCTTTTGTTTCTTCAGTTTCGAAATGGACCCATGTCTCGTCCCCTCTGACAAGTTTGTTCAAAAAATCTTCTTCTTCATTGTGGTAGTGCTGGAGAAACGTTAGGGAGGCGTCCATTCTCATTGTTTTGCAATCGTCAGACAGCATCTTGGGAACCCATCTCGCAGACAGTTTGCGGTATTGAAGTCTCTCACTCACAATGGTGTAGAGAGCTGACCTTGAAATTTCAGGAAACGAATCACTCAATACAGAATTTGTGAACCGACGATTTTGTCAAATTGCCTCATCCACTCGCCCAACGAGATCATCGGTTGACACTGATTTAAAGTTCCTGCACCATTGTCGCACTTTGCTGTCACTCATTGAAGTTTCACCGTACACATTACTAATTCGTCTATGAATTTCAGCTGCATTACAACCCTCAGCCTGAAGAAATCGAATTACCGCATGCACTTCACACTTGGCAGGAGGTGCTATTGTTGTAGACATGTTTACATGCTAGCTGCGTGTTCAGAACTAAACGAAGTGACGCGTCATGATTGAAGGCCATTCTAGAGACGCTGCGCAACACATATGCGCAAAGGTTCATCCAATTTTTGCACAGGTTTTTATTTCATGACCAATCGGACCTTGAAAAAAATAACCCTCATATATACAGGATGTATATACGAGGGTATATGCATACTCCCCCCCCCCCCCCCCGCAAGGAGGATTCTGCTAAACTTTATACATACATTTCTCTCATTAAAATAATGAAAAAAGTTCATATAAACATGGAACCGAAAACGCTTCGTTAGTGAGTTACAGGTAGTGAAAGATTTCACCCCGATTTCTGCTCCTCCACTGAAATGAAGTCCTTCTAAAATTGTGAGAAGGTAAATTTAGGAAAAAATTTAGTGGTTTCTTATGGTTTTTGACCTGAAAAATTTTAAAAGATGGATCCCAGAACTGTATCATCATTATTTTCTACGAAATAGTTACACCAACATCCCACAACAGCAATTTAATTGTACTTTCATGTGAAAAAAAAAAAAATTATACTAATACGTATCTGTCTGCCTGCATTATTATAATGTTATTTCTTAATTATTAGTAAATTAATTACCCACCAAGGAAGCTGCAATGCTGTACAATATTAGCAGTTTGTGTTTAATCTCCCAAAGAGCAAAGCTCTACAAACAAAATTTTCAAACATTATTGTGGTTATGATTCAGAATCTTACTTCAGTATGTTGTATTTTTTATCAATAATTTAATTTTCAGTATAAAATTTTATTTAATTTGTGAAGTGTGCATTTGTGATTTATGTGTATTTAAGTAGTTCATCTGTACTGATTTTAAAAGCTACTCATAATAATCAGTAAATGATTTGTTCTGTAGTAAAAGAGAAATACCATAGAAGTTTACAAATAAGGAATATGCCGACATTCATTTCATCTATAGTTTTTATAATGGCAATACTACATGAGCTGTTGAAGAAGAATGTCGGAGATTTCCCAATCGAAACGTTCCTAACTGGCAAGTATTTGCAGATACTAACTGGCATATAACGGAAAGCAGAACATTTAATGTAACATCTGAACAGGAAGCAAATGTGAATGAGTAGATTTTACATATGATAGAACAAAGTCCAACTACTAGTCCTCATAAAGTATCTGCAAGTTTGGGGATTCCAGACAACAGTATATGGTGGACATTACACAATGAAGATCACTATCCATATCATCCTCAAGCAGTTCAATGTCTTGAAGAAGGTGATTACAATCTGCAGCTGAATTATTGTCAATGGTTGGTTACTACAAAACAATGTGCTTCCACAGCCGATATTATTTACAGATAAGCAACATTTATGCAAGATGGGATAAACAGTACATGAAACAAACATTTTTGGAAACATGACAATCCTCATGAAACCACTGAAACTAATTTCCAACAACATTTTTCATTAAATGTCTGCTGTGGGATAATAGGTAATGTTGTTATCAGACTTCACATTTTCAACAGTAGACTAACAGGAGAACTTTCTTCAGAGTGAGCTGTCATTACTTTTAGAGAATGTTCCACTTAGTAAAAATGATTTGTATTTCCAATGCAATGTCACACCAGCCCATTTTTATGGTCCTGTTATTCATTATCTAAATGAAACATTTCCCAACCACTGGACTGATCGAGACGGACCTCAACTATCGCCAGCTAGATCACTTGATATGAATCCCTTGGATTTCTTTTTATGGGGGATATACGAAAGCGTTAGTGTATGCACAAAAATCAGAAAATGCATATGACATTTACAAAGAATCACATCACATGGGCCAATGAAGAAATCAAAAATAACCCAAGAATGCTAGAAAATGCTATCTCATCTGTAACGCACCATGCTGAAATGTGTTTTTAGGTTGATGGTGGACATCTTTAATAGTTGATGTAATGTACGAATAACTTTACGCTATTTTAGTTGGTTTTAAAAGTTTGGTTTGTTTTTACAATTCTATCCAGTAATAGAAAAATACTCATTTTAGTTTAAAATTGTATTTCAGTATTTCCCATATTGGTACGTGGTGTTCTGCATTAAAGAATACATTATTTTCTTGCACTATTATTTATTTTTTATTGACTTTATTTACATTAATTTTCCCAGAATTAAACTTTCTATCAATTTAACCAATAAATTTTATTTTTTATTGATAATTTAACAAAGTTACTTTCACCAAAGCTAAAAAACCTGTTTTTCAACTCAATTTTTTTGTTTATTACACCATATCTCATAGAAAATAATGGTGATAAAGTTCTGGAAGCCATTTTCAAAACTTTTTCAGGTCAAAAACCATAAAATCCACTAAATTCAGCCTTTAACTTACCTTCCCAGAATTTCAGTGGGGTTTCATTTCAGCAGAGGAGCAGAAATCAGGGTGAAATCTTTCATTAGCCATAACTCACTAGCGAACCATTTTCAGACCCATGTTTATTTGAAATTTGTTCACTATTTTAATGAGAGAAACACACCTATGAAGTTTAGCTAATTCTCCAGACACACCCATGTATATAATATACATTGATACCCTTTATATAAATAAATATTTATATATATAAAGAAATTGCTGCTCTATCTCTCTCTCTCTCTGATACACATTTCACATTTTTCTAATATTTATTCACCTCTTAATGATAGAGACAATAAACATGCGTTGTTTCCCACAGAAAGAAGGATAAAATTATATTTTGATTTACATTATCTGTATCATGATGAAAAATGTAAAGCATCTGAAGTGCAAGCAGCACTGAGCTGTTTCCTGAGAGAAATGATGTTACTGTTCACCTATTTATGTGGTAAACGATCAAGATGTCACTAGTAGAGCTAAATGTCATTTGAATTTCAAAGGAACACGCTGTAAAGGAACAATACATTTGCTCAATAAAGAACAGCAGAAACTTAATTCCCCTTACTTTCCCCAAACAAATCTGGCATTAAACACTTTTTATTCTTGGCTGACTGTCTTATTTAAAAAAGTGATAGTCTTCCATTAAAAATTTTATTTAAGTTATGGCATCTGACATTTGGAAAATATTTATTCAATAAAATTTAAAAATATTGACAAATTAATACCGAAATTTTCCATTCACTAAGCTAACATTTTTTTAGAAGCAGGCAATAAAAGCAACATAAGGTTTGAATACTTCTTAATACTGATGATCTTACATTAAATTAAAAAAAAATAATAATAAAAATTCATCTAAAACATTGAATCAGATGACAAAAAAAGAAATCCCTTCTCACTATTCTTCCATTACTCCAGAGAACATACTATTCATATACATAAAAATCAGAATTTCTCCAACCATGAATGAAAACATAATTTATTGCAATATTTAAAGTGTTAACTGATGGGACAAAGTTCATATGAAACATGCTAATAGAATAAAATGTATTTTAAACATTTCTAATTCCTTAATTCGGTCGAGTTCATTAATGGGCAAAATCAGACCATGGGAGTGGAAATGGGAGGGCTTTTTCAAAAAAACAAAACATCGCTATAACTTTTCTATTAAGTAAAATAACGAATTTGTTTAAAGTTCCTACTATTCTTTGGATAAGGGTCTAAAACTTATGTAAGTAAAGTTTTTTGATATCAACAATCATTGGCCCAGGGGGTAAAAAAAATGGGGTTTCAAAGACAAAAAAAAAATCATACCTCCCTTAATAGGCACAATATTGAATCAATTTAAAGTGGTCATTAGTTCTCTAAACATTACCTAAAACTTTTGTCTGAAACAATTTTTGATATGACCAACCCTTACGGCAAGGGATGACAAAAAATGTTGCTGGAATTGTAAGAAGATGGGTCTTGTCGTATGCAAAACATGTGAAACGTTTTTCACATACAACCATTGTTGTATTGAGTAAATTTGAAGTTTTTCTTAACTTTAAGGTGGAAATCCTTTTTATACCCTACTTAGCAACAGTGAAATCTACCTCCGCATTCCGGCGTGCCAAAAGGGATTTTTTTTTTTAATTTCTTTGGGTCTGCTGAATTATAAAAAGGATTTTGAATGACAGGACATTACTTCAAAGTTCAATTAGTATTCATTCTTATATGTAAATAATGAATGTTTCAAAATACATTACATCGCTGAAAACTTTTCAACACAATGTTCCAGGACAACCGATAGAAACTTTATATGTTAAGTAGCTTTTTCTGGTACAAATTATTCTGTTTGATTCAAAATTGGAGTAAACACTTCAAGATCCATGCAGAATTTTATCTAATTAATAGCTATTAATTACATCACACCAAATACAATAAAAGAAACTTAAATAAAGAAAATAAATTCAAATATTACACACCTCTGGGAGTTATAATCACAACTGTCTAAAGGAGAACCATCAGGTATGTCATCTAATGAAAGTCCTTTTCTATAAGCTTTATACACAAACCTTGACAACCAACTAAAAGTAACAAACGAAAGCAGGCTCGCTTCATCTACACCCAAACGTTCTTTTTCCCTGGAACACATCATGAAATGAAACTAATATATTAACAGTAAAATTTAACTAATCAGATAAAAATAATTTGAAAAAATCTATTACAAATGAGTAACCATAATTTATACATTCATAAATTAATAGATGCAATAAACTACTAATCCATCATAAGAGTGATAAAATTAAGCTATATAAATTTAGGAAAAAACTCTATTATCATATCTTAATAATTAATGGAAGAATTTATTTCAGTGAATAGTTTTTAATAAAATATTATGCAATCCCTTAACAACCAATGTTATCACTTACTTGGCAATAAAATTTTATTTAACCAAGATTTATTTTAATATCAGTGTACACAGAAATACTCAGTAAAATGCAAATATTCAATAAAATAAATTAGATAAATCTCAATTTTACCTCTTCTTTAAAAATGAATCGTTTTTCAGTGCACAGACTACATATAATTATCTATCTGGATTGTACATAGGTATGTTACAATATGTATTATGTTTTACAAAATATTAATAACTAAAATTTAAGCAATAAAACTTTCACAAAAACGCCAGTATATAGAATTATTTTTCAAATAAGTTATAATAAATAACCGGCCAACATACATAGCTGATACATTTCTAATCAATAAATTAATTAACAATAAAAAACAAAATATAATTGAATTTCTAATTTTTTTAGAAGATATATGTAACAAACACTAAATTTTACTGATTAAAACACCCATATTTATACCTGTAATCATTGAAAGGTGAAATTATTATTTCAAGTGCAAATTTTATAAGAAAATGACTCAACTGCAACACTAAAAAATTATTTAATCTATCATACTTGGCAAGTACAGTAATAATTTCAAGTTCACAATATAGTTTCACTAAGTGATAAAAATTCAGCGAATTTAATTAAGTAGAACTTACTAAACTGAGCTACTTGGGTTTGGTTTAACTCAGGTAAAAGAACCCTGAATTATAAAACCCCAATATTTTATAATAAAACAAAGAAACAACTGTTCAAATTAATGGGTGAAACACAGAAATAAGCTAATTTTGGAAATTTTTGATAAAGCAATATTAAAATTTATAAAGTTAGATTAGCCTAAACGTCTTATAGTTAATTATAACAAAATGATTATGTGAATCTCAATGTAACTGTAGTTAAATAGTATAAAACATATTCAAATGCTTTATATTATTATGCTTTAATTAATGATTTATATTATTAAACTTTAATTAATGATTTATATTATTAAACTTTAATTAATGCTTTATATTATTATATATGGTCAAGATATTATTAATCTTTTACCAAGTTCACTTCTTGAAAATAAAGTCTGCAAATAAATCTAACATTTTTCCCCAACTTTGAGTGAACCGATTTAGCATGATCAAAGTTGCTTAACATAACTAAATCAACTAATGTGTCTCATCAAAGCTTTGTTCCAAGTAGAACATTAAACAAATAATGTATACATATACATGACAAAGGGCAGATAATCCAGATGAAGTACCATTTGTTCTGTTTATGCTGCGCTAGAGAGAAATACTCTGAAAAAGGGTTGTGCTTTTATATTGCATGCTTACAATTAGTTTATCCATTGTTATTATACACCACACATTACAAAAATTGTCACAAAAATAATCTTTGTTTGTCGTCTAAAGTTGATTTATACCCAATAATAAAGCAGATTTATTGTTTTGTTTTTTTTTTTAATTAGTGACTAAAAAAATTATAGTTTACAAAACAGTACTGAAAGATACTATATAAAAGAATTCTTTAATCATATCTCTATCAAAGATACTCTGTATCAGTGTTGCTAGAATCATAAGCAATTATAGTTCACAAAATTGCCAGTTTACATTACCCCCAACTAACACTTTTCAAAACTTCTTTCCCCACTGGTGTAAAATTATCATAAAATTCACATATATAAAAAAAGCATATTAAGTAAAAAATAGTTTAAAAAATAATCAAATTGGTGTTGACATAATTCATCACTTTTCTATTACTTACTGTGGAAGAAAACGTTTAGTTCACTTTTCTATTACTGCTGTGACAAATAATATGTTTTAAATTTTATTAATGCATAATCATAACAATTCACCTTACATTAGCAATACCAATAACATTGGCAATATTATTACCTAAATTTTTCTCTTAATTCATCAATGAAGATACTTTTTTAAATTTATATTTCAAAAATTTTTGTTTAATTAAAATTATTTATTTCTATGATTTTAAATTTGTTTTCTACATTAGATACAGAGTGTTCACTTTTCCATGCCTGTACGCATTGAAAATTTACTTGAAATTTGAAAATTTATTGTTGCCACTTTTATAGTTATTAAAATGCACTGTAAAACTAATAATGATTTGGTGGTTTTATATACAGTAAATATTTTTTGTTGCAATCATTACATTTTATTTTATACTGTTTATTTGAAAACTGTTTGATATTACATGTTTTAATGATTAATTAAGGTATACCCTACTGCATAATCCACTTCTATTAAAAATATTAGTAATATTAACTGTTTTATTTAGAATTAAATTTATATTTAATGTATTTTGCAAATTACAATCAGATTGCAGATTACTTGTTAAAGATTATTATGTAGATTTAATACGTAGATGTTCATTTTCTTTTTATTTGTAAATATTCTAGTAAACTACTGTTGTATCCGATACGGGTTATGATATGTTTAATGTAACCTACTTCCTTTTCTAAGTTATTTTCATTATTGTTAAATAACTGCTCTGTGAATCATACGTTTTTGTTTATTTTGTATATCCAAGAACAGTTTGATGTCACATGAATTATTATTATAGTTACATTTTCCATGTGTACAAGTTACAATTTTATTACTGTTTGCAATTTCAGTTACAAACAATGAAAAAAGAAGAAAAAGGATTCTTATTAATTGGAAAATTATTATGTCTAAATTAATTAGTTATGTGATTTTTCTGTTCTTATATTAATTTAAGTTTGTTGTTAAAAAGTGAAGTGTTTTATATATATGTTCAATTTTTGTTTTCACAACAAATGACCAGTATATAATCAACAAAAAGTACCCATAATAAAATTATTTGTGTGAATGATTTTACATACAATAGTGTTTTTAAAAACTGATAAATCTCAAATAATAAAGCAAATAATGGGGACTTCAAAGCTAGACCCTAAATTTGATAATAAAGCAAAAATAAAAATGAATAAAATAAATATAAAAATAATATAAATAATAATATATAATATAATAATAATATAAATATATAATAATAATATAAATAATATATTATTTACCCACATACATATTCTGAATATAATAATGTAATGTAAATTTTACTCACATTATTTGTTATATTTTTCAGTAGACTAATTTAATAGTACATAGAACACCTTAATATGGACTGCATGTTTCCTTGAAAAACCAATTATGTTTTATTGTTTCTTGAAATGGAGATATTCTGTTACTTCTACTTTGTTTAGCTTTGGGTTTGCATAAGTATGTGGGAGGTGTGCATGTGTGCTGGTGTAAGATTATCATTCTTGCTATATCCTTTGTATTTTAGATACTTATATCTATTTTTGTTTATTTGTTTAGTATTATTATTATTATTAGTAATTTTAATATCTTATGATGTAGTAGTTTTCTCAGTCTATTTTTTTAGTATTCAATTTTAACCAACTTCAAAAAAGGAGACTATCAACTTGACTACTTTTTTTTTAATGTATGTAACATACAATATCTCTGATGTTAGTAAACCGATTTTGATTATTTTATTTTTAATTGAAAGAGTATACTTTCAGAATGGTTCTATACAAATTTTAACCAAAACCTTAGGACCTAAAAGAAAGACCTTTAGACCTTAGGTAAAATACCAAAAAACTAAACCGACTCAACACCCTTAGCCACTGACCGCTCACCCCAGTACCATGTTGCTCAGTCCCTGTATGATAGGGATATTAATAACAGTCTACATTATCGTTGTTTAGTCTCTATGGAAATATTCATGCATTTCTTTCTTAAACAATCATTCCTTTTTTTTTCTTTGCTACTTTTCTTTAAACTCCATACAAGTATTTAAACCTACATTTAATACTTACATAAAATGATCAAAAAGTGAAGTATCCATAATCGCAAAATTATAATATAAATATTTATATTGTGGAATAATAAATTCTAATTTTGCAATAAAAATCCAATTATGCAGTATTAAATACGTAATCATATAACAAGCTTCCAACTGACATCACCCAGTATGAAGCAAGTTAAATATTATAATTTTACAATAAATAATATTCTATAGTTATTATAAACACTATATTTAACTAGGTATTCTCACAAGCCTTGTCCAAATGTCTACTCACAATAATGAAACGTATAAATAAATTGGGTAAATTATGCAACCTCATCATTTCTGTCAAAGCTTTCTCATCATGTAGTCTATTTAATACCTTACTTGGATCCAAATCAGACAAGGCGATGCCCTCTACCTTGACTAAGAGCAACATAAATCTGCCCCTTGGCAAAATTTTTTGTGAACAGGTCTGTCACTACCCTGTCAATAGTTGTACCCTGAAGTTTGTAAACAGTTACAACCCAGCTTAATACTAGGGGTAGCATCCTGCACTCGACATCTCCATATCCCTTTGTCATTTGGAGTGTTGTACAAATTGGTGAAATGGCTATGCAACCATCAAAATCTTTCATTCTAAGACCAATAGTCTTAGATAGTCAATTAGTCTATCAAATTTTATGAGTACAGCTTTCGGTAATTCTCCTTCCTCTTATATCAAGCCAAGGCAATGAGAATGTTGCTCTAGTGTTTTGTTTGACAAATGTTTGAGTGTTAAACTGACACAATAAGCATGCTCTCTAGACTTTTATTCGGTAAGAAATAACTGTTGTATGTTCTCATTTAAGAGAGTCTACATTCTCGTTGTTGAGAAGTTTCTGCAGAAATATTCATGGCATTTCTTTCTCTATTTTTCCTTAAACTATCAATCCTTTCTTGGCAACTTTCCTTTAAACATTACTATCTCATTTGAGCAGCACATTTAGTAGGCCTACCCAAATTTTAATTATATAATAATAATATATATATTATTATATTACACACACACGCGTGCACCCACCCACACTTACACCCACCCACATGCGCGCATACATATGCACACATACACATACATATATATATATAAAAATTAATATGTAATCAAAACAATTCACCTTACATTACCAATACATTATTACCTAAATTTTATATAAAATTATAAGTAAAGATGGGTAGGTTTATATTAAATATTTATAATTAATATAAAATATATTTAATATTTGTATACTAAAAATATAAATAAAAAACATATATATAAAGTTACACAAAAAAACCTAAGATCTATAAATCCTACAAATCCTAATTCAAATAATGCAAAATTGGTAATATAAGTTTTACTACAATAAAATGAGATCTAAAAAAAATATAATACAACAATAAATGCAACACACAAAAAAATGATATAAGAAAAGTTTATAGATGCTTTGTGGTATGTATATTATCACCAAGTATATAAGCCTTACTGAACTCAAGATGAGGTATGATCATGAAATGCTCTCTCTTATATGTTCTTGAGATCCCATCTTACATGTGGGAATCCCATTTAGCTGCTTTAGCTGCCTAGCAGTCAGTTGAGGTACTAACTTTATGTTTAATTTGTGTTGGATGGCAACGACTTCAAAAATAGTTATTTGTTGTAAATACTTTCACTTCAGTTAATAAATAAAAGTATAATTATTTTTAACTTTTTAATACTACTATTTTTTTAAGTCAGTTTTTATTTTTTATTTTTACAAATTATTTTATATTAATTTAATTGTTTGATTTTAACATTTTATCTGTTATTAAGTACATCTAATCCTATGTTTGATTTGTAACTATAAACATAACATTATTTTATTGCTGTTCCTTAAATCTAATGTTATAATGCTACATTATTTAATAAATTTTAAAAATATAAATAAATTAAATAAATTTAAGAAACAGTACATCATAAAGTCTACAAAAACAATGATACAAATTTATATCCAGAAAAGAATGCAGTCCACAGGTAGAGGTCCTGAGAAATAAAATTAAACTAGTCAATCGTAAATACATCAACTCGCATGAATAAAGTATATATTAAGTAACTATTTGTGAGTAAATGGAAACACAAGTCGATTAACAAATATTTAACAGATTCTATTCAGATCAGAACATAATTATGCATGACGTATATCTCATCAGAAATCACCACTTCACATGAAAGATTGTTTTTCTGTTCTATTCTTTAAAAAACATACTTCTGTTATAGACAGACATGAATCATTAGGTAAAGTTTACCACAGGTAGAGGTCCTGAGAAATAAAATTAAACTAGTCAATCGTAAATACATCAACTCGCATGAATAAAGTATATATTAAGTAACTATTTGTGAGTAAATGGAAACACAAGTCGATTAACAAATATTTAACAGATTCTATTCAGATCAGAACATAATTATGCATGACGTATATCTCATCAGAAATCACCACTTCACATGAAAGATTGTTTTTCTGTTCTATTCTTTAAAAAACATACTTCTGTTATAGACAGACATGAATCATTAGGTAAAGTTTGAGGATTAATTTGCATGCTATTGTAGCATGCAAATTAATCCAAATATGGGAAAGTTTTTGTTTATTTTTATAATGTGGCTATACCTGCTTGACCATACCCATTATTTAAGTTGTCTGTGTAATGTGAGGTAATTGTTCTTTTGTTATCAACAATTTTCATGTTATAAATGGTGTTTTGGGAAAGTTTATTTCATTTTTTATTACAAAAGCATATTTTCATATTTTTTGTTCTGTGTTTCTTAATATATAATACTGAACATATCTCAAAAAAAGTGTTAGAAAACTGTTTCTCTTTCTGAGCATACCAGTATGACAACAAATAGCTTCAGAATGTGATATTGGACTACGGACAGTAAATGCTATTTTAAAAAATTTAAATATACTGGTTCCTTTTCACCTAAAAGGAAAGACAAATGTGGCCGTCAAAGAAAATCTATTCCAATTGGTTTTGGTTTTTAGTGTGAAAAAGTAAACTTCATCCAAAATTATCTGCTGTGGACTTAAATTGAGAATTAGCAGCCAGTAGAACAGATTTACACATGACAATTCTTAGATTTCAACTTCTTGCATCTGACAGAAGGTTTGTTGGTCAGCTGAAAAAGCAACTTTTAACACCAGAAATGTGAAAAAAGGCTCTTGTGAGCCAAAGCACATGCTAATTGAACTAAAGAAGATTAGAAAAATGACATTTTCAGACAAGACACATATTCATGTTCAGTAGCAGTTTCATAAGTTAGAAAAACATAAGATGAAAATACATCATCGACTCATATCCAACAATCGGTTAAATATCTCCAAAAGAATATGTTTTGTGGTTACTTTACAATTGAAGCACCTTGTTCATTACTTCCGGTAGATATGTTGAAAAGAGATAGATATATCAAGTTTCTGAAGGAAAGGGTAGTGACACAACTTCAAAACAAATTCCCAAAGGTAATAGATTGTTCCAACAAGAACTGGCTCCATGCCATACTACCAGAAATGTGAAGAAATCTTTTGAAGAACAAAACAATAAGGGGCTCTCATGGCCAGGTAACTTCCCAGACTTAAACCCAATTGAAAATCTTTGGGCAACATTCAAAAAACGACTCTCACAAATGAATTTTACCATAAAAATTGACCTCATTAAAGCAATAATATCTGTATGGTTTCAAGATGAAGAAATCAACAAAAAATGTGTAGTACATTTGTTGAGTCTATGCCAAATCGTGTTTGTGAAGTGATTAAGAATAAAGGAGGGCATATTAATTACTGAATATTCACAAATTGTAAATGTATGATTTTTTTAATAATTTATTAAATAACACCTGTGTTCAGATTATTTTTCACACTACTGTAGATATATTATCTCTAAAAACCATTTAAGCAAAGATAGAGAATCCTGATACTAGTTACAGTACATTAAAAACAACTAACACGCAAGAGAATAAGTTGAATACAAAAATTCCTTTTTTTTAATAGAACGTAAATATTAATGATACAACTTGATAATGTTCAAACAACTGTTTAATCTCACCAACTGAAAACCTCGGTGAGTAAGGGCCTGGAGTCCGTACAGAGACTGCGCATCCGCTCTGTGTCAAGACATATGGCGGTTCCACCGGAGTACCGGAATGAACCTCCAGGGTTGGTAGCCCTGGAGTGGGGGTGCACCCTGGCGGCTAGCCTTACTACAGAAGGGATAAACCGTTGATGCAAGCTGAACAACCAAACATGGCAGAGGGTTCACGTAAACACCCTCGTTTGGAACCAGCCGTTTCACCTGAGGTGAAACGGAGGAAGAGTGCAGAATCAAGAAGGATTGAGGCTAGAAAAAGCTTGTTTTAAGAGTAGTAATGTACCGAAACCCAAATATTTGGTCATTACAAAGGAGGATGGAAATTTCTCGAGGGTGAGTCCTTTTCTCATTGCTCGGGAAATAACCAAATGCGCTGCAGGCCCTGTTAAAGAAATAAGGAAGACCTTCACGGGACTTCATGTTGAGACTGCAAATGATGCCCAGTCTCAAAAGATGCTAGGGCTTAAAAAGATTGGAGAACTGGCTGTACGTGTCGATCCCCACGGTACGCTCAACACCTCAAGGGGTGTGGTCGTCTGTAGGGATTTTCTAAATTGCTCGGAGCAAGAAATTGTTGAGGAGTTGTCATCACAAGGAGTAATATAGTGTCGCCGATTGAACATGAGGAGGAATGGTGAAGTCCTACCTTCAGCCTCCCATGTTCTCACATTTAACCGGCCTACCTTGCCGGAAAGATAAGAGCGGGGATACATCGATTGGATGTGCGGACATTAATCCTCCAGCCAATGCGATGCTTCAAGTGCCAACCCTTTGGCCACACCGCTATCAAATGTGAGAGAACGCAAATATGCGTGTGCGGCAAAGAGGTGCATGAGGGAGAGCCGTGTAAAGAGCCCCCTACATGCATCAATTGCAAGGGACAGCATTCATGTAGATCCAGGAATTGTCCTGTCTACAAAGTCGAAGTAGCTGTGCAGGAAGTTAAAACCCTGCAGAAAGTCAGCTACATCGAAGCAAAGAGGATTGTTAACGCCCGCAAGCATAGAGCAACAACAACTTATGCTCAGGCTGCGGCTGCTGTTACTGCTTCTACTCCAACTGCTGTAGATGAGACTCAAATTATAAGCAAACTTGCGCCTACTTTGGCTAGCATGATTGAAAGGATCATCGAAAACAAGATGAAACCTTTCAGCAGTAAAGAATTTGTTAAGCCAAAGATAGTGGTACAGCCTGCTGAAGTTGCTCCTGTAGAAAAGAAAACGGATGCCAAACCAGAATGTCAAGTCCGTCTCAGCGAGATCCTTCATGATAAGAAGAAAGAGTGCGTTATAGAGGCTGCCAAGCCTCCCGCAACTGAGACGGCCTCTAAACCACAGAGGCTAAAAAAAATCACACAGGGGGGCGAGTGTCCCCCCCTTCCACAGGCGGTGACCGGTGCTACCCTCGTGTCGGGGGGCGGCCAAGTTGCCGCCTCTCAATCGGCACCTGCAACTGGCGCCAATCCATGCCCGTCGTCGTCGGCGGCTTCTGTTGTCTTCGATTCGGAAACGGGAAGCTATACGGGCGACGACGTTATCTGCGAGCACGAAGCTGTTCGCAGTATGGAAAAAAAGAGAAAAAAAGGTTGGCCGAAAGGAAAACCTAGGCTGTAATGTGTTTTAATTTAATTTGATTTAATTTAATTTAAAATCAGCGAGTCGATAGTACAATGGAACATCAATGGATGTCTTTCAAACATCCATGAGCTCCAACGCTTGGTACATGATGTAGACCCGATTTGTATATGTCTGCAAGAAACGCATTTCAGCCGAAATTAAAATTTTAAATTAAAAGGATACGATATATTTCGGCGAGATCAACCGCCAAATGTAAGAGTTAGAGGTGGAGTAGCCATATTAACATTGACCAGAGCTACCACCGAAGCTGTTGATCTAAATACAAACCTACAAGCGGTCGCCGTTAGAATGAAGCGTCCGCTTCAGGTCACTGTCTGCAGTATATACTTACCGAATTTTGATGGAAGGAGGATGACATAGCGCGATTAATATCTGAGCTTCCCCCACCTGTCTTATTGGTGGGTGATTTTAATGCTCATAATTCTCTTTGGGGATCGGATCGAGTAGATCCCCGTGGAAGAAAACTGGAAAGGTTCCTGATGAATTCTGAACTTATTATTTTAAACGACGGATCAGAAACCTTTTTCAATGCCAGAGATAGATCGACGTCCTGTATAGATGTTGCGGATCGATAGTACCGAGGTACAGCTTCCATGTCTTAGTCGATTTGCATGGAAGCGATCATTTCCCGGTGCAAATTGTAACTGATGTTACAAGAAAAACATATCCCATCTCTAAAAGATGGTTGTTTGAAAAGGCAGATTGGACGAGCTTCACGGCTAGAACAATACTCCCTGAAACAACTGGAGTTATCGGGGACGATGTCGACGCTATAACAAATACGATACTTGAGTCGGCATCGCGATACATTCCCAAAACATCTGGGAAGCTTACCAAGAAACCTGTTCCATGGTGGAATGAAATTAGTGAAGCTATTAAAAGAAAGAAAAGTCCGTATAACGCCTTTAAAAAAAGTCCAACCACAGAGAATCTTATTGCCTTTAAAAAATACAGGGCGTATGCAAAACGTCTTATGATAGATTCAAAGAAACGATCCTGGCATCAATATGTGTCATCCATTGACAGAACTACTACTGCAGCAGACGTTTGGAGGAAAATGAAGGCGATTTGTGGGCGTAAAAACTTTGCTCCCATAACTAGCCTTCGAGATGAAGAAGAAATTAAAGACACTCCAAATGAAATCACAGAGCTATTGTCCAATCACTTCGAGAAGGCCAGCAAAACAGCCAACTACGAAGAAGGTTTTCGGACCAAAAAAGAACAACTTGAAGGTCTACTAAATTTTAGAACTGAGTATAATTACTCATATAATGTACCATTTAAAATGGAAGAATTCGTGAAAGCGTTGGAAAAAGCAGGCAACACAGCTGCTGGTCCGGATGAAATCCATTATAATATGATCAGGCAGCTGAATACCACTGCAAAACGCAGATTATTAGAATTGTATAATCAAATCTGGCGGGATGGAATGTACTCGCAGCAGTGGAAAAAAGCTCATGTTGTTTCAGAATCAAAGAAAAAAAAAAATTTAACAGATCCCAATAGCTGTCGTCCTATCTCCTTGACGAGCACTAGGGAAAAATATTCGAAAAAATGATTAATAATCGACTCGTTTGGGTTTTGGAAAAAGAAAACCTGATATCACCATATCAAGCAGGTTTTCGTCAATACCATTCTACCACTGATCAAATGATTAACTAAGAGAACGTTATATATAACAGCTTTATTACAAGGAAACATTGTGTCAGAGTCTTCTTTGATCTTCAGAAGGCTTTCGATATGACCTGGCGTCATAGTATAATGCTCCAGATACATGAATGGGTCATTCGTGGCAAACTGCCAATCTCATTGAGCAACTATATGAATGACCGTACTTTCCAAGTACGTGTCAACAACGAATATTCATTCATAAAAATCTTGGAAAATGGCATACCACAGGGTTCGCCGTTGAGCGGTACCTTGTTTATGATCGCCATTAATAAATTGATATTAGCCATTCCAGTAGAAATCAGCAAAAGCATCTATGTTGACGATTTGGCAATTGTGTATGCCAGCAACAAAACTGCTATGGTGAAATACAAATTGCAACGAGCGAAACCAATGCTCTAAATGAAGTTGCGAGGAATATGGATTCCAATTTTCACCAGAAAAAACGTGCTGTGTACACTTCTGTAGGAAGAGAATTCCTCATCAAAGTCCTCTGTTGACAATCGGCAATGATCCAATACAATATAAAGACAATGTGAGATTTTTAGGACTAGTATTGGATAAATCCCTTACATGGGGATTACACATACAGGACTTGAGTGTTAGATGCAGAAAAGCCCTAAACATTATCAAATGTTTATCGAATATTAATTGGGGCTCAGATAAAGAGATATTGTTGAGACTGTATAAGGCATTGGTTCAATCGAAACTAGACTACAGATGTATTGTATATTCATCCGCTAGGAAGTCGCATTTAAGACAGTTAGACGTAATTCATAATAGCGGAATTAGATATGTGACAGGCGCTTTCCGCACAAGTCCGGCGACAAATCTAATGTCCAAAGCCGGAATAATGCCACTACATTATAGAAAAGAGATCCTTTTGTTAACATATGCAGCAAACGTATAGGCTTTTCCTGCCCATATAAATAATAAACTTTTCATGAATCATCCAATGGCTGCAGTATATGAACGTCGTGCTACCTATTCCAGACCAGCCGGAATTAGGTACCACGAATTAAGAAGAAAATACGAAATTGCTATTCCAGATACAATAGCAATTTCCACAAGAGAAATACCGCCATGGCTTTTGCCAGCGGTAAATACAAGGTTGGATCTCTCTCAGGGAGAAATAAAAAAGAAGCCAGCAGTGATCATCCAACAGGAATTTTTGGCAACCGTCAGTAGTTACAAAGAACATATTAGAATTTATACTGACGGTTCTAAAACCGAACATGGTGTTGGATGCTCCATATATGTTAATGGAGAAGCCCATTGTTGGAAACTGCCAGATATGGCCAGTGTTTATACGGCAGAACTTACTGCCATTCAGCAAGCTCTTCGCTTCACAGAACATTATTGCGAAGAGAGAGTGCTAATTTGTTCCGATTCTCTAAGTGCACTTGTTGCAATTTGGAACAAAAACATTAAGGATGTCCTAATTTCAAACATCCTGTCTATTTTATACGTTTTAAATCAACGAGGACAGTGATGCGTATTTGTATGGACTCCAGGGCATGCTGGTATTACAGGTAATGAGAGCACAGACAAAGCTGCCAGAAAGGCAACAGTCTGCGATGATTTGGATGCATTTCCTGTAAGAGTGGCAGATGTTAAAAACTGTCTAACTAACGTAGTTAAAAACAAGTGGAATACTGAATGGAGGAGTTTAAATACAAAATTAAACTCAGTTAAAACTTCTCCATATAAATGGAAAAGCGACGTGAAGTTGACTCGCCGAGAACAAGTAGCTGTGACCAGACTTAGAATGGGTCACACGCGATTGATAAATTCATATTTGTTAACTGGCGAAGAGAGACCAATGTGCAGTGTTTGTAATAAAACACTGACAGTCAAGCATCTAATAGAAGAGTGTACCATATATGAGGACCTCAGAAAGAGGTTCCGTCTTAGAAATAATATTATTGCTGATCTGGGTAATGGAAATGAAGAAAAGATAGTTGCATTTTTACCCGCCAGTGGACTTCTTAGAAGTCTATAAAAGTGAAAAATTTGAAGCTGTTATAAAGAGTCTTTAAGAGGTAGTTTCATTTATTTATACAAGGGAATCTCAAAGCGTGGCACGTATAGTGACGGGAGGTAGCCCTCTTGCCTAGGCCACCCTGGCTCGTCTGCATTCAAGAGCAGTGAGTCGGGGTGTAACCGATGATGGCATGGGGGGCCCTCAAGGGTGGACTGAGGGCGCGAGGCTATAGGTAACTGCAATGGATGCCTGTTGCCTGTTTATAAGGAGTCAACTGCCACGGCATCCTAGCGCGACTAATATACTGCTTCACGGCGGTTCTTGTCGCCCCGAGGGTGCTAAATTAACAACTAAACGAGATGGGTATAAGAAAATAAATGGAATGGTATGGTATTGTTTTTATAGTTTTTATTTTTATCTTCTTTCAGAATTTTATCTCAAATTTTAATATCGGGGCCCTTTACACCCCGTAAGTGTTGTGTTTTGTCCTTGTCTTTCGTGTCTTAATGTTTTGTGTAGTTTGTGCTTTTAAATAAAATGTAAGGGCCCTTTACACCCTTACATATGACGATCCTGATGGTGATACTAATTTCTTTCTAAGAACGTGACGAGCGCTAATGACCTTAGTAGTCGATGCCCGTAAAAAAAAATAAAAATAAAATTATTATTTATTTATTTACTGTACCAATTATTTTAAAAATTAAACTAAAAATAATACAGGATTATTGTGAACAACAATAAATATAACAGGATATAAGACAAATATTAAGTTAATTGTACATAAGTAAGTAGAAATGATTTGCCGAATTCAAATTTAAACTTAACAGTTACTGATATGTTTACACTGTAGCATAACTGAAATGTATTAAACAATATGTATCTTCTTAAAATAATGTATAAAAGAACAAAGTTTAATCGTATAATCTCTATGATTAATTGCACATTGGTTGCAAAATTATGACATCTCAAACTCTGTTCAAGTCATATTGTAAATGTTCCAAAATTATTAATGGAAATAAACTCATAGAAAAGGAATATTTAAATAATCTTTAACATTTTTTAAATAATAACAATAAATTAGGCATAGTCTTAATCAGAGAAGATTAGTTCTTATCTACCAGATAAAATAAGAATTACAGCAAACATTTCACAGAAATAACTAATTATATATAACTTATAAACACTATAAATAAACAGATGAAGTGATAAAAAAAAACTGTCTACAAAGTTATGTAAACAAATTATTATCCCAATGAAAAGGGATTTAAACAAACTGCAATTTTTTTTTAAATAGCATGTAATGACAAAGCAAAAACTAAAACAAAATTAGGAAACTAATAAAGCAAATTACTGAATAATGTTTCACCAAAAATATTACAACACATTTTTAAAAATTAATATTAGGGTTTTCCTTTTGGTGAAATTTTACAACACACTTTTAAAAGGACAATTTTCATTTTAGCACCACAGTGAGATATAAAATGAACGAAATTTAATTCTACACTTCAAAATAACAACTGTAACCATTATATTTCAAAGCTTATAAGTTCTAGATGCAGAACTTACTACCTGTCATGCATAAATCTGTTCCACTGGCTGCTTAAATCTTAAACTGACTGGCTTAAATCGAGAATTTAAGTCCATAGCAGATAATTCTGGATCAAGTTTACTTTTTCACACTAACAACCAATCCTGTGTTGAAGTAGTTTTTCTTTTACGGCCACATTTGCCTGTGTTGAGGTGAAAATGAACCAGTTTATTTAATTTTTTTTAAATAGCAGTTACATTCCTAGTCCAACACCACACTGAGAAACTATTTGTGTCATACTGGTATGCTCAGAAAGAGAAACAATTTTTCTAACACTTTTTTGGAGTTATGTTCAATAATATACATTCAAGACACGCAGAACAAAAAATATGAAAACATGATTTTATAATAAAAAATGAAATAAACCTTCACAAACACTATTTATAACATGAAAACTGCTAAACAACCAAAGAGCAATAACCTCACACATTATAGAGACAACTTAAAGAATGGGTATGGTCAAGCAGTATAGCCACAACATAGAAATAGACAAAGCATTTCCTGTATTTGGATTAATTTGCATACTACTGTAGTTACAAAATTACCGTTAATCACATAAAGTAATGATTGGACAATCATTGAGCTTAAATTATGAGAAAAGAAAATGTTAATGTGATAAAATTTTAAATATTTTAAACATACAGTCATTATTTTCACTGTCTTCTAAAAAAATTTGCAATATACCTTACATGGATGTGTAGACATATTTTTTCTTTAATATCTTATTTCATACAAACTCTTGACTGGAGTGTTTGAAATCATTTTACTAAATATAAGAGAACAGAAAAAGAGCTTTCAATTTGGCTGAAAATTTATTTACAATTCAAAAATTAGCACAAGGTCAGAGCTATTATTGAATCAAATATTCACAGAATGCGAGATAAGACTAAAGAAATATCAGAAGGAAAATATCCTTTTTTTAAATACCCTGTATTAATGTAGTAGTACTATATACTAGTACTAAGTAATGTAGTATTCAGTGAGAATTTAATGAATAAATAGTTAGTTACTCTCTATCAAATTGAGCAATGTAACAAATGATTTTTATAATGATATACTGCATTCTACCACATTTGAATTCTACAGAGCCAGGAAATTCAAAATTTATTAAATGCAGCCCGTTAAAAGCACTGAAAAAACAAGCTCCTAAGGTTTCCATACTTTCATGTTCAAGACGGTAAAAATGTTTAGGATTGAAGAAAAAAAAATTAAACTATGGAAGAAAATTTCTGATGGGAAGATCAAAGATTATTCTTTGTGCTTATCCCAAAATCTCCCTCAGATGCAAGAACACAGACGAGCAGAAATCAGACTACCTATTCTTTACCTCAATAAGATCTAAGTTAATCAGGATATTTTTTTTTTTAAGTTACAGGAACAGATTTGGTAGAATTCAATGGGTTAAGTAAATTTAAAAGTCGCTGTGGCAAAATGCAAAATAATATAAAGACAAAATTCATGAATCAGATGTTACTGCTGATGAAAAACATCACTCAGTTATTCACATACTCCTCTACCGATCTGAGTATAATCATACTAAACTCATACAGGTTAACTCATACAGGTAATGAAGTTACTCATACAGGTTTTTGAGTTGAACTCATAAATAAAAACAACACTTTTAAATTAGATAATGTATAGCGAAACAGAAGTAAGCTCACATGAAAAATAAAGAAAAACTGCAAGAAGAAGACTATGAGAAAAAAACATAAAGGGAACAAGAATTTAACTGGAATTTAAAAGAAAATTACAAATGAATGACTAATTACACTGGTGATGATTTGAAGTTTAATATTTGACCTTAACAATGATAGGTATATTTTTAAATGTAATAACACTGTTAATTTTAAAATTTAATATTTAAAATTTTAATTTTTAATTTTTAATTTTAATTTTAAATTGGAAGTTTTACAAATTTACATTGTGGATGATGTATTGGTGATTTATAACGGTTACAAAAAAAATTAACAATTATATAATATAATTTATGTATCAGAAATTAAATTTTAAACAGAAGAATGTATATATATATATATATATATATACTAAGAGAAACTATTCAGATAATTTTCAATAAATATTTTCTGGATATTACTGAACTGGAATTAAAAACAAGCCTAATCAATGGGAAAAGCACATAATAGACCTTACCATGCTGGCTGCATCATTTATAGTGCTAATAATACACTTCAATTGCATAGAAATATTTGATACAGTAATGTGGATTTTTTATGTTAAACTTTGATTTTTATTATTTAGACAGTGATTTTGTCTTTTAAGAACTGAGGAAGGAGATAGGTCCTGAAAATGTATTATTCACTACTGAACAATAAAAATGGGTCACTAGGGTAAGATCCTTCTCATATTTTACTGTTAGATAACATCATTATTGCACAAAAGCAATTGTATTCATATTACCAACAAAATCATTTTTTTTATCATCATTTAGAACCATTTACACTACATTTGGTTTTGAATTTTTATAACAATTCTAACTAGCACTCTCTGGTATATAGCATTAAATGTAATCAATATTGTCTAATTAAAAAAAAATCATTCCTATAATTAGACAATTTTTTTTAAATTTCTATACTGATATATTTGCCAGTATAAAGACTCAATATAATCATAAAACATAAGAAAAACCTAAAAAATTTGCTCAGACCTATAGAATAAAAAAAACAAAACATAAAAAAAAACTATTACAAAAAAATTATGTAAATTCTGAATGTTACTAATTATATCTAACAATAAATGATGTCAATAAAATAATATAAATTACTCATGTGTATGCTATATAATTAGTAATTACATAATTATTATAATAGTATTATTATATGAGGGGTCAGCGGAAAAACAAGAAATGTCACAATATGCAATAATATTAAAGATTTCATACCTTTATAGCAGGTTCTGTTAGCTAAATAAGTTGAAAAAAAAAAATTGTTTATTATACTATCTCTCTTTTTCCTGTTTAGCCTCCGGAACCACCGTAAGGTATTACTTCAGAGGATGAATGAGGATGATACTAATGAATGTAAATGAAATGTAGTCTTGTACAGTCTCAGGTCAACCATTCCTGAGATTATGTGGTTAATTGAAACCCAACCGCAAAAAACACCAGTATCCATGATCTAGCATTCAAATCTGTATAAAAGTAACTGTAGTGAAGGCTAAGTGAAGGCTTCACTAGGATTGAATCTTAGAACTCTCAACTTCAAAATCAGCTGATCTGTCATGATGAGTTAGCCACTAAACAAACCCAGTAGTATTATATTTAACTGTAATAAATCAACTTAAAAAAAATATATCAAGTTCATTTATTAAAGTTAATTGTGACAGTACAGTATAATAAACAATTTTCTTTTAAATATTCCAAAATTATTTTAAATTTAATCTTAATTTTTTAAGCTAATAAAATACGAATGTCCAGTTCTTTGAGACACTTATCTTGATTAATGTATTATTACTGATTTTCATTTACTATAAATATTTTGATATTTTTATTTTTCATTGCAATTTTAAAATACTGATATGCTTTTCTGTTTTTTTGTATAAATAGAGATGATGTAACCTTGCCAGACTCCTTCTTACCATTAACCTCAGAGTAACAATAAAATATAATATCACTGCCACTTAATGAATGAATATTAAATCTTCTGAATGAATAATAAATAATATAAGTGAATATTGACAATAGTCTTTTATTACAGATGTTGTTTTTGGATAGGTTTGGTAAACTCACATTTTTTTCTGATAATCCACAGCTACACCTAAGACTGTTTTCTCCTTCTTTGCTAACTTAACAATTTTCCTTTTATGGTTATAAAATATTTTAGCTTTTTTAAAGATGCAAATTATGATTATTGTAAATTTTATTACTTTATTTTCTTTGTTCTGTGATTTCAAAATTGACAAAGATAGTCATATATATCACAAACTGAACATGAATCTGTACATGGATACTTGAATGATATATAGACTTTTCATTAAACATTTTTTTTATAACAATTGTATGAGACATGTTTTTATAATTATTATGTTTTTTAAACACTGTACATTTTGGTTACACTTACATCTTCTGGCAAGTAAATTTCACTGGAGAGATGTGCACCGTAATGGCTAAGTCTACTTAAACATTTGAAAGATTTCAGGCAATTCATTACTGCATTCTGTGTATCAATATTAATGCTTCTACGAGTGTCTGATGTTATGCTCCTTTTATTCTTCAGTGATACATCAGAACACTTTATAGCTTTTTATATGTATTCTAATTTTCCCTTATTCATTCCAAAAATTAATAAAAAAAAGCTTTAAAACAATATGAAACTTCAACATTAAAACAGCCTTGATTTTCTCGTACAACTTTCATTAGTATGAGAAAGTAAGATCTTTGTATTTAGAACAAATTTTCAGGTAAATAGGATTTCCTTCTCCCAACTAGATAATGGTAATCTATTAGTCAAATACAAATTTTACTCATTAGTAGATTATATGGAATTAAAATTAAGTAGTAAAACTATGTTCCTCAGAATTACATTCTCTAACATTTACAGTTACAGCTTCCCCAGTTTTTTTGAATTTAATATTATTTTCTTCATTACATCTGACATCCTACCTATTGCAGTTCTTTTCTTACTTGTTTTTTTCTTAGTAAACAAAATATTTTTATGGTCTGAATCAGAATGATCAACAAGCATAACTACTATTGCACATACGCACGCGTGCATGTGGGTGTGTGTATGTGTGTAAAACATAATAATTATATTATAATATAATTATAAAAATATAACACACAAAAGTTACTAAACGGTAACAAAATAAGCAATAACAACAAACTATAAACCTAGTTATAAAGGAAGCCCACAACATATCAAACAACAAAGCTAGTCTGAACGACATACGTAAGAGCTTAATGCAAGAACAATACCAGTTACTAATCCCTTATTTTAACATACTTTGATACATTAATATAAAACATTAAAAACTAAAACGTTAATAAACAACAAAGTCTTTTTTTAATCAGACAAAACAAGTATATACATAATCATATGTAATAACAATAAAATTAACAATTACACAAAAATAATTTGGTAAACAAAGTTAATTTAATAAAATAAAGGATTCATCAACCAAATTTTTAAGAAAAGAGAAAACTTATGAAAAGAGTGGGACAACCACTCAATAAAGAAATAATTATAATAAAAGAAATCATATAAAGTTATATCCGTATCAACCATCAGCCCAGAAGTTAAAAAAAAATAAACCTGACCCATCTATACTGCCTCAAAAGAAACTATTTTAAATCTTTATCCTTTTGGATTTTATTACAATGATTCATACAACTGTTAAAATATTTGTTTATCAAAGAACTGATGGAGGTTCTGCTTAAAATATGAGTAGATTCCTTAATTTACATGTATTTATTTTACATGTAATTCCAAAATTTACATGTACGCTCATAATAATGATGCAGGATACTGCAAAAACCAGTTATTGAAAATTAATGTGGTACATTTAACTATAACTAATCTAATTACTGTCTTTTGGTGGTTTATATTTCATATAATATTAAATACATATATACACCCACACCCATACCCCCCGCACGCACAAGCACGCACGCACGCACGCACCCAACACACACAAGGAACATTCAATAATTAACAAGGCAAATGATGTAGAGAAAAAACGTTTCGTTCAATGACAATGAAACTTTTTGAGGGTCAAGTTGGCAACCTTGGGAACACATCTAATCAGTTGTTCAATCATAATTAATCTAAGTATAACCTCTTTGTTGATTTCAGAATGTCAGCTCTGCTTGAAACGTGTACACTGGAAGAGCAACGATCAGTGATAAGATTTTTGCTATCAGGTGTGAAACAGGCAGAAATTTACTCAAGAATGTTGAAACAGTATGATGAAAAGTGTATAAACTACAGAAACGTTTATAAGTGGGTGAAAGTTTAATTCAAGCACAACAAGTGTGACTAATCTCAATCGCTCTGGAAGATAAGTTGAAATTTTATTTACTGTGTTGAAAAATCGTAAATGAACTTATTCACAAAGACAGACAAGTCAAAATTTCCCAAATTGCTTGTTTGTGTAATATTAGTATTGGAAATACACATTCAATCATTCATGACATGCTGAATTATCGCAAAACGTGTTTTAGATGGATTCCAAGACAGTTGACTCAAGCCCATAAACACACCCGGATTCATATTTGTTCTGAGCTCAAAGAACGGTTTGAAGCAGAAGGTAATGAATGACTTTCTAGATCACATAATAATCTGTGATGAAACATGGATACACCAATTTGAGCCTGAATCTAAATGGTAAAGCCTTGAATGGAAACATACAGATTCACCCACCAAAAAAAATTCAAAACTCACATGTTGATGGTTTTCTGGGATTCACAAGGTCCAATTTTTAGTGAATATTCATAAGAACAACATACCGTGGATAGTAAGTACTATTCTAACATGTTCCAACAGAAAGTGAGACCTGCGATAAGGTGAAAATGTCTGGGCACTCTCTCAAAAGATATGATTCTCCTGCATGACAACATGCATCCCACATCGCTCAGAGAACAGAAGAAATGCTCAAGAAGTTGGGTTGGGATGAGTTGCCACATCCTCCTTACAGCCCAGACCTGACCCCATCCGATTTTCATTTGTTCAGCCTGCTCATAGACTTTACGCAGCAAGAAGTTTGACGATAACAAAGTGGCCAGAAACACAGTACAGGAACGGTTCTTCAAACAGCAAGGTAAGGACTCCTACACTGCAGGAATCAGAAAGCTCACAGAACAGTGGGATAAATATCTAAATGTTGCTGGAGACTATGTTGAAAATTAGTGTAAGTTTCATTATCACTGAGTAAATTGTTTTTTCTCTACATCAATTTGTCTTGTTAATTATTGGCGCGTGTGTGTGTGTGTGTGTGTGTGTGTGTGTGTGTGTGTGTGTGTGTGTGTGTGTGTGTGTGTGTGTGTGTGTGTGTGTGTGTGAAAGGAAAGTACAATACAACATTAATACAAACCAAATAAAATCATGCATAATATTTTAATAGAAAAAATATAAATAATTCCCATTTTATTCCACATATAATCTACTTACACTTACTTATTCTGTTTTCTGATTGGAATTAGGTTTTTCAGTGCTGGATGATACTTTGAAATTCCTCTTCCAGGCACATACTGAAGTGAAGTTTTATGATATATTCCTTTATACTGATACCTTCCTTTAGATACATCACCTCGTTTAAATGTACATAAACCAGGTGTTTTAAAATCCCCAAATCTAATTAAAAAGAACAAGTAAAATAAAAAAATGTGAAAACATTAATTTTACATCTTATTATTCAAATTTTTTATTTTCTATGTCATCTTAATAGCTACTACACACCATAAACAAGTAACACAAAATTCTGCTATATCGAGTCTAATTCAGTACAGCCTAATTCAATAAGTACTAAACTTTTTAATTTTATTTCAGTATACTTAATTATTTTAAACAATATTTTTAAACAAAAAATTACATCTGTAAAGAATTCTGTAGTTTGTCAATGAAAAATGAAATCTGTGTTCCAAGTTGAGATGGTCTTCTATTCAGAAAACATTGTTTTTTTCATGAAAAGATGGTTAAAAGAACATAGTAATAAAAAAAATCTTTAAATCATAGTTCAAATAATTATTTCATTTGGAAAAAAATTACAATTTTTGAGAGATTGTAAAGATTAATTAACTAAGCTGAAAACTACAATAACTGTAAGATGAACTCTATTACATAGATTCTATGAACATTTACTTCAAACAATCTATTGGCTGTTAACTAATCATATCAACCTTTACTTGCCAACATAAAGATAAAAATACCCTCTTAACATAAATTATCAACAAAGCCCTTTTATCAATAAAACTACTTAAAAACAATGAAAGACCACTATCTCCAAGCAGAGCAGTCAAACACTATGATCTACTACTATCATATCAAACACTATGATACCAAGCAGTTGTAAGAGTTTGATATGCAGCATAACACTCCAAATTATAAGTCATTTTCAGGAATAACATAGTTCCCATTCAAGGCCTACTAGGTTAAATGAAAAGTGAGTAATTGATATCAATAACAGGTATTTTATTCAGAGCACATTCAGCAAAATGACAGCCAAGATTGGAAATATTTATTCAATGATAATATCAACAGCTCTGTGCAACTCCCAGTATGGAGAGGTAATAAAAATAAGTTGCGATACAACTCAAAGAAAATATCATTTACCACAACAAACAACTTTTTCTTTGAGCAATCTGTTAGTCTTGTTTAATAGATTAAGCAGGTCATTACACGGAATGGTCATATAGGTGTGATTTATGGTCATTATAGGAATGGTCATAGTTATTTAGACATACTATTTTTACTTATAAGTATACAAAATAAGCTAAATATCAGGCCTCATTATATGGTTTCTTTTACTGCAAAAATGTCATCCAAAATCACTTTAAAAATTCATCACCACAAAAACATCTTGAGAGAGCAAATTAGTGGATCCATACTGCAAAGTAGTCACAGCTTAATTAATTTTCAAAATAATAGGTAAAATGACACTTTTAATTTAACAATATTTGCATTAGAAACAACATACTTTAACAAGAAAAAAATTAAAACATATTTTACTTAGTAAAGACTTAAAAGCTTCATTAACAAAAGAAATTAAAGTAAATACCCATCCTCTAAATTAGTATGCAGATCTACTTCTTGCCAAATATGTTCATTCTCATAATCAGAATCACTGGAATCAGGCTCATCAGTTTTGTGAACCATCTGTAGATTTTTAACCAAAACGAACCTGAAAGCTTAAAAGAATTATTTATTTAACTACAAATTAAGGCAGAAAAAATTATTGCTAAACAGATATAAAAAATGAAAATCAAAAATAACATAAATAAATAAGAGATATTTGTTAAAAAAAAAACAAACTGGTTTTTTATGTATAGATAATAATTCTTTCTAATGCTTTCAATAAATTTAAATGCCTAACTCTATAAAAAATTACATTAAAAAATTGTTATTTAATAATCTACATTAACTATTTACAGTTGAACTGTGTTTTAATGTTAAAAAATGAAACAAAATTGTAGAACATACACATTTAACTTAAAAATTTGTTTAATAAAAGTGCATAGAGTAGAGCATGTTGAGTAACATTAAATTATATATATTTAAGCACTAGCTTTTTCTTTTTCCTGTTTAGCCTCCGGTAACTACCGCTTAGATAATTCTTCAGAGGATGAATGAGGATGATATGTATGAGTGTAAATGAAATGTAGTCTTGTACATTCTCAGTTCGACCATTCCTGAGATGTGTGGTTAATTGAAACCCAACCACCAAAGAACACCGGTATCCACGATCTAGTATTAAAATCCGTGTAAAAATAACTGGCTTTACTAGGACTTGAACGCTGTAACTCTCGACTTCCAAATCAGCTGATTTGGGAAGACGTGTTAACCACTAGACCAACCCGGTGGGTTATTTAAGCACTAGCTAATCTTCCAGAACTTCTCCACCTTATCCAGTTTGTTCAATGTTAACATCTTACAGATAAAGGAAAGAAATTTCACTTTTTGCAAACTTTTCTACCTACATGCATTGACGTATTCTTAAAAGTCTTAACTTGGCCTTATTATGTATAAAGAGAAAATTAAATATTATAAACAAATCAATAATTTAACTTTCTGGTTCAGTTTAACCTGATTACCTGATTAATGATAATTCTTTTTCTACTCTATAACCTTCATTCACTCATTCATCAAAATTTCCTTCCATTCGCAAACACAGAAACTTAATACTGTTCAGTTGCTGCTTCCGAAAGTTTGGGTTACGGATTACTCAAATAACCCTAAAATTTCTTAGTGAGAAACAGTTTTTTTTTTTTTTTTAATCTAAATCAAAAACCTAAAAATCATTTGTGACAACTTTTGTTTGAAATAATTTGTACAATTTGACTAAGGACCCTGGTAAATAGTTAATATTTTCTTTTCATTTTCTGACAAAGTAATTAAAATGATTGATGCGTTACAACATTGGAAATACTTATCTGGATTTGGTACAGAACAAAGCATAAATCAAATACTTTTAAAAATTCTATATTACTATTACTGAAAATGGGATCAATTTCTAAATTACACTACATTTCATTATACGTATGAATTTAAACATTTTATTTCTATTTCACTTTTCTATCCTATTTATTACAACTATGAATACTGTAAAAAGCATACTAATTATAAACTCTATTTAAGGTTGCTCTGAAAGTTAATATAAGTTAAATAATTTCTAAGATAGATATGCACAGGATTACAGGAAATTTTTGAATGATGATTAAATCTCAAAACAGATATAACACTTTTCTGAAAATTCATTCAAACTTAATTACACCATTCAGTCAACTATCTGAGGAGCTGGCTAACACAAACTTCTAAAGGTAGAGATCTTGAATTTAACAGAGAAGTTATCTAATCTAACAACCCGACCAATAAAAAAAATTTAACCTATCAAAGAGAGTTTTAGCACTAGGATTATCATACAGCACTTAGGAAATTATGAATTTTTTTATGAAATTATGAAATGGAGTTTCACTGTCCCTAATTTTATGAAAAATAAAAAAATCTAGTTAATATTCATAAAATTATACTATGTCTGAGTTGTTATGAAAATATCAATTCATAGTTTCAATACTCCTGGTATTTTTTCTCTATCAGAAAGAGAAATGTAAGAGATAGTACAACAAAGAAATGAAATTTAAGCCAAATGCTCACTAATTCAAACAAAGAATTTCATAACACAGGAGTACAAAAGTACTTACAATAAACTGGAGGAAATAAAGCTTGCAAATTAAGTAGGGATATTCTACAAGTACAGACTCTACAGAAAAGTTTCTACAGTTCTTGAATAAATAAACAACCAACTGTTTAAACATTTGTGTTACTTCTTATCTACCCAATTTTAAATAAATGTATTTAATTACTGGTAATTTATTTTGATGTTTCAGTAATCATGATTTTAATTTTGTTCATTTCACATGGATTCAACAATGAATATAAAATAATAATATTAGTCAGCTCACAAATAAAGCTTTCATCTTTTCTACATGTTTTCAGATATAAGAAAATAAAAGATATAAAATTATCAAAACCAATGACTGCTATCAGTTTTTAATAATATATTAAAAATTTAATACATCAGAATTGCTTTGACATTTTTCATAATAATGAAACTCAAAAGGCTTTGTATTAATTTTTACATAGTAAATGTTAATTAGTAATAAAAGTGTTAAAATAATTGCAATTGTTTCAACAAGCTTTATCTGGATCACAACTTACTTTCTGACTTTTGTTTACTGTAAAATGTTTTTTGTTGCAATACATGTTTATCTTTATATTAATTTTTTTTTTTAATTCTTAAGTAATTAGATTATTTAAGGTGAATGAATCAGATTAATCAGAGTTATTTCATGCATGAATCCTTCTCCATTCATCCGAAGCGGATGTCTAAAATTATAACTAAACCAACCTTTAACATTGAATCTCTTTACAACAAATACGTAGTCTGCGAAGAAACAATCAAAGATACCATTAACTTCAACAAATCTATCTATGTGGATATAAACAAAATGCATATACGAGGTCTGTAAATAAGGTAACGAGTCTAGTTTTTTTTTTTTTTTTTGGCAGCCAAAGTGGCAACACTGTAAAGTTACTAGTAAATATATGATTATATGAAATGCTGATTTATATTAGGTATTAATATTTTTAGTTTATTGTTGCCACAAGAGACGTAATTACAAATATTTTGTGAAACAATTTTTGTTGTGTATCATAAAAACAAGTGATACTAATTATGAGCAACGTTGTGTAATCAAGTTTCGTGTTAAACTCTGCTACTGAAACTTTTTCAAAGTTGAAAAGGGCATATGGAAATGACGCTTGGTCACAAGCTCAAGTTTTTAGGTGGTACAAAGCATTTTCAGATGGCTGGGAATAAGTTGCAGACGATCCATGCTCTGGAGGACCTTTAACATCAAAAGGTGACAATATTGAGGAAATCAGAGACTTGATACGCTACAACCGGCAATTAACTCTCTGAATGATTGCAGAACAATTAAATTTGAACCATACCACAGTCCATCAACAAATTTTGACAAACAAATTGGACATGAAAAATGTTTGTGCAAAATTGGTCCCAAAAAACATTACTGTTGAACAGAAAAAAAAGCGTGGAAGTGTACCACGATCTTCTAAGATGAACTGAGACTGATCCTGATTTTCTAAAAAATGTTATTACTAGTGATGAATCTTGGATATTTGAGTATGACCCAGAAACAAAACACCAGAGTAAGAAGTAGCACACTTCAAACTCACCATATACCTAACAAGCAAAAATGAGCAAATCAAAAATCTAAACCGCGCTAATTTGTTTCTTTGATAGTAATGGCATTGTTCGTAAGGAGTTTTTTCCTACAGGACAAACTGTAAATCAATATTTTTATTGAAAAATTCTTGAAAGATTGTGGAAAAGAGTTGTCCGTGTGAGACCAGCCATCAAAGACAACTGGATCCTGAATCATGACAATGCACCTTGTCACACTGCACTCTCAATTAATGAGTTTTTAGCAAAGAAAAACATTCCTGAAGTCCCTCAACCACCTTATTCACCTGACTTGAGTCCCTGTTCCCGACTTTAAATAAAAGCACCTAAAAGGACCTTATTTTGGAACAGCAGAAAAAATGTTTAAAAATTTAACCGAACACCTGAAGGATATTACGGTTTCTCAGTTCCAACACTGCGATGAAGAGTGGGAAAACCTTTTGAAGCGTTGCGTAGCTTCCCAAGGGAACTATTTCGAAGGTGATAGAGTACATATATAATTGGATTGTAAATAAAAGGTTTTTTGAACCAGACTGTACTTTATTTACAGACCTCGTATACGAGTTCAACTACTCCATAATGAAGAAAAAAGGTGGATCTAAAATACAATCACTCAACACAATGGTCAGTTTGGATACGGACACCTTTATCTACAAACTTCAAATCTACAACTTTTATGAGAATACATGAAGCGATGATTCCGTTGACCATTTTGATTTCAGACTATCCAAAAGAACCTCAAACCATTTAATTGTTAACAGTCCCAGTAAAATTCAAAACAATCTTTGAATTTAGTCTTCTATATATTCAAAGACGAGACAAACGGCAAGGTGGTTTCGAGTACATAGAGCTAAAATTAAGAGTGCACACTACGCACCACCAGCAATAAAATACCGAAACGTAGCAATAAAAAGGCAAAACGTGTTAAAACAAAACTAAGCGAAATCACTTTCGACGACTACAGAGTCAACGACGGGATCGTTCCTTGAACGATCCCGTCATTGAAATCAATAGAACCATGAAACTGTACAGGTTGACAAAAAAACTGCCTCAACATTACGGTAACCAACAACAAAATTTTCGTCATCTTCGATGACAAACGAGTAACTATAGACAGAATAAACCTCTCGTATGGATCACTGCTATATACCTCTGGAATCGTCTGCTGAAAGAATGTAAATAAAACGCCATGACAGATTATTTTTATAAATTCGTAATTCCAATTCCGATAAAAAGGAAGATTGCTGATGCAATGGTGTGGCCTACACGTCCAAACTGGAAAACTACATGAACCACCTACAGGCAGACGACATAAAAGAGTGGTACAATTCCAAGGTCAACGCTTGTTAAAGGAATTACACTCTAGTCCACTAATTCCGAAAGGAAACCGTCTACTGCAGAGCGTTTTAATTGGACGCTGATAGCGAAGATGTTGGAAAATTTCTCGGAACAAGGATCATATACATCATGTAGATGACTGATAAGTACCTAATCGAAAAATTTGTCCGTCGTAAAGGTAACAAGTTATTGTCATTTGAACGGTGCCTGGGATTAGATATATCGTACTGTTCCTGAGTCGATAAAAACAACATCGTATTCAAACTATAGATGGAAACATGTATTTATAGCGATGAGGTTTGTAAAACAGAAACAAACTTTTTAGCAAACGGTTAATTATGATTAATCGTTTGCTAATTATAATAACGTTAATGTTTCCGGCAACGGCTTAAAACGAAGAATAAGACCCGGTTGCCAAATGCGATCAGCTGCTTCGTTTGAGGCACCTCGGGCTGAGGCAAGACTAACGTCGTCTTTAATTTACTCTTCCATCTGAACGGACTGCGTTTCAAAAATATTTACGTACATTTCAGGTCATATCAAAACAAATACCGGTTTCTAAAGATGGCCGTCAGATCCATACCCGAGATCGGTTACCTTCTCGGTTACAACTTTGGTTACTCGGAAAACAAGAAGGTTACATCATCGGAAGAAGTCAGAACGGTCATGACATTCGCTGACATTAAATAAAATCAGGATATAATAGAAATATCGATTTCTTTTACCTGACTGTCGTAATTACAGACGCCTAGCCGGATTGATCAGAAACAACTATAACTTCCTTATCCTTTTCAAACAAATTGAAAAAAATGCGCAGAATATATACAACGATCAGCAAGAATCGATATGCCATTCAACAACTTTGATTATGCTCTCTGGCTTGGAACAAGAAACAATGATCAAGAAGCAGAACCAGAATAGAACTACAGTTCTTGCTCCAATGGAACAAGATCGAAGCCGTTGTTGTAGCAATAACAGTTACCTTTAACAGTGTTCTTTTAGCTTTAAGACGCCGGTTGATTTTACCAGTATTCATTTCGATAACGGCAATATCATATTTAATTAGTCATAGCTAATATTACATAATAATGGCGATCATGGTAAAGGATGAGAGGTTAAAGCTGGAATTGACCAGATCGCATGAGTCGATCAAGCGCACACATTCGGGTGACGTACAAAACCATAGCCAAGAAGTAGGAAACAATAATCAAGACGTTCAAGCCACAGATCAAACCACCAGAGGAAATCAAGAGTCGTTGCAGCTCAATAAAATGTTGAAAGAACATACAATATTAGTGGCTATACAAAAGAAACTACAACCACTGCGTCCCACATCTCTATACCTTCGACGAGCGCAGGGATGGAACATGAGACAAGCAATGTGTGGCTGCCGCAATGAATCTTGAAGCTTAGACTACGACGGCTGGTATGGAGAAAGTTATCCAATTGAAAACATTCAGTTTAGTTTTCACGTGCAGAAGAAAATTGTTTTCTTGCAAATAGAACTTATTGTTTTACGTTACTAGATGGTATTACGGATTACTTTTAAATATTTTCTAATTCTGCTGTTTATACTTTATATATGATAAAGAAGTATTTTACCATAAAAAGAAATGTAAGGTGTATTTTTTAAAAATGTAGACCTATTCTCAACAACCCACCGGGTTGGTATAGTGGTTAACGCGTCTTCCCAAATCAGCTGATTTGGAAGTCGACAGTTCCAGCGTTCAAGTCCTAGTAAAGCCAGTTATTTTTATATGGATTTGAATACTAGATCGTGGATACCGGTGTTCTTTGGTGGTTGGGTTTCAATTAACCACACATCTCAGGAATGGTCGAACTGAGAATGTACAAGACTACACTTCATTTACACTCATACATATCATCCTTATTCATCCTCTGAAGAATTATCTAAACGGTAGTTACCGGAGGCTAAACAGGAAAAAGAAAGAGGCCTATTCTCAACAAGAATTATAATTACGTCAGCAGACAGACGCTAAGTGATAAATTAACTAACATTATAATTATCTATAAATTATATTATTGAATATAAACATATTCTAATAAATCTATCTTGATTTTATTTATTGTAAAAATGAACACGAAGCCGGGTATTATAACTCAGGAAATGAGTCACCTTTCTTAGAATCACATCAAGAAACAATATATCTATATTTTTTGCTATGTGCTCTTTTACTAAAAAAAACCATGACGATCTCAGAATATCTCCGTACCACTTGGATTTAAATCCTACCAAGATTGTTTGATCAATAGTAAAAGGATACGTAGCAAGTTGTAACGTAACTTTTGATATCAAAGATGTTCAAAGACTATGCGTAATTAAAATGGGCGACAAGAATTTAAAAAAATTGGAAGGTGTACTGTTATAAGTTAAGGAAGCAGAAGCTGAATATGTGAGACAGAACACATTATTGACAATACTATGGAAATAATTATTTTTTTACAAGATAGTGATAGTGTCAGAGACGATTGCGATGATGATTCTGATAACAGTAATCTCGGAAATTCTAATATTTCTTGTGAACTGGATGGCATTTACCCTCTTTAATTTAAATAGTTTTATTTTGTTCTTAATTAGTTTCTGCTGTAATTTCTGATTACATTATTTATTGTAACATAAAAACATATGTACTATTTAAAAAAACTTCAAATTTGACATAGCTTTTACATATATATATGTATAATTAAATAAAATTAAATTTAAAAATGTAATAATGTTTTTGAACATTATTACATTATATTGAGGTGATTAAAATTTCAAAAATTGTGTTTTGCGATCCAACGCTAACACCATAATACATCTTACGAAGGCCTATTCACAGGTAATAAAGCAAATGTTACGCTAAAAAGATAGTAGAATGATTAGAATTGCGGCTAACGCTGCCACGGCACCAAGCATCAAGATTGGTTACACTGCCTACACTTAGTGAAAAAGAAGCAGATAATAAGAGCGAAACGGCTATCGAAGAGAAGGCGTATGATACTGTGAACAGAAAGCAAGAATGTTTCAACTGGGAGAAGCGTTAAATCCTAGAAGAGGATTATGAAACGGACCATGTGTTTAAAATCAGGAGCGTTAAATGTCAGTGATGTATGAGAAAACAAACCCGCGAGATTCTACCAGAATGCATATTGAAGAGCAAACGTTTCAGTTACCAGACAATCTGTTTCAACTATTGATCCACAAAGACTTTGATAAGATCAAAATAAGATATAAAAAATTGGTAATCTTTTTCCACACCTCTCATACGCATGAGTTTTCAGCAACGACGCAGAGCAATAGCAATACGTGAACCGTGCAGACTGCATCTCAAGAGAAAAAGCCATGTTACGTGATATTTCTCAATCAACCGACCAAAAACCACGTCCAGATTTGACCGCTGCATGGTAAAGATTCTAGATATTCTGGAATTCTATGAAGAATCAAGCTAAAAGATTATTGTCCGAATGAGAGGTGACACCAGTAAAATGTACAGAATGCTCATTAAGATTTCTAAGATTAAATTAATTAAAATTTAATTTAGATTAAGATTATTAAGATTATATAAGATTTCTAGAAATCTGATTACGGCAGGGAAGACAGCGAACCGGTTTATACGTACATACATTTCCTAATAGTGTATTTCTTATACGTCGTCGACTGTTCCCAACAAAATAATCGCTGAAATCTGACTATAGATTTGAACATGAACTGTGGAACCGATAGCTCTATACCCGTCAATACGACATATTGTGTGCTGATACGTAAAACGTTAGCACAGTATGCACCGCTCACCGGTACCTGCAAACGATAAAGTACGGGGTTACGTCGACTCTTCTGACTGCGTTTTGTTTTCTGTTTATCGTATTGCCATAAGAAGCAACGTTACACACAAAAGCGGCAGGAAACTCATTTAACTTATCCGTTGGTTTACGACAGGAAACTCACCTAACTTGTCTGCTGGTTTATTTTTTATTCTACGACACATGCAAATTAACCGTACCGCAACACACCGGCACGAACTGGTACACGTTCGATCACCCTTATGTAATGTGACCGCCCGCTACGTCAAAATGCAGTGATAGCGATAAAGTAACCGCCGAGGTATCCGTTGCTGCAGCTGAGTGATTACATTTCTACTAATTCTAGGCAATCAATTAAGCTACTTTCTGCTATGATACTTCAATTAATTTTATGGCAGTCAGATCTGTCCTCCATCGTCAACTGGTGGGCGTGAGGTCATAGTGTTCCAGAAGAGGTTATTATACAATACTATTTCTGCTTTAAAAGCTAACTTTGCTGACGTTCAATTTTATTCGCATCCACCTGAAGATGGTAATAACATAATCAAACATTACAAGTCAGTACTCGGCGTAACACATTTGAGATATTTTCATTATGGCTGTTAATAACATGATTACTTTATAATGATATCTTCATAAATTATCTCAACGATTAAACTCGAATAACAAACCAAACCCTCTAATACAGTCTGTAAGTTTAAGTCTAAAGAATCCAGTATTAAATAAACTTTATGTTATAATAGTTTTAACATAGATTTGAATGACCGTTACGAGTATATTTTTATTTTATCAATCAGGACTCAATTAATATGGTACTGCCTCAAGAATTATCAAATTGAGTTCGATATAAATCATTACTACCAAACTTTGTAAATTATCTCCCAGACAGGTTATAGTAGCCTGTTACGAAGCGCTAAAATATCTCATATCAAAAAGTCTGAACGTCAATAAGAATGAAAGATAACGAGCAACCTTTTTAAAATAATAATAAATATGATACCGATTAAAAAACAAAGTGCTCAAAAAAATAGCAAGAAAATGTTTCATTCAACAGCACATAAGTGCAATACAATATACTACAAATAAAACCCAAGAATGGTGCATTAGAAGGAAAAAACAGCAGCCGTACGCTACGTAGAACTCATACTGGATCAGAAGTAATCGATACAAATAATATGAATCCTAAACCCACCAATAGTAAAGCTGTTGATTCATATAAGCAGAGCTATTATATTTTTATTTATTTTTCCCGATTGTAGTAAATACTATTGTTACATTGTAGTAAAGAAAATCACTTCATAATCAACAAACATACAGGTACTTAAAATACACGCGTCCAAACACACAGGCGCGCGCAAATATATATTAGCCAGTCAGGACTCGCTTCGCTCGCCCAACCGTCTAGATAGATCCCAGACGCGCCTGAAGTAATACAATGAAATAAAAAGAAATACAATGAAGTAAAAAGGACTAATTTTTGTTTCTTTAATGAATATCATTAATTCACAACTTTACCCCCAAGAAGGCTAGGGCCTGGGATAACAAGGATGTAGCCCACAAATTTGAAAGCAATCGGTCGGTTGGTCGTCGCGTGATGCCGTTGCAAACAGACAGACAAACTTTTACATTTATATATTACACACAAACAAAATCAATCAACCAATTTCTTGTAGATAAAACAATATAGTTAATACGATTTAGGTCAAAAAATTCACTTATCTTTCACAATTACAATTATCAACTGCCAGGTACTCTTCATCAGTAAATTACTAGTTTAATTACATAGATAATTTAGTAAAAAGCAATTATTATTATCGTCACCAAATTATTCAGCGATAAAAAAATATATTTTTTATCTTCTATCACTCTAGAACCTATTCAATTAAAGCTTTAATATGAATTAATTTATATTAACAAAAAATAATAGCATAACCACCTGTACAAATGTAAATGATGAGAAAATGTGCACACACTAACTTTTAAATATACATATAAATTAACAGAATAATTTAAATAAAGACACGACACACAAAGATTTCTCCGACTCAAAGTTCTACTTTGATTAGATACCGCTAGTATATCTTTAGTGTCACAGCACAATAAATGATAAGAAATTCATACTAAAATTCTCAAAATTACTTTAAAATGTAGTACTTGAAAATTAACACGTGTTCTGAAATCACAGACAAAATTCACAATTCGGAATCGCGCGTGTGCGCATACACATACACACAATTTTAAATTATACTCAACTTTTATTTAATGAATGTTAAATATTCTGATTACAGCAACTAATCATTTTATTTTAAGATAGTAAAAAAATGCTCGTTAATATAAATTATACTCATATCGACTTTTTAAACGAAAAGAGAAATAAGCCAAATTTCTCCGACAACCAATTCCTCCTCCTCCTCCTCCTGTTTCCTTTGAAGAAATGTAAAACTTCTACCTTAAAGAAAAAGTCTGAAAAATATTATACAACTAAAAAGTATAAAGTACTAATAACTAAAGGTATAAAGATACCACAGATCACCGTTTACCAGGAAATCTACAATTACATAAATTACAAAATTATAGATTAAAAGTAATTTTAAAAAACCATTATCTTATATTTTAAAATAACAAAACTCCACATTTAGTAGTAAAAAAAAAAAAAAAAGTTTACCGAGATAACATGATGGTAATACTTGAAGCTTCAAGGGAAACTAATATGATAAAAATATGTACAATGTTGTTCATTAAATATTCCACGTTAAGAACCCTACCAGTTCGTAAATTTAAAAAATAAAAACATTTGAATTGGTTTTATATAATGAACAGATCTCCCCCCTTTAAATTAGGTCAATTAAATTACAGTCAAAGAAATAGGAGTGATTATTATTATATACTTACTATTACTTACTATTACTTATTATTACTTATTTATTACTACTATATACTTATTATTGTATATAGCTAGACAAAAAAATTTGTTTTTATTATTAAAACATTTGTTTTTTATTATTTTATATTGTTCAATTATTATTATTCGAATATACTATACGATAAACATACGTAATAATCAATAAATCAATAATTACAATATCACTGACTTTAAAATAATAAGGTAATCCTCTGTTCGACCTCACAAAAGAGCTCATAATAATCTACAGTTTCACCTAACTCGTCTTCATACTTAAAAATAATGTATTAGTGTACATTTGAGATCATATGAGAAAAGAGAACAAAAAAAAGGCTTTCTTGGCTTTCATCAACAAACCCTTATGCAGACGCTTTCAAAATTTTTGTAACGTAATCTACAATTTTTAAAAAAAAAACTTTTGTTGTGTAATGTCCAGTTTTTAAAAATCTTTCAACAGTAAATTTTGTTTTTACAAATTATTCAGATCATTATAAAAGAATTTGGTTTTTATTTACATTAAATAAGTACTTATCTGACAAATGTAGCAATGTACTCTTTTTAAATAAAATTCCAATTTCTCTAACTTTTCTTCGTTTTATTCAGCTTATCTTAAACGATTTTGTTAAAATAAACTTTTTTTTACAAATTTTGTTTAAAAGTTTTGTGTTCATTACCCCTTTAACTCAGTTATTGTACGTCAAACATTAAAAAAAAACACGGTTTTTACCCCAATATATTGGTTTTCACCCCAGATTTTTCAAAAAATACGGCACTGATTCTACTACTACTCCTAGTTCTGGGACCGTATTTAATTTTGGTTTAAATAGTTAGAATTTAATTTTTTTATACCGTTTTATGTTTACCTCGCCAAGATCTTTAAAACAAGGTTTCAGCTGTTACTGTTGCGATCAACATTTGTTTTGTTGGTATGAAGATAAAGACTCATTCAAGTAATGATCTGTGTCCGTAGTCTATTGAATTTAAATATAGAAAGAGTTTCTTGTGAAACCTTCGGAATTAGATGAAGGTGCGGGGACCGCGCTTCCGTGAATCGGTTAATTTGATAGTTGTGGGATGTAAGTTATGGTAGGTGGTTTGCTTGGCATTTCTCCCGCCACCACCCCATTCGGTCGCCCTAAAGCATAAGACCAAATGTCTGTGCCACAAACGGCTACTGACACTCGAAACAGTTTAGCGACCAGTGTCCTAAATAGCTCCTAGAGCTTACCTAACAGCGTGAGCAGACTAAGCGCGGTGCCAAACACCACCGGCTTACGTATCCCAGCCGCTCACTTGTCATATATTTACTAAAATGGGTAGGCGCACCCCATCAACTACTAAAAATATATATGACATCCATAAATTAAAATTTACTTTGTCTAGACAGCAATTCGCTGCCACGCCTAGGTCGCTGAATGCCAGCAAGTACCTGTCTACCATATGGTTGCTATGATCAACCGACATCAGTTGTTTACTTAAGGGAAAGACTCCTAACACACTGCTGTGGGAAGCTGACCTTGAGATATACGGCTGACCACCAGCCAATTAGGGATCAAGCGCTTTAATATGGCTGTTGGTCAGCCATATATCTCAAAAGGTCAGCTTCCCACAGCAGTGTTTTAGGAGTTTTCCCTTAAGTAAACAACTGATGTCGGTTGATCATAGCAACTTCATCAAGGAACTCCCACATAGTCCGACAATGCAGCTCTCGCCACATTGACTCGCCGTTTGTAAGTGGCCAATTTTCCCCTTGACCTCTTGTTTCGGAACCGAAACAGATATTGCTTCAAATTAACATGGTTGGTGAGCATCTGGGCATCCGTTGCCCTTAAAAACGAACTCGAGGCATACCATCCTCCCAGATCCCGTATAAACTTGTACAAGGATCTTCCCTTAGTCGTGGTGTCTCATTACAGCTGCCATGCTTCCATCGCGAGGCTCTGCAGCCTCTTCCGCAGGAGGGAGATGGGCAACTGAACGGAATTTAGATCCGGTGCATTGTGATCACCGTTCCGTTCCGGTACTGGCCCGGCCCGAAACCGCATCCCAAATACCTCGGCTTCCCTGCCTCTTCGTAATCTCCACATGGCTACCCGAACTTTCACCACTAAATCGATTGCGACAACCTTTCCCAATACGGTAGACTGTTGTTTTAAAAACACCAGTACATACAATTAAGGCTCTGCGCTGGGCACTCCTTAAATTTTGAACAGATTCATATCCTATCTATGCGCCGAAACGGGCGCCGCGTAAGAGATCATGCTTTCGAAGACACCTCGGTACATGTACATTTGACGCCAGACAACCCATAGTCCTTCCGAGCAATCCTCCTAAGTTTGTGCATCACTGAGACGGCGTTCGCCGCTACTTGCCTAATGTGGTTGCTAAATGGTAACTTTTCATCAAACAAAACACTTAGGTACTTATGAACTCTCACTCGGCTGATTACACAGCCTTTAATGGTAGGTGGTAGTGGTTGAAAGAGGCCATACGAAAATGACAGTAGGTTGTGTAAATGTCTGCCGAGGCATTTGCATCGGTTTCATACTGACAGAGACTAAACTGATGAGTGTGTCGTGTTATAAAATTTAGAGGGACAAAATTTATTGTTAAAATATCTTTAAAAACTGGACAATACATAATAATCGTAAAATAAACACAAACAAATAAAAATTACTTTGACAATAACCTTTTTTTAATAATGACAAAAATACAATAAAATTATTTCACACCCAGTAAAGCCCTAGTGGGCTAGGAATGAAAGAGGTGGAGTGACGACTGAGATCGTCACAAGACGGATGTCTTCCCCTTTGGACATCAGGATGACCATTATTTAAATGGGATATGTCCCATTTAAAATTGAGCGAAATATACGTTCTTCATTGAAATAGCCCTTCGGTACAAGGAAGAATGCCGCAAACGCATCCAGTTATTTCAATTATAAAAAAAGTTAGAGAAGGGTGTAAACTACTTTTCAGCCACCCGGTATAAACCGTATATTTATAAATAGCAGAAATAATAAAAGATAATTGTTCGGTTATAGTTTATTAGAATATAATTAATTGGACGATCAGCTCGTACAGCAGTTGCCGTACTGAATAGAAAAAAAAAAGAGATTAAAATGTGTCAAGTCCTAAGCTTATTGCCTAGCAATCCAGATTTTCTCTTTATTTATAATTTTACATTTTTCCAAACAAAAAGTAAAATGTTATTAAAAAAAAATCGAAGAACACTTGTATTTTCATAATGTAACCGTAACCAACTTCATTATTTTATAACTCGGAAATACCAACAGATTTTGTTTTTGTATCTTTAAGTCAGTGTAATTGTTCCGATTAACTTCTTTGAAGACAGGAAAATTACATTAGTAATAAAAACCAATAGTAAAAAATCTATTTTTTAAAAATGTTTTAGTAATTTTTCACCCAAACTACAAAAAGATATGAAAACTAAAATTAGTAGTCGACCACAGAAATGGACAGAAAGACAGACTTTTGAGAATATAACAGGAAACATTTTAAGGAAATAAAAGCGAAAATAAAATTTAACATAGTAAAAAGATGTACAATCTTCAACAATTGCCTCCTCGTTTATGTCGCTGACTCTTTGACGAAACAAATAACCGTTTGAAGCCATCCGGAGAGTGGGATCAAGTACAACATGGGGTCACCGGGTAAATGACGAATCACAAACGCAAATGCTCGTAAATATTTGTTCTATTTCAAAAATATTCTTAGGCGACTCAGAGTAACGCAAAAATGAAATACTTTGATTCTACAGTAAAGAGACAAGAAGAGATTACGAGTTAAGCGACAAGGACCTTTTCACAACAAATATTTCAGCATCAGCGAGGCATTGCAGAGGATAGAATAAATAAATGCCGACTAGAAGAAAGAACACAGTAGCCGAAAGCAGTAAAAACTTGGCCTTCCGAATGAAGTAGCAAAGTTTTGTAAGAAAAACCCCTATAGAGTCGTACCTCTAAAAACTGTTGAAATTAGTCAAAAAAAAATGTAATATACATTACAATATGCTGGAATATCTGATAAAATAATTAAAGGATTCTGGAGTTTAAGCGACATCAACAGCTTCGTCCATTATTAAATCCATATTTAATTCACTAACTCGCAAAAGAAACTCACAACAAAACCGAATAAATCAGTAAGACGCTTGTTGCAAGAAATAATAGTAAAAACCACAAACACCACCAAGCTGGCCAGACTCCATTCTTTCTTCTAAAAATTAATACATAATCCGAATACTTTTCGGTACTTTTTCGTTTTACGCCCGCCAATTTTCGCATTTTTTCACATAAAAATTATTTAATATAGCATGTTTTACAATAATTCATGAATAAAACATTACAGAAATACTGAAGTAACTCTATAACTCAATAAACACATTATTTTGTGTTATTAGATTAGTGTAATCACGGACATCATGGAATTATCACATACCTTTTATTTCTTACTCGCGAGATCAATGACGAGAGAGTGCTGCGAAATTTTTGCGATCAAAAAAATACATACTATAAGAATTTGTAAAAAAAAATCAAATAAAATAGAAAATTCATTTAAAACATTCGAGTTGGATGTGTAAGAAAAGACCGAGCAGAGAAGAATTGGGTTTGAGAAAAAACACATGGCTCGCGGATAGTACAAAACATTGTGCTGCTATTGATATACTGTTATGCTCATGAATATTCAACAACTAAGTTTTGTTCGAGAGAACTGCAAATGTCAAGCGAAGCAATAACGGATTGAAAATGTACCTGAGAAAGGTGTGTGCTGATCATTTATTAAAAAAAACCAAAAAAGGTAGGTGGTCCAGGAATAACGATATAAATAAACGAGTCCTCATTTTCAAGAAGAACGTAAAATAGAGGCAGAATTCTTCAAAATCAATGGGTATTTGGAAGTATTTGCAGAGAAACACACACGTGATTGTTTCATGTACGCAGTTCCGGATCGAACCAAAAATTCATTGATTGAGGCAATAACAGCACGCATTGAAAAAGGATCAACAATAATTCTCATAAATGGAAAGCTTATGATGGTATTTCTCATTTGGATAGACATAGTTTTCAACATTATACTGTAAATCACACAGAGAATTTTGTCGATCTCATCACCGGAGCTCATACGCAAAATATCGAAAATTTGTGAGCTTGTTCTAAAAAACGTAATAAGAGGGAAAGTGGAACCGCTCCACAAATCTTGAATTCATATTTATGGCGTAATAGGCATAAAAATGAAGATTTATTTAACATTATATTAAAACACCTTAATTAATATCGCATTAATTCTATCCAGTGAAATGAAAATCTTATCGTTTGACATACATTTCGGTTTAGTAGATTACTGTGTTTATGTTTAAACTAAACATGTTTTTGGTTTGGTTATGTTGATATACGTACGATTCGTCAGAACACGGAATTGAAATAATCTAACCAAACTTAACCTACCTCGCTAACCTTGACTAATTAACAGTAATGCTTTGTTATTTAAATAATAAATTCAGTAATTATTGCTTATAATCGAGTTGTTTTTTTTATATGTTAATATGGAGAATGTTTAAAATGACCGGTATAAAATAGCATGTAAGTGTGTTTTCTCATATGTTTTATTCATCAATTATTATAAAACATGCTATATTAAGTAACTAGAAAAGAGGCAGATCTAAGCCCCTCGCGAAAATGTTACATCACGGTTTATGTTTCATTACACATGATTTTGTTAAAGTTTTTTGCCAATTGTAACTAAATAAAGTTCATGAGTTTGACGTACTAACAACAAAAACTTTTACAACGAAACGCTTCAAAATCCTGAAGATTTTCAACTGTTTCTTGAGTTTTGATTTTTTAACACAGCTCTAACCCCAGCGCTTTCCTTTATTATTCCCAAAACCCAAAGATAATTTCAGATAAATCGATCGTATCAAGAAGTATATAAATCGTTCGATTGAATGAATCATTCGTGCACTGGCGCAGCCGTCCAGCGCACCACGTGGTCCGCTCTGTGCCAACATCAGCTAAAATAAAAATGTGAGCAATAGAGCAAATCAACGAACCATCCTTTTTTACTAAAAAAATGTTTACGTGAAAAAAGCTAAAAAATTGAGGGAAGTAAAGCGTAAAAGCACCTACTTTTCTCTATAAAAACAGCCGTAAGAAGAAAGAAAGCAACGGTGGAAAACCTTAAATGATAAAAAATAAACTGCTACTGAAGGATTCATTTTTCAGTAAGAGATATAGAATCGGAAAAGAGAGTGGCGAGCCAAATTTATAGCTCGTATTTATAACGTATAATGGACGGTGTAAAACTACAAAAGAGGAATGGTCGAAGAAGAAATTTTTTCGGATAGATTGGGTATGAAGAAAGAATAGAAAGCAATACGTATCAGAAGTGCAGACGGAAAAACGCTGTTAAAAAGTGTCGATAAGCAGTTAGAATACATAAAAGAGCAACCGGCTGATGAAGTGTTGGGTTGGAAAAAAAAGAAATCGGTAAGTCGAGAGAAGACTGCTTTCAAAGATCTGAATTCGATAAAGCTCCGACGATTTAAACTAGTATAAAGAGTATATTTTCCGACGTAAATTAATTTGTAAGTCGACTTGCGCAAAATTAATGAATCTGCAAATGTTCCTTCATGTTTTAGGAAAAGTACAATAAATAATGTTCATGTAAAAGAATAAAACTAGATAAGCGCTGGACTACCGCGACATCACTTTGATATCTCACGCGACCAGAACAGTAATTGGAACATTTTACATGATTTCCGTAACAAATTATCGATAGACTATAAATAAGGAGTAAATAAATAAAAATTAGTTATACATTCTAGAAAAACATAGTAGGTTTTATTTTTTATATAACAATGAGTACAACAGTGCGAATTCAGTAACGATTACCGCTTACATAGCCATCATCGTTGACCCTGTATTCTACTGCAGTGAATATTCAGCAGCTTTATATCGAATAAAATTCATATATTAGTACCGATATATTTTGCACCTTCACCTTAATGACACCTTTCGATCAAGGAGCCAGAAGAAAATAGTTTCATCTACTTTTCAGGATAGCAGGAACTATACAAGTCTTGCCGCAGTCAAACATCTACCATCGGAACTATCCAATTGTCGGCATAGCCCGACAGTGTCAACGACGTAACGCAACGAAATGAGGACCGCCTTCATCCAGAAAAAGGTACCACCATACATTATCGTATTTATTTTGTTGTAGTATTTAGTCTACTATAGCGGTTATTTTAAATGTTTTATATTTGTATATCTTTAATTTGAAAATAAATAAGAAAAAATAAAGGTAATCAAATAATACAGAAAGGAAAATAATGAATTATTTTAAATAATTCAATTTAATTAAAATTAGGATATATCTTTATTAATGGGAATTCGAAGGATTCCGCCAGTAAAATTATGCAATATCCCTTTTTATGTAAAATGTAAAGAATACATGATAAACAAATCAGCAGGAGGAAGCTTTATGTAGAAATTAAAATTTATTCGTATTAAACCAGATTAAGAGATAAAACATTTTTTTTTTAATATTTGTACAGTGTAAGTATTTATGGCAATGAAGATGGGCATCAGGAGATTTATACAGGCAAAGAGTAAATGTGTTAAATTGAGTATTAAAGAAATTTCAACTGGCTAGATAAGTTCGAAATGAAAAACAGAATTAGAAAAACAGCCCAATGCCAAAAGCTAGATAGAAGAGCTAGTTCTCAGTAGACTATACATTGAGAGTTATAAAATTTAGTAAAGGAAGGAATTTTAAAGGTAAAAATTGTAGGCGAGAAAAAATTAGAATACATAAATTAAATAATCGACGAGGTAGGATGTAATAAATAAGCTGAAATCCAAGGATTACCACAGAAGAGAAGGAATGGAAAATGTTTAAAAACAATTCAGATGACCAACGACTAGAAAGGAAAACATCAATTTCTCAGTATCCCGTACATATTTTTAGAAAACGTTTTTACCTAGAACTAAATTTAACCCATATTTTAATTTGCTCTCTTTATAAAGATAATAGCGAATGAACTATTTCGCTATGCGTCTTGAAAGATAACGTTTTTACTTTTTAATTTTCTGAAATGCCCTAATTTCTTGTATTAGAACACAGCAATAAAACATTTGCGGGAATATTTTTTTCAGAAAGGCAAATTTTTTCATGTTAGAAATTACATCTACTAAGAGATTTCAAAAACAATATAAAAAGAAACCTAAAAATGATTAGCTTTCTTTAAAGTATTTTAGCGCGCGCGCACACACATACAAATATATATACGCGGTATTCGTAACTGATTATTATTTTAAAGTTTTATTTTTATATTTGAATGACATTTATGACACCCACCTAATTTAATCAAATATTTGGGAAGTACAAGCAAGCGCTTTTGGTTTTTCTTTTGTTTTTTCTGGTTTTTCTGAGAGAACAACGCTTCCGCATTATCATCGCCTGGACACGATAAATCTGTTGTAATAAACAAAGATATATCAAATTATAAATCTCAATTAAAATACAAAATCGCCATTTGCTTTACGGCAATTAGCACGAATAGCTGAAACGCATTACAGTAATTCAAATACTTGAATATAAACGGACGGCCTTAAGAAACCGTAAAACATAAGATAGCATTTCATTATTCCCTAGAATAGTTCGCACGTTAGCTCCTAGATTAAACTTCCAAGGTTTTATGCAATGTTATATAACAGATACAATCCACAAGGATGTAGTGCACTGTTAGTTAACAGACGCAGCGACCACAAACGGGAGCATCTGTTTACGTCATCAAATACCCAAGAGTGAGCCTAGCGTGCCCTACTCGCAAACGACAAACATCTTCTCTCGACGGATATTTCTGCATGAGGAGTTCCACGGTGACGCAATGTTCTTGATTGGATAAAGTTTATTGTTAATATTAGCATCCGACCCACTTTGTCACTCATCATGAACTACCCTCTTTAGAAAACAGACAAGGTAGTTAAAAGAGATGCGATTGGTGGAAGAAGGCTGGAAGCAAGCCTCCTTTGCCGCAATATCAACGCGCTCATTGCCTGAAATCCCAATATGGCTTCCAGCAGAAGCTCACTGTTGTATTGCGGTGATTCATTTGCAAAATAACATACTGAATCTCACAGAAAATAGGGTGTCTGGAATACACATCATCAATCTCCTGTAAGGCACTCGTGGAATCTGAGCAAACAAGAACAAGTCGAAATTTTTGGCTAATTATATGTAGGGCCTTATTAATGGCATACAGTTCCCCAGTGAAACTACCGGTGATGCTGGTAAGGCCAAATATGTATATTCTGTTCCCAACCGCAAAAGCACAACTAACAAATTTAACGTTTCTAGAGCCGTCCGTATAAAATATACCAGTAGAATTCACGCTATTTATAATATTATAAAATTCGTTTTGTAAGATAACCGGATTTGCGTTCTTTTTATGATATAACAGAAATCATCAAGCCGTAATTAACGAGAGAAGACCACCAAGGGAAGGTAAGAACATGGAGCAACAGTAAGGATTGGAGGTAATTGTATTTTTAGAGCTGAGAAATGGCGGTGAGCTCTGATGCCTGGTGAAACACTAGATCTCGGCTGTTCTTGGTATCGAATCTAAAGTTTGTCAGAGAACAACGGATAAACGGTTGGATGATTTCGTTTCGCTTTACTACGAACTACGTTGAGTGCACATCATTTGATTTGATTCCGTCCATACGAAAGGGATGGCTCATCACTTTCCACCAGTAGACTTATCACAGGCATCACGAAATGCACCTGTAGCAAGATGGATGAACGAGTAATGGATTGTAGCTAGCATCCTAAGAGCGGTGGACCGAGCGGACGAATAAGCCACACAGCCATAGTTCAAACGGGAACGGACTAGAGCTCGGTAGAAGCGCAACATGCATCCTCGATCAGCTCCCCATCGAGTATTAGATAAAACTGTCAGCATGTGTAATATTTTTAAACGTTTTACCTTCAGCTCCTTTCAATGTGTTACCCACGTTAGTTGTTGGACAAACCACATTTCTAAAAATCTAACCCGTATGCACGCTTCAACCGGTTCACCATGTTTAACACTTCAGGGTCAATATCCACTCTCAAGCGTGAAAAGCATAAACATTTCGTCTTCTCCGTAGAAAACGTGAATCCAGTCGTTTCAAACCACGATTCTAAACGGGTTATTGTAGTTGGAGCAGCCTCTCGCTAGTAGCTAAAGTTCTAGAAGTCGAAAGAACCGACTGCTTTTTGTGACCCTGATAAATGCCAGAAGATTTCCTTGTATACCCCTCCCCCCCCCTCCAATTCATGCAGTTTATTTAGGATTCCTCTCCACCATGCCGTGTCGAACACCTTTTGCACATCAAAAAATACCGCAACCAGGCGTTGGCGAAGTAGGAAGGCGTTTTGAATAAAAGATTCCAGGGTAACTACACGATCGATAGCTTATCTACCTTTGCGGAAACCGCATTGTTCGGGGACAATTAGGGCGTTTCTCTCAAGGTACCACACAATCGCCTGCGGCTGTTCGGTTTATTTACATGCCGAACTCAAAAATTTGTTCGGTCTTTTTTTTTCTTAATTCCTTTTCTACTTTTCTGGAAAATCATCTGTGTTTTCAATACATCGCGTATAATATAGAATTTTGTTGCTCCTGTTTCCCGGGCGATAACGAATACCGTTGTTCGTTCCCACCACCAAAAAATAATAGAGTTCCCACCACATATCCTTGATAATTCGAGTACATTGTGCAAGACATTAAAACTAACAAAAGCGAAAGTCTACGAAAAAATCCTGTATTGCAGTCGATCTGCCGCTTTGCAATTACAAAGGAACTTATGAGATAGATTAACTTCCTCCAGGCGAAATCGGTTTAAAAACGACCTGCCATAATAATGTCGATGTCCACACTGAAATTTTGTTGCCTGTCTAATTTTTTCTTAAAGGTACGATTAAAGACTTATAAACTGAAAAAATACATTAAATTAAAATACATTAAACATAAGCGCGTAGTAAAAAGTATATAAAATCCTTTCTTTGGAATGGTATAAAAATACACGCTTCATTAAAAGAAAAATTTAGCTTATCAGTCAGATAAGTACATCAAATCGACAGACCTATTAATAATTACGTATAACGAGCTATTGTGACCGGAACAATTTTATGAATATAAATATATGCGCGGGTTTCAGTTAAAAATAATTTTAATTTATTCCGCTCTAATTTAAGCACAAAATTTAAGGTTTAAATAAATATTCGAAAAAATAATGTATCATAAAAAATTATCGGGATAAATTTTTTCGTTCCTTCCTTTAATAAAAGATGTGATCGTACTGATGAGTAGGTCGTCGCAATAACAACTATTTATCTATTCGTACTTCCGCTCGGCTCCGTCTCACAATTCAACCGGTATGAATCCACCCTCTATAAAAATGTTATTTGTACTATAGGTACGTATATGAAATCATTGATTCTTCCAAAACTGCCGAAATCAAAGCCTATATAATATTTTTGTAATACGATATACGAACTAAGAAGTTTAAATACAAAAAGTATATAATTAAGAGGTACAGATATCGATGGGCGTTTACAAAGTTCAACGACCAATGTTATTTCAGTATGCTCCCGATAAGAGCGACGTGAGGTTAGAGTAAAATACTGCAAAAATTTTATTCGTTTACTATTTCAAATTAATCTCTGTTACTGCCTAGCAGAATCTGAACGAGACTTTTTATTTTAAATACTCTTAAGTCAATTTAATAACTTTCTGACCGATCTACTTAGTTGTTTTTATTAATTCTTAAATCGAGTGCACAATTTAAAAGAATTAACCCTCAAGGAAGCAAAATTATTTATTTTTCTTTCGGACAAACTATAAACAACCGTTCATATTAATTCGAAACCGGGTTAATTTTAGAATCAACTTCAAAAATTAGCACGATGAATCTACGCGATACATTGTTCCACTTTCAGTCTATCGTATAACTTGCATAATTATACCGTACCCACCAAACAATTAAATTCACATTCATACAGTTTAAATACTGAACTCGCGTGCAACTTTAAATCGTATTATTTTAATCAGAATTCGGTATCATAATTTCATTCTAAATTAAGAACAACTCCTAATTTTCGTCATGCATGTTAACAACTAACACGTCACAAGACAAAAAATTAATTTTATTAAAAAAAATCATCGAGTGAATAATAAAAAGAGATTACTTTTTAAAAATAATTTTTCTAGTTACAATGACAGCAACGAATCGGCATACTACACTCACACACGGCGATAAATTAAAAACAAAAACTGAAGTATTTGAAAATACATTAAGATAATGAGTTTATAGAATAGAAAATACTCGTAAATTTATCATCATAATATAACTAACTAGACCAAAATAAAGCTGATTTTAAACAATAAAGACATACCGTACACTTTCAATAAAGCAACTAAGCCACACTTATCGTAATAAATTAAAATTTTTATTCATTTAATTGATGTTTAAACTGGAAATGAGATGCGCTTAAATTAGATAATTCAACAACTCTTAATTCGTTGATCGCTGTACACTAAAGAATTTTTTATAAGAATTTCTTCTTTGCAATATCGTTAAGGATTTAGTTCAAAATGCAGATTATTATTATATTTGCATACCTCCGAGTCATGGTTAGAGAGTATTTTTTAACTCCTTTACGCTAACCGTTTTTGACAAATATGTTAGTATGGTTACTCGCTCTAAAACGAAATTTGATTAAAAAAGTGAAAATTAGAATTACAAATAAAATAGGTCAATTATTCGGAATCAATTGTTTAAGATTTAGCCGTACACTAATGCTAACTGATACAGAACACAGCACGCGATTGAAGCTGTAAACAACGCAAAGCTGTCCTCAGTAGTCTGGTTCGCTCACGGGAACCGCTCCACCGCTTACATATCTAACTTGCTGAAAGTGAGGCGGCTGTTATGAAACAGAAAATTTTATGAAAAATCGCCACAATACGTTATTACTCGTGATGACAAGGAAACAGAGAAAATTTTCATGAAAAAATCGGAAAACGCGTTCGGCCACACCTCAGAAATACATGTAACTTGACTTGAAAAAAAAACTTCGCTTCGCTCGGTGGACAATAAAAAATAATATACCACAAATAGTTTACATCGATAAATATTGTCACATAAATAGAGCTAATTCGGTAGCAGTACGAAAACTATGAGAAGCCGTAATTTATTACCGGAATAAATGCTATAATCGATCGGGTCTGAAAATAAATATTTCGGTAACAGACCCCGAGGACTGATTTTTCTAAATTATGCCAAAAAGTTCAGCCGATTAATTTTTCGTTCTTTAATCGCCTTAAAATGTTTCACACACTTTATTTGAAAATAACTTTTTAAGGTTGGTCTAAAACTAGAGTATTTGAGAGCTCTTATTCCAAAGGCGTCACTTTTGCCGATTGTAACTAACAAAATCCACAAGCAAATTTTTCAACATTAAACGACAGTTTTAAAAGAAATTTCAAATCTTTAACCATTACACTGTATAATTTTCCACTTTTTATAAAGACGTGATGTCTTTGAAACTACTACTCGTAGAGACGAAAGACTTACTACGTTATGTTGGCTTCAATAAGAATTCAGTGAAATAAATTAAATAATAAAATGAAGTTATCGTGAGATCTTAATGCGGTTAACGCGGCGAGGAAGGAGCTACATGTTGACAAATGTTTTTCGGGTAACTAACTGCGCATCTGAAAAGAATCTTATTTAGTTTTATACCGCCAAGGAATTCGGTATTGTTTACAGTTTATAGATAATTCAATTTTAAAAAGTGAATTTCATAGTACTAATTCCCTCCGCACATGAAAAGTCAGTATATACGTCAAGATATTCCTCTCAACAGCCCGGCTAGCGATACACAAGCACAAATACAAGAAAATATAATTAATGCAGAGACGCATACTACTTCTTTTATTGTTTATATGAATATATAACAGGTTTACGGTTATAGTAACGTATAACCTGTTTAAATAAGCGTTAAAAATAACATCGAAGATGGTGTAGAACAACTGAACATACATTCTGTTGTTTTACAGCTGCGATACACGTCGAACTGAATTAATATAAGAAACATTTATTACGTACATGCTGATAAGTTCAAAAACAGATAATTATCATCACTATAGATAAAAATAGATTCCAAGAAAGGAAGAGTGGTTCGTTACGCGATGGACAACCGAAAAGCTGTTGTTCATTGTTCGTGAAATATGGGAACAAGAATACTTCTTTTTTATTGTAATATTATATTTTCATCAAAAGTTTTATCATTAAATCGACAAAAAGAATATAACAAAACAAATGCAAAGGGCACGAAATTCTTTTAACCAGAATTACACTCATTTCACTCAAAATATCATGTGATCGATCGACTTCACATCTAGGTACAACTTACCTAATATCGATCGGTAGACGTCATTGTTAACAAGGAAAAAATACAGAAATAAATTATAGGAAGTGTAAATATTAATCGCCATTATCGAGTAGAAGGCGTCTTTCTCTGTATGTATACGAGTAAGCGAGGCAATGAGAACATAACCTAACTAATAAGATTATTATCTTATTCAATCATTTTTTCGATCGACCTAAAGTAGTATGCAATTTTGAATAATCTAAGTTCTAAAACGCTACATATTAGGCAAATATAAAGCGTGTAGACTAATTCTAATATCCCGATAAAAACAAATGCCATTAGGCATTTCCGAAAAATTAAATATTATGGGATGCGATTTTTAAAATATTAAAATTCCACAACACGAACAAAAATTTCAGAAAATTTTCACCTGAAAGTACGAGGGATATCTAAATTAAAAACCGCTGGGAAATTTCTCTCCTTACGGTTGGCGAACCTGTGTCGTTCATGGCCACGATAGTAATGTACATACTTTATTGTTATCTGTAAGTTGTCGCGTTGTAGTATCAAAGATAAAATCTGTGAGTCATTACGTTATAAAATGAATAGGAAAAATCGATGTTGCCGCCGACTGTGAAATCGATCACCCACCATATAGTCCGGACTTGATGCTTCTGATTACCATTTTTTTGGAAAATTGAAAGAATTTTGGAGTGGTAAGCAATTCACAGGTGTCGATGAACTTAAAAATGCTATTAATCAGTAGCTAAATGAACTTGCGGCAGAAGAATACAACGAGGGTATACTGAAGCTGGTGCATCGCTACGATAATGTCTTAATTCATGTGGCGATTATATAGATAAATAGTATATAAGGTATGTAGTTTAAGAGAAATAAACAATATTCATAAAGTTTTCAGAATAAATTTTTTTATAACGAAACGGTCTTTACTTTAGAGATAACCTCTCATGGAATATTTAGCGTAATTTGAAACTATGAATGTTAAACTACCCCGATAGATAATTCCGTAAACGTATTAAATATTCTAATTCGACACAATAACGTTGGAATTTAATTTGTTTGTGAATATGTGAATCTTTCTTTCATTCAGCTGTTGAGATGTAAGTGCACTCTTGAGATGTAAATCGCACATTCTAGCAGACATTTTTAAACAATGAATTTTCATAGTAATCGCACCCATACGGTATAACATGGTTATACATCTTAACATGAAGAACATTTTACAAATGTTCTTCTTTTATAATACATTAAATATGATATCGGATATAAAAATGATTATTGAAATCATTCTAAACTGTACACGATATACTTTATGTTAAACGCTAACCTATTTCTTATATCGTGTCATGATTTAATACATTGTTTAAAAATGTATTAAACATAACAAATGAATTTGTTAGAGTGGAAACAAAATTCTAAGTGACTTTTAATCGACAGTGAAACGTTTAATACTTTATGAAGTTCTTACGTTGAAAACGTCAAAATTCAGAAGAAATGTCAAGAAAATAATGAAAATTCAGTTATAGCGGACTGAAACAATTTAAATTTCAGTTAAATTACGTATTATGGGGAATTGAATCTTTGGAGGGAAGTTGGTGAAATAAAGCGCCTAATTATTTAGAACAGTGGTTTCAGGTTACCAGAAGTAGTGAGAAAAAAACAGCACAACTGGTAGACGAGCGAGCGAGTGAAGAAGCAGTGATGGCCTGGACCCGCCGATATCTTAAAACACAATACTACTATAGTTCTTATAATTCTTTATATGAATTATTTTATTTTGTTAAAAGTTGTAATAATGTACTTGTTAGGGATATTGTTATATTACTACAACCAGAAAAGATTTAAAAACATCACCTAAGAATCTAGCGGTTAAGCAAACTGGTATGTTTAAGGTTAGATAAAACCGAAAAGAATAGCTGCAAGAATTAAACGAAACCTGCTTGTATTAAAGAATTCGGCCTTTTAGTTAATTGCTGGACTTTCCATTCCTTGTACTAATATTAATAAAGGACCCGAAAGTAATTTCCTTTCTAAATTCAACACGAAAACGCTCTTTCCAAATTGTTTCACAAAAAACACTCAGCGATGTGACATTAGGCGATGTTTTCTTTAGCAATTTTAATAAACAAAATATATTGTGTTCAATGTAAAGCGCTATCCCATGTATGATGACGCATCGCATAGAATTTTACGCGTCAATACCGTTAATTCCGGGTCCACAGTTAAGTTATTGCTTCAGAGGATGAGATGAATAATTTGTAACGTGTGTGAAAATGCCATGCCTGACCGGGATTCGAACCCGGATGAAAGGCCGAGACTCTACCACTCGTGCCACGGAGGCCGGCAAGCGTCAATACCTATTTATTTTTTTCCTGTTTAGCCTCCGGTAATTACCGTTCAGATAATACTTCAGAGGATGATATGTATGAGTGTAAATGAAGTGTAGTCTTGTACAGTCTCAGTTCGTCCTGAGATGTGTGGTTAATGTGTGAAACCCAACCACCAAAGAACACCGGTATCCACGATCTAGTATTCAAATTCGTGTAAAAATAACTGACTTTATTAGAACTTGAACGCTAGAACTTTCGACTTCCAAATCAACTGATTACGCGTCAATAACTAATATCGTTGAATATAACTACATAACATATAGCTATACTGTATTCAATTAGCTTAAGAGTGAAAAATAAACCAACGTTGACTGCGTGAATGAGTTCGTCATGATTCTGCTGAGTCACTTCCCTAGCATCAGTGCCTATTCACAACAGCAATGTCTACATATATATAGCCACATCGTGTAGGCTGCAACACTATAATCATTACTCATACGTAATTACCGTATAATCAATTTGTCATATAGTTACTGTAATCAACAGTTTATATAACTTACGTCTTCTTCGGTTCTATTATCTGTTCATATGATCACTCTTTTGTTCTCGTATTCAATTTTTGCGTGTCTGCTATTTATTTACTCTAATATTATTTAAGTTAATGTAACGAAATTTTTTTAAGCTTGCTGGAATGTGAGTGTAGTGCATTTCTTTCCTAGATTTGTGTCTGTACGACTTGTTATACCATTATTCTGACACTAATCTGATACCGATACAACTGATAACGTCATTACTGATATCCCCTCCGAAAAAATGCTGGGGAAAAGTCGTGCGGGGAAAAGTCGTGCGGAAAACATATCATTTTAAATGCTTACAAAAACGAATTACAGAGTAATCCAAATGCGTTGATTTCGGATGTTGTTAATAAACTGCTAACATAAGCAAAAGCTGTGCTGCATCAGTGTACAGTGATTCGCTAGTATGAATCTACTAATGAATTACGGTTTCCTAAAAAAAAACAAAACCCCGTAAAACGGATAAAAAAAATTTGACGATTTCGATGAAAACGCGATTCGTAAAAAAAGACACGAATTTTATTTATTGAGAAATGATTTAGCGATCTGTTACCTCCTCCGGAAGATGATTCGGTATTGTCTTAGACAATACCCCTTATCATTCATGTAAAAAGGAAAGAATACTAGCTGTGTCTTAGAAAAAGAACGATACGAAAATGCGGCTTTATTCAAACGGAGTGATTTTTGAAGAGGATGAACTTAAGGTCCGATCATTGCAAAGGGTTTCGCGTAATTTTAATGTGTATAAAATTGATGAGTACAACAAGCTCCAGTAGCAAAGCCGTGCTTCAACTAAATGCCCAGGGTGCTTATGTAATCCAGGATGAGTTAGGAGAGATTGTAGAGAGATGGAGCCTCAATGTTGTCCTTCGGCAGCACCCATATGTAATTAGGGGTGATCTGCCAGGCTTTCACAGCTGGAAAAAATTTTGTGTAGGGCATATCTGTATGTCTGCTATTCTGTGCAGGAAGTCTCTTGATAGTGTCTTTATACGGCAGGTTTCTGACGCGCAACATATTGTGGTCAGACTTGCCATTCGCAGACAGAACCTTACAGTTGTTAGTTCATATTTCCAATACAGAGATCCCACTGAGGAACACCTAGCGAGATGGGATAGGATCCTTCGTATTGTAAGCAATGGTCCAATCCGCGAGGAATGGCCTATAGTAACTGGTTTTTCTTCACGCTTTTGCGATGTGTAGGTCTGCAGAGGGAATTTGATCGAGGTACTCGATCGTAGTAGGATCCCGGGTGGCTAGGGTTCCGGCATAGGCATTGGAATGGTTGGAGGTAGGCGTATTGGCATCGTTCCACCGTTATATTGGTATCGTTCCACCGTTATATTGGTATTGTTTGTAATTCGATTTGGAGCTCCCGCTGGAGGGGATGGCTACGCTGCCGGGGTATGGTAGCCCGTGCGACCGGGGGTGTGACTCCCCTCCGCCGGTGGCGGTCCTGATCATACTTGGTAATGCCACACGAGCCCGGGTGGGGGTGCGGAATTTGACTCCTGTGCAGACCCCGTCACTGGTACACCACGGGTCAATTCTGGGCGTGGTCTGGAATACGTCTGGGTGGAAGTGGGAGATGTGGTGGTTTTCTCCTGCTATCACTCGTCCAACACCTACTTAAAGGTTTACGTACACTTCTTGGTCCATTTATCTGACTGCACTGCGAGGTTTCGAAGTCGGAGGATCTTGGTTTTGGGGGAATTTAACACTAAATCCCCTGCCTTTGCTGTGCCCAGCGGAACGCACGTGATAATTATTTTGGGGATTTTATCAATACGTTGGATTTGATATGTATCAATAACGATGATTCCACCTTTCGAAGGGGTGAATCTAGATCATGTCTTGATTTGACATTCGTGAGCTCCTCGCATGTTGGCTCGCTGATCTCATGGCGAGTCTTGGAAGAAGAAAGTCTGAGCGATCATTTTCTCATTCTGATAGATATTGCGGTTGCAGTCCGACAACATCTCAATTCCCCCCCAAGGGGAGAAGATCCCACCTGGTAGCGTGTCAGGTCGCTACACCACCCCCTCCGTTTTCTTGCCAGTAATGGCTTTAACGGAGAACATCTTCTTGCCCTCAAACTGATCACATTCCACAGTGTTCAGCCCGGCCACGGTGAGATACCACTGATGCAGATGCCCCGAGGGACATCTACATCTGTAATTCGTCACGAGAGATAGTAATGAGTTCTGCCTTCCGAAGAAGACAGCTGACACCTAACGCTACCACGTTGCCCTCAGGAACTAAGCAAAGCCTACTCGCGGAGAAGAAGATCCCGCGCCTACCACAATCAGCTCTAAACTACACTACACCCCTAGTGCATAAATGCATCAAGCATGCCACGACAGCATATCTATCAGCAAATTCCGTCACAGAAACAGATCGTAAGAATTTAAGCGATTGGAGCACAGCCAACACAATAAACCTAGTCCCAGAGATCCTCAAGTCTGGTCCGTCGGGAGCTGAGTATAACCTCTAATCTTCCACTACAGCTCCATTTTAGAGGGCCGCTCGGAAAAACACCCTGGTCGATCGCAACCAATTTCACTCATTACCCCCTTAATAAGTGTGCACTCCGATCAGACAAATCGCCATGCTAAAGTTAGTAAATCATGTTCGGGGAGCGAACTCCCCGGACACAATCTCCATTGAAACTAATCTAACCGAGGCCGGTGCCAAAGCGCCTACCTCTGGCCAGTTAAACTGCGTGGGCGGTGCCCTAGTCACCCGAGAGTCCTACGGGACATGGCCCCGCAAACGCCAACACAGGTACGAGAAGCCACAGGCTAGTCAAGTTATTGTACAGCAGCGCAAGCTGCTAGGATACCTAAACTCTGCCAGGTCGACACCATCTAGAAAATGCCGCTACCCAGTCAAAGACTGGGACTGAAAAACCTAAAAGCCAGATCCACTCATGTCCGATGCAGAATCGACTCTGCAAGCAGAGCCAGCACCACCAGAAACCCGCGGTCGAGAAATAAAACTGCCAAAGAAGCGATTTGGCTTCGCAGTAACAAAAACATACAGCCTTCCGCATCAGAAATGAGATGGATCATTGTTAAGAGAACAACTAAACGACCTGGCAGATCGCCTAACTAACAATGAGCGGTGTTGAAAAACAAAACCGAGACTCCCAACAACAACTCTCCTAACTCTGGGTGCAAACACAATGCCTCAGAGAAGGATACTAACTATCCAATGAATTGAAATACAATTCTACCGCACGTAAGTAACAGCCACAGTCCTTACTGTTGACCGAATGCTTGCACTCTTTGCGCAACCTTTTACAGTTAACGCATGATGGAGACTCAGCTATCTGCGGACAGTCGTCGCGCTTGTGACCTTCCACGCCACAATGCGCGCAGACCGACGCATACTTACAGAATTTGGCCCTGTGACCAAAACGACATCATTTGAAGCACCTTTGCACATCAACGTACTCTTTGACCCTACAGGAAGTAAAATCGACATCACAACCTACCCTCAGACACAAACTTCTGAAAGAGACCAGCACCGAGTTCAAAAACACCGTGATACCGCTGAGCCTCACGGCGTCTGGTCTTGAAGAGTAGCCTACACTCTTTTACAAATGCAGCCTCATCCAACTCGGTGTTCTGCTCCCTCACGAGAGACAGAACCTCCTTATCGGATAGCCGCCGGTCAATGTCGTAGACAATGACTCGGGGCCTACGCTTGCGGTTCGGGACGACCTGAACCTCGAGCTTTTTCACCTCTTGAGACTCCTGGATGACTAGGACTGTCTCTTTCTCATTTGCAACCACAACCAGACCCTTGCTGGTCTCTTTAATTTCCCTAATCTTGAGGTTCTTTCGGTCCCTACGAAGAGCGACCTGAAAGTCCTCCTTGAGTTGTCTACTAATTTTAGTAGACCCCTCAGGCTGATTTACAAATAGTACCTCGGGCTGCTTGGAAGCCTGACTAGCCTCACGCTTCCCCTTGACAACATCGGCGAAGCGCCTTTGCTGCCTCGGGGCAGGCGTCGGGACAGTAACTACTTTGACCTTTGCGGGCTTAGAGGCCAACTTCTCGTAGCCATCTGCCAAGGCAGACAGCACACCCGTAACATGCCGCAATCGCGGCAACATTCTACCTCTCGCACTAGCGCTGACGCTCTTGAGTCCTTCCATAAAATCGAAGAGATAGTCTAGGTTCTGTTGAGCCACTGCCAGCATAGCTCCAGAGCTGCCAGGTTGACCCTGGGCAGCCAAGAAATCCTCCACCAAAGGATCATTCCTACACTCCCGGGTGGGAGCCCTTACCATCTCTACCTCAGAGAGCTCACTCTCCGAGCAAGAGGAGAACGGTGAAACCTCCGCTCTCCTCTTGCGCCCAGGCCGAACTACCAGCTGGTCATCAAGACTGGCCAGAGTTACCCTAGCCTGCCTACTATCTGGACGAGACATACTCGCTGTATTCCTTCTACCAAAGCTCTGGGCGAACCCACGAATGTGACGACTGCCCGCACCGAGCCACGGACAGCTGGGGACCTTCTTTATTCCCCTGTCATTCTTTGTACCTCTTAGCCGCTTCTGGATCGATTGAGTGCAATACGGAACACGTACGGCACAAAACCACGTATAACGGCCCTCGCTCTGGAAAGAGCGCAAGCAGGACTGGGTAAAGTCAAAAATATTCCCTTGCTTGTTACGGGGACTTACAACCAGAAGTCGTTGCCACCTTTCAGTCCCGATGAGGCGAGTACGCAACGAACAAAGCTCACTCCGTTCACCTTCCACAGAAAGTGAAACGACAAGTCTATAATAGAAAGCACTAACTGCGATCGCAATCCCACAATTCAGTAAGCCTGAAACCACTGGAAGGTCCACACTCGACCAGCAGCCAAAAACACCAAAAAGCAGATCTAATCACAGCACTCTGGACGCACTTAAGGAAACCAGAGTGATTGCAGTCCGACAACAGCTGTTTAAGAGGGTACCCAAGTCTGGATGTGCTAGATTGAGAGAATCGGTTGCGGTCAGCCTCATTGGAGTTTCATCTCCCTGCGCCGAAGTAGATGCGAGCGAGCAGGTGTTATTCAGGTAGTTTTAGAAAATCAGCATATTGGTGGCCCCCACAGTTGAGCAAGATGAGAAGTAGGTGACAAGCCATGCGTAGGGTATATCAGCGAGTAACCAGACATCACAGTCACAGCCTTCGTGTTGAGACGAAACGAGAAGAGTATCTGTTCAGCCGGCGTAATTACAAATTCGCAATCAAGGCCAAGAGAGTTGTAAGGAGTTCTCTCTGCCGGGAGATTGGTCCCGACGTGTGAGGGGACGGCTTCAGGACAATTATGGGGCGGTTTAAACGCCATCTACCCAGGTCTTGGAGCTGTTTGGCACCCTCTTCCCGAGAGCGGTTGATCTCCAGGATGGAGATAGTCGCGGACGGCCTGCCGTTGTTCGAGATATATGAGATTTTCGCGGCTGCACGAGGAAAGAAGCCTCATAAGAGTTCCGGATCGAACGGGATCCTGTCTTTGCCTGGGACATCTGCCCCAGTTAAGAGAGTTTTTTCAATTACAGGGAACATTTGGTCTGCAGAAAGGGGTAGACTTTACTGAAAGTCTACCTTTCTACATTACTACACCTTACTGCATTTTATCAGTAGATACTGATCTACTGATAAACATCATTAATGATAAATTTAATTCAGAACTTTCTTGTTGTGAATTTTATGATGTAATTTAAAACAAACATGCCATTTCTGAAAAACGTCATGTCTAGTGAAAAATACAACTGAATAAATAAATTTTTTTTTATCTTTCAGAAAACTGTTGAAAAACCAAAGTGCGTTGTTTGTTTTCAAGTTCTCTCCGATGAAAGCACGAAGTCATCAAAATTAATTTGACACTTGGAAACTAAACATCCCGATCATAAAAGTAAACTCTTGGAATTTTTCAAAAGAAAACTACATACTTTGAAAAATCAACATGATTCTATTTGTAAATCAAGCCATACTAACAAAAGTACACTTGAAGCATCTTATCTCATAAGAGTAGATGAGATGTCCAAACTCTAGGCAATCGAGAAAACCTCATTGCATGCTGCAATTGATATGGTTAGTGTTTCAACAGGCGCGATAGAGATTTCGCTTTATAACGACACAGTATCAAAGCGAATCGATGAATGGCTACCGATGTTCGGGAAGATAATTCAGCAAGCGAGTTCAAGTGAATTTTTTAGTATTCAATTTGATGAATCGACAGATGTGGCAAACATTTTTAAGTTCTTATGTTTTGTGATGTAAGAACGGGATAGAGGCAGACCAATGAAAATATTTGCTTTGCAAATCAATACTTGGTCATGCAACAGGACAATATATTCTTGATATCTTTTATGAAGCTCCTAAAAACTATAACACAGATTGGACAAAATATATTGCAGTACGTAGATATGGAGCAAAGACAATAACAGGAAAGAACAGTGGATTTCTGAAAAAATTAAAAGATACCAAGGGCGGAATGGACGCACTGCTTCATTTACAGACATGCTCTTGCCAAAAAAAAAAATATGTGGGAATATCTCAAACAAAATCTCCCTAAAACCCGTAAAAATGGTTAATTTTATTGAGTCGGCCATTACAGAATAGGTAGTTTGATAAAGTATGCGATGAAATGGGCAAAAAGAAAAAATTTCTAATTTTTCATACTAAATCAGATGGTTATCGTAGAGTAAGTATTAACCCGGTAATTGGAATTGCGAGATGAATTAATTAAATTTTTACTAGATTTTTGCGACGTCGACGGGACGCCCTTGTTGAACAGCGTTGCAGCAGATTTTAGAGTGAGGGTGGACTGTATGTGTTCATAGGTGATGAATGAAGACAACACCTTGTTGATTACTGAAGGATTGTTTAATTGTACGCCGTCTTGGCGGTCTAAAATAATTTTGTAACATAACACTTGTAACTTATAACTTAACTTTAAAAATAGCAAACATAAGCTAATTAAAACTTAAAGCAATGTTCATCCGAACAAGAATTGAGAGAGTCCATCCGGACACGACCGCCTTGGGTCAGGTACGAGTGCAGACTGGTATAAAACGCTACGTACAGTGCTCGAGGGAGCAGCTTGTGACGTAGAGTGGCGTGATGGTCTGGAGTGGGTGCTGTAGGCACCCTAGCCACCGCTAAGTTTCAGCACCCGAAGGCAAGAGGGGGTGAAAACGTAAGATAGATATATATGTATATGTTGCTGTTGGCTTATTTCTTGCATTAGAACGACTAGAATATGAATTTACAAGGACGTGATAATAAAATTTTATTAATTACAAATTAAGTTCATACTCTATATTATGAATCTTGATATCTAAATTATTCGCCTTCAAAGTAAAAAATTGTTATATGTTTCCACTCATTTCCGATTAATCGAGAAAAATTTGGATGATGAAGAAGAGACTATTATTCACCACAGTTTGGGTAGCATGAAGATGCATTTGCGTGAGCTAACAATTCAGTTGGCGGAGTATTCCCCGTAAGATAAAAATGATCTCTCGAAGAGATAGATATAGGATACATTCAGTGAAAACGTTGTTACAGGTGTTAAGTTATCAGTCGAGATTAAAGGCCAGCTCATCGAAATGTCTGCCGATAAAAAGTTAAAACTACAATTCACTTCTGAAGATATAGATATGTTTTGGCTTGCTCGTCGAAGTGAATACGGAAATTTAGCCACAGAGGTATTGAAAATATTAATCCCTTTAGCCACGTCTTACCTCTGTGAAAAGGGTTTCCGTCTATAGTTGCGCTAAAAACAAATATAGGAATCGTCTTTAACCACTTGAAAATAATTTACTTTTGTGTGTGTCTAACATAAATCCATGCATGGAGAAACTTTTAAGTAACAAACGCTACCATCTCATTAATTTATTTTCTTTACACGTCTACTTATAAATGCAAGTAAAATGTTTATAATAATTTTTTTTTTTCATAAAATGGTTTCATTAATGTTTACGTGTAATGTTGTAGGCTAATTTCGCGATCCCCTTTCATATCACCGTGACCCCCAGGTTGAGAAAGGCTACCCCACCGGGTTGGTCTAGTGGTCAAACTCGTAATCGCAAATAAGCTGATTTCCAAGTCGAGAGTTCTAAGGTTCAAATCCTAGTAAAAGCGGTTACTTTTATACGGATCTGAATACTAAATCGTGGATACCGGTTCTTTGGTGTTGGGTTTCAATTAACCACACATCTCAGGAATAGTCGACCTGAGACTATACAGGACTAAACTTTACATTTACATTCATACATATCATTCTCACTCATCCGCTGAAGTTTCATTACTCAAACTTATTGCAGAACAAACAAATTAATTTTTACTGATAACAAAAAAGGTCATCATTTATTAACACTCTTGACAATCACGTAAATTAACCACATCTTCAAAAATATTTCTAAAACAACGATGCACAAAAAAGTACTTAATGTATACCTATAAAAAAATTATAATCTGTTTGAGTTTATTAATCAACTATTGGCAAAATGTTAGGAAAATTCTAAATATTCACCTGTAAAATTCAACTAATTATGAGGGGGTAGAATGATATTGAAGAAGTTCTCAAAAGTTAAAAACTTTAAAATCACTATATCTCCAAGACTACACAAGGTCTTTGACTTAGTTCCTGGCAGGCCATGGGGGATTCAGATCCTCCTGTTTAGATTTGGGTTGGACTACTCTGATTCTTCCCCAGTTTGTGACAAGGAGGAGATTCCTTTGTATGTATTTTTCTTCTGCCCCAGATTTGAGGATGCGAGAGTGGAATTGCTGGGTAAGATCCATACAGAGACTATGTTCATGCCTGAGGAGGTCCGAGCTGTGCTTCTAGAATCGGAGAGTAACTGGATGGCGATGTCTGGATTTACAAACAAGGCCATGGCAGAACTAAGAACAAACAAGGTCATGGAGTCTCGCTCAAGAACGAGGCATTGGAGGGTGCAGGGGCAAACAGGCCCTCAGCTGAGCACCTAGGGGGTTCTCCATGCACGTGGGAATCACCTGGATGCAATGAGGCTGGGGGCACTCCACCTGTGTACTCGATGGCGGTCTTCGGTAAGTAGTGTGAAAGACTTGTGTGCTTGATGTGAATGATGTGTGTATGTTGTGGTATGATATGTGTGATTCTGTTTTACTTGCTCTATGCATGATTGGTGTATGACTGTGTGTGAGGGCATATCTATCTCCCTTCTTGATGAAATGCTTCCTTAAGCTGTTCCAGAAATGGTGAAGAGCCGGTGGTGGAGGTGTTAGCAAAACCAACACTGCCTAGGCGCCCATAAATGGGGTTCCTTCACCTCCGACTACACGAGGTGTGTATAAATATATAATGAGACTGGTTCAGAAAAACTCTTTATTTACAATCTAATTATTTATACATGGACTCTATCATGTTCAAAATAGTTCCCTTGGGAAGCCACGTGATGCTTCAAATGGTTTTCCCACTCTTCATAGCAGTGTTGGAACTCAGAAACCAGAATATGCCTCAGGTGGTCAGTTACATTTTTTTTAAATGTTTTCTTCTGTTCCAAAATGCTGTTCTTTGAAGTGTTTTTTTTTAAGTTGGGAAGAGGAAAAAATCACAGGGACTCAAGTCAGATGAATAAGGTGGTTGAGGAACAACAGGAATGTTTTTCTTTGCCAAAAACTCATTAATTACGAGTGTAATGTGACAAGGTGCATTGTCATGATGCAGCATCCAGTTGTCTTTGATGGCTGATCTCATACGGGCAACTCTTTCTCCACAGTCTTTCAAGAATTTCTTGGTAAACATATTGATTTACAGTCTGTCCTGTAGACAAAAACTCCAAAAGTCTGATTCACTCAACATTGTCACTTTTTAACGTTAACGGTCAATCCAGAACATGGATTGTCTGCAACTGATTCCTGGCCATCTGAAATTGTTCTAAACCACCTAAAAACTTTGGCTCATGATAGAGCATCATCTCTACATGCCCTTTTCAATTTTTATAAAGTTTCAGAAGCATTCTCAATACAAAACTTGAATGCACAATGTTGCTCATTATTAGTATCACTCATTTTTGTAACGCACAACAAAAACTTGTTTCACAAAAAATTTGTTTACGCTTAGTAGCAACAATATACTAAAAATATTAATACCTAATATAAATCAGCTTCAGCTGTTCATATAACCATATGTTTACTAGTAACTTTACAGTGTTGCCACTTTGCTGCCAAAAAAACTAGTCTCATTACTTTATTTACAGACCTCGTATGGTTAGTAATGATACTGCTTGTTCCTCATTTTTCTAGAAGGAATAGGTATCCAGTAACTTTTGCTATAATCTCCACGGTTTCACTGATACATTACAAAGAGGAAAACATCCTTTTTTCAGCAGCAGTTACCTTGACACCCACCCCTAAAGGTAATTCCCCATGGCTAAAGATAAACTTGCAACATGAGGGAATCTTCTTTTTTTTAAGTATTTAAAATAGGGAACAAGATATAATAGCCAAAGATATAACTTTGTACAGAATTAACATCATGAATCAAAATTAAAAAAGTCAAGGAAGGGATACAAGTACGGTAAATATAACAATTCTGTAAAATATACAATAGTTACCAGGATAGTTTTTATTAAGTAAGATTGGGTAAAAGAATCTAAAAGACTAACAAATACATTCAGGATGTCACAAAAATAAAATGAAATTGTGATAATCTCAAAGTTAACAGAATGTGAAACTATATTTTCAGAACATGAGTAAAAGAATGAACTGCATTAAATAATATTGTTGATTATATCCTACTCACAGCGGTATAAATTTTATGTGAAATTTTCTGCTATTATTAAAGATAACAATAAAACAAATAAATTCTCTTGAAAATACACGTATATAAAAAAGCAAACAGGACGATCCCATTTAACACATCACAAGTAAAACTCTGCGGGGGTCCAATTAAGTTTAATACTTTCTGCTTACTTTAATACTTTTTTTTTACTATTTAATACTTTCTTGAGTAGCACCCTGCTATTATTGTATAAGACATCTTTGCCTGTTGTTACTGCATAATAAATAATTACATGAGAACTAATGCATTTTCAATATTATTATTCTTTAATTAAAAAAAAAATTCAAGTAATTACTAGTTACTTATTGACTATCTAATGTAAGTATTTAGACCAGCAGGTAGGTACTATGCCTTATGCGTCCCCATAATAATCATCAATAAAGCCTTGGATTGACCAATTTTAAAAAAGGATCAATAATCAGTCATAATAAATATAAAAGATAACAAAGTTCCAGGCTTTGAAAGAATCTCTTCTGAATTTCATGAAAAAATTTTAAAGTTACTGGAAAATCTTTTAACGGAATTATAACCAAAGGTGTATTATGAAATCATTTACAAAATTTGTTATTTTCCTTCAAATACAATACAGTTTGCATATGATCTTTATCAAAATTATAAAAACTTATGTAATTATCAAATTTTCCTTTCGGACACTATTTTGAAACTATTTCTAGAAGTTTTATTAAGAAGATTAGAGGACTGAGATTTAAGAAACAACATTTCTATTCTCACTAACCTTACTTGTTTTATTTATAAACAATCAAATGGAGCAAGATGTCTGGATTCAGGATGTGAATCAATTGCTGCTTTATGCTAATATTCCTGCATCAGAAACTAAAATTTAGAGAAAACTGTTAATAAAATAAAAAATTATTGTAACAAATATTAATTAGAAGTAGATTTAGGCAAATCCAAAATCATAATTATAATGTTTAGTCTGGGTCACTAAAAGTACATGAAAAATGTTTAACAGGAAAAACTTTTAATTCAGCAGTAATGTGTCTGGAGATCCAACTTTCCATTACTATCTCATTCTTAAGCCCATTTGAAAGGAAAAATGACAATAGCAAAATTTTCCATAAATATATATAGTTCACAGAATAATTTTTTTTTGGAGGAGTGATTGTTTTTAAAGTGAATGAATGAAAAGAGAGAATCTATCATAGATTCATTATCTATATTCAAAATTAAATATAAAACTGGAAACAAAGATTTAAAATTTAATCATGATTAAAATAAAAGAATAGTATGTTAAGCTCACAGAAGAAAGCAACAGGAAACCACTTCACTCTTCACTTTTTAGAGAAACCAAGCGTTGGGATACATCTCATCTTGTGAACAGCTATGCAACTTTCAGGAGTGTCTTGTATCTTAAGTGAAACACTATTTTTATGGTTGTATTACCTCGCATTAAAACAGAAACATTCACTTCAGTTCACTGAAGCAACAATGGATCACATATGTGACTGAAATACAGTGTATTTCCTAACTACATTTTATACTAAAATAAATCAAAAATTCTGAAAGGAAATCATTTTTGCAAAATTCAACATCGATGTGAAGAAAAGTAAGAATGTACTACTTTTCTTAAACCTTCTAAAGTACTACTTTTCTCAAACCTTCTAATGTACTACTTTTCTTAAACCTTCTGTCAGGTGTGAAATTTTTTCCAATTGAAAAATTATTCAGTATAATACATTATACTAAAATATTAAACCTTTCCACCTGGTAATCAATCTACCTGGTCTTACTAGCATTGATATTGTATCATCTTTAATCAACATACTCAGTGAAAGTTAAATTTTATTTGAATTCTCTTTCAATAACAACTCGCATACAGTTCAACATTTGTATATTATAAAATCTAAGGGTTAGTTTTAAGCCTAAATGTACCTCAGTCTGAATAATATCTTCAATGAAAAACACAATCACTAATCAAAAATGCTGTTATTTCATTGGTGATCAATATTTAGCCACATTACATGTTAGTATACAAAGGAGGAGGCATATGAAAACCGAATTGCAATCTAAATAATGGCTAGATATTCATAAAAATTTCAAATTAAATATTATTTTTTAAATAAACGACAAGTAAAACATATGAAAAACTGAATGCAAACTTATATGGGAAAAGACCCATAGAGAAAACTGGGATGGGTATTACCAAATGGGGAATGATGTTTGGATTCAGGATGTGAATCAATTGCTGCTTATTAAAGGTTATTAAAAGTTCACACCTGCCAAAAAAAAAATTAATTATACTGTTTAAAAAGAAAATAAACAGTGTTTTTCAACTTACACTTTTCATAAATTTCAGTAGTAGAAAAATTAGCTCCTAATAGGAAACAGCATAACAATTACTACTTGACCATAATCTATTTCAATACATTTTTGGATAAACTTATTAATACCTCTATAATTAGACTTAGTATTTAACAGCCAATATTAAGCAACTGCAATAGTTCAATAGTAAAATATTAAATAACGCTCTTTCAAGTTAATATAATCAGTAAAGGACAACCATGTTAATGTAAATTAATACAAAAGCCTTTCACATTCTCAAATGATTCCATAAAATAAACAATCTTAAGGATTTGATCTTTATAAATATGGTTAATTTTTAATTACATCTAAGAAATAATGGTTTTACAAAGCTACAAATGTATTTTATAAATGAAACGCTAAACTAAATTTTCAGATCTTGAATCGGTTCCGGCAATCAGTAAATACAGTTTACACACAACTCGGCAAGTTGAAACAATAAAATTTATACAAACTTACCTCAAAGTTAGTGTTAGAAAAATACTTTCGATTTCTTCAAAGAAAACGCCGTAGAAATAAGTTTAATTTTTTGATAAACATAACCTCAATATGTAGAAGAAAAAATACTATAAGTAAACAAGTAGGTAAATGACTACTACCTAAACTATATCACAGTAGATTTTTACAAGAATAATTCACAAACACATTCCATTTATATAGTCAACTACCTTTCTTATTTATAGCGAATTGTGAACAAAAGAATCAAAAATCCACCTACGCGAGACAGCTGATTCGTAACCACCTTCTTAAGTGCTGTCAACTAAAAGCGTCATTAGCATCTGTTATGACAAGCCTCAACTCCGTGCTCCCACCATGGCAGCTTTATTAATTTAAGTATCTGATCGCCCATAAGAAAGAAGAAATCTCTGAAATACTTTTCATTCTAATCTATTTCTCCCAGATTTATTCGTGACAACAGAAAATTTTTGCTGTTGAGTTTTATTCTTTTTCAAAGCGTTTTACGATGATACTTAGGTAAGTAAGCTACACGCATCCTGGCCCGAGTCGCAAACAAATGGAATTGCCGTTCTCAAGATTAAACACATCTTATTAAGGAAAGGAAAGAATGTAATGGTTTCTCTAGTTACTTCTGAGTTATATTAGTTTTACTGTTTTATATCGTATCATACGCTCTCAGAAAATCATTTGATATTTATTACTGAAACTGAGATCTCACTGTTCACCAATGAACTGATAGTAAAGTGAATATGATATTCTCTGTGAAAGCAACTCTGATGAATGCCTTTTAGAACTAAAAGAAACTAGGTTGTGTATAGTCCCAATATAAATAGTTGTAAAGATCAGTTTTAACGTACTTTATAAACCTTATACCATTAAAAAATTATTAATACACTTTTTTCTTGTTTCAACTAGGGTAATTACTATTATTTTTTTCAGAAGATAATAAAAACTAATGTGTTTTTATTACCGAGCTATAGATAATATGTTCAAAGAACCAGCCAACTGATGAGGATGAACAAACATAAATTGAAATAACGTAGTAATCACTCGAGTGTATTTTTTAAAATGATGACCACGTAGTGTCTGGTTCCCGTTATAGGCTGAATAGATGTAATCTTTGGTCATTTTAGTTCGTTAGAAAATTTACTATTATTAATAGAAATATTTATTATATGAATGGGTAACACCAAGAACGTTTTTGAGTATACTAACACTTACAAGAATTGTTTTCTAATTCAAATTACATTTTTAAAACTGAAGTTAATTGATAGTTTGCCGATAAATATTTATTATTACATACCCAATTTTGTACCCTCATGTCATTGTTGTATTTTTGTTGAGTAATAATGGTAATTTTTTTTTATTAATACTTTTAAGTATTATGTAACATCTAAGTCTGCTCCCACTTTAGCAAAAAGGTACATAAAACTATAAGATCTTATGAAATAAAATGAGGAATATAGTAATTAACTAAGCTTGAAAATATTAAAAGAACAAAAATATGACAAGCATTTAACAAATAATAATCTTAGTATAATTTAATACTATACAGAATATAACACAATACGAAAGAAAAATGAATATGTTTACAACTTTTAAACCATTTCTACGTTCCATCTGTTCGAAAAAATCTGTACGCCTATTACATTACATATACACATTTTTTTTAAATGAAAAGTACAATAAATTTTATTTCACTAATAACTTCTGATATTTTTTCATATTTTTTTATTGTTATTATTGAATTATTATTTATAGTAATTTTTTTGCAATCAGAGGTTAATAATTATTAATTATTCAATATATTTAAATTTAAAAAAAAGAAAAGGAGATTAAATCTGATTCGAACTATGTGCCTTCCCCTTGTAAGATCCAAATATTTCAGTAATTAAAATTTTATTTAACTATAACTCTGGAACCAATGAAAATAAGTACCACTTACGATAATATCGTTGAAAAGCTCTCAATGAGGGCTTATTGATACAGTTAAGAAAAGGTCCAAAATCCAATTTCTTGGATTTTGGGCTTTTTTTGACACCTTTGGTTCAGTCGATTGCAATCAAAAGAGGAGGTACACAACTAGATGTTACAACAGTACTAAATCCAAAATTTCAACATTCTACGGGTAATCGTTTTTGAGTTATGAGAGATACATACGTACGTAGAGACGTCACGGCGAAACTAACAAAATGGATTCAGGAATGGTAAAAATGCATATTTCTTTATTTTATTTTAAATAGATAAAATCTGAAAACTGAAATTTTTCGCGATCACAATACTTCGTTTACTTCGTTCAAGGAAGTAAAAAGTTGTACCTAATAAAAAGTAACCAACCCAGACATGGACGTATCCAGAAGGGGACAAGGGGTAGCAGCTGTTCCACTTCCAAGATGGAAAAAGTTTTTAAAAAATAAAACTAAAATATATATATATATATATATATATATATATAAAACACATTTTTGAAAAATTTTAAATTAAACTTTTTAAAGAAACTAATTACAAATTAGAGACACTCGCACCGTCTTTGAGAAGATTTAAGAAGTACTGTTACACACCGGCCTCATCATACTTTCGGCAACAAGAATTTTCTAGAATCGTCTCGTCACTCTCATCTCATTTCAAGACACGACGGGTTTATTCCAGAAGCTATTTAACATGTGCATAAGAGCGCATTTTGGTTGGAGTCAGTACAGTTGTTTCTTTCACACGAGTGTTTAAGTAGTGTACGCACTCTTTTACGACTGTGAAGTTTGTTTTATCGTTTCCGTTACCTGCCATCCACTTTATTACGAGTATAAAGAATGGATATAGAACATTTTTGGGAAGTAGCCTACTGTGACGTTTATTACATACTATTATTTAACTTGCAATGTATTTACCGTAGATTTACAAAAGCGCGGCTCTTGCCGCGCTTAAAAGGTATGTGACTTAAATTTGTTATTCTTCATTTTTTGGTTTTCTTTCTACACTTTCAAGTGTTATGCCATTAGGGATTCTTTTGGATCTTACAACGTAAAATAGAGTTTCTTTTAAAGTTATAATTTTTGTTTAGTTCTTCTAAATAATCAATACTTTTGAAGAACAATTAAAAATAATTCAAAACGTGGCCTAATTACCAATATTGTTTTGGGCAGTTGCTCGGTTTTTATATCGATAAAATCGGCTCGTTTCTAATGTATCTTGAATTCGTCAATAAACAAAGAAAAACATTGTACTACTTTATAACAAAATCATGATTATGATATGGAAAAATTTGTTTTGGAGTCCCTCCAAAACAAAATGTCTGTTTTTAAAAATGTCTGATAAACTTTCTATTAATGATTTTTCCATAAGTTTTTAATGTTATAATGATGAGTCATATTTTTGAATTAAGCTCAACTTGTAGATTCATATAAAGTATAAAACTCAATTCTGAAAAAATGTCAACCTTCCTTGTCAAACCAATATAGTGAGATCCCACGTCTGTCCACATCAACGTCTGGTCATATAAAATCTTTCTTTTTTGTAGTGAATTTAAAACGAAAAAAACACCAGCAGCAGCGATGAGGATGAGGACAAAGAAGTACAATCATCCTCTGGTTCAAACCTGCGACTGCAGCCCTTCTTCTATGGTTCAAAAAAATGTGCAACAGAGTGAAACCGAAGACGACGGTTGTCATGAAGATGTTACTGGAAAATTCATCGGCCTGGAGTGTATTATGCCGTTGAGAAGAAAACCCGTGTCTTGGAAAATGTCTGGGTTCCTTCGAAGGACTACGATTTTGCAGCAGATGCCAAACACCTCAAAGGAAACACAATCATCAGGGGCTGGACGTATTTTCACCATGGCTAACTTACTCGGGTGACTCACAGGTGGTTTCTATAAATATTGTGTGTTGTTTCCGCCGTCAGCCAGAACGATGAGAGATGATTGGATTCTTTTTTCATCAGACCTTTCACTAATTATAAGACGTGTACGATTATTGCAAAGCACGTTCATGGAGAGCGTTCCAGTGGACATCCAACCTCACCACCAGTTTTCACGAAAATTAATAGAAAAAACAAAGTAGTACTGTCCTCAATCGTTTGCTGCATCATTTTTCCGGCACACATGATTTACGTCTTAGGCAAAAACCTAGATGAAGGCTTACTTAAATTGACTTATGCAATTTACCCATCAAAGCAGGCGATTCACAACTAAAAGACCATTTTCAGCATGGACCGAAAAACGTGTCATACCGACCATCTATCATCCAAAATGACATAATAAATCTATGTGGTACTACAGTTAGGAAACACATTACAAGGGTTAATAAACCTTGTGTTTACAGTATTTTTGACGAAACCGCGGATATTTCTAGCAAAAAACAGCTGTGTATTGAATTTCGTTTCTTCGATTAATAGGCTTACGAAATCGAAGGCTTTTTAGTTTTGTAGAACTTGAAGGATTTAATGCCGTGAGTATTGCCAAAGCCATTGAAAATTTTGTGACAAACTTAAAATCACACTCTGAAAAGTGTGTGGGGTTAGGCTTTGACGGATGTCCCAGATACCTGGAAAGAAGGAAGTGTCTTGAGACAAAAGTACAATATAGTCTTCTACTTTCATTGCTCTTCTCACAAGCTTTACCTTGTCGTAAACTATTTAAACGTTATCTCAGAAATTTGAAACTCCGTTGTAATTATCATGGAGATAATCACATTTTTTTGCAAATCCATTTCACTATGCAATCTTATTGCTAGCATTCATAAATCGTGTAAAACTATGTGGTCAGAGAAATACAAGAGCATCCGTGTTTTAAGGATCACTTTGTTGATATTGTTAATGCAATAAAGACCTCATTCCGAAGAGGGAAACATTTATTGTGTCAGTAGCATTAATTGCTAAGTATTCCATTATAATGGAACCCGTAACAAATGCGCTTCAATTGAAGACACCTCACATAGTCAAATGCAACCAGCACATTCAAACTGTTCTTGTCATGCTGCGAGTTCATAATGAAGATACAGAGAATGTCACGAAAGCCGTTCTAAAAGAAGTAGGCGACATAGTAAGGCACTTCAATGCTGATATAAACGCCACTCGCACTAATGGCCGTCAGAAACAGAAGTAGTCATTTAGCCAAAAGTCCATCTGAATTTTGGAGAATAATTCCTTACTTGGATTCCATCACATCATCTATTATTATACCATACCATCATATCATCTTTATGTGTATGATTTTCTACATAGCACTCCCCTCCCACCATGAAAAAAGTTAAATTCAGAAAGCTGTCCCCCTTCCATTTTGAGCTGGAAGATGTTGCAAATGCTAAAACATAAGAATCTTAGTAAGAAAATTCTTTATGCATCATCATATACATAAAAAGAAAGAATTTATATTTATATTTATATATATATATAAAATATGTTTTATATTTTTTTTATTCTTTTCTTGGGGTTATACACAAATAATTAAACTGAAGTGTTTCTCTGTAAACAAAAGCAAATTTTACCTATTTACAAATTTTAAATTGTTAATTACATTAATTATAAAGCTTACCTGTAAACCAAAGAAACAACATACAAAGTCTTATTATTCTCTATGTCGTTCCCCTCTTTTACAAAGGATTTTTTGTTAGCCTAATTCAATTAGTCATTATCACGCTACATGTTCATTAATTTCTTATTCTTTTTATCTCTTGCACCATCAGGTGTTTAACTGACCAACCTCAAACCTGTGCGGTAAATTCAATCGTATTAGGGAAATATACTTTCCTTACATCTCCCTTCCCAGGGGAAAAAAGTTTGCTACAAAATTCTATGAAGTCATACGTAAGTGTCCCCGTTATTCTCATCATCCGTAGTATCGGGACTGGGGTAAGTTTGGCAATATGAAACAGATGTGATTCTGATTTTTTGAGACTTGTGTCAATTTCATACATCGATCTTGATATTTTATTCAAAATTCTGTATGGACCAATCCTTAATTCATCTAGTTTTTTTGGTTTAGATGATTTCCATTTTCAACATATACTAGGTCTCCAACTCGTAGTTTCTTCTGTTTTTATCTAACAGATTTTTATTGTATTTATGAAATTTCATACTACTTTCTAGAGCAATTTTCTTATCGTATTTAAATCCTCGTTTGTTTTCTTTTGCTTTAATTTATTTGGTAATAATCCTCTTGATTTGTTTTTTATACAGATCTCGCAGTTTCTACAAATGTTCCTTATATTCCTTGTTATATATTTTGTTGATTAATCTGGTCCTACTTTGCTTTGCATCTGTTTTATTCCTGTGTGGCAGGAATCTCGGTGTGTGTTTTCTATAACTTTTTACAAAACTCTTCCGATAGTATAATTTTCTCTTTATTTCTTACCTTTTTGTAGTACAGATTATCTTATATTATCTGTCTATTTTTGTTATCCTTTAAATTTCTGTTCCTTTTTTGATCTAGAATATCTTCTAATTTTATTAAATTTACAATTTTCAAATCGTCATCTCTATTTTCATGGGATTCTAATACTGGATTTCTACTTAAGCAGTCTCCTTCTAAATTAACTTTACCCAGACGGTAAATTAGTTCAAAATCATACTGTGACAAATAATAAGTTATATCACCTAATTCCTCATCGGTTCTAGCTTTCATTTTTTCTAATGGCTTATGGTCTGAAAAAACTTTGAATGATCTGCCCTAGAGCCAGTGCTGACAATATTTTATTGATTCCTTTACTGCTAGACATTCTAAATAAATTGCTTTCTTTCTTTTTTGAGATTCATTTAATTTCTTTGAAAAGTACGCCACGGGTTTTCGACTTCTGTTTTATTATTTGACTAGCTTTTACCTTTGGCTTCGCTCGCGGTGAACCTTTAAACGAAATACGCAAGCAACTTTGTCATGTCGATCAGTGGCTTTTTGCCCGGGCATTAGCTCTTTAGTTACATCCTGCCACGAAGGATTACAGGTAAAAGTTACAAAGAGGTCAGGCCTGCCGTAAGTTCGTACATAAGCGAAAGCGTCTTGAGTATATTCATGCAGATTACGGGGACTGTTCACAAAAGTAGAAGGCAGAATAACCATCTTGCCTATGTCGTTAGGTCTAATATTACCACCTGCGCTAATCGCATCTTGTAGATGAATGTAATTTTCAGCTCGTAATTTCGTCTGGTTTATAGAAATTTAACGAAGGCGTTCGCTCTCTACTTTAATATACATATCTACCAAGAATTGATGAAAGAGTTGCCTTGACCCCGAAAGGAGATTGAAGTCGTGCTTTCGAAGCATCATGTGATACGCATAAAAATCCATGCAGGAAACTTTTTTATTGGGAATTGGCTGTCTTGTTGTTGGATTAATGACTGGAATATTGAAACGATATCCTGGCTCACCTTTACTGAAAATTAACGGATACTGCAAAGCATCATAAAATTTATGAGTATCGGCTACGCGTTTCAGCGTATTATCATGTGCCCGTAACACTATGTCTCGTGGAGAGCATGGGTCACCAGTAACCACATCAGCAACTTCATTGATCATCGACACATTATAACGCCTCTCATATTCGCCACGTGGAGTCCGATCAGCATGAATGACCACTATGTAATTATCTGGAGGCCATTTTTCTATTGCATTTTTAAAGGTATTTACCAACAAATTGTGGCTGTGTAACATTCGTTGAATTTTCAATACTGTACCTCTTTCGACTCCTTCAATATACTGACAACGGCGGTTTACTTCATTTTCTTCATTACCCATAAAATACACCTGCAAAAATTTATGCTGTTCATTATCTGCTGGAAAAAGTGATCCAATTTGATGATATATCTGTCCTTGTACAGTAAAAGTTGGTGAAAATCCGGGAATTCTTATCACTTTATCTACTCCAAAGGATGTCATTTACAGCAAGAGTTATACTTTCTGATTTTACTTAAAAATTGCTTCGACTCATCTGTAACACTTAAATATTGAGTTTTCAAAGGCTCCTCTGGTTCACCAAGTAAAGGAAGCGAAACTTTACCACTGGAACAGCACATTCCAGCAGTTTCATCTTTCCATTTCAAAGTATCGCAATGCTGACATTTTCTATTCATTGAGCCAATACCAATTAAAGAATGATTACGGTATTCAAGTGAAGGATCATATTGAAATCCAGAATTATTAAATACAGACCAATTGTTACGCATGAAATTTCGACGGCGCGCGATTTGCATTTCTGCATGAACGATTCTTCTCGCCTGCGATTGTTCTGGAGTTTCTCTCGCTCTTATAGCTGCCTGCTGTTCAGCTTGTCTTTCTAAACGAACTTGTGTTTGAATTGGCGTTTCAGCTGCTCTTTTGGTAGCTTGGCGTTCAGCTTACTCATCTAACCTTTCTTGTCTCTGAGAAGTTGTTTCACCAGCCCTCAAAGCACATTGTCGCCTCGCTTGTTGTTGTCGTCTTACTTCTGTGTGAGCGGAAGATTCTTGAGTTCGAGCTACTTTTGCCGCCCGGGCCCGTGATGAATCCCTGGATAGGTTAGATTTGCCGGCCTCCGTGGCGCGAGTGGTAGCGTCTCGGCCTTTCATCCGGAGGTCCCGGGTTCGAATCCCGGTCAGGTATGGCATTTTTCACACACGCTACAAAATATTCATCTCATCCTCTGCGGAATGAATTGCTTGACTGCGGACCCGGAGGTAAAACAAACAAAAGAAAGGTTAGATTTGCGCTTCTGAGGCATTTTAGAAAAAAAAACAGTAAAAACTGAAAATAGCGTTAGAAGTAAAACAATAAACAGGCACCTAACCTCAAAAACTGGAAAAGTATTGCTTAGAAGTGACAGAAGAATAACAATAAATATAGAAGGATTCGAAACAGCAGAAGCACTATACTCAACTGAATAGTGACTTGACCGTCGGTATTACAGTGTTGTATTGGCACTTTATTCATTTACTTACACTTACTGGAACGCCAGATGGCATTGAATTTGGTCAAATTTTTTGTCGGACGATCATACCTACCAATATAAATTTTTTTACCCTCCCGAAAAAATAATGTTTTTTTTTTTTTACTAAAAAGTGTCCTATGTCCTTCGCAATACCTTTGAGAATATGTGTACGAAGTTTCATGATGATCGGTTGAGTAGTTTCTGCGTGAAATCGTAACAAACAAACAAACTCATATTCACATTTATAATATAAGAAAGGATTATGGTAGTTACAACACAGCCTCTATACCCCGTAAACTTGCAACTCTGTATACATGAACTGGTAAAGCTGGATCAAAAATGGTTAGTACTGGCTGGCTACAAAGAAAATTCTTCTCCTGACATTCTTCTGACCAAATGAATCTTTGTCCTTTACGTAATATATTATGTAATGGATCTAGTACCATTGAAATGTTAGGTACGTATTCACTGTAAAAGTTTATTTTTCTAAGAATTGTCTAACGTTTTTCTGTGTTTTCGACATAGGGAAATTTCTTATTGAGATTAGGTTTTCTTTTATCGGAGAAACTGAATTGTGTTTTATTACGTGACCTAAATATTTGACCGAGTCCAATGCAAATGTATATTTAGAAAATTTCAATCTGAAACCTTCCATTATTATTGCTTCTAGTAATCGTAATAAATGGTTCATATGTTCTTCAAAAGATTTCGAGAAAATTAAAATGTCATCTATATAGTTTACCGTGAAGTCTGATGATTCGTGTTTCCTTATTATATTACTTAAGATCTTTGAAAAATAGCCGGCGAGGTCTTTAATCCAAACGGATTCTAGTTGTGGTCGTGAATTACCACGAACTAAAAAGAAACAGTCATCGGCGAAAGCCTGGGTCGTGACCCCTTCTGGAAATGTCAATCCCAGAAATCCATCGAATACCAGGTTCCACAGCAGGAGACCGAGAACGGAACCCTCCGGGCTTCCCCTGGTAACGGATTTTTCTACAATTAGGTGCGCATCCTTAAACAGAGCCGTACGGTTAGAAAAATAGTCACGTACCACGGCCTGTAGGGCTACGGGAACATTGCGACGTTCCAACTCACAGGGGATAGAACTCCAACACAAGGAAGGAAATGCTGCCTCTATGTCTATAAAAATTGCCAAAACATATTTACAGTCGGCGCTTTCCACCTTGGCAAGAGCATTTAAGATGCAATCCTCGGTGACAACCCCTTTCGTGAAGACATACTGGTCTCAATTTAGAAAATAGTTCACCTCAATGCTTTCCCGAGCCGTTCCACAACCACCCTTTCAAGCAACTTGCCGATTACCGGCAAGAGGCTGATGGGTCGAAAACTGCCGACCTCACTAGGATCCTTTCCTGGTTTTAAGAGCACCCTCACCAAAGCTACTTTCCAACAAGTCGGGAAGCAGCTCCAGCTTAGGCACCTCGAGAACAGCCTGCCAAGTGGCTCTCTTATGACAGGCAGCAGATAGAATAATATATATGGATCAAGTTGGTCAATACCCGGTGCCTTTTTCAGTGCCATTCGAGAAACCACTCAGTCTATATCAACGGGATCCACAGCCTGTACTGCATATCTTATTGGAGTCCAACCATTATTTGTGAATGTTTCACAAACATTTTATTTTCCATTTCTTCCATTCTGATTCAACTGTACATTTTAACAGCATATAGAAAAAATGTCAAAATTTCTATTTTCTTCTTATCCTGAGTTATATCAAATCTTTTACACTTCTTTTCAAATCTATAAATCCAGTGGTGTGCGTTCAAGTTTTTCCCATTAAATCTCTCAATTGTAAATTCCTTTGCTATTTCCCCTATATTTTGGGTTTCAGGTTTTTGTTGATAACTTTCAAGTAATTTTTCTAACATCTTTACCAATGGTTGTTCTGAGGCACTAATATTAGCAGTATGTGATGCTGTTACTTTTTCTTCTTAGTAAAAATCATTAAATTGCAAATTGCCCCCTTCATCTAAATACATCTTCAGCATTTCTGTAGTTGTATTAAATCATATCCTTCTTGTTTGTGTTTTTTACCTTAGCAAATGCTTGTGTATTCATAATTGTTGTATGTAACATTATTGGCTGTGTTCATCTGGAATCTTTAATGTATGGCTATCCGGTGTAGATATTGAGGTTATACACAAGTTATTTATTTTTCCATCTGCCAAGCTTCGAACCATAAAATTGAATCTAAGTTTATCCAATGTGAACTTTCAATGAGAATGTTGTTTTATAATGTGTTTTATATTTTCTTTTGTTCTTTTCTTGGAGTTAAACACAAATAATTAAACTGAAATGTTTCTCTGTAAACCAAGGTAAATTTTATTTATTTATAAATTTTACAATTGCTAATTAATTACATTAATTATAAAGCTTACCTGTAAACCAAAGAAACATTCAAAGCCTATCATTCTCCATTTGTTCCCCTCTTTTACAAACGATTTTTTGTTAGTCTAATTCAATTAGTCATTATCATGCCACATATTTATTAATTTCTTATTCTTTTTATCTCATACACCATCAGGTGTTTAATTTACCAATCCATCAAACTTGTGTGGTAAATTCAATCGTATTAAGGAAGTAATATATATATGTATAATGTGTGTTGGCATCAATTTTTTTTTTAATTTCAAAAATGATTTAACCAATGATCACTACATTCAAAGGGGACAGTTTGTTATTCAAATGTATGTTCCCACAGGTAAGATCAATTTTCTAAGGATTCTCATGAAAGATTTATCTGCAATTGATGGATATTTGAATGTAATACATAAACAGACCATGCGTTAATAGTCTGATGTACAGACATAAGGTTTTACGCTGGGAGTAGGACAAAACAAACTGTTAGTGATGTACTCACAGAGAATAGGACAAGCCATCTCATTCATATATTTTGGAAATATTTCTGAACATTTCTAGTGCATTAGCACCCTGCAATAAATAAGCAACTTTCAAAATTAGGTTGCATAGTGATGGAGACTGAAACAGAGAGAAGTTATTTTAAGGATAGGGAAAAAATCTTACAAAATAGACTTCAATGTAAGTTCCTCAGTGCATTATATCCTCATGAAAGTACTTGCTTGATTATTTATAATATAATTTATAGTACTTTTATATTTGTTCTACTTGATATGTTTTCATAATTATCCATTCTTCAAGGTTGTAAAGTATTTGCATCTGTTAATGACACACTACTGCTGATTATTTTGGAAGGAAGTGAAGTTTTATGAAAATGAGACCAGCAAAATAATAGAAGAATGGAGATTATTATAAAAATTATTTATGTAATCTATAGTAATAAATTTATTATGAAATTCATTATACTTTTAAAACTATAATAATGTTGTAGTGTTTTCTGACCGTCAAGAAATCCACTTTATGACCAACATCAATTTTACATTCAGAACATTTGTTGAGGCTTGCTCAACAAAAAGGTGTTTGAATTAATTCTCCATAAATGATGTGAAAATCTTGTTTCCTGTGATTTACACATGATTAAGTGAATTCTTACAGGAATTTTGTTAGGATAGCAGGTAGACTATGGGAGTGGAATTCATTTACCTCATAAATATTCCATCATGGTTTTTACAAACTAGCACTCACGTATGGTGCATTCAGTTGAGCTGATTCTAAACAAATCATTTGTTATGCAAAATTTCATAAGTTATAGTAGAATTTTAGTTTTTGAAGTGCTAATGCTATTTTACGTTTTAGGTCATATTGTATAGTGTATGCCATGTACTGTTTGTTTTGTCAGGGGAATACTACAATTGATCTGAGGATTTTCTTATGGAAGTGTATTTAAAGATAAAAAACTGATGGGTATGATATAATAATTGTAAGGGTAACAGTAATGATGGAAGTTTAGTAGGAAAAGCGTGACCCCACTCTTATTGTCAAATCACTCATTTCATCAATTTGTCAAAAATTATCTAAAAGGTGGGTGGTCATGGATCATTTTTTAATCCAGGTGTTGACAGGTGATGGAAAATTCAATCCTTAGTTGAGGAAGATGAATGATATGAGTAGTTAATTAGAAAACTGCAATTAACTTAATTATCAAACTATTAGTAATGGTTTTTTGTTTTAATTAATTTGTTGCAAGTACCATATTGAAATTCCATTGATGTTCTCGTTGGATCCATACCTGTTCTTCTGCGTTATGGCAATAGCTACCAATGACTCTTGTAGTAAACGGTGGATATCTCTCTATAACCAGCCTGTATAACTTAATATTTCAAGGAAAAACAACACTTCCAGGAAGCTAATTGACTTGTTATTCACCTTTAAGTAAAAGATACAGTGGGGGTGATTGAAATATGGCTGGAGCTGTTCCTTACAAAAATTGACTATTTTTACATTCACATTTGGTTTTTCAAAAGTACATAAATTGTTGAAAAAGTCGAAATCTATATTAGTATATCATTATTATATTTCTGTAATTTTATTTGAATTTTTAATGGAAATGTATAAAATAAGGTCTTATTCCTTTTGCTTTGAAATGTGCAAATAATAGCACAGAGCAAAACTGAGAGTAGAAAAAACCCAAGGACAATAAATAATGTTAAGATTCACTGATTAAATGATGTAATCTTTTGAATGGAAATAAAAATGATTACTGAATGACATAAAATTTTTTTGGGGGGGGAAGAATTCATTTTCCTGGTAAAAAAACTGAGTCATAGTAAACAGCAGAAGTATGAAATATGAATTGTTGCAGGAAAAAATAAAATAAAAGATAACTATAAGAATAAAGGATGCCTTAAGTTGAGTTAAGATGTAATCGAAGAAAAAAAGATAAAAAGAAGGAGATACTGAGACATCCAAATATTTTTGCTCTAGATCACTAGAATCGATAAGAGCAATTTATCAGTGATCAATAATCTTTCATATGTAACACTCGATACTGTTTAAGGGTCACCATTAAACATAATCTTGAAAGACAGTTTAAGGTACAAGAAAGCCATATTACATTTAAAAAGTACTACATAAAATTAATGTCATCAATAACAACAATAATAAATAACAGTAGTAATGAGAAATTTGATCACTCAAATGTAATAATCTAAGATGATGTAATTTAATAAATGTGATATAATTATGATTTCTATTTGCATATTTTAATCATTTTATAATACGGCAAAAAACACATGCATGAACAACAATGCAACATGAAAATTTGCAACATTATGTATTCATGCTTCATCATCATTTGTTAATACAAGTATTACAATGCTTTTCAACGATGACAAAATTAAAAAATTAAAATGCGGATTATGTATCAATTAATTTCATATTACAGAAAGGAAGAATTTAATGTTAAAAGAAAGAATGAGACCTGAATCGCCCACTTTTAAAAAATAATCCGATATATTTTTTGCATTTCCAATGTTTTTCGTAATTTCAGTGGTTCAATACAATTTTTTATTTTATTCTATTTTGCATTCTGATCTTTCAACCTCAACTTATATATTTCATCCTATATCTTCAAATGTCTTAGGTAATTACATCAAATATTATAATATAGTATTATGTTTGAAACAAAGAAATTTCTTTTCTGCATAAAAGCTTTCCCTATTTTCCCTATGCTTATTGGTATACCGTCAGAAAGATTAAAAAGAACTAATAGTAAAGAAGAGTTAATATCTTCTTTCCCTTGAAAGGATAAATAACACCTAGTAAACATCAATTAACAAAGACTTGAAATATTACAATATTCAAAAAACTTTTTTTTTTGAAAGTAAGCTGTACCATAAAACAATCAAATCCTGGAAGACGATGTTTCGGTACACAACCCTAGAAAGTCGAGGAGAACGATGGGAATGTTGATTTGGTTTTACTGACTTCCGTCCCCTGTTGTGTACTGTAACTGTAGATACAATTCTCGTCGCTGGTGGCAACCAAACGCAAAGACGTAATGTGAAATTTGGGTCATTCCGGAGAAACGGATAACATCAAGTTAGACTTCAACACGATGCTTCTTCTACCGGAAGTCAGGAACCGGGCACGAATTTAGCAGCGACGAGATGCATGTTTAAAACAATTGTGAGAACTGCCTGATTGTTCTCATTGGCAATGTCATAAATTTATTTTATGGGAGTCGGACCCTCATGCGTAAGCCGCCTTATTTTATTACTATTTGTTGGAATTGTACTCGTGTAACGTCGCCCTGACCTATCGATGTCCTTTCCATTTTGAACCTAGGTGCCATTCAACACCTTGTGCGGCCAATTGTTCCATTGCCATACCAGAAGTATCATTCCAAACGTCTCCGTCATAAATTGTCTGATTTAGTTGCAGAATACTAAGGCATCCTGGAATAGTTGCTTTAATATTGGAAGGACAGGTAGAAGGGAAAAATTGTGTAGGCAGGCCACGTTTGGAGTATGTAAAACAAATTGTTGGGGATGTAGGATGTAGAGGGTATACTGAAATGAAACGACTAGCACTAGATAGGGAATCTTGGAGAGCTGCATCAAACCAGTCAAATGACTGAAGACAAAAAAAAAAAAAAAAAAAAAAAAAAGTTGCAGAATCTGATATTTCTAGCTTTAGCATAATAAGTGTAATGGCTGGGGTCTACTTACACTATATTTACTGATGAGAGTGGTTTCTAACGCTGACTTCTCTAACGCCTACGTACCTTTTAGAGACAGTATAGTGTCTCTCCAGAATAAAATAGTTCATTGCTAAAATATTGTATCAGTGTGTTACATCGATTTCCTTACAAATATTTTTAAATTTCTTAAACCTTTAATAAAAAATTTGAAGTTCTCTTATAAATATTCGTCGAATTTATTTAATTTTTTTAAAAAACTAAAACAAGGTATTTAATAATTTTATGACACTACAATATAATGAATCTGAAGGTAGGTTAATTAATGAGTTTAGAGTTGCCATTCCAGTCAGAATTAACAGAATAAAACTATTTTCTGTATCAATATTTTCATCTGTCAAGGTGATCAAAATATACTGATCTTTGACTCAGGTGCAATTCTTATATGAGTTACTTCCAGGTCCCCTGTTGGTCTAGCTTTTTTCCTGGGCAAACAACGAATTGTCGTTATTAGCGCCCGCACACAACATTTATATTTTAAATAAATAAATATTACAAATATAATATTAAATTGTAAATATTAAAAATATAAACAGCTAAAACATATTAGAAAGAATTCAAATAATTTAATGTAAACAGATGACCCTGTTTGAATAACGTCCGCTTTGGTTTGAATTAATTATTCTAAATACTCGTATTTAGTTATTCGTTGGCTCACTGAAATAAATAAAAGTAGTCCTTATTTAGTTTATATTCCAGATTATTTTTATTATCTTTGAACTTATACCGCATATATATGACATTGTTGTAAATTAATTAGTTATGCATTAATGATATGAACATTTTGAGCCTCTGAAGAGTGGAGTTAGACTGAACAATACAGAACTAGTCACATTGTTACATTAGTAATACGAAATAATAGCTATTAACAAGGCCAGCGGAATATAGACAACTTTATTTAATTTACAATGAGTAAGAAGAACGAGAGTTATAATTTTATTTATTTTTACAAATAAAAAGAAGGAAAGGAAACATGAATCTTAACATAACTACCCGTTAAAAAATCAGATGTTTTTTTTTCCTTTTTATAATATTGAAAATGAACTATTACAAACAATAACATGAGTAAACATTGATTTGCAATTAAAATAAATTACATACATGACTATAAGTAAAAGAATCAAACAATTGTGAAAAAATACATAACATAATCCATAATACTGCATCTTAACAGAATAGAAAAAAAAAATTAATTGTGTACAATGAATAAATAAACAATAATGTAATTACATTGTTAATATTTATAATTAGTTGAAATGGTTTTTACATTCATTTATGATATAATATTAATAGTACTATACAATTGTATAATGAAGTAATTAAAAAACTCATAATAAATATAACCTGTAATTAGTATCTCAAATAATAGCATTTATGCATATTATTAAATAGATAATAATACAACTGGATATTGTAATCTTTTTTTTTTAAGATGTGGATGAACCCCATTTAGGCGGTCGCCTAAGCAGTGTCGGGGTCGCTAACAGGTTCCGCCAGTTATAACCAAGGGCGTATGTATACCTGCGTACTACCGACCAAACTTCTACCCCTGGCTTTCCCCCTTCCTGGTACTGCTTATAAAGCATTTCATCAGGAAGGAGGAATCACCCACCCACCCACACACACACACACACACACACACACACACACACACACTCATAACAAACCAACAGGATGTCACACACCGACAACAATATCGCACAAGAACCATGCAGAAAACAGGATAAAGCTTCTCACATCCACGACACCCACGCAATGCACATCCACACAGCAGTCAAGACAGAAATCTCAATCACACCACTTACCAGTGGCCACCATCAGACGCACGAGGAGAGTTTCCCCGGTCTCATCGCACCCAGGCGACCCCCACATGTACGGGGGACCCCCTAGGCACTCAGCCGAGAACATGTTCGCTCCGGCGCCATTATCCTCTGCGGGACTTCTCGTATAGATACAGCTTCCTCATGACCGTCCTGACGAATCTTTCCACAGTTTTCCACTGTTCCTCACCTTGTAATAGGATCCGCAGGGTATACTCAGGGCGAAACGTGTGTTCACATCTCAGGTTGCCCAGCATCTCTCTAAGCTCTATAGCGAATCGCGTGTACAGAAAGAATACATGTTGGGGTTCTCTTCTACCTCGCACGTCGGGCAGTTTTCAGACAGCTCGAGCCTGAATCTGTACAAATAAAACCTGATCCCCCATGACTCGTCAGAAAATGTTTTAAATCAAAACTCAGCGTTCCATGGGTCCTCCGGCACCACCCTCTGATGTGCTCAGTAAGGCGATGAATCCACCTATACTTCATAGCCCGGTCCCAGCGCTCTTGTCATTTTTGTGAGATCTCTTCTTCTAGTTCTTCAGCAGAGCGCTTCCTTTCCTCTAATGGGAGTGTCCTCAGTTCCCTAGTTCTGCAACACCGCACTATCTTCACGTCTACAGGCGGGAGTCCAGCAATCGCCTCAACCGACTCTCTGGACACCGTCCTGTAGGCGGCTGTTACTCTGATGCAACACCTCCTGTAGGTGGATTCCAATTTACCTCTATACTTGGCAAATATAACAACGCCCGCCCACAACTCAGCGCCATATATCAGGGCTGAATAGACCACACTGGTAAGCAGTTTCCTCCTTTGTTGGGTGGGCCCTCTTGTATTTGGGAGTAGACTACCAATAAGCCTACTCGTTTTCTCCGCCTTCTCACAAGCCCGGAGTAGGTGAGTATTAAACATTAGTCTGGAATCAACCCAAATTCCCAAGTATTTTATGGCCATGGGTACCTGAGACACAATTTCTCTGTTACCAAGGATCAGACGTAAAGTTGGCCTTCTTCCAGCGGCAGGAATCACTACCATCTCCGTTTTTTCAGGAGCCAACTCCAGTCCTAGTCTAGCCATTCATTCAATCCTTATATACGACTCAGTTATCTTGCCTACAGCCTCATACCTTGTTTCCGCCTCCACTAGCAACGCTATATCATCAGCGTAGCCAAATAATGTAACCGATTGTGGGAGAACAACTCGAAACACTACATTATAAGCCATATTCCAGAGGATCTGTCCAAGAACCGATCCTGCGGCACCCTCTGTCGAGATTCTTCTCAACATTCCAACCATGCAGTCTAAAGATCATCCGATGTCTGATGAGGTAATTGCGCACCATCCGTTGCAGGTAAGAAGGGACACGTATGTCCCCCAGTGCTCCCATTATTGCTGAGTGGCGGATCCAATTAAACACGTTTTGTACGTCCAGTGTGACTAGGATGCAGATCCTACCGTCACCTCTCCTCAAGACTCTCCCCGCCAAGTCGCAGACAGCAACCACGGCATTGAGGGCGGCCTTATCCCTGCGAAATCCATACTGATTCTCAGAGAGCCCGCTCTGCTCTTCCAGTACACTAACTATTCTTTGCTGAAGCATACGTTCCAGCACCTTCGCTAGCGCATCATCATCGCCAGCGGCCGGTACGAGGTGAGGAGGAAGTGCCAAACCCCTCCACGGTTTAGGAACTAGCACCAGCCGCTGACGCTTCAATCTGGCAGGAAAATCTGCCTCTAAGACAGGCGTTGTATATCTCTACAAACGCCTCAGGCTCAACCCGAGCCGCCACCCTGACAACCGTATAGGTAAAAGATCCAAGCCAGGCGACCTGGCTGACGGTATTCATGTGATCGCCGCCTCCAGTTCTACATCGGTAAACAGCGGTGTAGTCCCAGCCGCGCCTTCCTCTTCAGGGAGTAATTCGTCCGCCGAGGGGAAGAGCCCGTCAAACTATGTTCAGCACTTCTTGTAAACACCTCATAACTGTAACTCTGGATCGTACTACTTTCTTCACTAGAACCGTATACGGCCACCCCCACGGGTCCGTCACCACCTCCTCGATTAATTGAGCCCAACATTTTCTCTTTGACTGTATGATTAGCTTTGCAAGCTTTCTCCTGTTTTTCTTATACAGCTCAGCGTATACGACTTTCAACGATTGCAAGTATGGCCTTCACATACGCCTCCAGGCCCTGTGGCATTCTTCTTACTTGCTGGCTATATCGGCATTCGACCAATATGCAGGCGGACAACCCCTGCAGACTTACTTACGTGAGAGGACTTCGCAGGCTTCTTCAAGACAATCGGCGAGATATGAGACCTTCCCCTCCGCCATGGAGATCCGACGTACTTCACGTAGGTCAAGCCGTTCGGTAAAAACACCAGGGTTGAAGTCTCTGGTGCTCCAGCCCGTAAATATAGGTGGTCCATTACCACCAGCTCTGGTGCCAGCGGTCGTCCTCAAGATCTCTTGATGATCGCTGGCCGTGTAGCCTTCCCATACTCTCCAGTCTGCAATGCGAGCAACAAGCTGAAGGGAGGCAAATGTCACGTCGATTATAGAGCCCGAAGGCACTTTCCGAAATGAATATGCATCACCAACATTTATCACTACTAAATCCAGTGCCGCAGTCATATCCATAAGCACCGAACCTCTTGCGTTTGTCGTGGAAGATCCCCACTCGGTCGACCAGGCATTAAAATCGCTTGCCACCAGCACTGGTGGCAAGCAGTGCTGGACATGTCCTTTACCATAGTTGTTAAAATCTCTTTATAGCACTCCGTCTTCAGTCATCAGCTAACCAGGACGCAATCGAGAAGCGCACGGTTCGGAGATGAGCGCGATATCCGCGCCCACCTCCGCTGCATAACTGACCAGAAGGTCCTGTGTCAGCACTGCATGGTTCAGGTTCACCTGCAGTCATAGTCTCCGTCTTGTGGGAAACATCAGAAACGGAATCAGTACTCCAAGCAAATGGAAATCTGGCATCCGGCGCGATTATATGTAGACAGTGCCCAGACAAACAATTAAATCAATAAAAAATATTATTTAAATCAATCATTAAAGATTGTTAACAAACATAATTTATGCACAGGTCTTCTTAGTCTACCATTAGTAGTATTTAAATCAACAACCCTTACTAAGTTGTCAGAACCCGGATATACCTGGGTGACAATTCAATATTTCCAATGCATGGGTGAAGAATTTTCTTTTTTGATTAACACTAAATTTCCGACACAAAGGATATGGGGAAAAAACGCCATTTATTGCGTTGTTAGAGATAATGTAGATAGTCTTTAAACCATCGTGTCCAAATAGATTCCACAAATCTTAGAAGTAGTTGCCAACGGCCTAAGCGATTAATTTCAATTTTTTGGTAATTGGGTTCAGGCAAAGATGTGAGTAGACATCCAATGAGAAATTGTCCCGGGGATAGAGGTTCTGGATCTTTATGGTCTGCTGAAATAGCCAAGATAGGACGGGAATTGAGGCAGGCTTCAATTTGTGTTAACATTGTTTATAATTCCCTAAAATTAAGGTTTTTTGTCCTATTACGCGACGCAAGTGATATTTGACGCTCTTAACTGCGCTCTTTCATAAACCACCAAAATGGAGAGAAGGAGAAATAAATGACCAGGTTATACCTTGTGTAGATGAGAATGCTTGAATGTCTGACAAAAGAATTTTTTTCTGAATTTAAAGGTTGAAATACATTATAAAGGATATTTTTGACGCAAACGAAGTTGGAACCGTTATCAGAAAAAACTTGAGTAGGGATACCCCTACGTGATATATTTTTTTTTTAAAACTGCAATGAACGACTGTGAAGTCAGATTAGAAGCTAATTCTAAGTGAATAACTTTGGTAGTGAGACATATAAAGAGCGCGATATAAGATTTAGTCAAGGTTTTTAGACCTCTGTGCCCGCCATGACGAATCATAATTTGACCTCCATAGTCTATTGCGCAAGCAGAGAATAGTCGGAAAAGTTATTACTCTGGAAGGAGTAGTTGACCAAGCTGTTCCTAGATTTTTGCATTAAATCGAAAGCATATTAAGCATTTACGAATGATCGACGAAATGATTCTCTTACCGTTTATTATCCAATATTTTTGACGTAAGGAATGATGAGTTAATTGAACACCAGATGCAAAAGATGCAAATGCTCAGCATTAACAATTTTTTTTATAATGTTTGCATTTGGATGCAAAATATGAAGATGTTTAATATAATAGTCTAATACAGTGTTGCAATCTGCTTCCTACAAGAAGTAAACCTAAATCATCCGCAAATGGATCAAGTGATATAAGTCTACTTTGATTAAATAGTTTGATTATTTTTAAGATTCCGAATTTCATGATTGTTGTATAAAAAAGTTAAGTGAATGATTTAATTCCTTTGTAATCAGGGAACCATTAATTTGATTGGTAATTTGTAAGAAATCTAAAACAGAAACTAAATGTGCGAATTAAAATATGTAAAGATGAAAATATTTCTGTGTAATCGAATACAACAGTGGATACAAATGATGTTCAAATAGGTTTGAGTTTTTCTATTAAGCATTCAGAATTCATGATACACTTGTTGAAACTAAGATTGTGATTATTTGGCCAGTGGCATGAACAATATAAAAGCCAATAAGAACCATACCACCATATTAAGTAATTTATTTGGAGTACAACCTCTAAACAATAAGTCAGCTGGATTTTCAGAAGATTTGACGTAGTGCCAACTAGCACTTGAAGTATTTTTTGAATCTCAGAAATTCTATTACGTATGAATACTTTCCAATTAGATGATTGTCTATGAATCCAATGTAGTGTTATTGTAGAATCTGTGTATAAATGTATGCTTAGGCATTAATTATCTTTAATAATAAACGACTAAGAAGACAACCACAGAGTTCAAGTCTTGGTAATGTTATTTGTTTTAAGGGGGCTAATTTTGATTTAGAACAAAGTAAATTAGATGAAATTGTCTGGTTGGCGAATACAGTTTGTATATAGATGCAACAGCCATAGACCTTTACGGACGCATCGTTAAATCCATGTATTTATTTTGACCAAACTTTACTGTCAATGTTAGGTTTTATGAACCGATTTATTTTAATTTACTCAATCAGATGCAATTGATTGTATAAATTGAGCCACTGTGTTTGTAATGTGTTGGGTAATATTTCGTCCAATTAATTTTGATTTGCCACAACAATTGCATAAAAGTTTATGTGAGAAAACAATAGGACCTATGAGTCCTAAAGGATCAAACACACCCGCTATGATGGACAGAATATTTCTTTTAGTGGTTTTTAGAATCATTAGAATGAATAATCTGGAAAAGCAGTGTGCATTTCAAATTAATTCAATATCGTAGAATTCGGTAATTTTAATGTTAATTTTTAAAAATAATTCCAGTGATGTGGTAATTGAGCTATTAACTCGGATTGAAGAGAGCAGAGTTGTATATTTCTATCAGCCAGCCAACTAGAATTGTGTGCACTTGTACATTTACCACTTGCATTCATAACATTTTTAGTCTTTTAAGTAATTTTTTTAACTTTTTGTGGAGGTATGAAAGAAGTCTTTCATCTGATAACTGAGAAATCACAGGCACATCATTTATAAGTAAAAAATAAACTATGCAGTAATTATTTCTCTTACCTGTATAGAAGGAATATAAAAAAATTGGGATTTTACTAGAAAAAAATTGAGAAAAGAATATTAGCTTCAATGAGAATTGAATAACTTTCTAAATACTTTTTGAAGGCTCTCTTTAACTTGTTTAGAAAGAGTACTGATTACTGCCAATGTCAAGTGATTACTGACAATTGGAATGACAAAATCTGGTTCTGTCCTACACACTCTGTGAAACAACTAATTTAATTCCTATATTGATTTGAAAAGGTAAAAAAGAAATTATTCAAAAGTTTTTCATAATACAAACAGTTCTTTTATCACAAAATGTGACTGTTAACAGAAAACCATTTGGAAACATCAAATCTGTAAGTAAACTGAAAAAATTAATAAATAACCGTATATGAACACTGAGTATTATCAAATATTAAAAAACATTCTGAATTAAAATATTGTTTGTTTACCTTTTAGATAAGATAAGAAACAATAAAAGGTAGCAATAAAATTTAGCATAAACGCACTAGGCTGGCTTTAATACTGTATCCTGGGCTAATAAATATGGTACCGTGTGTTTCAAAATGAATATCAAGGTTTTAAAGTTACATAATATTTATTAAGTTTTACTCACATTGATAAATTATATATGAAATGAAAGAGGAACTCAAACAATTTTCCCTATAAGTGTTCAATGTGAGCACTACTTGTCGCATGCACACATCCAGCCGATAGAAGAGTTCATCCCATACTTTAATCAGCAAGTCTGGCGTAACTGATGCGACAGCTGCTTCAATCCTGTGTCTCAAGTCGGATAGGTCAGCTGGTAACGGTGGCAAATACACTTTATCATTTATAAACCCTCAAAGAAAAGAACCTCACGGGATCAGATTGGGTAGACAGGGAGGCCATAGCAAACAAGCCCTGTTACCTGGTCCCCAACACCCAATCCAGTCGGGGGAAATTTTATTCAACCAATCACGTACAGCGATATGCCAGTAAGAAGCACACCATCTTGTTACCAAATAAAGTTCTGTGGTTCATATTTCAGTTGAAAAAGGAGCCATAGTTGTAGCATAGCAAGATAGTTCATTCCAGACACATTTGCTTCCGTGAAAAAGAACAGCCCATAAACTTGCCATTGGAATAGAGCACAAAAAACATTCAGTTTTGGGGAGTCTCGTTCACACAGCAACATTCTGTGAGGATTTTCTGATCTCCTGATATGCATATTATGAGTGTTTACTTTTCCATTAACATGAAATGTTGATTGTCACTGAATACAACACGATAAAGAAATTTTTCATCATCACGGTGCATCATTTCATTTCTGAAAATAGCACACAAACCATAATCTGTAGGCTTTAGAGCTTGTAACAGCTGTAAACAGTATGGATGCGTTGTAAGTTTCCTTAAAGCCCTCCACACAGACATCACTGGAATCGCTGCTAGCCTTTCTAACAGATTTTCTAGGACTACGCTCAAAAGACTCTCTTACACAATCAACGTTGTCTTTGGTCAGTTGGTCGTCCTGTACTCTTCACTTTACAAATGCAGGTTTCAAATTGTTTGTACAATACTTGAATGGACCCCCACCGGGTCCCCGACGAACTGCTAGCACTCCGGAGAACATCGAACGAGTAAGGGAAGTCATTGTCAGAAGCCCACGCCGCTCTATTCAGAGGCATTCAGCAGCGCTTCAAATGAGCACGAGTATGGTGGTAAGACGAATTCTGTATACAGACCTGTATTTCCATCCTTACAAGATAGCCGTCGTGCAGCAGTTAAACGAGCAATATTTCACGCAGCGATTACAATTTTGTCGACAAATGCTTACCATTTTTGAAGAAAATGAAAATTTGTTATTGTTAATGGATGACGAAGCCCATTTTCATCTGAATGGCTTCGTCAACAAACAGAATTGCCGGTATTAGGCAGAAAGAAACCCACATCAGCTTCACGAGAGACCACTTCATAGCCCAAAGGTGACTGCCTGGTGTGCAATAGGAAAGGTCGGTGTTATTGGACCATATTTTTTTGAAGAAAATGACGCTGCCGTAACTGTAACAGCTGATCGTTACATTGCGATGTTGAATACGTTTTTCATCCTTGAGTTACGAAACCAGGGAATCGATTTTCAAAATGTGTTATTCCAGCAGGATGGATCTACAGCGCACACAGCGAGGGCAACGATGGCTGTTCTCCGTAACTTGTTTCCAGGACGGATCGTTTCCAGATTCGGCGACATTCCTTGGCCCCCTCGGTCCCCCTACTTGAGTAGCTGTGATTTTTTTCTGTGGGGGTTTCTGATATCGCTTGTGAACGGCAATAAACCGCGTACATTGGAGGACCTAAAGATAGCAATTCTCATCACGTCACCCAGATTGATGTAGACATGCTGCAAAGAATTGAGGCTTACCGTGAAAGGCTACAACAATGTATTGCCCAAAATGGACATCACTTGCCAGACATAATTTTTCGTTCATGAGTAAGTAACAAATGCTTTGATTTAACAAGTGTTTCAGTACCAATAAAACTTTTTTAAAGTAAATATTCAATTTTTTATGATTATTTTAAAAACATCCGGTTCCCGTGAATGACTCTGTGTGTATATATATATTTTCAAATTAACGCAATATCATGTTTGAACATTTTGCATATTATAAGGGTATTTATATTCAGTCAGATAAGGTACTGCAAAATGAACACTTCATTAAGATTGATGTTTACCAGAATCATGTACTATTTTTATGGTGTTTTTTTTTTTTTATATTGACAACAATAAAGTTACTTATAGATATTTTATATTTAATAATTACTTTATTAAAGTACCTTTATAAAAAGTTTTTTTATGTAACCTTCAGGTTTGACAAGATCAGGACGTTTGCTCTAACAAACCACCAGTACATTACAACCTGCTCAACAATCACAATATTGTCAACTTAGCATAATTAATTGATTGTAGACATAAAATTTTTTTACTTAAATTTAGGTAAGTTTCACTCAGAGCTTTACTTTCAAACTATTAATCCAAAAAACCAAGGATTATCAAAGTCAGTCTATCCAACATTTCAGGGTTAACACTTCATTGACAGTCATAAGTAAAGTCAAACATCAACTATTATGTATGGAGTACTTCGACAGAAATATTCCTCAGCTTTTCAACAGAATATTGATGTGTCACCTCGTTGATTGCAATATAATTTAGAGAACAGTTTGATGATCCTAACTGTTAGAGAACCCAGTGGAAAATCTCAGAATTATATGTTCATATAAATTACAACATTTATATTATGTAATTTATACAGTAAATGCCAATTACCTTTAAAGTTTATTAATCATGCAGTACATGACATCATAGAGCATCAGAACTCATCATGTAATTATTCTGGGATATTCAGAACAGTCAAAGGGTATTCTGGAATATCTCAAGGATATCTTAAATATACAGAATGTACCACTGATATCCTGCAACACTCAGGAAAATTATGATATATAAGTGACACCATACAAATCTGAGGAAAAATAGAAACTCATTAGTAAATTTGTTTAATTTTCTATGTAAAATAAAAACAAAAATAAAATGGATATATAACTTACTACATTCACTGTACAATTTAGAGATCTGCACTTTTAAATCACAAGTTTAAAGGATAAACTTTTTACCATTAGATAAGTAAGATTTTTAAAAATGTCTAGTTTTTCTTAGAAAATGGATGTGCATTATGATTTGACAAAATGATAACAATTAAAATTAGTTGGAACAGTATTGAGTCACCTGACATACTGATGTAACTGGAGAGGCCATTGCCAGCATTTGTGTTGTACCCAGCCAATTAACAGCAATTGTACCCACTGTGTTCTTTCCTTATTCTGATTTTGTTCAAAAAATGTTTCTTATTCTAGATTTATTTTTCAGCTATACATGTGGCCTACATTAGCAGAAATGATTAAAAATAGTGTATAAACTAAATTACAATAACTGATGAGTTTATTTTAATAATTTGCAAGTACACTAATTACTTAAGAGTAGCAAACCTACCCATTCCTGACATAAACTGAATAATATATCATTTTACTGAATTTACATCTTAAAATTCAAGTTACTCCTATGTACTATTAAATTATATTTTAAGTAATTAAAAGTATAAAGTAATAAGAGAAGCAAACCTACCCATTCCTGACAAACTAAATACTATATTATTTTACTGAAAGTTACTAGATTATTTTACTATAAAATTTTACTTCTCTGAACTGTTAAATTATGTTTTAAATTCTGTTAATATAAACCACGTAATACAGAATATTGATTTAAGACATCAAATTAAGGTATGATAAATCTTATCGCAATATTCTGTACTAGGTAGTTTATATTAATAGAATTTAAAATATAAATACTACATATCTTTTTTTCTGTTTGGCTTCTGAAACCACCGAAAGTATTACTTTGAAGGATGAATGAGTATGATATGTATGAATGTAAATGAAGTGTCAGTCTTAGGTCAACCATTCCTGAGATGTGTGGTTAATTGAAACCTAACCACCAGAGATCACCAGTATCCACGATCTAGTATTCAAATTTGTATAAAAGTAACTGCCTTTACTAGGATTTGAACCTTGGAATTCTCAAGTTCAAAATCAGCTGATTTGCGACAAGTTCACTACTAGACCAACTCAGTGAGTTAGATGCACAATCTCATGTAACATAACAGGCACTCACGGCATTCTGAAAATTTTCTTTTATGGACAATTGTCTCAAATCTCTCTTCATTTATTAGTAATTCTAATTTTAGAAATACAGTGTCAACAGGGACTAGGTCGGTCAGATCAGGGATGATGAGATGACACTAAGCAAATTTTTTTTTTACAAAATTGTGAAATTAGCAGTGTGAATAGACAGACTGATGCATTGTCATGGTGAAGGGACCACTTGTTATCCCAAAGTTCAGGTCCTTTGTTTCTCACAATTTTGTGAAGACTTGAAAATATCAGTAACAATTGACAATACGCCTCTTCAGTCATGTTATGTTTTGGTAAAGTTTTAGTCATGCTTAACACAAAATTTCATGCAACTCTAGTTCTTGTTAAATCACTCATCACAAAAAATGCCCGTCTCTAAACACAAATTACTTTAAATAGGTGCTATGTAAAAATTAATCATCACAGACACAAATGGACGGTGAGAGATTATTTACTTACCCTATGCAGTGATGCCAACCGCATGTTTCAAAATATCTCATAAGCACCAGATAAAAGAGTTTGGTAATTTTTTTAAAAGACCTCCAATTCCATGGATGTTCTGTGTATTAAAAATGTCATAACCGGAGAATGTATTAGGGATGTCCTAATCAGACCCATATATCTTTAGGATGTCCTAGGATCTATAAAGATCAGATCTCAAAAATGTTCCACAAGATGACTAATACATATCCTATTGTTATATCCTGATATACCAGTACGACCAAGTAATTTTATAACCTTAGGCTGCTATTATTATTTGATGGAACTTTGTCTGAGAATACCCAATAGGATGTCTGTCCACTGGCTACCCTAAGAATGTTCTTGTGCTATGTGGGTGACATCAATTTCATTTATGTTTAGAAATAGAAAATTATAATGAGGCTCATAATAATTTAAAAATGTAATTAGGGTGTGAATAGACAGACTGATGCATACATACTTTAATATCTAAAGCAAATTCTTATGATTAAATTATACACTTAATTCAGTGAACAACTAACATACGTTCATTACTTTCATGCAGAAAACATTTGAATTTAGCCCAAAAAATAAATATACAGTTAAGTAATATATGATTCCTGATTTTCAAATATTATATTTTCAAAAAATTTCACCAGAAATTTTGCTCTTTCACCAGAAAGAGCAGCAAGCACTCTTAAGCACAAACTCAGCTTAAATTAAAATTCATTCTGTCATAAATAATTATATAAGCACCACTTTTCGTTACAATTTCTTACTATTTTATTTAATTATATTTAATCAAGTATTGTTGAATCCTACAGTTCAACAGTAACAAATATTAAAAATCTTAATAAGAATAAACGTCTGAAAAAAATTTCTTTCTTTATTTTGTTATACAATGGATTTACATCAGTTTCAAAATTTGGATACTACAGCTAAATTTATGAAAACTACAGAAAAGTATAAAATATAGTAAAACTAATATAGTAGTTTCATAATATTATTACATACTTTATATTTTCTACCATCATAATCACAATCATCATTGTAAAGGAAAACAGATGTATTGCATTAATGCTGCTGACGCTGCTACTATTACAGATCATGCCCAACTATAGTACTCTTGTAAAATAACTTTTGAAATTTACACCCAATAATTCATGAACTGATAAATATTAAATTAAGTTTAAGTAAAAAAAAGTTGTATATAATATTTATGAAAAAAAAATAGAAAAATATCTATAAAGTTTTAAAAAAATTGATGGGTGCATAACTTTCATGGGCCCGATCCAATTGATTCTTCTTTGACGCTGTGTAGGCAGGCAGTAAGAAAGATTATACAGCTATCAATAAGTAATGCAAATAGCTTTTAGACAACCATTACCATTTTCAGCTAAAAAAATCTCATATTAAAAGCTATATTATATTATAACTTTATAGACTTATTATTTTAATCTTTATGTTTAATGGTGCACTTCTACTAACTGAAGATTTCAATACTAAGATTAAGATTCAAAATTAAGAGGTAAAAAAAATAAATAGTAATTAAATTATACATATTAAGACAAATATTTTTTAACATATTAAAAGAGATTGAACTGATAATATTTATTTCTTAAAAGGATTTGTAATTAAGCATCATAGCAGTTTATAATAATTGTTATCAATAATAATAAAATGAAAAATTTCCCTCCAAAAAAAGAAACATTCTTTTCTTTTTAAATTTACTTTAATATTTACATCTGATGAAGCATGTGCATGGCAAAAGTGCTATAAAGATTATAAAAAACAAGCAACAAGTCAATATTTATTATTATTGATAATAGTTCTTAAAAGAAGTATAAAAAGGCAGAAATAAAATTAAAAAGAAACAAAATTAAAATTTTGTTAACAATTAAACACTATTTTTATATATTGACAAACTGAATATTTGTCCATTTTACATAAAAATTTATCATAATTATGATATATCAATTACTTTCTTTTTTGGCAACTATTAGTACCATTACATTCAATACAGTAAATAGAGTATTACAATTAATTCTAATCAGCTAAGTAAAATTATACATTAATCATTAAGTATTCATGTAGTGCAGATCATATGACAATGTAAATGCAGTATTAATAAAATCATGTAATTAAATTTAAAGTACAATATCTGAGCAGTCTTGTACTAGCAGTCATACACTGTAACAGAACAATACTACTGAATTTAATTTCAATAAATAATTAAAGATTTTCAAAAAACATGAATCCTGTACTTTTAATTCACTTTTGTTCACATACATTTTATACAGAAGTATTTCTTAAATAATATGATACTTTGTTCATAAAGTATAATTCAATCATTAAACAATTAATAAATGTTAATCAATCAATCACTTGCACATAAATATAGATCAGTTTTGCCAGCCTATAAAACAATGTGCCACTTCTCACTGAGTTAAGTGATTTTACTTCTGAAGTACACATATTATTTTCAATGTTTACAATCCTAAGCTTATTGTGTAAAAGGTATTCTACTACTTTATCAGTGTTTTTAAATGTTCTTTAAGCTCATTAAATTTATTTCCTTAGTTCACACTAGCATTGTATATGTTATTGCAATCATTACATATATTCTTGAAATTCTTGTAAGAAAATATTTAATAGTGTTGTTTAAATATTTATAAACACAGTTATTTGTTTTACATTCTAGTTTGCAATGTTAGTCAAAACAAATAGTTTTATATTTAAAATCGATTAATAAACCATCTAGCACAGAATATTGAGATAAGACATATCTTAGTTTTTCATCAAAGCACTTTTGCGGGATCCTGCATCCTCAGTCATGATTGAAATAATTCTGTTATTGCATAATAAAAATCTAAAAATAAAAATAATGAAAATTATATATTAATTTAAACGAGTGCTGCTATCTGTTGTAGTTTTTATAATACTGTCTTACTCAAACACTGTCTGATGGTTTATGAAATTGAAATTTTGTTTGTATTATTAATTTTATGTCATCTTTATTAATTTACAGTATTTCTAAATTTGTGTTAATATCAGAAATAGAATGTTTATTGTTTATTAGATAAACCATATTAATAAACCTTATTTATTATTTGAGGGAGATGGTTTTATAAAAAATACAACAGATAATAGTAGCAGTCATTTAAATTAATACACAGTTTTTATTATTTTTATTTTTAGATTTTTCTTATGCAGTAACAGAATTATTTCAATGATGGCTGAACATGTCGTATCCCACAAAAGTACTTCATGAAAAATTAAGGTAAGATATGTCTTATCTCAATATTCTGTACTAGGAGGTCTATTTAATAGAATTTAAATATAATTAAACAGTACACAGAAATAATATGAATAATTTCTGTAAAATAGTTTATAGTTTTATCAAAGTAATTATTTAATATATGAGGTATGTTCAAAAAGTAACAAGAATCTTGAAATTTTGTGGGTTGTATTAGTCCGATTCTCAGGATTTTTTCATTGTTGTATTGGTAAACATGTCTGAAAAGTATCTGTACATTTTTAGCCATATTGGATGTTTAGTCTGTTGTCAAAAGGATAACATGAGTTTTGGTACGATCAGCAATTTTTTATTTGTATAAATAACAGATCCGAGAATTTGTATTAAATTTTGCTAAGAATAGAATAAAGTGTAGCAATGTTTTAAAAATGTTAAATATTGCTTTTGGTGAGTCTGCTATGAGTAAAGCAAGAGTTTACGAGTGGTATAAGCGTTTCCAAGAATGTCATGAAGAGCATCCCGGATGCCCCAGCACATCAACAACCAATGAAACATGAAAAAATTGAAAGAAATGATTATGCATGATCACCGAATCACAATCAGAGAAGTTGCTGATGATGTCGGGATATCAACTGACTCATGCCATGAAATTTTTTCAAATGTTTTGGGTGTGATAGCAGAATTTGTTCCAAAATTGTTGAATTTTGAACAAAAACAGCGGCAAATGGAAGTTGCTCAGGAGTTACTAAATGAAGTCAACAACAATGCAGAAATACTGAAATGTGTCATAACAGGTGATGAAACACTGTTTTTTGGATATGATGTTGAAACTAAGGCTCAATTGTCCCAGTGAAGGCATTCTGGACCACCAAGACCGAAAAAAGCTTGACAAGTATGGCCGAATGTGAAGGTTATGTTTATCATGTTCTTAGATTTTAATGATATAGTGCATCATGAGTTCTTGCCACAAGGTCAAATGATCAATAAGGAGTATTACCTACAAGTTCATGCCGTTTGTGTGAAGCAATCTGAAAAAACACCTGGATTTGTGGCAAAACAATTCATGGCTTTTTCATCACGATAATGCACCTGCTCACACTTTATTGCTTGTTCATCAATTTTTAGCCAGTAACAACACTGTAATGATACCCCAGCCACCATATTTGCCAGACATGGCTCCATGTGACTTTTCTATTCCCAAAAATAAAGAGAATCTTAAAGGGCCATTGTTTTACACGTATATATGAGATTAAAAGCAGATAGCTTAAAGAGCTAACACTATTCCAAAGATCGAGTTCCAGAAGTGTTTCGTGAACTGGAAAAAGCACTGGCATAAATGTATAATATCTAATGAAGACTATTTTGTAGAGGATAACATTAATGTAGACGAATGAACAAAATTCTTTCCAAAAAACGAAAATTCTGGTTACTTTTCGAACACACCTCATATGCTATTTTTTATACATAGGGGTTTATTAAAGTGATTTTGTTTTATAACTCTTTCTGTACATATTTAATAATATTAAGAAAATTATATTTACATGTATTTAATTACATACTAATTTATTAAACACTGTATAACACTACATTGAATTTTGCAATATAATGTATTAAAAATACAAATATCAAATAAAGTATAATAAGAGTTAAGAACACTTAGCATAATACAGACTTTTGAGAATTTCTTTAATTATCGATGTAAAATTTCATGAAATAACACATAATAATAATAATAATATATTAAATGAAAAAAAAATCAATCACACTGTCATTTATAATTTCTTTCCAATACCATTACAAGTAACGGAATGATTTAAAATGTAATAATCTGTAATCACAAAAATTTAACTAATATTAGCAACTTACTACATTGAAAATTAGTAAAGCAGTTAGCAGAGAAGGACCTTTTTTTATTTACATCAAAAAGTCTTTAAATTAAATTTTTTTATTATTTTAAATTGAAATAATGGTATAGATATGTTCAAATGATGGTGCACATATATTATTCACTTTTTGACTGGTTTGATGCACTTTTCCAATCCATTCCATAAGGAATTGTTTTTATTCCAATGTATTTATAACACCCTAACTAGTAAATATGATTAAAAAAGAGGATAAAAAAGATCAAAAAGTACTATTAAAAATATATATGTTTTATTTTAGAACTTTTTACTTCTTAAGAAAGAATACAAAAATATATATCATCCATAAATTATTACTTTGCAAAGATCAGCAGCAAATAACATTAAATAAATTTACCTACAGCCATGAACAAGGGCTGTAGGAGAATTGATGAATATTATAAATATTAATGTTGAACTAACAATTATTTATCTCATGTTACAAATTTAAAACAGCAGATGTGCTAATTTAGAAGAAAAAAATATTCAAATAAAATATATTAATAACTTAAGGGGGAAGTCAACACAATTTTTTTTTTTTAGTTTTTGGAATTAACTAGTATCTAAATAGAAATTATGCTGTTAAAAATCATATCCATATTTGATTTATAACCCCTAAAATTGAGGGTGCGGGTAAATAATTTTCAATTACGAGAAACACTATATCTCATATATCATCTATCCTTTTTTTTTTTTACCTCCAGGACCACCATTAGGTACTACTACTTCAGAGGATTAGATGAATGACAATTTTTATAGCATGTGAAATGCCATGTCTGACCAAGACCTGCAGATTAAAGACTAAGATGCTATCACTCCCGCCATGAAGGCCAGCATATAATTTATCCTAGAAACCTAATTCTTTCTTCAACCAAAATAAACAGAAAGTTTTGCTCTATGATGTGTGGAGACAGTTTTTTTTTGCTAGTTTTTACTGTCAAAAAAATTTTTTTCCAAAAATTAATATAAATGAAAACGTTTCCTTGATATTTTAATTTTTAATTAATTTCATGCGAATTATTTTACGATAACATCACAGATCAAGGATTAATGACAACTTTTAAAAAAATTTGTCAAAATATCATGCATAATTTAGTTATAATGTTTCTAGAGTTTTAAAATCTTGGGAAAATGTTTTCTGAAAATTTAAAAAAACATTTTTTGTACATAATTAATTGATAAATTCAGGTCTGGTCATCATGAATTTCTGAAAATCAGACAGCTGCATACTAACATTTTCTGTGCTAATGTAAACTGTACTAACATAAGGGCCAATTTTTTTTTTCTTTTAGTCAAAATTTGGGTTGACAACCCCTTTTAAAAACATAATATGGATTTTATTTTTTTTATTTTTTAGGATTTCTGATTTGGTTAGAAAACAAAGTTGTAATTTTGTTATTATAACATTTTTTAGATTGTTTTCAGTTCAAAAGTTTATTAAAAAAGCAGTTCCCCTTATGAATAAAATTCACAATCTACGAATTAATATGATAAAATAAGCATCAGTAATTCAATATGTCAAATTATTAACAAACAACTTTTTGTACAAAGCAAATCCTACAGATTTCAAAGAAACAGGAGAACAGGACTTTAAAATATATATTATTTGATTTACAATATTTACCTGAACAGATTATGTATAATCTGAATCACTGATAGAGGGAAATAAATGAGACTAATTCCACTTTAATAAACTTTGAAATCTGTGTCCTAATTTCAATCATAATACTGCATCTTAACACAGTTAACAGTTTTCTATTTCTTAAATAACACTAAACCACTGAAGTGCAATATTTATAACTCTTGCTTATAATTTCTCATGAAAAATATTAACATTTTTTTGCAGAACAATTTTAATTGAACCCAGAAATATAGAAGATATTCTTTCCCCTTCAACTACCTTTTCTAAAAAGAGATTATGTCTCGGTAGATTTTCCTACTAACATACTTGTAATTATGCCATTCTTTCACAAGGATAATGTTGATAACATAAAAATCCATTAAGAATAACCTTCCAAATATGTTAGAAAGAGATAAGAGGATCAATCATAATTATCTGTTAGTTATGATGGAAAATTTTAACCCTTGTTATGACACAACATTTTAAAATTAGTAGAATTTTTTTTAAATTTTACTTTTTTGAAAATTTACCCTCAAATAAAGGAAACATACATCAAATAAGGAAGTTGTCTCACCACAGCTTTTTATATTTTTATTAATTTCTTATTTCTTACAGTCTGTATAACAGATTCCTTGATCTGGAAGTGAAATTAATCTAGTTTCATCTCTTTATCCAACAAAAACTTGAATGAGGATTATAATACTATTGTAATTACTTACCAGTGTCATTTTTACTACATCCAATGACTAATCCTTGTACTTATTTATATTTATGCCTACAGACAGACTGCAAAATTAACCCTTACTATCATTCCATTTTTTGTAATCTTGACTAGACGGTAAATGAAGTGACATTTTTTAGTATTTTTTTTTTTAAATGTCTCGTCGTACTTTATCATTTACTTTCAAGGAGAAAATTTCAATAATCTTGCTTTCTACATATATAATTTTTTTTTTTTTGTAATGGATTGGTTTGGTTATTACAGGCAATAGTACCTGTTTGAAAAGTGTGATCTTGTAACTCTGAATCAGCTCATGTAGATTTTTTTTTTGCTTTAGCTGAACTAGCTTAATATTATCAATAAAAAAACTAAAAACTAAAAAAAAAAAATATTATGCTGGAATAATTTTTGTGAAATCATTTTATTTAAATTCTAATCGAAAGTTTCATTGTATCTGTACTAAAATCTATGAATGTTTACAATCCAGACAGATATTAACATTAACTTCATCCATAACAAAAGCTTTATTTCTTCTAAAATCATAAGTTAATTCTATAAGTTACCTGCAAGATATTAATATATATGCAAAATACAAGTAGCTCAGAAAAAAAATTTCAGCTAGCTCAATATATTTTTCAATAAAGAACAATAGTGCTTAATAACTTTTAAGCTTAATGTTATACTTAAAAAAAAAAAAAACACTCCTTTCAAAAACACGACAAGTATACATGTATATATGAAATAAAATAATTTCAGGTAAATGTTTATAAAAATCTATTCCATCTTTCACCTTAAAGTTTTATGTTAAGGAGTTTTTACTATTATTATCATTATTATTAATGTAATTTTTTTTATTATTATATGTACATTTTGAATTCTAGTGAAAATAAATGAACTAGGAAAAATTGAAAAAAACTATTTAAATTATAAAACTATTTATATCAAATTTTTCAACATGATTTAGAGAATTTTTAACAGGTTTTTAAAATGAATAACATGGGATGTATCTTAATTTTTTATAGTGATAAAAATAAAGTTCAAGTCAACATTTTACCAAGCTGAACTTTTTTATATTGCACAATATTAAATGCTACAAAAATTAGAGTGCTTTTAAAAATCATGTCAATTCTTTTTTAAGGTTTTATAAATGTAGGTAATTTTCTATGGATGATGGCTTAATACAATGTTTTGTCTAAAGCTGGGATGTCAAACTGGCAGTCACCTAACTTGGGGGTCGCATGCAGCCCCCAAGGAAATTTTTTGTGGCCCACAATGCTTTGAAATAAAATGAAAACAGAACAATATGTTATGAAGAAAATAGCACTTCAGAGAGATCCAGGCAATACCGTACACACAATTTTATCATATTAAAAATGAGTTAGTTGCCTGTGGATCAGAGGGAAGCCATTACGATTGTGCATTAGTGATTCAGTGCATCACGTCTGTTAACTGTGTAACATTTTGTGTTTTTTATTAGTTACTTTGTTATATTTACAAGTCACAATATAAGAAGTACGTGAAAATGAGTAATAGTTAGACTTTGATAAAAGTTTGCATTATAATATATGCATCTTAAAGAGTATATTGATATGTTAGTGATATCTGATTTCATTTGCTTTTTTAGGTTATATATCTTAAATATTCTTTCTCTACATTTAAGCTCTTTTGTCAAAAAATGTTAATTTATTTCTATAAGTATTTTATTCAAGATTTTTTTCAATAATTTTAAATATTTTCAACTTTATTTTAATGTTATTAATGAAAGTCATTTGCGCTAGTTTCTTTGTCTTGATCGGCTTTGTGAGTTGTGTTTCTTATATAACTTATTCAAAAAAAATTTAAGTAGTTGCAGTTATGTGAATTTTTAAAATTAAAACCTTAATTTTTTTACAGAAAATTTTACTTTCAACACTAAATAAAAAACGAAAGATTGATGATGAAGAAAGGAAATTTCAAGAAACATGGGAGCTGAACTATTTTTGTGTGGAAATAAACAATAAAATTATGTGCTTAATTTGCAAAGAATCAATTAGTGTCACTAAAGAATACAACATTAAGTGGCATTATACCACTAATCACAAAGAACAATTTTTGTGCTTCAAAGGGAAAATAAAAGAAGAAAAATTTTTAAAAATGAAAAATTCACTTGATAGCCAGCAAAGTGTTCACAAAATTCATGAAAAGTAATGAATCAGTAACAAGAGCAACTTACAAAATAAGTTATCTATTAGCAAAACATTCAAAATCATTCATCAATGTTTCTTTAATCAAACAAGGAATGTATGATAAAAACTGCCGAATTCATCTGTCCAGAAAAGGTACAGTCATTTTGAGATCATTATCAAAAATACAGAGGTAAACAGAATTACTGATATGGCAGATAATATTATTTCACAACTACAGGAAATATTTACCAAAGTCCAGTTCTTTTCAATTGCAACTGATGAAAGCACAGATGTGAGAGATGTTGCACAAATTTCTGTTATTTTTTTTTGTGGTTGGAATAATAATATGAGAATCAAAAAGAATTTTTGAAAATTATCCCTCTTTTATGGAACTGCAACTGGTGAAGATATTTTTGATCCTATATGGAGCATTTTATGAAAACTTAATCTTCCTCTTGACAGGCTTGTTTCTGTAACAACTGATGGCGCTAAATCAATGATGGGTGAAACTAAAGAATTTGTGTTAAGACTGACAAGAAAATTACAAGATGAATATCCAGATAAACCAAAAATCAGCACTTTTCATTGCCTTATTCACCAACAAGTTCTCTGTTTAAAAATATTAAAAATAGATGAAGTACTTAACAATAACAAAGACTGATACATTGGTTAAGTGATCGCGTTAATGATGGCGTTGGTTAAGTGATCGAGAGCACTTAACCAACGTCACTTAAACATCTATCTGTCATAATGAACATGTCTGTTCTCAGTCTTTCAATCCAAATATTGGAAAATTAGTAGGAGGAAAGTGCTGGCAAGTTTCTGGAAAAAAATTAATTTTAGTTTTATAAATACACTAGCAGACCTGGCAATGCTTCGCTATTGCTATATATATATATATAGAGAGAGAGAGAGAGAGAGAGAGTGAGTGAGAGTTCAAATGAACAAAATTGGAAATTTGATAAAAAAAACTGAACTTCACAAATTTTACCTTTCACTTATTCTCCTTCCTCTTTTTCCTTTCCAACTTCTCCCTCACCCCTCTCCAAGTTTCCTTTTTACCGTTTTCCCCTTTTCCCCTTTTTCCATTTTGCCCGCGCGTAAATCGGTCCATTAGTTTTTTGGTCTTTAGCGGACACACATACGAACATGCCTTTTATATATATATAGAATAAAAGTCTGTTTGTATATTTGTTTGTTTGTTTCATAAATATCTCGACACCGGCCCCACCTAGCAGGTATAGTTTTTGCAAAAATATTTCTTTTCACATAACTAATATTCATTTTCTGAATATGAACCAAATCGGTCCATAAATATAATTTTTCTAAATATCTCAACCCCAGTGCCATTTAGCAGGTTCATTTTTGCAGAGATAATTCTTTCCATATAAATAACATGTATTCTGAATATGAGGCAAATCGGATCATAAATATAATTTTTTGAAATATCTCGACGCCAGCGCCACCTAGCGGATCCAAACTAATTCAGAAATCTTCCCTGGAATACATCCAACCATTAGGAAGGCTTCCATTTAGGAAGGCTTAAGAGACATATAGACAGACAAACACAAACATTCATTTTTATATATATATATATAGATTAAATTAAATAAATGTTTAAATAAAAGCAATTATATAGCAATATTATAAATTATTACCTTAAATTCACTTAATTACATAATTTGTTTTAATTATCCTATCCACAATCCTGAATCCTCACTTCAAAATATAATTTTAAGAAAATTTGTAAAAGTGATGTGGCCCACATGAATCTTACCAGTTGCATTAAATGGCCAGTGTTTAAATTGAGTTTGACACACCTGGTTTAAAGTAATATTTAAATAAGAAATCATGGAAGATGTGATATGAGATGGTTTAGTTAATTACCTATACTAAAATAGTACCTATTGGAAAATTCTTTTTATATTTTCTACTTTTTTTGTAACATTAACATGGTCAAATATTTGACTTCTTACTTACATATAAAAAAAAATTTTATTTGGTACATAAATCTTAAAAATTATTCTTTTTTAAGTTTAAGATAATAAATTATGTTAAATCATAAATATTGTCTTGCATAGTTCATAGATTTTAAAAATGAAAAATTCAAGTTTCAGTTTAAAATCACTAGTGACTTAAAAAGCTTACAAATTTTTTTCATATCGAATGGCAGAAAAATAATTTAAGTAGATACTGGTAAATATAAGTAATGCCTCTTATTTGCATTTTACATAAATCAAAACTGATATTGATGAAAACAGTCTTAAGATAACAAACAACAATTTAATTTAAAAGAAACAATTCTGACATTTTTAAGCACTGTTTTTACATCAATTAATAAAATATCAAACATGCTCAAGTTTTAAAAAATTTATAATACAGAAAGGGAACTTTAAATTCACAAAATCACCATATAAGCGATATTCTACCTTTCTAATGGTTGAGAATTATTTATCAAGATATAGAACCTGTGGTAGGAAAATATTTCATAGAAAAAGGGCTAATAAAACCTGTGTTCGGGTTGCACATATGTATTTATATGAGTAATTTTTATTGTCAAAAACTTCCAATATTCTGAATTTTATTTTCCTGAAGTGGAATTTTTAGTATTACCAGTAATCTTCTAAACTATTACTTTCTAATAGTTTAGAACTTTACGACTATTACTTTATCAACTATTTCTATTTTTTGATGTAATAATAAATGATCATGAATTTATAATTTAATCATTGATATTATACGGTACTCTTAGCACTGAAAATTGGTCTTTTTAAATTTTCTGTTGTTTAAGATGCTTAAAAATCAAGGAAGTATAGGATTATACTACCTTTCATAAAAGGCATGATCTGAAGGATTTAATATTTTCAATCCCATAGTATTTGAGCGACATCTCTTCTTATATATTAGATGTTTTACAAAAATCAATGGACTAGTTAAAAGTTCATAATAAAACATTCAGTCAATTTTTTTTAATAGTAACACTGCTAGAGCCTATCAAAGAATAAGATAATATAACATCTGAACATGAAAATTATCAGAAGTAATTTTTAAGCACAGATGGATAAAGAAGTGGAAGTAGGTGGTTTGTTTTATAAGATGTGTCGTGGAAACATAATATCTAAGCATGTTAAATATCAAATAGTTGATGAATTGTACCAGCAGCTATTTTTTTTATAAAATGTTCTGAAATATGCTAGCAGTAATAATGCAATAAAGAAAATCTTGAAATTTCAAATATTTGTGATTGTGAGAATAAGAATTGCTTTATCATGGCAGAAGTTATTTAGAACCAATCGGATCTTGTAAGAGTTAATTAGTATAGAATCATTCAACAGCTGAGTATCCTATCCCAACATGTTTAAACAGATACACTTACTTTAACTAATCTTAATATTAATCTACTTTGTATTGGTGCCATAATCTTATTGATCTAGTGGAATTTACTAATTGTGTAAAATAAACTGAATAATATGATCTGGTCTTTTATAACTTAATAAAATGTGAATTACCTTATATAAATAAACTGGATCTTTCAGGTTAATTAAGTTACACAACTGCAGACTCCTTACATCTG